>NC_140591.1:1013878267-1015249933 GCF_964204655.1 Triturus cristatus | reverse complement strand
TAGGTGTAAATGAGTCGTACTACAGGCTTAGGTGAGACGTGCTAATGGATTCCAGAAGTAAGACATTTACTCAAGGTTTCCAAGGGAAAACGTATTACTCCTAGAACGTGCCCCTCACATAAATGCTTTGTGTATCAGGCTTGGGTTTTCCATTGTAATTCCATTTAAGTAAGCTTGAAGAAACAAGTTATTAAGTGGGGCATACTTTCTTTTATAAAGGCTACCTAGATTGTTAATAGTTTCAGAATAAATGTATTACTGTGATTAAAATTCACTATAAAAACACAAAGAGTATTTAGAATCGAGTGACTGATTTGCAAACACTTTAAAAAGCTGTAAACCCAATCATTGTTTATTGTTACGATCTAAGTACAATTCAGACTTTTGGTGGTGCATCGATTTCAAGTGAGTGCCACTGAAACCCTACATTAATTCCTGTCAATTGTCTGCAAGGTGCACCAACAGCAGAAATAAGTGTGTGAAAGCAATGTATGTTAGCATAGCTGTTTGTTTTTCTTCTTGCTTTACCTGCAATTTCTACTTCCTGGTGGAGAAGTCTCTTACAGAAACCCAGCATTTACACACTTGTGCAGTTGTTTTAATGCTAAGATCAGCTGTAAATATGTTGTGAAATGCCATGTGGAAGGTATGTCAATACAACGCCCGGGAGGTATTATAACTTCGCGCAGAGAGTTAGAGCAATTTGGTAACTCCACCCTATACGTGTAACATGGAGTTCCTAAAAAATTCAGCCATCCAGGGTGAGGTGGAATTAAAATCCTGTTAGCATGTGCAAGACTTGTGTTAGTGCAAGCATGCAAGTGCAATGAGATTTGTCTGCCGCTAGCGAGAGCATGCAAGATTTGCCAACACTTAGCCTAATGGTGCCATTTTCGTGATGCCGGTGACCACGAGTGACGGCAGCTGCTTCTCTAACAGATGTTCTACTCGAGAAGCAGCTAAATCAATTAGAAACGACTTTTTTAAGTGAATATTCTACACCAACAGACCTTCAGGTTTTTTGTATTGTGAAAAGCATTTTTTTTTATTCTACTCTTTTTTCAACAAGAAGGAAGTGCCCCAGAGACTCCAACTTCCTCTTCCTGCCCAGCAGACTCCTCCTAATACTTTGTCCATCTCCAGGTCACTTTTCATTTGGATTTCGAGGTGGAAGGATCACTCTCTTTGTCTGCAATTCCTGCTGCATATATACCATTAGATTTTTATGGACTCTGTTTTTTTGATATCACAAGTAAGTTCAAAAACCTCTGTAGAACGGTGTTGTTTATTTGATAGAGGGTGCACACCAGTATTTATTTGTACTTTTATTCAATTTTTTTATTTGATTGTGGTTGGTGATTTGAAGTTGCAGTAGGGGCTTAGTTATTTTTTGTGTGTCATTTTTTATCTTTTGGAAGGGAAAGAGGTTGCAAAGTTCAGTACATTTTCTCCATGTTTGTTAAATTGCACTATTCATTTATTTCACTATGTGACCTAGTGTGCCCATGGGCCACCCAGTTAGTACTAGCCATTGGGTACATGAAACAACTGTTTCTGTGGTTTATGTTGTTAAACATCGTTTAGGCCAGGGATGGCATTGGATTAAATAAAAAATGTGGGTTTTGCTTTACTTTGTTTTTGTATTTCACATTTTTCTCATTTGAAAATTATGTATTTTGGTGGAGCAATAATATTTCATGCCTTGAAAGGATGTGTTTAAAGGGTCTGATTCACAGAACTAACTTAAGACAAAATCCTAAACTTACTACCATTTTGGTATTCACAGAAGGGACTTACTCATTTCGGTATTCACAGAATTTAGGAGTCCTAACTTTAGGACTCCTAAATGCCTTCTGTGAATACTAAAAGTCTTAAAGTTAGGATTTTTCTCAGTTAAGGAGTCCTAAAGTTAGGAGTCTTAACTTTACTACTGCTAAACTGAGAAAAAAATACTAATTTTAAAACTTTCGGAATTCACAGAAGGCATTTATGAGTCCTAAAGAAGGAGTCCTAACTTTACTACTCCTAAACTGAGAAAAATCCTAATTTTAAGACTTTCGGAATTCACAGAAGGCATTTAGGAGTCCTAAAGTTGGGAGTCCTAACTTTACTACTCCTAAACTGAGAAAAATCCTAATTTTAAGACTTTCGGTATTCACAGAAGGCATTTAGGAGTCCTAAAGTAAGGAGTCCTAAATGTACTACTCCTAAACTGAAAGAAATCCTAACTTTAAGACTTTCGGTATTCACAAAAGGCATTTAGGAGTCCTAAAGTTAGGACTCCTAAATTCTGTGAATACCAAAATGGTAGTAAGTTTAGGATTTTGTCTTAAGTTAGTTCTGTGAATCAGGCCCTAAAATGTTATATTTCACTTAATTTTCCTTTTTGTAATTGCTGAATAAATGTTAGTGTTTCCTTCATTGTTTACCATGCCTACTTGGCCTGGCCATTGTGTGTGTGTGTGTGTGTGTTTGCCATAGGCCACCAATTCTCTTTGTTCTCCATGCCATGTGGCTGGGTGCCATTTTGTGTAGTCAGAGTCCATAGGCCTGCATGTGTTCTTTGTTGCCCATGCCCGCCCTTCTCACCCCCACCCCCCGAATACCAATAAACCACTTTGGAAATTCCACTAACCTTCACTATGACTATTAGAATGTGGAATTTTAAATTACAAATGACTTTTTTCAACACCTAAACAACACTTAGAAGTGCACAAATCTTTAGTAAGCCTGGTTCCCTGTTAGTTTCTCATTGATTTAAATCTACAACTTTGTCTTTTAAATATTTGTTTCGGTTTTCCATGAGATACAGGTAAAAAGTGGTTATTTCAAAGAAGTTATGTTATTATCACTGTGCAGCACACAACTGGCACTATTGTGGCACTGTGACATTTTAATTGTTCAGAGCGATTAGAGTCAGAACTGTATGGTTGGCTTTACAACAGCTCAATGATACCGTGATTGGCAGTTTTCAGGGCTATCTCACTGCTGTTGCCAACTGTATGTAAAACAGCTTCCTACAACTTAATTCTGATGAATCAGAACTCTTGGTGTTCAGTGCTTCTTCTACACTCAACTCGATGAGACTTTGGCCTCCTGAGTTGGGGACAGCACCCACCCTTTCAGCTGTCGCCAGGAATCTGAGGGTGTTAATGTATAGGGCTTTGTCTTTCAAACCCAAGGTGCAGGCCTCTGTTTCCTCCTGTTTTGGGCTTTTAAAAAATCATTATGAAAGCTCTTAAAATTCCTTCCCCATGTCACCGAAAGGGTATTGTACATGCATTATTCACTTCCAGATTAGACTATGCTAATGTACTTTATTTGGGAGCCCCCCAGAACCTACTCACCCGACTTCAGCATGTCCAGAATGCTGCAGCTCGGCTTGTATTGAACGTTCCAAAAAGACACTCCATCAGGCTGGGCCGGAAGCAACTTCATTGTCTGCCAGTTAAATCCAGAAATAAATGTAAAACACTTATGGTCACATACAGAGCATTCTAACAGAACGGTCCTAGGTATAGCCAAGACAAACTCAAAAAATACCTTTCTCCTAGGGCACCCCGCTCAGCTAATCATAATCTGTTGTGTGTCCCAAAAGTTCAGAAAGCCAGATCTGGTGCAGATCTTTTTATTTTTAGCTGCCAGTCTCTGGAATGCCTTACCTTCGTCATATCCCTAGAAAAAGTCTGTTTCAGGATCAATTGAAGACGTTCCTGTTTTGTGAGGTGCAATTCTGTTCCTTCTTGCATTACCATCACAGCACCAGGACACTTCTTATAAAGCAGTAGCTGCGCCATATACATTTTTCTTCACTCATTCATTCATTCATTCATTCAAATACAAATCCGTTCCAAGCCCTGAGGATCAGAATGTGACATAACATGCAGAATCCTTGTTTTGAGCACTAATTAAAGCATGTTTCACTTTTTTGTTGCCATTTTCCACATTCTAATTTCCTAAGGTTTTCCTATAAGTGTGTGTGTGGTGAATGTTTTTGACATGTTTTCATTTAGTCTACATCACACATTATGCACATATTTGCTCATTTTGCACATGAATCAGGATTTCTGCACTTCCCATAAAGAGCACCATAGAACGTCATCTAGAATGCAAGCAAATATCATTTAGTCAGATTACTGGACATTTTTATTTCTCAGCCGTATTACCATATTGGGTCGGGTTACTGCACATTTTTTATTTCTCAGCCATATTACCATATTGAGAGTAATAGCATGGGACCTCCTAGCAGTAGTTGATAATGCTTAGTGGCTGCCCGGAAAACAGCCATGAAGATGAATACTCACACACAGGTAACTTCACTAACACTGGTTATCCCCATACTTACAATTGAATACCTAAATAGGACTGCAATAGTTCATGGAAATTGCATTCCTTTTATGTCTTTAGCTTTTTATAACTATATTTGTAGCAGACTTTCAATGAGATCCAAACATGGGAAAATTGAGCTATTTAACTATGAAATAGCTTATTAAGATAATTGGAGCTTGATGATCCTGGGCTTTACTAGTTTTGGTCCATGGATGGTGAATATGTTTCACTACTGGTCCAGATACAAAGCTGCTGTAAATGGATAAATACATACCATGGCCCTCCCTTACAACTTAAGTGCATTTTCTCACTACATTGCTTTAGAGCAAATCTCAGAAGTTATACATCTTTTAACACTATCTGACCAATCACCCTGTTTCAATGAAAACACATGACAATATGGAGGGAAACCCTATTCATGTTTCCTTTTTTTTAAGCTACTGACTTTTGAAAGATATAGAAACGGTAAAATTATCACAGTTGTTTGACTATGGAGTTTCTCCAAGTCAAAGACGTGTTCAAAAGAGAATCCTTTCTGTATACCATCGAACCCCCTCTATCCAGGAAACTTTATGTTCAGTTTAGGATAGGGTCCCTCCCACTTCGTTCTTTTACCAGCAAATGGGCTAAAGAAAGCAATAGTGAGTGCCCCGCTTGTAAGTACAAGGAAGAGTCGATTACCCACATTTTCTTTTTTTGTCCAGCTTAACTCACGCCGCGTAAGCGTTGGCTAATCCAACTATGCAAGAACATCGGCTTTGTGCGTTGCGCGGAGGCATTGAGGGTCTTAAAAGATGTAATTCACCCGCCAATAGTGTTTGCTGTCTCACGCTTTTTAAACTCAATGTGGTTCATTAGGCGTCTCTTCTTAAAGTAGTTGATTCCGGGAGGAGAGAAATAGTTGATTACGCATAGGATTGTTTTTTATCATTTATGTGTCCCCTCCGGATCTAGACTATATTCATTCCTAACTTTGTAAAACTTTTATCTTCATTTTTATTGTATCCTTTTTAAATCCTTTTTATGACATTTAAAAAAAATAAATATATATATATATATATATGTATCACCATTTATATGGCCGAGTTCCCTTTTTCTTCCTTATGTGTATCTCTGTAAAACTGCTGTGAATTTAGCGAAAATGAACTCGGTAATATTGAAAGTACTATTGCAAATATTTTTTACACGTGTTAATGTTTGATTGTCAAATGCACTTTTATGGTCTTTTGCGGCTGAAATAAAGTTTTGGGGGCATGGAATGGAAAAAATAATTTTTCCCTATTAAGGGTATCCAATGTGTCAACTTCTGTGGAGTTCGCCCATTTTTCTTCACCATCCATTTGACCGCAGACGATGGCACCCACTGTTGTTTCCCTCTAACTGCTACTTTCCAGGCATGCCAGCTTCCGCCACACCAACCATGAAATTTACAAAACATAAAAGCTGGTCTTGTTAGTTGAAAGTGGTGTTTTGATGGACCAGCAAGCTTTGACCTGGGTAATCATACTAAAAATCAGAACATTTGATTTACCCCACTTTTCATTTTATTTTTGTGGTAAAAGATAACTGCCAGCACTCGCTTGGCAGTTCGGGCTGGACTGTTCCCATGAGGCACAGGGTCAGACTGATTTGCATATGGCCATGTCTGAACTGGGGTGGCAGAGTGGGCTAAAGAACGGTGATGGATTAAACCCAGATCTGTTGACTGGGTGTGAGTGTTTGATTGGTTCTGATGCTCCGTCCATCACCACCTCCTTTTGTACCGCTTTGTTCGCCATAAGTTGGAAGGGTATGCTCAGACGTGAGTCCCTTGCTCACTTTGCCACTGGATTCAAGCAAGCCTGGCTGAAGACGGCTGAAATGCCAGAAACCGGTCCTAGGAAGCTTGTTTCCGGTCCAGGGAAGGCATGGCTTGGCAGTTCGGGCTGGACTGTTCCCATGAGGCACAGGGTCAGACTGATTTGCATATGGCCATGTCTGAACTGGGGTGGCAGAGTGGGCTAAAGAACGGTGATGGATTAAGCCCAGATCTGTTGACTGGGTGTGAGTGTTTGATTGGTTCTGATGCTCCGTCCATCACCACCTCCTTTTGTACCGCTTTGTTCGCCATAAGTTGGCAGGGTATGCTCAGACGTGAGTCCCTTGCTCACTTTGCCACTGGATTCAAGCAAGCCTGGCTGAAGACGGCTGAAATGCCAGAAACCGGTCCTAGGAAGCTTGTTTCCGGTCCAGGGAAGGCATGGCTTGGCAGTTCGGGCTGGACTGTTCCCATGAGGCACAGGGTCAGACTGATTTGCATATGGCCATGTCTGAACTGGGGTGGCAGAATGGGCTAAAGAACGGTGATGGATTAAACCCAGATCTGTTGACTGGGTGTGAGTGTTTGATTGGTTCTGATGCTCCGTCCATCACCACCTTCTATTGTACCTCTTTGTTCGCCATAAGTTGGCAGGGTATGCTCAGACGTGAGTCCCTTGCTCACTTTGCCACTGGATTCAAGCAAGCCTGGCTGAAGACGGCTGAAATGCCAGAAACCGGTCCTAGGAAGCTTGTTTCCGGTCCAGGGAAGGCATGGCTTGGCAGTTCGGGCTGGACTGTTCCCATGAGGCACAGGGTCAGACTGATTTGCATATGGCCATGTCTGAACTGGGGTGGCAGAGTGGGCTAAAGAACGGTGATGGATTAAACCCAGATCTGTTGACTGGGTGTGAGTGTTTGATTGGTTCTGATGCTCCGTCCATCACCACCTCCTTTTGTACCGCTTTGTTCATCATAAGTTGGCAGGGTATGCTCAGACGTGAGTCCCTTGCTCACTTTGCCACTGGATTCAAGCAAGCCTGGCTGAAGACGGCTGAAATGCCAGAAACCGGTCCTAGGAAGCTTGTTTCCGGTCCAGGGAAGGCATGGCTTGGCAGTTTGGGCTGGACTGTTCCCATGAGGCACAGGGTCAGACTGATTTGCATATGGCCATGTCTGAACTGGGGTGGCAGAGTGGGCTAAAGAACGGTGATGGATTAAACCCAGATCTGTTGACTGGGTGTGAGTGTTTGATTGGTTCTGATGCTCCGTCCATCACCACCTCCTTTTGTACCGCTTAGCACTCGCTTGAGGCATCAGCTGTGCTCGTGCCACTTTTTCCAGTATTATGAGGAGTCTGAACAACCAGATGCTACTGGCAATCAGGAGATGTATCTCTCTGGTAACTACATGCATGACTGTTGAATGAATGCTCTTTACTACAAAGGAACTCAACCACCGATGCTAGCTTTGTACAGCTAAGGGCCCGCTAGACACAAGCATTGCATTGAATACAGAGAGGCTGGCCCCTAGCACACCTCAAACACTGTGTGGGCAGCAGGATAGCCGCAGTTGCAGCCTCTTGCTGTGCCAGGTACCACCTGCACTGACCGTGGCACGAGAAGGCTTGAATTATTCAAAGTGACAAGTGTCCCCTTGTGCCCTATAAAGTGACAATACCTCATTCCCAATTAGCGCCTGCGGTTATCATGTTCGATTTTATAAGCAAAAAAATAAAAGGTTACACAAATGAACGCTTATATTTCAGACGCCGCTTTAATTGCTCATTTGCCACAAATTGGTTGCCACTCCAGTAGTCAGAGCAACAATCACGGCTGTACAAAATGCTGTCCAGTTCAATTATGTGAGATGCTCATTGAATCTTTACAAGGGACTCCTTGAGAAATGAAATCAAAACAAAAATAACATTTGATTCAATTACTTAGAAAATGTCATTTTCATGCACGGGTTTGCTTTGACCTTTATCTGCCACGTTTCCTTGGTTTTGTCATATTCGTACTCATGTAAATAAGGCAATCATGCTGGCATGTCAAACCTGAAAATAAGTATCACCCAGTGTTTTCTTATTGAAATTGTTGCTAAATGTTGACCCCTGTGACAGAAATTTGTATCCACCACAATGGCCGAAAGGTGTGTGTGCCCCCCACCCCCCGTTGATTGGTGCATCTGCCTGAATGAATTTCCTTTTTTGTTCCACATTTCATACTTAGGTTATACTTATAACACCACTGTCGTTTTACTTGAGTGCGTGAAAAAAACTGCCAAAAGTAATTTAGCTGTAGGAGAACGCTTCCCGTAGAGGGTGATCTTTGTGAAACAATGCATTTAAAAAAAATGCACATTTTCTAATTACAGTCAAAGCCAATTAATTGTGATTCATTTAGAGTACAGTGATTGAATTAGAAGATGCAGCCTGCGTATATAATTCCGAGTCCTTTTGATTTTTAATAAATCATATTTTAAAATGTATGAAAAATATGAACAAAAACAGCATTTTCGGCGAGTTTTCAATTGGATGGAAATCACAATTTCGTTCACTTTAACTTAATTTTATTTTCAGGGAAACTATCAAAGCTCTTTTTAGGTCTGAGCTTGTCATCACTGTCAAACAGACCTACTGTCTTTAATATCCTTTGGGCCGTAAAGCAGCCACAAAACCTGTGTCTCCACTGCTCCATTTAAAATTGTGGGATCCCGGGGGTACTCTTACTGGAGATTCAGCTGCCTCTACCAACACTAACCACTGTCGTGACAGGCCATCGGTCACAGGGCTACTGGGTCCTGGCGGCAGTCACCCAACCCTGTTCAGGGTGTGGTGTCGGCTTCTGATTTTCCATGCCTGTGTCTTCCATGTGAGGCATGGTGGACATGGGTCGGGAAAGTGCAGAATGGCCTTGGAGCGTAAACAGAAAAATTCTTCTGAGTAGGGGTCATTTTGTTTTTTGTTAGTGAAAGCACAGTACATCTTTGGGAATTTATTTGCTCTAAATAAAAAAGTTCCTTCAGCGGACGCTTGGAGCATGGTGCCACACAGCAATCCATACTAGGCAGTCTAGGGGCTAAATGATTCCCTTAAAGTGGGCTTTTATGTCCTCTTTTTACCATTCACTTTTTTTTTCCCATCCTCTTCCTTCCATTGCCTTGAGACTTTGTGAATTACAGCTTCGATCAGTCTATTAAAGTATTCCTCTCTCACCTAATTCAATTGCCCAATACAATTTATCTTTGAATATGAATGGTGTGCTTCCACTAAACTGCATGAGAGACTTTTTGACCTCAACAGGTCTCTGTGTCAGCATCTCGATGCTCATTCTCCTCTCACTTTCCCTGTTTGGGTTCTCTCCTGTTGGCTACTTCCTTCCCATCTCACTTTCCTGTGCGTTCATTTCTGCCACCCGCCACGCCTTTTGTTCCTAACATTCACCTCTCGCTTTTTCGGCTGTTACTACTCCTTTAGAGCTCCCTCTTTTTGTGTGCCTTGCTGTTGCTCCTACCAAATACCACCTCTCTTTCCTCCCTCCTGTTTTATACTCACCTAGAAATGAAAGACTGTCTCTGTTTAAGGCCTCCATGCCTTCATGCCTCTTTTGGGTTTTGTTCATAGGAATTTCAGGTGGCAAGAGAGGCATCATAGCCTGTTCTTGCTTTCTGCTTTCCTTCTTCACATTGAAGAATTATGATGAGGGCCTAGTTGCCCTCTGGCCTATATTTATTATAGAAAGAAAACCTGGACTGTATTGAAGGCAAGGGTGTTATTAATTTAGACTAACTTTCTTTTCTAATATTTGTCTGGGTTTGATGTGTCTAAACTGAAAGTATTAGCACATTAAACCGGACCTATTGGTTTTGGCATGCTTGCCGCATTCATGTGATGACTCTAGTATAGGACATTACAACACACATAAACACCAGCTCTGAAGGATTGATGGCCACATTTATACTTAGGAGGAAGCGATACCTCTACCCCAGCACATCCCCAGTCTTACTACCACCCACTACCACATATTTATCCTTTTACATCCATCAGCTGTAAATTACTTTGATTACAAGGGTTTTGAGATGTAGCCAGATAATGATTAGATATCATGACTATGTTCTCATCCTGTTCCAGGTAATGACCTTGAAGAACAGTGAGGAGGACTTTTACTTTGTAGGCCTTTCCAGGCCCCGAGTAGCCTCAGGGATTCCCCAATATACAGAAAAGTCAGAGTTTGCCTTGCCTATACTTTGCACATATTTCCTTCGTGGTCAGGTGTTCCCTTTCATTTACTCTCCGCTCTGCATCTTTCTGACTGATAATTTCTGTTTTCTTGTCATTGGCTTTGAGATAGAAGTTGCCATTGAGATGTGATGTATGCTTCAATGTCTTCATGGTCCTTGATGGTACTCTCACTAATCTTGCATTATGTTGACTTCGGATGCTGAGAATTGTCTTCTCTTACATAATGACAGCGGGTTACCCTACTTGTCATCCAAAAATCAGATGAGGGATTGTTCTGTTTGGCCCAAAACAGGAACGATGGGTGTGGTGTGTGGTGTTTTGTGATGAAGAAGGATGTGATATTGCTGGAGCAGGGTTTTTAATTTTAAACCAAATACCTGTTTCATTTTTCGTATGTCATTATTAAAAGTACTACTGATTAATTAGTAATTACTAAAGATTTGTCGAGTCTTGTCTAACCAACCTTATTAACAGAAGAATTACACGTGGGAATGCAATAGCATGGCTAAAATAATAAGTGAACTAAGTTGGTGAGCAAATTGACAGTATAGATGTTGCTTATGTGATGTTCTTGTGTTTTGCGCTTATAACAAATATGCATTAATGGCTTTTGATGTCGCAAATGGCTAGATAAATACATACACATAAGGGTATTAGCAGGGGAATAACACTGTATAATCATTTCCATGTAGTAATTATAATTTTGTGTTTTCTTCGCTTAAGTTGACCATTGTGGCCTGCTGTAAAATGGCCACCACCCGCAGCCTGCATTCGAGTAGATGAAAATATGAAAAGTGGCTTTGCGCCGACTGCGACCCTGTCCTCTGATTGAACTGAAAAGCCATGTACATGACGACAAATCTGGGAGTATTGCCAGATGCCCCTGAACGTGAAGAAATGTTGCAACTTAAATTCCGACCTGATGAACTCATAATGGTCCCTTGGATGAGATACATTTATCCTGAGAAGACATCCGTAGAAGTAACGAATTAGCTATGGACTTCTAATTTCTATTCAGAATTTGAAACTATCAATACATGAGAAAATTTAATGGTGTTGCTTAATGTACCAAGATGACATATTTTCCGCCAATCGAATGTTTTGAAAGTTATGTTTGCAACATTTGGAATGTAAATTTCGGTATAAATATTAGTAGACTAGAGAGGTCTAGCGCCACTTCTTCTCGAACCAATGATCAGAGGTCCCGACGCTGACGGAGAGGACGGTGACTCTACATGACGGCTAGAAATCTTTAACTATTTGCTGAGGACCAGTTCTGACTTAGAAAACGACTTTTAGCCAGAATAGGTAAATATCGAGAAAAATGATTTTGCATTTAATTGGCTTTTCTTACAATTTGATTTAGATAAACAATATTCTGTTTGAATTACTGTGTCGGGTGGTTATTTATTGTTATGTTTATTGAATATTTAGAGTGTTAAGTTGTATCACTAAACCTATAGCAACTAGTTGATCTCATTGACCTCAGGGTAAATGCAGATTGGTTGGGTAAAGAAAAAGTGTTTCCCTTTTACATGGCACGGATAAAGTGGTAGGATGAATGTTGGTGTTATGGGCCCCACCAGCGTGTGATGTGTGTGTGTGTGTGTGTGTGACTGTGAAATCACTCCGTCCGTGGAAGTAGAGGGGATTCGGAAGCTCCGATCTGCACCAGTTTCTTGGTAGCAGAATGATGGTTAACTATTGTCTTGATTTGGTGAATTTGCTTGTCTGTAAGCTTATTGATTATTGATTGGTATTGATATATGTACTAACACTATATGTTAAAGTCGTATTGAGTTTTATGTAGTGTGTACGGCTTCTGGGACGTAGGAAGTCGGTGACAGTTCCGTAGTAGGGCAGAGGGAAGCGCTGCTCTCGGAAGAGGCGGGATTGTTGGCCCTGTATGTAGACAGGGGAAAACGGGTGACAATTGAAGTTGCGCGTCGCATTGTCTGGGTTCTATGAGGTATCATCGCTGTGTGTTGTCATTAGAGACTTATTTTCTGTGTGAGAGAAGTGTATATGATAGCGACGGTTACCTGTGAAGTTCTGGTCTTAGGTATCAGGGATCCTTATGGCATTCCGATAACGCTTATCACTAGAAAGGTAATAGGTATTCTCTGAGCTTGTTAGAAGGACAGAGCAGAGGTAAGCGCTGCTTTGTTAATGTGTGATATAATTCTGTAGTAGAACAGACTGTTCGCTGTTCTCGGGAAAGACAGGATTCTGTGTGAATGTACTACATTTTCTGGTGTAAAAGTGCGTGGATGAGAAGGCATTCTGGTTAATTGTGAAACTCTTAGGAGTATTCCAGAGAAAACAGTTAATTGGTGCTTGCTAGAAGGATAGAGTAGAGGGATGTGCTACTTTATCAACGGAAGTAACGATTCCGTAATAGGGCAGAGGTAAGCGCTGCTCCCGGGAAAGGCGGAATTTTCGTGGGAAAAGTCTTTTGCTGTTCTGTGGTTCGCGAAGCAGACAATGGAGATGTTTGTATGTTGTAACTAACAGACTCGTAGAAGTTGAAACAAAGTCTACCGAGTAGTTTTGTAAAGGAGTGGTAGACGAGAGACAGGAGACAGGAGCAGGAGCTGCTGCAGCGACTGCTGACATCAGGAAGACCGCGCTGTGATTGGACAGTGGGTTAGAACGGTGGAAGCACGGTGATTGGTGTGCTAGTGTATGCCGCGCAAGGATTGGGAGATATACAGGGTGACGTAGACGCTCCAGGATTGGTGCGTTAGTGTGAGTCGCGCTGGGATTCGTGGACTGAGTCAGTGACGTAAACGCTCCGGATTGGTGCGTTAGTGTGAGTCGCGCTGCAATTGGACAGGAGATCGTACAGTGGTAGAAAAGACTAAAGGGTTACGGAAAACAAGAAAATGTATTACCACGCTGAGGAAAAGAAAAATAAATCCTTGTTTAGTAAGGTTAAGACCTGGTTTGACAAGGATAAGGATATTGTGACTAGGGAAGGACAGTTACTTCCTCCGACAAGAACCCCCGCATCCTTCATGGTTGCAAAATATGGGTATCATACCTGTATTTGGTTAGACAATTGGGCAAAGTACACCAAAGAAGATGGAGTTTTAGCTTTCCCGGAACATGGCTCATTTAATCTGGCCATATTAAGAAACTTACGGGAGAGGATGATGGATCTAGAGCCTCGGCCTAGGCTGACGCAGTTTGAGGCGTTGACTGAATGGGAAGATGAAATGCATGAGCGAGAAAAGCAGAGGAGTGGAGGAAACTACCGGTACATGTTCGGGCGAAAGTATGATCGTGAAACTCATCATGATCGGATGAGAAGATGGCGAGATGCCAGTATGACTGATGGATTATATCCTGTAAGAACTGCAGGGGAGACAGAAGGGAGAAAGTGTACAGAGAAAGAACATAATGTAGAAACAAGGAGGTATGGGGCGAATGAGTCTGAAGACGATGTCTTAGATGACATGTTCTATAAAAGACCACCTCCGTATAGACGAGAACCAGAAGTAGGAACGACAGTTACCCCAATGAGAGACACCCTGCGGGTTATAAAGACAGAGGTTACAACCCCTGAGTTGAAAAGCAGTAGTTCTCTTGCGGAGAGAGAGAGAGAAAGGGAAAATGAAATTGAGGATGAAAAGACAAGAGAACTAGCAAGAACCACATTTGAATTGACAGAGAAAATAAGAGAACTGACTAAAAATCTTGAAGTAGTTACGGTGCCTGTAACAATAGGTCCAGTTATGCCTATTTTTGAGAAGCAGAGGACTGGTGAATATGGTTTAACAGTTCCATATGTAGTCAACAGGCTGGTTGTTCCTCCAGAACAGACAGAAATGAGATCGGGAGAAAATCAGTGGAGATCAGGAGAAAATCAGTGGAGACATACCATATGTGGAGGAGAGATGAATTTGCAGACTAACTCGGTTTTGAATTCCGGTTGTGTGGAAGGGAACAGAATGACTGGATGATCGATCTTAGAACCACAAAGAGTGACAGAACCAGTGGGTGCAGAAAAATCTATGGGGATAACTGCTGAAGATTTGAATGATTGGCTAAAAGTTTTGCAGGGGAAAGAAAAGGAATCCCAGGCAATTGATGTAGCTACACTACGTATGGAATTGGAGGAGCTAATAGTAGGAACAATTCCTACAGAAACGCTGAAAAACTACCAGGATGGGGAATTACTATTTTTATGCAAGAGCATCACATGGAGAGCAAAGAACACACATGACAGGTTGAAAGGAATAGCAAGCGGAATGGGAATTGACATGGACAAGGTAAAAGCTTTACAAAAGCCTTACCGAGTGGATTTTACAGATAAGGACATCGAGAATCTGAATAATGCAGGCCGAGCAGGGCAGATTAAGGAGATGATTGCTTTGCTGCAAAAATGAGGAGATGTGGAGAAATGGAAAGATAGATGGTATAAAAAACGAGAAGATGCAGCAGACAGAACTTACTCAACATTCCCTATGATAGAAATAGAGAAAACAGTGACAGCTTATCCCATGAGGGAGATTCCAGGAGGAGGGTATGTACATGTCCCATGGACCAGACAAGATATTTTGTCATTTACAAATGATTTCCCTCGACTGAGAGAGAAGCCCGTCGAGTGGTATAGACAGGTTGACAGATTTGTGAAGTTGTCAAAAGTGCTGTGGATCGACCTGAATAGTCTGTTTGATATAATTGTACCAGCAGACTTGTGGGCAGAATGTAAGATAGTTATAGACTGGCCAACAAAGGAATACCCCAGAGATCCCAAAACGGGAGCGCCCGATCCCGAGGTAATGAAACAGTAGGAGCAGGTTATGGCTTTCCTGAAAAATAAGGTACCTCCCAAAGAAACAGATTGGGTTAAAATAGATCGAACACATCAATAAGTGAAAGAATCAGTCCATGCTTACTATGAAAGACTAATACTAGCTTTCAAACAGTTCAGTGGAGATGAACATCTGGGTGACAAGGATCTGAGCCATTTTGTATATAGATTTGTGTATGGCTTGCGACCTGAAATCAGTGAGATGATAAGGCAGCATACCGTAGACTGGCAGAGCAAAAAGATTGATGAGATCCTGAGACATGCAAAATACTTCAGTGATGAAATTGAGGCAAAGCAAAGAAAACTGAAAGAAAAGGCAATGTGGGCACAGGTGAATGTTGCAGAAAGACAGGAAGCTCAGTTGGTTGAACAAGCAAATAACCCAGGAAATAAACCTAGATTTGGCCCAGGAAAAGGGAAAGGCAATATTGAGGAAGCAAAGAAAAGGTTTCCCTGCCACAACTGTGGAAAATTAGGGCACTGGAAATCCGAGTGTAAGAATCCACCGTCTGCTAACGATGACAATCCATCATTGAATTCACAGGTGCTGAGTGAGGGGTGTGGCCAGCAGCAGCAACAGCAGAAGGCTGTTAAGCAGCAGAATCAGGTGCCAAAACCGCCCTTGCCACAAAACAGAGGATCCCAGAAGTACAGCCAGGATTCGGGGTTCTACAATGAAGAACAGGTAAACAAGCCACAACGCGCAAGCGCTGTGTCACAATATTGGCTAAGGAATGAGGGAAGTGATTCCGAGGGAGACTTCTGACGCTGCCGAAGAGAGGAGGAAGAGTGCGTACTTGGCGCAACTCTAGAAATAGACCAGGCAGGACCTTTTGTAGATGGAAAAATCAATGGTGAAAGTGTTACTTTTCTAGTTGACACAGGTGCTACGAGATCGACTGTCAGGTCAGCTGATATAAAGAATCTTCCTCTTTCGGATGAAACAATCCAAGTGGTTGGTGTGTCCAACACACAGATCAAAACTCATCTTACTGAACCAGTAAGGGTTAGAATAGGGAAATTCTCAGACATGCACCGGTCCGTGGTGTGTGACACCAGTCCTGTGAACTTGTTAGGCAGAGATTTGCTGTGCAAGATGAATTGCACTATTTTTGTACCCCAGATGGAATAGCCTTTGAGACACCAGATGAGGATGTCCTATACAGAATGACCCTAGATAACAGGGAAAGTGAGGCTATTGGAACATATGCTGTGTTCAATCCGGACGGATTACCCCCAGAATTAAAAAAGACAGTAAAAGCAGCAGTTTGGGATTTTACTGGAGAAGATGTGGGCCTGATGAGAGATGTAGATCCAGTAAACATTTCTGTAAAAGATGGAATAGTTTACCCAAACATCCCACAATACAGACTGACACCTGAAATAATTGAAGGAATAACACCTATAATTGAGAAAATGATCCAGCAGGGGGTGTTAAGGGAAATATTGAGCAGCCCATGTAATTCACCTATAATGGGACTGAAGAAACCCAATGGGAAGTTCAGAATAGTACAGGATTTGAGAAAAATCAACAAGATTGTTGTGTCATGCTGTCCCATTGTGCCAAATCCATCAGTGATTTTGTATCAGATTCCCCATGATGCAGAATGGTACACAGTAATTGATTTGTGCCATGCTTTCTTTTCAATCCCGTTGCATCATGACAGCCAGACGATTTTTGCATTTCGGTTTGGAGAGCGAATTTTGGCATGGTGCCGAATTCCACAGGGGTATACAGAGTCCTTCGATATTTAATCAATTGCTGAAGAAATCTCTGGAGAGTTTAGTAATGCCTGAAAATTCAGTTTTGGTCCAGTACATTGATGACCTGCTTGTGGCATCAAAAACACGTGAAGCTTGTGAAGTAGACACCATTGCTTTACTGAATCACTTGGCAGATGGAGGATTAAAAGTATCTCCAGCCAAATTGCAATTCTGCAAGAGAGAAGTCCAGTATCTGGGACATAATATTGAGAAAGGCCTGAGGAAAGTGACCATTGACAGGATCACAATCATCAGAGGGATGAGAGCCCCAATGACACAAAGAGAAGTGAGAATGTTCCTGGGAATGGTTGGTTATTGTCGTCAGTGGATAAGTAACTTTTCCTTAATTGCCAAGCCACTGATTAAATTGACTAAAAGTGAGGTAAAAGACCCATTGGAATTAAACCCAGAAGAATTGGCAGCATTCAAAGAATTAAAGAAAAGGCTATGTGAAGCTCCTGCCCTAGGAATGCCAGATTACGAAAAAGAATTTGAGCTGTACTGTAGTGAGAGGAATGGCTGTGCACTTTCAGTGTTAATCCAGAAACATGGACGTCTGAGGAGGCCAATTGCGTACTTCTCATCAACACTTGACCCAGTAGCTGTGGGTTTACCAGGTTGCCTGAAAGCAGTAGCTGCTACATGCAGAAGTCTGGAACAAAGGGAGGGAATTATAATGGGATATCCTGTACGGGTATTCGTACCTCATGATGTGGCAATCCTTTTAACAAGGAGCCGGACACAGTTTATCTCACATAGTCGGCTGACTAAATATGAGAAAGTCATTCTTGGTGCATCAAATGTGAGTCTTGAGAGATGTGTGAATGTGAATCCAGCAATGCTGTTGCCAGATGCTGAAAGTGTGGAGGTAAGAGATGATGTTGATCATGATTGCCTGGATGTGCTTGATTACTGCACAAAACCAAGACCAGACATAAGAGATCTGCCACTGCCTGAGAGTGATCATGTGTTGTTTGTGGATGGATCTTGTCTGAGAACTGATGAAGGAATGCTGAGTGCTGCATATGCCGTGTGTACAGTTTCGGGAGTTGTGGAAGCATCACCTTTGAGAGGAGTTAAATCCGCTTAAGTGGCAGAATTGGTGGCACTAACAAAGGCTTGCAAGATTGGAAGGAATGTGAGAGTGACTGTGATGACTGACAGCCAGTATGGCTTCGGAGTTGTCCATGATTTTGGCCAGTTATGGCTACAAAGAGGTTTCCTGACCTCAAGTGGAACTCCCATAAAGAATGCTGAAGTGGTGGGAAAATTGCTTGAGGCGATACAGCTGCCTAAAGAAATAGCAGTTGTAAAATGTGCTGCTCATAGTCAAGGTACTGATTTCATCACCCTTGGGAACAAATTTGCAAATGACATAGCACAGTATTGTGCAAGGAATAATCACTCCATTAACCAAAGTAAGAAAAGGGAAATGTCTTCTTGTTCCTTAATGTTTACTAACGTGGTAGGAACATGGGAGGAAGTGAAGCAGTTGCAGGATGAGGCAGGAGATGAGGAAATGAAAGATTGGGTGAAAGCAGGTTGTGCACCAAGGGAAAAGGACCACGTGTGGGTCTATAGGAATGGAAGACCAGTCATGCCCAATAGCATGTTGTCAACAATGGCACAGATGTATCATGGCCAGGGACACCTGGGGAGGGACGCTATGATAAGGGCCTTTAAGCAAACCTTGTACAATGCAAAATTCAGGCTGATAGCAGAAAGTCTCTGTCAGAGATGCCTGATATGTCAGCAATACAATCCTGGAAAGAAAACAGTGGTGAGCCTAGGTACAATAGGCAGGGAGGGAGGACCCTTCACCAGAATGCAGATAGACTTCATCGAAATGCCCCAAGTCAATAGATTAAGGTATGTCCTGGTGGTAGTCTGTTTGTTCTCCAGGTGGGTGGAGGCATTTCCAACAAGAAGAAATGATGGGATAACAGTGGCCAAGCTACTGTTAAGAGAATTCATCCCAAGGTATGGGTTCCCAGTGACAATTGAATCAGACAGAGGAGGACACTTTTATAATGAAATCATGGGTTTGATCTGTGAAGCATTAAGTGTACAGCAGAGGCTACATTGTGCTTACCGACAAGAGGCTTCTGGTGTGGTTGAACAAATGAATGGTACCATCAAAAACAGAATTGGCAAAATGTGCCTGGCCACAGGAATGAAATGGCCTGATGTCTTGCCTCTAGTCCTGATGAAAATTAGGTCTACTCCAGATAGAACAACAGGTTTGAGTCCACATGAAATCATCATGGGACGTGCTATGAGACATGCATTTCTACCAGTCTACAAGCTGATGACTATAACTGATGACATGATTTTGGATTACTGTAAAGGCCTGGCTGACGCAGTTCATTCTGTGTTTCACCAGGGTGGAGAAGACGCCACCACACTTGAAAGAAAACCAGCCTATGATCTGAGCCCAGGGGACTGGGTAAGAATAAAAGTCCATAGAAGAAGAAATTGCCTGGTTCCAAGGTGGGGAAGGCCAAGGCAAGTCGTTCTGACCACAACGACTGCTGTGAAGTGTGTTGGAGTGAAAAATTGGATACATGCAAGTCACACTCTGAGAGTTCCAAATCCAAGTGATGGCATTAGAAAAGAATACTTTGATGAATCAGATTCCAGTGATGATGCAGACAGTGAGGCAGTAAAAAGAAAAAGGAATCCTGAAAGGGGGGAAAGTGGGCCAAGAGCAACTTTTGTCCCACCAGAAGGAATTCTGAAAAGAACATTGCAAACTTCAGAGACAAGTCCAGATTCTGAAGAAGTGCCTGAAGTCCCAACTATCAGTGACGAACACAAAAAGAAAGAAAGAAAAGAAAAGAACATGCCAACAGAAGTGACACCTGAACCAAATGAGAAAATTGAGAAAGTTTCACCTGAGATAATTCTTGAAGAGGAAGGGACAGAAAAAGAAAGAGAGGGACAGTTTGCGGAAAAACCCCGAGGAGGTGTAGGGAACATCGACAAAAAGCTAGGTGAAGGGACAAGTAGACAGCAAGAAGATTGCGTGTCTGAGACCCGAGGAGGGACAGAAGTAGGGAAATCTCAATCGGTGGAAAAAGAGACTATTGGAGAAAAGAAAGTTGTTGGAGAAGGGAAAATTGTTGATGAACAAGAGGCAACTGAGACAGAATCTGATGAAAGTGGGAATGAGATACATGAAGGTCGAGTTCTGAGAAAGAGAACTTGGATTGGAGAGAGAAACAGTAAAGAGGGAAAACAAAAAAGAAATGCTAAAGGAGATCTTTGGCCCAACAAGATAAAGAGACTGAGATATCGACTGACACGAGTTAACTCTTCGAAAGCTCAACAGGTGAACGAAGTGTCAAGTCAAAACCAAACGAAAGGAGAGGAAACAAAGACATCTGAAGAAACTAAAAGAATCAGAAAACCAAACAAGAAGTATAAGTCGCCAGAATGGACGTATGTGGCACTGCCTGAACAAGGTGAAGAGGCAGACAGTCAAGGAAATCCAGAGGAGGCTTTACTGAAAGTGGTTAAAGAAGAAGAAGCAGTTGGAATCCTGAGAGTTATCTTGTCCGACATTGGAGAAGAAACGGATGTTCAGGACCTAATACAGTTTGATGATGATGAGGAAAGAGTGAAAAGTGATGAAAACCCACATTGGGTAAATCCAAAGAAGTCACTTGAAGAAGAAAGTGAAGAAGTAAATTAAAAATTAATAGATTGTAATAATCTGTTGGGTACTTGCTGCCCTAAAAGTTCTGTAGTGGAGTAGAAGAGGCTAAGTCAAAAGACACAGTCAAGTTAACAAGATGGCTAACACTGAGAATAATCAAAGTAGATGTACTTTCATGAAAAGATGGTGCAAGATGTGCTGCTGCTGTACAGGATTATTAATGCTACTTTGGAGCGTGCTTGCTCTACTGATCTCTTTTAGAGTAACAATAGACACTTTAGGAGGACATACTGAGAACATGACTAACATAGGGAAGAGTTCACAGAAGATAGTTCCAACTAGAACTAGTAATGTATATGTACATAAGGATAGGTCTATTAATGATTTTTCTAGCAATGTGTTTTCAAAATTATTGTACAAATATGTAAAGACAATGGATGTAAGGGATTGCTACGTCTGTATGCAATTACCTGCCTCTGTTTCAGAAGGAGTGACTTATCATCACCTTCCGGCTACGTATGGAATTTCATGTAGTGTGTTGATTAGTATATTTTATCAATTAGGGAAATTAGAATATAACATGTCTAATGTAGATAATATTCTTGGGCAACTGCCTATGAATAAAGAACTGAATCCTGCTAAAGAAGCTAACACTTTAGGTGAGATTTTTATCGAAACTAGAGAATTAACATTAGAATATGTTTTTAGAAACAATTTAACCTGCAGTTTGAAGGAAGAAGAGAAATTTTTCCTAGACATGGTTGAGAGAAGAAGGTTGAACATGCATAAGAAAGCAGAAGGACATAAGATGAGTGAAACAGTGTGGGATATTGAGAAAGAAAAAGAGTTGAAAAATGGAGCCAGTCCAACTATGGCTATAGATGCACCACAGAAAGGCAAACTATGCATTACCAGGAAGAAATCCCAGTATGATTATTATTTCATAGGGACTAGTGAGTGCCATGATACATACTTTATTGCAACCGGATGGGGAATTAGAGGTGGAGAAGATCCAGTTTTTCCGGGAGTGTATTATATTTGTGGGAACAAGGCTTATTACAGGTTGCCTGGCCAATGGTATGGCACATGTTATGTTGGCCTGGTCTTTCCAAAGATTTTTCACATGGATAGAGTAGAAAATGCTGAACAAACTAATCCATTAACACGCTATAGAAGAGAAACATGGACAGAAATTGTAGGAGATATTTTTGGAGCTTTAATACCAGCAGTGGGAATTTCATTGAATGCATATGGCATTCGGAAGCTGTCAACAGTGGTGGATCGCTTGTCAACAAGCACCGCTGGAGGCTTTCTTTTGGTAAATACTGAAATGGTTGCTTTACGCGCTATGGTAATGCAAAATCGACTTGCCCTTGACATTCTATTGGCAAAAGAGGGTGGAGTCTGTGGAATGCTGAAAGTTCAACATTGTTGCACTTACATTCCTGACGAAAGCAAAGATCTAAAGGTCTATATCAAAAATATTACTGATTTGCATGAAGAATTAGTACCACTGGAAGCTGAAAGTATCTGGACTAAAATGGTTAATAAGATGATTGCTATTAAGAATTTTATAGCTAAAATAGGTAGCACCATATTTGGTAAGGTATTATTTCCATTAACGTGTGTAATTGTTGCATTATTAATTCTTCGATTAGGGTGTATGTGTTGTAGATATAGAAGAAATAAAAAGAAAATAACACGAGAAAATGTTAAAAAGAGAGAAAAGAAACCAGAAAGAGATCCACAAGAAATAGAATTAGAAGAATTGAGGGAAAGTATGTATATAGAAACAAAAATAGAAGATGATAAAGAAACAAGAGTTTAAAAATGAACAAGAAGACATTTTGAATTTCTTCAAAAAGGGGAAATTAAATTGATTTTTGGGTTTTTGATTTTTGTGGTGATAAAATATCACCAAAGGGGGGATTGCTGGAGCAGGGTTTTTAATTTTAAACCAAATACCTGTTTCATTTTTCGTATGTCATTATTAAAAGTACTACTGATTAATTAGTAATTACTAAAGATTTGTCGAGCCTTGTCTAACCAACCTTATTAACAGAAGAATTACACGTGGGAATGCAATAGCATGGCTAAAATAATAAGTGAACTAAGTTGGTGAGCAAATTGACAGTATAGATGTTGCTTATGTGATGTTATTGTGTTTTGCGCTTATAACAAATATGCATTAATGGCTTTTGATGTCGCAAATGGCTAGATAAATACATACACATAAGGGTATTAGCAGGGGAATAACACTGTATAATCATTTCCATGTAGTAATTATAATGTTGTGTTTTCTTCGCTTAAGTTGACCATTGTCGCCTGCTGTAAAATGGCCACCACCCGCAGCCTGCATTCGAGTAGATGAAAATATGAAAAGAGGCTTTGCGCCGACTGCGACCCTGTCCTCTGATTGAACTGAAAAGCCATGTACATGACGACAAATTTGGGAGTATTGCCAGATGCCCCTGAACGTGAAGAAATGTTGCAACTTAAATTCCGACCTGGTGAACTTATAATGGTCCCATGGATGAGATACATTTATCCTGAGAAGACATCCGTAGAAGTAACGAATTAGCTATGGACTTCTAATTTCTATTCAGAATTTGAAACTATCAATACATGAGAAAATTTAATGGTGTTGCTTAATGTACCAAGATGACATATTTTCCGCCAATCGAATGTTTTGAAAGTTATGTTTGCAACATTTGGAATGTAAATTTCGGTATAAATATTAGTAGACTAGAGAGGTCTAGCGCCACTTCTTCTCGAACCAATGATCAGAGGTCCCGACGCTGACGGAGAGGACGGTGACTCTACATGACGGCTAGAAATCTTTAACTATTTGCTGAGGACCAGTTCTGACTTAGAAAACGACTTTTAGCCAGAATAGGTAAATATGGAGAAAAATGATTTTGCATTTAATTGGCTTTTCTTACAATTTGATTTAGATAAACAATATTCTGTTTGAATTACTGTGTCGGGTGGTTATTTATTGTTATGTTTATTGAATATTTAGAGTGTTAAGTTGTATCACCAAACCTATAGCAACTAGTTGATCTCATTGACCTCAGGGTACATGCAGATTGGTTGGGTAAAGAAAAAGTGTTTCCCTTTAACATGTCACGGAAAAAGTGGTAGGATGAATGTTGGTGTTATGGGCCCCACCAGCGTGTGATGTGTGTGTGTGTGAGTGTGAAATCACTCCGTCCGTGGAAGTAGAGGGGATTCGGAAGCTCCGATCTGCACCAATATTGTATGTGTACTACAATTTGATGTGAAATTGCATGCAATATGTAATTACTGATGACATCCACTCCCAGGCGACCATGGCAAAACCGCAGCCCTCATCCTACTAGACCTCTCTGCCGCCTTCAATACTGTCTCCCACTGCACCTCAATTGCGAGACTCCACAACGCTGGCATCCATGAGAAGGCCCTGGACTGGATCCACTCCTTCCTTACCAGTCGAACACAGTGAGTCAAACTCATCTCAGAACCAACAGAGATCAGCTGCAGAGTGCCCCAGCGCTCCTCCCTGAACCCCACCCTCTTAAATGTCTACATGGCTCCATCGCTGCCATCATCAGAAACCACAGAATCAACATCGTATCCTACTCCAACAACACCCTGCTGATCCTCTCCCTCACCAACAAACCCAACATTTAAGAGTAGGCAGTGGTCCATCACCCTGCAATCAACAGTTTTCACTGCTATCAATCAGAGCTGCCTTAGTCAACTAAGAGGCAGTGGGGATCACCACTGCCACAATGAGTCTTAGATGGATAACTTACTTCCTTTTCTCCCTGCTGCCAGAAATCTTCCTGATCTGGAAATTCCAGGAGCAGCAAATCTGGTGTATTTGGCTTGTCAGGTGGACCACAGGGGGAGCCAGGGAGTGGCAGTTGGTGAAAAGTATTCACACAGGCAAGAATGATTCTGGGATATTGACACAATTGTGCAGGCACCATTGTATCCCTCTTTCTCACAAATGTGCAAATATAGCAAACATTTTGAAAAATGTAAAGTTGAGAAGTGCATTGCTTTCATACCTTTGCACTCTACCAAATATGTCAGAGGCATGCTGGAAATAATGAATAATATACATTAAGTACTATTAAGCAAGTCTTACTACCGTATTTTGGAACCAATGCGTACAGTTCATGCATAAGTGATGTAACAGGCCCCACCACAACAGATGAGGTCTGTCTAACAGTATACCACCTTGCACTGGAAGCATGTCGCCTATAGACCAACCTCTCTAAGAGCAAGTAGCATATTTCAGGCCCACCATCTGCAGTCAGCATATGGCAGACATTTTGGGAACTACAAAATATGCTTGCTGCACATAGAACAGAGATTGCTCGGCCTGCACACCCACCACAAAAAGGAATGAAATGAGGGACACAAAAAAGAAAGTAGCAGCAGGCAAATGGAAGAAGAAGCAAAATAATCAGGGTAAGAAAAGAGTGGCAAAAAAGAAACTCTTCAATAAAAAAACCTAAGAAGCAGGCACCTGCACAATCAGACGTATGGAGAGATCACTCTTCTCACATTCATGACAAAAATATGTCTATCGTGTGTCATGTATATGGATGCCATATATTGCAATGTGTCAATAACTTGCAAGTGTTTTTTTATGTAAGTGCGTATGTATGGTGCTCTTTTCTGTGACTGACTCAGCGGTGCACACTCACCAAGGAAGTATACATTAAATCATTACATTTGAATTGAAAAGCAAAGCTGCAAAATACAAAGCTTGCAATAAAAAAAGCATTGCAGAAGTCCTGATTTTCAGCTGGAACAGCAATATGCGTAAGAGTTTGCTATATTTCTGTCTTGGTTTCGCCGAAAGAAACATTCATGAAATTTGCTAGGAAAAAAGTTTTAATCATGCAAACCCATTTTTACAATAGCAAACCTGAAATCAAAATTTCAACAGGTATAGAAATATTACTGTGGCTGGGTGTCACCTGATTATCATTTGAACAAGCATACTATAAATGCTAAGTTCATGCCTGACAAAATAAACCAAATCTCATCAGTTCCTGCATTCAACAATAAGCATCACTGCTGGTTAGTAATGAATGTCAATGGCCACAAATAGTAATGGGCCCAGCATGGAATAAACATGAATATCCCAAAACAATAATACGCCTGAATGGGACTGTTCAGAAAGGAAGACAAATTGCTTCAGGAAGTAATGAGCTCCAAAAGACCTAAGCACCAATGAGCATCAACGTTCCTGGCATTTTACCCAATTATGGCTCCAGGGTGTAATGTGCCACAATTTCCTTATGCAGTAATTTGCATGAATGGCCCTAGGTATTAATGAATATGAATGGGGGCAAAGAGGTAGGAGCATCAATATTGCCCACAAGCAATAATGATGTTGCTCGAATATGTATTTACCTCGAAAAAACTAATACACTTCCACCTGGAGTACAACAGAAAGAGCTGGGAATCAGGACTGTCTCAAAGTTTAAACAATACGTGTGGACTTATATACAGCTTTTGGGTACAATAAACTTACATCCGGCGATCATTGTTTGTTGAAGGAACGTAGGGCTTGTCTGTGGAGTCATAAATAAAGGGTCTTTGATAATAAATGCTGGTGGTTCGACCTTGCGTGGGCACAATATGGGCCAGTGAATAGTGTGTCCAAATGTCTGGCATGAGGGGCACATGTTTGCTGTGTTTACTATGTGTTTTGTGTCCTGATTGACTGTGTGTTCCCAATTCCATGTGGCATCTAACTTTATGGTGTTTGGCGAATGTGCGCACCCCTCTGGCCATGTGTGCTTTATTTGGGCCAATTTACCTGGACAATTGTGATGTCGCTGCGCTCATTTGGGGTACGGGCCTGAGTTTCCTGTTCACGCATTTGTCTGCCGGCTACATGCCACCCCACATGGGATCTGTCAATCAGTTACCGTGGGCCTAGGTTGCAGAGCCTGATTGATCATATATTTTTGAGTGGGCTTGATGGAGAGTTCTTGATGGGCAAATTTGACAACAGAGATGTGATTTTGTTCGTATATGCAAGTTTATCATCCTAAGCATTAGCATTGTTTTTATCAATATCAACAGTCTCTCCTTTAGTTGAATTTTCAACTACATTACCCAACTCATACGTCATGACAGTCACATTATTGGGGACATATTGTTCTTCAATCTTGACTATTACTACTTTCCTATTCACTTGCATTCTACCTAATTTGAGGACTGCCTTTTTACAGCAGGATGAAAACGGGTAACAGTGATGTGCACTGTCCAGTCAGCCACCTGGGAACACAGGCAAACCAATTCAGACACCATGCCTACTCAGGTGCAACTCCCTCCTCACACATCGGAGTCCTATTATATAGGTCCTTACCTGGGATAAACATGCAGAAGGATGCACTGATCTTGGCACACCCCTCTGCCTCCATTGCGGTCATTATGTCCAACACATACCGATGTTGCATCACCATGAGGCAGATTGCTCTCAGTTCTTCCTTGAGTGCATTAAGGTCATGCCCAATGCTGTTCATCATCTTGGGAAGTTTCCACCTAATTATCGCGAACCAGCGGGCATTCACTTTTGTCTGCACTGTGAAAAAGGGTATGGACCCCAACGATGATTTGAGTGTCAGAAAACAGCCTGAATTCGTCCAGAATGTTCTTGTCCTGTGGTCAAATAAAATATTCAAATTTTTTCTCTTGAGTCTGATGCAACAAAGTTGTCTTTTTCCCAAGGGGGTGTTGATGCAACTCTGGCAGATCTTGTTTGGGAACGACCAGGGTTGGGTTGTGTATGGTAATGAGGGAGCAGAGGCCAAGCCATCCACGGATGAGCTGAGTGTAAGCAAACTCACCACACTGCTAGTAGCAATTCATCAGTGCGCAGGTGTCCCATTGCATGTCCGGAAAGTGCAGCACTGTACCACAGTTCTCATATATTCCCAGTGGGATGGTTCCTTTGCCGCTAAAACACAAGGAATACAGTGTAAGTTTCTGTACTCTTAAAGGTTGCCCCTTCCCCTCTAACCACTTATATCTATCCACTTCAGTGTCCCAGATTTCCTGACATGGGGTATCTATGCTGCTATTCAACCCTCCCCTATGAGACTTGTTTCCCCTGTCATCATCGAGGTGGATTGCCCTAGATTGGAACTCCATGTCTGCAGTCCATTTGTTATTAAAGAAGGAGTCCCCAGAAATGCTAAGGGCCATCCTGGAACCACATACGGATGTGGGAGCAGACATGTTCGTGCATTGGTGTGGTGGTTTTACTATCTGCAAGAATCTCTTTTCTGGAAAGTTTTGGGGCCAAACAGTATCCTCCCCTATGGTGCCCCTCCTGTGTATCCTATCTAGCTCTATTTGAGTGTCGCCGGGATCAGTGAAAAGATACTATGCTGTGGGATTGGTCTTGTATCGGGCCAGACTCACTACCACTGTAATGGGTTCTACTCTGTTGCTTTGATTCTTAGCATTAAGCCTACATAGATAAAGGTAGAGTAGGCATTTAGTTCTGGGGCTACCTCCTGGGACAAGTAACGCCTGTCAGCACCTACTAAATGTGGTATCAGTGAACAGACATAACACAGCCTTGCTGTTGTCTTGGAGTCCACTGCGGTCATATGCTCATACCACATGTTGTGTGGGAGTGCGCTGTGTATTGCGTGTGGAATGCTAGTGTTGAGTTCAGTGTAATACTAAGTGATGTGGGAGAGGTCCCTAAGCAAGCACGGTGATAGCCTCAAGGTAGACTCCATCAGACTAGGTCATGCATTGATGATGAATGGATGTAGACACACCCATAGCACATAAAGGGTACATTGAAGTGCAACAATACATAACTTATGGAGCATTGTAGATCTTGGGGCTGGCTCCAGGGGATGTACCGGTGATCCTCTGGCAATTGGAAATGTCTTTAGTTCAAGAATTATTTAGGCAAAAAGAAAGTTCACTGAACAGTTTGTAGGTCTTAATTCACACACTGTAGATCCTGTGGGGCACTGAAGTGGCAGCAGAAAGGGTGGTGCACTTAGATGCTCAATCGTTAACCTGTTAAATAAGCTCTATGTTTGTGTATTTAGTAAAAACAGTACATCATTGCATGAGCCTTGATTTTTCTTCGTGGTTCCAGTGCTTTTCTTTTGAGAGGTATGCAGTTCCTCATTCATTTGCCCCAGAAGGTGGCCCCAGTTGGGGTATCTTGTTTAGAAAAGTGCTTTATGGTACATGTGACACATTAATTTCTAGGGTTTTTTGGGCTTTTAATTTTCATGGAATGTCACCCCCCCTTCTCTGTACCTAGCTGACAGTTAAATTTGTAAATATCTTTATGGGCTAATCATGTGAATATGGGGTGTTATTACCTATCTAAAGTTACAGGGGTGTCGCCAGCCCCTCTCTCCAAGGCGTAACTGGGAGGTGCTATCAGTGCAGGTAGTATTTTGACCTAAATGTGCACAGGGTGATGTATAATGGAGGGGGTGTTCTTAAGCGAGTGCTGCTGGTAGTTGCAACATGCCCTGATGTCATGTGAATACCCCACTAAACCCGGCAGGCGGCATGCAATGTGACTCTTCCAGTGGAGCGAGGTGTCTTGGCTATGCCCCTTATTTCAAAACCTCCTTTTGGGATAGCTTTAGGCTTCTTTTTATTGGTCTTTTGGGCTCTTCCTTAGATCTCTTGTGATTGGTTATCCCACTTTATCAGGATAATGGAGGTGGTTGAAAACTGTCCTGTGGCCTCTGAGGGTTTCTGATATTGCAGTGTCTGAGCCTGAGCTTACTGTTTCCTTCAGATGGTGTATACAGGGCATGGTGTGTTGGGTGACTGCTAGGCCTGGTGAGGTGGTGAGCACATTCCCAAGGTCTAACCTTGCATGGAGCTGTGATGGACATTTGTGGACTCCCTTTCCGCCCGGCACCCTTCTCTCCCTCGGACGCTTAAAATTGTGAGGGAGAAGGGAGGAGAAACATTCCTACTTGGAGAACCCGGAATTTAAGGTCAAGAACTCATCAAGATTCGGGTACAGGAGATGATGGACTATGGACTATGGTAGTTGGCTGTTCAGGCAGACTTCCCTTCTGACTGACTTGACGCCGTGCGACACCTCGCGACTTGTTGGATCTTATGCGGTGGAGGTGATGGGGGTCTTATCCTCAACAAACAGAAACCCTGTCTCCCAAAACAGGAGGAGATACATCATTTTTGAATTGAAAGGGGTCCTTCATTGGCTGGAGATTTTGGCTTTTGGGGGGCTGCTTTTGGGACCACACATCATCCAAAAATCTTGGTCCCGGGCTGAGTGCCCGAGAATGGGGCCTGTTCGATTTGTTTATCGGAATCCGTCCCGATCGACATAACACGTTCAGCAGGCCTGACTTCCTTATGCAAGTAAAGGCTTGTATTCCCTTATATTGTCTCTGTGGTTCTTCTTTTGGGCCTCAATACCGTGAGTTTGTGGGGTGTGAATAAGATGGATGGCTCGTTACGTGGAGTTTTGACTTACTGTATGTTTGGGTCTGTGTTTGTGGAAAGGCATTGCCTCCCCAGACAGTTACCCCTCCCTGCTGTGGTTGAGACCCTAGTCTCTGTTTGGTAGGGCTCCATGTCTGTGGCTGCTGTTGTCACGTGCTTGCCCAGCTAACAGATTCCTGTTCTAGTGGTGCCATAGCAGGCTATTTTCCCTGAGACTGTGTGTATGGTTGGTTTGAGTCTTCCTGTGATTGGTTTTGTGGATTGGGGTTTTTGTGGGGAATGGCCCATGTCTGTCGACCTCTGTGTGTGATATGCTTTTATCCGGCATCGGTCGGCCATGTAGCCAATCCTGTGGCAATAATAACATTCTCTGAGGTGTGGCCGCTGCCAATGTTCCTGATTCATGCTAATGTAGTTAGGTTGAAACCCTCTGGGGTTTTGAGGTGGAGTCCCCTTCAAGACTGGGGCCATTTGTACGCATGCAGCCAACGCATCCCTCTCGAGGGCAGTTGTCTTCAATTTGTGTTGGACCAATTTAGCGGTGGCTCCCTGGGATTGCTCCTGTTTCTCCCTAGCCTTCTCCTGTTTCTTTTTGTAGTAGTGCAATATGTGTGCCTTTATCTCCCACCAAGATTTTGTGTCTAACCCTACTACGCTATCCAAACCACTCTGTATTTCGGTAGGTAGCCTCTTTTTGAGGATGTTATAGAAGAACTTGACTTGTGGTGCCGTATCAGTTTATGGCAGTACTGTCTCTTGCCCCAATGTTTGCTCATTCTCTAAAATCAGATATGGTCACCCAGGATTTATAGTTTCCACTATTAACCCTCCTACATCTGGGCAGTCAGGGAACATTTCCCTCAGGGCTGTCTAGATCTGGTACGAATTGAATGCGACCCCATTATGCTCGGTGTTTGTCACTGTGACTGCTGGGATGCTAGTTTGGGTGAATACCTTGTTAGAGTGTTCTCTGATGAGGTTACTTAGCAGCCTTTTAACATCGCCTATCGCCAGACTTACTCCTGCTGTGTTCTTCTCAAAACATGAGATCCATTTCCCCGCTCCATACAGAAAGGGTGGCAAGCTGGTCCTTAACCCTTCTTTATCCATCTGAGCACAGGGCACAACAAATTGGTCTCTAATGTGCTCTTGAGTAGCAGTGGATACATTTTAGCATGGGGAGTTCCACTGGGTTTTCCCTAACGTAGTGTTCCCATCTCCTTAGACATTTCTACATGCAGGGAAAGTTCTAATTGGGATCTCCCTCTCCATGTCGGATGCAGTCTCATGCAGCAGTCATGTCCTGTGGTCGAAGCATCCCTCCTCAGACCAGGGCCTATCACACTGATCCTTTCCCTTGGTCCAGGGGGCTGATAGGTGGCAAAATGGCCATGTGAAGATCTCACCTTCCTCTCCGTCCACTATCTCCCTTTGGGTTAGTCTATCTATCCTCTGAGTCCAGGAGGGGCAGCGGACATCTTCATCGCTGCTCACCTCATGCGCATGCAAAGGTGCAATGTTACTCCTGCTATCTCGCAATTGAGTTTGAACCAGGCTACCCTGGTCCCTGATTTCCTGGTTAGCACCTCTCCTCCACGGATGGTCTGGTGAGACCCGAGTCCCAGCCAGAACCCTCTCCTCTTCCGCTGCCTTGGATTCTACCTCGATTGGTGCTCTGAGTCTACCTCTGCTCTCCTCAGCAGGTGGGTGCGCTGCTCTGCATTCCAGTTGGGCCTCTATGGCTTGAGCTCTCTCTTTCTCTCTCGTTAGCTCGTGCCTTTCCTCGACCTCCCACCTAGATTGCCTCCTTTGTTCCAAACTATGCGCCGCTCTGTTAGGTCAGAGATTGCCTTCAAACTCGGTACCTGTTGTTTCTTTGGCTACCTGAACAAAACCTGTGGCTCCCACCTCGTCTGATCCTGGAGGCCCAGGACCCCGTTCATCGCCCCCGCTAATTGTATTATTATCCAGAACAGCTACGAATCCCTCTGTTACCCGAGTGTGTTCACCTGGCCCAGTGGGAGCGTGCTAGCTTTTATGGTGCTGGGGCTTGATGGGCTGAGCATGATGGATGGGGGATTTGAGCTTAGGCGAACCCTATCACTGGATTGGGGTGGTGCCTGGGCCTGCGGTCCTGCTAACTTCTCATGTCTAGACCTAACAGCTTACTGTGCAGGAGAGAACCCACCTGTTCCCTTGACTGGGGGTGTTGGTGTATCTTAATGTAGAGATAGCTGGCACTGGGGAGAGCACCTTCATACCTACATGTGGTGTGGAGGTGCTGATGCTTTTCTTACCGATCTTTGGATAAGATTATTGGTCTGGACCTCTTAGAAGGCGGTCAAGAGCTCTACTAGTGCATCTCTCCTGCCCTTCTTCTGTGCACTTAGTCCTCATGTGTGTCCTCATGTGTTCTGTTATGTTAGTGTTGATGGTTCCCCTTTCTTGCCAAGGAAATACATGTGCCTTACTGTGCGAAGGCCATTGGTGACAATACTTATGACGTGCCTTTGCCTGTGTGGGGAATCGGGTATGCATTTATTTTATGGTTTAAATCTGTTTATTGATTTCAAGCAAACATTGAACAAAAAACACCCTCAACTCCAGAAGCACAATACCAATGAGGCAACTAGGTTGCCTAGCTTGTCAGTACTACGGGCAATAGACGTAAAATGAGTCCAAAAAATAAGAATTAAAAAAAAAACCACATAGTAAAATTATACAAACCCAAATGATACCTTGAACTGAATAGGTGAGGACAGCATATAGGGATCAACGCCGCCGCTTGCGGCGATTCTGGGAAGTGGTGTTTGGGATCTGCGTGTCTGCTAGGCGCAGTAATCGAAGATAGCGGGGACAGGTCAACTCACGAAACTCAGACACCAAGAGGGTGAGAAAGGGCCTCCATAACTCTGGGAAGTCGGATCCTCTACCAGCTAAAGTGAGAGTAAGTTTCTCCATACCCAACAACACCCAGAGTCTCTGGAGCCATCCAGAGTGTGTTGGGAGCTGGGCAGAGCACCAGTGTACCAGTATGTTTTGTGTCGCTGCGCCTAAGGCGATGGCAATCAGCCTGCCCCTCCGGGATTTGAGTGGGTATGTCAGCGGGTTGGGCAAGCCCAGAAGAATGTACGCAGGGAAGCGCGGAAGCTCTGTCTCAAAGTGTAGGTCTATTTCGTCCAAAACTTGGGACCAATATGGTTGTATACAGGTACAACTCCAGAGAACATGTTCTAGGGTGCCCACTTCTCCGCAGCCCCTCCAACACAACGCACTCCGGCGAGAGTCAAAGCGATGCAAGCGCTCTGGCGTATAATACCAGTAAGTGGCAATTTTGGTCAGAGTCTCTGTAAGTCCCATGTGGTATGCAGAGTGCCGTGCTCTATGTTAAATGCCTTCCCATTCTTTGTGGCTTAAGGATCTGCCCAAGTCCCTTTCCCAACGAGCCCGGCCTGCGTTATATGTGTGTGTGGTAGTGTCCAAGAGCATTTTGTAGAGGTCAAAGATTATTTTCTTATTGGACGTGCGTGTCACCAGCCATTTTTCATAAGGGGTCAGGAGACGCTGCGCCTGAGGTCTAACCTGTTGGTGGAGTGCCCAATGTCTGACTTGCAAATACGGCATGCGCTCTGATTCCGGGAGGCCGTAATGTTCCTTGAGCTGCTGAAATGTGATTATGCCGTCAAAATCGAAAAGATGACCCAAGGACCTGCAAGAGGAGGAGCGCCAGGCGCGAAAGGTCTGGGCGTCCGCGCCAGGGCGAAACTCTGGATTATCAAATATTGGGGTGAGAGGCGACGGGAAGGAAGTCAATCGGTGGGCAAGGTTAGTGCGATCCCAGGATTCCAGTACCGTACTTGTGATATAGGAAACGTAAAGATTGGGTGGTCTATGCTGTTTACGAAGGAAGGGGATGCCTTGCAGCGGCCTGGCCGCCACCGCTTGGTCTTGGAACAGCCAATGTTTCTCCGATTCCAATTGGTGCCATTCCACTAAGTATCTAAGCTGAGAAGCATGGAAATAGAGTTGAAGGTCGGGCACCCCTACCCCACCCCGTTCCGGTGGGAGAGTCGCTACTGCATGTCGGAATCGGGGTTTGCGGCCGTGCCAGATAAAGCGCGCTAGGTCCGCCTGAGTTTGTTGGATCCAACCGGACGGGGGGCGAAGGGGAAGAGTTTGAAAGAGGTACAAGATCTGCGGGAGGACCGTCATCTTGGTGGCCGCAATCCTGCCCAGCCAGGAGAGTGTGTAAGTTTTCCATCTGTTCAATTCTGTACGAATGCGGGAGCGGAGAGTAGAATAATTAATGTCCGCAGTGGCCTGAAGGGTTGGGGCTAGATGAATGCCTAAATAGGGGATCGAGGCAGATGCCCAGCTCAGAGTGTGCTCTTCCTGGACGTGGGCCAGAGTGTGCGGGGAGAGTGAGATGTTAAGTGCTATGGATTTTTCCAAATTGATTTTGAACCCCGACCCCCGCGCAAAGCCATACAGCTCAATGAAAAGAGCGCGCAGAGCCGGTATTGGACCAGATAGGGAGAGCAGAATATCATCCGCATAGAGACTAATGGTGTCGATGTCTCCTCCAAATTTAATCCCGGTGATGAGGGGATGTCGACGGACTCGTAGAGCCAGAGGCTCCATGTAGAGTGCGAATAGGAGGGGCGACAGGGGGCACCCCTGCCTAGTGCCCCTCCCTATGGGGAAGCGGGAGGAGGTATAGCCATTCACTCGAACCGTCCCCATGGGGGAACGATAACAGTTTAAGATCCTGGTACGTAGCTTCTCCCCAAACCCAGCGCTCACCAGAACCATCTCCAGATATGGCCAGTGCACTCTGTCAAAGGCCTTCTCTGCATCGATGGCCAAGAGCATGTATTCCCCTTGTGTACGGGATGCCTTTTCAATCAAATGTAAAATGCGCTTAGTATTGTCACTTGTTTGCCGCTGTGGAATAAAGCCCGCTTGATCAGGTTCAACCAGGTTGGCCATATGCGGCGCCAAACGAGCCGCTATAATGCTAGTGTATAATTTAATGTCTATGTTCAACAGAGAAATGGGTCTGTACGCGCTGCAGGCTGTCCGATCCTTCCCTGATTTGGGGATAACCACTATCGCAGCCTCTAGCATTTCACCCGGGATAGTTCCCACTTGGTCGAAGGTGTTAAATAAACTCGTCAGAAGAGGGGGCACTTGATTGCAAAAAGTCTTATAAAAGGCAGCTGTGTAGCCATCCGGGCCCGGCGATTTACCCGGCTTAAGGCGTGAGATCGCAGAGATAACTTCCTCTGTCCGAATAACCCTCTCCAAGAGGTCTGCCTGCACTGGGGTTAAGGAAGGCATATGGGCCCCCGCTATGTAATCAGCGCTGACCTGGGTTGCCAGGGGATCCCCGGTATAGAGGTCTGCATAGAAGTCGCGGAATGATTCCGCTATATCTGCGTCGTGATGCATTTGTTCAAGCTCTGAGACGCGCCGGGAGAGTTCCGCCCGCTTGCGGCTGCGCTCGCGATTGTGGGCAGAGGATATGGCTATAAATTCCCCCCTCAGGACAGCCTTCAGCGCCAGCCACTGCGTCGCTAGCCTCGTATCCGGATTAGCATTGAGAGTGAGGAAGTTTGTGATGGCTTTCTGAAGCTGTTCGATGACAGAGGGGTGGTGTAGCAGTGTATCGCGTAGGCGCCAGTGTCGGAGAGGCCGCAAAGATGGTGGGAGCTGGAAGGTGGCCAGAACGGGGGAGTGATCGGAGAAGGAGGCCGGTAAGATTTCAGTGCTCAGTACGTGGGCCTGAAGTGATGGGGAGCTAAGGAAGTAATCTAAGCATGCATACGTTTTGTGCGCCCCGGAATAAAAGGTGTAACCTCGACTGGTCGGGTGAAAGTGGCGCCACAGGTCCGACAGCCCCAGATCCCGAAGACGAGCTCGCCCGACAGCCGTAAGAACGCCCGCCTGACTGGTTCTCTGACAGGAACGGTCCAGCGTGTTGTCGAAGACAACATTGAGATCGCCGCCCAGCAACAGACAGCGGCCCGAAGCAGCAGCCGCTTCATCAAGAGCATTGAGGAGGAATGCAATCTGTCCTTCATTGGGTGCATAGATGGAGCCAACACCCAAGGTCACCCCTCCCAATAGAAACTGATAGGTGACTAGTCGACCCTTAATCTCTGCCCCTTTTTGTAAGACCCTGCCGGTGAAGGACCGGGAAACCAATATGGCCACTCCAGCTGTCTTGGAGTTGGCAGAAGAAAACATCTGTGTTGGGAAAGCTCGGGATTGCAATCTGTGTTGGTCCTTAGCCAGAAGGTGGGTCTCTTGTAGGAGGCATATGTCTGCTTTCGAATGTTCCAGGTAACTAAGGACTGTCCTTCGTTTGACGGGATTATTCATCCCCCGCACATTTAGCGTAAGGACTTTAAGGGGGGTGTATGGCATCTATGGTCCAGTGAGAAAGAAGGAGACGCAGTAGGCTGCTAGCTATGCTAAGCAAGTGCGAGCGACAACCCAGGCCCTCTAAGCTATTGTTCGGCAACTGCCGGGGTGCAACAGGGAAAAGTGGACGAGGGAGCCCATACCCAAAAAAGGACCCCAAAACCCCCTGTAAAACAAATGTTCTAGTGATAACAACACTGGCAAAAACCAACAACAAAGTCAAGATCCAGAAAAATTGTTCGTCACCTTGGCAATGCCAGGAGAACGTCGGGGTGGGGGCCATAGTGTGACCAAAAGGGGGAGTACCGGTTCCCCCCGCCGCCCGCTGCCCGCCGCCCGCCGCCCGCCACCCACCAGAAACCCCTGGACCAGTTGCGTGAAGCTACAGGTGCCCGCTGCTCACTCAGCACCGGAGGGCGCCCCGGCCAGTGCATCCGTCGCGGAGGCCAACGCGTCCTGCTGGCTCTTAGCTATGTCTGTTTTGTTGGGCTTCCAGCCCCGTCTGCGCCCTCCCTGTCGCCGCCATCCTGACGCCGAGGGCCCAGGCCCCGAGTCCGCACCTCGACAGTCATCCTCCCCACTCGGCGGCGCCAGGTCCAACAATCCGCAGGCTTCGGAGAATGAGCGTAACTGGTGGAGTTTGCCGTCGAGGCGAAAGATGAGGCGGAATGGGTGACCTCACGAATATGGAATGCCCCGCTGCCGCAGATGGTCCGTGACAGGGCGGAATTGTCGACGGCGTTGCAAAGTAATCAGGGCCAAGTCCTGGTAGAGCACCGGAGAGTGCCCCTAGTAAGAGACGGGATGGAGGGCCCTCGCTTTCGCGAGGATCGCTTCTTTAGTTTTAAAGTCTTGAAAACACACCAGTATGTCCGCTGGAGGGCTGTTGGGCGCCCGGGGTGGACCGTCCCTGTGTGCTCTGTCCAAGACGATCTCAGCACCATCCGGGGCTGCCAAGATGTGGCGGAAGAGGCCTGCGGCGAAGGCAGAGAGATCTTTAGTGTCGTCCGATGCTTTCACTCCTCGTATCGGGATGTTATGTCTGCAGGACCTATTCTCCAAGTCCTCCAGATGGATCTGGACATCTAGATGCTGGTCCCGCAGGCGGAGGATCTCCTGCTGGAGCGTATTCATGTCTGACACCGTAGCGTCGCTCCTGTCCTCCAGTGTCGCTACTCGCTCCCCAACTTCCTCAACATCCCTGCGGATCTCTTTTATCTCTGCGGTGAGGTCTGCCTTCACCGTCTGTAAGTCAGCTCTTAGAGTGTGGAAGAGGGATTCCATGAACGCCTTGGTGACCCGTTCATCCCCAGCGCTGGGAGAGTGCTGCGGGGCCGCCATCTTGGGGGCCGCGCCTGGAATGCTGGGGACAGGCTGAGCGCGCCCGAATATGTCCTTTAGAGGCTTTGGTTTCCTCGTCCTGGATACGGGCATAGCGTACTGTCCCGCTAAATGACCGGCGCCGAGAGGCGCGTCAATTCCGCCACCAGGTGCCGGGGAGCGCCAGGATATGAGTTCTAGTAGAGGCGGGCAAGCTCTTGAGCGGTTCGCGATTTATCCTCCGCCGCTGCCCAGCAGGGCCAGTGGTAATGCCTCGGGGGGGGCGCCAGTCAGGCAAGCACAGTACCCAGCAAAAGTCATAGGGGGAAGGGATCCATGCGCGCCTACAGGCCAATGTCCGGTCGTGGCCTACCTTCTGTTTCGCTGGCAGTCCAATGGTTCTCCCCTCAGCTCCCGAGATCCGCCCCAGACGAGGACCGGCTCAATCTCCTCTCCGGGCGACACCTCTCCACCACTCGGACCGGGGCCACCAGCTCCTCGCCTCACTCCGGCTCCAGCGCTCCTCACACCCGCCACCTCCAGGGCCACCTCCACGACTCCAGGCCGGGGCCGCGCCCCCACGCGCAGGGCAAACAGGCAGGCCCCAGCGCGCCCTCAGCACAGCGCCGCGGCTCGTCTCGCCACCCAAATCCAGAAGGGGACGAGGGCCCCGCTGTCCTCGCCGCAGAGCCCCCGGTCACCCCGGAGGCAGAAGGAACGCAATGCAGGAGCAGATCACCGGATCCGGGCCTCGTCGGCGGGGTGCTCCAGCCGAATCCCCGGACTCAGGCCAACCTCCGGGGGTCCAGTCCCAGCGCCCCCAGGTGCAGGGCAGCCCCCAGCGCCGATCCAGGCGCTGCACACCCGGGATAGAGAAAGGTCCCGCTCCGGCGTAGGCAAGGCCCGGGATTCAGGCCCCTCGGTCACCCGGCGAGTCCCAGGAGCCGCGCAGCAGGCCAGATCTGCCCCTCCTCCGCCGCCTAGGCCTCCGCAGCCCCCAGAGCCCAGCGAGGGCGGCCCGCGATCGGGGCGGCAGGTCGCCAGGCAGAGGCCGGTATCGAGGTAGCTGGCCTCGGCAGTCCTCAGGGCCGCCGCATTGGTGAAGCCTCAGCAAAGCGCCATCCGCTGCAGGCTGGGTCGCCTCCCGATCTCCGTCACCGGGTCGCTAGCAGTAACCGACCGCCGCCGCTCCTCACGACAGTCGAGGCTAGTGGGTCACCGGTGCAGCCCTCCGCCAGTGCCGGCAACCATCCCTGGGTCTCTCAGAGGCTATTCGAAGCTAGTTTCGGCGGACGGCGGGCAGGAGCTCCGGAAAGCGCGTCCTACCTCGCCGCCATCTTGGCCACGCCCCATGCATTTATTTTAGTGGCGACTCCATGATGAGTTGGGAACCTTTTAAGGGACAAGTACACCCTAATTTATCTGACTTTTTGGGGAATTTTTAAGCTATACTTTGGTCATGGGGAACAATTATACAGAGGGCTTGATCGTCCTAACTACTACCTACCATGAGCTCGAATACTAACTAAGGATGCATCAATATGTATAGTTCACAAACACAAACAGAAATGTATATGAAGGTCATATCCTAGAAGAAACTGAATTTGTTAACATATCATGGAATTGGGAAAAAATAGCTGCCTTTACTGTCATATAAAAGAGCGATTGTAAAAAATGGCAGCCTCATCATATGGCACATCAAGACATTCTTTTTGCAATTGCATGAAGTGTGTAAGGAGCTGCTCCGGGGAATACATTTTGGCACTGCTGTCTCTCTTTTGAAGTCCCTCCCAAGCTAGCTTTGTACATGTCATAGTGTTAATCTCAAACTGCTTATGAAATGGGTTTCTCCTAAAAAAGCCCCCAGGGGAATCTGATTGGCTATATCAGGTTTGAGGACCAGGTGACTAAAGTATATGGGGAATGTAGCCAGTAATATAATGCGAAGTAAGTGTGTGCGCATAACGTGAAGGAGAGTGTTTAGGCAGTCTGAGTCATTCTTGAGGGGCAATAAAAAAGGAGGGGCCTGCAGGGGACCCTCCTTTGGCTGCTCACAGAGTGTGCCCAAGTCTCCTAAAGTCCTTGGTGTTGTTAGTGGTTCAAATGTGAGCTGGATGCTATTTGGTTAGGGATCTTGGAAATTCCTGGAGTGCCACAGATACATTTCACTAACTAAGCACTGCCACAATGCCACTGCTCTAGCATATACCCCCCGTCCCGCATGGGACTTGGTAAATACTCAGATTCAGGAAGAAGCTGCGGAGAGAAGTCTTGGAAAGTGTTTGAGAGGGGAGTGGATAGTGGGGAGGGCAAGCGAAGCCCAAGGGATATGCAGGGACTTGTTGTCGCACAGCAGCAGCATCGACGGTCGCCTACCCATTTCCCTTGATAGCCCTCATCTGCTGCATGCTGAGAGGATTAGTTTGAACACTACGCTGTTGACCCAGGAGAGAAACCCCTGAGTTTCTCATGTCTAGAGTGTTGTGGTGACTGGCGCGACTAGAGTTTTCACTTCTCTGTAGTTTGTGCACAGAGGGAACAGGCCACAGAGAGTGAGAAGCATCAATGTTTTTACCTCTGACTGTGTCTTTGTAACTACCTTGAGGAATTGCTTTACTGAGACGTGCTAACTCGCATGTCAAGATTAGAGCAGAGTTACTCATGAGCATGTACGGTGGACCAGAATTCTGCCACTCATGAATCTCTGTGGACTCTAGCAGAGTTTTAAGTAACTCCATGGAATTCTGCAGAGTAAAACTCCACAAGTTCAGCCCATCCCTGCAAAATACTGCATTATACGTTCATGACACAGTAGCCCATGTGGTAGTGCTATACACATTTGGCCGCAGGATAAAACATCCATTGTGAAGCACAAAAAACTCCACAATCAGAAACAGGAAAAGTGGTATGCCTCCGAAAATGAGGGAGACTGAACTGTGTATGAAGGATTAAATCACTCCGAAGACAGTCTGGAAAGTACTAGCAAATCAATAGCCAATTGCTTTGTAAAAATCTTTGATCTGTTAAAAATGTGGAACACACATTTTCGGAAGTGCTGAGAGAGGTTAGTGCATAGTAATGACTGGATTTCAGAAGAAGACCTTGCAACTTAAAGATCAAATGTCTCCCTTGCAAATGTTAAAGAAACTTCCCTCTGAAACAATAAGGATTTCAGTATGCTCAGACTATCAAAATTCACGTTTAAGAAAGAAATTGTAGGCCAAATTGTCACTTCTCTAAACTGTGAAGCAGGTGGAAAAATCACATTCGTACAACAGGTCAAGACCCTGGAAACTGTCATCACATAGGTCACTCCTCGTTTCATCCCACAGCAACCTTGGTTATTCAAAATCAAATAACTTCCATTTGAAAGTAATATAACTGCTGGACGAATTACGGCAGCTGGTGAACAACTTCAGATAAGAAGCAAAGCTTGACATAGACAAATTACATGCTTAGTCCCCTCAATTCCTACACGTGGACTTGAAAGGTAGGACCCATGTCTTGTGTACAAATCTTTCCCTTAATACTTAATACCTGCCTACTTGATAATGTTGTAAGCAGTTTGTAAAGTGGAGTGTTGAAATTGGAAGAGATATAAACCCATGAATTATCCAGTGTGCTGATGGTGTTTCTGCCACAGCGCATGGTAGTTTCTCTAGATGTTCTTTTTTAACATTGTGTATGTCACATCCTTCCTAGCCATAATTTTCTGTTCTCTTCTCCTGTTAAATTATATGGCAAGAATATGTTTGAATGCTTCCAGGGCACATGATCATTACACAGATTCTTCAAAGTCTAGCTCAATAAAATGATGGATCTAGCTGGCCCTGTCCATGTTGTTACAGGGACATGTCACTTTGTATTATGTCAATTGCTGACGGCATAATGTTACTCAGAGAATACATTCTAGTGGATAACATGGTCACACCATTATTGACAACTGCTAGAGCCTTTTGTAAATTAACTCTGTCAATTTCACGTATCCGCCCAGCAGTTTCCTGCTGTGAAACTTTCCCCAATTTGTTGTATATTGCATACAAAAAGGGCTTGTGACGTGACTTTCTAGGACCTAAGAAAAAATCCTGTAAATTCATGTCATCAGAAAGGACCAACAAGTGTTGTTTCACCTCAACTAACGTGGACTGTTTTAGACGTTCAAGGCAAACTAGCCATCGCTCTAGACTGGAATGTGAAGAACTGTATGTACCATTCTTGAGCATTTTGTTCAATTTTTCATCAGTGTAATTTGTAAATTGCTCTCAATTCTCAAAACATGCAAAAGAGGGAATGTTTGGCGTGTTAATATCCTTTATGTTGGTCAGACCAACGCAGGATGTTTTTGCACAGTTTTGTTCAGGGAAATCATTTGTCTTGGTATAAGACACGCTCTAAACAAAGTCTCATTGCCTTGAACCTGCCAATCTTAAGTTCCCCAAACAGATTTCAAACAAATATTGTCTTTCCAAAAGCCATACCCTTGTATCAACAACTAGGAAATAAAGAGAGCTGAATAAATGAGCCTTGTGTCAGTTAACATATTTTCCTTCGCAAACAAAAGGATAAGTTTATAATAATAAAACTCGAGGTATACAGGGTTTTTGCCAGAAAAATATGCAAGCTTCTGTGTGCATGTTTAGGAGCTACCCACAGGTGGTGCAGGGCAATGTTTGCATTTTGTGTAATTAAATACTGCATGTGGAGTGCTAGCTCTGTGTAAGCAATGGTGTGCAAAGTGTTGAAAAAATGTAATCATATTTAGACGTGCCATTATACATATCTTCTCGCTCAAATACAGTATACTGTTCTAGCTTATCAAGCATTGACGTCACTGTACGAATATCCCAATCGGATCAGTGACTAAATATCGAGGGACAGAATATCGACTGTCCAGAATATCGATGCCAAAATATTGAGGGACAGAATATCGAGTACCTATCTACAAACAGGTAAGTACTAAAATATCGAGTTAAAAATATCGATGTTTAAAATATAGTTAACTAAAATATCAATTTTTTTAAATGCATTAAAAATAATATAAAAGTAATTAAATAATTAACACAATTAAATAAAACATAGTTAAAATAATGTAAAAATGCTTCAACTGTAAAAATAATAAATGTAATGTAAAAAACATATTTTTTAACACGTATATATTTAATTAATAATATCATAAAATAATTATTAATCTTAATGATAACATATTTAAAACATTATTAAAAATATATTTACATATATATATAGATAAACCTATTATATAAATATATAAATAAAAATGTATAATAATTTAAATAATTAAAGTCATATTTTTTATGATAATTAATAATTTACACTACATTAAATATAACAAAATTAAAAACGTTGCAAAGCTAATGGAATAAAATTAGTATTCACACTCCAACAAGTGCAAAAGTAGGGAATTTGTTGGATAGCGGGTGGTAACAAATTACTATTACCATTCCAGTGAGTGTAACAGTAGGGAAAGAGTTGGATAGCGGGTGGGTAAAAATTGCTATTCCGACTCCAGCGAGTGGAACAGTAGGGAAAGTGTTGGATAGCGGGTGGGTACAAATTACTATTCCTATTCTAGCGAGTGGAACAGTAGGGAAAGCGTTGGATAGCAGGAGTGGAAAAATTACTATTCCCACTCCAGTGAGTGGACAAGTAGGGAAAGTGTTGGATATCGGGAGTGGAAAAATTACTATTCCAACTCCAGTGAGTTGAATAGTAGGGAAAGTGTTGGATAGCGGGTGGGTAAAAATTACTATTCCCACTCCAGTGAGTGGAACAGTAGGGAAAGTGTTGGATAGCGGGAGTGTAAAAATTACTATTACACCTCCAGTGAGTGGAACAGTAGGGAAAGTGTTAGATAGCGGGTGGGTAAAAATTACTATTCCTACTCCAGCGAGTGGAACAGTAGGGAAAGTGTTGGATAGCGGGAGTGTAAAAATTACTATTCCCACTCCAGTGAGTGGAACAGTAGGGAAAGTGTTGGATAGAGGGAATGGAAAAATTACTATTCCCACTCCAGTGAGTGGAACAGTAGGCAAAGTGTTGGATAGCTTAGAGAAATAATTTTATAGACCCAGTCCTATAATACATTAATTATTAATAAGTAATATGTAACTAATTACTAATTAATACAATTTTACATAATTATAAATCATTTAATAACATTTATTAATACCTTTTTTTAATATTAACAATACATTAATTAACTTAATTAACAATATTAATTATTAACCATACAATTATTAATTTTTTTTTTTTTTTTTTACGTTTAAATTAAATTACTTCCCGCCCTATTCCCCTATAAACCCACAACCCACTACGGAACTAACATATGCAAAAATTAATTACCAATATTAATTATTAAACAATAAATTATTAATTAATTCATTATTATTTTTTTAATTCAAATTAAATTGCTTTCCACCCTATTCTCCTATAAACCCACAACCTGCTATAGAACTAATATACGCAAAAATTAATTAACATAAATGTCATTATCTTAGAAAAATTGTACCATACATTAAAAGACATTATATACTTTTAACACATATACTAACATATAATACAATTTAAAAAAACGATATAATGACATTCTATATAATGACACTCTATATAATGACATTCCATATGACATTCAATATTACTTACCTATATGTCGATATTATTTCCAACTATATTATGTCTATTCTATATTCTGTTCTCTCGATATTTTTGATTCAATATTATGTCCATTTGATATTTTGGATTCTATATTTTGGGTGTTTACCATCCCAATCATCAGAGATGCTGGTAGGAGTATTAACATCATTCAATTAACTCTTAAATAGATATAGTATCTGCAAAGTTTCTGTTGATCCAAAAATATCATATGGTACCTCCTTATCCCATACAATTCCATGAAGTACTGGAACCGCTGAAATGTTTACCAGGGACAGGCCTCTTTGCACTTTTTGTAATGAAGAATGAGGCTTCAATACCTCAGTTACCAGTTCAACAGCAATAGTGATCTGGGAGATAGTGTCAATTAAAAAGCAGAAATAATACTGTCACAATACCAATCCAAAGATAAAGGAAGAGCAACAAAATGAAATCCAAATGGAAATCCAAGGTGGAACAAAATGTGTGTTTTTGAACCAAATTATAAATGCCGGGGGGTGCGAGAGGGCACCAGGCAAGATGGCCGCGTGTTAGTGCAGCTCTGCTGGCTGGAGCGCCTATCCTGAAACAATCCTGCTGAACCCGCCCGCAAATTGAGATAAAAATTACCGGAGCTGAACGCAGTGCCACTGCGCCATCACCGGCGGTGAAAATTCTGTCCCCAGAAGCTGTGGGGACTTGGTGAGCCGAGTCTTTCCTGTTTGACCCCTTTCCTAAAATGGTGACCTAGCAGTGGAACTGGAGGCTGGCGCCCTGCTGACAGCAGACTCGACAGCCGTGTACATATAGTGCAGCCGGGTATCATGCAGCCGCCCGACGGCTCTCTGGTGTCATGTGGGGCTGGTGAGTGTGCACCTCATCGGCAGATGCGGACTGCCTCACCTCTCTGCTTGACTGCTGTGCGTGTCCGGCCTGCCCTGCTACTGCACTGCGAGAGTCCGGTGAGAGAGCGGTCCTTCGCCGGTGCACCGACAGTGTTGAGTCCGAGGTGCTAGACTTGACCCCATCCGGATCTGTGCAGTCACTCCGGGGACCAGCGTAGGTTCCTGCTGTCAGATCGTGGATTCTCCGGCTGGGCCTGCGCAGGGGGCCTATACTGACTGAGACATCCTGCACCACAAGTCTGCTGCATTGCCCAGGGCCTACTGCATCTTTGGGCCTGTTGCATTGCGGCGGTGTCCTGTCATTACTGCACCCTCAATCTGCCTTTCCTCCAGCCTGCAGCACATCTCTGCCACCTATCAATCTTTGCACCCGGAGGCGCGACCTTCTCACACAGCGCCTTGAGTGCTTGTGTCAGTGATGGTGAGCTCCACCTAACTTAATGGTCGTCTGTTTGCCGACTCTGCCACAGGAGCTTTAACTCCCCTGTTACTTGCTACCTGAGGGAGGGAATGACATTGATGTGTCCTCACAATATACGACTGCTGCTTACACAAGTGCACATTGTGCATTAATGTGCCCCTGATTCCGCACATTGGTGATGCAACTGCACTGTAAGAGCCTGTGGGGCTGATCACAGGATTGTATTAGTCTTATCTGCCTCGAAGAAGGGCTGTTATCACAATGCTTCAGGCTACGTGGTTGGCTGTTGAGCTGTGGGAACTGCTGCGGTGTGGTCCTGGTGCTGCACTGACGCCGGCCTTGGACACTTCACGTCTAGGCAGTGAGGACCATCCCAGAAACCGATTACATACAGAGGATGCAGGCAGCCTCGCCTCACTTTTGAACATCGTAAATCAGGCAAGTCTCATCAGGGTGCAACATTGGACTCGGAAATGGACAACCCAACGGACAGCCTCTCTGAAATAGAAAAACCGCTTGCGGCAGTTCAGGCCAGCCTACAAAGCATTGATGGCAAGATTGATGATCTAAATCTAAGAATAGACCATATGTCCACCAAACTGGACAAGTATGCTTTGCGCATCGGGGAGGCGGAGACAAGAATATTGGACACTGAGGACGGACTACAACAAATGGCATCCAAAATGTCGGCCATGGAGAAAGTGCTAGCGGCAATTCAGGCCAAGAATGAAGACCTTGAAGCCAGATCGCGACGGAACAATCTGCGTTTCACAGGCCTACCAGAATCTACAAATATGGGCTGCCTTGAAACATACATTGAGTCTCTCTTACAGGCGATTTTTGGGGCCGAAAACCTCTCACATGTGCTGATAGTCGAGCGTGCGCATCGCTCTCTGGCAGTTAGACCCCCACCAGGGTCCCCTCCATGCCCAATAATCACGTGTCTCCTTAATTACAGAGACCGTGATGCTGTCCTCCAAATGGCCAGAGAAAAGGGAAACATCGTTCACGAGGGTAACACTCTAGCCTTCTATCCGGGCTTCACCAAAGCGGTGCAATCAGCACGCAAAGAATACCAACCAGAGAAGAAAATATTCATGGCTGAAAAAGTCCCCTACGCAATGCTGAATCCGGCATGACTGCAAATTGAGCTAAATGGCAAACCACGGATCTTCACCTCGCCGAAATGCGCTATGGACGCTAAGACACTAAGACGCTAAAACGGAAGTCCAAAGTCTCTCCAAACCAAGATGAGGACTACAAGGACACTTCCTCGCAAGGCACAGCAGAGTGATAATCCATTTTCACTTCAATGGACCTCTTCTACAGACAGCGCTGGTGACACTTCTTTGCAGGACTCTAACACAGGTACACTTCACGTTGCATTGTGTGCGGACTTCTGCGTGTTGGCCTGAACTCACCAGATAAGATTTCTATATTTCTTTCTATATTTTTTAATTTTCTGGTTCTTATTGCTGACCTGTTCTGACCTCTATTTAGATTGCGGTGGGTCACCACACTGTTGTCTCTAGCCATCTCCCTTTACACCTAGGAGTGATACTGCGCTCGGGCGCTCCCCCATGGGTGATCCCCACAGCTGTTATGGCAGCTTCTCTTTCTTATGGGTTATTGTTTGGGAGGTTTGGGGATGGCTTTGGCAGGTTGGGGTTGCTGAAGTGAGTGGGGGACTTGGGTGGGAGGGGGCTCAGACGGAAATTTTTGTTGTGGCTTAAAGGTACTGAGAGATGTTGTAACATGCGGTGCAATACTACTGAACAGATGCTTTATTGTACATGTAAATTGTTATATGTGAAGACTCTGGATGACTCATGAAAAACTTGTTTGTTTAACGTGGAATGTGAGTGGACTTAATTGCCCCAAAAAAATATGACAGGTACTGGCCTATTTAGATAGACACCGTGTAAACATTGCACTCATCCAGGAAACGCACCTTACACACAATACTGAGATGCGGGTAGTAGCCAAATGGGCGGGCTATAAGCAGGCCTCCTCATATTCGTCATATGCCAGGGGGGTACTTACCCTAATAAAGACAAATTTGCCTTTTATCATGATAAAAAGCTGCATAGATGATGCAGGATGGTACGCCATAACTCATGGTTTGCTGCCAGGTGCTTTAATCACTCTGGTAAACGTCTATGGTCCCAATGTAGAAGACCCCGATTTGTACAAACGCATAATCTCCATACTGCGAGAATGGCCGGAGTCCACCATATTGTGGGGTGGAGATCTAAACGCTCATCTAGATCCAAGCAAAGACAAATCGAGCAGGGTGGCGGGACACTCCCCCAGATCTGCCAGGGTTATTAATGAAGGTATCAAGGAGCTGGCCTTATTGGATGTTTGGCGCCTGCGTAATCCGTCGAAGCATGTCGGCACACATATTTCCACTGCCCACGCTAGCTGGTCCAGTCTAGACTACTGGTTTATGAGCACTCGCAGCACCACTTGGGTCTCGGATATAGAGGTGCTCCCTCATACTCTGTCAGATTACAATCCAGTTAGATTAGAACTACATATTCCACAAGCATTCTAACGACAGTTCACCTGGCGCTTCCGATCTGTGGCACTGCTTGATCCCCTATATACAACCACATTCAGGAGGGGATTACACAATACTTTGTGCAGAACGGGGGGTCTGTAGATAGTGCCGCGGTCCTCTGGGATGCCTTTAAGGCCACGATCCGTGGTGTGTGCATCAGTACCTCAGCAGGTATTCTCAAAGACATAGGAGGCCAGCTAGAAAAGATCAAACAGACTTTGCAACGTCTAGAGCAAGCCTATGAGTGTTCCCCTAGTACGGTACTTCTGGCCCAAATCAAGGAATCAAATACAAGTATAACAAGCTAGCAGGAGATGAAATTCAATATCTATCCCGACGCCACATGGCCTGCGCTAACGGGAAGGGGGGCAGGCAGGGACACACATTAGCGCTCAAAATCAAAGCCAAGGAAGACTCACACATCCATCATCACTAAAATAACAGACGCCCATGAGGTTGATCATTATTCGACGAGTGCCATCATCTCACAGTTCCAGTCAAGTTACTCAGACATGAACACCTCGCAGACTAGTGCACCGCCAATGGAACTAGATGACTACTTATCAGATACTACGCTTGCGTGGCTTTCCGCTAACCAAAGGGAATATCTTTGCCAACCTATAATGGAAGATGACATAAAAACAGCCATAAAATCCCTTCCGAATAATAAAGCCCCGGGACCTGATGGACTCCCCAGTGAGTTTTACAAAGAGTTCGCAGAAGAGTTAACGCCTTATCTTATTGAGATGTCCAGTGAAGCCCACGAGACGGGCTTGCTCCCTCCGACACTCAGAGAGGCACTCATAATCACTTTACTTGAAAAAGACAAACCACCAAATTGATGTGATTCCTATCGCCCCCTCTCACTTATAAATTTAGACACAAAGTTACTGGTGAAAATTCTTGCAACTCGACTCACACCATTAATGCTTAAGTTAGTACTACCGGATCAGTCCGGATTCATCCCTGAAAGATCAACATCACATAACTTGCGGACACTGTTGGCCAAGTATCATACTCTCGACCCTAACCTACAAGCGGCGGCTGTGATGCTGGATGCAGCCAAAGCCTTTGATTTCATAGAGTGGAGCTACCTCTTCAGTATTTTACAGCGGATGGGTTTCCACCACTCTTCATCAACTGGATATGGCTGTAATACACAGGTCCATCAGCGCGCGTACACATAGAGGGTATCACATCAGACCCCATATCGATCTACAGGGGCAAGAGGCAGGGCTGTCCCCTCTCACCACTGCTATTTGCAATAACACTAGATCCGCTCGCCTCTATTATTCAACAATGCCATAGAGCGGCGGCCCTGCAGATTGCCCTCCGCCCGTGATTATTTCACTTTATGCGGATGACAAGCTCCTATTTGTGAGAGAGCCACAGACTTTTCTGTCTCTGATACTGAGAGAATACATCCGATTTGGTCGATTCTCTGGCCTCACTATCAATTGGTCTAAGTCAATAGTTGTCCCACTTATCGCTTCCACTTCTCCCCATATGCTGGAATTTCCACTGACGTGGTCCACGCAGCCCGTAAAGTACCTTGGTGTATGGGTCCATCGTGACCCTGATGTTGTGGTCCATGAAAATTATGATGTTGCTTGCACAAAGCTAGAACACCAAGTAGAACACTGGATCCAATTACCACTATTAATGGCGGACCGCATGGCACTTATAAAAATGGTTATCCTGCCTAAGTTTCTTTACTTTTTTAGCACTATCCCCATATCTCCCCCCACAACGCTGTTCAAAATGCTTAGAACACTCCTAATTAAACTGATATGGGGTAAACAAGCACGGGTTAGTCTATCGACGTTCACTCTAGATTTCAGTAAAGGAGGGTTCAGTGTACCTGAAATACACCTTTATTAATTGTGCGCACAGGCTCATTTTGCTTACTACTGGTTTTGCACTCACGATTATATTCCGCATGTGGCTGTGGAGGATGGAGATGCGCACCCCATCCCCCTAAGCTCCACATTGACCCACACATGCCCGGGCATACCACGTTCAGAAATTAACTCCATTAATTCCACTATTGCTGCCTGGCAGGCACTGGGTCGCAGGGCTGGTAAACTCCCTCTATACTCCCCACTGATGCCCCTGACACAGCATGCAAATTTATCAGTCACACATGAGAAGGGTGTCATGCGCACATTAGCCCTAGCTGGCATTGATAAAATGGAGGACATCTTCCCGGATGGTAATTTTATAACTAAAGATGACCTCAGCTATGTACTCAATCAGACGCCTCTCTTAATTTTCACTATTCACAGACTTCATCGGGCACTGCGGTCCCACTACCCAACGTTCCCGACTGAAGCCCCGACGCAGCAATCTCTATATACATTGCTTACCTGCCCCACGAGGCATAAACTGGTGACTAAGCTCTACCGAGCCGCTAGAGATTATACTCCATTGCTCCAGAACAATTGTATGGAGCAATGGAATAGACACTTGGACCAACCACTTACACAGAAAGACTGGGAATATTGCTGTCAGTTGATTCATGGACTAACTTTGAATGGCAACCTATGGATAATTCATTTTAAGTACATACATCAAGCCTACCATACACCATATAAACTGTTTAAATGCGGTCTCAGAGACAATGACAGATGTAAGTGCTGCCGGTCTCCGGGGGCGGACTTCTGGCACTTGGCATGGGATTGTGGGACAATAGCAGAATTTTGGGGGTCTGCGCTTGCAGTGATACATGACATTACCGGCCTTACCCTGGCATGCTCCCCACATGTATGTCTATTAGGCCTGGTGCCATCTCTGAAAGGATTGCTGGCAGATTCATTAAAATGGCGCTTCTACTGGACAAGCGAAGGGTGGCAATGTCCTGGGAGAGTCGCATTTGTCCCTCTACTACAGTATGGTTAAAAGACATGGTATATTGTCAGGAGTCCCTGGCTTTAAACGCTGAGGAGTTGTCAACCGCATCTAGGCAAAAGGACATTTGGGAACCACTGTTGCAGTACCTTCGTTCACAACCCACTGACGTGCCACATAACTCTGATGTATAGTTGAGTTGGGGTATGTTGGCTTAATGTACTCATTGTTTTTTTACTTCATGTATAATAATCTGTCAGAATGTATGCAGCACTGTACCTTTTTATGCCACGTGTTGTTATGTTTTGTAATTTGTCTCAACTAATTTGCAATGCTTATATGTAACATGCGCAATATTCAATAAAAACTTTAAAAAATAAAATTAAAATTAAATTATAAATGCATGAGCTGGTGGGTCTGACAATTCCAAAGAAAAGTCAGCAAAATCTGCAAAAAGCCAGAGGCTGTCAGTGCAAGAACAGGGACCTCACGTAGTGGCATAGAACTGGTAGTTAACTCCAAAGGTGGTCCATAATAAACAACTTTGTTATTGGCACGTGGTGTTGAAACATGTGAACCCGCATATGATGATTGTATGGTGGTTGTATTTGTAACTGGAAGTAGCAAGACTTCATAATCATATATCTCCAGTCGGGGAGTAGAAACCTTAGTGTCGGGTAAAGCATGTAGTGGGATTTCCTGTACAGTCACGAGAGGAGGCAGGTAACTACCCAGGAGTGACTCATGGCCTACTATGTGGAACCGACCAAATGGTGTGAATTTATGAGTTGAATCAATATGAATCTCTTCTGTTTGCAATCCAAAAATGGGCAGTTAAAATACAGTCTGGTACCATCAACTGCCAGGACAGGCACAGGCGCTATGTATGATGGGCCAAATTCTTTTTTGTCCACAATCGTCTCTTGAACCAGATACCTGATGTTTGGAATCCAGACAGGGATTGCTGATTGTCCCTTCACCTTGTTAGTGGCAGAACGTTTCTGTAGCTCATTGCTTTGCTCGTCCCAGAATTCTTTCAGTTCCTGTACTTTAGACAAGCATTCACTGATATAAAATAGAGTTTCCACCGCCACTGCACTTGGATTGTGTAGGTCTGGAACACACATCTTGACCCCAAGCAGGGCTACATAGGGAGTCCGACCACCGACAGATCTTCTTGGAAGCTTGTTTAAGGATCTCTGAACCCCATGCAGGTGGTGAATCCAAATGTATGACATTACAATGCAAACATTTATAATGCATGCCTTTACAACACAGTTTTAACATCGCAACATCCACTAAAATGCATAATTTTACAGCGCATGCCATCACAACGCATTTTTAGAAACTACATTTACAAAGCATGTCACTACAACGCATAACATTACAACGCATATTACTTTTAGGGCAACAGTCGGGTAAGTGTTGGATAGTGTAGGAGTAAAGTTTACTATTTCCACTCCAGTGAGTGCAACAGTAGGGTAAGTGTTGGATAGTTTAGGGGTAAAAATTACTATTCACACTCCAGTGAGAGCAACAGTAGGGTAAGTGTTGGATAGTGTAGGGGTAAAAATTACTATTCCCACTCCAGTGAGTGCAGCAGTAGGGTAAGTGTTGGATAGTGTAGGGTTAAAAGTTACTATTCTTCATTACTTACCTTATGTGTTATAATGGCATGCGTTGTAGTGACATGCGTTGTAATGAAATGCGTTGTAGTGACATGCGTTGTAATGGCTGTATTGTAATCGCATGTGATGAAAAGCATGTTGCGTTGTAATGACTGCGTTGTAAAGGTAGTGTGTTGTAATGACTGTGTTGTAAAGGTTGTTTCCCGGTGAATCCAGCCACGACCTTAACCTAATACTCTAGCTATTAAAGACTGCTTTAAGTCACAGTTTTCCTCTCCACTATTGCGTTTCTCGCAGGATGATAGGGGGAGGAATAGTACACAACCACACCCAAGGTACTCATAGTATCCCGGTAAGCCTTAGAGGCAAATGCTGGGCCCTGGTCAGAATGGAATGCAGCTACTGCATATGTCCTAATGAAGACTGGCAATTCTTTTATAAAAGTTCAAGTTTCAGCCGATTACTGTGGCCATACTGATAGAAATCAAGAGCAGGAATCCACTGCTAAGAAGACGTATTTAAAAGAGCAGTCACTGTGTAAGTGTAGGCAATGGTCCAGGTAGACACAGTTGAGTATTGTGTTTTAAACTAAGAGATGTGTCTGCTTTGGAAGTGCTGTGGTAGAAACTTTTATTTGTTGACAAATGTCTTTGGTCTAGTTTTATATATCTGGCCACCACACGACCGCATGCAGAAGCTAACCTCTCATGTGTCACTATGATTCATTCTGACCAACGGCCCAAATTTGGTATTACGCTAACCCCCACTCTGGGAAGACAAACAAATGGAATGCTTTGCACTTTTAGTGGGTAGGAGCACTTTGCTGGAAATGATTAAGGTATGGGGGTTTCACAATAAAAAGCTGTGACAGCCTTCATGATGTCTCCATCCATACTCATATAGGAATGAGTCCCTATAGCGCCAACAGCAATTTGCACAGCTGCATATGCGGCTTCATTAGTCAATTAATTCCCTGCAACGTGTAATACAACACGTTGATGGCTCAGTGTGCATATAACATGAGCCCATGGCAATACTACTTTAAGATTTACTACTTGTCCCCAAAGCAATTTATGCTTGGCAGTATAACCTTGTGAGTCTCTGAATCCATTTTGGCTCCTTCCATTAGTGTAAACATTCATTGTGAGACTAGACACAATAATATGAATCACATAGAATAATTGTGGGGAATTCTAGATCTGTATCCTCAAGTGCCAGAAATAGAGCTTCCAGTTCAGCCAGCTGTGCAGTGCGTGAATGGTTTAAGAGGTCGGAATTCTCCATCCCTCATTTTTCCACATGCAGCAGGGTATTGGTCTTTTGTTCTGACTGGAGCCTGGGAAGAACCATAAGTGGAAACCACATAGTCGTACTGATATAGAGGCATTATTTCACTGGGACGAGGGTATTCTTGTTCATATTGAAGGTAAGCCTGGGTTTGTAGTGTAGAGTCACATATGTAGTCTACATCTGTTGCTGTTGGTGAGTTGGACCATTGTATCCACTGGGATGTAAAGCTTTTGTGTGAGGAAAGCTGGCCATTGTGACAGCCCCTAAGACTGGAATGAGAGTCATGACAATTATGTGTTCCCCCTGAGCCAACAATCTTTCTTTTACCACAGAGGTCTATACCACTGTTAGAATTTTTTGTATTGGTGCAAAATGCATTTCCGCATTGGAAAATAAGTGCACTCCATACTCAATTGGTACAGTGTCACCTTTGTTGAATTTGTCATAAGTATGTATTTCCAGTGGTACCTGCAACAACACAAATTACCAAATTTGTTGTAACATGTATGTGTAAGTGTTTTTGAGCTAGCATGTCAGTTTGTACTGTATGCAAAATCTGTTCATGTTCTGGTATTTAATGTGTGCTTGAAAATCCTGGACGGATCAGGTCATAGTACAGTTTTACCCACTGCCTGTTATGTATGTTCTACCAAAACCCAAGAATGATTGGAGTCTTTTTAATGTGTTAGGAGATTGTAAGAGCACACACTTCTCTAGGAAGTGTGTCGCTAAGCTCTTGCCTTCATTTGAAAACTAGTTTATCAAGGACAGGACACTGATATAGGAAATGTTTGATTCTTTGAAATTGAATTTGTAGCCAATGCGAGCAAATCCAAGAATTATGCAATCTCTAAATCAACATCTGTGAGATATATGTTATTGACACAGGGCAATGCTTCATTATCAAAGCACTGCAACAATTCTGTTACCTGGGCAGATAACAAGCCTGGGCTATTCTTATACCCTCGATGCAATTGATAGAATTATTTTTGTGACTCGAGGTCAGTAATTGAACTCAAATGCCTGATTTCAGGTGCTGTGTTTTGGCAGAAAAAGCCATTTGAAATGTCTAATGTCGCTTTGTATTTTTCCACAGTTTATTGTTCATTAGTGCTACGCCCTGCGCATTTATATTCATTATACTCATAAGGTATTATATAGCGTGAACATGACCTGTGAAGGTATCAGAGCACTTTACAAATGATTGGAAAGACAGGAAAGCAAACAAGAACATAATCAAGAGAGGTATCAACTGTAAGTTCATGAAATGTAGGGGTAGAGTATATAGGACAAATCAACAAGAAAATAGTTATAGTCAGACAGTCTAGTTATTATCCCCAATAGTGCAGATCCAAAGTCGAATTGTTTGACCTAAGGCAGGAATTTGTTCATAAATAGAAGTTGCACTTCTTTTTTGCAAGAAGCTGTTGAGGGAAAAACTCAGGTGGTAGAGAATTCCAAATTTGTGGGGGCAATACCCGAAAATGCTCTGTTGCTAGTTTAGTTTTTAGGGATTTTTTGTGGTTTCAGTAGCAAGGTGCTTTGCATCTAGATGATCTGCATCCACCAGATAAATCAAGTTTTTGTGCCAGGTCTCTTGGGGTGTTGTTATGTAGTGCTTCTAGGTCATGCAGTCAATTTTTAACTATATCCTTGCCTCATATGGGAGCCAGTTTAGGGCTTTAAGATTTCAGGGAGATGCAATTGTTTCTTTTTGGTCCTGTGATAAGCCTAGCCACAAAATGGAGAGAGACTCTAAGAGGAGCCAACTTGGATTGAGGAAAACCACAGACTGTAGCACTTCTATAATCCAATCTAGGAATGACTAGTGCCTGGACCGATGAAGTCGTGTTGAAGGGGGGAGGGTTTGAATTTCCTTAAAATGTTAATTTTGTAATTCATACATTTAACTGTGGAACTGATGTGTTCCTGCATGTTCAGGTTCTTGTCAAGTATAATGTCCAGAGATTTTGTGGAGCCTATAATGCATGGTGTGCAGTTGAGAGCAGGTAGATCATTTATCCATAGATCGATCTTGGGTGAATTATTGATTGGGACTATTAGGAGGAATTTCTTTATGATGGCATTGACTTGAGGCGGTTGTGGGCTAGCCAGTTTTGAGTTTTTAGTAGGGTTGTGTTCAGGGATCTAATATCTTCTGGGGAAGAGATGTTTAAGTACAGTTGGATGTCATCCATGTACATGTGGAAGTGGGTATTGGAGGAATTCAAGATTTCGGCTAGAGTCTCCATGAAAAGTTTGAAGAACATAGGTGAGAGGACCCTTGTGGGACCTCTAACGTAACCGGTGTGGCATTTGATAGGGGATTGTTAACCATACAGTTTTGAGTTCTGCTGTGAAGAAAAGAGGAGAAGCAATTTAAAATGGATCCTGAAAGTCCCATCCTACTTTCAAGTAAGCCTAGGAGACTGTCATGTTTAACAGTATTGAATGCATATGACAAGTTAATGAGGATTAGATGGCAGGATTTGTTCTCGTCCAAATATTTAGCAAGCCATCCACTCTGTGCGTGAGGACTGACTCATTGCGGTGGCCTTGATGGAAGCCAGATTTGAATTTTTCTAGAAGTTGGAAGTGGTAAATGTGATTACAAAGTTGGACCTGAATGCATTTTGCAATGAGCTTAGCTAAAGTTGGGATGTTGGAAATACGGCAGAAGTTGCTTGGATCAGAGCGATCTACAGTGGATTTTTTCAGGATAGGGGTTACCTGTCCTACTTTTAGGCAGTCTGGCATATTTACTTGCTGAAGGGAGGCGTATTCTATCTTGGTCTAAAGTGGGAGTAAAGAGGATTTGCTCTCCATGAATATATTTAAAGGTAACAGGTCGTGGAAATGGTTTGAAGGTTCAAGTGCAGTAAGGATGTTTTGAATGTCGTTCTCACTGAGGGCTTTGAATGTACTCCAGGAGGCGTTGTTTTTAGGGGTGTGCCCAATAAGCCCAAGTGGCTCAGCTATTCATGAGGAAGGGAGGCTGAAATGCAGAATGATCGGAAGGAGCTCCCTCACAATCCGTAGGTCCTTTTAAATTGTTTCCGTCTTTCCCAGGTAGAAGGGGGCAAAATCCTTGCAGTTTGGCACTGGATATGAGGGTTGATTATTTGATTGATGATTGACCATGTCAAAGAGGTTTTTAGGTTGGTTTTTGGCTAGTTATAGCTGAGTTCTAAAGAAGTTTGCTTTTAAACTTCTTTTGCATTTATTGTAGGTGTTCCTCACCGATCTTAGGCGTTTTAGGTGTCTGATGGGTGGTGAGCATCTCTGTGCTCATTTAGGTGGTCTTAGGTTGCCTCTTTCTGCTCTAAGACTATATTGAACCAAGGTTTTGAATCTTTGGTGGATATCCTTTTTAGTTGTAATTGTGCGATTGAGTTGAGGATGTTCAATATGGAGGTATTGTAGTGACCTGTAAGAGCTTGGATGTCTATTATATCTATCTAGGGATAGTATGTTGTTGCTGAGGGAAGTAAGATCATTTAGGTTTGTGTTCCTCATGTTTCTTTTCCATACTTTGGGTTTCTTTAGTTGAGCCTTTTTGGTACTCAAATTATTTGTGATGCGGAGGGTGATGGTCTGTCCAGTTGCAAGGGATTATGGATTCGAGTTGGATGCTATCCACCTTTGCAATGATATGGTCCAGGGTATGACCCTTGTCATGCATAGCTATGTCACAGAATTGAGTCAGGTTATGGTCATCTCGATAGGTTTTCAGGCTGCTTAATGACAAGTCATTTAGGTCATTCCAGTGGAGGTTAAAGGCTCCAGGGAAGATCTGGGTAACATGATGTCAAAAGTTGGTTGTGATGGTTTCCATGATTTTATCAATGAATGGTAGGTTGTTTCCCGGTGGGATGAAGTTTGCAAATTAGACTGTTATTGATAGCAATGCCAATGCATAAGTAATCACAAGGGTATAGGGCAGCGGTATGAGAATGTTTCACTAAGATTATTAAGGAAGGTGCAGGCGATCCCTTTACCCAGTCTGTTTACTCTATCTAGTCTAAAGATATTGTGAGAAGGGAGGACTAGTAAGAAAAGTAGAGGGGCAGAGGCATCATTAAGCCATGTTTCTGTAAGCATAGTATGGTTGAGCTTAAGTTCTTGGAAAGTGTCGGAGATTTCTAGCAAGTGTTTAACATCCGATCTGCAGTTAAGTAAAATTTATTTAAGATGATCAGTGGAGTCAGCTGAGGGACTCTTGATGAGGGTAATGTGTTTAAGGTTATCTATGTTTAGGGTTCTAGCGTTGTGACTGGGTTCTGTGTGTGGGTTGACAGGAATAGTGTAGATTTGGCATAGAGGGTTTGAGTTCACAGTGTTTGCATAGTTGCAGTTAAGGAGGAGGGTTTGAATATCACTGTTAGTTAGTCTATCCATCAGTCTAATAGACAGGTATGGGGAGTTGGGGGAGGGTATGGTTCTCCTTCTCCGGAGAGGAGAGGAAGAGGGATGGGGAGGCAGCCAAGAGCAGCTAGTTAGCAGTTTGGGTGTGGTTTTGCTGATTACTATTCGTCTGAGAACTGTTAGGCCACTGATTGATCACCAACTTTGTGGTGATGCTTGTGAGACTTTGTAATTCCACCTTGAGGTGACTATGGTTCAGAGAGCTTATCTAGTATAAATTCCTGGGAAGCATGGAAACATGAGGCCATAAAATAGGGTGGAGATTCGGTGAATATGGAGATCCTCGGGTAGTGGTGTGAGAATGTTGCTGGTCTGAGAGGACAGGTGGGAAGTCGGTCAGGCTAAGGATGGGGTTAGATTAGAGAGGGGGAAGAGAGGGGGGAAGAGAGGTGCTGGAGAGTTGATTGTGGGTCATATAAGATTAGTTTTTAATAGTGTGGGGCATTCAGACTTTGGGTTTGTGCAGGATTGGACCATGAGGGGAGTCATGGGAGCGGAGTTGGGGCCAACATGAGTGTTCCAAGGACAGAGAAATAGTCCTAGGGCAGATAATAGTTCCAGGACATCTAGGGCTTCCAGAACATTGGGGTATTTTACTCCCTGTTTTGGAGGGGTGCTGTAGCCGAGGACTGATACCTTGAATGCTGGGGGGTGCCACAGACCTCACTGGAGCTGTTGTAGAGTTGATATATTGAGTAGGGCTTGAGGTGGGGCTTAAAGGGAGAAAACAAGTGTGGGGGATGGATAGGGCACTAGATGAGCTGAGGGCCAAAGTGGGCACAGATAGCGATTCTATTGAGGTGCCCAAGGAACTAGGACCGTCTTGGAAGAGGGCAGGTTCCTTTCTGGTCATAGTGGCCTTGATGGTTGCAAAGAGTTTGTCCAGTGTTTCTAGGTTGCTATTTGAGGTTTGGATGTGGATAATTCCATTGTTATGTAGGATACGGTTGCATTAGCTTTGCAGAAGGGAATAGGCGCTATCAAGAGTCTTAGATCAAGTGGGGTTTTTGTTGGAGGTTTTGATCAAGAGTGTGGAGGATAAGGCTTTTCCATTGAGCTTGTGTTTTTGTATAGAAGATAAGGTCATTAATTATAGCTCCTTTATTTGAACAGAAGTATGTGTCAGAGATTATTCTTTTTAGAAATGTGCTTGTGACTGCTTAATTGTCTATAGTTCAAGACCAAGCAATATGAATGATCTTGTTTCACTACTGGAAAAAAAGCACTGCTAATTGGTGAGGTGCAAGTTTCAAATACACCTTGATTTTCAAGTTGCATTAGAATTCTCTAACCTGTTGTTTAGCCTCATGTTTGATGGGGTATTGTGGTTGTACTTGTGGGTGGACCTTGTTTGTATAATATTATTGGTATAATATGGTAAGGGGACTCTTCATCCCAGCCCACGTGATTGCGGCATAATGCCAAAGCTTGTGCAAGGGCCCACGCCTTGGCATATGTATGTTTAATTGCCTCTGGAACGAGCTCGGAGAAAGATGGTAATATTACACTTTCCCCTCGTGGGGCTTGTCGAACAAACTCAGTTGGTCAAGCCTTTTCAGCCAGGAGAATGTTATTACCAAATGATAAGTACTTCCAAAAGAGAACAATAATAGTGTGAGGGATATCACCATCCATTTTGAGTTCTAATTCATATAACTGACTTGGGACACTTAGGGCCTTGTTACGAGTTTGATAGTCAATGAACACCCGGACCCTCAGTCACGGTCTGAATGCCGCGAGTTTGGCTGTCTGACCGCCATATTACGAGATGTGCGGATTGCATTTGGAAATACTGAAACTACTGATAGCACCAGCAAACTGCAAACCGCCGGGATTGCAGTCGGGAAAAAGCAGCTGCCATAGGGTGGTATAGGGTAGTTTCAACACTGTCCGTATGATGAGTTGGCTTCTCCACGAGTTGACTGTTGCAGTAGACCGCCAGCTTCAAGTGGCAGAAACAAAGGATTTGAGGTGCGTATTCACTCTTTTCCTGTGATTTCAGTCAGAGTTCGAAGTGGATATCTTTCTTCAGGTCACCATTTTACAGCAGCATTTTCACCCAGAGGATTACAACCCTGTTTGTGGTGAGTCCCTTTTGTACCATATACCAATTGCCTGGACTGGCCACATACGGGCCAGGCTCCGGCAATGGATAGATGGTATTTTTTCACATGTATCATGCGTATGTGTGCATCTGACACATATGCAGTCAAAATGCTCACACAGGCATATGGAAAAGTAATCACCACTGCTGCAAAATCTCCATACGGTTCCTACAGTGTCAGCAAGACTGTGCGTATACGCAAAATAAAAACTATGTGGAACTGAGTTCACTCATACTATCAGAATGTGCTGACTTAATTCCTGGCTAGCTCACAGTGTGCCATCTGGGCCCCTAAACTGACAGGGCACCAGATGTTGTCAGTAACCATAGAACATGACAACCCTAATTCCTCCAAGGAAAACATGTAAACAAATTCTATATTTTCGTTAGTAACTCAGGCATTCCCAAAGTTAGACACAAAAAGTACGTAAATTGGCATTTCATACATTTATTGAAGCAATTGTACTCTTGTGTAAAACATGTGCACTGCAATGATTAATACAATGGAGCAAAACAAGGTTACCAGCATTCAAGAAATGTGAACAGAACGAATGTTTCAACCATCGTGCCTTTGCGTTAGATTTTATGAATGCACATATTTGCATTCCTACCTAGTGCTGCCTATCCTATCAAGCATAGGGTGTGCGGGTCTGCCAGAATAACTCAGCGTGGTCTAACTCCCCGTTTGCCTGCAGGCATGTGTCATCTGGCAGCCAGCCAAGGTGTAGAATAGGCCACAGTCCCCTTCAGGATGGATAGAATTCAGGCATGGGATGACCTTCGCAAATCTATCGAGTTGATCATCTGTCTAAACAGAGGCGTGGAGTTGTTTATATAATAAACTATACCCATTTCTTACATGCCTGAGTCCTGGTCCTGTTGTCATTGTTGACTCGGTCAACCCAGAGCTGTCACTGAATGGACCACAAACAACGAAGTTTTGAGCATTGCACTAATCCTTGTACAGAATTTTCTAGGGCCTGATAATATGTCTACGACAGCCGTGGTCCATGCAGGTAACAGCGGTGGGATGGTGGTGCCGGATAATGGGGTATTTCGAGAGACGATGCAGTGGGAAAATTAAATAAATAATTAATTTTCCCTCTGCATTGTCCCACGAAATCCCCGCTTACACGGCCCCACGGCCCCACGGTTGTTACCTGCACAGACCGCGGCTGGTCTACGAAGAAATTTAATTTTAAGCGAACCATTTCTGAGTAAATTATTTGATGAGGCCGCAAAAGCAAATGTGTGTTGAAAGTAATTGTCTAAAAAGTTGTCAACTTTAAACGTGAGCATGTAAAATGAAAGTGTTTGTACCTGGGGCCTATGTAACCTCATGACACTGGAAATTCTTAACACACCAGCAGTCAGGATACCATCAGTCTACAGAATAAGAAGCGTAAAAAAGAAAAAGAAACCAAGACATCAATCCTTTTCCATATATGCACCGAGGATCTTGAAAAACACCCCCATAGCCATCAAGGCTGCCTCCTCAACACTACTCCTTTTGAGGAAAGGGTTGAAGACTCACCTCACAATGCAATAACTGCTCCACAATTCAGCTTCCTCTCCAAGTACTCATCGACTTTAAGCTTGTACAGCACTATGCTGCTTTTTGGCAATGTTTACACTATAGAAATACCATATATATACCTACATAAAGCTCCCATAATTTCAGTCAACTTCACACAGAATTTTAATTTTTTAATCAAAACTAAGCTCAACCCAGTCATTGTCTTTCAAATTTATATGAGATTTACTCCAGCAGAACGAATATATAAATAAACTTGAAGACTTTCACCAGCCAATCACATTTCTCAAAATTCTAACTTTGATTTAAATAAATTACAATTTCAAAACAGACATTCCATTCATTTGAAGCATAATGCAACATTTGATCTCATTTGACACCTAGGGGTATATTTACAAGAATTGCTGCTAAGCAGTTTAAACGTTGCTAAGCGGCAATTTTTTTACCGCTGACTATCGTCGAACTCCATCGCTATGTTAGCGATGTATTTTCAATACGTCCTTACATGGTGTTAGGATCAGCTAGCGGCAGCGCTAACTCTAGCGTCACAGCAATAAAAATCTTAATGCTAGAGTGAAAAAAGTGACCGCTGGCCAGTTAGCGACAAAAAATGTCACGATAATCAGCCCCAAGTCTTTTTTCAGCCTCTAGGGGCAAAAATAGCCTATAAATACACCTCTAAGGAAATAAAAGAAAAGAAAAACACCGGAATGCAGAATGAAGCAGACAGGACAAAGTTCAGCATGGGTCAACAGCCCCCCCAACCCTCCAACAGGCAGGATAAGCAGTCAGAGTCCCAGGGGAAGAGAAAATGCAGAATCAGGGCCTTATTACTGAAAAGTGGCACATTGCTGGGGAAAAATAGCGATGCAGCACTTTTCATTGTGCCATCCTTGAGACACCATGGCTGCCATATCTTGGAAGTGTGGATAGTCCTGGGGCCTAGAGACCTCGCTTGACCTGTATCTGAGACCTGGAGTGGGAGGCACTGGTGCTGCGGAGTTACTGTGGCCTGACGGTGGAGGCAGGCTGCATTGGGCTGGAGCCTGTGGTCCACGGCTGTAGACATTGAGGCATCAGCATGCACCCCTACCTGGTAGCGAAGTCTGACAGGTCGCATGGAGACACTTTGCTGACCTGTGTGAGAAGACCATCTGGTGCCCCTTGGAGCTGTTATCGGTAGAGGAGCTCCTGCGCACCGAAGTGGGGAAGTCTGCATTGTATAACACACACCACCACTACACCAGGGTGCATGGAGGAGATTGCCAATGGTGGGGGCTGCCCGAATGCTATGGAGGGTGAGGCCCCTGAGTTACGCCAAACTTGTGTGGTGGGAGCGCCGCGACTTTGTGCCTAATAGGGCCCTGTTGCTCTACCTGCATCAAGAGGTTCCCCAGCGGACTCAGAGGTGAGTGCTTTACCCAGGCTTGCCAAACCCGGCCTGGCTGAGGATCCTACTGGCTGAGTCACAGATTCGGAGAGATCATGGCGGATTGAGCCCTGGCGTCGATATCCAGCTGAGGAGAATGTGGGATGGTTAGCGGAGGAGGCCCGGGGGTCTTGTCGGTCCCAGGCCTATCACCTGTGGGTGGTACACATCATGCCATGAACAATCCCTGCCCTGTGGAAGACCCACATCACCAAGGACACTGCACAAGACTGGTGGGTGACACAACGAACTGGCTCTAGTCACTGACATCGGCCGTTGGTGGCAGTGGATGCCAGGGGGTGCCAGGGGCATGGGGGTCGGTCCGGATACAGGCCCTTGTGTATGCAGCTTGATCTGCCGTTACTTTTTCCACAGCACAGCACCATATGGTAGCTGCTGCTGCTGTCCCCATCTGCTGCTGTTGGTTCCTCTGACCCATAGGTCAGGAGTTCGTGGCCCTCCTCTACCTGCAGGCTCCTGCCTGTGCCCCATCCCTAGTGGTCGAGTGGTAGAGTGTCACTGCTCTGCTGCTTTACTGCCCTCCTTTCCCTCTTTTCTGCTGTTTCTGTCTCTCTTTCTGCTCTTCTCCATTGCTTTTCTGCCTCTGCCTTTGGCTTTATTTTTTTTATTTGCTTTTTTTACTTTGTTTTTTTCTGTGCTTTTTTTTTAGTTCCTTTTTCCCTGTCCTCTTCCTCGTTGCGATCCCCCGTGACCTGCCCCCTCCAGTTTCCTTACACGCTCCAGCATTTCCCACCTCCCAGCTGTCCAGCACCCCCGCAGCACCCCCGCTGCCCCAAAGACAAGCCCATATACGTCTGTCCATGCCTGGACAGCACCTAGCGCCTAGGACTCTGCTCTCAAACACTCCACTACTAATATGCCAGCACCCTCCTCACCCTCAACACAGGACGCCAACCTGCCTGCCATTTAGCATCACCAAAGAATACCCTTGGACTTTTCGCCTGCCAAAACTGCAACCACACCTTCTGCCACGTCAACACACTAGCTCCTCTCACCACCCAGCCAGCCAACAGCACACTCTACTGGTTCAACTGCATACTCCTCAATGTGTGGTCCCTCCACAAACATGCCATATAAATCTGGGAACTCCTCGATGACACCTCTCCAGACATCACCTTCTTAATAGAAACTTGGACCAACCTATTCTCCGGACTGGACATCGCCATTCCCAACGGTTATAAAATCACCCGTAATGAGCACCCCGACCATCCAGGTGGAGGGATTGCCATCGTTCACAAAAGCACACTACAACTGACAATGCACTCTAATGAACGAACATTGGCCATGGAACACCTTCACTTGAAGACCCTAACCAACACCACCCTCTGCGGCATCCTCATCTACAGGTCCCCCAGCTCCTAACATCCCTTCATCAATGCCATCGTAGACCTCATCACACCCCAGGCTCTCGCATCCACCGACTACATCCTACTCGGAGACCTCAACTTCCACCTGGACAACACCAGTGACCAGAACACCACCTCCCTCCTGGAGAACCTCGCCAACATCGAACTAAAGCAGGTATTCACAGCACCAACCCACATAGTAAGACACAGGCTCAACCCCGTCTTCTCTGACAGCGGAAACTTCAACTGCAGCCAAGCCACCAAACTCTTCTGGCCCGACCATCATTTTGTACATCACTGCAACTGGATTGAAGGCCATTGAAGAACTTTTCGACAACTCTCTCAGCACAACCACTCCGCCAATAACCACTAATGCCAAAACTGCAGCGCGCAACCTTCACCAATGGATCCCCAACTGTGCCGACACCCTGGCACCCCTCAAGAAAAGACCAGGCAAACAACACTCCAAGAAGGCCAGCTGGTTCACTCCTGCCCTCCATGTGTCCAGGCGCACCTGCAGACTTCTCGAGAAAAGATGGAGGGACAAAGAGCCCCCGGAAACTCACTCCACCTTCAAATCCACCGTCAACACACACCACCTTCTCTTGAAAACCCAAGACAAAAACGATAGCAATGCACACAACAGCAAGGAACTCTTTGTCATCATCAAGGAGTTCACCAGCCCCAACGGCGAGACCACAGACATGCCCTCCTCCCATGACCTTTGCAACAAACTCAGCACCCTCTTCCAACACAAGATTAGGAAGATCTACGAGAGCTCCAACACCACAGATCCGGCCACCACGCCCGCCACCATTGTACACAACCAAGCCATACCCCAACAGACCATACTCTGCTGGACCTCGCTCACAACAGAGGACATGCTCAAGACCATGAAGAGCACCACTGTGGTGCCCCGACGGATCCCTGCCCGTACCACATCTTCCACAGAGAAGTCGCCAACATCACCCCCCAGCTTTGCCGCACCATTAATTGCTCCAATGAAACTGCCACCTTCCCTGACAATTGGAAACACTCCGAGATCAATCCTCTGGTGAAGAAGCCATCCTCAGACCTGACAGACTTCAAGAACTTCAGACTGATCTCAATCCTTTCCTTCCCAGCCAAGGTCATAGAGAAGGCCATCAATATCCAACTCATCGAAGTTAACCACTTCCAGGACACCTCCTAATCCTGCTTCTGAAGCAACCAAAGCACAGAAACCACACTCCTCACCACCACAGATGACATCCACTCCATCCTTGACTGGGGCGAGACCGCAGCCCTCATCCTAATAGACCTCTCAGCCTCCTTTGACACCGTCTCCCACTGCACCCTTATCACAAGACTCCACGACGCCGGCTTCTGCAACAAGTCTTTCGATTGGATCCATTTCTTCCTCACTGGCTGGACACAGTGAAGTAGACTACTGCCATTCCTCTCAGAACCCATGGAGATCAGCTGTGGAGTGCCCCAGGGTCCCGCCCTGACCCACACCCTCTTCAATGTCTACATGGCCCCCTCCCAGCCATCATCAGAAACCACGGACTCAACATCGTCTCCTACGCTGATGACACCCAGCTGATCCTCTCCCTCACCAATGAACCCACACCCGGCGGAACCAACTTCCACAGTGGAATGAAGGCCATTGCTTACTGGATGTAAGACAGCTGCCTCAAGCTCATCTTGGACAAGACTGAATTACTCATCCTGGGACCCACCCCTTCAGCCTTGTATGACTTCTAGTGGCCAGCTATGCTGGGATCTCTCCAGACACCAAGAGACCACGCACGCAACCTCAACATCATACTGGACTCATCACTCACTACGAACATCCAAATCAACGCAGTTTCCTCAGCCTGTTTCCACACGCTCCGTCGTCACACAGAAACAGCTCAAGAAACTAGGGAACGTCCAAAGCGCTGCAACCAGACTGGTCCTCAACATTCCTCACTGCAGCCACATCATGCAACACCTCTGACAGCTCAACTGGCTCCCAGTCAACAAGAGAGTCACTTTCAATCTCCTCAATCATGCCTACAAATCTCTACATGAAAAAGGACCAGCATACCTGAACCAGCGCCTCAAGTTCCACATACCCGCCAGACAACCCCGGTCCTCCCAACTCACCCTCGTCCATCCCCAGGATCCACAAGACCAGAACAGGAGGAAGTTTGTTCTCCTACCTCACCGCCAAGACCTGGAACAACCTGACCTTGCACCTCAGGTAATCCACATCGTGGACCCAAATCAGGAAGGACCTCAAGACCTGGCTCTTCGAATGATGCTCTATCCAGTACGACCAGCAGCCCTCAGCCCAAAGTGCCTTTAGATCCTCACAGGTGAGTGACCACACTATATAAGTCCCTGATTGATTTCCCTCGGTGCTGCCCGAATGAAGATTCCTGGCTAGCATATACCTGACTGGAGGAGAGGAGCCGGATGGCCACACTTCACTGCCCGCATGTCATACATAGTGCCTGGGCATCTGCCACTATGATGGGTCGCCTGCACATGGGGGCAGCATCAACACCTAGCCTCACCTCCATGTCGGTTGACCGAGTGGATTGGGGTCACTGTCCACAGGGGGAGGTGACAGCAGACACCCTGGACTCCAAGCTAGACTCTGTATTTGTGGCTGTGGAGAAAATAGGTACCACCCTCAAATAATCGTGCGCTTCCCTTGAGGGCCACATCGACAAAATCACAGTTGACTTCACCCTGGAGTGTGCAGGACATCGCAAGCTGACTGACAAGATGCACGAAATTGAGCAAGAACTGGCTGAAGTCCACCCTATTACCCAAAACACAGTGGTGGAGATATAGCAGCTAATGGCTCATCTGAAGTCCCTGAAACGAAGAGCGGAGGATGTGGAGATCTGCTCCTGGAAGAACAACGTATGAGTGGTGGGTCTGCCTGAATGAGCAGAAGGAGCTGATGCAGTGGCATATACATGGTAGTTTGACCTACTGCCAGCAGGTGCACTCTCCCCATTCTTTGTTGTGGAGTGGGCCTATCAAGTGCCGGTGAGCCGTCTGCCACCAGGGACTAGTCCTAGACCCTTTCTCTTCTGCCTCCTACATGATCGTGATGCTGTCCTGAGAGAGGTACGCAAGCTAGGTGAGGTGAAAGTGGATAACACCATAGTGTTTTTTTTCCCTGACTATGCCACAGGGGTGAAGAGTCAGAGGGGGTCATTTCTAGTGGTTAAGCTGCACCTCCAAGAGGTCGGCATCAAATAATCCCTCCTCTTCCTGGCAAGGCTGTGAGTGGTCTCAAATGGTAACACGTGAGCCTGTGATGCCGCTGAAGAAGTCTGGACCTGGCTGGAATCTACTATTCGCCAGTGCTGCAGACAGTGAATGAAGGGTCTGTGCAATAAGCAGTAATTGGCAGAGCCAGTCGTAGAGGATGGTATAGGAAGAGCAGGTGCCCCCCCATCAAAACTACAAGCCACCCCCAATCTACTAGAGAGGCGGAAGACATTGCATGCGGCGGCAACGATGCATGATTGCACTCAGAGACAAGATCCTGACACTTCCCCTGAACACTTTCCCAGCAACAATAGCTCCACTGCGACATGGCCATCTGGTGTGGAGTCTGGGTGTCCCCTGGATGTGACTCCTCAGATGGCAGTTGACCTAATTTAAGATTGAATGTATGTGCGTCCCTCCTTCTTCCACAGTTCCAGATGGCTTTGGAGACTCTCTGACTTTCTTCAGTTCCCGGTCTCCAGCTTCCTGTTGCTAATGTTCTGGTCTACCAAGGTCAGCACTTAGAGGGGATCGGTCCAGTCATCACCAAAAGGGAATGCAGCAGTTGTTCAGGTGAGTGACGCATGACAGGGTTGGTGGTAGTGGTCTCCTTGGTGCTCCTAGCTGTAATGGTAGGAGGTCCATGAAGTTGTTGACCTTGCCAAGGATGAATTGTGAGAGTTCTCAACCCCTGGAATGTCACTTTTTTGACATTCCAGTGGCGCAATGTGCCATAGCACATTTACAAGACCATGTAAAGCCACTAAATAAGTGCCCCTTTCACACTTGAAACTGCATGAATTGGCCATTCCATCGGTGTTGCTCTGGGCATTCCCACACAAAATCCATGCAATCTGAAGCATTTCCAGATTTACGAGAAACCAGAAACCTGGGAATGTGTCCGAATCTAACACCACCCCAAGGGTGGCATTTGGGAGGCGCAAAGAGGATGAATGCTTTCATTTCGCCTCTTTTTGCATTTTTCTATGTATGAAGCATTCTGCAGCACATATAGAAATAGGAATTCGCCTGCCCTTTTATTTGGTCGAAGGGCAGGGAAGCAAGGTTCCTTGCAGCGCTGTCCAGCACCAAAACCTCTTAAATGAGGTCTCAAGTGTGTTTGAACCATTTTTAAGACTATGTATTTTCTGACGTTAAAAGACTGCCTCTAATTGAACTTAGTGGCAGTTTTTCTCTTCAGCGATGTTCAAGAAAATTCTTGCAAATATTGTGTTGTGTGTTTTGCAGAAGTTTTTACGCAGGAATGCCTAACTTGCATCTCATTTTCAGTAAATCAGTAAATCATGCCAACAGAAGTGCCGCTACGAAAAATTCACGTTAACACTAGAAAAATGTCCCTAACTTGAGTTAGTGGCAACTTGTAAATACAGCAATAAAAAAAAGCTGCAGTAACGTCAAAAAGTTCACACTACGGTTAGTCCTTGTGAATATGTCCTCTAGTTTCTTGTATTTTATGAAAACCATTGTAACAAGTTCAAACTAAGTCTTATCCTGAGCAAATGTCCATTCCAAAGTAAATCCAGCAGTCCATAGTTATGGTAATTTCTTTGTTTTATTCCAAACAGCAGAATTCCAAATACGTAATATCACGGCCAGTCTGAACAGAATGCAGCCCCATTGGATCAAGTTCCACAAATAAATTGATTGTGAGTTTGATCAGAACACTCAACTTAAAATTATGTGAAATCTGTGTAGTGTTTTTTGCTGTATGTCCAACAGAAGTTTTCCTAAAGTGACCAACATGGTAAAATTCACTTTTAAGATCTCCTCATCACTTAAATCTCCACTGGAAGATCTTCAAAAACCTTCTGAGATCTATCTGATGGGATTGAATAAATGTTTGGAAAATTTTCACTGGCTCTTTAAAATGTATACATATTAGAACAGAGTTGCTGATATTGACTGGTTATGGTTAAGTCTCACTCTCCATTGCTAACCTTTATCACCATTTACAAATTTGCACACAACTTAGAAACAACATAGAGATCTTTCTGCGCATCAGCATGTTAGGTTTCATGCTGGTCTGTCCAAGAGCAGAAAAGGTAAAGACTAATAAAAAAAGTATTTTCTATTGTAGCTCCCTTAGAAATGATTGTTTAATCCTACAGAAAGAAAGAGTAAAAAGTAATTACACCAAACTCAGGAAGAAAATAGGTCTATAGTCATAGTAGACCCTTTTCATGGTTTTGTGCCAATTCATGAAGCTATACTTGAGAAATTTCCAAGACATATGGTGTTAGGCAGACTGCAAAATGTTAATTTTATGTACACCTTGATGATTATTGTTCACTGACAAAATATCAAAAACCTAAATCTCCTGACACAGAAATATTGTGTCAAAAATATCGTTGACAATAATATTGTTTTCCTGTACTTATATTGTAAATACAAATATACACAAATATCATTTTTTAAGATACATATGGTTTAAATAGTAAATACATTAAAATATACCATTAATATAATGTAAAAATAAATATATTTAAATAATATATAAAATATATATCAATATATACTTACTTAAACAAAAACACACACATACATGTATATATGTATGTTTCATTACACATATATAATGTAAAGTAGTTTTAAACAATGATTTCAATTAATATTCTAATTTTCAAAAGTTTTTAAAGTTAATAATATAACAAATATTTATATATATATATTTTAGATATATTATAGATAATATATTTATATATATATATTACCTACTGGCGGTCGCCAGTAGGTAGATATAGTTAGGACCTATTTTCAATAGGAAATCCGTAACATTCTATTTGGAATAACTTTGGCGCCGATTGACAAATCTTCGCAAAATTTTCCAAACTTTTGGCCAGCTCCGGTCCGCTCCTATCCAGAAAGTTTCACGGTGATTCGTCAAGCAGGGGCTGAGAAAAACGGGGGTCCCAAAACACATTTTCCCATAGAACTTTTAGCCGCAGCTACAGCCCGAACTGCTGAACGGAATTACACCAAATTTGGCAAAGAGGTAGTCCTCAGTTCAAACTTGTGCCTTTTCCTTAAATGGTGTAAATCTGTTCAGTAGTTTCTGAGAAAATTAGAGTTAAAAGTACATCTATATCTATGGCCTCAGAGGATCCGTGCACCCTTCCGATCACGAGCTGAATTTTAATTGGCTGCCAACACTCTGAATCAGGAAGTGTTGGCAGCCATCTTGTGCCTCAGTAGAACCGATGCACAAGAAACCCTCCCAAAAAAGGCACAAAACGCGAAAAGGGGGCAGGGTAGAAACACCCTGACCCCCTAGGCCTGCTCAGGGGGTCCCACAAGGAGCTGAATTTCTACGTTTTTTTTTTTAATGGTTTTTCACCGTGCGCGCACCCCGTGATTTTTAAAAAAAAAAATTAAAATGTTTTTTTCTGCCTTCGGGGTCCTTCAGGGACCCCCTGACAAAGGCTAGGGGGTCAGGAACTCTCTACCCTGCCCCCTTTTCACGTTCGCCACCTTGCTTTTTCACTCTCGCACTCAAAACAAACAAAATGGCGGCCGACACTTCCTGATTTCGACCGATTCGAACGTTGACTGACATGTAACCACCAATCAGAATTACGCTCGCGCACGTTAGGGTGCGCGCACGGTGAGCGTACGGTGTGCGGCTATAGATATTTATGTACTTTAACTGCAATTTTCTCAGGAACTACTGAACAGATTGACTCCATATATGCAAAAGGCACATCCCTGACCTGAGGACTACCTCTTTGCCAAATTTCAAGTAATTCTGTTCAGCCGTTCGGGCTGTACCTTCGACTAAAGGTCCTATGGGAAAATGCATAGGGAAAACGCGTTTTGGGAACCCCCTTTTTTTTCGGCCCCCGCTTAACGAATCCCCCCGAGACTTTCAGGGTAGGAGCTGAGCGGAGCGCCCCATTAGTTTTGAAAATTTCGCGAGGATTCGTCAACCGGCGCCAAAGTTATTCAAAATAGAATTTTTGAGATTTCCTATGGAAACACGGTCCTAACTATAACTATCTACTGGCGACCATATATATTACCTACTGGCGGTCGCCAGTAGTTACCTACTGGCGATCGCCAGTAGGTAGATATAGTTAGGACCCTGTTTCCATAGGAAATCCGCAACATTCTATTTGGAATAACTTTGGCGCCGGTCGACGAATCCTCGCGAAATTTTCAAAATAGGTGGGGCGCTACGCTCCGCTCCTACCCTGAAAGTCTCGGGGGGATTCGTCAAGCAGGGGCCGAGAAAAAAGGGGGGTCCCAAAACGCGTTTTCCCCATGCATTTTTCCATAGGACCTTTAGACACAGCTACAGCCCGAACGGCTGAACAGAATTACTTGAAATTTGGCAGAGAGGTAGCCATAAGGTCAAGGAAGTGCCTTTTGCAGGTCTGGTGTAAATCTGTTCAGTATTTCCTGAGAAAATAGCATTTAAAAGCATATATATATGTGGGCGGAGCCTAACCACACATCTCATCCTGAGATCTGATTGGCTGTCAGCACTTCATCCAAGAAGTGTTGGCAGCCATCTTGGGACCAATATACATGATAGCACCTCATTAAAAAGCATTGCAGTTAATAGAAGGTTTTAAGACTTTAGTTACATTATAAATCATTTGTTGATGGTACCATACTCATTTTAGGAATTGTGGTATGTTCTAAGGTGATTTCACCATGTGAAAAAGCCTTCTGCTGGGATATCATGATTGAGAGAAAAATATTTTCTCATGCTTTTACCACAGAGGTTTGGAAGGTGATCTATAGGCTAAACTGAGAGCTTATTTTCTGTAAATTCACATTATCTTTCTCAGTCATGTGAGAATGAAGTCTGACATTCTCAGTAAAACATGTACATCCAACAAGGGCAGAGACTGTCAGTTGATTCCTTTGTGTTCTACTGCAGCTTCCCAGAGTGTTCCAAAGAACTACTAGAGCGCTAACAGTCCTACTTATGATAAACGTATGGCACACCTTAAGCCATCTTGCTTGGATTAAAGTGGTAACTCTTAAAACATTTAATTTAAAAAGGAACAAAATGAGGGGGTTCATTTTTCCATAAAAAGTATTATTAGTGCTGCAGAAAGAAAAATTAGGGCACATTTTGAGTGACTTCTCAAATCCTCTTCTATTTCATTAAAAAATTCTGACATGCAGACTGAAACATGCACTTTCAATACCAGCAGCAGTTTTCCCTGGTGAGCAGTAGCTTTACTACAGTGATCTAATGAGCAAAAAGAGTGCTAACATTCTGAATTTATGGCAAATGTGTGACACATCTGAATGCCTTCTTGATGGAATCAAAGTAAAAAACTGAAAGTATTTCCTACTGAGGAGACTGCAGTAAATGAGGAAATTAGGAAACTTCATAACAAATAAGTCTCCCAAGATGGCCACCAGAGACAAAAGAGCCCAAATGTAGCCCAAATATCACCCAGATGTAGCCCAAGTATAGCCCAATGACAGAATGTCCCAGAATGTTCTTAAAAACAACTAGAGCGCTTACTGTCTTCATTATGACAAAAGTAAGGCACACCTGAAGCCATCTTGATTGGAATAAACTGGTAACACTTAAAACATTTAATTTAAAAAGGAACACAATGAGGAGGTTCATTTTGCCATAGAAATTATGATTAATGCTGAAGAAAGAAAATGAGGGCACATTTTGAGTGACTTCTCAAATCCTCTTCTATTTCATTAAAAACTTCTGACATGCAGACTGAAACATGCACTTTTAATACCAGGAGCAGACTTCCATGGTGCAGTAGTTTTACTACAGTGATCTAATGAGCAACTAGAGTGCTAACATTCAGAATTTATGGCAAATGTGTGACATATATGAATACCTTCATGATGGAATCAAAGTAAAAAACTGAAAGCATTTCCTACTGAGGAGACTGCAGTACATGAGGAAATTAGGAAACTTCATAACAAATAAATCTCCCAAGATGGCCACCGGAGACAAAAGAGCCCAAATGTAGCCCAAAATCACCCAGATGTAGCCCAAATATAGCCCAATGACAGAAGTGTGCAAAACACTTATTATTTTGTGTTTTTGCAGTGTTATATAGTGCAGACTTGTCAGGTATTGGAGTGCTTTACATGAGCATTGGTTACATCACACAAGAACAAATTCATTTTGGTTGTAGACATGGGGAGACTAAGTGATTTGACCAGAATCACAGAATGTCGAGCTGAAGCAGAAACTTCAACCTGGTTCCCCAGTTGCAAAGTCTGCAGTTCTGGAAGTAACACCACATCCTCTCCCCTAAGTGCAACATTTAATCAAGTGGTCAACTGGATAAAAAAACATAAAGATAACAAATAATTTAAAAGTGCTTTGTCGCTATTTGAAAACTCAGAAAATATGTCCTTATTTTAGTCTTTTAGAGCACTAACCATAATTTTGATGCCAATAAGACCCTCTCATATATGTAATTTCTAAAGGAAATGCTCTAGGTATTACAGTTTTGATTACATCAAGATGATGTCAGGCGTTCCACACTTTTGTAATAAATATAGAATGTTAGCAATCTAGTTGTTCATTAGGATACTGTTGAGAGGCAGAGGCCAGGGGCACGGACTCTGAAAATTGAAGGCAGGTAGGAGGGTGCAAAGGCAACAATTTAACCACACTGAGCAGGCAGGAAGGGCCGTGGAAGCACAACAGACTATGGAGGGCAGTGGAAAGGGGGGCAGGGGCAACAAACCAACAATACAGGACTTGCAAGAGAGGCTGTTGGAGGGAAGATCTATTACGGGTCAAGGAAGCTAGGGGCGGTCCCCAGATCCCCGGGAGCCACCACAGAACTGAGCAGGAGAGTGAGTCAGGGACAAAAGGGGCACCTTAATTTGAGCCGGGGTGCCTAGGAACGCTTGCTCCAAAAATGAAGAAAACAGACATATGAGACATGGAATTGGAGGCAGAATACAATGGCAGTTTAATGAGAAGATGCAACTTCAAAGAAACCGCAGAATGGAGACATAAAGTACAAAATACAGAATCCAGATAATCATACAGCTGTCATAATATTCTCTGTATCTCAATTAATGTACTGACAGAGAGAGAGAGAAAACACATCTATAAATGCATCATGAGAAACAAGTTACACCAAGGAAAATGTTACCTAGGAACACTCACGTTTACTCTTAGAGCAAGCATTCCTGCAATTACAATACAAAATCTTTTAAATGCAAAAGTAAAGAGAACAATGGTTAAACATAACATGACATTTCATATAGGTAAAATAGAATAAGATACTTCAAGCAAAGCAGAGCAAGACATTTTAAGCAAAGGAAGACAAGAGCTCCCAGCTCTTGGGGAAAACCTGCACTGCCTGTTAACCTACATACAGACGGCGAGGTAGTCCGTCGATATCTGTGGGTGCTCCCTTTTTATATCATTTTGTGGGCTCCTTTGCACGCTACATCTACCTACGTATGCTACCCAAAAGCTTTGTCTGCAGATTTTACCAGACATTTCGTCATTTACCCACTTAATGCTGACAATGGACTGGGTGAAAAGGTCAGTCTCTCAGGCCAATCGCTTATCGTAAGTTCCATAGAGCAAGCAGAAAATAATGGGTATTGTACGGGAATTCAATATATTCATGTATAAAATCTCCTCAGTTCTCCTAACTTGACGCTCTGCGGTTGCCACTTCCTTAAAAGCGGGAAACCTGCCCAGGAAGCAAGTACCAGTCCAGGATGCAGCCTACTGTATGTCGACAGCTTCAGGGGGATGTTGAACTTTGATACCGAGCACGGAGCACTCGGGTAGGGTGGGGGCTACTAGTTTGGATCAGAAGGCCTCGCAGACCTGCCTTCAGACTGCTATACACTAAAATTGCAGAGCTATGGTCAATTTAACAAAGAGGCCTACATATTGAACAGAAGGGCCTACACAGGGGTTTTATGCTGGCTGAGTGGTAAGGATGTCTCAGGATAATTATATAGCAACACAGGACCCGCTGGTCAATTTAATACGGCCTACAAATGCAGCTGGCAGGGCAAGGACAAGGGTCTCATACTTCAGGTGTGGACAGAACGGGCCAGGGGCCCCCTGTGATACAAAATCTACCCTCCTTCAAGGCTGTGGCAATGTAATAGACCATTGTGGGCAGAAGGAAGAGGCAATGGTAGTACAACCATACATGCCAACAGACCCGATTCAGCCAGGAAACGTCCAATGTTTTTAAGCTCAAATGGGCTTTATTTGATCTGTCTCCTGTCTACAATATCCTCTTTTTCAATGTAACTCAAAGGGGAAAATCAATACCCCAGTTTTTTTTCAAAATCTCCCTCTTACCAAGTTCAAAATGTTCGCAAGTATGGTACATTGGATCATGGAAGGAAATGGGATAGGGACATAATGTTCGCAAGTATGGTACATTGGATCATGGAAGGAAATGGGATAGGGACATGGACTTGGATAACAGAGGACAGGAGGGACATGGAGAGGTGCACCAAACTGACCCTGCAGGGCAGGCATCAGGGTTTGCAGCAGCACAATACACCACACAGGGCATGCAGGACGGGAGTGCAGCACAACAATCCATAGAAAGCAAGAGGGAGGGGACAGGACCATGCACATGGACAACAGAGAACAGAGGGGCAAGAGGCAATGGTAGCTAGCTGACCATAATGGACAGACAGGAGAGAAAGCTGCAGTATAACAGACCATAAAGGGCAGGAGGGACGGATCAGGGGCATTACAATGGAACAGACAAGCCAGGAGGGAGGGAGTAGGGCTGGGGGCAAGGGGGCAGGGCAGGAGCAGCAAGATAGCCATGGAGGTCAGGCAGGATGGGCAATAGAAGCAAGACACACCATGAAGAGCAACAGTGAGACTGTGATGGCATACACACAGACCATGGAGGGAAGGTGGGAGGGGGTCAGGGGCAGCTAACTGACCACACAGGGAAGGTGGGAGGGGCCATGGCAGCACAGAAGACCATGCATGGCAAGTGGGAGGGTTAGTGGCAGCACAATGGCTATGATGGGCAAGAAGGAGGGTGGAGGGGCATGCACAAAGGACGATGGAGGATAGAAGGAAGGGTCAGGACCTGTGCACAGACAAGAAAGTTCAGGGGAAGGGACCTCACAACAGACCACACGGGGCAGGCAGGAGGAGCAGTTGCAGCACAACAGACCAGGGAGGGCAGAAGGGTGTGGCAGTACAATGGACCATGTAGGACAGGAGGAAGAGGATAGGGGCATGGCATGTGGACAGGCAGGGTGGAGGTGGCAGGGACAGGTTACAGTCATCTGACAATGCTAGGCAGGTGGGAGGGGAGTGGCAGCTCAACAGAACACTCAGAGTAGATAGGAGTGGCAGGTCCATGGGACATGGTGGGCAAAAAGGATGGAGCAGGGGCAAGACATCGGAGGGCAGGGGGAAGGAGAATAGGGGCAGCAAGCTAAGCACAGAGTTTAAGCAGGAGGTCAATGATGGGGCATAGAATTGGGCAATGGAGGGCAGGAGGAGTGGACTGGTACATCATACTAAATTGAGGGCAGTGGCAGCACATCAGACCATGCATGGCAGGAGGGAGGAGGCTAGTCCATGGATTCACACAACAGAGGATAGGGAGGAAGGGGATGGGGCAGCAAGCTAACTGTTCAGAGAAGGCGGGTATTAGGAACTTTATTGTTTTTAAAACATTGTGTCTGTGCGAACTACTTAAAATATGAACAAGTATGCAGCATAATCTCACTTTTATTCAGGAAGAAGAGGACGTTTGTGACTGTGACTCCGGGCTCACTTGGCAGAAACACCCCCTGACCCTCCACCCCCTATCGCAAAATGTAATGCCCGTGAAAAGGGTAGGTGAACACAGTGTTATATAGAACATAGTCCTGAGAGCACGATTGAAAATGAAAACTAGATATAGTGTATGGTATAAACTATGCACCAAAAAGTGTGATATAAGATGAACCGGGCGTGAAATATAATATGCAATACATTGTGCGCAATGACAGATTCATGGGAGAGCGCGAGATAGCACAGGCACTAGCGCGTGCTATGCGATATGCGCCTTGGAGTGTAATATGCACAGGGCAGTGTTGTGTAACCTAACTAGTCTCTAAAGTTGTAATATAAAATATGTGCTGGGGAGTGTAACGTTGCATATGCACTGTGACAAAGATATGGATCCCAGATTGTAATATGTATGGCATAGCACTGTGCGTTATAACATAGGCATCGAGAAAGGCACGTTAGATGGGGCAATATAACCCGTGCGAAGACAAGTGTGGCATGACATATTCATGGGGTGGTGTTACAGTGCACATGGGCTAGAGAGTGTCATAGCATATGCACTAGCTAGTGGAATACAACACAGAGGTGTGTGGCACTCGGCAGGCAATGGTGGGTGTAACACAACATTGGGCTCTGTCAGGAGCACGCTGTGACTCTCAAGTGATGTTCGTCCCCTTTCCAGAGAGTAAAATAAAAAGTATTACACATCCGGCAGTGGATGTGTGTTTTATTAACCGTGAGGGGGGTTTCTTGCATAGTTTTGGTCGAATTTTTGTCGAATCCCCTTTGAATGGCTTGGTGTGCATGTGTATTAAATGTGCCCGTCAATAGCTACCCATGTTTGTATAAATAAACGACAAGGGTGTCTACCAGGATTAGGCACGGTAGGGCATCAGACATGTCAGAGCTTCACTAGTGGTGTAAATACATTCCACGTGGATTCATTGCATGCATAGTCGCCTTTTAATGAATATCACGCAAATCGTCATGGTGATAGGTATGTACGGTTTGTCCAGCATGTCCTAGGTGTGTCTATAAATATATATTTTTTTAAAATAATAAAAAACAGTGGCCGGCCCTGGGGATTGGGGTCAAAAAAATATAATTAGGAGACTGGCCCTGGGGGATGGGGTCATCAGGGCCAATAAATTAGAATAAGAAGGGGAACCAAACAGCCCCCCTTCTTAAAAAACTAATATAAATAAAAGACTGGCATCGTGCCGGAGGCCATGCCCCCTCCGTGCAGCACTCTGCAAACGCGCCCCCAACAGGCATCTCCAGTATGCGCCAGGGAGCTGCGCTGCAGCCAGGTGTTCTGAGGCCAAGCCCCTTTTTACACCTCTCTGCAACGCAGCTCTGTGGCGCTTACTGGAGGTACCTAGTGGTCTAGTTTGACCCTAGGGACCCTTAGGATTCAGGGGGACTTAATCTCTCAACTTAGAACAGCCACAGGGCGCGTTTACACAGTGGTGAAGGGAGGGGACGGGGCCTGAGGTGACGTGTGCAAACACGCACTATGGCACGTTTTAAATTGGGGATATAATTTCCCTTCAATACTGAGGGCCCCTGGGGGCTAACTAGCCCACCAAGTGCTTCCAGTAAGCGCCACTGAGCTGCATTGCAGAGAGGTGGTCCAGGCCGTGCCACTTTTTACACCTCTCTGCAACGCAGCTCTGTGGCACTTACTGGAGGTACCTAGTGGGCTAGTTGGACCCTAGGGACCCTCAGGATTCAAATGAACTTAATCTCCCAACTAAAAATGGACACAGGGCGTGTTTACACAGTGGTGAAGGGAGGGGACGAGGCCTGAGTTAACGTGTGCAAAAACGCCCTGTGGCCTGTTTTAAGAGGTAGTTTTAATCCCCATGCCCTATTATACACTAGGGGCTTACAGAGGAGGTCATGCTAATCACAGGGGGACCCCAACGCATAATGTTCCCTAGTGTATGTAGGTGTTTTCACTGTATTCTAAGTGTCTTTTAACATAGCACTGGCTCTAGGACTGGTTAGTCAGACTCAGTTACCACCAGTATCCGTCTGAAAAAGTTGAGGGTACAGGATGATTTTGCAACAAGGCTTCTTTCTGCTCTTCTTTTTGTTCTTTCTGCACGTTATCCTTCTTCCTGCACTTATCTTCGTATTTGAGGACTTCTGTTGCTTCTTTCTGCACTTCTTTTGTTTCTTTCTGTGCATTTTTTCTTCTTTCTTCACATGTCCTATCTCTGTAGGCATAGTTAGAAATTAGCATTTAAAAAACCTTTGAAATTCACAGAAAAAACCATAGGTTTCAGGCACGTTATAGTTAGGAATTAGCATTTAAAAAACCTCAGAAATTCACTGAAAAAACCATAGGTTTCAGGGGTGTTATAGTTAGCTGGACTTTTCACTTGTACAAAACCATTGAAATTCCCCCGTTATAGTTAGTTCAGCTAACTATAACTCGCGCGCCCGCAATGCACTGCTGATGACGTCACATATTACATCACTCATGACATGGTCAGTGACATCACTCATGACATCACTGATGACATCTCAAATGACATCACTGATGACATCACTGATGACATCATCCTTGTGATAGAGTGGCAGACCTCCTCTTCCCCTAATATAACCTTTGATACACACATTCAAAAATAGAAATTAAAATTTTAAAAACAATGGACATACCAATACCAGTTACAACAACCTATACAGTAATTCTAAGATCCACATACATATCCACTCATTCACCAACAGTCCTATACAGTCACTCATACATGTACTCACTCATCATATGTACTCATACACCTATACATCCTGTTACACAATGCCACTCATCCATAGAGGTACTCACACACATAGTCACTCATGCTAATAAAGAATCAAACATACATTTACTTGCATATACAGTTATACACACACCACCACACTTACTTCTACGGAAACTTACACATACTTAGTCTTTTAAACAATCACTTATAGAAACACATACTTATTCATATAGGAACTCTTTCAATCTCTCACTGTCACATATACTCGCTTATATACACCAATAGTCACATATACTAGTTTAAAACATATGTAGTTACTCATAAAGACACTATTGAGACAGTCATTCACTCACTAACACACCCATACACTCACTCATCCACCCATAGAGTCCTGCACACATGCTGTCTTCAACACATACAAAGAGTGAGTCATTCATTCATGCACCTATGCACTACGTAATACCCCCACCGAACCATGCAGACACTCAGACTGATACTCATAAAACCAACTAATAACCTATATAAACACCCATGTAGCTACTCACCAACCCATGCAGACACTTATACACAAAGTGAGAGACTGATACAGATATTTACATATTTAAACATTACTCACTAAGCCATGTATTCACTATGAAACACTTAATCAGTCAGTTACACAATCAATTTTTCAAAAACAAATCATCCATTTAGACACTTATATACCCATTTATTCTTCCATCGACCTTGAGATATACATAAAGAAAACATATTTAATTTTCAGAAACACACACATTCACTGGATGATGTCATCAGTGATGTCATCAGTGATGTCATTTGAGATGTCATCAGTGATGTCATGAGTGATGTCACTGACCATGTCATGAGTGATGTAATATGTGACGTCATCAGCAGTGCATTGCGGGCGCGCGAGTTATAGTTAGCTGAACTAACTATAACGGGGGAATTTCAATGGTTTTGTACAAGTGAAAAGTCCAGCTAACTATAACACCCCTGAAACCTATGGTTTTTTCAGTGAATATATATATATATATATATATATATATATATATACACACATATATATCCAACAAACAACAAAGTTTGCCTGCAATGGAGGAGCCTCACAACAGGATGTTCAATAGCCAAAACTTCTTTATTGAGGGGGTTGCAGCGAGGAAACAACAGCCATGCCCCACCAAATAGATTGTCCAGCCTGACGCGTTTCGTGATCTGCATCACTTCTTCAGAGGCAAAGGAAACTGAAGAGGCGGCAGCACAGCAGTTTTTGAAGCACCCCACAAATGCGAGTCTCCGCCCCAGTGGGCGTGGCCTCTTCCCGTGGCCTGATGGTTATCGTAGTGCCCAGTGTTGCTCGAGTGAGATGCCATGCTTTTCCCAGGCTATTCCCCTCCACCCACTGTGGTGTTTTAATTGAACAATGTTTGGGGGCTAAAGAGTAATAAAGAGTAGTAGAGTGAGTAGTAGAGAGTAGTAGAGTGAGTAGTAGAGATTGAGTAGTAGAGAGTGAGTAGTAGAGAGTAGTAGTAGAGAGTAGTAAAGAGTAGTAGAGATTATTAGCGAGTGAGTAGTAGAGAGTGAGTAGTTTAATTTAAAAGGAACACAATGAGGAGGTTCATTTTGCCATAGAAATTATGATTAGTGATTAAAAAAGAAAAATTAGGACACATTTTGAGTGACTTCTCAAATCCTCTTCTATTTCATTAAAGAATTCTGACATGCAGACTGAAACATGCACTTTCAATACCAGCAGCAGACTTCCCTGGTGAGCAGTAGCTTTACTACAGTGATCTAATGAGCAACTAGAGTGCTAACATTCAGAATTTATGGCAAATGTGGGACACATCTGAATGCCTTCTTGATGGAATCAATGTAAACAAGCATTGAAAATGCAATAGGTCTCGCCCTTGTTTAAGTTAAAGCAATTCTGTTTGTAATTAGGTGGCTTTTTAGCTTTGCTTGTATTAGAGTTTTTCAAACTTTCATGTACATACCATGCATATGTATGCATATATGTATATGTTTGCATGAATTTATATTTATATAGATATGAAGATTATATTTATATGTTTATATATTCACTGAAAAAACATAGGTTTCACACACGTTATAGTTACGAATTAGCATTTAAAAAACCTTGCAAATTCACTTAAAAAACCATAGGTTTCACACATGTTATAGTTAGCTGGACATTTCACTCGTAAAAAAACAATGAAATTCCCCCGTTATAGTTAGTGCAGGCAACTATAACTCACGCGACCGCAATCCTCTGCTGATGACGTCAGATATTACATCACTGTATTTAGACACTTATTTACCCATGTCTTCTTCCATTAATCTTTAGCTATACATATATTACAAATATTTATTTTTCATAAAGACACATATGTCATCAGCGATGTAATATCTGACGTCATAAGCAGAGGATTGCGGTCGCGTGAGTTATAGTTGCCTGCACTAACTATAACGGGGGAATTTCATTGTTTTTTTACGAGTGAAATGTCCAGCTAACTATAACATGTGTGAAACCTATGGTTTTTTAAGTGAATATATATATATATATTTATATATATATATATATATATATATATTACCTACTGGCAGTCGCCGGTAGGTAGTTATAGTTAGAACCTAGTTTTCATCGGAAAAGCATTTTTTGATTTGCTAATAACTTTGGCGTCGTTCGATGAATCTTGCGAAATTCTCCAAATAAAAAGTCTATTCAGTTCAGCTCTTATCCTGAAAGTTTGGGGATAATTTGTTAAGTGGAGGCTGAGAAAAAAGGGGGGTCCCAAAAAGTATTTTCTCCATGTTAATTTCCATAGGAAATTTTAGCGAAAGGCTACAGGCCGAACTGCTGAACGGAATTACACAAAATTTGGCAAAAAGGCAGCTCTTGGTTCATAAAGCGACCTTTTTTTAATGGTGTAAATCCGTTCAGTAGTTGCTGAGAAATTTAAAAAATAAGAGTCAAAAAATCTATTTCCCATAGGAAACTTTAGCCAAGGCTACAGCCCGAACGGAATTACACCAAATTTGGCAAAAAGGTACTGCTTGGCTCAGAAAGCGTCCTTTTTAAAAATAGTGTAAATCCATTCAGTAGTTGCTGAGAAATTGTTAAAAAACTAATATTGATATCTAGGGGCACGGTGGATCTGCGAACCCTCACGACCACGAGCTTCATTTTAATTGGCTGCCAACACTACAAATCAGGAAGTGTTGGCAGCCATCTTGTGACTCGGTAGAACCGAGTCACAAGAAAACAGAAAAACAAAGGTGAAAAAAAAGAAAAGGGGGCAGGGTAGAAACACCCTGACCCCCTAGGCCTGCTCAGGAGGTCCCACAAGGACTCCCAGGGCAAAAAAAAGCATTTTTTAAAACAAATCGGCAGAATTCGCGCTCGGGTCATGAATCCCTTTGAAATTTTTTAAAACAAGAAGCGCAGGCTCTTGCACTTTATTTAATTGAGGCCCCCGGGTGGGCCATATCCCGGGGGCATTTGCAATAAATACACGTGTGGAGGCCCCCGCAGCCCAGGGTACGCCACCCCTGGGGCTTGCTTAATATCATGTGCGGGAGGGCACTCGGCCCTCCTGCATCCCTGGGGACAACCACCCCCTGGGGTTTGCTTAAAATGATGTGCGGGAGGGCATTTGGCCCCCCCGCAGCTCCGGGGACCACCACCCCCCCCGGGGCTTCCTTTTAATGTGTGGGGGCCTCCAAGGCCCCTCAAGCCCCGGGGACTGACACCCCTGGGGCTTTTATTAATTATTCACAGGGGGCACATGGCCCCCCCCCGCAGCCCCGGGGACCGCCACCTCCCGGGGCTTCAATTAAAAAAAATTAAGAAACCTGTGTGGGGGGCTCGAGCCCCCCACATGCCCTGGGGAGCACCACCTTCCCCGGGCACTAATATGCAAATGCAGGGGTCTGTTACGAACCCCCGAGGGGCAGTGCATTAGGTGAGAGGGGGGCCCTTCATGGCCCTGGGGACCGCCACCCCCCAGCGCCAGCTCCTGCAGTGTCCTGGGGTGCCCACCCCCGGGACTCTGCTGTTTGCTATGACAGGGCGGGAGCTGTGCGACTCCCGCCCTGTCATAGCACACTCTGGTATGGATTTTGTAAGCGAGAGCAGGTTTCCTGCTCTCGCTTACAAAATCCAAACCAGATTGTTTTTCCACACAGGAAGCTGCATGTCAGTAGCTCCCCATGTGGAAAAGCAATGCCGGCTCCCGCAGGAGGGGGGAAGCCGGCGGGACCGTGGGGAATTGGGGTCCCCGCACTGTCCCCAAAAGATAGGGCTGGCCCTGGGGGATGGGGTCCCCGGAGCCAGAAGTGGCCCGGGAGGGGGGCCACGCGGCCCCCTCCCCTAAAAAAAAAGAAATAAAAAAAGGCAGGCTGGCCCGGAGCATGGGGTCCCCAGGGCATAATAGGCCTCCCTCCCAAAAATTTAAGAAACGATAGCCAGGCCCCAGGGGATGGGATCCCCGGGGCCAGAAGTGGCCCAGGAGAGGGCCACACGGCCCCCCCAAAATCAAATAAATAAATAACAAAAAAAAAGGCCGGCCCCGGGGGATGGGGTCCCCGGGGCCAATAGAGGCCTCAGGAGGGGGGCCACGCAGCCCCCTCCATAAAAAAAAATGTGGCCATGCCCCGGGGGATGGGGTCCCCGGGGCCGGAATTGGCCATGGGAGCGGGGCCCACACGGCCCCCTTCCCATTCCGATTTTCTTTTTTTTTATAAAAGGGGTCAGGCCCTGGGAGATGGGGTCCCCAGGGCCCAAAAAAAGGAAAAAGAAGGGGGATCACACAGTCCCCCTTCTAAATAAAAATACATTTTAAAAATCCCCGCCCCCTCCCAGCAACACTCTGCAAACACGCCCTGTGGCGCGTTTTAAGTTGGGGAATTAATTCCCCTTCAATACTGGGGGTCCCTCGGGGCCTACTAGCCCACCAGGTACCTCCAGTATGCACCACAGGGCTGCGTTGCAGAGAGGTGGTCCGAGGCCACGCCCCTTTTTACACATCTCTGCAACACTGCTCTGTGGCACTTACTGGATGTGCCTGGTGGGCTAGTTGGACCCCAGGGACCCTTAGGACACAAGGGGATTTAATCCCCCATTTTACAATGCACCAGGTGGCGTGTTTGCGCAGTGGTGCTGGGAGGGGGTGTGGCCTGATTTGACAAGTGTGCAAACGCACCGTGTGGCCCGTTTTAAGTTGGAGGATTAAGTCCCCTTCAATCCTAAGGGTCCTTGGAGGCCAACCAGCCCACCAGGTACCTCCAGTAAGCACCAGGGCGCTGTGTTGCAGAGTGGTGGTCCAAGGCCACGCCCCCTTTATACACCACTCTGCAACGCAGCTCTGTGGTGCTTAATGGAGGTAGCTGGTGGGCTAGTTGGCCCTTAGGGACCCTCAGGATTCAAGGAGACTTAATCACCCAACGCGTTGCACACTTGTCAAATCAGGCCACACCCCCTCCCGGCACCACTGTGCAAACGAGCCCCCTGGTGTGTTTGCACAGTGACTTAATAGGGATGTCATAGTTAGAAATTAGCATTTAAAAAAACATTGAAATTCAATAAAAAAGCTATAGGTTTCAGGTATGTTATATTTAGAAATTAGCCTTTAAAAAACCTTAGAAATTCACGGAAAAAAACCATAGGTTTCAGGGACGTTATAGTTAGCTGGACATTTCACTCTTACAAAACCATAGAAATTCCAACGTTATAGTTAGTTCAGCTAACTATAACTCACGCCCCCACAATGCACTGCTGATGACGTCACATATTACATCACTCATGACATGGTCAGTGACATCACTCATGACATCACTGATGACATCTAAAATGACATCACTGATGACATCATCCTTGTGTAAGAGTGGCAGACCTCCTCTTATCCGAATATAAACTTTGATACTCACATTGAAAAATACAAACTAAAGTTTTGAAAACTATAGAGATACCAATACCAGTTAGAACAACCTATTCAGTAATTCCAAAATCTGTGATTAGCATGACCTCCTCTGTAAGCCCCTAGTATATAATAGGGCAGGGGGATTAAAACTACCTCTTAACTCAGGCCTCGTCCCCTCCCTTCACCACTGTGTAAACACGCCCTGTGTCCATTTTTAGTTGGGAGATTAAGTTCATTTGAATCCTGAGGGTCCCTAGGGTCCAACTAGCCCACTAGGTACCTCCAGTAAGTGCCACAGAGCTGCGTTGCAGAGAGGTGTAAAAAGTGGCACGGCCTGGACCACCTCTCTGCAATGCAGCTCAGTGGCGCTTACTGGAAGCACTTGGTGGGCTAGTTAGCCCCCAGGGGCCCTCAGTATTGAAGGGAAATTATATCCCCAATTTAAAACGTGCCATAGTGCGTGTTTGCACACGTCACCTCAGGCCCCGTCCCCTCCCTTCACCACTGTGTAAACGCGCCCTGTGGCTGTTCTAAGTTGAGAGATTAAGTCCCCCTGAATCCTAAGGGTCCCTAGGGTCAAACTAGACCACTAGGTACCTCCAGTAAGCGCCACAGAGCTGCGTTGCAGAGAGGTGTAAAAAGGGGCTTGGCCTCAGAACACCTGGCTGCAGCGCAGCTCCCTGGCGCATACTGGAGATGCCTGTTGGGGGCGCGTTTGCAGAGTGCTGCACGGAGGGGGCATGGCCTCCGGCACGATGCCAGTCTTTTATTTATTTTAGTTTTTTAAGAAGGGGGGCTGTTTGGTTCCCCTTCTTATTCTAATTTATTGGCCCTGATGACCCCATCCCCCAGGGCCAGTCTCCTAATTATATTTTTTTGACCCCAATCCCCAGGGCCGGCCACTGTTTTTTATTATTTTAAAAAAATATATATTTATAGACACACCTAGGACATGCTGGACAAACCGTACGTACCTATCACCATGACGATTTGCGTGATATTCATTAAAAGGCGACTATGCATGCAATGAATCCACGTGGAATGTATTTACACCACTAGTGAAGCTCTGACATGTCTGATGCCCTACCGTGCCTAATCCTGGTAGACACCCTTGTCGTTTATTTATACAAACATGGGTAGCTATTGACGGGCACATTTAATACACATGCACACCAAGCCATTCAAAGGGGATTCGACAAAAATTCGACCAAAACTATGCAAGAAACCCCCCTCACGGTTAATAAAACACACATCCACTGCCGGATGTGTAATACTTTTTATTTTACTCTCTGGAAAGGGGACGAACATCACTTGAGAGTCACAGCGTGCTCCTGACAGAGCCCAATGCTGTGTTACACCCACCATTGCCTGCCGAGTGCCACACACCTCTGTGTTGTATTCCACTAGCTAGTGCATATGCTATGACACTCTCTAGCCCATGTGCACTGTAACACCACCCCGTGAATATGTCATGCCACACTTGTCTTCGCACGGGTTATATTGCCCCATCTAACGTGCCTTTCTCGATGCCTATGTTATAACGCACAGTGCTATGCCATACATATTACAATCTGGGATCCATATCTTTGTCACAGTGCATATGCAACGTTACACTCCCCAGCACATATTTTATATTACAACTTTAGAGACTAGTTAGGTTACACAACACTGCCCTGTGCATATTACACTCCAAGGCGCATATCGCATAGCACGCGCTAGTGCCTGTGCTATCTCGCGCTCTCCCATGAATCTGTCATTGCGCACAATGTATTGCATATTATATTTCACGCCCGGTTCATCTTATATCACACTTTTTGGTGCATAGTTTATACCATACACTATATCTAGTTTTCATTTTCAATCGTGCTCTCAGGACTATGTTCTATATAACACTATGTTCACCTACCCTTTTCACGGGCATTACATTTTGCGATAGGGGGTGGAGGGTCAGGGGGTGTTTCTGCCAAGTGAGCCCGGAGTCACAGTCACAAACGTCCTCTTCTTCCTGAATAAAAGTGAGATTATGCTGCATACTTGTTCATATTTTAAGTAGTTCGCACAGACACAATGTTTTAAAAACAATAAAGTTCCTAATACCCGCCTTCTCTGAACAGTTAGCTTGCTGCCCCATCCCCTTCCTCCCTATCCTCTGTTGTGTGAATCCATGGACTAGCCTCCTCCCTCCTGCCATGCATGGTCTGATGTGCTGCCACTGCCCTCAATTTAGTATGATGTACCAGTCCACTCCTCCTGCCCTCCATTGCCCAATTCTATGCCCCATCATTGACCTCCTGCTTAAACTCTGTGCTTAGCTTGCTGCCCCTATTCTCCTTCCCCCTGCCCTCCGATGTCTTTGTGCATGCCCCTGCTCCATCCTTTTTGCCCACCATGTCCCATGGACCTGCCACTCCTATCTACTCTGAGTGTTCTGTTGAGCTGCCACTCCCCTCCCACCTGCCTAGCATTGTCAGATGACTGTAACCTGTCCCTGCCACCTCCACCCTGCCTGTCCACATGCCATGCCCCTATCCTCTTCCTCCTGTCCTACATGGTCCATTGTACTGCCACACCCTTCTGCCCTCCCTGGTCTGTTGTGCTGCAACTGCTCCTCCTGCCTGCCCCGTGTGGTCTGTTGTGAGGTCCCTTCCCCTGAACTTTCTTGTCTGTGCACAGGTCCTGACCCTTCCTTCTATCCTCCATCGTCCTTTGTGCATGCCCCTCCACCCTCCTTCTTGCCCATCATAGCCATTGTGCTGCCACTAACCCTCCCACTTGCCATGCATGGTCTTCTGTGCTGCCATGGCCCCTCCCACCTTCCCTGTGTGGTCAGTTAGCTGCCCCTGACCCCCTCCCACCTTCCCTCCATGGTCTGTGTGTATGCCATCACAGTCTCACTGTTGCTCTTCATGGTGTGTCTTGCTTCTAGTGCCCATCCTGCCTGACCTCCATGGCTATCTTGCTGCTCCTGCCCTGCCCCCTTGCCCCCAGCCCTACTCCCTCCCTCCTGGCTTGTCTGTTCCATTGTAATGCCCCTGATCCGTCCCTCCTGCCCTTTATGGTCTGTTATACTGCAGCTTTCTCTCCTGTCTGTCCATTATGGTCAGCTAGCTACCATTGCCTCTTGCCCCTCTGTTCTCTGTTGTCCATGTGCATGGTCCTGTCCCCTCCCTCTTGCTTTCTATGGATTGTTGTGCTGCACTCCCGTCCTGCATGCCCTGTGTGGTGTATTGTGCTGCTGCAAACCCTGATGCCTGCCCTGCAGGGTCAGTTTGGTGCACCTCTCCATGTCCCTCCTGTCCTCTGTTATCCAAGTCCATGTCCCTATCCCATTTCCTTCCATGATCCAATGTACCATACTTGCGAACATTTTGAACTTGGTGATTTTCCCCTTTGAGTTACATTGAAAAAGAGGAGATTGTAGACAGGAGACAGATCAAATAAAGCCCATTTGAGCTTAAAAACATTGGACGTTTCCTGGCTGAATCGGGTCTGTTGGCATGTATGGTTGTACTACCATTGCCTCTTCCTTCTGCCCACAATGGTCTATTACATTGCCACAGCCTTGAAGGAGGGTAGATTTTGTATCACAGGGGGCCCCTGGCCCGTTCTGTCCACACCTGAAGTATGAGACCCTTGTCCTTGCCCTGCCAGCTGCATTTGTAGGCCGTATTAAATTGACCAGCGGGTCCTGTGTTGCTATATAATTATCCTGAGACATCCTTCCCACTCAGCCAGCATAAAACCCCTGTGTAGGCCCTTCTGTTCAATATGTAGGCCTCTTTGTTAAATTGACCATAGCTCTGCAATTTTAGTGTATAGCAGTCTGAAGGCAGGTCTGCGAGGCCTTCTGATCCAAACTAGTAGTCCCCACCCTACCCGAGTGCTCCGTGCTCGGTATCAAAGTTCAACATCCCCCTGAAGCTGTCGACATACAGTAGGCTGCATCCTGGACTGGTACTTGCTTCCTGGGCAGGTTTCCCGCTTTTATGGAAGTGGCAACCGCAGAGCGTCAAGTTAGGAGAACTGAGGAGATTTTATACATGAATATATTGAATTCCCGTACAATACCCATTATTTTCTGCTTGCTCTATGGAACTTACGATAAGCGATTGGCCTGAGAGACTGACCTTTTCACCCAGTCCATTGTCAGCATTAAGTGAGTAAATGACGAAATGTCTGGTAAAATCTGCAGACGAAGCTTTTGGGTAGCATACGTAGGTAGATGTAGCGTGCAAAGGAGCCCACAAAATGATATAAAAAGGGAGCACCCACAGATATCGACGGACTACCTCGCCGTCTGTATGTAGGTTAACAGGCAGTGCAGGTTTTCCCCAAGAGCTGGGAGCTCTTGTCTTCCTTTGCTTAAAATGTCTTGCTCTGCTTTGCTTGAAGTATCTTATTCTATTTTACCTATATGAAATGTCATGTTATGTTTAACCATTGTTCTCTTTACTTTTGCATTTAAAAGATTTTGTATTGTAATTGCAGGAATGCTTGCTCTAAGAGTAAACGTGAGTGTTCCTAGGTAACATTTTCCTTGGTGTAACTTGTTTCTCATGATGCATTTATAGATGTGTTTTCTCTCTCTCTCTGTCAGTACATTAATTGAGATACAGAGAATATTATGACAGCTGTATGATTATCTGGATTCTGTATTTTGTACTTTATGTCTCTATTCTGCGGTTTCTTTGAAGTTGCATCTTCTCATTAAACTGCCATTGTATTCTGCCTCCAATTCCATGTCTCATATGTCTGTTTTCTTCATTTTTGGAGCAAGCGTTCCTAGGCACCCCGGCTCAAATTAAGGTGCCCCTTTTGTCCCTGACTCACTCTCCTGCTCAGTTCTGTGGTGGCTCCCGGGGATCTGGGGACCGCCCCTAGCTTCCTTGACCCGTAATAGATCTTCCCTCCAACAGCCTCTCTTGCAAGTCCTGTATTGTTGGTTTGTTGCCCCTGCCCCCCTTTCCACTGCCCTCCATAGTCTGTTGTGCTTCCACGGCCCTTCCTGCCTGCTCAGTGTGGTTAAATTGTTGCCTTTGCACCCTCCTACCTGCCTTCAATTTTCAGAGTCCGTGCCCCTGGCCTCTGCCTCTCAACAGTATCCTAATGAACAACTAGATTGCTAACATTCTATATTTATTACAAAAGTGTGGAACGCCTGACATCATCTTGATGTAATCAAAACTGTAATACCTAGAGCATTTCCTTTAGAAATTACATATATGAGAGGGTCTTATTGGCATCAAAATTATGGTTAGTGCTCTAAAAGACTAAAATAAGGACATATTTTCTGAGTTTTCAAATAGCGACAAAGCACTTTTAAATTATTTGTTATCTTTATGTTTTTTTATCCAGTTGACCACTTGATTAAATGTTGCACTTAGGGGAGAGGATGTGGTGTTACTTCCAGAACTGCAGACTTTGCAACTGGGGAACCAGGTTGAAGTTTCTGCTTCAGCTCGACATTCTGTGATTCTGGTCAAATCACTTAGTCTCCCCATGTCTACAACCAAAATGAATTTGTTCTTGTGTGATGTAACCAATGCTCATGTAAAGCACTCCAATACCTGACAAGTCTGCACTATATAACACTGCAAAAACACAAAATAATAAGTGTTTTGCACACTTCTGTCATTGGGCTATATTTGGGCTACATCTGGGTGATTTTGGGCTACATTTGGGCTCTTTTGTCTCCGGTGGCCATCTTGGGAGATTTATTTGTTATGAAGTTTCCTAATTTCCTCATGTACTGCAGTCTCCTCAGTAGGAAATGCTTTCAGTTTTTTACTTTGATTCCATCATGAAGGTATTCAGATATGTCACACATTTGCCATAAATTCTGAATGTTAGCACTCTAGTTGCTCATTAGATCACTGTAGTAAAACTACTGCACCATGGAAGTCTGCTCCTGGTATTAAAAGTGCATGTTTCAGTCTGCATGTCAGAAGTTTTTAATGAAATAGAAGAGGATTTGAGAAGTCACTCAAAATGTGCCCTCATTTTCTTTCTTCAGCATTAATCATAATTTCTATGGCAAAATGAACCTCCTCATTGTGTTCCTTTTTAAATTAAATGTTTTAAGTGTTACCAGTTTATTCCAATCAAGATGGCTTCAGGTGTGCCATACTTTTGTCATAATGAAGACAGTAAGCGCTCTAGTTGTTTTTAAGAACATTCTGGGACATTCTGTCATTGGGCTATACTTGGGCTACATCTGGGTGATATTTGGGCTACATTTGGGCTCTTTTGTCTCTGGTGGCCATCTTGGGAGACTTATTTGTTATGAAGTTTCCTAATTTCCTCATTTACTGCAGTCTCCTCAGTAGGAAATACTTTCAGTTTTTTACTTTGATTCCATCAAGAAGGCATTCAGATGTGTCACACATTTGCCATAAATTCAGAATGTTAGCACTCTTTTTGCTCATTAGATCACTGTAGTAAAGCTACTGCTCACCAGGGAAAACTGCTGCTGGTATTGAAAGTGCATGTTTCAGTCTGCATGTCAGAATTTTTTAATGAAATAGAAGAGGATTTGAGAAGTCACTCAAAATGTGCCCTAATTTTTCTTTCTGCAGCACTAATCATACTTTTTATGGAAAAATGAACCCCCTCATTTTGTTCCTTTTTAAATTAAATGTTTTAAGAGTTACCACTTTAATCCAAGCAAGATGGCTTAAGGTGTGCCATGTGTTTATCATAAGTAGGACTGTTAGCGCTCTAGTAGTTCTTTGGAACACTCTGGGAAGCTGCAGTAGAACACAAAGGAATCAACTGACAGTCTCTGCCCTTGTTGGATGTACATGTTTTACTGAGAATGTCAGACTTCATTCTCACATGACTGAGAAAGATAATGTGAATTTACAGAAAATAAGCTCTCAGTTTAGCTTATAGATCACCTTCCAAACCTCTGTGGGAAAAGCATAAGAAAATATTTTTCTCTCAATCATGATATCCCAGCAGAAGGCTTTTTCACATGCTGAAATCACCTTAGAACATACCCAGGGCCAGTCTCCTAATTATATTTTTTTGACCCCAATCCACCGGCTCAAGGGAGCCTGAATATAAAGTTAAACCAGATTGGTCGCACACTGCTACACCTACCAGTCGTGTTCCCCCAATGAAAAATGGTCCCTGAAGGTCAGCGTCGGCGGATACACCTATGCTCGAGTGTGAATGCAAGTATGCGTGGCGTGTGCCATCCCTGGACACGTGTTTCGAGGTAGTTGCCTCTCGTCAGCAGGGAGTAGGAAAATGAGTGTGGGGTTGCTGTGTAAGCTGCTAAAATCGTTATCAGGTCTAGTACCTCTCGTAGCGCGCAGGTGCGTAACCAGAGTCCGTCGACTCCACCGGCTCAAGGGAGCCTGAATATAAAGTTAAACCCAATTGGTCGCACACTGCTACACCTACCAGTCGTGTTCCCCCAATGAAAAATGGTCCCTGAAGGTCAGCGTCGGCGGATACACCTATGCTCGAGTGTGAATGCAAGTATGCGTGGCGTGTGCCATCCCTGGACACGTGTTTCGAGGTAGTTGCCTCTCGTCAGCAGGGAGTAGGAAAATGAGTGTGGGGTTGCTGTGTAAGCTGCTAAAATCGTTATCAGGTCTAGTACCTCTTGTAGCGCGCAGGTGCGTAACCAGAGTCCGTCGACTCCACCGGCTCAAGGGAGCCTGAATATAAAGTTAAACCCAATTGGTCGCACACTGCTACACCTACCAGTCGTGTTCCCCCAATGAAAAATGGTCCCTGAAGGTCAGCGTCGGCGGATACACCTATGCTCGAGTGTGAATGCAAGTATGCGTGGCGTGTGCCATCCCTGGACACGTGTTTCGAGGTAGTTGCCTCTCGTCAGCAGGGAGTAGGAAAATGAGTGTGGGGTTGCTGTGTAAGCTGCTAAAATCGTTATCAGGTCTAGTACCTCTCGTAGCGCGCAGGTGCGTAACCAGAGTCCGTCGACTCCACCGGCTCAAGGGAGCCTGAATATAAAGTTAAACCCAATTGGTCGCACACTGCTACACCTACCAGTCGTGTTCCCCCAATGAAAAATGGTCCCTGAAGGTCAGCGTCGGCGGATACACCTATGCTCGAGTGTGAATGCAAGTATGCGTGGCGTGTGCCATCCCTGGACACGTGTTTCGAGGTAGTTGCCTCTCGTCAGCAGGGAGTAGGAAAATGAGTGTGGGGTTGCTGTGTAAGCTGCTAAAATCGTTATCAGGTCTAGTACCTCTCGTAGCGCGCAGGTAACCAGAGTCCGTCGACTCCACCGGCTCAAGGGAGCCTGAATATAAAGTTAAACCCAATTGGTCGCACACTGCTACACCTACCAGTCGTGTTCCCCCAATGAAAAATGGTCCCTGAAGGTCAGCATCGGCGGATACACCTATGCTCGAGTGTGAATGCAAGTATGCGTGGCGTGTGCCATCCCTGGACACGTGTTTCGAGGTAGTTGCCTCTCGTCAGCAGGGAGTAGGAAAATGAGTGTGGGGTTGCTGTGTAAGCTGCTAAAATCGTTATCAGGTCTAGTACCTCTCGTAGCGCGCAGGTGCGTAACCAGAGTCCGTCGACTCCACCGGCTCAAGGGAGCCTGAATATAAAGTTAAACCCAATTGGTCGCACACTGCTACACCTACCAGTCGTGTTCCCCCAATGAAAAATGGTCCCTGAAGGTCAGCGTCGGCGGATACACCTATGCTCGAGTGTGAATGCAAGTATGCGTGGCGTGTGCCATCCCTGGACACGTGTTTCGAGGTAGTTGCCTCTCGTCAGCAGGGAGTAGGAAAATGAGTGTGGGGTTGCTGTGTAAGCTGCTAAAATCGTTATCAGGTCTAGTACCTCTCGTAGCGCGCAGGTGCGTAACCAGAGTCCGTCGACTCCACCGGCTCAAGGGAGCCTGAATATAAAGTTAAACCCAATTGGTCGCACACTGCTACACCTACCAGTCGTGTTCCCCCAATGAAAAATGGTCCCTGAAGGTCAGCGTCGGCGGATACACCTATGCTCGAGTGTGAATGCAAGTATGCGTGGCGTGTGCCATCCCTGGACACGTGTTTCGAGGTAGTTGCCTCTCGTCAGCAGGGAGTAGGAAAATGAGTGTGGGGTTGCTGTGTAAGCTGCTAAAATCGTTATCAGGTCTAGTACCTCTCGTAGCGCGCAGGTGCGTAACCAGAGTCCGTCAACTCCACCGGCTCAAGGGAGCCTGAATATAAAGTTAAACCCAATTGGTCGCACACTGCTACACCTACCAGTCGTGTTCCCCCAATGAAAAATGGTCCCTGAAGGTCAGCGTCAGCGGATACACCTATGCTCGAGTGTGAATGCAAGTATGCGTGGCGTGTGCCATCCCTGGACACGTGTTTCGAGGTAGTTGCCTCTCGTCAGCAGGGAGTAGGAAAATGAGTGTGGGGTTGCTGTGTAAGCTGCTAAAATCGTTATCAGGTCTAGTACCTCTCGTAGCGCGCAGGTGCGTAACCAGAGTCCGTCGACTCCACCGGCTCAAGGGAGCCTGAATATAAAGTTAAACCCAATTGGTCGCACACTGCTACACCTACCAGTCGTGTTCCCCCAATGAAAAATGGTCCCTGAAGGTCAGCGTCGGCGGATACACCTATGCTCGAGTGTGAATGCAAGTATGCGTGGCGTGTGCCATCCCTGGACACGTGTTTCGAGGTAGTTGCCTCTCGTCAGCAGGGAGTAGGAAAATGAGTGTGGGGTTGCTGTGTAATCTGCTAAAATCGTTATCAGGTCTAGTACCTCTCGTAGCGCGCAGGTGCGTAACCAGAGTCCGTCGACTCCACCGGCTCAAGGGAGCCTGAATATAAAGTTAAACCCAATTGGTCGCACACTGCTACACCTACCAGTCGTGTTCCCCCAATGAAAAATGGTCCCTGAAGGTCAGCGTCGGCGGATACACCTATGCTCGAGTGTGAATGCAAGTATGCGTGGCGTGTGCCATCCCTGGACACGTGTTTCGAGGTAGTTGCCTCTCGTCAGCAGGGAGTAGGAAAATGAGTGTGGGGTTGCTGTGTAAGCTGCTAAAATCGTTATCAGGTCTAGTACCTCTCGTAGCGCGCAGGTGCGTAACCAGAGTCCGTCGACTCCACCGGCTCAAGGGAGCCTGAATATAAAGTTAAACCCAATTGGTCGCACACTGCTACACCTACCAGTCGTCACAATACCTTCCTCATGGGCAGCAAAACACATAACAGATGCTCGCATTATTATTTCACTCATAATTTATTCATTGGTGTGACCGCCTCCAGTGGGCGTGTACAACATTGCTTTCTGGGACATTGAGTCCATGCGAGTAATGTATTACCTTTCGTAAGGTCCAAAGTGCGTTTTGCAATTAAAAAGTCCTTGTGAACCTCAGTAGGTGGTGTTGGTATTGGTGCGGGCTCAATCAGTATAAAAGCGCTGTACTGTTCAATTCTTGGAAGTCCAAAAACTGCAGTCTCACAAGCTGGTTTCTGTATTTCCCCAGCTTACGATGGTGCTCTTCCCCACGGCTAAGGCTGCCGTGTATAATTTTGTTCCCCAATGTGCCCTGTGCACGGGAAGTCACTCGCCATATATATATATATATATATTACCTACTGGTGGTCGCCAGTAGGTAGTTAAAGTTAGGACCTATTTTCCATAGGAATTCCGCAACAATCTATTCCCAATAACTTTGGCGTCGGTTGAGGAATCTTCGTGAAATTTTCAAAACTTTTTGCCAGCTCCGGTCCGTTCCTATCCTGAAAGTCTCAGGGTGATTCAGCAAGGGGGAATGAAAAAAAGGGGTCCCAAAACGTGTTTTCCCCATGCAATTTTCCATAGGAACCTTTAGTCGCAGCTACAGCCCGAACTGCTGAACGGAATTACTCAAAATTTGGCAAAAAGGCCTTTTTTTAAAAACCTTTGAAATTCACTGAGAAAACCATAGGTTTCAGACATATTATAGTTAGGAATTAGCATTTAAAAAACCTTAAAAAGTCACTGAAAAAATCCATAGGTTTCAGGGGTGTTTTAGTTAGCTGGACATTTCACTCTTACAAAACCATTGAAATTCCTTCGTTATAGTTAGTTCTACTAACTATAACTCACGCGCCCCAGATCCACTGCTAATGATGTCACATATTACATCATTCATGACATGGTCAGTGACATCACTGATGACATCACTGATGACATCTCATATGACATCAGTGATGACATCACTGATGACATCATCCATGTGACAACCTGATACACCTCATCATACACTAGTATACCCTTTCATCACTCATTATAAAATATGGAGTACCATATTTGAAACTATTGAAACACCAATATAAGTTTCTAAAAACCCACTCAGTAATTCCTAGATCTACACACACATCTAAACACTTACCTATAAATTCACTCATACATGCTGACAAAGATCAATAGAACACTATCAAATATACTTAAATACCTACATCAACATTACACACCAGCATACATCCTATTCGCATATGCAGTCGTCCTACTCACTTATGCAAACAATTGATCATATTTACATTTACTCAGCTACACACTTATACAAACACCACTTCATTTATTCATATAGATAGTAACTCATACTTAGTGTGTTATAAAATCACTATTACAATTATACAGTTATCCATACAGTCACTCATAGAATCACTGAGTCTTATGTATACTTATTTATATACAACAAATGTCACATACACTGCCTTTAATATTTCTACTTTGTTGGACATGTATCATTGAGAAATATATTTACTCATCGCTACACCCATAAAGACATTCACTCACCCAAACAACTGTATCCACATGCAGTCTTAACCTCATGTACCTACTAAATCAACTATTTACACATTTTTGGACAGTCACACACCTCCCACCCAACCACACACACATTCACTCTCCCATAAAAATACTCACTTAACTAATCAATAACTAATATAGACTTTCACATAGCTTGTAACCAACTTATGCAGTAGTTTACACAACAAGAGACAGAGTGATACAGATATTCACACAGTTTAATCACTATCCCATATATTTAGTGAGACACTTTAAATTAGTCTCTTAAACAGTCAATCACACTGTTAGTAAATCCTCCATCCAGGCACTTATATTTCCACTCATTCTTCAATGCAGATTGCTATATATATAATACATATTTAAATATCAAACCAAACCACATTCACTCAATGATGTCATCATTGATGTCATCAGTGATGTCACTGACCATGTCATGAATGATGTAATATGTGACATCATCAGCAGTGGATTGCGGGCACGCGAGTTATAGTTAGTAGAACTAACTATAACAAAGGAATTTCAATGGTTCTGTACGAGTGAAATGTCCAGCTAACTATAACACCCCTGAAACCTATGGTTTTTTCAGTGAATATATATATATATAGACACACACACACACACACAAAATGAATGAAAAAACATAACAAATAAACTGGAATTTCTTTTTGAAAAATACCAATTCCATTAGGCTTAAAAAAGTAACTAATATAAAAAAAGACATTTCACTGAAAATATATTATATATTACAAAAATTGCTATATGAAAATATAATTTTAAGACACAAACACATAATTATAATAATATATTTTTAAAGAATATTAACAAACCTATTTACATTCTAGGAATAATACATAGACTATTCACTGGCTCAGTCTGTGAGCCAGTAGAGAAAGCGTTGGACACAAGAGGGGTAAACTTTACTAATTCCACTCCAGTCTGTGCAACATTTGGGAAAGCATTGGGCTTCGGAGGGGTACAATGTACTATTCCTACTTCAGTTGGTGCAATAGTAGGGAAAGTGTTTGAATCAGGAGGGGTAAAACTTACCATTCCCACTCCAGTCAGTGTAACAGCAGGGAAAGTGTTGGACTTAGAGGGATAAAATGTACTATTCCCACTCCAGTTGGTGCAACAGCAGGGAACGCGTTGGACTCAGAAGGGGTAAAATGTACTCTTCCCACTCCAGTCTGTGCAACAGTATAGAAAGCATTGGACTCAGGAGGGGTAACATTTAGTATTCCCTCTCCAGACTTTACAACAGTAGGAAAAGCGTTAGACTTAGAAGAGGTCACATTTACTATTCCCACTGCATTCATTGGCATAGTACAGAGAGAGTACTCCACTTCAAACAAATAACATATTTTAACAACTCTATTAAATATAAAAAAGTATTAAATTCTACATATAATAATTGAGGGGGTCATTATGATGGAGGCCGGAAGAACGTCAACCACCATCGTTGCGGGAGTGGGACTGGCCGACGAGTAGTCGGCGATCCCACCCGCTAGATTCGGGTGAGACCACCATGCAGACGGTCGGAAAAATCCCTTTTTCAATTGCAGCTTGTACTGCGGCCCACAAAAGAGTGACAGCAGAAGCCGCAATTGAAGAGGGGATGTTTTCAAGCATCCATGCACCATGTGCTAGACACTATGGGCATCATTAGGATGGCAGGCGGATCCTGATGTAAAAAGGGACCGCCCGCCATAAGTGCGGCGGTCCCGTTGGGGGGATTAAGATGCACCCGCCACACTGGCGAATCCTGCATTTTTAACATTGCAGCAGGCTGTGCTTTCAGCATCACCCGCCGCAATGCTAAAAATGCATGTTGTGCATATGCATGCACAACATGGCAGGCACCGCACGGTGCCTGCCATGTTGTGCATGCACATGCAGGGGGGTACCATAGGTGCCCCCCTCCCCCCAATATCCTGGGGGCCAGCAACGGGCCCCCAACTTCAAGATCCGCATGCCCTTCCGTGAAAGGCTGCCCCCACCTGCATCCTGATATGGATGGTGGTGTCTAGCAGACACCACCACCATATTAAACCCTTTTCCGCCCGGTCGACTCATCGACCGGGCGGAAAAGCGGCAGACGGTCTTACCGTCCGCCGCGGTACCCCCGCCATAATAAAATGGCGGGGGAAATGGGTGGTGGGCGGGGAAGGATGTAGGGCAGATCGCCACCACCATGCGGGCAGTGACAATCCGCCCTACATCCTAATAGAACCCAATGTGTTACCTGGCACATGGTGCATGGAATTTTGGGGGGCACCACATGTGCCCCCTTGGCCACATAGCGGAGGCCGAGGGAGAATGTCCCTTTCTTACTGCCTGTTCATGGCCGTGGGAATGACATGAACAGGCAGAAAGAAAGGAATATCCTAATCCCTTTGGCGGGCATTTCCATTGTAGCGATTTGGAATCCGATAGGATCTTTGATCCTGTGGGAGGCAGTGGTCCTACCCCCAACCTCTACAGTCCCATCAGCTGCGGCCTGATGCCCTAGATGGCAGGCAGACCACCAACAATGGCCTGCTTGTTATGGTTCATCGTAATGAGGGCCTAAATGTCTTAGTTTTAGCCAAAAATGTTAAAGTATGAAATATTTTAATAATTATTTTCAATTAACACAAATATTCATAATATAATAAAAACACATTATATTCCCACAAAACATAACAGCCAACAATTAAAATGTAATAGAACTAAACAAAGCATAACACAATTACCATGTTAAATAATATATACATTTTTTTAAATAAATTAATAGTTTTTTACTTAGGATTACTTAAATAACTTCCCCCAATTCCTCTGCAAACTAAACACATACCTAAAGAATAACATAAGTTCAAAATAACATAATTATCAATTAAATAATTAATAGTCACAATGAATTATCAATAAATTATTTCTTAATTAACTTCCCAACCTGTAACCCTAAAACACAAAAACCTACATTTGACATATCATTAAAAAAATCTTAATTTCACAATTTACATAATTAGCATTTAAAATGACATAATAATTTAAATACATTATTAATTAATTATAATAATATACTTCCCACCTTCTAACCCTATAAACCCCACAGCCCTTACCTAAAACAAAACTTAAAAAATAAATTAATGACATCATGTCTATAATAAATGATAAATTAAACAATTAATAATAACTAAAAACCAAATTATTAATTAATTAATTATAACTAAATTACTTCTGAGCCTATACACCTACAAATCCCGCAACCCGCAACTAAAATGTAACTGAAAATAATAAATTAATGACACAATTTACATAATGATTTATCAATTATATAATTAATAATAATTAAAAAGTAATGATTTATTAGTTATAATTAAATTACTTCCCACCCTATACCCCTACAAAAGCCATAAACTGCTACAACACAACCTTTAAAGAAGGTCATCTTTCTTAAAGAAGAAGAGCTGCAGAATAATACCAGGTGACACAATCTATCTATTTGAAGCCATATCTAACAAACACAGATTATGAATTGTATTTGTAACAAGCAGTGGCATTAGTTGATTTACAAATACAACTATACTGTACGTTGGGTTTCTGTAGAGTCTTCATAAATACTGCAATGTAGTTTAAAAAACTACACACATTCCTCTTACCACTGAACAGAGTTCTAAAGGTCCTCAAATGTTTACTAAATTATCCTAGCTTCTCTGACTATTTGAATAATGTATGTGATATTTTCACCTCAATTCATAAACCATTTCATATTAATTTATCTCACAGCGTGAGGTAAGACGAGCAAACATCTGCTGTGGAAAACAATCTGAAAAATGTATTAGTGACTACTTTGGACAAGTACCAGATAGAAAAAGTTCAGCCCGAACTCTCAGGCCAGGTCCCTCTTGACAGGAACACAACCAACCCCACTTTGGTTCTGGCCTAAGTAGGTATGAATAGTGAGATACCTTCTTGAGTCGTGTGGCACAGTGAGAATAGGACCCACTTCTCTTCTTGGAACTGGTTCTGATGTACTGTTTAGCTTCAAGCATGCAATTGTGGTTATAGAAATCCTGACGTTGGCATAAGTCAAAGAAAAGCCAGCTTTCGACAAAATAGAGCAAAAAGAAACACTTAACACATTTAGCAGTATTCAAAACTTAAACATTTAGTCACATTTAAATGAAGTAAATTGTCCCAAACAAAAAGGCAACTATACAATATAGAGAAATGCTAAGAGACATTAACATTTACACTCACCGATATGATATGAAGAAGGCTTTGATGAACAGCATAGGAAAAATGTATGTGGTACAACCAGTGCTGGTCCACCTGTCACAAATCAGCTGTTTACAGAAAAAAGTGCATAAGTCAGGCCAACACTAGATGACAGTGGAAAATGTACCTATGCAAAGTTGCATTAAGATGAATAGGCAATTGTAGAACTATAACCATTGATTGAATGGATCATCAGGGAACTCATTTTTCACTATTTCATAAGTCCATTCAGAGGCTAAGCTGTAACAGAACATTCACTTACTTTGCATAATTGTTTAAGTGTTGAGTAGGCCATAGAAAATGGTACCATGAGGCACTTGATCAATTTCAACATTTTCTCAAACAGGGATGACAATAGTAGAGTTGTCTAGTCACCATAATCTGAATACATTTGGATGTTGATATACAAGAGGCCTTTTGTTTAAGGATTTAGGTGTTCACAAAGAACAGTTTCCACTGTCTCTTTCATAAGAAATCACCATTCAAAAGTCCTGTTAGTGTTCTTGCAAGTCGGTGAAGAAGAACATGTTCCTGTTTCAGGATGTTTCAAGATGTTTTTGCACTCAATTATGTATGGTCCATCGAAAGATTTAACTATCATCACTCCCCCACCTAGGAACCTCAGAATGATTTTTGTATTTAACTATACCAGGTTGTATGTCAGTCGTTTTTTAATGTATTACAAATAAAGCAGAAGAAAGCAGGTCCGGATCTGGAAGCCAAAAACAGCACTGGCAAAAATGCTTAAACCAGCCCTGCTCTTTTCACCTACTCGAGCTATAACTTTCTAATGATCTTGCTCCCCTACTCTCCTCTCTCTCTACTCCCTCTCTGATCACTTTCTCCCTCTTTTTCTTGCTTTCTTGAAGCCTCCCTGTGCTTGCTGCAGTTAACCTCCGGGATCTAGGGAAAGTGGCAGAGGCGCAAGAAATGCTCTATTACTTACCGGTAATCGTCATTACTCCGGGTCCGGTTGTCCTCATCCCATTCATGACAAAGTGGAGATGACCATCTCCCGACAGAACAAAGCAAGAGGAATGCTGGGACCCTAATACTGCCCCTCCCACCGGGAGTACATAAGCAGTACTTACCCAGCATCCCGCCTGTACAACCAAGCCCATACAGGAAGGCCGGCCGTCCGAGAGGGAGGGAGGGGCGTATGAAAGGGATGAGGACAACGGGACCAGGAGTAATGACGATTACCGGTAAGTAATAGAGCATTATCCCCAGGTCCCTTATGTCCTCGTCCCATTCATAACAAAGTGGAGAATACCAAAGCAGAAAGCCGGCCTTCCGAACCCACAAGCACACCCAGGAAACCCCAACAAAAGCAGCAACCCAAGGGAGTACCGAGAAGGGAGGAAAAGGGAGACCAAATGAAGCAACCGACCCGCAACCCACAACAGGACAGCAGGGACTAAACAAGGACCGGAGACAACCTAGAAAAAAACAGAAGGCCAGGGCCCCAAAAGGAGGCCACAAACCAGAGAAACCGGAGACAGGGCAACCGGGACCAAGACACAAAGGACACAGCCAAGAAACCCACAGGACAAGGCCGCCCAACCCAGAACCACCTGAAAGGCACACAGGACCCGGCAGCCACACAGACACAGAGCAAACCGCGACCGCCCCGAAGAAGGCCAAAGAAAGAAGCCAAGACCGGCCAACAGAGCACAGGCACAAGCACCCAGACCAACAAGTAAGGAGGAAAGCACAGGCCAGAAAACCAGCCCACCCCACCAAACCAAACGACCCGACCCCAGAGATCCCAGAGGAGAAAGCCAACCAAATTCCGCCAAGGAGGCCCAGGAACCAGGAAAGAAAAAACAGCACCCCCAGGGCCATCAACGACAACCACCAAGCACCCAGCCCAGAGGGAGGAAACCCAGCAGCAAGAGCCCAGGGGCTGAACAGGAGCGAGACCCCAACCAAACTGTAAAAACAGGTAAGGTGAAAGAGACCCAAAACCCCAGGAGGCCAAAAACCCCACAGGGAAGGAGGCCGCCGACCAAACCAGGAAGGCCACCAAACCCAGAACAGCAGGGGCAGAGGAGGCCAACCCAGAGACCACAGGCCAGAGATGCCCCCAGAAAGCCGAGAGCTGACCAACAAAGGAGAGGCCAACAAAACCGGAAACCAACAACGAACAAGCCCAACAAGGGCGGGGACAGGCCACCAGCCACAACCCCCAGAAAACCCCCAACCCCAAAAGGGAGGGAAAAAAAGACAGGACGGGAGTCCAGAGCAACCAGGAACTTCCAGCAGCCCCCAAACCAGGAAACAACCAGGCAGGAACCCTCTGAACCTTAGAGGTCAGAATAAAAAGGCACCAACCCGGCAGAGGACCGCACAGGCACCCCACACCCAGGCGAAGCACGCAGTAAGGGCAGGAGCAGTGGAAAAAAGAAACGGCCCCAGGGTGCACAGCACCCAGACCAAAAGTACACAAGGCCCAACCCCAGCAACACCGGAGAGGAGGCAAGAAAACAGCACAAACCAGGGCAGCATACGCGAAAGGAACCAGGAAGCCAGGACCAGAGCCAAGCAACCCGACGACGCAGGAGGACCCGCAGGCCCAACCAATGCCCGGAAGGAGCCCACGCAGCGCCCAGACCAAAGCAAAGGGCAGGGAGGAACAGGGACCCCCAGCACACCACCGTCGGACCACACAGAAGGCCGGAAAAAGAAACAGAGGAAACCGCCAAAGCGGAAACCGGAGGAAGCAGAGAAGGCAGAGGGCCAAGCAGCAGGAAAACCCCAGACAACCCACAGCCAGGAGGGAGGACCCCACAGAGGCAAGAGCACCACAGAACCACACCCCAACCAGAGAGGGGGGGGGGCACCCAAACAGACATACACTGGGAACAAAGCCCAGGGAAGCAAGGGACACCAGAATCAGCAAAGAACCAGGAACGCCCAGCAAAACCCTCCCCAGAGCTGGCGAAAAAGCGACAGCACAGCCATAAAGCCAAGGAGGCACAGCCCGAGGCCACCCCGAACCAGCAGGAAGCTGGGAGACCCGCAGCCACAGGACCCCACACAGGCCCCAACACAGGCGAAACAAGCCCGGGAAGAGAACCGCCACAAGGAGCAGGCCCAGAAGGACCCACCAGGACGCAGCCACAACTGCACAGTGCCCCACCAAGGCACACAAAGAGAGCACAGGCAAGGACACAGAGCCCAAAAAGGCGACCGACAGTCACACAAAACCCCGCAGGAGCGGAAAAGCCCCAGCAGACACCCAGCCAGGCACCCACGGCGGGAACCAGATGAGACCACAACCCCCAAGGGAGCAAACACACCCAGTGCGCAGATGGACTCTGAAGCCAACAGCACCCGGTATTCCCAGGTGGTCACCCATGCAGGAACTAACCAGGCCCAACCAAGCTCACCTTCTGAGATCAGACGAGAGCAGGTGCAGTCAGGGGGGTAAGGACACAGACTTCCAACCGGGAGAACTGCAGAACAGAAAAGGTGAAACAGGCGCCACGCCAAGGACAGTAGCGAAAGACAGCCAGGCCTAAACAGCAGCGGCACGAACCCCAGGGATCAAAAGGAGAACCACCACCGGAAACACACCCCGGGGGGGCCGCCATGGAAAGGAAGAGCAGGTGCCCAACCACACCAGCCAGAGAAGGCCCCACCAGGCACCCCCAGGGGGCCCCAACCAGGAACAAACCAGACCCGACCAAGCAGAACCCCAGAGACCAGACGAGAGCAGGAACGTCGGCAGAACCAGGAGGGGCGGCCAGGAAACACCGAAGCAAGCCGAAGGCAAGCACAGGGAGAGCCAGAGCAGGAGCAATCAAAAACAGAAGCACCCAGCAAGGACGAGGCAAGTAGCCGGAGACAGGACCAACCAGCCAGACCCCAGAAGCAACACAAGCACACAGAAGGCCTCGGGACAAACACCTGAAGCCCCAGGTCGGAGCAAAGGAGAACAGAACAGCCACACACAAGGCAGCACAAGCCACCCAGGCGCAGGCAGAGGGGGCAGAGCGCCCCAGAGAGCACCAGTCATGACACCAGGAAGCCCCAAGAGGAACCAGGCACAGCCCAGGTGCAGCCCAAGGGACAGGAGGAACAAAGCCAGGAACCAGGAGCCCCCGCGCACCAAACCCCGACCAACCATGCAGAATCCAGGAAGCAGAGGCGAACACCCAGCACACTCAAGCTGAGCAGCGGCCACAACACAACAGCCAGCCCACAGCAGAGGCAAAGCCCCCGAAAAAGGGCAGACAGACGAACAGACGGACCCAGCACACCCAAGGCCAGGCCACGACACCCGCACCCGCGACACCCCGATAAGCAGCGATGCAGAGGGGCAGCAAAGAAAAGCGGGGAAGACCCCGGCAGGCCAACAGGAACCCAGGGGAGTCAACAGAACCCCCCCATGCAGCTGCCTAAGAAGTAGGAACACCGACCCACCACCAGCCGGGGGCGGGGAGCCGTGGAGGAGCCCAGAGTAGGGGGGACCAGAAGACCGAGAAGACCGAGGAAGCGAGAGGCAACCCCGACACAAGAGCAAGCAGCAGAGGGAAAGGCACAAGCAAGTAGGCAGGGAGACCCCAACAACACAGGGAACCCCAGGTGCAAGCACAGACAAAGCCAGCGAAAAAGGAACCAGCCACCACAGTGGCAACAGGAACCCACGCCAACCCGGGGCAGGCCACCAAACGAAAGAGCAAATGCCAACAGTACAGAGAATCAGCAAACGAACTCAACGGAGAGGAGAACCCCCCATAGTGCCCCAAAAGAAAACAGCAGAAGCACGCACGGCCAGGAGCAGGGGCACTACCCGGAGGGAGCGACCCAAAGAGAGAAGTCCCGCAGTACCAACAGGAACACCCACCACGCAGTCCAAGGGAGTGGAGCACAGGAACCAGAGCTGACCGCAAGCACTGAACTCGGAATCACAGCGCACTAGCAGCCAGCTCTAGGCGGAGAAGAGGAAGAGGTGGGGGCGGGAGCCAGAATCTGGAGCAGGAGAAAAGAAGAAGGAAGGAACGAGTACAGGACACGTAACCCCCATCAGGAAGGCAGCGAGGCAGCCGGAGGGAGAATCCAGGGCCGGACCCAGAAGCAGACACAGAGGCCCCTGAAAGAAAAAAGGAGCGAAAACACCCAGAGCGGGGGCCATCAGCACAACAAGGCCCCCACCACCACTGGGAACAGCAGGAACAGGCAGCAAAGCAAAGTCCGCTGGCAACTCACTGAGCCTGGAATGAACCCACAAGCTGTAAGGAGAGACATCACCATCCTGCTGGCGCCACCACCACCACCAGGGCAGCGACACATGCACCGAAGGAAGGAAAACATGAAAGCCCAACCTCCGACCAGCTCAGACAGCCGGCCACCCTGTGGGAGAGAAATTTCGTAAACAAACACGCTTCCCCAGTGCTTGTTACCGTACATCACAAACACCCTTTCCTTAGTTCCATGAGTTTAGCAAGAAGGAAACGAAAACCCGCCAAGCGGGACTCACCCGGAGGGGGGCCAACCCCAGGAACAAGGCCCCCCACCCCAACGGCCAGGACACCAGGAGACCGGCAGGAACACAGCAAGCGCGGCACATCCGCCCAGCCAGGCTCGGGAAGAGGAGCACGCGACCCAGAAGAAACCCGGGAGACCAAGCCCTAGCCGTAAAGGGCTGGGAGGTCAAGCAGGACACCGGCTCCAACAGGGACAGACTCCCAGCAAGCCCAGAAGGCAAGGAGGAAGCCCACAGAAACCCCACGCCCGCACAGCAAGGCAGCCGGGCAAGGGGAGAAGAGAAGCACCGCTACTCCAGCCCTACAGGAGCAGCACCAGCACACCATCCATTCTGTTGACAGACAGAAAAAAAGACCAGGCGGGATGCTGGGTAAGTACTCTTTATGTACTCCCGGTGGGAGGGGCAGTATTAGGGTCCCAGCATTCCTCTTGTTTTTTTCAGTTGGGAGATGGTCATCTCCACTTTGTTTTGAATGGGACGATGACATGAGGGACCTGGGGGTAATGACCCTGGGGTCCAAAGCAGGCCTCCAAGGGCTCCAGCCCATAAAGAAATGCCTGGTGGAATAAAAGGTTTGTGTGGCCCTGTAATATGAGTACTTCTTGTGCAAATTTAAATACGCACTTAGTTCAAATTTGAACATAGCTGAAAGTAGACAGAATGCCCTACTAGAGCTATTAGCAGTTAGTGCACTTGAAAAACAATCCTAATTAACTAATTTCAAATATGGTGAACTGTCGGTAGGGAGAAAAGACATACACAGTAGCCATCATATGTGAGACAAGTCATTTCTGGGAACTTTACCATGTGCCTTAATTTCACTAATCATTAGAGCCTTTCTCTTGTGTGAGATAATGTGTTATGTTTATATTTGATTCATTTTTAGGATTTGAAACGTTTTGTTGATTAATGATGTTTAGGACATGGTAGTGGTCTTCATAATTTACTCACACAGAAGTTATAATTTAGCATGGATATTACTAAATTGACAGTAAATGGTAATTATGAAATATCTCCTCAGAAGCCACATACTTGTGAACAATTATTGCTAATGTCATTACTAAAGCAATGGCTTTTGGCTGTAGCCTGGGCAATCAAATGCTGTTCACTCATTGCTTTATGCATGTACATTTCACACATTTTCCTTGTAAAACCTTGTTTGTTTTCTCAATAACAGCCAGTGGTAAGGCTTTACTTTTTATTACCATACTAAACAGTCATTTTCTATGCCCTAATTAAGTGCACAATAAAAACTGCTAAATATATTATCAAGGTATTTCTTAAAACTCCGAATTGGGGATGCCATCAATATAAATAAACCTTCCAAAGTTGAGTTGCTAGCTGGTCTGAAGCAGTCAAAAAAGTGGTTTAACCCTGAAGACTTAGGGGCAGATTTACTAAAGTGTCACCCAATGCAGCGCAGCAGTAAAAAATGCTGCGCTGCTTTGCATGCCAGGGAGGGAGCAGGAGAGCACCATATCTGCAGAGATATGGCTCTTTCTTCCCCTCTCCCTAACGCCGGAGCTGAATTTTGCTGTTGTACACCACACACACACCTTTGTGCCATAGTGCAAATGTGTGTGCGAGAGACTACCACAGGTTGTGTACTACAAGGATTCCCTTCCAGTGCAAAATACTCAGGAGCAGCCCTTGCAGGAAAGAGCTGTGGGCCTGTGAGGGGTGGCGGGGGAGGGAGGGGGAATCAACAGATGATGGGAGAATGACATTTAAAAAAATAAAATCACTTACCTTGCGCTCGCAGCATCGCCAACTCGTTGATGCGGCGAGCGTAAGGAAAGCAGTTTTCTTTTTTCAAATGATATTTTTTCTCATCATCATCTATCGCTCCTCCCGCCCCAAACACCGCTCTTACCTGCCGCTCATGAAGATACTATGCCTAGACAGCTTTTAAAACTTATCCTGCTTTGTATCTGTGCTGTACAGTGCAGCACACATGCAGTCAGAAAAGAATGGAGAAATGAAAACATTTCTCTTTTTAACGCCTGTTTACAAAAGGCATTCTTTTTTGATGCACCACCATGTCTCACATTGTTGGCAGATAGTGTTTTGTGTCAAAAAGGGTGGGTGGTTGCATGGGAATGCCCATGTAATGCACCCTTGACAGTAAGTAACGCAAAGCACAGCCTTGCTCGACTTTGCGTTACTTTTAGTCAATTTACAGCGCAAAACTATTTTTGCGATGAAAAGTAAATAATAAAAAAAAGTTGGTGCTGGTTTGTGTCACTTTTATGATATAAACCCATCGCAAAATGTTAGTAAATTACACCTCAAGTCTATAGAGGGTCAGTGAGGGCCCTGTCTGCTTTACCTGCTCTGCAAGCTGCAAGGCTGTGCCCACCCAAACGCCCAATGCCCATTGTGAAAGGCCTAAAAAACTGACCATACATGGTATTTTTGGTGTCAAATTGCTGGCATTAGAAAAGTAGGCGATTGTCAACAAAAGAGCTGCCAAAAGAAACATTTCCAAACAAGAAGCAAGCATTGTTATTCAACCTCTTAAGGAAAAACGCAGAATGGTTATAATGAAATAGTGTGCCTCTCTTAGTAATTTTCCATTTCATAATGGATGCTCTTTGAAACTGGAAAGTAGCTTACTTCTTGAAGCTACATTATTAAAAATGTAATGACTGACATAGTAATACGAATTGAATTTAGATTTTTTTTACCATGCATCAATAATGTTCTTTCAAGTGCAGTGGTTTTCTGCACCTTGACGATTTTTCCCATTGTTTTTACGCGAAGATCAAACAACCCAAATGAGCATTACGCAGTAAACCTATTGATGATTCTGTTGTTGTGTGCAACCCTGTGATGACTCACGCTGCTTATTGCTAAATACTGCTTAATCTTGCTAAATTGATATAGTGCACAGTTAGATACTGTACAGAAAGGATTGTGCAAAAATGGGACACGGGAGTGTGGTTTTCACGCCAAGCAAGATGGCGGCGGACTGAGCTCCGTTCCAGCACGGAGCTCTTTTTGTCTTTTCCAGCTGTTTCCAGGGCCGTTCACAATGCTGGCAGTTTGTTGGTGGAAATGCATTGCCCCAACATCATTTTGAGCAGTTTTGCAGCTCTATTTCACTGTTATTTTGTTCCCAGTGCTTCGGCGGTGGTCTCCTGTTTAGACAGGAGCGGCTGCCGTTTCAATAGCGCTTGGCTTGCCTCCTCAACACCTGTAATTGTAATTGTAATTGTAAAAGTATTTATTAAGCGCGATTGCTGCCCGTAGGCGTCCAAGCGCTAAGTTGATCCGAGAGGTGAAGGGAGAAGGAGCTAAGGTACGCAGGATTTGGCGAACAGCAGTGTCTTCAGGTTTTTACGGAATGAGGAAAGATCCGGATTGGAACGAAGTGAAAAAGGGAGAGCATTCCAAAGCTTGGCGGCATTCAAAGAGAACAGCCTGCCCCCAGACCTGGCTCGCTTCACTCTGGGAACGACGGCAAGGAATGCCTCCGTCGACCGAAGATTCCTGTTAGGGTGGTAGGGGATGACAAGGTCGTTATTAATAGCTGGGCCCGTTTTCCAGAAGGCGCGGTGCAACAGGCACAGTGCCTTAAAGGCCACTCGCTGCCTCACTGGCAACCAGTGGAGGCTTTTTAGAGCAGGTCTAGCCGACTGGGTGCGCGGGACTTTCAGCAGAGAACGTGCTGCACAGTTTTGCACAACCTGCAATTTTCGGAGGGTCATCTCAGGAGCCCCCACGTATAGGGCATTGTTCGAGTCCAGGCGAGACTGTATGAGACCTTGTACAGCCACCTTTATTGCCTCTAAGGGAAGTAGCGGGAGAACCTTCCTCAAGATTCCAAGTAGGCCAAAACATGAGGCGGACAGTTTTGTGGCCTGGATGGAGAAGGAAAGTTTGTTGTCCAACCATACTCCCAGGCTTTTAACACTTTCCTTAGGGGAGGGGGGGGGGTCCCAGAGTACTGGGCCACAGGGAGGTGAGAGGTACAGGAGAGGTTGGACCAAGGAGCATGAGCTCCGTCTTTTCTCCATTTAGTTTGAGGGAGGAGGTGGTCATCCATCCCTTGACGTCCTCTAAGCATTTTAACAGATTGGCTGGGGAGTGCCTATCATTCCCAGTTGTCAGCGAGACCACAAGCTGGGTGTCGTCGGCGTATGACACCATTTTAATGCCATACGGTTCGACAACACCCCCCAGCGGCCCCATGTACACGTTAAACAAAACCGGGCTTAGGGAGGAGCCCTGTGGTACTCCGCAGCTCAAGGGTTTGTTAGAGGACGTTGTCTCACCGTCGAAGATCCGAAACGACCTACCAGACCGGAAGGAATCAAACCACCTTAAAGCATCACCTGAAACTCCGATGTTATGGAGACGGTCCAGCAAGGTGGTGTAGCTGACCGTATCGAAGGCGGCACTTAGATCAAGGAGGATCACTGCCACTGATCCTCCCTGATCCAGTATCCTTCAAGTTTCTTCGGTGACCGCTAACAAGGCAGTTTCCGTACCATGTTTTGGTCTGAAGCCTGTCTGGGATGTGTGTAATAGAGAATGCTCTTCCAGAAACTGGACCAGCTGTGCATTTATATATTTCTCTAGTACCTTACTGGCCCAGGGGAGAAGTGAGATGGGGCGGTAACTGGAGTGGTCGTCTGGGTCTAGACTAGGTTTCTTCAATAGCGCCCGTACCATGGCTTGCTTCCAAGCAGTGGGGACAGAGCAGGCAGATATGGACGAGTTCAGAAGATCCAGAATTACAGGCAGGATGGCTTTGCTAGCCTGCATCAGGACTTCTGGGGGGGCCGGATCACAGGGAGAGCCCGACTTGACCTGTCGAGCCACTTTGCTTAAAGTGTCGAGGTCCAGAGGAGGGAAGTGATCGAGACGAGGCTGGTCAGGGTGACAGGGTGATCTAGGGGGGGGTGGATTAATCACGTCCGCGGTGATTGCTGTAGTTGAAAAAGAAGAATACATTTTTAAAACTTTATTGTAGAAGAAATCTGCAAGCTCGTTGCATTGGTCCTGGGTTTTATTAGGAGGGGGTACCGTGTTGGTACTGGTACATTGCTTTATAATTTGAAAAATTTCTTTGGGTTTTGATTTTGCTCCTAAAATTTTCTCAGCGTAGTGGGTTGCCTGGGCCGCTCTGATCCCTTCTTTGTAGGCTTTAATCGCCTCTTTATAGGCGGCCTTTTTGTCTGGGAGGAAGTCTAAACGCCAGGCTCTCTCTCGTTGCCTGCAACAGCGTTTTAACTGTCTTAGAGAGTCAGAGAACCAGGGGGCAGATTTCTGTGATCTCTTCGAGGAGGATCTATGAAACGGGAGGATCGGATCTAGCGAATGGTTGATCCAACTTTCATAGTTGACGTTTGCCACATTAGGGTCTAGGCAGGGTGCCGGGCGAGTGGCGTCCAGGTTGTGCAGCCAGGTTTCCAAAGGGAGTTTTGACCAGTTCCTCCTAGTGGTGGCTTGAGGAGGTGCTTTGGAGGTTTTGGGTGCGACCCAGGTAAACGGGACCAAAAAATGGTCTGTCCATGGAAGAGGGATGGGTTGGTCAACAGTTATATCCGGGCAGTTACTGAATATAGGGTCCAGTAAGTTGCCTTTTTCATGGGTCGGGGCTTCAACCAGCTGAAACAGTTGGAGGGCTTCTAGGTCGTCTAGTAGTTCCTGAGCAATATGGTCTGACGGGGAGTTAAAATGGAGATTCAAGTCCCCTAGAATCGTATAGATAGCAGAAGAAAGAATTCTTTCCGCTATAATTTCCGGGCAAGACCTGTGGAAAATTTTTACAGGCTCAGGGGGGCGGTAGATCAGGGTGCCTGAGAAGGAGCTGTTTGCGTTGAACTCTATGCAGAATGCTACACTCTCGCACTCAGAGATAGTTTCTGCAGTAGTGCGGCCTCGGTATTGATTCTTCAATATGATCGCTAGACCTCCCTAATTTGGGAGTGCTCTTGCGCACGAAGAGAAGGCGCTGGCGAGAGAATGGGGAATTCAGCTGTGAGTGGATTCCACAGTGACGTGCGAGGGGAGGGGATCCTCCCAACGGGGACGAGAGGAGCCACGGACGTGTGCAACCTTCGAAGGTTGCCCACGTCCGTGGCTCCTCTCGTCCCGCTCTGATTCATTCTCTGATCCGCTGCTGATCTCCCATTTACACCGCGACCGCAGCCTTTACTCCAGCTCCATTAACTATCGGGCTGTGTACCGTTCCTCCCCCTCTCCGGACCCCTGTACCGGTTGCCCTCCCTGCGAAGTTTCGTTAATTCACTTTACACTGAACCCCGAGGGAGAGGATCCCCTCCCCTCGCACGTCACTGTGGAATCCACTCACAGCTGAATTCCCCGTTCTCTCGCCAGCGCCTTCTCTTCGTGCGCAAGAGCACTCCCAAATTAGGCGACCCAGGTCCTGATGATGATCCTAAATTGACAGGATCGAAACGCCGTCGACCACTATCCACCAGCCCAAACGTCTTTGGCGCATACAAACCTGGTTCATTGAAATAATGAAAAATACCAATTAGACCATTGAGTAAATTGTTATATGAACCTTTTATTGTATATATTGCTTCTTTTGCGCCTCTTGCTGTGGTTTTTTCACGATGTCACTTGCGCCGTTGTCTCACTAGCACAAGCACTTTGTACACCTTCTCCACTAGGGTTGCCTGAGTATTTATACCCTGTTGTGCTCTTACTACTACTATTCGAAATTCTTTTTCTAAATATATGACGCCTATTGGCGCCTTGAAAGAACAACCTTAAGTCTCCTCTCTTTTGTTTTTTGTAATGTCTTGTACATACCATTTTAAATAATTCCAATATATCCTGCTGAGATATTGTCGATTTTACACTTGATAGAGGCTAAACGCTTTTTCCATTCCCCGGGTTTCTTAAATGTGGTTTTGTCTAATAATTCATATACTAAGCATTTCCGTTCAATGATCTGAACCAAATCGAGTTTACTCAAAAACTTGCTAAAAATGTTATATGACCCAAGGAGAAGGAAATCATTTGGAATTAAATGAGACATTTCAGCTATATTCAGCCATCTACCATTCCTTGAGAAATTGGAGATTTTCCCAAAGCCAACCGTGGCCCATTTCTGTGTAATTGCAGACGAATCTCTAATCCCAGATAACGATATGAGGCCAGATATTGGAGTTGAGGAGTTAATTACGGGGATTGGAGATCTTCTATAAAGCCTGAAGTTTATGAAAAAACAACTGCATACACTTATAATGTACCAGTTTAGGACATTTTACAATTTTTAGTGGACAGTGAATCTGATTCTCTTTACAAATTAAGTTCACAAAATAATTGATAAATAGACCCATTTGTAATTCCGGCTTAAACCTTGACATATATTGTGCAAAATATGCAAAATATTAATCCCTAAGATTAGGGAGAGCTAGTCCGCCATTTTCCAGCTCCTCATATAAAGTATTTAGTGCAATTCGGGGGACCTTCTTACCCCAAAGAAAAGATGTAAACATAGACTCTAATTTAGCAAACAAAGAGGCAGTTAAAACACAGGGAATCGCGGAAAATAGGAAATTAAATAGCGGACATTTTAATCAATGCGACCCTGCCCATAATGGTTAATGAAAGAGAATTCCATTGAAGGAATAAGTCCTGAACTTTTCGCAGAAGTGGTGCAACATTTAAATCATATAATTCGGAAATTTGAGCCTTAAAATAAACACCTAGATATCTTTTTGGTTTTGTATTTAGACAAGGAAGAATATTGAGATGTAAATCCGTAGGCTCACAGCTACACTGTATTATTTCTGTTTTTTTTTTTAAGGTTATATCCACTGAGCAACTCAATTTGCTCAAAAATATCAAAAGCTTTTGCTTGCACCTCCTTCATAGGCTTTATTATGAGCATGATATTGTCTGTGTATAATTTAAATTTTCCCATAGTTGGTAGGGGAGAACAAATACCCATACTATTCCGAATTGCTATCGCCAATTGCTTAATAAAAAAGGTGAATTACTCCGGAGACAGTGGGCAGCTTTGTCTAGTTCCCCGGTTAACCCTGACTTGGCCAACCTCCGAGGCATTGATGATAATGTTTGCTTCTGCATTCAAGTACAATTTCTGAATCAGCCCCGTAATTTTGGGAGGTATGCCGAATTTTAACAGAATAAAAAATACGGTCTCCCAAACAACTAGCTCAAATGCCTTCTAGGCATCTAATAAGAGGACCAGAGCTGGTATCATCCAAGTCTCAAAATAATCAAGTGCTTCAGCCAGATAGTGCGTATTGGTCCTGAGCTGCCTCCCTGCGATAAAACCAATTTGGTCAGGATGAATCAGGTGCGAGGAAATTGAATTAAATCGGTTGGCTAACAGTTCAGTAATAATTTTATAATCAGAATTTAAAAGCGTGATGGGGCGATAAGAATTCGGGTCTTCACAATCCTTTCCTTTTTAAAAAAACAAACTATATTCCCTTTTCTAAAGGAATATGGTATTAAACCACCCTCTAAATTGAGTTAGCAATCAGCAAAAGATATTCCGAAATGGCGCTCAAAAAGGTTTAAAAAAATTCAGCCGGGAGACCGTCCGGGCCACAAGCTTTGCCATTCAGGAGATTTTTAATAACATCCCCCAGTTCTTCTTTCATGAAAGGACTCACCATACTCATTTTTTCAGCATCTGAAAGTACGGCCATTTCATATCTCTGAAGAAAATTTCCCAAAGGTCCCTTATAACTTCCGGGTCATCAGAACGAATACAGGTTATGGGACATCTCAGTGCGCTTATCTGATTGCTTACTCCCTGGCCTGCCATGCGAGAAATCTCCCAGTATAGTTACTCTCTTCATAGACCTTTTGCCTGTGGTGCTGATAAACTGATTCACTTTTAGCATAATATTTTTTGCTAAGATCCCGTTTAGCCTTATCAAATTGTCGTTGGTTAAAAGAAGAGGGGCTACTGAGAAAGATAAGGATGGGTATTCTTTTTTTAAAGGTGCATCTCCATCAGCAGCTGGGTGTGCCAGGGGTGGACTTCTTACCCTTGGTTCCCACAAAATCCCTTGTAGGCTAAGCCTAGTGGAAAGTAAATCTACAAACATGCTGTAGACTAAATTGTTTTTTTTTTAAATCCCCGCTTTTAGTCGGAGCTCTGAAGCCGAACATATACTTGCATTGTGACTAAGTGTAGATCAGTATGCAGGAGAAAGAATTATACACTGCCAGGTTATATAAATGGGCAAATTTGATGTTGATGTTTGCCAGACAGGTTGGATCGTGGTAAATATTACATCAGATGTAATTCCAGTGGTCCAGCGGTCACCCATTTCAATACGGAACAGGGCAATCTACTTGAAGAGCATTTGGCAACTAATAACTTGCACTATCTTATTCAGACCAGGGAGGATAAACTATTCCTTCTTTTTCTAGAAGGAGCTGTTCCTCTGTCATAGATTTTATTATGTTATCAGTCTCTTTGGCAACCTTAGTCTACTCGCTGTGAATTAGTTAGAATAACGTCAGTGATCATAACCCCGTTTTATTGGATTTGGTCTGGGACTCGGAAATGGATAATAGTATGAATAAGAGCCACTTCAACAAAATCCTAAGCACAAAGGATCATGCCAGGAGGTTAAAATAGGATAGGGTGGTAGCCGAGGCTTTTTTCAATAAAACCTTTACATTCAAAATATGGTTAATATTGCTCTTTTTTAGACATTGATTCTCAGGCTATAGGATATGGTTGTCCTCAAGGCTTTTAACAGACTTAGTGGGCAAATCACTACAAATCTGTAGCGCTAAGTCAAAACAGTACCCGATAAAGTGGAAAAGTGGTTTAATCGCAGTTGCTCCGAGAACCATAGAGTTCTAAAGGCTTCCTGAAAGCAGCAACCCAGGGATGGGGAAAAATTCAGGGCCTGCAGGAAAGCATATAAATTAGCTGTGCAGCAGAGGAAAAGGGACATCAAGGAGCAAGCCTGGGAGGACCTATGCAAAGCTTCTATTACAGTGGGTAGTACTACATTTTAGGAGATAGTTAACAGAATGTTTGTTAATGACCTTGTAAACAGTAGGCTGGATTGTACTATCGCACACGATAGAGGGGTAAGCCATTCCAAGGGAATATCTAGTGGAAAGGACCTGGTAGGGTCTGATACCCTTTGGGTACCAGAAAAAGATATTCCACTCCTTATTTTCACCACTGAGGAGGTGATCAAAGCTATTCTGGCCACAGCGGTTGGTAATGCGCCAGGGCCAGATGAGGTTTCCCCAGACGTTTATAGAGCAGATTATCTGACGTGGGCTAATATCTTGTCTCATGTTTTTAGTACAGCTTTTAAATCTGGTTGTTCCTCTAACAGGTCTTGAGCAATAATTCTGCCTATTTTTAAAAAAGGGGCCAGGGACGATGCAACCTGCTATCGCCCTATTTCCCTTCTATACTCAGCTGCTAAAACAATGGGGAAAGTTTTCTTGGAATGTCCAACCTTATGGCTAGAAAACTGCAATGTAATATCAGATTTACAATATGGTTTCAGGCAGGGAAGAATGACCCTAGATCAAAGTATCAATCTTCAATTGCTAGTGGGCAAATATACGGTAAGCAAGATCGGCTGCCTACACATGGCATTCATGGACTTCACCTCAGCATTTGACTAAGTCAATAGATCCAAACAATGGCATATTTAATGGAGTTGAGCATGGACATCGAGCTTGTGTCATCCTTACACAATTTTGATTCTAATCTCTGCCAGGTATGACAAGAATGGCAGCTTGACTGCCCCCATAGGGGATTAAGAGAGGGGTAAGCGAGTGGTGCATTTTGCCCCTCCTGCTTTTTACCCTATACATTAACAACCTTGGGGACTTTTTGACTGTAGCCAGCAGGCATATTCCAAATGCGGGGTCTAAATTAATACCATCCTGTTATAAGCAGGTGCATGGTCCTGTTTGCCTGGACTGATATGTGTCTCCAACTTTTGTTAAATGCTGTCATTAATTTTATGAACTCTCTAGATCTGTCCAACAATATTACCAAATCACATACAATAACAATTGGCTGCAGGAAGGCTGGTGGGCAAAGGTTCTTTGGAAATCGTGTTGAACTTACCAAGGTCACAACCTTCCCTTATCCGTGGGTCTAATTTGACAACAAAGGCTCTTGGGCTGCTCAAAAAAAGAATGTACTGTTGAGGGCAGTAGGCCCTACCATGGATTTTGCACGCAGACTGCGGGCCAAACCAGTAGCTGCTTTATTGAAGGTATATTGAGAAAAGTGCGTACCAATGGCGACATAGGGGAGCAATGTCTGGGGGCATAAAGATAGGAGAGAACTTCAGGTGGGTAAAAATATTTTTTTGCGCTGTCTGCTTGCTGTTCCAACCAGCCCTTCCTCATTCATGTTACATGAGGAGGTTGGTCTGGGCTATATTTCTGATCTCATCGCACTAGCACCCATCACTCGTTGGTTGAGACTTTGGTCTAGCCCTGCCCTTGTCTTAAATCAGTAAATCATTGAGGATTGTAGAGCACTAGATCGGGCCTTATATATCCCGTGATTAAAATATGTAAAAAAATCACTTTCGAGTGTGCATTGCCTGGATTTACTTATTAAACCTAGCCCCTTTTGACCCATGGAGTTAGAAGCTGTAAAAAACTTGCTTCTGGAAAAGTAGCAAAATAAATGAGAGGGAGGGAACTCGCCAAACCAACTATAAGCAGTATATTTTATTGAAAACACGTCCAAGGGGGGAACCTTACCTTTCAACTGTTAGTAATGCTTATCATTGTTTATTACTGACAAGGTTTAGGTTCAATATCTCTCAATGGTTGTTAGTTGCTCCAAGGGGCTTTTGCAAACAGGAAGATCTCAACCCATGCCCTTGTGAAATTTCTTAGACCAGAATATGATGCACTTTATAATCTTTTGTCATTTTTATCGTACCCTGAGGAAAAATTGTATACACCCCCTAGGCAGAAACAATAACTTCTCTCAAGTAAGACCTGCCATGCTGTTTCTATAATTACTTGCTTCGCCTTTGATGTGTTTTGGGGTCGCAAATTTTCTTTCCGGAGCCATTAGCTATGGATATGTGATTTCTTAACAGTTGTAAATCATTTTAGCTTAACTACAATGTATTTTGCAGGTTGTGATTAATTTCTGATAGGTTCTGAAGGATTTTTGATGTCAGTTATTTGTTGCTCAGGTCTTTTATACTGTGTGTTATCTTTGTTTTTTAACTATGCATTACCGTCTGCCATTTGCACATAGTTTATTGGCACAGTAGTATTTCTATAGGAGGCATGTGTAAAATGTTTTACAAATTTCCAATGTATGTATTTGTAATAATTTTTTGCACTCTTATGGTCGATATTGACTGAATAAAGAATATGCGACTGACTACTTCATTTATGTTACAAATTAATATGGAATGATAATTTTCTTTGCTGCACATTTCTTTCTACCATCTGTGGCTGCCTCAGTTGCTGTACATTTAATATTGGATTATAGTTCAATTGAGCGCCTTATTTATTCCTGTGATATTTGCCTCTGAATTGAACTCTGGCCTATTACTATATTTATTTATTTATTTATTTATTTGTTGTTTTCTATAGCGCGAATCAGACCCAGAGTTTGGGTGTCAGAGCGCTTTACATTTCAACCAACTTCGATATTCGCAGATATCAGATATCCAATTCTTTCACATCAAGAGCAAGTCTAAGTAATCACTAACATTGGCATATATTTGTCCATACATCAAACAGAAATAATCCAATTCTTTCACATCAAGAGCAAGTCTAAGTAATCACTAACATTGACATATATTTGTCCATACATCAAACAGAAATAATAAAGAATAATAGAGATCATTAGGTTGCAATCGGGATTGCCATGTCGTGCTTACATTTAAGATATTAACATTCCTGAGTTTTTCTATATCCAAGCTGTTTATAGTATTGTTATGTTAGACTCATTGATACGTTATGGGAGAAATGTACCCATCAGAAAGGTCTTGGTCTCCTTTTTAAATCATGGAGCATAGGTGTTTCTTATGATAAATGGTGGGGGCGAATTCCAAATCCTTGGGGCAGCTCCCTTGAACGCTCTATCGTACGTTTTTTTTCTTACGGAGCAATGCTGGTTTCAGGAGAAAATCCTCTGCTCCTCTAGAGGGTCTACTGCCTCCGGATTTTATGGGCTAGGTAATGGGGCGTTTTGTGGTGCATTGCCTTGTGTGTAATGCACGCAATTTTTAGATCTATTCTTGCCTCAAATGGAAGCCAGTTGTGCGCTTTCAGATGTGGTGTGATGTGGTCGTATTTTTTTGTTCCTGTTATAAGTCTGGTTGCTCAATTGAGACATGCTTTTAGGGGAGCTGTCGAGATCTTAGGGAGTTCTGATACAGTTGCGTATCCATATTCAATTCTTGATATGACCAGTGCCTGTACTGCCATTTTCAGCTCCCCGGGATCGATGAGTGGCTTCAGTCTTCTAAGGTAATTCAGATACAAGCAAGCATTTCTAGGTCTCGCCTGACCCAGCGCATGGCTGGTCAGGCGAGACATATTGTGAGGGCTCTAAAAAGTGCTACCAGGCCAGCCTAGAGCTACAGTGCATGTGCGCGGGCACGCGTGTCGCGCTTTACTGCGATTACTTTCACTTTTGCGGCCGCTTTGATGATTGATCTCGATCACTTTCGCAGCCGCACGGCCGCTTTGATGTTCTCCGTGAGGCTTCAATAGATTGTAGCAGTTAAAACAAGCATTGGCATAGCCAATAGGTCTCTCGCTTTTGGGACCTAATAAGTGTTTAGTTATGCAACTGTTGCATGGCTAAACACTTATAAGGTCCCAAAGGCGAGACCTATTGGCTATGCCAATGCTTGTTTGCCATTGCGTTGATGTGTGCTCGCATGTTTAGATTTTTATCCAGTGTGATACCGAGGGATTTGGTTGAATCAACTATTGTCGGGGAACCGTTTAGTGCTGTGTCCATCTTGGTCCATAATTTAATCTTGGCTGAGCTTTTAGGAGGGGAGATCAGAAGGAATTCGGTTTTCTGAGAATTGAGCTCAAGATGATTATCAGCTAGCCATTCAACTGTTTTTTTGAGTGCTTGGTTCATAGTGTTGATCTCTTCCGGTGATGATATCTTCATATGCAGCTGGGTGTCGTCAGCATACATGTGAAAGGAAATGTTGGCCTCCGTAATGGTTCGACGTATAGGTTAAATAGTGAAGGTGATAGAGTTGATCCTTGTGGAACCCCAATTTGAATCGGAGATGGTGGGGATATCTTGTTATCTACCAGGAATCTTTGCAATCTGTTCTCTATGAAGGAGTAGAACCATTTCAGTTCCGTTCCAGATAAGCCCATCCTATTTTCCAGGCGTTCTAATAATTTGGGGTGGATTACTGTGTCAAATGCAGATGATAGGTCCAGAAGGATCAGGAGACAGGTTTCATTACGGTCAAGGGCTAACAGAGCATCATCTACTATGTGTAGGATTGCTGTTTCCGTGCTGTGGTTTGGTCTGAAGCCTGATTGGCAGTCAGTTAGTAGTTCAAATTCCGTGATGTGTTGACTTAGTTGATTATGCGCACATTTTTCTAGTACTCTGGCTAGTAGGGGAATGGTTGTTACTGGGCGAAAGTTGTTTGGATCAGATGGGTTCTCCGCAGGTTTCTTTAGGTGAGGGATAACCTGTCCTGTTTTTAGGCAGTCCGGAATTGATCCTTGGACGAGCACTTCATTAATTATCTCAGTCCAGTAGGGAATGATCATGTGGTTGCAGGAGGGCCAGCATTTTAATGGCAGGGGGTCATTGTAATGATTGTTCGGTTTTATTGATATTAATATTTTGGTAATGACATGCTGATCATATAATTTGAAGGTTAACCAATGGGCATTATATTTGGGCATTACTTGTGTCGGTAGCGCCTGGTTCTTTCCCTGATCACTCCTTAGGTTTGAGGCTTTTTCAGAGTTATTTTTTAGTTCTCTCTCCAAAGAGCTGACTTTATCAGTAAAGAATGTTGAAAAATCTACGCAGTTCAGATGTGATTTAGATGTTAAAAGGGAGGATTCGGCTAATTTGTTTGATTGTTCTCTTAGTAGATCAAAGAGTTTCCCCGATCTGTTCTTTGCGTTTTCAAGTTCCTTTCTAAAAAATTCTTTTTTGGATTTAAGTACACTTTTATTGTAGGTTTTTCTGATCATTCTTAGTTGTTGTAAGTGGGGGAGGATGGAGTTTATCTCCATTTTCGTTATGTTATTCTTAGTTTACATCTTTCTTCATTAAGTGATCCATTGAACCATGGGTTTTTATCTTTGATCTGTATTCTTTTATGTTTTAGGGGGACAATTTTGTCAATTATTTTACCTATCGTACTATTGTAGTGGTCTGTCAGCTCACTGACGTACGTTAGATCAGAAGGTGGTTGAAGTTCTTTCTCGCCCTGCATTGTTAGAGTCTCCGAGTTCAGGCCTCTAGTGTCTCTCACCCAATGTTTGGGTTTGATTGGTTGTGAGAGTGTTTTCTTTTTATTTGGCTGGTATTTGGAAAGTGATGACATGGGGATCAGACCAGTCACACTGAACAATTGAGATTGCTTGGATCATATTTTCTTTGGAGATGATCCAATCTAATGTAGCTCCTTTGGAGTGTGTTGGTAGGTCACATGCTTGTACTAGTGAATAGTCGGCTAGGAATTCTTTGAGAATTTAGACCGGATTATCTTGGCTGTAGTTCCAGTGAAGATTGAAGTCTCCTAGGAAAATATCATTGGAGTGAAGTTCTGACTTAGTTGTATAAAAATTAGGTTTTTGCCCGGGGGTGATAGAATGCGTGTATTTTGTACACTTGGTTGTCTGTGAATTGAGCTGTGAGCCCCAGGGATTCACACGAGTCTATAGGGTCTGAGCGAACTTTAGAGATGGTGCTGTTTGACCTGTGGATACAGGCCACTCCTCCACCCGGTTTGATTAGCCTATCTAGTCATATAATGTTATAGTTAGGTGGCACCAGTATGTCTAGGCATGGGGACAATGATTCAGATAGCCATGTTTCAGTTAGAATAGCCACGTCAGTATATTGATACAAAATTAGGTCGGCAATGTCAGCGGCACATTTCATTGCTGAGCGGCAGTTGATAAATAGGCATGAGATCTTTTTTGTGGGATTTTCTAGGTCCGAATTGGAGTCGGGCCATTCTGGGCTTAGCGTTATTTCTTTCAGGTTATTCGCGCTTGCTTTCCTTTGATTTGTATGTGATATTCTGTTGGTATTAATTGGTACCACCTGAATTTTCTTGTCACTTGTCTTATCTGAGAGGTTGGACATCATGTCGTAGGAGAGTATTACGTTTTGGGTTTCTATGTCCGACAGATATTTAAGGAAGATACATGGCCGGTAAATCCTGTTGGAAAGAGGCAGTGGGGTTATGTTGAGCTTCTTGTGGAGATTGTGAGCTGAGTTTTGGCTCTGGATAATTTTGGAGAGATAACTTTCTGAGAGCAGTAGAGTATTCTCCATGTTCCTGATAGCATTTTGCATGTCTGTAGCTATTCTCTCTGTCCGGGCCATAAGCTTTTCTAATTCCTTTCCTGAAGGTGCGAGTTGTTTTTTTTTGTAGAGGGACTGCTGATCTGTGGCTCATTAAATTGGCAGGTTCAACTTCCGGCTGTTTGTTTATAATTTTCACTCTTTCAGGAGTAATTTTTTTGCTTTGAAGGGCAGGTCCTGTGTTAATACTGGTCACGTGATTTCTCCACCCAAGGCCCTGATTGTTGTGTGCTGTGTCCGATAGATCAATGATTTATGAGGTTGTGGAGGTATTAGCATCTAATGTGAGCCGATTGGGCGGCTTGTTAAATTTTCCTTGTATTGCTTCTATAGGCTTATTGCTGCTTGTTTTGTGGATGTCTATTCCTGGGTTGTTTGATGTAATGTGTGTCTTTGTGTATTGACTAGTATTACAGGATCTAGAGTGTTGACTCTTCTGGTCTGTTCTGCTGTCTCTCTTTTCAGTTACCCTCATAGGAGTATGTATGGAGGTATCTAAGCTGTTGTCTTGTTGGTGAGTTGAGATAGGGATGTTATGGACCTGATCTTTTAGCGTGGTAAAGTACTCATCAAAGAACTCAAGATCCTTGTTGGTTGCTTGGATGAGTACCGTGCCATTTTTTGTAGAAGGTTATATTTAGTATTGCATTTAGATTTTTAAAGGGTTTTATAGTCAGCTTCCTTCCGTATGGGATGTTTCTTGATTCTTTGATGTTTAGCCGTTTCGAAGTTGCGATGCGCCATTTAGCTTGTGATCTCTTGTAGAAAATTAGGTCGTTAATAATCACTCCGTTTTTTTGAGTTAGAAGAGGGGTCTAAGATAAGTGTTTCAGGGTTTTTCCTGAGCAGGTTGTATTTAAAGGTTTTGGCAGTGTTTTTAGAGAGATTGGAGTGGTAGGCTATCGCTCTGACTTTGTTATCTGCAGGAGTCAGCATTGCTCCTTTCATTTTGTAAATGCTGTATATAACTCCTCCTGGGGAGCCTCCTCCGTAATAGAGACCTAGTTGGTGTTTTGGTGTACAAAGTACTCATGTAATTGTTGCTGAGAGTCCCCTGACGAGGGTGAAGTTACCTCTTTCCTAGTGTACTCTTATTCCTTGATTGATTAATTATTACTGCGTTAATCAGTTGTTTTATTTATTCTGGGAATGAGGTTATCCATTTATTTATCTAATTTATTAAATATACAATTACTTATTCTGGGAATTCTGGTTAGATGTACTTAATTAATTAATAGAACAATGGGTTTTTCAGGTAATTATCTAATTCACTAACTGTGCCAGTCCTGTTTTTATTTCTGAGGTTTATTTGGTCGCTTCTTATTAGTTCTCTTTCTGTGTTTGTTGTGTAGCTGTGCACCTATAGCTTGTTTGTCACTTCTCACTAGTCTTCTTTTTGTGTTAATGGATTCAGAGTCCTGGGGGTGCCAGTCCTGTTTTTGTTTCTGTGTTTTTTCCCCCTTCTCATTAGTCCTCTTTCTGTGTTTGTTGGGGGGTGTTAGTTTACTCCTCGGCCATTTTGGTGATTTCGAGTTCTGAGTGCTCTGCCAAAATGCCGGACACTATTTGGAGCAAGTAGATTTCCTCTGTGCTCGGCGCTTTCCTCCTTCTCCTCTAATTCCTTGACATATTCCCGGTCTCGGGCGCTATCCTTGCTGCTCCCTAGTTTCTCTAGGTGACTCTCCTCACACCCTCTTCTCTGCCCTCTGGTTGTCGCAAGGGCTATTCATCGGTCATGTTCCCTCTTTTTGCTTCGCTCTGGGCCCGGGGGAGAGCTCTTATACCCTTTTCTCTCTTCTAGTATGCGTTGTGGGAATGGGGGGATTACACCCACCCACCTCTTTCTCCTGTCTGTGCACAGCTCTATCTTTATCCCAAGACGTCTTCGCCGAGGGGGAGCACCGTCACTCAACTCCTCAGGTCCGGCTAGGGAAGGTCTGCTCCGCATCTCGAGTCGTTCTTTCCAGCCTCTCCTCGTTGTTAGTCACGTCTTCCTCCGTGTCCTCGTCCCCTCTTGATGCAAAGCTGCAGTGATTCAGCCGGAACCACGCATTGTCGGGTGTGCAGGCATCGGTGAGTTTTATGCTCCAACTTCTTCTTCGAATCCTTCGTAGATTCTGTGTGAGTGTTTCGCTGATTGTGTGTGTTGGTTTCGTGGATTTCGTCGGTTGTGTATGTGTGCAGGCTTATTTTTATCTTGGAGTCACTATATTCCAACTTGTTCTTCTATATACTTTGCCATTCTAGTAGTATAGTGCATTGGCAAACTCAGACTACTCCAAAAGATCTATCATCATCCACTGCATTACGCTCAAATGGCCAGCGACCTTCTAGCTACTTCAAAACTCTCCTCGTCTGGCACAAAACTCAAATGTGCGAAAAATAAACCTCCATCACCTATTCTCTCTTCTCATAATCTTGTTTTAGACATTATACTGGATGAGGTGAGAGGACTGGTGCCTTTCATGAATGCCGCTGATAAAAACATAAACAAATTGAGGATCGATGGATAGCAATGGAAAGTAAAATGTTTGATATGGAACAATGTATAAGTGACCTCCAGGATGCCGCTGCTCAGACTCAATTGTTGGAGCAGGAAATTTAAAGACACAAACTACATAAAGAAGACCTTGAACATAGAAATAGGCTACAAAATCTCCATCAATAATGTCTGCCAGAAAATTTGTTAGGCCCTGATCTTGTTTTTTTGAAGAAATTTCTACCTGAGTTGCTGGGTCTTTAGAATAGTCCATCGCTAAATCTTCAACAAGCTCACCCTCTTGGTCATCCTTAACCACACTCTAGCATACCTAGAGGCACTATTATGTTATGTTTGGAACTTACTGATCTGATGCGTGTTGTAAGGGCAGCCAGAGAAAAACCACACCTTATCTTGCCTGGTCACAACATCTTCACATCTCAAGACCTTTCTAATACCACAAATGCCGGATGAAAAGAATTTCTTGCTCTTCGACCACAAATGAGACAGTTGAACATTTGTTTTTGCATCATACATCTTTGTTTGTGTAAAATTATTTACGAAGGCACTACACATACTTGTGATGATTCTGCCAAGTTAAAATTGTTTCTCCAAAATATCTTCTTGTTCTCCATGCTGACACGCCTCATGCTCATTTTCCATGCTCTTTGTTTCAGCTCTGGATTTCTTTCCCTGAACTGTTTCCTTTATCTTTTTATTATCTCCTCTCTCTATTCTTTTGCTAATTTTTTTATTTCAAGTGTGTGCTCTATTGTCTTATGTCACTACAATGTCTACTGTCTACATTGGATAGATTTTGTTTTATTCTACTTAATAAATGGTGTCATTTTGTTTCCTCTTACGCTATTGCAGCTTGTTACTCATGTTCCTGTTACCCTACTTCCAATTCCTAACATGTTCAACAGTGTTTTGTGGAATGTTCATGTTCTGGGGCACCCTATCAAGGGGCAAAAAGTACTCTCTCATTGGTCTAAATTTAACCCACATGGTACCTTTTTACAAAGAATTCTTTGTAATGAAATTGAATCACTTAAATTAAAAAGTCAATGGGTAGGCCAAGTTATTTACTCACCTGCCAATAACAGTTACATTGTTGATGCTATAATTTTTCATAAATCAATCCACGCCCAGATTGTATCAACTCAATGTTTCACTAATGAACAGTGGGTACTGGTTACAATTGTGATCCACAATAAACAAATTTCTCTTTTCAATATTTACGGTCCTGTTAAACCTAATCCTGATTTTTGGAATGACATCAAATCGAATTGGCCTCTAAGGAGACTCGCAATATTATTGTTGCAGGAGACTTTAATCAGTGGTTAGACCCTTTTACTGATCGTCAATCTAAATTGAAATTCAATACCTACAAAGCCCATGAGGAATTTCAATCTAGAATTGCCCTTCGTCCATTAGTTGATGTTTGGAAAATTAGTAACCGTTATACCCGTGAATTCACGTTCTTCCCTAATGTGCACAATACCAGGTTTAGAATAAATGATAATTTGATTACTAATCCCGTACGTACCTCCATTTTATCCTCAAAAATTGGTTACATTTTTATTTCATACTATGCTCCTGTTTATATCCTCTTTTGATTTATCTTCTACCAATCTTAAAACTGGTCATTGGAAATATAACAACTCTCATTTGATTGGGGGGCGTGGCCTGACAGCATTGCTGTTTAGACGTGTTTTAGGAGAGCTCCGTGCGGCAGCCCGCTGTAATTAGGAATCCTCCATTATCCTTCATTTATACTGAACCCGGTGTGAAGCTTGTGCTGAGATAGACCCCAGGCAGCTATCGAAAAGACCGCGGTGGTGAATGCGCATTAACTCGATTGGATTACCGGGACTGCCCGAATTGTGCTGTGGCGCCATCTTGATCTGGAGAAATGCGAGACGTAGGCCAGCGGGGGAGTATAGAGTGTCCTAATGCCTGGAGACTCGTCCCGTGGACCGGCCGAGGTGTTCTGAGTGGACCCGGGGCTCTGAGGCGACGGCCTTGAACCTGCAACTGTATTATACCACACTCTGTGCCATAGGGAGACTGCTGATGCTCCGAAAAAGAGACTAACGCCCAGTGACGGAGGAGCCCTCTGATCTCTATCCTGTGTGGAGCTGCTGGGGGAGACATTGCATCTGAAGACCGGAGCCAGCCACGCGGCGATCCGGACCTGATCTGGCTGGAAGGTGACTGCCTCTCCCATATGGGCTAAGTGCTTGGGACCCTTTGCTCTGGCCCCGGGTGATGAGACAAAGCTGACTGGGCCTCGCCTTCGCTCTATGGTGAGAGGACCCCCTGCGCAGGTACTGAGGGTTCAAGGGCAACGCAGGACGACGTTTCAGGAAGCAAGACACGGACCTTCCATTCAATTCCCTAAAGCCAGTCATTTGGGGCTGCCTCACTGTGCCCTCCTGCCATGAAGGGAACACAAGATATATTTTTCACACATAACCTGAGCCTGAATTTAAGTCCTCAGCCACAAGACATTTAATAAATCCTTTTTTACTCCACATCAACAGCATGCTATATGGCAGGCAATATGGGAGGCCGGTTACTAGTTAGCTAATTATTATACTCTAGAATCAGGTCAATGGGGGCCACAAGTGGGTTGGTGAGTTATGCTGTGGGCTGGCTTCGCCTATCGTGGAGAGGAACCATACGGACACCTCTACGTATACCGTGGACCACTATGTGGAAAGATAAAACGGTGAAATCACAATCCAATAAGATCTCCAAATACGCTCAACCCATGTCCTATGGTTTGGAGAGTAGAACAGAGGACCCCAGGATGGAAAAGGGAGTACCAGTGGAAGAGGCTGGTGCTGCTCCAACGCTGATGGATGTTCTCAGAGCCGTCCAATCTACTAGGGACAAAATGATTAAGAAGATCAATGCGGTGGCTATAGATGTTAATTTATTATGCTGCGACCTCAGGAAAGTTTCTGACAGGGTGAGGACCACTGAGAAAGACACGGAGGCCGCCCTTAAGAATGAGGTAAAGAACCTTAGTGAAACAGTGGTGGAGTTGAAACGTCAGGTGATCAGGCTTGATGATCGGGCGGAAGACGCAGAAGGTCGCTCCAGAAGAGGGAACCTGTGATTTGTGGGTTTTCCGGAAAAAGCGTAGGGATTGGATGTGGGCCTGTTCTTAGAAGAATGGATTACTAGAGAAATGTCTCCCAAGCATCTGTCGAAGTTCTTTAGTGTGGAACGGGCGCACAGTTCACTGGTTGCTCCCCCTAGACCTGGAGCGCCTCCCCGAGCCATAATTGCAAAACTGTTTAACATCTGGGATAGGGACCTTTTGCTGCAGCTCTCACGTAGTGGCAAACGATATTTCTTTGAGGGACACTCTATAGCACTATTTCCGGATTACACGCAAAGGATTCAGGAACAACTGAAAACCTTCATCGTAGTGAAAAGGAGACTACGAGACTTGAACTTAAAATATAGTCTCATGTTCCCGGCTAAGCTCAGGGTGGAGAGCGAAATGGCGAGCATTGTTCTTTTTCTCTGCGGGAGAAGTGAATGACTGGCTGGATACCATGGCCTCGGGCGGGAGACGCATAGTCCCCTCTACGAGTTCCATTGAGACACCATCTTCCCTGTCCTCCTTGAGGGGCCAGAGACAGCCCATGCGCCAGAGATCACAGAAAAGAACGATGAGCCTGGGTCGGGTCACAGTCCGACACAACAGCACATTGCAGGCCTCCGATTCGGAGGTAGTACCAGATTCGGTGGACATGATTCCTGACATTGAGCTGTGGTCTAATGGCCCTGGCAGTGGACACGAAGGAACTTCATGCCCTGGACGCTACCTGCTGTACTGTATAGATAAGTTCTGTTTATATTGCAGTTAAGATTACGCTCTGGTATTTCGGATCAAAATTGTAATATTATGGGTCCACGGGGATCTTTCTTTCTAGACTTAGGGAGCATGGCCTATGGTTGCTCCATTAAGTTTCTCCTCAGTGGCCTATTCTTCGTATGCAATTTGTAGAAACTGGGGGTTAGATGGTGCATTGAAACAGATTGGATCGTGGGCGGCTGCAGGAGCAGCGACGCCCCCACTAGAGACTAGGGCCGGTGGGTAAGCTTGAGAGTAATCTTGCGCCCCAGTGTCACCAACTCTCTCACACAGCATTTAGTAGATACAAGTTTTGTCCTATTAGACAATGAAGGTTTGGGACAATCTCCTAAGCAACACATACTGTTTTTGGAATGTTTAAGGGAGGGGGAGGAGGGTGGTTTGGGGTGGTATGTATTGCTTGGTGTGGGGAACAGGAGTTGAGATTTCCAATTTATACTACTGCCCGTGGGAGGGTGAAGGTACAGGTTCGTCCACTTTTTACACGATGTTGTTACGCAGGGACCGATAGAGTCACACAGGATTATACTCTAATACACAGGCTGGGGAACCATTGTGAGGTGCGCTCTGGCCTCGGGGGTGTATATAGTGGATGTTTATGGCCCTATTGCCATGACAGTACAAACCTTGGAGGTACTTAATTGGAACGTCCGGGGAATGATGGGTCTGGATAAGCGTTGACAGATTCACGCCTTCCTGAAGTGAAACGGGGTAGCAATAGCGGGTCTGCAGGAAATGCACATATGGGGGACCGCAATACAGAGTCTACAGCAGAGGGGGAGGGGGCAGATCTATGCCACATGCTATTCTGGTTATGCACGAGGGGCACTTTTGTGGGTGGCACCGGGGTCCTGTTCCAACACTTTCAGCATGTTCTTGACCCTGATGGGCGATATGTTATCCTATTTGGGAGATGGGATGGCAAGGAAATATGTATAATTAATGTCTGTGCCCACAATTTGGACTGTCCCGACTTCTTCCCTACTATCCTACAAGCAGCCACTCCATACTTGGGGGCTGAGGTCCTTCTTTTTGGGGATTTTAATTGTATATTTGACGGAAACCTGGACAGGGAACCCCCTAGAGATCCCAATAAGCCGTGCATGTTGGGGTCCCTCATGGTACTCCTCCAGGGAATGCGAGCTAGAAATCCCGTAAAAAGGGAGTTCTCCTGCTAAACCCCCGCAGCCCAGACCTTCTCCCGCATTGATCATTGCTGTCTCTCCGAGGGCCTGTCTGCTGCCACTCAGGCCATTTCATATTTACCACAATACCTTTCCGGCCATGCGCCATTATTGTTGACTCTCCAGCGGCCCGGGATGTCCACCCATTCCCCTGTGGTGTCTCCGAGCCGAGACCCTTACGGACCCCCCATATGTGCAAACAGTGAATAAGGCGCTGAGTCATTACTTTGGAGAAAATAGGGGATCCACGGGATCAAGGTCCATGGAGTGGGAGGCAATGAAAGTCGTTATCAGAGGGGTTTGTATGAGAAAGATTTATAGCATTCGACAGCAACTCATTGCTGACATTGACATTTCAGAAAAACGCCTACAGTCCCTAGAGCATATACTATATAAGTAGGCTATCTGGTTTTAGGTTTAAACCTATAATAACTGATAAAACCTCACCGTAAGGAAAATAGCCATCATGGGTGTAAACATATAAACACTGAAAAAAACACCTTTGCAACCACAAACTAAGTGCCATTCAAAGAAAGGAAAAGATGAGTGAAAGAGACATTTCTTTCTCTTCCTGAAGGTGCCAATACAATGTAACTTTGTTATACAAGGTAGCATCAAGAAAGACTGGGCTAACATTCTGCTTGAGTTTTGTTGTTTAGGGATGTCACTAAAACATTGTCTATTCTTTCTTCTGCTTTTTTCAGTTTTGTGGTCTTTGGTCTAAAGATGCAGTGTTTAGAAGCATGTTTTAGGTCTTATTTAGTTATTTTAGTAACTGTAGACCATCAGGAAATATCAAAATCATATTTGATATATTGGCTACTTTTGATTTCACTGGTAGGTAAAATGGCTGGTTTCATAAGAATCTTTCCTAATATGTGCCATCACATTTGCCCACAGACAGAGTGAGTAAAATCCTTTGATACATCAGCCCCCTTTTCTGGTAAGTCATATTGATTGTAAGTGAATTGCCAAACACCCCAAGGTTTAAACATTCAATGCAAGATGTAGTGACAGGTATATGTGAAAAGAATGTTGTCACCGAGCATCTGAGATAGTGGTGAAAACATAACACCAGACGATTGGTAAACATTGAACGCAGTGTCACTTGGAATGCTACTCTAAGTTCCTACCAAGTTCAATAAAGATTGGAGTGATATTGTTTTTATATGCAGTAATTCACCTATGTATGTGAAAAGGTTGTATGATGGTCTGTCAAAATCGATACCTGAGCTGAAGAGCTTCCGTGTAAGAGATCCTTGTAACTTGATAGATGGTATGCTGAAAGCATCTTTACAATCCTCAGAGTTAATGAAAAATGCTATTGACTTTGTAGCCCATTCTGGTGCAGTGACAATGTATTTGGACCTCTTATACTCTGTGTACATACTATCTATACGCATGCACCATCAGTGCAGAAAGCAAGTAATAATTCAAATTAAATTAAAATTCAAGAAACACCGGAAAAACACTGTTTCTATTGTTTTTAATGGCGCAAAAACCACTGATAACCACTTTTTTTAAGGTATTAAAAAAACTGAAAAAACCCCACCAGAATTTACCAAAAGTAGAAACTGAAAACAGGAAAGCCTATATATAAGACTCCTGCTGACATGACGGAGTGGACGCGACTCCGGGGTGGCCTTCTTGAGGCTTGGTCGAGACTGGAAAAACACAACTATACGACTTACAGACAACGATTGTATATGGAGGGAGATAGATCAGGAGGGCTCTTAGCACACCTCATCTGCACTGAGACGGTACAGACCCCGATCTTGAAGCTCTACAATACCATGGGGAATGAGGTATATACTCAAGATGCGATCATACAGGAATTCGCTACACATTTACGCCAGACAGGTTCGACTGGGATGCAGACTCGACCGCAGACACTGACTGATTTTTTGGGGGACATAACACTTTCTGTCCTGGAGGACGATGATGCAGAAGTTTTGGGGGCACCACTGACTAAGGAAGAAATTTTGGCAGTGATTAAAAAGTTAAAATCTGAAAAGTGTCCAGGTAGTGATGGGCTCCCTGCTGAATTTTATAAACAGTTTGCTCCGCAGCTGGTAGATCTTCTACTGGCGGTATATAACGAGGTTCTAGATGTGGGGGTCCTTCCTGCCACCACGATGGAGGCGCTAGTGACCATGATCCTGAAACCGGATAGGGATCCCCTTTCCCCAGGCTCTCACAGGCCCATCTTGCTATTGAACATAGATGAAGAAATTCTGAGTGGAGTGTTAGCGGCGTGACTCTTGCCATATATGACCCGTTGTTCAGGGTCGCAATACTACTTACAACCTCTGCAGCCTTGCACATGTATAGCACGCAACACACCTGCAGGAGGAGGACTGGGCTTTGTGTCTCCTGGACATCCGTCAGGTCTTTGACTCTGTTGAATGGGACTATATGTGGATGGTGCTTGGATGAATTGGGCTGGGGATAGATATCTTAGATGGTTAAAACTGCTGTATAATAAGCCAACAGCCCGGATCTGCCTTCGCAATCAGGACTCAGAACGCTTGGAGCTCCAGTAAGGCATGCGACCGGGTTGCCCCCTGTCGCCACTCATTTTTGCTCTTGCGATGGAGCCCTTGGCGGCCTCTCTTAGAGGCAGAATGGCACATCGGGGGATCCGGCTGGGGGCAATGCTTCACGTGGTGTCAATGTACACCGATGATACCTTACTATTCCTCAGGCACCCGAAGGATGCGATCTCGGAGCTCCTCCAAGACCTAAATGGATTTGGCAAACTGTCAGGACTTTGCTTTAATCCAGGGAAGTCTAAGATGTTCCCAATGGGGAGCCTGGCCGGCAAAGAGGAGAGTGAGTTACCTAGGGTGGGGATGACCTGGATTAGGGGCTCAATCCGCTATCTCGGGATTAAGCTATCGCACACGGGGGAGACCTACCTGGAGCGAAATATAGGGAATTGTGTAGATGGCATCTGCAAATCGATCGATTTCTGGAAGGACTTACCCCTGTCCTTGATGGGACGAATAGCGTTGATTAAAATGTTTTCTCTCGTGTTGCTTATATACTATGCAGAACTCCCTCTACCATATTCCATGGATATATCATTTCGTAAGATTGATCGTCTATTGGTGGATCTTTCAATGGGGGGGTCAAAAAGAAAAGGGTGAAATTAGATACCCTACAGAGGACATGGGACAAGGGAGGCTTAGAGGTCCCCATGCTGGGCTTTTACTACATAGCGACACAGCTACAACATGCTGTCCAGTGGCTAGATGGGGATGAAAACTGGGAGAAGCGGCTGTTGAAGGGCACACACGGGGGATGCCTTTACCGGATCTTCTCATGATGGGATCTCGTGTGTCAGAAAGTGTCTCATATATTATAAGGCATGTGGCCGCAATCTGGGAACTAGTAATTAAAACTGTAATGAAAAGAGCACCCTCTGCTCCAGAGGCTCCGCTGTGGGTTGAGGTGCCGTTTAAACAAATAAGTCAAACAATGTCTATTCTTAGATGGACGGAGGGGGGCTGCTCCATGATGGGAGACCTTTATCTGGGGCAAAAGTTCATTACCAGAGAGGAGGTGGAAATCACGTTTGAGCTGGGTAGGGGGCAGTACCTTCAATATGCCAAGATCTCGGTGGTAGCATGTGAGGTGTGGCCATTGTTCCCTGAGGAACCATCTACTGCTGCTATGCTTCAGGCTCTTGTGACATTAACGGGAGACCGAAGTCTGGTATCACATATTTATAAGGCATTGAGAGAGGACCTGAATACGCATCTGCTCCCTCTTCAAGCTCAATGGGATGCAGTGCTGGGGGAGCCCTTGACAGATCCAGAATGGCAAAAGGTACACAATGGGGTTAAAACGATAAGTTCAAATACTAAATTCAAACTCACAAAATACAATATAGTGCACCAAACCTACCTGACACCGAGTGTACTACATAAAATATACCCTGATGAATGTCCTCGATGCGGACATGGTGACACCCAGTTCCTACATATGAAATGGGATTGCCGGGGCTGGGTTCCTTCTGGAGGTCAGTAATGGAGACTTTGCGCCGCATGACGGTGTGGACACTACCCTATATCAATTAAAGGGGTGCTGCTGGGATTGCTCTCTAGACCCAAGGTGGAAAAGCTCACGCGTAGATTCATCCAGTTGGGGTTGGTTTTGGCTAAAAGAAGAATTGCAATCAGTTGGATAAGTTTGCGACCCCCCTACGGCGAAGCAGTGGATGGGAGATTGAAGGGAATGGGCGACGGCAGAGCTAATTCGGATGAGACGGGTCCGGAGGGATGAGAGGCTAGCAGAAGACGCAATGGCGTGGAACGTTATGATTATGGAGGTACACGGGTGGAAGGTGGGCCCTCACAGGAATCAGAAGAACAGCGTACTGGAGAGGATGCCTCTGTGGAGGACGCTTGTCCTCAGGTCTTGTACCCAGGGCACAGTGTAAGACATGACTATTTTTATTCAGTATCTGACCTGTAATTGTACTAACAGGATGGAGCTCTTCTATGTGTGACTCGGGGGGGTGGAGGTATGGGTCAGTTAGTGTTAAGATGTTATGTTCTTTCTAGAAAAGAGTGATCGGTATACGTTCTTCTTCAGCTCTATACATTCGATAACATGTTGGGGATTTGCATTGTTTTCCTTGCTCTTTTAAGATGGTATATTATCCTTGTGAAGACACCTTATATGTATATTTGTACATGAAATGGAAGGCTAATTCAGAGCGTTGTGTTTGAAAGTTTAAAATCAATAAACATATACATTAAAAAAATACTGCTCAACAAATAAAGAAGTTATTTCTATAAAGAAGACGTTTGTGTCATTACAGTAACTTACTTCTTTGTTTAAAAGTCTAAATGTGAAAGAAATTTTGGGTGAATTTGAACTTAAGTAGAAATAATAAATCACTATTTTACAAAAAAAAATCTCTAATTTGTGTGAAAATAATTTTATCACAGACACAACTGCTTTTATTAATGAATTCTTTAAATTTAATCAACCCCTTGTAACATCCATTCCTAATAATTGGGATGGTTTCAATGCCTCATTTTGAGCCTTCACTATTGCCTATTCTGCTAAAAGGAAAAGAATTATCAAATGCTCAGTACCTTGCTTCATTACAACAAATTAAAACATTATAACACACTTATTTCACCCCTAACCCTCCTTCAGTATTACATAAATTGATCAAAACTAAATCTACCCTCAATAAACTACCCACCATTGAAGATTGTAATATCCTGCATAAAATTAAATCAAAAAATCACCAAGGTCAAATCAAAGCAGGCAAAATATTGGCTAATTATTTAAAAATTAAATCTGAACATAAAAATATCAGACCTATTCAGAATGAACTCATTAACAAAACTACATCCTCTGATGTTCATATGTCTAATACCTTCAAGGAATATTATAAATCATTATATTCAGATGACACCAATCCTTTAGAACACGCCATTCACACTTTTTTAATGATATTCTTAAACCTTCTTCTCTTCCTGACAAATTTAAATAATTAGAAGAGGACATTACCTTACAGGAGATTACAGATGCTATAAAATCCCTAAAACAAGCTAAAGCCCCTGGCACTCATGGTTTTTCTATTGAACTTGTCTCTTCTTTTTCTACTGTTTTTGCTCCTAAATTGTTAGAACCTTTTAAGTCATTTATTCTAAACTCTAAGGACACTGGATCTTTTCTAGAAGCAGTGATTGTTATTATTCCTAAACCTGACACAGATCACACCTTTTGTATAACTATTGCCGCCCTCTTTTATTAATTAACTACGATTGTAAATTTGCTAAAAGATTAGCCTCCCGGTTTGAAAATATTGTTCCCGGACCTTTTAAATCTGGCCAATCTGATTTTGTGAAAGGTAGATTTGCTGCAGATAATGCAAGAATGTTCTCTAACATTCTCGCATTTGGTAAAAAATATCCTTGCCCCTTGCAGCTTTGTTCCTTGACGCCAAAAAAGCTTTTGCACGTATTAATTGGCAATTCACGTTTACTACTCTCCACTGGTTTGGTTTTGGCCCTATTATTATTGCACTCATAAGATTATTATATTCAGACCCTTGGGTCAGTGTTTTTGTTAACAGACGCTTCTCCACATATTTTCATTTACATAGAGGTACAGGGCAAGAATGTCCTCTTTCCCCCTTACTCTTCATTGTTTGTCAAAAAACTTTTCTTGAGCTTATCCATTGTAGTGCACTTATATATGGCTTCAATCTTAATTCCCTTAACAAAAAAATGATTGGCCTATGCTGATGATATATTAAAATGTATGTCTGAACCTCTTTCCTTTTGAAGACCTTTTTTTAAAAGAAATCAAATTATACTCTGTTTCCTGTTATAAACTCAATTTCTCCAAAACTGAAATTCTACCACTAAATTCCTTGTGTTAGCAACATATGTTTTCTGACACTAATTTTACCTGGTGCCCTTCAAAATCAAATATCTTGGCATTTGGTTTTCCTCTACTATTTCAAAGACACTTAACTACACGTTTACTACTTTAAAACTTAAACTTCAGAAATTACTTTCATCATGTTCTACCCTTCATTTATCATGGTAGGGTAGGCTAAACACTATCAAGATGATGATTCTCCCAAATGTCTTTTATATATCAATGCTACCTTCTAAAATACCTCTTTCCTACTTTTGTCAGATTAATTACATTTGTTCTAAATTATTTTAGAATAATAAACATGCATGTGTTGCCTTATCTAAACATACACGTCCAAAGAATGAAGGTGGTGTTTGTTTTCCTGAATTTAAGTTGTATCGCTCATCCTTTTTGATTCAACTATTTTCCGCTGCAACTAATGATTTTCAAGATTCTCCCATACCACAATGGATTGTCTTTCAACATTCTTTATTAAAAGATTTCTCACTTACTGATCTAATTTACATGACCAATTGTACTATTATTTCTACAAAACCTAGTCTAAAATATTTTCATCATCTGCTAATGCAATATTTACTGCCAGATTTGACTCTTACTAATGTTTTCTCGCTTCTTCTATTTGGTACAACAAATGTATTATATGTCACAGAAAATCATTCTATTTTAAACATTGGAAGGAGAAAGGCATCATTTTTGTCTATCAGCGTGTTTAACACAACTCCATAAGTCCTTTTCTGTACATATAAATACAATTTATTATACCAAGCTCTTTCTTACACGAATACAATTTACTATCGTCTGCACTTCAAACCCTTCTCTCAACCAACACTTTTCCTCCTGATATTTCATTACCTACATCTCTGACACCATTACATTATTTCCTCATAACTCTATACCCAAAGCTGCTTTCTTATATAACATTTTATTATCTCCCAACACTATAAGATCCAAACCTTCTGTTGAATTACTATGGGAAACTGATCCTATTTAGATTTGGGATAAAATATGGCTTAAAATATTCAAAACGTGTAAAGCTGCACGCATCATCTGATCTCTAGTCTCGAGTCAGCAGATTCAGTTGGCAAAGGAAGAGATGTTTCTGGGCAGGGCCTCGTCTTCTCACTTCTTCTTCAGTGGTCCAGCCAGGAAGCCTAACAACTGAGCTTTATATTTACTGTGCTCATCTATGGGTACTCTGACTTAGGACCAACCTCATCACTACCAGCTGGGAGAGCTATGATCTTACAAAAACACTGTGTTTGCACTGCAGCCAGAAAATAAAATGTGAAAAGGAACCATACCATACTGGTTCCTGAACTTTAGACAGTGGACCACATATCCTGTTTGGAAATTGTTTATAAAGATTGGACTCAAACTTTTTAACTTTGTTCTAGTTACAAGCTATTTCACTGGCCATAGATGGGGTACTCAACGGTGCATTCAGAGATCTTTTGTGATCCAGGACTGGAATCACTGATTGTCAGTATCCCTGAGGTGAGAAGATATCACTTTAAGTTTATGCATGATAATGGAGAGCTGTAAGTCCTTTTGAGACCCAAAAGCCTGCTTATCTGGTTACTTGTAGGAGAGAAGGATACATTTTTTCTGCAAGAGACATCTGTTCGAGGTGAGAAGCCTATCCACCCAGTTTGGTGAGAGGAGCAGCTAGGGAGAAGTGGTTTGCTGTGAGAGTGGGCCTGGAGTTGACTAAAGTGTGTCTAAGCATCTACTGGCTTCCCTACATCACAAAGATCAGCCAGCGAGAACCTGTGACTTGCCAGTGTGACAGGAGCTGTTATGACTCTGTCATTGCTGCACCCTGGGATCTGCAGCCCTGCACACCCACTAAGGGAAGGAATCCTGAGCTGTGGCTGCGGGACCAGCCAAGTTGGAGTGCATTTTCTGTGCTAAAAAGAGGATCAGCCCAGAAGACTTAGGGGTAAATTTATTAAAGTGTCACCCAACGCAACGCAGCAGTAAAAATTGCTGTGCTGCATGCCAGGGAGTGAGCAGGAGAGCACCATATCTGCAGAGCTACGGCTCTTTCTACCCCGTTCCTAGTGCCAGAGCAGGATTTTGCTGCTGTACATCATGTACACACCTTTGTGCCAGACTGCAAGGGTGTGTAAAAGAGTATACTACAGGTTGTGCACGGGAAGGGTTCCCTTCCAGTGTAAAATACTCAGGAGCGGCCCATGCAGGTAAGAGCTGTGGGGTGGGGGGCAGGGTGGAGGGGGAGTCGAAAGACGACGGCGAGGGAAAATTACATTAAAAAAACAAAATCACTTACCCTGCGCTCAATCAATCAATCAGTCAGGGGTTTATATAGCGAGCTACTCACCCGTGAGGGTCTCAAGGCGCTGTGTGGGGGGGGCGGCTGCTCCGGGTCAGTCAAAGAGCCAGTTCTTTAGGTCTCTGCTAAGGCAGTGGAAGCTGGTGGAGGTGACGGCATTGATCTGGCAGTTAATTGAGAAGGAGGTGTCAAGGATGATGCTGAGGTTTCGAGCGTGGTCTGTAGGGGTGGGTGGGCTCCCAAGGGGGAGGGCCACCAGGTGTTGTCCCAGGCAGAAGTGCGGGGTCCGAGGATGAGGATCTCAGCTTTCTCTGAGTTTAGCTTTAGGCAGCTGTCCTTCATCCAGGTTGCTACGTTCTTCATTCCTTCCTGGAAGCAGAGTCTGGTGTCTTCGGGGTTCTTTGTGAGCGAGAGGATGAGCTGAGTGTTGTCTGTGTAGGATACGATGCTGAGCCCATGCTGTCTGACGATGGCGGCGAGGGGGGCCATGTAGATGTTGAAGAGCATGGGGCTGAGTGATGATCCCTGGGGTACTCCATGGGTTTGGAGAGGAAGGGAGTAAGTCAGATCCTCTGGGTTCTGCCGGAGTGGAAGTATTGGATCCAGTTAAGGGCGACTCCTCCTGCGAGGGTGCGATGTGAGACAGTGTCGAAGGCTGTGGGGAGGTCTAGGAGGACGAGGGCCGCGGTGTGTCCCTGATCCAGTAGCATGCGGATGTCATCGTTGAAGGCAAGGAGGGTGGTCTCGGTGCTGTGATTGCTGCGGAAACCAGACTGGGAGGCGTCCAGGATGGAGTTGTTTTCTCTGAAGGCGGTCAGCTGGGTGTTTAAGAGTCACTCAGTGATTTTGGCCGCAAAGGAGAGGAGAGAGATGGGTCGGTAGTTTTTCAGGTCTGTAGGGTCGGCTGTTGATTTCTTGAGGAGGGGTTTAACCTCCGCCCATTTCCAGTTGTCTGGGCAGATGCCTGAGCTGAGGGAGGCGTTGACGTGCATCCTAGTTCGGGTGCAATGATGGCGGCGGCCTTGTGGAATATGTGCAGTGGGCAGGGGTCCGTTGGGGCTCCTGAGTGGGTTTTCTTCATGGTCGCGGTGATGAGTTCGATTGTAGAGGGATCCCAGGACGTGATTGTAGGCTTATCAGCGGCGGTGGGTAGGGGGGTTGTGATAGTCGTTGGTTCACTGAGGTTGTCGTAGAGGGCCTTTATTTTCAGATGGAAGTAGGAGCTGAGCTTGTCGCAGAGTTCCTGGGAGTGTGTGACGTCTGTAGCTTTGCAGGTGGGTTTGGCGAACTGATGTATGACGTTGAACAGTTCCTTGGCGTTGGTCACGTTAGTCTGAACTTCGTCTCTTATGAAGGTCCGTTTGGTGTCTCTTATGTGCTGCTGGTATTCCTTCAGGGCTCTCTTGTGGTTGTTCCGAGATTCCGTCGTTTTCAGGTTTCACCAGGATTTCTCTAGGCGTCTACAGGGGCGTCTGGCTTCTTGAATCTCTGTGGTGAATCAGGCGGCTTTCAGAGGGCATTGTTTGGCGGGGCGGAGGGGAGAGAGCTTGTCGGCGCAGCAGGAGATATAGCTGTGAAATTCCCTGGCTGCGGAGTTTTGTGTCGTTTGTGGTGAAGGGAGGGTTTTGACGGAGGGTGGTGCTGAGGTGCTCCATTGTGACCTTGCTCTAGTTCCGTTTTGGCGGGTGCGGGTTGGGTTTGGGTGCGGTGGTGGAGTTGAACGTGAAATGGACGCAGTGGTGGTCCATCCAGAGGGGCTGGGTGGTGTGGCTGAAGCGGCTGTTAGTTCCTCACGCGAAGATGGGGTCGAGGGTGTGACCCGCTCTGGGGGTGGGTGCGTTGATATGCTGCTTCAGTCCTAGGATGGCGAGGTTGTCGAGGAGAGTGGTGGAGTCGGGGTCGTTGCCGTTGTCGAGGTGGAAATTCAGGTCCCCGAGTAGAATGTAGTCTGTGGAGGTGCGGCGAGCTATTGAGGTTGCGTGGTGAGTGCACGGTCCTGTCTGTAGATCAGGGTGCCGCGTAGCATGGTCCTGGGGCTAGTCTGGATCTGTGTTGGAGTGGGGGTCACTTGTGCTGGATGTGGAGAGTCGAAGGGGGGGTCATGTGTGCGATGGCGAGTCCTCCTCCTGACCTCACAGCATCGCCAACTCATCAATTTTTAAATGTAATTTTCCCTCGTCGTCATCTGTCGACCCCCCCCCCACCTAAACACCGCTCTACCTGCCCGGGCTGCTTATGAAAATACTATGCCTAGACAGCTTTCAAAATGTGTCCTGCTTTGTATGTGTGCTGTACAGTGCAGCACACATGCAAAGTCAGAAATGAAAGGAGAAATTAAAGCATTTCTCCTTTTAATGCCTGGTTACAAAAGTCATTATTTTTTTAAGCACAATCCTGTCTCACATTTTGGCAGATAGGGTTTTGCGTCAAAAAGGGTGGGTTGTTGCATGGGAATACCCATGTATTGCACCCTTGACAGTAAGTAACGCAAAGCAGCACTTTGCTCGACATTGCGTTATTTTTTTTGTCAATTTACAGTGCAAAACAAGTTTTGCACTGAAAGGAAATTAATAAAAAAAAGTTTATGCTAGTTTGCCTCACTTTTATGATACAAACCCATTTCAAAATGTTAGTAAATTGCAACCCAAGCCTATAGAGGGTCGGTGAGGCCCCTTTACTCTCTCTGCAAGCTGCAAAGCTGTGCACACTCAAACGCCCAATGCCCATTGTGAAAAGCCTATAAGACTGACAAAACATGATATTTTTGGAGTCAAATAGCTGGCATTTGAAAAGTAGGCGATTGTCATCAAGAGAACTGTCAAAAGGAACATTTCCAAACAAGTAGCAAGCATTGTTATTCGACCTCTTAAGGTAAAAAGCAGAATGGTTATAATTTTCCATTTCATAATGGATGCTCTTTGAAATTGGAAAGTGACTTACTTCCTGAAGCTACATTGTTCAAAGTTTAATGACTGGCAGAGTTATACGAGTCGAATTTAGGTAATTTCTTTTTATACCATGCATCAATAATTTTCCTCCGAGTAGTCTTTTTTTGCATCCTGATGATATTTCCCATTGTTTTTAAGTGAAGATCAAACATCCCGAATGAGCACTGTGGAGAATGCCGCTGCCCGCGTCCCACGCAGTGGGACATCAGCAGGGCAGCTTTCTAGTGGCCGCCCGTCGCAGCCTTCCCCCCCCCCTGTTCCGCCTCGTGAGCGAGGCCGCGCCCAGGGTGGGGAGCGCCCAATGAGTGTGCAGGTGGGAGGCGGGCCGTCAGGGGGGTGAGGCTAGCCCCCCCCTACTTAGGCGTCCCTCTCTCTCAGTTCCTCCTCTGCTTCCTGCGCGCCGCTCCGGCCTGGACACGCGTATTCCCACCCTTTCCGCTTACCCTGCGTGGCGGAGACAGCGCGTTATTGGAATGTTTTAATGTTTCTCTTTTGCATTGCAGGCGGAGTTACAGGGCGATCTGCAGGCAGAAGAGTACAGTAAGGGTACCTCTGCGACAGGCGGTACAGTAAGGGTACCCCTGTCCGGCACAGCAAGGGTGCCCGAGCCAAGGTCCAGGAGCCGAAGGGCGTTCTGGGAAGACCGCGACGGCGCCCCGTTAGTCCTTCGGGCGGTTGGGGGGCCTGACCAACCGGGGGTGTGCCACAACACGCTCCGCCCCTGTCAGAAGGGGCGGGAGTAGGAGACAGATCACGTGACCCAGCGGATGATCTGAAAATAAATATGTGCCGCACTGCCGGGCATCGACCCACCGTGCGTGCTGGCTCACCAGGCGGGCGGAGCAGCGAGGGGCTGCTTGCCCTGGATCGCCCGTAAGATAACCCATTTATCGTTATACTTATGTTGTATGAAATAAACCTGCAGCAGTTCTTCACCCACAATGAAAGTGTCAGTGTAATCCTTGGGTGACGTCTGTGCATGCGTGTTGTGTGGAGCGGATGACGGTGTGGTCACTAAACCTATTGATGATTCTGTTGTTGTGTGCAACCCTGTGATGACTCACGCTGCTTATTGCTAAATACTGCTTAAACTTGCTAAATTGATGCTGTGAACAGTTAGATACTGTACAGAAAGGATTGCGCAAAGATGGGACATGGAGGGGTGTGGTTTCTGCGCTGATCAAGATTCGGGTGGTGGTTTCTGAACCGAGCAAGATGGGGGATCGTGGTCTCCGCGCCAAGCAAGATGGAGGCGGACAACTGAGCTCCGTTCCAACACGGAGCTCTTTTTGTCCTTTCCAGCAGTTTCCAGGGCGCTTCACAATGCTGGCATTTCGTTGGTGGAAATGCATTGCACCAACCTCATTTTCAGCTGTTTTGCAGCTCTATTGCACTGTTATTTTGTTCCCAGGGCCTCGGCTATGATCTTCTGTTTAGACTGGAGCGGTTGTCGTTTCAATAGCGCTTGGCTTACCTCCTCAGCACCAGACCTACTTGTCAGGCTTGTTTCTCCTTTAATTGATTCTGTTGCCAGTAAGTCATTATTTTCATGCTGCAATGTGATCTTCTTCATTTACTTTATGAGGGCTAGTGTTTCATATTGCTTCTTCACTGCTTTGCCTTTATTTCTTTTATTTTGTGACCTCCCTTTTTTTTGCGTGCTGCTTGTTCCTTGTGGCCTTATCTTCAAACATGACATTATTTTTATAAGACTGCTAATTGGAGTTTATGCTCTATAATACTACTTCATTCAAGTGACAACGTGAGGTGGCTAGATAAGCTTAGGGAAAACCATATAGTGGCCGTACAGCAAACTTTGGATACTGAAAGATCTTTCTTTATGGATGGGTATTCTTTTTTTAAAAGTGCATCTCCATCAGCAGCTGGGCATGTCAGGGGTGGACTTCTTATCCTTGGTTCTCTCAAGATCCCTTGTAGGCGAAGCCTAGTGGAAAGTAAATCTTCAAACATGGTGTCTACTGAATTGGTTTTTAATCCCCGCTTTTAATCAGAGCTCTGAAACCGAACACTGCCAGGTTATATTAATGGGCGAATTTGATGTTGATGTTTGCTAGACAGGTAAAAAATACATCCGATATAATTCCAGTGGTCCAGCGGTCACCCATTTAAATACAGAACAGAGTAATCTGCTTGAAGAGTTTTTGGCAGCTAATAATTGGCACTGTCTGGTTCAGACCAGAGAGGATAAAACTATTCCCTCTTTTTCTGGAAGGAGCTGTTCCTCTGTCATGTATTTTATTATGTTATCAGTCTCTTTAGCAGCCTTAGTTTACTAAGTGAGAATTAGTTAGAATAACTTCAGTGACCATAACCCCGTTTTAATTGGATTTGGTCTGGGACTTGGAAATGGATATTAGTACGAATAAGAGTCACTCCAACAAAACCCTAAGCACAAAGGATGAGGCCAGGAGGTCAAAATAGGATAGGGTGGTAGCAGAGACTTTTTTATAAAACCTTTACACTCAAAATATGGGTAATATTGACTTTTTTTAGACATTGATTCTCAGGCTACAGGATATGGTAGTCCTTGAAGCTTAGACTTAGGGCCAGATGTAGGTGGCTAAATACCGGTCGGTAACGTCGAAATTCGCAGAATTTCAATATTACCGTCCGGTATTTAGCCATGTGCAATGTAGGTAACACCGAACGCCATCACAAATAAGGAATCGGCAAAAATAAGGGAAACCAGTTACCGACTCCTTAATTTGCGATTAGCAGACACCGAAACCCCTAAATACCGAATCGGTAAATAAGAAATCCTTAAATAATTGCAAATCCGATGTACCAAAAATCGGTAATACCGAATTTTCGGTATTTAGGAGTCGCTAATTACCACTGACTCAAAGCAGCTGGTAATCAGGTGCACTGCATTTAAACAGCCCCAAAATGCAACAGTGTGAACACAATGGCGGCGCTCTACGTAATTGCAAGGCGGCTACGTTTGCAAGCAGCAGGACTGAGGATCTGGAGATGTGAGGAGCGTGTGTATAGACTGCGCGTTACACTCTTTCAACTGACTGAGTCTGTAATCCATGAGAGGAACAGGCTACACCCCAAACCATCCTAGACCTGATACGGGACCTGCACCCACTCCTGGAGCATCAGACACCAAGGGCGCACGCTATACCAACACATGTGCAGGTGCTCTGTAGCCTGCACCTACTTGCATCAGGAAGTTACCAGGGGGTGATAGCTGTGGCAGGTGGTGTGTCACAGAGTTGCCTGTCCCGTTTCTTCAATTCTTTCTTGGATGCCATGATGCAAAGAATGCATCACTACATACGCTTCCCCAGCACACAGGCGGAACTGCAGAAGACAAAGCTAGATTTCTACCAAAAAGCACAGTTCCCAAATGTAATAGGGTGCATTGATGGGACACACATACCAATCTGCCCACCTGCAGCCATAGAGTGTATATACCGGAACCGCAAATCTATGCATTCCATCAACGTGCAGGTGATATGCGATGCGGACCCCATCATCACTGACATTGTGGCCAAATTTCCAGGGAGTACCCATGACTCCTACATATTCAGGAACAGTGGGATCTACACACGTATGGCTGGGGGTGAATTTGGAGAAGGATACCTGCTAGGCAAATCAATGTGACACACCCTGATGTATACCTTGGATGAATGTGTTGGTGACTCATATTAATGGCACTTCCTTTCTCACATATGCCGTGCGGGCATTTATCCTGACTCCATACCTCAACTCATCCACACCAAGTGAGAGAAGATACAATGTGGCACATAAAAGCACGCGCAACGTTGTGGAGCGCACCTTCGGACTCTTAAAAAGCAGGTTCCGCTGCCTCCACAAAAGTGGAGGTGCACGTCAGTACCGCCCATCATCTGCTGTAAAATAATAGCAACATGTGCCATGCTGCATGACCTTGCCACAAAGAAAGGAACAGCAGTGGAACTAACTGACTCTGAGGACGAGGATGAGGACTGTCCACAGCCAGAGCACAGCACAGCAGGTGTGGCAGCAGCACCAGATGGGAGACACAGACAGGCAGAGATAACATGCAACTATTTCTGAGTAAGTAATGAGACACAGCCAGTTACTATAAGTGAGTGATGGTGTTTAATTGTCATAGCACACCACCACAACATGAAGGGCTTCACATGCCAGGCCTAGTTTGAATGCAGATTACAAAACCAAAAAGGGTTACATCACCCATTTTGGTAAACAATGTGATGGCTGGCATTACTTCCTGCACCCACGCGCAGCACTGCTGCGTTCCTTGGGTACACTGTCCTTACTGGCACTGTGTCCTGTGGCAGCGCTGTGACGTTCACTATTCCCCCCATCACCTGTAGTGGAAACCTGGTTTGTCTGTAGCACTTCTAGTGCACTGGTCACTGTGACCAGCCCCCTTGCCATGCAATTCAGGGCCTGCAGGAAAGCAAATAAATTAGCTGTGCAACAGAGGAAAAGGGACATCAAGGAGCTAGCCTGGGAGGACCTATGCCAAGCTTGTATTACAGCGGGTAGTCATCATTTTGGGAGATAGTTAATAGACTTTTGTTAATGGCCTTGTAAACAATAGGCTGGACCATACTATCGCACACGATAGCGGGGTAAGACATTTCGAGGGAATATCTAGTGGGAAGGACCTGGTAGGGCCTGATACCCTTTGGGTGCCAGAAAAAGATATTGTACTCTGTTTTTTCACCACTGAGGAGGTGATCAAAGCTATTCTGGCCACAGCGGATGGTAATGAGCCAGGGCCAGATGAGGTTCCCCCAGACCTTTAAAGAGGAGATTATCTGATGAGGGCTAACATCTTGCATCATTTTTGTTTTGTGCAAAAAACAAAAAATCAAAACCAAAGGGGATGATGGACGGAGTGTTGAACATTTCAAGCACCCACCCCCAGTCAACTGATCTGGGTTTAATCCATCATCGTTCTTTAGCTCACTCCGCCACCCCAGTTCAGACATGGCCATATGAAAATCAGTCTGACCCTGTGCCTCATGGGAACAGTCCAGCCCGAACTGCCAAGCCATGTCTTCCCTGGACTGGAAACAAGCATCCTGGGACCGGTTTCTGGCTAATCAGCCGTCATCAGCCAGGCTAGCTTGAATCCAGTGGCAAAGTGAGCAAGGGACCCACGTCTGGGCATATCCTGCCAACTTAAGGTGAACAAAGCAAAACCAAAGAGGATGATGGACGGAGTGTTGAACATTTCAAGCACCCACCCCCAGTCAACTGAACTGGGTTTAATCCATCATCATTCTTTAGCTCACTCCGCCACCCCAGTTCAGACATGGCCCGTATGCAAATCAGTCTGACCCTGTGCCTCATGGGAACAGTCCAGCACGAACTGCCAAGCCATGTCTTCCCTGGACCGGAAACAAGCATCCTGAGACCAGTTTCTGCTTAATCAGCCGTCATCAGCCAGGCTAGCTTGAATCCAGTGGCAAAGTGAGCAAGGGACCAACGTCTGGTCATACCCTGCCAACTTAGGCAAACAAAGCAAAACCAAAGGGGATGATGGATGGAGTGTTGAACATTTCAAGCACCCACCCCCAGTCAACTGATCTGGGTTTAATCCATCATCTTTCTTTAGCTCACTCCGCCACCCCAGTTCAGACATGGCCATATGCAAATCAGTCTGACTCTGTGCCATTTTTTTTGTGCAACATTTAAATCTGGTTGTCCTTCTACCTGGTCTTGAGCAATAATTCTGCCTATTTTTAAAAAAGGGGCCAGGGATGATGCAACCTGCTATCGGCCTATTTCCCTTCTATACTCAGCTGTTAAAACAATGGGGAAAGTTGTCTTGGAATGTCTAACCTTATGGCTAGAAAACTCCAATGTAATATCCGATTTACAATATGGTTTCAGGCAGGGAAGAGGGACCCTGGTTCTATTTATCAATCTACAATTGGTAGAGGGCAAATATACAGTAGGCAAGAAGGGCTGCCTACGCATGGCATTCATACACCTAACCTTGGCATTTGACCAAGTCAATAGATCCAAACAATGACATATTTAATGGAGTTGGGCAAGGATGTCGAGCTTGTGTCATCCTTAGACAATTTTGATTCTAATCATTGCCAGGTATGACAAGAGTGGCAGCTTGAATTCCTCCATAGTGGGTTTAGAGAGGGGTAAGCCAATGGTGCATTTTACCCCTCCTGAATTTTAGCGATACATCAACAACTTTGGGGACTTTTTGACTGTAGCCAGCAGGCAGATTCCAAATGCGGGGTCTAAATTAATCCCATCCTGTTATACGCAGGTGACATGGTCCTGTTTGCCTGGACTGCTGTGAGTCTCCAACTTTTGTTAAATGCTGTCATTAATTTTATAAACTCCCTAGATCTGTCCAACAATATTACCAAATCACATACCATAACAATTGGCTGCAGGAAGGCTGGTGGGCAAAGGTTCTTTGGAAATCGCGTTGAACTTACCAAGGTCACAACCTTCCCTTATCTGTGGGTCTAATTTGACAACAAAGGCTCTTGGGCTGCTCAAAAAAAGAACATACTGTTGAGGGTGGTAGGCCCTACCATGGATTTTGCACTCAGACTGCGTGCCAAACCAGTAGCTGCTTTATTGAAGGTGTATTGAGAAAAGTGCATACCAATGGTGACGTACGGGAGCAATGTCTTGGGGTATAAAGATAGGAGAGAACTTCAGGTGGTTAAAATATTTTTTTGCGCAGTCTGCTTGCTGTTCCAACCAGCCCTTCCTCATTCATGTTACACGAGGAGGTTGGTCTGCATTATATTTCTGATCTCATCGCACAAGCACCCATCACTCGAAGGTTGAGAGTTTGGTCTAGCCCTGCCCCTGTCTTAAATCAGTTATTCATTGAGGATTGTAGAGCACTAGATCGGGCCTTATATATCCCATGATTAAAATATGTAAAAGAATCACTTTCGAGTGTGCATTGCCTGGATTTACTTATTAAAACTAGCCCCTTATGATCCATGGAGACAGACGCTGTAAAAAACTTGCTTCTGGACAAGTGGCAAAATTAATGAGAGGGAGGGAACTCGCCAAACCAACTATAAGCAGTATATTTTATTGAAAACATGTCCAAAGGAGGAACCTTACCTGTCAACTGTTAGTAATATCTCTCATTGGTTGTTAGTAACTCCAAGGGGCGTTTGTTTGCAAACAGTAAGATCTCAACCCATGCCCTTGTGATTATTTCTCAGACCAGAATATGATGTACTTTATATTCTTTTGTAATTTGCATCTTACCCTGAGGAAAAAATGTATACTACCCCTTGTCATACACAATAACTTCTCTCAAGTAAGACCTGCCATGTTGTTTCTACAATTACTTGCTTCGCCATTGATGTGATTTGGGGTCGCAAATTTTCTTTCCGGAGCCATTACACTCAGGAAAAGCTAGCTATTGATATGAGGTTTCTTAACAGTTTTAAACCATTTTAGCTTAAATACAATGTATTTTGCAGGTTCTGATTAATTTCTGATAGCAAAACGGACCTACTTCGTAAGGTTTTTTATTGTCAATTATTTCTTGGTCAGGTCTTTTATACTGTATTTTATCTTTGCTTTTTAACTATGCATTACCATCTGTCATTTGCACATCATTTATTGGCACATTAGTATTTATATAGGAGGCATGCGTAATATGTTTTAAAAACTTCCAATGTATGTATTTGTAATCATTTTTTTGCTTTTATGGCCGATAAATCCGAATAAAGAATAAGCAACTGACTGACTACTTCATTTATGTTGCAAATTAATATGGAATGATCCTTTTCTTTGTTGCTCTTTTCTTTCTACCATCTGTGACTGCCTCAGTTGGACATCAGTTTCTGTACATTTAATATTGGATTATATTTCAATTAAGCACCTTATTTATTCCTGTGATAATTGCCTCTGAATTGAACTCTGGTCTATTACTATATATTTTTATCTTGGAGTCACTATAATCCAACTGTTCTTCTATATACTTTGCCATTCTGGTAGTATAGTGCATGGGCAAACTCAGACTACTACAAAAGATCTATCATGGTCCACTGCATTACTCTAAAATAGTCAGCGACCTTCTAGCTACTTCAAAACCCTCCTCGTCTGGCACAAAACCCAAAGGGGTGAAAAATAATCCTCCATCACCTATTCTCTCTTTTCATTATCCTGTTTTAGACATTATACTGGATGAGGTGAGAGGACTGGAGCCTTTCCTGAGTGCCACTAATGAAAAACTTCAACAAATTGAGGATTGGTGGATAGCTACGGAAAGTAAGATGTTTGATATGGAACAACATATAAGTGACCTCCAGGATGCCACCGCTCAGATTCAGTTGTGGGAGCAGGACATTTAAAGACTCAAACTATGTACAGACAACCTTGAAAATATAAATTACCTCAATAATCTCCATTTATATGGCCAGCCAGAGAATGTGTAAGGTCCTGATCTTCTTTTTTTGAAGAACATTCTACCTGAGTTGCTGGGTCTTCAGAATAGTCCATTGCTAAATCTTCAACAATCTCACCCTCTTGGTCATCCTTAACCTCATTCTAACAAACCTAGAGGCACTATTATTTTATGTTTGGAATTTACTGATCTGATGCATGTTTTAAGGGCAGCCAAAGAAAAATCACAACTTATCTGGTCTGGTCACAACATCTTCACATCTCAAGACCTTTCTGGTGCCACAAATACCAGCTGAAAATAATTTCTTGCTCTTCGGCCACAAATGAGACAATTGAACATTCGTTTTGGCATCCTACATCTTTGTGTAAAATTATTTACAAAGGAACTACACATTCTTTTGATGATTCTGCCAAGTCAAAATTGTTTCTACAAAATATCTTGTCTCACTCAATGGATATCAATGTTCAAAATTCTTAAATAATTTTCTATTTTCATATATATCTTTCACTCTCTTTACCTCTATATAAATGATCTATTCTGGCTACTATGTAAATCTTTTTTTTTAACCATCTTTATTAACTTTTTACAATTTAGTTTCCCTGAGACCACCCCACTATCCAAGCCATTATACAGATTCATACCTACATCAGTAGAGCTGTGCAGCAATTTAAACAAAAACAGATTTATATACAACAAACAAAAGAAAATGCAGCACCATAGATCAAGTGTCTATTGGCCATCTTCATGGGACTCCAGCCATTCCCTCAGAGGAGCCCAGATTAGCAAACCCTTTTTGCGAGCCCGAGAGCCCTTCTGGGCATGCACAGCCCTTTCAATGCGATACACCGACATTAAACAACCCAGCCAATGATTAAAGGAAGGCGGGGCAGAATCCAGCCAAGCTGTCGTTAGGCACAAACTAAACACCGCCATCGCGATAAATAGAAACATAGGATGAACCATCGGGAGATTTCCTGTTCATGAACTCCTAAAATCATTAATTGTGACGTGACCGAAACCTTCAATTTCAATTTAACTTTAAAAAAAACATTTAACTCCCGTTTTAGGCTTGCTAACTCCGGGCAATCCGCCAGCATATGAGCTAGATCAACACCAAACATTTGACAGCAAGGACAATTAACACCGCTAACCCGCCCCCATTTGCTAATCTTTGCCGGAGTTATATATAAATTAAACCAAGTCTTATAGTGCTGCACTTGTAGGTTAGCGGAGAGTAACGTCGATCGAGTAAGTTCTAACGAGAGAAGACTGTCTCTCTCCGTGATTTGGCTGTTTGCCTGCCACCGGGTCACATGTTTCTCAATGTCATCACCTAGCCTGTCATTAAACAGTTTGTAAATCTCCCCAATCCAATGTTTTCCTCCCCTCAACATCTCCACCAGTGCTACTTTATTAAACCCTTCACCTCCCCCCTTTTTCTTCCCAACAAAGTCCCTAATTTGCAAAATTTTGAAAAATTCATTATTTCCTAGAAAAAATTTACTTTTCAAGTCCTCAAATGTGACAAAACCCTCTTCATTGAAAAAATCTCCAAGGATATAGGGACTGCTATTCTTCCCCCATCGCATAATGACTGAGTTGTGAACAATATCTGGCAATAGGGTATTGTCTTGAAGGGGAGTATAAAAGCAGAATCGCCCAATCCCAAGCTTTTTCCGAATACTAGTCCATACCTGAGCTGCATAAAATAAGGTCTTGAATCTTACTTTTTTAAAGTAGCTAAATTCAAGATGTCGAAATAAAAACCCACGGACAGCTACCCCGAGGATTAACTCGAAGCACGATAGTACCATACTGCCCTCCGCCCCTCTCTGACCTGTATCAAACAGCAATGGAGTGATTTGTTGAAGGGCAGAAGCCCAGTAGTATAGCCTAAGATTTGGTACTGCCCAGCCCCCGTTCTTTTGATAAACAAATACATTTCAATGCCCTTCGTGGTCTGCCATAGCCCCAGAATAACTTTCCCATCATGCTATTGAGTACCTTAAACCAGTTATTATTTACCTCCAATGGGATGGTTCTGTAAAAATATAAATTCTTAGGGAGAAATATCATTTTTAATAGATTGCTCCTACCAATCAGAGTTAAACGGAGGTTGTTCCACCTGTGTAGATCAATTTTAGTTTTGTCTATTAATGGTCCCAGGTTCCTCTCAACGATGATTTATCCGTATCTGCCGCAATCTTAACCAACAAATACACAGCATCAGGCAAATACCTGTGTATCCTCATAACAAACATTATCATTAATAAGAATCTGGGTTTTATCTCGGTTCAATTTATAACCCGAGATTTGACCAAATCGACGAGCCTCGGTCTCAATTTGACCAACCGCCAAAGAAGGATCTGATGTAATGACTACAAGGTCATTGGCATACGCCAATATTTTGGTCTCCCAGCCCGAGGTGAAAATTGGGCGAATTAGGCAGTTGATCTTAACTTGGGTAATCAACGGATCTATATAAAGGGCAAAAAGCAGGGGAGAGCAGGGGCAACCTTGCCTTGTCCCCCGCTGAATTGTAGCTAGCTCTGACTCTCCACCCATTAATGCAATTCTAGCCGTGGGATTATTGTATACCTTTTTAATCCACCTGATAAACTTGTGCCCCAATCCCTTCTTCTCCAAGATTGACCATAAATAGGGCCAGGAGACCCTTTCAAAGGCCTTCTCTGTGTCCAGTAACAGCAATGCCATGGGGTCCCCTTGAGTTTTAGCAAAATCAAATAAGGTGATTACCCGCCGAATATGATCTGTTGTTCCAAACCCTGGAATAAAACCTTGAGTCGGTGACACAATTTTCCCTATAATCCCAGATAACCTTGAGGCCTGAATTTTTACGAAGATCTTTGAATCGCAGTTAGTTCACATGATTGGGCGGTATGATCCTAACTCCTGCACTGGTTTGCCCTTTTTTGGGAAGACCACAATCCTTGCAGAGGCCCAAGATTCGGGTGGAGGAGAACCTCCTTAAATATCCAAAAACACCTCCAACATAAATTTGCTAAGAGTAGTAGCAAATACTTTATAAAATTCCCCAGGTATTAAATCCACCACAGCCGCCTTACCCGATGCGAACCCTACAATTGTAAGTGCCATCTCTTCAGCAGAGATTGGCCGATCCAAACTACTTCTATCTTCCTCATCCAAACCTTCCCTGATAGAAGAATCTAGATAGGACTCAATCTCCTCTACATCCGAAATCTCCTTATTATAGAGTTGTTGGTAGTATCTCTGAAAAGCCGTCCTTATCCCATCTACAGCCGAGATGAGCCTACAATCCGGATCATTAACCTGTTTAATCTCACTAAAAAACACTTGTTGTCTTGCACGTAAAACTAAGGTGCGCCCCACTTTATCATTAAGCTCATAAGTTTAGTTTTTCCAGTCGGTATATCTATTGGCCACCTTCTTAGTAGCTATATCCCTTTTGCAGCTTTAGCAAGGATAACCCGGAGCTGGGTTTCCTCAATATCCCGTCTAGCCAAGACTTCCCCCACCAGCCCAGTCTCTACACAAGAGAGAGCCTGGTATAACTCCTGCAATTTCTACTTCTCCTTCTTTTGTCTGCCCCAGCTAAACCTCATCGTTTCGTCTCTAATCCCTGCTTTCAGTGCGTCCCATACAGTACTCAGGGGGGCAGTCCTCACGTTCTCCATGATAAATAGCGTTATCCATTTCCTCATCTGGTACAGATAGTCTTCGTCTAAGAGTAATGCTCGCTTGAACGACCATGCCCTATTAATCTGAGGGGTTGCTTGAATATCTACCTCCAATACCAACGGGTTATGGTCGGACGTTACGCGAGGGTATTTATAAATACGTGACACCTGAAGCCATCCACTTGAAATAAAAAAGACGGGCATGAACTTTATGTGGAGCAGAATAATACGTGAAGCCGGGGTCCAAGGGAATCTTTTCCGCCCATACTTCATATAGCCCATGGGTTTGAACTAGATGTTTTAGTGACTGATAGACCTTAGGCTTGCGTCCCTGATAGGCCCCAGTATCTACCCTTAAAGAGTCTTCCCTAATATAAATATTAAAGTCCTCACAGATAACTAACGGGAACGCCCATCCAGCTAGTTCGGTGCAGATCCCATCTAGTAAGTGGAGTCATCAATAACAGGACCATAAATAGAGTGGAGAGTAAAAGAGCCTTGTGTTTGCATAATTTCTGCAACCACCCATCTCCGAAGACTATCCGCTCTAGTTTTATTATAGCAAATCTTGCCCTTGCGCATCAGAATTGCTACCCCCCTTGTCCGGGCACCTTGCAGTGTCCTAGTAATGATTTGGTAGTCTGAAAAATTCTAATAACTGTTTCTGAGACCCTTCCACATGCTTTCCTTGTAAACAAAGGATATCTGCTTTCAAAAACAGTAGCTCTATATTCACCTTTTGCCTCTTTTGAAAGTTATTTAATCCACAAATATTAATTGAGGCTATTCTTACATTAGTCATTTATTATGCTGCAAAAGCTACCAAAAAAAGCCCTACTGCCCGCTCGAACAACCCCTGCCTTATGGCTTGGATGCCACCCCCCCTTTGGACTAGCCCTCCCCGCTCCCATCCCTTATCACAAGCAAAATGGTCAATCCTGACCCTCATGATGGTTCCCACCCACCAAGCTGCTGCTGCCCCTGTCCCAACCCTCAACTTAGCAAACCACCCCCCAAAAATAAACCCACAAACCCCTAGAGGAAGACCTGCCACAAAAACAAAACCCACATCCGGACTAGAACACCTGAAAACAAGTAAGCTACCCCCCTTAGAGATGTAAAGAAGACAACCGAGCCAAAGCCAGCCATGTCTATCATTCAACCCATTTCAGTCTCACTAGAGATCTCCTGTAGATAGTTTTGTGCTTTAATCTCCGAAACAAACGTCCTCGTCTTCCCCTTGAATATAATCTTGAGGCGAGCTGGGCTCAATGGATATGCTTCACAACCAAGTTGTTGAAATGGTAGAAACAGCTGACAGAACTGCCACCCTGCTCCACTGTTGCATGGCAGAAATCCAGACGAGTAAAGAAGGTATGATCCTTAAATATTCTCTTTGCCTCCGGTCTTGCCTTATCAAAAATGGCTTGGCGCGGAAGAAAATTGCCAAAATATACCAGAACCGCTCTTGGTTTGTCTTCCTGCTGGGCTTTGCTTTTATTTTTGAGCATCAGAGGAAAGCGATGAACTCTTTGAATCTCAGATTCCCAGTCCCACTGGGCAATATCAGGGAAAGCTCCCTTAAGTAGTTTCACCATGAAAGATGTAATGTCGTTCCCCTCCACCATCTCTGCTATACAGAGGAACCACAGGTTGTTCCTACGCTGGCGGTTTTCAAAGTCTTTCAGCTTCCACCTTAAATCCGCGAGCTGTGTCTCCTGTACAGTTTGCCATTGCTCAACCGCCGCGGCTATTATTTAAATAGTTTTTTGTTTATTCCTCCACGGCTCTTCTTGTTCTCAATGCTGACACGCCTCATGCTCATTTTCCATGCTCTTTGTTTCAGATCTGGATTTCTTTCCTTGATCTGTTTCTTCATCTTTTTATTCTCCCCACTCCCTAGTCTTTTGCTTAATTTTTTTGTTTTGAAGTGAGTGCTTTTTTGTCTTATGTCACTACAATGTCTACATTGGATACATGTTGTTCTACTCTAGTTAATAAATGGTGTATTTTTGTTTCCCCTTACGCTTTTGCAGCTTGTTACTCATGTTCCTGTTACACTACTGTCAGGACCCCACAATTCTTACATCTGTCACTTGTGGACCGATCTAGCAGGGAGGACGTGAACAACCTCCACCGTCCCCCACCTTTCCCTAGTAAAGGAACGTATACTGACTAGGGCAAGGATGGGAACGGGGAGTGGATATTCTAAAGTGAAGACCTGTTTGGGTACGCCCATCGAGGCTGAGGGAACCCTCCTGGGAATCACCGTCTGGACAAGGGATAAACCATATTGATTAGTGCATCTGCCCTTCCCCCTCCCGGGGTATTACCCATAGCTCACACACCAACTCTAGAGGCACTGCTAAGGAGCATATAGTCACCTGGTGAATGTGACAACCAGTGGAGAAGAGAAGCCTTCATGTACGGGTGAACAGGACCAACAGGAAGGCAGCTTGTGGGTACTCCAGCACGTCCTGGATAACCAGAATCCTTTTAATCCACCAAGTGCCAAAAAATAATACGAAACTCAAGAAAAAGCGCTACTGCATGATGTGACAAGGGTAATCTCTTGGCTACACGCACCTGCATGTGCCAGGAGTTTCGGACAAACACCAACTCTTCTGCGCGAGTGCAACAACAGAGTCGTGACAACGTACTCCTGTACTTGTCATGAGGGAACAAACACACCAGCGCTACTGCGCGAGTGTGTGGGGAGAAGTGTAAGCGGCAACGCACTCCTGCACATGCTGACAATGCCAAGGAACACCCGCACACTTGCGCAAGTGTTGGTCAGGGTTTGGACGGCGACACGCTCCTGCGTGTGTCGCAAATAAGGCAATAACTAATTAGTGCCACGTGCGCTCCTGCGCGAATGTGGTGGATGGGGTTGCTTGAATATCGTGCCGCAATAATGTCCCAAAGAAATAAGGACCGCAAGTGCTCCTGTGCGAGTGCGGGGGCAATGTGGTAACAGCACGCTTCAGCGCCTGTCACCGAGGAACAAGAACACACCAGCGCTCCTGCACGAGTGGGGGGGTAGAGCGGTAAAAGTGCGTTCCAGCACCTGTCAGCAGGGAAAGAAGATCACACCAGCGCTCCGGCGCGAGTGTGGAGATAGAGCGGTAACAGTGCACTCCAGTGCCTGTCAACGGGACTGGGGAAGTAGCTTCCATGCAAGCGGAGGTCCGTAGAGGGCGTCAGGCAAGGCTCTGTATACGAAGCACTGTCGGGTTGGGTGCCAAAGGTTTATATGCGGCCTCACACGGCAGTGCAAGGCTTGTCTAACCTGAAGGCGGCTTGTTGTACAGGAATGCTGAACCCCTAACCGGTCCAGCACTTCCTGTTACAATGCCCACAAGACGCAGGAGCTGCTCAACAGCGGGAGCCATGACAGTACCCCCCACCTAAATTAATTATAAACAAGGGAGAACCCGTTGGGTGAGAAGGACCTAGGGTGCTTACTATTTCAAAAAACAAATGGTCCTTCAAAATCACTTCAGTGTATGAACAATAAATATAGACCAGAATCGGCGCTATATTAATTGGAAATGTCCAGCCGGACATATAGATTTAATAATATACGTGATGAATAGAATATACAAACAACAAAATAGAGTGGGACACAGTCCTGTGTCCTTCAACAAACAAAACACTTAAAGACAATCACAATTTTGAAGACATTTTTCAGGCTTAACAAACAAGCTTAACGCAGATAGAGAATAAAGGGGCAAGCTTTTTAGACGGTAAACAGTCATGCACAATTTTTAACTCATGTGTTTAACATGTATGCTGTTCAGCAGGTCGACGACGTTTCGATCTATTAGGGGATTTATAGATCATCATCAGGACTAATTAATGACAAGCCTGAGAGTGCACTGCCTGTAAAAAAAAGGAAAAAGCGGGAGAGGAGGCAGGAAGGAAAACATTAAAATCTTAACACAGATAGGGAAACAGTGTACCACACAGTGTACTTAAAAGTGCAAGGTCAGTTGGTGCAGGTCATATCAGAAAGATCATTCACTAAAAGTTTAAGCAAAACTTGGGCAAGAACCAGGAATAAGGCAATGACTCCTTAATTCATTTAACATGACAATCTCAAAGCCAAACAGAAGAAAAAGGTTGAAAATTCAATTCAAAACTGTAAGGGTGACATGGTGCGTTCTCATACGCGAGTATGGTGGAGCAGAGTGAAAGACGGTAACGTAGCGCGTGATGGAGGCCCGCTGATGTTGAAGGTATTGGACGTATGGTGAAGGTGCCGAAACGGGAATATCGGAGTGGGTAGATTGTGGGTAGGTGCTGTATAATTAAGCGACGATTTAGACATTAACGAGTTCGCTAGCTGACACTAACCATGCGTTGCAGGGAACTCACCGTGACCAATTGGACGCGGAGAAAACCAGAGGTTTCCCAGGTTTAATGGGCTTCTAAGGAAGGAAGGATAAGGTTAGAAGGGATGGGGAGATGAGGGGGGGGTACGGAATGCGAGGTGTATGCCAAAAACTCAGCGATCAGTTCAACCGGGTGAACCCAACTGCGGTACTGTGGAACAGAATTAGTTTAAAAGCGACGGCGCCGATGAAGGGGACCAGGGCGTCCGCGGCAAGGTGGGCAGCTTGTCGATCACAAGGTTGCCTAGGATGGGAGAAAGGAGGTGAGGATTGGTGTGGAGAACCTATGCGGGGGAGCTCCGCAGCGGAGCAAGGCATATTCTTACCTCAGTGCAGGTGACTAGCTCGATCGCTGATGAAGTGAAGCCTGCGAGTGCCTAGGTTAAGGAAGGGTGTTTGGACACGTGATGATGCACGCTCTCTACGTTCAATCAGCGTAATCGCCGACGAAGTGAAGGATTGTGTGGCGGCCATGTTGGGTCAGTGGGGGCGGTCGGAATTGCGCATGAAGGGAAGCAGTGATATTATTAAATTGTATAAACAAGAATTACTGAGAGCATTAATATCAACATACAATGGAATTGCAGGAGGCACATGTAGCAATTGAATATCATATAAGAAGGCTATATGGTCAAAGGACAATTATTTCAAAATTCAAATTAAGGTCATCCAATCCTCATTTCTGTTGAGGCCATTTCGTATTGTGTCCAAATGGATAATGAGCTTGAGCTCCTCTTTGTTAAGGATTTGTGCCAGGTCAGCGCCTCTCGGTGGCAACTTGATGGTTCTTAATACAGTCCACTTGATCTCGTTATCCTAATGGCCAGCATGGTTAAAATGTTCGACCAGTGGCGCATTTTGGACGTTGCATCGGATCCTACTGCGGTGTTGTCCAATTCTTGTTTTGATTTTCTGAGTAGTCTGGCCAATGTAGTTCTTATGACAAGGGCATTGAATCAAATAGATTACGTTGCATGTATTACAATTAGAAAAACCATTAGACTTAATAACAATATTGTGGCACTTGGTGGATTAAATGTTGGTACCCTGAATCTAGAACGGCCAATGTTTGCCTTTCGAAAGAATCGCAATTTGAAAGACCATCTAGTGAGAGCCGCAATTCCCAAAACAGCACCTCCACTCACATTGGATGCACATTGGGGTCTGGCACCTTTGACTGGGCACGTTAAATGTGGCAACTGCAATATGTGCGAATGTACAATGGAAGGAAAAACTTTTTCTTTTGACAATATTGTTCTTAAGTCTAATGATTTTTCTAATTGTAATACATGCAACGTAATCTATTTGATTCAATGCCCTTGTCATAAGAACTACATTGGCCAGACTACTCAGAAAATCAAAAGAAGAATTGGACAACACCGCAGTAGGATCCGATGCAAAGTCCAAAATGCGCCACTGGTCGAACATTTTTACCATGCCGGCCATCAGGATAACGAGATCAAGTGGACTGTATTAAGAACCATCAAGTTGCCACCGAGAGGCGCTGACCTGGCACAAATCCTTAACATAGAGGAGCTCAAGCTCATTATCGGTTTGGACACAATATGAAATGGCCTCAACAGAAATGAGGATTGGATGACCTTAATTTGAATTTTGAAATAATTGTCCTTTGACCATATAGCCTTCTTATATGCTATTCAATTGCTACATGTGCCTCCTGCAATTCCATCGTATGTTGATATTAATGCTCTCAGTAATTCTTGTTTATACAATTTAATAATGTCACTGCTTCCCTTCATACGCAATTCCGACCGCCCCCACTGACCCAACATGGCCACCACACAATCCTTCACTTTGTCGGCGATTACGCTGATTGAACTTAGAGAGTGTGCATCATCACGTGTCCAAACACCCTTCCTTAACCTAGGCACTCGCGGGCTTCACTTCACCAGCGATCGAGCTACTCACCTGCACTGAGGTAAGAATATGCCTTGCTCCGCTGCGGAGCTCCCCCGCATAGGTTCTCCACACAAATCCTCACCTCCTTTCTCCCATCCTAGGCAACCTTGTGATCGACAAGCTGCGGACGCTCAGATCCCCATTATCGGTGCCGTCGCTTTTAAACTAATTCTGCTCCACAGTACCGCAGTTGGGTTCACCCGGTTGAACTGATCGGTGAGTTTTTGGCATTCACCTCACGTTCCATACCCCCCACCTCATCTCCCCATCCCTTCTAACCTTATCCTTCCTTCCTTAGAAGCCCATTAAACCCAGGAAACCTCTGGTTTTCTCCGCGTCCAATTGCTCACGGTGAGTTCCCTGCAACGCAGGGTTAGTGTCAGCTAGCGAACTCGTTAATGTCTAAATCGTCACTTAATTATACAGCACCTACCCACAATCTACCCACTCCGATATTCCCGTTTCGGCACCTTCACCATACGTCCAATACCTTCAACATCAACGGGCCTCCATCATGCGCTACGTTACCGTCTTTCACTCTGCTCCACCATACTCGCGTATGAGAACGCACCATGTCACCCTTACAGTTTTGAATTGAATTTTCAACCTATTTCTTCTGTTTGGCTTTGAGAAGGTCATGTTAAATGAATTAAGGAGTCATTGCCTCATTACTGGTTCTTGCCCAAGTTTTGCTTAAACTTTTAGTGAATGATCTTTCTGATATGACCTGCACCAACTGACCTTGCACTTTTAAGTACACTGTGTGGTACACTGTTTCCCTATCTGTGTTGAGATTTTAATATTTTCCTTCCTGCCTCCTCTCCCGCTTTTTCCATTTTTTACAGGCAGTGCGCTCTCAGGCTTGTCATTAATTAGTCCTGATGATGATCTATATATCCCTGAATAGATCGAAACGTCGTCGACCTGCTGAACAGCATGCATGTTAAACACATGAGTTAAAAATTGTGCATGACTGTTTACCGTCTAAAAAGCTTGCCCCTTTATTCTCTATCGGCGTTAAGCTTGTTTGTTTAGCCTGAAAAATGTCTTCAAAATTGTGATTGTCTTTAAGTGTTTTGTTTGTTGAAGGACACAGGACTGTGTCCCACTCTATTTTGTTGTTTGTATATTCTATTCATCACTTATATTATTAAATCTATATGTCCGGCTGGACATTTCCAATTAATATAGCGCCGATTCTGGTCTATATTTATTGTTCATACACTGAAGTGATTTTGAAGGACCATTTGTTTTTTGAAATAGTACCCCCCACCTAAGGCAGAACCCTCACCTAGACAGGGGTGGCAGGGTGTGGCTTAAGGGGATGTTGCGCATGGAAGGCATGAACCAACATGGGGGCGTGGCGCACAGGGGACAAGGGCTCCTATGACCATTCCTCTGGACCATACCCTTTCCAGTCCACCAGGTAAAAGAGCCTCCCCTAGTTTTTCGGGAGTTAGGAATGGCCTTCACCTTGTATTCCCCGTGATTGTCCCTGAGTATAGGCGATGAAGGTGAAGTGGCACGGCCTTCCAGATGAGCTGGTTGTAGGAGGGAGACGTGGAACACTGGGTGTATTCTCATGTGTGGTGGCAAAGAGAGCCTCATTGACCCCCGGTTGATGACTTTATCAATGGTGTAAGGGTTCACGGGCATGGCTATGTCATGCTGTGGAATGGCCACCTTCTGAAGGGCCTCCACAGACCAGGAGCCAATATCCTCAGAAATCACAGTTTAAAATCGACATCTGCCAAAGCCGCTCTATTCAACATGCTGACGCATTGATTTGCACCAACCTGGCAAGTTCTGGCAGTTGAGGACCAAAACGGCACTGAACTACACGACCCGCCGAGTCTTGGCCTGGCAGGCAGAGTAATATGGCTGCCGTGCACTGCTGTAAAGCGCACCTGCACTAATGAACTCCGGAGACCTCGAGCACCGTAATTGCGGCTAGCTCTGGTTTTGAGTGTGCAGGTGCAGAGCCAGCTAGAAGAGACTACAACACCACGATCGGACTAGCACCCTACGCACTTTCTCTTGGAAGGAACACGCTCCAGACTCAGGAGTGGAGACGCGTGATATCCCCATGCTGCTTGTCTTGGACTGATCGAAAAGAAAGCTGGAGATCGCGCACTGCAACTGTTTGACAGATTCTAACTACTTCGAGCCAGACTAATAGCACTGATCTGGGAGAAGTGGAATCCTGTGGGGGGCGGCGTAGTTGGACCCGCGCTGCGACAGCCCCTGCTTGCGCCATGCCATGGATACGCTGAGGTGCCACATTGGGCTGCGGGGGGGCATAGGAACTTGGTGGACCTCTGGCTCCTCTACTGTGCCTCCCGCGCTTGTGTGAAAGGTGCGGGGCCCAGGTTGGAAATCGGGTGTGCCGCTTGCTCCGAGCCTCCCTTGGAGTTGATAGGCATTTGGCAGTAGTTCCCTCCCGCTGACAGACACGGCAAAAGGCTCTTCTCTGCGGTGGTGTGAGTGGCGCACACAAGACCTTGGCGCTGGCTTGGGGCCCATCCTAAGTTCGGGATCTACATCTTCTACAAGGCACTGGCTGGCCAAAAGGCACACGCAATACCAGGCAACCACTATAGAGGTGTAACTGCCCTGAGTTGACCTCACGTCGCCTGGGCCTTATATAGCTATCTTGAGCTGCTGCAACTACCCCCAAAATGGGGAAGACTGACCCCAAACAGGCAAAACTCCCGTTTTATAATAAACGCCTTACCCGGACTAATGATGCTGGCCCTGAGCTGGACCCGGCCCAGGGGTCCAAAGCCCTTATGGACAATCAGGAGGAAGACATCCATACCATCTTGCTGGACGTGCATTCAAGCATTAAAACAGTTGATAATAAGATAGACGCGCTGACCTCAAGCCTGGAAGTCGTAAAAAAAGTGTAGCTGCGCACGGGACAGACTTGACATTCTAGAAAACAGATTATCGGATACCCAAGACTCTAATGCAGAATCCAAAACACATATCCTCAACATAGAAAAAGTATTGGCTGTGATCAAAGATAAGAAGGAGGATTTGGAGGCGTGCTCCCGTTGTAACAATTCACACATTACCAGGCTGCCGGAATTGATAGCTATTCCAAAAATGGAACCATATATTGAATACCTGCTGCGTGATTCGTTTGGGTCGGTACTCTCACAAGTTCTGATCATTGAAAGGGCACACCTTGGGCCCTACGCCTCCGCCAGGAGCCACGCCGGCCCAATAATCGCACGCCTTCTGAACTATAGGGACAGGGATGCTATCTTTACAACAGCTAGAGAACAAAGCCCCATAACTACCCAGGGAAACTCCCTGTCTTTCTCCCTGGACTATACACCTACAGTCCAGGCGGCATGTAGGGAGTTCATGCCAGCAAAACGCATCCTACAAACAGCCTCCATTTCCTATGCAATGCTATATCCAGCTAAACTGAAAATCACATTCGACAGACACTAAATCAGCTCTTAAGTTTGCCAAGCACATAGGTGCAAAGACATCACCTTCGCTTTCCTCACAACAAGCGGCCCCAGATCAGAACCTGAGTGACAATGATTGATTTGCTGATATTTTGTATTGTACACCTTTAGTGTAACCGCGCTGATCACTAAGATGCCACCTCTATCTCAGTTTAGCCCTAAAGCAGTTTAAGCTCTTTTGATTCTATGTTGGTGCAACCTTCTCCTTTGGCAGGTGGAGTATCACTTGAAAACACCTGGTCACCCTGCCACATGGCAGGCTAAAGCTGACGTCCCAATCCCCTATGGGAGATCTCCCATGTGTTTCTGTTTTGATAAATGGGTTCTTCAAGGGTGGGGGGAGGGTATAGTTTGCAAACTGATTGGGAGGTTGATGTGGGTGAGGGGTGGGTTGGAGGGAACATAGTATAATCAGGCGCATTGTCTTTAACTGCACAGCATGTGTGCGATGTGAGCTGTTCCTTGATTTCTCTTAATGATTACTCTAGTGTCTTTTGTTATCCCCAATGTACAATGCGAAAAAACTGTACATTTTTGATTTTCAGGACATTATACAATACACTTAGATTACAGGTACATATAACAAACACCTTATCCACTGAGTAATGACTGAGATTAAATTCCTTACTTGGAATGCCCGTGGGCTTAATAATTTTTAAAAAGCATGATTGATACACACTTACCTTAGCAGACATCGCATTGACGTATGTTTCCTCCAAGAAACTCATTTGAACTGCGACACTGACCCGAAACTAAAGAATAGGTACTGGGGGGAAATACACTCCCCCCTACTCTAACTATGCCAGGGCTGTCTGGATATTGCTCAGATGGGGCCTTGGCTGGTCGACTACACATGTACAGGTGGACCCTGAAGGAAGATACATCATACTAACTGGTACCCTTATGACAACTGCAGTCGCCTTAGTAGCAATATATGGACCAAATGTGGATGACCCAAAATCTTTTCTCACTGTGCGGGCCAAGATAGCAGCACTGGGAGGGGACACGATCATTGGGGGGGGGGGGACTTCAATGCCACTCTCAACAATAACTGGGATAGAGTTGGTGCTACCCGCATCCCACACTTGAATGCCACCCGACAACTCAATTCTATTATCCTAGAGCATGGTCTTACAGATATCTGGCGTAACAGGAACCCAACCACGAAAGAGGGAACTTGTATCACGTCATACCATGATGCATGGTCAAGGATAGATTATTGGTTAGTCACATGTGATGTTACCTCCTGGACCATAGACACAATACACCTCGCACGTACACTATATGATCACACCCCAGTGCTGCTACGCTGGAAGATACCACAAACATTACCCCGCGCATTTAGTTGGCTTCTGCCACCACATGCGCTCCAGGATGCCGGATTCAGAGAGGAGATTAGATCTGACATTACACAATACCTTTCCACTAATGAAGGTTCGGTAGACTCTGCCTCGACCTTGTGGGAGGCGTTCAAGGTGGTGATTTGGGGGGTGCATTTCCAGGCAAGCAGCAGTGTTGAACTCTATTCGTTCTGCTATCGCAAAACTGGAGCTAGAGATTAAAACCGCAGAACAATTGTTCTTCCAAACCAGGGAACCTGAGCATTTGACCACCATAACAGAGAAAATCCCAGAATTTGAGGTAGAGGCAGACAGGGAGACCCTATTCTTAGGAAAACATTCAAGAGCCCACGGTTATGGGGAAGGAGATAGGCTGGGTTAAACTCTGGGAAATGCACTTAGACAGCACGATTCTCCTGCTTACATAGCCGAATTATTGGATGATGATGCTTCCCCCATCAGAGGCCAAATACTACTCCTCTTTATATACGGCAACACCGACTACACCCTACCCAGACCTTGGAGACTACCTGGAGTCGATTAAGCTACTCTGGTTGAGTGACTCCCACAGGGAGTACTTGGACTCGCCATTCTCGATAGAAGACATTACACAGGTTATCAGAAATTTACCTGGCGAGAAGGCGCCAGGGTTAGACGGCCTGACTACTGCATTCTATAAGACCTATGTGGAGGAGCTGGCGCCTAGGTTACTTGATGTATACCAGGAGTCGCTAGAAATAGGATTTCTCCCACCGACTATGCGTGAGGCGGCGATTATTGCCTTTCTGAAACCAGACAAGGCGTCTAACCAATGTAATTCATACAGGCTTCTGTCGCTGATAAACGTGGATGTTAATATTCTAGCCAAATTAATAGCTAATAGACTCCAGCCACTCCTACCGCTCATAATCAGATCAGACCAATCTGGATTCACCCCGGGTAGGTCAACAGTCCTCAATTTGCGCTTGTTCTTCACCACAGTGCACCAGATTGACCCTCTTTTGCCTTCAGTCGCATTTCTTGGAATGGCCCTTCTTGTTCACTATTCTGCCCAGATTGGGAGTTAGCCACAATTTTGTTAAACTAATAAGCCTGCTCTACACTAAACCCACAGCCCGTCTTAAAGCAAACAGTCTAATTTCGAACCATTCTATATAACAGGTGGAACTAGGCAGGGATGTCTGCTTTCGCCACTGCTTTTCGCAGTGGCAATGGAGCCCCTGGCAGCCAGAATTCGCCAACATCACATCACTCGTGGTCTAGTATTCACAGACAGGAGTCTTATAATATCAATGTATACAGATGACCTAACACTATATATCCGCAAACCAGATGAAAACCTCAGCCCTGTGTTCCGAGAAGCCCTCGATTTTGGAGGTATGTCCGGCATACAGATTAACTGGTCTAAATCCTCTGCCGCTGACTGAGGTCCCACTGGAGTCCCACCTGGAATTCCCGCTTAAATGGGCTGACGGAGCTGTTAAGTACCTGGGAGTGTGGTTGAGCCATGATCTGCAAGGAAAATGGCGAATGAACTTTGGTAAATTACTGGACAGGTTGGACCAAAAGGCGAAATTTTGGGCTGCCCTACCTCTGTCACTAGCTGGCCGAATCACTATCACTAAGATGATAGTTCTTCCCAAATTTTGATACTTGTTCATTAATATACCCATACCATTAACAAAAGCCTTTTTTAACTCCTTGCGCTCTACTGTGATTGCCTTAGTTTGGGCAGGTAAACCACCCCTCGTGAGCTGGGAACTACTAACACGCCCTCTCTCTGGGGGTGGCCTGGGTGGACCCGACTTCAAACTGTACGCGCTGTGTGCGCAGGCTCAATTTCTTCAATTTTGGATACACCCCATCCCATTCCAACCGTACGTGGCTATTGAAACTGATATAGATTATCCCACCCCTCTACACGTGGCTGTGTATAAACCATATCGCAGAACAGCAAATGAAATTAATACAGTTGAGACCCTCAGATGGTCCTGGAAAGGTTTGGGGAAATGGGTGGGGACACCACTGCTCTATGCGCCCTCTACTCCAGTTGCAAACCACCCTCATTTTCCGTTCCTCAATGATAAGGGCTCCAAAGCATGAGCGCGCAGCATGGGTGTTTCCACTCTAGGATACCTGTAAAAACAGGACACCTTTTTAGAGCAGCCACACCAACAGGGAGACACGTCAACACCACTCCTAAACTTATTCCTGTATTTCCAACTCCGAGCCACCTGTATGGCTATGCACCCAAATTTTCCACACCTCCAGATATAATGAAGCCTCTAGAACATTGTTAACCACGCCCTCACCTTGAAGATTAATTACCAGATTGTACAGCCTAACACGAACAAACACCCCTTGGGTTTCCCCCAAGGCACTAACACAATGGAGAATTTATCTGGATGACCTGCCCACAGAAAAACAATGGCTGTTCTGCTGCTCACAGTTGCGATATTGATCCCTGAATTATAAGTTGAGAGTGATCCATTTTAAATTTATACATAGAATATATCGCACCCCCCTTCAATTACACAAACTGGGGCTTCGTCCCGATTCGTGCTGCTGGAAGTGTAAACGGGAGGCAGCGGCTTTCCTGCATGTTGCGAGGAGCTGCCAACCCATTGCTGACTATTGGAAAGAGGTGTATGATACTATACAAGCTGTCACTGAAGTGTTGTTGAATCCTACCCCTGTTGGGTTATGTAGTGGACATCCCACCCGTGAAACGCAGCTTGGTTGCCATGATGCTACTGCTCGCAAAGCCCAGACTAGCTATTCGTTGGGGCACACCTAGAGCCCCCGTTTGGCCGCATTGGTGCAAGATATCACTTACTGTAAAGAGCAGATGGAGTTATTCTGGGATTTAATACCTACAGCATCTCGCCCAAGGTATATATGGGAATCTTTCAACACTTGGCTAAGGGGACAACGTATCACATATATAGATACCTCTAGTCCTTCAATCGTGCCACGTTCTTGACAGGTCCTTCCTCCATGTGGAGTCAACCTTATCTGAACACAAGTATATCACCACTTAAGGTCATCCTACCCTTCCCGATTCATTGGTCTATATTGGTCAATCTATATCTGTAGATAGCCCATAACCAGCACTATCAGTTCTCAGTCAACAAACTTATGGGAACTGTGATAGTGTAATGCACAGATGTATCTGTTTTGCTTCCAATAGTACAAAACGCTGTGGAACAGTCAACCTGACTCTTTTCGATATTGCTATTTATAATAATAATGATGATGTAATTCGTGCCTATGCTGAGTAGCATGTACACATGAATGTATTTCTGTTACATAAATGCCTGAACAAAACTTCAATAAAAATAATTTTTAAAAAATGGAGTAAGGGCCCACATAATGTGGCAGCTGTTTTTTTGTTCCGTGCACATTGAGGTTCTTGATAGTTCCCCACACCTTATCCCCTGCCTTGTAATTGGGTTCAGCTTGTCTGTGTGCATTGGCACACTGCTTGTGGCCTTCCTTGGCTTTGGCTAGCTTGAACAGAGCCTGCTGCCAAAGGCCGCAAAGAAGGGTGTGGTATTCCTGCACTGTGGGTATGTGACTGGTCTGTGTTTTTTCCCATGGTTCTCATCGTGGGTGCCATTCCTGAAGGCAGAAGAAAGGCGACATTCTTATGGATGTGTGTTTGTTGTTGTTGTAGGTGCACTCTACAACCCAGTGCTGCTCTGACCATTCTTTCTCTACGGCAGAAGCAAACAACGGAGGTATTGTTCCATGGTCTGAATGGTGCTTTCTGCCTGTCCATTGGTTTGCGGATGATACGCCGAAGAAAGACAGACTTGCATTCCCAAAGTGTTACACACCTCACCGCAGATCCTGGATATGAACTGGGAATCCCGATCGGTGATAAGCACAGATGGCACCCTATGCAACCGTTCTACGTTGTGCATGAAGATCATAGCCAGCTCGATCGCTGATGGCAGCTTTCTCAATGGTACGAAGTGTGCGATTTTCATCACATAGTTCACTATGGTTAGAATGGTGGTATACCCCGTTTTGGTTCTGGTTAGTTTGACGACAAAGTCCATTGATACGGTGTGCCAAGATCCATGAATGGCCACCAGAAGTGTCTGTGTAAGAGGTCCATGGTTTTATGGTATCCTGGGTGGATAGACAAGAGGTGGTCATGCACATGTACAGAACCTGTTGCTGATGTTCTGTCAAAGGGAGGTAATAACGGTCTTCTTTGTAAAGGAACCAATCTTGTGTAGTAATCCCCAAGAGCTCACCGATCCATTCCTCCAGTTCTTTTTGTTCGAGGTCTTCGTGTAACCGGGACACGAAAGAGAAGGAAAGGACCATCCCTTGAAAACAGCGCTCATGGAGGATGGACACAGGTGCTGCTTTGGTTACCTCTTCTTCGGTTTCATCCAACCTGGATAGGGAGTCTGCTTTGGCATTTTCCTTTTCTGAGCAAAAGGTGATCAGGAAATTGTACTCATTAAAGAGCAGGGTCCACCTCAATTGTCTGGAAGTAAGAGCCCTAGCAGAGTGGAGGAACTGTAGATTCCTGTGGCCGGTGTATATGGTCACTGGGTGTCGGCGTCCTTAAGATAATGATGCCATTCTTTGAATGCTGCTTGATGGCTAGTAGTTCTCGGTCGGACATTGTGTAGTTGCGTTCCGCTGGTTGTAGTTTTCGTGAATAAAAAGCCAAAGGAAGCAGCAGACTGGGTTCAGCATTTCATTCTCACAACACACCCCCCAAGGAGTTCTGTGAGGAATCGGCCTCTACTATGAAGGGCTGCTCAGGGTCTGGGTGTTTTAGGATAGGAGCACTTATGAACCTGTTCTTCAGTTCCTGAAAGGCCTTTTCAGCATTGGGATTCCATAAGAACTTTACCCCTTTGCGTAGCAGACTTTTGATGGGAGTAACAATGTTAGAAAAACCCTTGATAAAGCGCCGGCAATAGTTTGCAAACCCCAGGAACCTCTGGACTTGTTTTACGGAACAAGGCGACAACCATTTTAATATGGCATTGACTTTTTTGTGTCCATTTTGATCCCTACGGGTGTCAGAATGTGTCCCAGGAATTCGACCATGGTAGTGTGGAACACACTTTTTCCAGCTTGACATACAGCCATGTAGCCGTAGCTTCTGCAGGATAGCACAAACATGGCTGATGTGTTTGGGGACGTCCTTGGAATAAATCAGGATATCGTCAATGTAGACGATACAGAAACAATCGATGTATTCCCTCAATACTTTGTCAATGAAGTACTGGAAGGCCGCAGGGGCATTGCACAGTCCGAAAGGCATGACCTGGTACTCGAACAGAACATATTTCGTATGGAACACTGTTTTACACTTGTCTCCCTCCCGGACCCTGATGAGATGGTAGGCCCCACGCAGGTCCAGTTTGGTATAGATGGATGCATCCTTTACTTGATCCAAGAGGTTGGATATAAGTGGTAAGGGATACCGGTTTTTGATGGTTATGCTGTTGATGGCCCTGTAGTCGATGCACGTTTTCAGGTCTCCCTCTTTCTTGCCACGAAAAAGAGGGAAGAAGAAACAGGTGATTTGGAGTGGCGTATGAAACCATTTTGCAGATATTTGTCCAGATAGATACGTAGGTGGTTGTTTTCTTTCTCCGTAAGATAGTAGACACGGCTACATGGGAGTGTAGATTCTGGGATAGGGTCTATTCTACAATCAAAAGAGCAATGAGGTGGCAAGATATTGGCACCCTTTTTGTCGAACACCGTGGCCAGATCTGCATAAGCCTCAGGTACAACCCCTTGAGTGACTGTACCCATTCCTGTCAGAGGCAGTGTGTGGGCTTTTGACACGGTGTCCCATTCCATCCTATTAGATCGCCTTAATGGTATAGGCATCCAGGGGACAGCGCTGAATTGGATTGCATCTTATATCCACAACCTAGCACAACAGGTCTCGACCCACCCTTTCACCTCTCCTGCAAAACCACTAAAATGGGGGGTACCGCAGGGCTCGGCCATGAGCCCGCTTCTTTTTAATGTCCACCTAACTCCCCTGGTGGAGCTCATCGCCAAAATGGGAATAAAGGTATGTTATACTTGGTCACTTTGCTTTAGCTATATTGCCAGTGTTTCATTCTAGTCTAAGAATGTTCTATAGCTCCTAGCAACTTGGTTGTGGATTCATTTGAGCTGGAGTTGCTGTGGGAGTTGGTTGTTACCTTCTCTCCTCTATATGTAGCCTTAATAAACCTGTTAATCACAATCCTGGCCAGCGTGAACACTACAAGGTGATATTCTACGCGGATGACACCCAGCTGCTGTTCACCTTCAGCGAAGGGTCAGCTTCTACCTTTGACCCGCTAAAGGAGTGCCTTAAGAACATCTCAGTTTGGATGAACCGCAACTTCTTAAAGCTAAATGCTGACAAGACAGAGGTCTTGTTTTTTAACCAAGCCAGCCCCTTCTGATGAATTTGTGGTGGCCAGCTGAATTGGGAGATGCTCCCACTTCGAAGGACTCTGTCAAGAACTTGGCAGTCAGATGGGACAAAGACCTCTCCCTCACCACCCAAGTTCAACTGGTATCTGCGGCCTGCTTGGGAAAATTAAAATCATCAAAAAATGTATTGATTTCTTTCCAGAGTCAGCTTGCAAAACCGTGGTCCATGCTTTAGTCACCTCCCACCGCGACTATGCTAATGGTCTGTACATGGGCATGCCGATTGGACATGGCAGCTAGACTGGTCTGTAAGGTCCCGCTACGCCAACGCATCTCGCCCCACCTCAGGCAACTTCATTGGCTGCCGATTGCGAAACATATCGAATTTAAGGCCCTTACGTTTGCCTTTCGTGCGTACCAAGGGAAAGGGCCTAACTACCTGAGGAAGAGACTTCGACCATGTCAACAGGACAGACCCCTAAGGTCTAACCAGAAACGTTACCTCTCCACCCCCTGTTTTGTGAAGGCAAGAATGGGGGGCAGGACATTGGAGTTGCTGGAATAACCTTCCCTCCCACCTACGTATGATGTAGTCCGAACAGGAATTCAGAAAGGCCTTGAAGACCTGTCTCTATAGTCGTAATGACTAGATATGTGCTCTCCTCTACCTTGGGTACTGTCTATATTAGCGGTGGGACAACCCATTTGGAGTAGCTGTGTGCTTTCTGAATGTCTTTATGATTATTATTATCATTATTGTATCTCTAGTCCACTGGAATTGTTCTTCTGCGGATAGCAGGTGATATTGTAATGAGAGGAGTCCAATGTCATGTTTCGGGATACCCAATCGATGTGTGGGTTGTGTGTTACCAGCCATGGAAGACCCCGAATGAGCTTGAACTGAGGTGAATCGATAAGTGCAAAGGCTATAGTCTCTGTGTGCCCGTTCCCACACGTCATCTTCATGGCTTCCATCTGAAAACGTATAAGCCCAGACGTTATATTGGATTCAATCCACTGCCTTCACGGTTTCAGGTTTTTCTTTGGTCACGGTAGCGATACCCATACCATCCATATACTGGGTGTCAATGAAGTTCCCCATGGCACCAGAGTCGAAGAGGGCTGTGACCGGCCATATTTGGCCCGTCTGTGACTATAACGTTACTGCTATACCCAGATGTCTGTTGTTGTCAAGGAGCTGAAAGGTAGGGATCTGTATGGACGAAGAACCCATTAGACTGATCCCTTGACCTACTGGGTTACCTTGTTTGCCACCCCATCTCCCTGTATTACGGAAAGGGCATATGGTTTGTACGGTCATGTCTTGGCTGGTTTTACTGGACATTTCTTGACAAAGTTCCCGCTTTTGCCGCAATAAAGGCATAGATTCTGTTTTTGCCTTTTTTCTTTTTCTTCTCGGGACAGGGGACCACGGATCCCGCCTATTTGCATCGGTTTGGGAGCCTCGTGAGTCTTTCCTGGCTCATTCCTGGGTTTATCTCTGAGCGCAAAGAACCTGGACCCAATGCCCTTGGATTTCTCATTTTTCCGCTCCTGCGGTCTGTAGCTCAATTTGACCACCAAGTCTATAAAGGGTCAGATGTCCTCCGGGGGTTCGGACAGTTGCAAAATAAGATCCTTTAACTCATCTCATAGGCCTCGGTAGAATACGGAAACCTTTTTGGATTCTAGCCATTTAGCTTTGATGACTAATCTGTTAAAGGTAGTGATGTAGTGTAACAGATCGGAAGTACCTTGTTTAAGGTTGAGGAGTTCGTTGTCTGCAGCCTGTACAAATGTGTGGCGGGCGAACATCCTTCATAGGGTTTCCTTGACGACAGGGAGGCTATACAGCATAGGATCGTCATTTTCAACCAATGCTATCGACCACTGGGCGGCGTCTCCTCTGAGATAGGAAAGGATGAAAGAGACCTTGAAGGCGTCGCCTAAGAAGGCAGATGCACGCGCCATGAAGTGCAAATGGCAATTATTGAGGAATATGCTGTATTTGGAGCTGTCACCATAAAAGCGTTCTGGGGTGGCTAGATGGACTGTGTGAGGGGATATTACTTGTATGGGAGGGGTTGGTCTATGAGAAGCAGGTAAGGGTCCCCCAGGAGTAAATAAGGGGGGTCGTAGTATACCCTCCTGTCTGGCCCTAACAGCAGGGTCTGGACCCCAAGCCCCGTCTGTCCAACAGCTATCTGACTTTGCAAGGCCATTATATCTTGGCGTATACCCAGGTTTTCTGCCTGCATGCAGGTCAGCATTGCTGCTATATCCTGCAGGGAGATGTCGGGGTTGCTCATGTCGTCTGGGTGAGATAAGGACCTCACAAGTCTTACCTTGGTCACTTGCGGAGCGATTTCGCAGGAAGGACGTGAATAAACTCCACCGTCCCCCACCTTTCTCTAGTAAAGGAACGTACACTGACCAAGGCAAGGATGGGACCGGGGGAAGAAGTGCTAGAAGCGTGAAGTAGAGATTCTCACGTGAAGTCCTGGTTGGGTACGCCCACCGATGCTGAGGGAACCCTCCTCGGAATCACCATGTGGACAATGGATAAACCAAATGGATTAGTTCATATACCCTTCCCCCTCCCGGAGTATTACCCATAGCTCACACACTAACTCTAGAGGCAATGCTAAGGAGCATATAGTCACCTGGTGAATGTGACAACCAGCGGAGATTGGAAAACTTCACGTACGGGTGAACAGGAACAACAGGAAGGTAGTTTGTGGGTACTCCAACACATCCTAAATAACAACGCAAATAATGCAAAACTCAAGAAAAAGCGCTCCTGTGCGATGTGACAAGGGTAATCTCTTGGCTACATGCACCTGCGTGTGTCACAAGTGTAGGACAAACAACAACGCTTCTGCACGAGTCAAAAAACGGTGTCGTAACAAAGTACTCCTGTACTTTTCTCGAGGGAACAAACACACCAGCGCGCCTGCGTGAGTGTGTGTGGAGAAGTGTAAGCAAGAGTGTTGGTCAGGGCTTGGACGGCGACACGCTCCTGCCGCAATAAGGCAATAATGAATTAATGCCACATGTGCTCCTGCACGAATGTGGTGGACAGGTTTTGGGCGGCAACGCGCTCCTGCGTGTGCCGCAATAATGTCCCAAAAGTAATAAGGACTGCAAGTGCTCCTGTGCAATGTGGTACCAGCACACTCCAGCGCCTGTCACTGAGGAACAAGAACACACCAGTGCTCCTGTGTGAGTGCGGGGGTAGAGCGGTAAGAGCACGCTACAGCGCCTGTCACTGGGATTGGGGAAGTAGCTTCCATGCAAGCAGAGGTCTGTAGAGGGCGTCAGGCGAGGCACTGGATATGAAGCACTGTCTGGTTGGGCGCCGCAGGTTTATATGTGGCCTCACCTGACAGTGCAAGGCTTGTCTGACCTGAAGGCGGCTTCCTGTACAGGAAAGCTGAACTGCTAACCTGTCTAGCACTTCCTGTTACAATGCCCACAAGTCGCAGGAGCTGCTTAACAGCGGGAGCCATGACAACTACTCCGAATTCCTAACATGTTTAATGTTATTTTGTGGAACGTTCATAGTCTGGGACATCCTATCAAGAGGCAAAAGGTATTTTCTCATTTGTCTAAATTTAACCCACATGTTAACTTTTTACAAGAAATTCTTTGTAATGATATTGAATCACTTAAATAAAAAGTCAATGAGTAGGACAAGTTATTTACTCACCTGCCATTAACAGTACAGGTGTTGTTGCTATCCTTTTTCATAAATCAATACAAGCTCAGATTGCATCAACTCAATGTGCCACTAATGGACAGTGGGTACTGGATTCAGTTGTAATCCATAATAAACAAATTTCTCTTTTCAATATTTATTGTCCTGTTAAACCTAATCCTGATTTTCGGAATGACATCAAATCAAATTGGCCTCAAAGGTTACTCCTAATATTATTGTTACAGGAGACTTTAATCAGTGGTTAGACCCTTTTACTGATAGTCAATCAAAATTTAAATGTAATCCCGACAAAACCCATAAGGACTTCCAATCTACCATTGACACTCGTCCATTAGTTGAAGTTTGGAAAACTTGTAACCCTTATACCTGTAAATTTACATTTTTTTCTAATGTGCACAATACCAGGTATAGAATAAATTATATTTTGGTTACTAATCCTGTGCTTACCTCTATTTTATCCTCAAAAATTGGTTCCATTTTTATTTCAGACTATGCTCCTGTTTATATCCTCTTTTGGCCAATCTTAAAACTGGTCAGTGGAAATTTAACAACTCTATTTTGTCTGATAATAATTTTATCACGGAAGCAACTGCTTTTATTAATGAATTCTTTAAATTTAATCAACCCCTTAAAACATCCATTTCTAATAATTGGGATGGTTTCAATGCTTCTTTTCGAGCCTCCACTATTGCCTATGCTGCTAAAAGGAAAAAATTAACAAATGCTCAGTACTTTGCCTCATTACAACAAATCAAGCATTATAACACACTTATTTCACCTCTAACTCACCTTCAGTATTACATAAATTTATGAGAGCTAAATCTACCCTCAATAAACTCACTACCATTGAAGAGTGTAATATCTTGCATAAAATTAAATCAAAAAATCACGAGGCAAAATGTTGGCTAATTATTTAAAAATGTAATCTGAACGTAAAAATATCAGACCTATTCGGAATGAACTCATTAGTAAACCTGCATCCTCTGATGTTGATAGTTCTAATACTTTCCAGGAATATTATAAATCATATTATTCAGATGACACCAATCCATTAGAACACAACTTGCACACTTTTTTAATGATATTCCTAAACATTCTTCGCTTCCTGACAAATTAAAATCATTAGAAAAGGACATTATTCCCAGACCTGACAAAGATCCCGTCTTTTTAAAAAAAATTACCACCCTATTTTATTAATTAACTACAATTGTAAATTTGCTAAAATATTAGCATCCTGGCTTGAAAATATTGTTTAAAGATCAAGAGAGAATGGACCACTTGTACCTGTGTGGTCGGGGTCATTGTTATTGGTACCTTTCATAAAAAACCCTCATACACGCATGCAGGTGGGAGGTGGTATAACTTGGTTCTTCGTCTGATCGTGACGTGACAGCATCATCATCCAGTTAGTTTTTGGTTTCTTGACCTCCACCCGGAGGTAGACCCACAGACGTTACAGTAGTGTCCAGAGACCAAAATAATCTCTTAAAAAAGTGATGTGCTCTCAGTGCCCTGTACTCAGAGCAAGAACAAGTCAGTCTCCCAGAAAATGCAGTAGGTCGGGAATTCTTACCAGTCCCCCATGGAAGCCCTCACAAGGACTTACCAGGTACTATTGACCTGTTAAAGAAGTGGCGTAATAATAACCAATTTCCAACGGTTGTTCAAATAACACCGCTCCACATCTCTAGGTCCTGAAGAAAGCCCCAAGACCCGGTGGGGCATAACGGGGCTGAAACATGTCGACCTTCCATATGGGTTAACCAGTGCATGTGATTGGTAACACGATCTATATACGCACACCACTGCTTTTAACCTTGTTCACATCTCCATAGAATAAAAGATTTTCCCAGAAATGGCGATGTAGAAAATTTTAGATTTCACTCCACTTGAGCACTTCACTTTTTTAGTGGAATTTTCTTTGTGAGGAGCATAGAATTTCCACTGTTTCAGTGTTAAACATTCATCAGAAAATGTAATCTGACCTTTATTGGTTACCTTTTACCACTTATCCATCCTTTCATTCACCTTTACCTTAAAATGTCATCTTTTTTTCTTCCTTTTTTCTTCCCCCTACATTCTCTTCTTCTTTCTTTTTCCTTCTGGTCATTTTCTTTTTTTCTCTTTTCTTTCTTTTTCCTTTTTTATTTTATCATCCTCTTCTTTCCTTTTCTCTTCTTTTTTTTATCTAAAAATTAAATTACATGTAATTCATGTATCTAGCCTTTCACTCTCCTCTTCTATATTTGATGTAGTCCTCCTATTACATATTTTTTGTTACTAATATGTATTCCCCACATATTACTATTGCAGTTACTCCTTCTTTCTTGCATTCTCAATTGAAATTATCAAACAAGAAATAAAGATGGGACATGGATCCGCTATATCCTAAAATAAACACAGAACATTGTTGATGTTAATTTATAATTTACCTTGCTCAAACGATTTTAACTTATATCACTAACAACCTCTACAATTACCTGCAAGAAATCATTTTTAAATCGACTCTACAAAAACTAACAACCACAGAAGTGTGGAAGTTATGGTTAACTGCACAAACCATGCTGTATGCCCCTGTCAGGCACTGTTCATAACATCAAGCTAAATCTAAGTTGGCATAATGATGGAATCTGATGAGAAAACATATGATGTCAGCCAATGTACATATATGTACATCAATATAATGACTCCAAATGATTTTTGAAATTATAGCTTTAATGCCTAAACTCTGTCACACCATTTAATATTGATTTTCTGGAAGAGATAGTGTCAGGATATGTTCATACATATTTGAATGGAAACATTGCAGAGTTGAAGTAGCTAGGAGCAATCCAGTCCCACATTATGAGAATCGTTGAAGTTTTGTCTTTCTTTACTCCTAAAATTAACATGCGCCTGATAAGACGCAAGTTCACAGAGTGTATTTCACCGCCTTGTTGCAGTACCTGACACAGAGGACCAAAAAGTTCATCAGATTCTCTAGTGGGGTGATGCAACAACATCTGTCAATTCTATTAGTATTCAAATTCAGCATTCTAACAGCTAACATTTGCACGTTTGCAGCAGACGGCATTCAACTTAGTGGTTATCATATGAATGATCTTTAATGGAAGAGGCTGGATTTTTGAGTACTGAAGCACATTTCTCTTTGGCACTTGACTAATCAGGGCTGTGGTTAAGGACATCAGACTATTTTCAAATGACGCTTTTGATTCTACTTACCTATTGTTCTTTTGCAAATGTCTATTACAAACATTGATAACAAATACAAACTTTGAAATTTACCCCTTCCCTTACAATAACTTTAAAAATAAAATTAATTTCATTTGTATTCATTGTTTTGTGTGTTCCTATAACTTATGTTTTTTCTATTTGAATTTAGCTAACTTAGGGGCTCATTATGATGGCGGGCGGACATCAGTCCGCCCGCCATCATAACAGTGATGACATCGCCGCCATGGAAACTCATTTAAACCATCCACATCCTAATAAGGCTGGCGATGCCTGCTAGGCAGCACCACCATATTAGTGGCCCAGCTCCGCCTGGCCGGCAATCGTAAATTGCCGACCGGCGGAAAAGCGGCAGACGGACTTTGCATCCGCCGCGATACCCACCGCCATCATAATATGGCAGAGGTATTTCACATTAGGATGGCGTAACGATCGCCACCTCCTGCCCAGCGGTGATGATCGTTAGGCCATCCTAATGAGCCCCATTTCTTTGCCTTATCCTTTCAAAATTATCAGTCAATGTGATGTGTTTGAGATGATCATTGATTATGTATATCATTTCATAAAATGAGGGTGATTTTATGAATGTCTTTTTGTTGGGACAAGAATTTCCACTGAATGCTAAACTGACATGCACAACAGTACCATGACTGCTGGTGAAACCTGGATTCTAGTTTTCTTTTGGCCCCAGCACACACAAAATCCTGCATGGATGCAGAGACCTATGCCTGGAATTGAACACTAAACCCAGGTACAACCTCTGAAGTCAGGAAAGGTGCTAAAAGTATTCTCTCTAGTGGGAAGAAGACTACCATCTGTGTCAATTAGGACATGTACAATGAGCAGTGGTGGCAACATATCATTTTTATATTGGACTGGCCTTCTTAAAGTGAGAGGGTTAATCATGTAAAGTTTTACCTACATCTCATGCCCAGACCCAGAGACGACATCCCTGCAAGTACGCAGAGTGAATGTGACTATATGGTGAATGGTCTCAGGATTCCATGTTGTGTGCAAGTATGTAGATGCTTAAGCCAATGCGCAGATTGCTCCTGGTTTGACATGGCACAAGGTGAAGCTTGTTACATAGCCTTTTAGGTGGTGGAAGTGTATAGCCTATGTTCTGAAGCTGGAGGGTGCAGCCCTAAACATTGTGTGTTTAAGATTGCTAACAGGGCGGTATATAGAAAATGTATGCTAACGTTTTTGGCAGGGGCTTGCTGATAGATTTGGTTGATGGTGGGAAAAATTGGGTGAGTCAGCAGATTCAGTTGATTAAGGAAGAGAGGTTTCTGGGCAGTGCCTCGTCTTTTCACTTCTTCTTGAGTGGCCCATCTAGGAAGCCGAACAACTGAGCTTTAAATTTACTGTGCTCATCTATGGATACTCTGACTTAGGGCCAGCCTCATGATTACCAGCTGGGAGATCTATAATCTTACATAAACACTTGCGTGCGCTGCAGCCAGATAATAAAATGTGAACAGGAACCATACCATACCGGTTCCTGAACTTTAGACAGTGGACCACATACCCCGTTTGGAAATTGTTTATAAAGATTGGGCTCAAACTTTTCAACTTTGTTCTAGGTACAATCTGTTTCACTGGCCAAAGATGGGGTACTTCACGGGGCACTCAGAGAGCTTTTGTGATACAGGACTGGTATCACTGATAGTCGGTATCCCTGAGGTGAGAGTATATCACTTTACGTTTATGCATCATAATGGAGAGCTATAAGTCCTACTGAAACCTGCCTATATGCTTCCTGGAGGGGAGAAGGATACATTTTTTCTGCATGAGACATCTGTTTGAGGAGAGAAGCCTATCCACCAGGTTTGGTGAGAGGAGCGGCTAGGGAGAAGTAGTTTGCTGTGGGAGTGGGCCTGGAGTTGACCAAAGTGTGTCTAAGCATCTACTGGTTTCCCTACATTACACAGATAAGCCAGTGTGAACCTTTGACTTGCCAGTGTGACAGGAACTGTTATGACTTTTTCTTTGCTGCACCCTGTGAACTGCAGCCCTGCACACGACTAAAGGAAGGAATCCCGAGCTGTGACTGAGGGACTTGCCAAGCTGGAGTGCATTTGCCATGCTGCTGCATGTTTCATTGGCTCGACACAGAGCAAAGGAGGCACGGACACCATGCTCTCCAACCATGATTGCTCACAATGTGATAATGAAGGCTCATGCCTTCACTTGGAGGTCCTGCGTGTACTTCACCTCAAGTAACTCTAACGCCCGAACAGGACATTGACTGAGAACATGACTAAAATGTTTTGTTGTAACTTTCTTGAGATTAATGCATCCCACTTATGAGAATGGCCTTGTTTAAACAAAAAGATTGACCTAGGGGTCAAATAACTCAGGAATGCAGTTTGATTTCACAATAATGACTCTGCAACTGTTTTTAAACCTAAAGATTCTGTTTATATATGTAGTAATCCCTGTCGCATCGATAGAGTACCTTTTGAGTAGGGCAGAATATTCCTATGTATAGTGTTGAGTTGTGATGTGATTAAAGTGCTTTTCTTTTTCTTAAAAGAAAAGTCATGACCTGGACATTCACTTAAAGTGTCTATTGTTTGATTGCTTAAGTTCTCAGCCTCTACCCCGCATACTCCCACTGTCAATGGCTGGCCATAATGTTCGAGTCTGGCTCAGGAATACCATGGTCTTGAAGAAAGGGGGATCCCGTCCCAAAGCTACTCTGCCAATAGAAGGAGATTCAAAGTCAGTGGATGCCCTGGAAAAGGAACCACTACTGGTAAAGGAAAAGCGAATGGCACCAAAAACTTCCAAAAAGGTAGGAATCTAGAAGGGTTGGTGCCAATACAGAGGACCAAACCTGAGGATGAACACAAAAAGGGGAAACTAGTTAAGAGCATAAATGAATTAATTAGGAGTGCATACACAGAACGGAAATGTTTTCGACACACTCAGTGATGGCTAAGGCTGTCTTATATACTACTAAAGAACCTGGAAGAGGAAGCAATCCTAAAAGGAAAGATGGTCACCATCTTCGATTGGGCTAAACGGAATGGGAAACATAGTCAAGGACGCCATCTTGGACTGAGCAATACTTTAGTCTAAGATGGTGCTTTTTGCCCCAGAATGCAGAAGGAGAACCCATGCCAGAGCAGGATGCAAGCTATACCCCCTGAGCAGTCCTTAGTCCAGGCCTATCTGCCCACACTGTCTCCAAAAGAAGCTGCCACAAAAGAGGGGTGAGCCCAGCTCCAGACCCTGCAACATGCACCGAGGGGGGCAGAGATCCCAACAGTATAACCTCTCCCAGGAGTCCCAGGCTTGGTGGGATGGTGCCGAGATAATCTACAAATCAGAGCGGGAGCATGGACTGCCCTGGTAGGTTCTCAAGATTGCCCAGAAATAGGATACCCATTCCACCTGACCAAATATTACAAGTTTCAAACAAATGGTATCAGGATTCATTTTTAGTGTAATGGGAAAGGGCCCCAAGAAACATGGATTGAATTTAGATTTACCATATTTAATTGGCAAAAACTAATAGGACAGCCTAACCATCTTCCCTTTCGAATAGTCAGTTGCCTATAGAGTAATCCTTCATCCTATGCGCTATTTGCAAATTTCTTGCTACCTGTCTTCTCATCTGTTTGTAGACAAAGGAACTCAGGGTTAGGTAGTTGTGAATCAATAACCTCAGGACACAGTAGAGGATGGATCGCTTGTAAGCAAAAAAAAAGGAGATACGTTAGTGCACTATGGATACTGTTATTAATAGCACACTCAGAAAAGAGAAGCAGGGATTCCCAGTTATCATTAGTGGTACTACAAAAACCCCTCAGACATTGCTCCAGAGTTTGGTTGGTCCTCTCTGTGAGTCCGTTAGTCTGTGGATGAAACCCAGAGTCGAGACGCTGGTTAGCCCTAATGCAGTACATAAGGTTTTCCAAAATATGAAACAAGCGGAGGCCCATTGTCAGAGATAATCTTCTCTGGGCATCCATGAACCTTATAGATATTGTTTAGGAAACACAAGGGAGTTTCTTTTGCGCTGGGTAACTTGGGTAGAGCAGAACAATGAGCAACAATTTTGGATAAGGAGTGCAATATAACAATGATGGTCTGAAAGTGGAAGGTCCACAATGAAACCCATACCAATAGTATGCCATGGTCTATGAGATATATTTAAGGGTTTAGGTAACCCTATAGGTTTCTTATATGAATCCTTAGCTTGAGCACAAACTGGGCGACTCTGAGCATGAATTCTGACATCATTGAAAAGCCACACAAAGCATCAAGAATCCAGCTCTAACATGTTCTTTAAGCCTCTTTTACTAGCAGGTTTTGAGTCATAAAAGACCTGGAAAACTATGTCTTGTAATTTCTTAGTGGGAGCATAAAAACCTATTCCATAAACATATTGTTGCAAAGTCATCCTGTGCACTGGGCACCCCCCAACTTTTTGCTGACTGATACTGGTGGTAACTGATTTTGACTGACCCTGGGCTCTGCATAACCAGGCCCAAGACCAGTGCTAAGCTGAGAGAGACACATTAGAATACAGTTAAAACACCTACATACACTAGGGTATACAATGGTATGGTGGGGTACCCCTGTGATTGGCATGACCTACCCTATAAGCCCTTAGTACATAATAGGGCAGTGGATTGAAACTACCTAGAAGTCTCTAGTACCTGGGGCATGGCAGTTTAGAGGCCAGCAGCTCTTTTTGCACTTGCATGTGTGCACTGCTGAGGCCTGAGGTCAGTTTAAAAGCAGTACTGGGTGCCTGGACTGCTTTTAAAAAGTAAATTGTGCCCAAACTCGACTTTGGTATTTGGGGCACTTAAAATGGCTAACCTACACTGTTTTGGCATATTAGGTATCCCAGGGGTGGGGGGGGGGATCAGGTATTTATAAGGTACACCCTTGTAAAATGAGTTTTTATATGCCTGGGTAAAGTGAAAATTCACATTGTGGTAAAGTGCTGCTCAAATTTGACTTTGATGCTAGGAGCACTGTAGAGGGAGGATCTGCAATATCTCTATAGATTCAGAACCCCTAAAGTCTCCCCTAGTTGCACATGGGGTGGGGTTCCTGTAGATATCAGGCAAGTACTTATAAAATATGTTTTTGTAAATCCAGATGCTGGAAAAATGCCCAAGTCATTTTTCCCATTGCAAATCCCCAGTTACATAGGTTAACATGGTAGGAAGTTATTGATGAATAACCATGGATAGGAGAGGGATAGAAATGCCATTCCAAGACTTCCCAGAATAGTATCAATAAATCCAACAATATCATATTGTTGAATTTCTCCTAAAGTGTACATACAAGAAGTTATAAGACTTTCTTATTTGTAAGTCCAAATTCAGCCTTCCAGTGGTCTGCCCTGATTGGTCAGAGTTAAGTGGATTAGCCAGGCTGCCTTGAAGAGGTGATAAAGAGCCCCTGGGGTTAAACAGCTCTGCTAGCAGGGCAGTGTGCTGTTGAATAGAAATGCCAGGCCAGGGGGAGGAGTCGTAAACCATGGTCTTCAGAGGCAGAGGGATGGCCACAGTGTCAGTTTCCACTTTACACTTTTGACCCCCACCAGACCCAGGATTAGGTAAGGTATGTGCAGATGGTAGGGGGAGAGTCTATGGAAATAAGCCATCCTAGGGGGGGTGTTTAACCAGCTCTTACCTCCTTGCTGGAAAATCAGCCATTATGGATTTGGAAGATTTGATGTACTCTGGGACAAAATAATGCCACACTCTACAGGATGTGGTCATAACTTTGAGGAGTTACCCTGCTCCCATTCGTCAGAAGTGACCTCCTTCATGACCCAGAGAACTTGAAATAAGTATCTGAGAGGGGCAGAGCCCTCCAGATCTGATGCTTGAAACTTACTGAAGCAAAAAGTGCCCTGCTGAGATATTTTGCTGTGCAAAGATTTCTAAGGCCTGACCTCTGAAAATTCCACCATCGGAAACTACAGCCCTGTGGATTATTTTGCTGAGAAAAAGAACTAAAGAGTGGATTCCCTGAAAGCTGCAGGTTAAAAGAGCTTAACTGGAACATCACCAACTAAATCTACACCTTGGAGACCCATCAGTGGATTTGTAAGGGTTTTGTACCAGTGGGTTGTGGGAACTGACATCCTCAACTTTCAAGGACCATCTTGGAGCTTCCAGACCCTTGGAGTAAGTTTGAGACACTTTGGGACCCCTTGTGGAACTTCAGGAAAAAGTTCAAGAAGTTTGGAGAACTTTGGAGCAACTTTGAAAAAAAGCTCCATAGAGGTACCGACTCAACCTGGCCATCCAGGTTCGTCCCGTTAAAAGGTCCATGGTTCCATCTTCCAGAGATTGACCGGGACTAGAAGAAATCTGAAGCCGGCAAACCTTCACCGGATCTGGCTACATGAGGAGCATCGAGGGGCCCCCACGAGAAAAATCTCCAGAAAAGTTTCTAAGTTCGCTCGTAGAAAAGGTGACCGGGAGCAACCGCGAGAGCCAAGCCGCCTGCCCTCCATCGCGTGTCGGCCTGGATTCCTGGGTTATCCCGCTGAAGCAATCTTGAAATTTTTTCTTAGTTCGCTCCAGGGAAGTTGACCAGGACCTCATCACATGTCAAGCCGGCGAACCCTCACCGGATCCGGACTGTCTGGGAGCTTTCAGGACCCTTGGGAAGAAAAGCTCCAGAAAAGTTTCTAAGTGTGAAGGTAGAAACTGAGACTGGGACCTGCCGAGAGCTGTAGCCGCTCAGGGATCCATCGTGCCCGGCCTGAAACTTTGACTTTGGTCAGGTCTATCGCGAGCAGGTATCACAATATGGTGCTATAATCTTCAAAGTGCTATATTTTATTAAATCTTTGAAAATTCATATCTCTGGTTCCCTACATTGGATTTTTGTTGTTTTGGTGTCATTTTAAAGATAAAAATATATCCTATGTTTATAAATTGGTGTTGAATTTTTGTTATATGTTGTGTCTTCATTATTTACTGAAATGTTGTTTTTAAATGCTTTACATACCTGTCTTTGTAGTTAAGCCTGTCTGCTGGCAGCCACGTTACCAAGGGTTGAGCATGGGAATAATTTCCTAAGACCTTTGCTGAGTCCTATCATGTGTTAGTGGCCTTATTGCCAGTGGCAGACCTACATTTGGCCCTACCAATAACCCACTTTCCAACATTCGGTTGCCAGCAGTGTGGCTGATGACTTGTGTTTAAAAAGTACACCTTTCAGTGAATGATTTAAGATTATAAAAATCCTCTAAATTGCCTTAGAACAAAACTTTTGCGTTTGATGTTTGGAATTTGGACTAAACTGTTTTTAATCCATTGTTTTGATGTTTTCAAATTGTTCTAAGTCTGTTGTGCCTAGTTTTTTGCGACCCAAAACTAGGGAACCATGGAGCTGGGCCCGGCTAAACTGTCCCAGTTCAAGCTGTCTGAGCTTAGGGAACAGTGTAGGCTTAGGGGGCTGCATGCTGCCAAGAAGATGAGGAAGGCAGGGTTGCTTGAGTCCCTAAAGGCCTGGACCGGGGCAGCTGAGGAGAACCCAGGGGCTGGGAAGATGTTCCCCCCAACCCCACCCAAGAGGGGGGTGAGGATGAGACCTCTTCCATTGTGATTAGTGTTAGCCAGGTGAATCAAGGTGGTGGTGGGAGTGGGGAAGGGTCCCTTACTCAGGTACCACTACTGTCCCTTGCAGAGAGACAGCTTCAGGCTCAATTAGAGTTGATTGCTTCGGAGAAGGAGAAATTCGAATTGGCTAAGAGAAAATGGGAGAGGGAGGAGGAGGAGGAGAAGAGGAGTGAAGAAGATGCTGAGATGTCCAGGGGTGGTAGATTTGAACCTAAACTTCCCAAGGGCATAGTGCCCAAGTACACTGACGGGATGACATTGACAGGTGGCTAGCAGCTTTTGAGAGGGCCCTTAAAATGAGTAGGGTCCACTCTTGTTATTGGGGTGCCCACCTGTGGGAGTTGATTCCAGTAGCTGGGAGGGATTGGCTACTGACCCTGAAGGGAGAGGATGCAGAATCATACCAGAAGATGAAAGCATGGTTAGTCAAGAGATCTGCTCTGACTTCAGAACAGTACAGGGTGAAGTTTAGAGGCATCCAGAAATTGAGTTCAAAGTCTTGGGTAGACTTTGTGGACGTTTCAGTGAAGGCACTGGAAGGCTGGATTGTTGGTAACAATGTTGACACCTATGAGGGATTGTATAATTTGTTGTTGAAGGAACATATTTTGGCTCATTGTGCAGAAGAGAAGTTACGCCAGTATCTAGTGGACTCTAAGCTGACAGACCCAGAGAGTTGGGGAAATCAGCTGATGAGTGGGTGAGAACCCGGGTTTCCATTCAGCACCAGGGGGGTGACCAGAAGAAAGGAAGACAGGTCCCTTCCCAAGGGAAAGCCCAGGGAAATGAAGGTCAAAAACCTAAGGAGTCCTCCAAAGACCCACAAAAACCTGCACAAGGAGGAGGGGCTCCGAGCCAACCCAAATTCAAAGGGAGGGGGTTTCAGGGAAAGCCTGGTAGGTTCTTTGATCACTCAAAAGTGGGTAAGTGCTTTGACTGTAACCAGCCAGGGCATACGCAGGGAGATGCTGTCTGGGCCAAGAAGCTCCCCCTAAGGAGCCATTCACACTGATTGCCTGTTAGACCTGGCACCTTGGTGTGAGTCTCCCTTCCACTTTTTGTTGCTGTGCCTCATGTGTTTTGCTGGTGTTAGCTGCTCAGAGCACTGTGCCACTGCCAACCAGTGCCACAGTGCAAGTGCTCCCTGTTTAAAATGTATATGTTGGTTGGATTCCATGATTGGCTTATTTGGTTTACTGTCAGACCCCAGTAAAGTGCACCAGGAGTGCCCAGGGCTTGTAAATACAAATGCTGCTGGTGGGCTTGCAGCAATGATTGTGCCACCCACAGAAGCGGCCTAGGAAAATGTGTCTAGGTCTGCCATTGCAGAACCTGCGTGCAGCCTGGTACTGTCATGCTGACTGGGCAAGTGCACCCACTTCCCAGTCCCTAAACCTTCCCTTAACTTCATATTAGTCACCCCTATGGTAGGCCCAAGGGCAGGGTGCATTGTAAGCATAAGGTAGGACAAGCCCTGATGTGTGTGGCATGTCCTAATAGTGAATTACAGCCATTTTCGTTTTTCACTATTGTAAGGCTACCTGTTCCCCATAGGCCAGAATGGTCTGTCAGAATTGTTACATTCTATTATCCTAACAGACCCAGGGAACATGGTAGAAATTCGAGTTTAGTATGCCTGAACTCAGAATAATAAAATACATCTTTTAGGAAAGTTTATTTTAATATTCTGTGTTTGCAAATACCACTTTTAGAAAGTTGGTATCTGCTTGCCTGACCATTTTAGCCCGCCTCTGCTATGATGTGTATCTGCCTGTCTGGTTGTGTGAGTGACAGGGCTGGGGAAACCCAGAAGGGCAGGGCTAGGCAGCCTGGTGGTGAATAGGAAGATTGGCAGTCAGATGGGTGGGAGGAGTACACCTGGGCTCTGAATAGGGTTGTGCTCTGCTACCACAATGCTGGCTCCACCTCCTGCGGAGCGGCTGATGTCTCTGCCCTGCACCCTGAATAGAAAGGCAGAGTCATGTCAACAAGGTGCTCAAGAACTGGTTTGGACTGGGCAAAGGCCCCTCTACCCCAGAGGAACAAAGGAATTAGAGGTATAAGTATTGGGACCCTGCTCCCAAGAAATTAGATCCTGCTGAAACAAGAAGAACCTCAGCCAGAGGAGAAGGAACTGGGAAAGCTGTAGGAGGAGTACTGTCCCTGACCTGGGGGATTGGCCTGCAGTGGTTGCCTTGCTGCTGATGGAGAGGAGAAAGACTACTAAAGACTTTGCTTCAACTTGTGCTTTAAAAAGATCTCCAAGGGCTTGAACTGAGCTTGCCCCCTGAACGAAGTCCCAGGACCAGTGGACTTTGCCCCCAGCTCCCTAGAGTCTTTTGGAAGTGCCTGCTGCTGTTGTTGGGCCTTCTGAGGGACTGCGTGTCGCAAGGAACTGGGAGCGCGATGCAAGGAGGAGAAGCGTGCCGCCGTCAGAGCTGTTGTCATCGCATCCCGCAGAGAGTGTCGCCGCTGCAGCATCGCATCGAGCGGAAGCGTCTCGCATCATTCCAGAAGTGTCTCGCAACGCCGAAGCAGCGTGTCCCCATCGCAGCCATCGTAGCTGTCGCATTGCACCGCATCAAGAGAAGAGTCTCGCATCAAGGAGGAAGCGTGTCGCCATCGCAACCATCGCAGTTTTCGCATTGCACCGCATCAGGAAAAGCGCCTCACATCCACGGAGAAGCGTGCCGCCGTCGGAGCCGCTGCCGTCGCATCTCGCAGAAGGGGTGTCGCCGCTGTAAGTATCGCATCGAGCGGAAGCGTCTCGCAACGTCGGAGAAGAGTGCCGCTGCCAAGGCCGCTGTCGTCGCATCTCGTGAAATGTGACGTCGCTGTAGCTGACGCATCGAGTCGAGTCTTCTCGCAACATCGGAGAAGCATAACGCATCTGGAAGATCCCGTCTTTATTTCTTTTGCACCAAGAAATTCAACGCATCTGCATCGCTGCAACACTTTTGTTGCCCTGCGTGTCGCATTTAAGGTACATTGACTTAAAGGGTCGCATTTAAGAACTTAAGAGAAACTAAGCAATCTTCTACCAACTAAAGTAACCGTATTGTGTATTTTTGTCGTTTAATGGTCTTGTGGTAACTCTATATAAAGAATCCTTATCTTTAATATAAAAACCTGTGTGGTGTCCATTTGTAGTGTTGTCACTTGGTTACTGTATGTGTTCACAAATGCTTAACCTAAAACGCTCTGAGATAAGCCTTGGCTGCTCGCGCCAAGCTACCTAGAGGGTGAGCAGGGGTTGTTTTAGTAGTGTAACCCCTTACCCTGACTAGAGGAATGGTTCCCTGCTTGTCATAAGTACCTACCTGTGCCAACCAGAGAACCCGGATTCTAACATTGCCAGTGTAAGTGTAGGGGTGGAGAGTGGTGCCCCAGAGAGGGGTAGTCAGGTGGTGGAAGCAACCTTAGTGTCCCTGGGTGGGGTGAATATTGCCACCCTTGCTGCCTTACCTCCAAACATGAACAAGTACAGGCAGAGGCCTAAAGTGAATAGGACTGAGGTTGAGGCTATCAGAGACACTGGGGCTATTGAAACTATGGTCCTGGATGAACTGATACCTCCAGAGAGGTTGTTACCTGGTGAGTTTCACCAGGTGACTTATGCAGACAGCACTACCAAACTCCATCCTATGGCTGTAGTGGATATGGAATGGGTAGGTGTGACAGGCCCTATGAAGGTAGCTGTGTCAAAGGTGCTCCCAGTCCAGTGTTTACTGGGCATTGATCGTGAAGCCTTCGTTGTGGTTAGAGGTGGAGAGAGGATTCCATATGAAAATATTGGAGCTCCCTGAGTGGGTATGTGCTGTGACTAGGTCACAGACTAGCCAGAAGGGAAGGGCTGGACACTTGGACCCTGGAACAAAGGGCCAAGCATCCAAGGACAAGGGTACTGGGCCTGGTAAGCCAGCCCAGGGAACTCCAGAGGTGCAAGAAGAATCTAACCCTGATGGGGAGGATTTGACCTTTGAGGGAGGGACTCTATGCCTGCCAGAGCTGCCAGATTTGGCAGAACTGACAGGAGCAGGTGGACCATTCAGAGAGAAGTTCAGTCAGGGACAGCGGGACTGTCCCACCCTTGAGAGCTTGAGGCGGATTGCTTCTAAGCAGGAAGAGGAAGATGACAGTGGGTTTCACAAACTCTACTGGAAAGATGGACTGCTTTATACTGAGGCAAGAAACCTCAAGGAGGGGGCCACCAGGAGGCTGGTGGTGCCCCAGAAGTACAGAGAGTTCATCCTGACTTTGGGTCATGATATCCCCTTGGCAGGACATTTGGCACAGACAAACACATGGAACCGGTTGGTGAACCATTTCTACTGGCCCCATATGTCTGAAAAGGTAAAGGAGTTTTGCAGCTCCTGTGTCACCTGTCAGGCCAGTGGCAAGGCAGGGGGTAAGACAAAGGCTCCCCTCATACCACTGCCAGTGGTTGGGGTTTCTTTTGAAAGGGTGGGTTGGACATTGTTGGTCCCCTGGACCAACCTACTGCATCAGGGAATAGGTATATCTTAGTGGTGGTTGACCATGCCACTAGATACCCCATAGCCATACCTCTTAGAACCATTGATGCTCCTGCGGTGGTTAGAGCACTACTTAATGTGTTCCCCAGAGTGGGTTTTCCAAAAGAGGTGGTGTCAGATAGGGACACAAACTTCCTGCCCAGCTATCTGACTGCTATGTGGGATGAGTGTGGTATTAACTACACGTTCACCACCCCCTATCACCCACAAGCAAATGGTCTTGTTGAGAGATTCAACAAAACCCTGAAGGGCATGATAAATGGGTTGTCAGAGAAACTCAGGAGGAGATGGGATGTTCTCTTCCCATGCTTACTGTTTTTCTACAGGGAGGTGCCACAGAAATGGGTTGGTGTCAGTCCCTTTGAGTTATTGTTTGGACAGCCTGTGAGGGGGCCATTGAGCCTGCTAAGAGAGTCTTTAGAGAAGCCTCTTAAAGAAGCTAAGGACAATGTGCTTGACTATGTGCTAGGCCTGAGATCTAGAATGACAGAGTACATGTACAAGGCAAACAGGAAACTGGAGGCCAGCCAGGAGCTCATGAAGCACTGGTATGATCAAAAGGCTACTATGCCTGAGTATACTCCAGGACAATTGGTGTGGGTGTAGGAGCCTGCGGCTCCCAGGGCCCTTTATGACACGTGGAGTGGGCCCTCTCCAATCTTAGAAAATAAGGATGAGGTTACCTATTTGGTTGACCTAGGCACCCTCAGGAACCCTCATAGGGTCCTGCATGTGAATAGATTGAAACCCCACCATGACAAGGCAGACATGACCATGTTACTAGTCACTGATGAGGGTGTGGAGGAGGAAACTGAGCCTGTGCCCGACTTCCTCTCCACTAATGTGCAAGATGGGTCAGTGGAGGGGGTTGTACTCTCTCCCAAATTGACAGACCAGCAGCACAGAGACTGTAAGCAAGTGCTGGAGCAGTTTGCTGGCCTGTTCTCTTTGACCCCAGGCATCACTGAGTGGTGTGTGCACCACATTGACACTGGTGACAGCCTACCTGTCAAAAATAAACTGTACAGGTTGTCTGACCATGTCAGAGCCAGCATTAAAGCTGAGGTTACTTAGATGCTGGAACTGGGGGTAATTGAACCGTCTGAGAGTCCATGGGCCAGTCCAGTGGTGCTGGTACCCAAACCTAATCCTCAGGGGAACCCAAGGAGTTAAGGTTCTGTGTGGACTACAGAGGTTTGAATTCAGTCACAAAGGCTGACGCTCACCCTATATCTAGAGCTGATGAGCTCATTCATAGGTTAGGGGCTGCTAAGTACCTGAGTACATTTTATTTGACTTCAGGTTACTGGCAGATTGCCCTCACTGATGGAGCAAAGGAGAGGTAGGCATTATCCACACCAGAAGGACATTATCAGTTCAAAGTAATGCCCTTTGGATTAAAGAATGCACCTTCCAAAGGTTAGTGAAGAGGGTCTTGTCTGTGTTGGAACTGTTCAGTGCAGCTTACCTGGATGATATAGCTGTATACAGCTGTACCTGGGGGGATGACGTAAGCCACCTAAGGGAAGTGCTTCAGGCCATGCAGCAGACAGGCCTGACTATTAAGGCAAGCAAGTGCCAAATAGGGCAGAGTTCTGTGGTGTACCTAAGCCACCTGGTAGGTGGGGGCCATGTACTGCCTCTCCAATTGAAAATCCAAACTATTTTGGATTGGACAGCTTCTGTTACCCAGACTCAGGTCAGGGCATTCTTTGGACTTACAGGTTACTGTAGAAGGTGTGTTCAAAATTATGGGACCATTGTGGGTCCCCTAACAGAACTCACTCCTAAAAGAGGCCCAAGAAGGTGTTTTGGACACCAGAGTGTCAGAGGCTTTTGACACTCTGAAAGCTGCTATGTGTTCAGCACCAGTGCTACTGGCCCCTGACTACACAACGGAATTTGTGGTTCAGACAGATGCTTCAGAGCAAGGGATTGGGGCAGTGTTGTCACAGCTGCATGAAGGGGGCCTTGATCAGCCAGTTGCCTTTATTAGCAGGAGGCTTCTTCCCAGAGAGCAGAGGTGGAGTGCCATTGAGAGAGAGGCTTTTGCTGTGGTGTGGTCCCTGAAAAAGTTGAGACCATATTTGTTTGGGACTCACTTTCGTGTTCAAACTAACTGACCACAGACCTCTCAGATGGCTCATGCAGATGAGAGGGGAGAATCATAAGCTGTTAAGGTGGTCCATTTCCTTACAGGGAATAGACTTTACAGTGGAACACAGACCTGGGGTTGCCCATGCAAATGCAGGTGAACTTTCCAGGTTTTTCCACTTAGCTGATGAGGACTACCAGGGTGTAGGTTAGTAACCCATCACCTTTCGTTTGGGGGGAGGCTATGTTGCAAAGTCATCCTGTGCCCTGGGCACCCCCCAACTTTTGCTGACTGATACTGGTGGTAACTGATTTTTACTGACCCTGGGCTCTGCATAACCAGGCCCAGGGCCAGTGCTAAGCTGAGAGAGACACATTAGAATACAGTTAAAACACCTACATACACTAGGGTACATAATGGTATGGTGGGGTATCCCTGTGATTGGCATGACCTACCCTATAAGCCCCTATTATATAATAGGGCAGGCGGTTGAAACTACCTAGAAGTCCTTAGTACCCTCGGGCATGGCAGTTTAGAGGCCAGCAGCTCTTTTTGCACTTGCACGTGTGCACTGTTGAGGCCTGAGATCAGTTTAAAAGCAGCACTGGGTGCCAAGACTGCTTTACAAAAATAAGTTGTGCCCAAACTCGAGTTTGGTGTTTGGGGCACTTAAACATGGATAAACTACAGTGTTTTGGTATATTAGGGACTCCCAGGGTCTCCCCTAGGTATCCCAGGGGTAGGGAGTCAGGTATTTATAAGGTACGCCCTTATAAAATGAGTTTCTATATGCCTGGGTAAAGTGAAACTTCACATTTCACTCCCCACATTGTGGTAAAGTGCTGCTCAAATTCGACTTTGATGCTAGGAACACTGTAGAGGGAGGATCTGAAATATTTCTACAGATTCAGAACCCCTAAATCCTCCCCTAGTTGCACATGGAGTGGGGTTCCTGTAGTTATAAGGCACGTACTTATAAAATATGTTTTTGTAAGTCCTAGTGCTGGAAAAATGCCCAAGTCATTTTTCCCATTGCAAATCCCCAGTTACATAGGTTAACATGGTAGGAAGTTATTGATTAATAACTATGGATAGGAGAGCAATAGAAATGCCATTCAAAGACTTCCCAGAATGGTATCAATAAATCCAACAATATCATATTGTTGAATTTCTCCTAAAGTGTACATCAAGAAGTTATAAGACTTTCTTGTTTGTAAATCCAAATACAGCCTTCCAGTTGTCTGCCCTGATTGATCAGAGATAAGTGGATTAGCCAGGCTGCCTTGAAGAGGTGATAAAGAGCACCTGGGGTTAACCAGCTCTGCTGGCAGAGCAGTGTGCTGTTCAATAGGAATGCCAGGCCAGGGGGAGGAGTCGTACACCATGGTCTTCAAAGGCAGAGAGATGGCCACAGTGTCAATTTCCACTTTACACTTTTGACCCCCACCAGACCCAGGATTAGGGAAGGTATGTAGAGATGGTAGGGGGGGAGTCTATGGAAATAAGCCATCTTAGGGGGTGTGTTTAGCCAGCTCTTACCTCCTTGCTGGAAAATCAGCCATTATGGATTTGGAAGATTTGATGCACTCTCGGACAAAATAATGCCACACTCTGCAGGATGTGGTCATAACTTTGAGGAGTTACCCTGCTCCCATTGGTCAGAAGGGACCTCCTGAATGACCCAGAGAACTTGGAATAAGTATCTGAGAGGGGCAGAACCCTCCAGATCTGCTGCTTGAAACTTACTGAAGCAAGAAGTGCCCTGCTGAGAAATGTTGCTGTGCAAACATTTCTAAGGCCTGGCCTCTGAAAACTGCACCATCTAAAACTACAGCCCTGTGGATTATTTTGCTGAGAAAAAGAACTAAAGAGTGGACTCCCTGAAAGCTGCAGGTTAAAAGAGCTCAACTGGAACATCACCAACTAAATCTACACCTTGGAGACCCATCAGTGGTTTTGTAAAGGTTTTGTACCAGTGGATTGTGGGAATTGACGCCCTCAACTTTCAAGGACCATCTTGGAGCTTCCAGACCCTTGGTGTAAGTTTGAGACACTTTGGGACCCCTTGAGGAACTACAGGAAGAAGTTCAAGAAGTTTGGAGAACTTTGGAGCAACTTTGAAAAAAAGCTCCATAGAGGGACCGACTCAACCTGGCCTGCCAGGCCGCCTGCCTTCAACCGCGAGCCGGCCAAGCCATCCAGGTTCGTCTCACTAAAAGCTGCATGGGCACAACTTCCAGAGATTGACCGGGACTAGCAGAAATCTAAAGCCAGCGAACCCTCACTGGATTTTGCTACATGAGGAGCATCGAGAGACCCCGCAAGAAAAAGCTCCAGAAAAGTTTCTAAGTCCGCTCGTAGAAAAGGTGACTTGGAGCATCCGCGAGAGCCAAGCCGCCTGCCTTCCATCGCGTGTCGGCCTGGATTCCTAGGTCTTCCTGCTGAAGCAATCTTGAAATATTTTCGAAGTCCGCTCCAGGGAAGTTGACCGGGAGCTCGTCACAAGTCAAGCCGGGGGAACCCTCACCGGATCCGGACTGGCTGGGAGCTTTGAGGACCCTCGTGAAGAAAAGCTCCAGAAAAGTTTCTAAGTGTGAAGGTAGAAACTGAGACCAGGACCTGCCAGGAGCTGTAGCTGCTCAGGGCTCCATCGCGCCCGCCTGAAACTTTGACTTTGGTCTGGTCTATCGCGAGCAGGTATCACAATATGGTGCTATAATATAGTGCTATATTTTATTAAATGTCTGAAAATTCATATCTCTGGTTTCCTACATTGGATTTTTGTTGTTTTGCTGTCAGTTTAAAGATAAAAATATTTCCTATTTCTATGAATTGGTGTTGGATTTTTATTATGTGTTGTGTCTTAATTATGTACTGAAATTGTGTTTTTAAATGCTTTACATACCTGTCTTTGAAGTTAAGCCTGTCTGCTCGCAGCCACGTTACCAAGGGTTGAGCATGGGAATACATTTCTAAGACCCATGCTGAGTCCTTTCATGTGTTGGTGGCCTTATTGTCAGTGGCAGACCTACATTTGCCCCTACCAATAACCCACTTTCCAACACATATAATCCTTGCTTGTTGGTCAAGGAAAATTTATATAACGCTTCTTGTGCAGGTCTTTGTTGGTTTTTACACACATCCTTGAGAAAGGAAGTTCAGACCATGATTACCAATTCAGGAGGAAGGATTTTTTGAAGATTTGACTCTTTTGCCTCAGAGTATTCGTGAGGAAGTGCATCTGCTACCTTATTTAAGAATCCTGGGGTAAAAGTTACTCGAAAATCAAATTGAGAAAAAAGAGGCCAAACTAGCCTGGTGACAATTTCAGCACTGAATGGTCTTAAGGGCTTGTAAGTTTTGATGATCAGTTCTGATCTCAAAGGGATGCTTGTTCCAAGTAATAAATGTATCCACCATGTGCATACCTCTTTCACTGCAAGCTGTTAACGTTTAAAAAAATGAATAGGTCTGTTCAGCAGAACCAAAGAACAAGAGTAGTAAAAAATAGGATGTTCTAAGGAATAATCATCTTGCTTCTGCAAAACAACTGCACCTAAGGCATTTTTTAATGTGTCAGTCTCCATCACAAAGGGCATTCTAGGTTCATGATGATGAAAATTTGGGGCACATGTAAAGGCTTCTTTTTGAAATTTGAAAGGCTGTTTCTGCTCCAGAATTCCAATGGAAGCCATTAACACGTTGTTCCTTCTTTAAAAGCAGCGAGATTTCAGAGGAGTATGTGGAAATGTTTCTACAAATTTCTGTTTGAGTATCTTTGATGGTTGATGGAGATGGCCAATCAAGTATGGTGGTTACTTTTTTTTGGGATCCATGGCAATTACTTCTGAGTTTAATAAATACCCATGTACTAAAAATAAATTCAGGTTTTCAAGGCAGATGGTACTTGTGAAGTCTGTACAAAACCTCAAAAACATGATGTTGATGACCATGCAAGCTTTTGGAAAATATCAGAATATTATCCAAATATATGATGACAAGCAAGTTTAAAATATCAGAAATGATCCTATCAATAAATCTTTGGAATAAGGGAGCGTTACAGACACCAAAAGCCACCACTCCGTACTCAAAATGTCGAAATGCAGCATTGAAGCCCATTTTTCACTCATCTCCACTTCTAATGCATAGTGAAAGATATGTCACCTTGAGGTCCAACTTGGTGAGCACCTTGGAACCTTGTAGTGATTCTAAAATATATTTAATCATCAAAAGTGGATAACGATACTTGACAGTGATGTCATTTATTTTCCAAAAATCAATACATGGCCTTTATTATCCAAAAATCAATACAGAGCCTTAGTTCATTTGATTTCTCGGGAACAAATAATTATAAGGGAACTCCAGCAGTAAACGTTGATAGTGAAATGAGACAATTTTCTAGATTTTCAGCCATGTCTTACCATAGAACCTTCATAGAATGCATTCTGCTGAATAGAATTTCAGCTCCTGGTTTAAGATTCATAGCACTGTCACAGAAGGGTTGTGGAGGTAACTATTTAGATTTTAGAGAACAATATACATCTTGAAATTTCTTAAACTGTTTTCTCTCATTCTAGTCAGGATAGCCACCAATGAACACCTTCCTTCTTTGCTTTCAGCTATCTCCCCAGTTCTTCTGTAGTTTGTCAGCAATACTGGTTGTAACAGATGGAGCTTGAGGAAATGGTGCAAGCTGCCCAATTTAGATACAGATTGAGCTGACAAAGCCAAGTAAGATCCAAGATGACAGAATGTTTAGGAGAGATAATTAAATTAAAAACATTTTCTTATCTGATAGTTGAGTATTGTAATTTGGAATTTGGAGGAACATTCTACAACCAGACCTGATATCAAGGGAGTACCATCTACAGTGTGAAAAACGTTTGCCTTCTCCTTCTATCCTGTTGGGATTTGTTGAGTTAATGTCCATTTGGAGTCTAAAAAAGTTCCTGTAGCCCCAGAATCCAACAAGGCCATTGTTGACACTGTACCTTTGGGCTCCAAATGTAAAGTTATGTGCATCAAAAACAACTGAACCCCAGTTTCAGGAATAAATTGTGAGGGTGACATTTTCTACATCCAAACTCTCCTTCATCTCTAGAGTTGGACTTAAAAGTTTCCCAATGGTTTGGAAGGTTGGACGGGACAGTCATTCTATTAGACAAAATTCAATGTATATGGCAATTTTAATGGCCTCATTAAAAGTGGTTGGACAAGGCATATGAACTGACTCATCCTTTATTTTGTCAATCAGCTCATGTCAAAACAAGGTGAGAAGAGTGCATTCTACCCACTGAGTTTCTGCAGCCAGTCATCTGAAATGTGTTACATATGCCATTGCTACCTGAACCTTTTGTTGGATATCACACAAGGCTTCTTCCGCTGAATATTCTAAATTTGGGCGACAAAACATCTTTCAAAACATTTCCAAGACCAAGGAATAATCTTCCAACCAAGAGTCAGAAATGGTCACCAAGGGCATTGCGCAAGCGATATCATATACAAAATGAGTGTACTGTTCTATGATGCTGGCTAACCCACTCCTCTGTAGCCCGTCACACTATACAGGTGAAATAGAAGTGGGTCAGTTGGCATCTCCTGTTGTCTGTCAGAGAACAGGAGTGGGTGTCAGCTGACCCTTGCCTCCATTGCTAACAACATGGTGAGGGCAATGGAGGAGGAGGTCACCTGCTCCCCGCCGCTGATCGCTATTCCTAATTGGAAAGCGGATAGGAGCTCACTGCTTTTCTTATTTTGTAAGCGTCCCTCTGACTTGGGCAGGGTGAGAGAATAGGAGGGGGTAATTTTTCCCTCTTGCCCTTGGGCAAGGGGAAATTGTCCAGGAGGTATTTCCCAACCTTTTACTTGGACAAGGCAAAGTGAGTTATTTATAAACCCTTTTTTGTTCATTGCGAAGGAAGAGGGGTCCATTTCCGTCTTATCTTAGTAAGTCTGTCCCTCACCCATTAGACAGGAAAGGGGAGATGGATTACATTTTGTCTCATTGGTCTTGGCCATAATAAGTGATATCTTTGTTGAATCTTTCTTGAACTTGGGCAATGATGTAGAGTTTTTTTATATCGTATCCTTGTTCCTAGTAGAAGAGGCAATTTTCCACAACATACTTGGGCATTGCAGGGGACTAAAGGCATTATTGCCTCTCTTGCCCTTGAGAAAGATGAAGGTAGTTTAGTATAGAACCTCCCTTGTGCTTCGGCAATGCAGTGGGAAGTAATGTGTTTTCTCCACCGACCCTATGGCAGAGCAAACAGAGGAAGGTGAAATTTCCCCCACTTTGTCCAAGTCCGAGAGTAGTCTGTGCCTTAATTCTCCCTTATCTTTCAACTTGAAGTGACCAGAGAAAAGATGAATAATATATAAAGGTCTATGATTTAAATTTTGATAGATATCTGCACATGATAAGGGTAATCTTAAACATGAATAAAACCCTTAAAATAATCATGGATGAGTTTGATGTGATAAATATCTGGAGAAGGAAGCACAAAACAAACACCAAATACTCCTTTCATTGTACAGAAAGCAATCTTCATACAAGGATAGATAAGATGTGCACTACACAAGCATCCTGTCAAAACTGTCCTCAAACTCATTGACAGATCATATAATCAGAGAGAATTTATTTGAAGGAGGAAATACTAGTTGAAACTAATGAGGGAACAAGGCCTAGAAGTGCGCTCAAATACAGAATGTTGACTTTGCAGATTTTTTTAAATCTGTAAAATAATGGAGAAGAAGGGGGAAATGGAAAATGATTATACGAGTAATGAACGTGTAATAGCACAATTGGAATCAGAATTTTACAGCCCAAGATTGCTAACCGAAATGAAAGAGGAGTATCTGATAGAGCTCATGAATGAGTTAGATTTCTTCCAACACACATATTATAGACAATGGGCATGCAGTATGGGAGATAACTGTTAACCTAACTTATGAAAAGAAAACACCCACCGCCCATATTACCTCAGATGAGCAGAATTGATTGTTTACACACAAATGGGCAGTAATGACAATATTTAACAGCACTATATTGCAACTGTCTAACTCAAATCCGTTCAAGATAAATGCTACAGCGCAGCACCATAACCAAATTAAATTTATGGAACAACATTAGAAAAGAAAGTAGGTAAAGAAGACGTTTGGAGGTTGTTTCATATATAAAACTCATAAATAACCAGGATGGGGAGGTTTCCCAATTGATCTCTATGGAGCCTTTAAACCTATAAGGCAAAAAGACTACAGGTAGGAAGGAGACATTTGCAAGAGAATTCCTATCACATTTCTTATGGGAAGCACGATTTTTTATCACTACTAAATCCAGTAAGCATGGACAGGATTAAACATCTTGCCCGCCACTGTTGAATTTAACATAAATGATAAGAAAATTGCATTTTTACTAGGGGTGGGTTGAATGTTTAATTCCTCCTGTGGAATTGGCCTTATTTTGTTTAGTCTGTGTTACTCTTTAACACGGAGTTCCAGCCAAATTCCGCCACATCGTGGAATTTGTCTCCTGCGAGGCTCCAGAAAATGCGAAATGGCGAGATTGAGTGACATTTGGCGTCGCCTAGCACGATTTTCTAATGTGGGCCGTCGTGAGCGGTCGCGCTCAGAAGGCTGCTGCTGGAGTAGATGTGCTGCTGCTTGAGTAGATTTTCAACTTGCTTGGCAGAAAAATCAACTCAAATAGCCGCGCACTCTTGTGCAATGCATTGTGCCGTTCGCGCTGGTTTTTTAGCGCTACTGGTGCTACCGGTGCTAAATCGCTGCGCGAGCTCTATATTTTCTGCCTGTTGGTGGAACGCCATGGAATATCACGCAGTTTTTATGTGAAACTCTGGGTGTTCTGCCTACCCATACTTATTACTAGGTAATAGACTCATCAGAGTAGTGGGTCTCTTAAATTATAAATTCTAATTTTGCTTTATATTCAAGGCCAGCAGAAGGTAAAAAGGGTCCTATTTCAGATTAAAATCATGGGGCCTCTGAATACATCTAGGCCACATTCCAGATATGTGTTGTTCAAATAACAATAACAAAAGATCATGTATCTGTAAAACAAATAGACACTGCAAAGTTACAATAAATACACCATTGCTAGCACAGTGTGAGAACCTGGTTTAAGGAACAAAGCATTAGTGCAGGAAGTAGGGTGGCCTATTCCACACACTTGAGCTTCCTAGCTCCAGTTTGCTCAGTTTTTTCCCCAGCATTTTAACTTTGAGAGACTCATGGTCTAGTTGTTGCCAGTAGCCACACTCCCTATTTGATTGGGACTGAGAAAATGAGCAAAGCTGTGTGTCCATGCAGTGACTACGTACAGCGGATGCAGCAGCCACTTGTCAAATACAAGGTCGTCTCTATCTCTCTGTACCTGTCTCGCACCTAGCTCCTAGAGCTCTGATCGAAATTACACACAACATTCTACTAGACTAACTTACACTTCCAAAATAAAACCATCTTCGTCATCTTCTCGATAAGCTAAGTAAGTTATATTGTTCTCAGCATACAAATGCTGCTATCAGAATCTAACTCCTGTTCCCTTTGTGACTTCTCATTCTCTCCCTTAGTCAGAGCCACATCATCTCCAGAAGTTGGTATATCACCTAATTACTGCTTACTTAAAGTATCAATGTATGCTCATTACCAAAACCAATTTGAGATTTTTGATTTCATTTCAATCCAAAATCCAGACTTATTTTTCTTTCCAAAACATGCCTTTCCTGTATGCCAAGCCCATTCCTCTATGCCAGATATAGACTCAGCCACTCCTACTGGTTTTTCAATTGTTCAATTAGATTGGCCACTTTATGCAGGAGGTGGCACCACAATAATTTTTCTTTTTAAATTCACATGCTCCATGTTAAATAACATACATTTACCTGAAGCATAAACTCAGTTTTTTTTAACTAGACAATTTTGGGGCCTCAGAGATGAACTCACTGCTTAAATTTTAAAACATTCTAATTTCACCTTACTAGATGATTTCAATTTACATATAGGCGATCCGGGTGATGCCTACGCAACATCTTTGGTCGATAACATGTTAGAAATTGTCTTGAAACAATCTGTGTCTGCCCCTACCCACAAAGCAAACCACACAAAAAATAACACTTTTTCCAACTTACTGGAATTTCACTCAGATCAACCCATCCAGACCATCATACAGTTTCTTTCACGCACTGCTTCTAAAACTCTAAGCCCCTCTAGGTACAATCAGTTCAAGCCACCCAGAGTCTGGGCTAAAATTACATTCTCGCAATTTATTCCAGCTCTAGTTTCATTCCCCATTACATTATCGGGCGCTTTAACTGAAGATGTTCGATTCTGTAATACTTTGATTTCATCCGTAGTCTCTTGCTAAGATCTGACATCTTTGTAGTGTTTGAAACTATCTCAAATCAAATACTGCTGGAACATCATTACCTGCTTCAAATAAATGAACCTACTCACTGATGTTCTGCTTCCTTTCCACCATATCATTATCAGATAGTAATGCCTGATTCATTTGCCTCCTTTTCTAGAATACCTAAATATGGGTTACCCAGGGCTCTGCTTTGAGCCCACACTGTTCAATATGTACATCAAGCCACACCAAGACACAAACACAGTTGGTTAAATATTTTGGTCTCATGACAATATCCTATTCTGAAAACACCCAGAATGTTGTTCTTGGAAGACACTACCAAATCTCTCATAAAATGTTCAAGACAGGCCTTCTAGAGATTTCAATGTGGATAAAACAAAGCTAATTTAAGCTAGATGACAAGAAGACTGAAATTATTTTATTGAGCACATTCAACTCTATCTGGTCATCTACCTGGTGGCCTAACAAGTTAGGCACTGCTCGCTGTTCAGCCAGATCCATCAGAAATCTAGGCTTCCAATTTTACAATGAAATCCTTTAACACTGAAATTGCCTCCTTTGGCGTTACGCGTTTCACCTTGTTAAAAGCCCTGTGGAGAATTCTAGACATTCTACTGTCCTCTTGCAGCAAAACTGTGATCCATGCCTTGATTACCTCAAGACTGGACTATGGGGACTCCCTATAGTTGTAACTCCCAAAATATGTTAATCAATGACTGCAGGTTGGACACTTTTTGCAACCAGACCTATTGTCATTATAACCAGGCATCAATCTATTTTCTCTTCTGTTTTCATTTGCAAAGAGAACAATTGATGGACAGAATGCGGAACAATGTCATACATTCACCCCAGTACGGAGATCTGAGCCTAAATCCATAGTTTTTTTGCTCACCATTCAATGCCAGTTTGGACAGAGCCATATGCAAACTAGTCTTGATCCTGCGCCCAATGGAACCAGTCCGTCCCGAACTGCCAGGCCAGGTCCTCCCTGGACTGGAAACAAGCATCCTAGGACCGATTTCAGGCTTTCAGCCCTTCTCCGACAGGATAGCTTGACTCCAGTGGCATGGAGAGCACGGGACCCACGTCTGAGCATACCCGTCCCACTCGGGGTGAAAAATACAAAAACAACAATTGACGGACGAACGATGGATTTAATCCTGATCTCTTGACTGGGGGTAAATGTATGATTTATTCAGCATTCCGTCCATCATTTGTTTGAGTAGCTCTTCTGTTTTCATTGGTTTCTCATCCATAAACCAACTGTTTTTTAAATCTTCAATACTTACCTTCTGTGCCCTCTCTAAAGCGGATCCAAAAATTGTCCAGGGCCTCATCAGTCCCTACACACTAACAAGGTATCTCTAATGCCAGGCTACTGACCCTATCCTGATTTAAGTGATCTAGACTCCATATTCGCTAAATATTCCTTCTAAAAATTTAATTTCTGCACTACACAACTGCTTGACATATCTTTTACGGGAATAGCTAACTGGAAAGCATTGAACTGAAATGATTGGTTATTGACTCTCAAAGGAAGAGACATTAGGGAGTGCACCTGCAATGAAAAGGAAACCTTCAAAATATATTCTCGTTTGAAAGATGTGGTGTTCTTATCCATTCACTTGGGATGCGCAGAGGTGCTTGTTATGGCACCAAACTTGAAAACAATGGTTACTTACAAAACTGTTTTTAAAAGTAATCTTAACTTCCTTAGCCAATCTTCCTCAGTCAACCCTATTATACTCAAAGATGTTAAGAGTAAAATTGTTAGTCATTCACAAATGGGGTTGTACTATCAAGTGGGCTAGCAGCATATGCATTTACTTATATTAGTGTCTATGTCTATGGAGCATGACCACTGACCCATTGTCAGTGAAACTGCTCCCCCTCCCTCGAAGCTCCACCATTATGTGAGGCCTGGCCCTGCACTCCCGAGTGTTTGGTGCTCGAGGCCCTCCTCCAACTGCAGGTTTCCCTATGCCTCATCCCTGGTGGTCCAGTGGACCTCTATCTCCTTTCTCTCGCTCTGTTTTTCTACCCTCTTTTTTCTCCTTTCTGCACTTTTCTGCATTTCTGCTCCTTTCTGCTCTATTTCCTTTACTCCTACTTTCCCTCCTTTCCTGCCTGCTTTCCCTGCTGCTGCTGCCCCCGTGGCCCCTCCCCCCAGCATGACCGGCCCAATCCAGCTCCCCTCCCCGCCTCCCAGCTGTCCAGCCCTCCCCGACCCCTACTTAGAGGCGGCCGCTGCGGGGACAAGCAAGCAAGATCACTGACCCATTGTCAGTGAAATTGCTCCCCCTCTCTCGCAGCTCCACCATTATGTGAGGCCTGCCCCTGCACTCCCGAGTGTTTGGTGCTCGAGGCCCTCCTCCAACTGCAGGTTTCCCTATGCCTCATCCCTGGTGATCCAGTGGACCTCAATCTCCTTTCTCTCGCTCCGTTTTTCACTCGTTTTTTCACTCGTTTTTCTACCCTCTTTTTTCTCCTTTCTACACTTTTCTGCATTTCTGCTCCTTTCTGCTCTATTTCCTTTACTCCTACTTTTCCCTCCTTTCCTGCCTGCTTTTCCTGCTGCTGCTGCCCCCGTGGCCCCTCCCCCCAGCATGACCGGCCCAATCCAGCTCCCCTCCCAGCTGTCCAGCCCTCCTCGACCCCTACTTAGGGGCGGCCGCTGGGTGGCCGCGCGCAGTGGGCAAGCCGCAGGCACACCGAAAGGCTAGCCTGTCTGCGCCCGTACGCGACCTAACCACGACCAGCGCCAGGAACCCTGGACCTCTGCACCACCAACGCTACGACCCAGCAGCACCCCACACATTCAACCCAGGCCGCAACAACAATTGCATTCTAGCCTCACCACCTGACACCCACGGACTCTTTAGTTGTCACTGCTGCCGACAAACCTACAGCACCGCTAGGAACACAGACCCAGCACATCCCGACCGCAAGAACACACACGTACTGAAGACCTTGCAATGCATCCTCATCAACGTCCGAACCCTTCACAAACACGCCACTGAAATCTGGGACCTCTTCGACAGCACCATCCCGGACTTAGCATTCTTCACCGAAACTGGGACCAACACCACCTCGGGGCCAGACATCGCCATTCCCAAAGGATAAAAGATCTCCAGGAAGGACCCCCCCACCCGCCCGGGAGGAGGAATCGCCATCGTCCACTATTCCACCCTCCGCCTGAGCACACTCCCCGACGAAACCACAGACCTGATGAAACACCTTCACTTCAAGATGCTGACCAGCCCTACCACCACCCTCCGAGGAACTCTCATCCACCAATACTCTGAACCAAGCGGACCGTTCACCAACTCCATCATGGACATCATCACCCCGCATGCGATCGCATCCACCAACTACACCCTGCTGGGAGACCTCAACTTCCACCTCAACAACCAATTGGACCCAAAAACCACATCCCTCCTGGACAACCTCCACAACATTGGACTCTGCCAAATCGTGACAGAACCAACGCACTCAGCAGGACACACCCTCGACCCCCTCTTCACAACAGGAAACTCCATCACCTTCAGCCACACCACCGAACTCCCGTGGACTGACCACCAATGCGTCCACTTCACCTTCAGAACACCCACCCTCCACAGACACCAGCACCTGCTCCCACGAAGAAAATGGACCAGAATCACCAACAACCATCTCACCTCCTCACTCAGCAACTCCACCCCAACCGTCACGGGACACGACTACCCCTACACTGCAGCCCGAACTCTGCACAGATGGATCTCCGACATCGCCAACACCATAGCCCCCCTCAAGAAAAACAACAACACCCATGCCAAGAAAGCCAGATGGTTTACCACTGAACTTCGAGAGTCCAGACGCACTTGCCGCTGCCTCGAAAAGGCCTGGAGGAACTCCAAATCCACAGAAGCACACAACAACTTCAGAGCCACTACCCATGCCCACCACCAACTCATCAGAAAAACAAGAAAAAAAGCGATTGAGGACAGAATCACCACACACGCACACAACAGCAAAGAACTCTTCAACATCATCAAGGAGTTCGCCCAACCCACCAGCGAGTCGATGGACATCCCTCCCTCACAAGACCTCTGCGACAAACTCAGCACCTTCTTTCACCACAAAATCAAGAGCATCTATGACAACTTCGACGAATACAACCAACACACTGAACCCCCGCCAACCACCCCTGACACACTGAAGCCAGCGATCGACAACTGGACAGCCCTCATCACCGAAGACACACTGAAGACAATGAAGTCAAATCACTCTGGGGCCCCCATGGACCCCTGCCCCACCACATCTTCAACAGAGCCAACGACACCATCGCACCCATAATCCACCACACCATCAACCGCTCCCTGGCGACCGCCTTGTTCCCCGACTACTGGAAACACGCTGAGGTCAACCCCCTCGGCGGTCCCCATTGACCTAAAAAAGTACAGACACATCTCCCTGCTCCCGTTCCCAGTGAAAGTCATCAAGAAAGCCATCAACAGCTAACTCGATATATTCATCGAAGAGCACAACATCCTCGACTCCTCCCAATCCGGCTCCAGAACAAACCACAGTACGGAAACTGCCCTCCTCGCCGCAACAGATGACATCCGCACCCTACTGGACAAAGGAGAAACAGTAGCCCTCATCCTCCCCAACCTCTTAGAGGCGTTCAACACAGTCTCTCACTGCACCCTAATACGCAGACTCTTTCGACGCAGGGATCCAGGACAAGGCCCTCGAATGGATCCGCTCCTTCCTCTCCAGCAGAACGCAGCGGGTCAGACTCCCCCCTTTCCTCTCGGACCCTACACCAACCACCTGCGGAGTCCCTCAGGGGTCCTCCCTAAGCCCTACGCTCTTCAACGTCTACATGGCTCCATTCGCCCCCATCGTCAGAACCTACGGACTCAACATCTTGTCATACGTAGATAACACCCAACTCATCCTCTCCCTATCCAACAAACCCAACCCCGCCAGACACATCTTTCGAGAAAGCATGGTACCGTAGCCAAATGGATGAAAAACAGCTGCCTACAACGAAACATTAACAAGACAAAAGTACTCATCATGGGCCCAAACCCCGATGCCTGGAACGACACCTGGTGGCCCCCCGCCCTCGGAGACCCGCCCACCCCCACAGACCACGCACACAACCTGGAAATCATCCTGGACTCCGAGCTCAAAATGGACCGCCAGATCAACTCCGTCTCGTCTTCCTGCTTCCACACCCTCTGCCTCCTACATTAGACCTTCAAATGGATCTCCCTCGAACACAGACCATCACTCACGCCCTGGTCACCAGTAGACTCGACTACGGCAACACACTCTACGCCAGAATAAACCAAAACCTCACCCGCAAGCTACAGAACATCCAGAACGCGCCGCAAGACTGGTCCTCAACCTGCCAAGACACTGCCACATCTCTCAGCACCTGCGCAGACTCCACTGGCTCACCATCGAGGCCAGAGTCACCTTCAAGGTTGCTCACCCACACACACATGGCCCTCCATGACACCGGACCAGCATACCTGAACAGCCGACTCAATTTCCACGCGCCCCAAAGGACCATACGATCAGCCCAGCTCTCCTACGCCGTGGTCCCCCGCACCAGAAAGACCAGATCGAGGGGCCACTCCTTCTCCTTCCTCGCGGCCAGAGCCTGGAACGCCCTTCCGCTCCACCTCCGACACACATCAACGCTTCCCATCTTCGCAAGAAACCTCAAAACCTGTCTCTTCGACCGGCCCCCTCCTTGATCGACGGGAAATTGCACCCCTTCCCCCAGTGCCTTGAGACCCTTACGGGTGAGTAGTTACACTTAACAAACACCTGATTGATTGATTGATTGATTGATTGATTGATTGGTTGATTGATTGATTGATTGACTGATTGATTGATTGATAGATTGATATATGTCTCTGCCACTTGTTAAAATGTGTTTACATATATCAAATGAGTACCTTCTTTCTACAGTGAATCACAAAGAGAATCTCCTGGTCAGTATAGTCAGATCAAGTGACTCCTGCAACCTTGTTGGCATATGACTGAAAGTTATGGAACTCCTTGGACCCGAAACTCAGAATTCACCTTAGTTTACCAGCACCCTTGAAGTACCTGAAATGCGGATACTAACCATCTTGAATAGACATGAGCAAACCCTTCCTCTCGCTGTAGGACAATAACACCATCAATCATTACATTGGGACCAGCATACACCCTAGTGGGTGCAAATCTTATCTGTCAAATTCATATTGCCCTTGAGCTCTCCTTCTTCAGCTGTGTACGAAGGCAGAACAAGAGCAGCAAACAAGCTGATTTGTGCAATGTCAGCAGTATGCAAAGCACAAAGGACTCAACTAAGGGCAACATGATATGTAAGCCCTGCTCTTTTAACCTTGGGCCCATCCTCCCAGTTGACAACTCCCCCTCTCTTAAGGCCGATTGGAAAATGTTTCTCCTAATCTACAGATTCCTTCAACGTGACAGGCTGTAAATCTTTTCCTCGCTGGAAGACTTTAAACCAGATGTTGTTTTCCTCACTGAAACCTGGCTTCATGAGGAGTCAGGACCAGATACCGTTCATGCCCTCCCCCTGACTATTACACAGTTTGTAGAGATAGAGAAAACAGAGAGGTTGGAGGGCTTGCAATCATATTGAAGTGAAGTCCTCCCTTACTGGCACTAGGGAGACCCATGCTAAGGGACACCTATTAGACCCCATTTTTACCTATAACCTTTGCAACAGGTTTTGGATTCGATACCTATCTCCTGGACCACCCATTTCCTGATCCCAATGGTCATCCCTGGCCTTACCACCTTTCCTACATCATGAGACTGGGGAGACAGACGCTTTTCACAATTAAATTGTGACAACTGGACATGCACCGTTGGTAAGATCACACCCTTGTTGGGCTCTGATCCACAAGCAGCTAATACTAAGATCTTGGAATGGTTAAACAACTCCCTAGATCTAATCAGCCCCAAGAAGAAAATCATTTGAAAAAATAAAAATAAGTCTGCCCTATGGTACTCCCCAGTCTTATAACTCTTAAAAACACTGTAAGAAGGCAGAAAGGAAATGGAGGAAAGATTATGCAGAACACAAAAAATAAAATGTCTGTTTACAGTTAGAATCGATCACTTAAAAATTAGATCAGCCCAGGCCTCCCTCTACGAACCAAGAATTAATGAAGCAGCAAACTCCCCTAGGGAGATGTTTAACCCCTTGCATGCTTCTGACGGAACCACTCCGTCATGAGCCACGGGCGCCGTGTGCTCATGACGGAGTGGTTCCATCATGCTGCGGCCGCTCCGCCCACGCGGCTCTGTTTCCCCGCCTGTGCGGGCGATCAGCGCAAGTGGGTGGAGTCATGACGGAACCACGCCGTCATGAGCACAGCTCGCCCGTGACTCATGATGGCGTGGTTCCGTCATGAGCATGGCGGCACCGCGCTCACCCCAAACCCCCCCAGCGCTGCGGCGGAATTCGCGCCGCAGCGAAGGGGTTAAAATTACCAAAACTATGCTGGAACCTAATTCCAGCAGGGAACCTTCTGAAGCCTCCAATGACAGGTATAACATTCTGGCTACCTATTTTGAAACTAAAATTTATGATAACTACCTCTCCTTTCCAAAGCCGGACGGAAGTCCTAACCCCATCCCCCCTTGTGCCCCTAAGCTCAGTTAGGACTCTAGCACATCCTTCCTATCGGAATTCCCCCTCTTACTCTGAGTACTTTTTCTTCCCTTTTTAGCAAAATTAAACCCAGTTCCCCACATGGCTCTGACGCTCCAAGAATCATTGCTCTTGAAGCAGATGTTATCTTCCCCACACTGCTTGAGATGGTCAACCTTTTCCTGGAGAAGGGGATGGTTGGTGCCTCAACCATGGAAACACATCATGATTAAAGCCATTCTAAAAAAGTCTAATCTTGATCCACCATGGCCAGGGAATTTTGCCCAATTTCCCTGCTTCCAGGCACAAGTAAGGTGGCACAAAAAGATGTTAATAGGCATCTCTCAGAATCCCTTGAGGCCAGCACCCTCCTGCACCACACACAACCCAGTTCTCGTCCCAACCACAGAACAGAATCTGCACTTTTAGCAGTGGTGGAGGATGCGAAAAGGAGATTGGATCAAGGGGCGACAGTTGCTTTTATGCTTCTTGACCTTAGCGCGGCCTTTGACACTCTTGAACACCTTACACTCCTAGAGAGGATTCGTAGTTCCTGTGTCGTAGGGAAACGTCTGGGTTGGCTTAGCTCTTTCCTGATGGTTCAGGTTTTAGATAAGTCTTACTCCTCCTCTATTTTTCCAGTCACCTGTGAAGTTCCGCAGGGGTCATCCCTAAGTCCTACATTGTTTAACGTGTACCTGCAAGCCATTGCGGATATCATAACTGCTTTTGGAATTTCAATAGTCTTCTATGCAGCTGATACCCAGCTGTTTTTTTTTCACTTGCCCCTGATGCTGATCCCCTAGTCTCCACCCTGAGATATTGTCTGGAGCAAGTAGCCAGTTGGACAAATAAATCCTGCCTCAAACTGAACAGAGCCAAAACAGAACTCCTGATCATCGGGAGCAACCCCCCTTCCTGTAAGTTTCTGGGTTCGCTGGTCTGTCTTGATCTCCCTCCTGCCCCCAAACATGATATAAAAGGTTTGGGAATGTGGCTAGAAAGTTCTCTGTCCATGACTCTGTCCTTGGAGACCCAGGCTCCCAAACTTTCTACCATTTGTTTTGGAATCCTGTGTACTTTTTCTTCCCTTTTTAGCAAAACTAAACCAAGTTCCCCACATGGCTCTGTCGCTCCAAGAATCATTGCTCTTGAAGCAGATGTCATCTTCCCCACACTGCTCGAGATGGTCAACCTTTCCCTGGCGAAGGTGATGGATGGTGCCTCAACCATGGAAACACACCATGATTAAAGCCATTCTAAAAAAGTCTAATCTTGATCCACCATGCCCAAGGAACTTTGCCTAATTTCCCTGCTTCCAGGCAAAAGTAAGGTGGCACAAAAAGATGTTAATAGGCATCTACCAAACTTTCTACCATTTGTTTTGGAATCCTGTGTATGTTGTGCAAGATCCTGTCTTAACGTCCTCAAGGAGTCTCGTAGTCCAGGCTCTGATTCTTTCCAGCCTGGACTATGGCAACTCGTTCAACCTGGGTGCTCCCAAGGCAATTATTCAAAAAACAAAAATTGTGCAAAAAACTGCTGCACATACACTGTTAGGGATTCCTAGGTATGAGTCATCCAGTCAGGGTATGAGGGAGCTCCACTGGCTACCTGTTGCCGAAAGAATTGAATTAAAAAACCTATACACTGTACACAGAGCCTTCCATGCACGTTGTCCCCCTATTTTACCCGCCTACTTGTGATCCCCTACTTTCCCAAAAGTCTTCTTAGATCCACCAATTCACACCTGGCCTGCGCCCCTACAACTAGGAGAGTTCGAACTAGATGATGATCTTTTCGCATTAATGCGTCCAAACTCTCGAATGCCCTTCCATTGGCTATTCGATCCACAAACAATGAGTTGTGTTTCCGAAAATCCCTTAAGACCCTACTTTTTAAGAATGGATTTTCTAGGTTTCTCATTTGTTCTCCGTTTAGGGGTTCTCTTTCTCCGATACCGCTTGGATGCCTATGGGTCACCATGAGCTCTATAAACCCCCTAGCATAGAATAACAAGCACCATAAATTGAAATGTATCTATGTCATGACTTGCTTGCTGTTCTATAGGTGTAATAAGCCCTTTAGATCTGGTTATTATAATTCTAGTTCCACTTCCATTTAAAAAAAGCTACATTCTATTACAATACAATAAACTCTGAACTTATGCCCACCACAATGTACAATTTTAGGAGGTGATTTTTATGTGACTCCGAACTCAAATTAACTGAAGAAACCTTTTTAAAACAGCACTGAATATTCTATGACGTTTTCAGAAACAGTTATTGAGTTGTTTGCTGATTTTCAATTAATTCATTCTCAATCTACCTTTCTTGCCCTTTGTTTCCTTACATATTCAATGCACGAAATAGAACATAGAAACCATCTGACACTGATCAGTGTTCTGTTCTGTCACACTGTGCTGCATTATGCTGTCCTCTGCTCTGTTATTATTTTTTAGGTCAGGTATTCTTCCACTATATGGTTTCTTTGTGCTGGAGTCCAATGACTGAAAGGATGCTGGGGCGCACCTACTGGGAGCAGTGATGAATTATTGACTCTGTTGATCAAGCGGCCACATTTCCTTCTCCTTTGTCAGTTGAATAGAGCCATTCTTAGGCCTCATTTGAAAGGGTACTAGCTATCTTCCGAAGAATTTCAACTGTTATAGTAGGATCTTTACATTGGCTTCAGTGTTTTTTGACATGTTGCACTTGCAAAGGGTTACTTTGCGAGACTCTCAGCAGGGAATGTGGCATACAGAGGCTTGGGTATTCGGGTACTGAGGTCTGGTATAATGTAAGGCTTTGCGTGCAGCACCTCCTGTATTAATGTTTTCATCTAGGAACCTTCCACTGTATATTTTTCAATAGCTACAGAGTTTTACCCGGTTTAACTTGGATCCATGATAATACACAACGCAGTCACATGCACTTGCAGAAGGTTTTTATAGCTGTTACAGCATTGTAACAGATGCAACTTGCATGGAAATCAATCTTTTTGCCATGCTCCCCAGGTAGTTTTTACTCTGAGCATATGCAGACCAATTCACAAAATCGTAAATCTACTGAAGACCCATGACTTTTATAGACACATATGTATAACTCTAAGGAGAGTACCTTTGGAATAATGCTCTAGTCACTGCATACTGCCGAGAAAAAATCATGTTACTTTACATTTTTTTAATGCATTGTCGCTTTCCAATTGTGTTTTTGAACTTTGTGGTGGCTATGACGTGCAATATAGGCATTAAACTTATGTGCTCTCTTCACACAGACAATCATTTTTACATGCAAATTGCCATAAATGTGACTTTAGTAACACATTTTCGTGTGCAGGACTCCAGTGCAATTGTGCAGATTACAAATGCGAAAATTAAACGTATAAAAACTAAATACGGTCATGTGATTTTAGATGAAATCTCCTAGAAGCCTCCTACAGAACATGTTCCCTGTATGTGCAATGCATTTAAACATTTGGGGGAATATTTATTGAAGTTGTGCATCACCCTTGCACCACACAAGTTAATGCAAGGACGACACAAAACCTAGAATAAATTTCCCAAGCCAAGCAAGACCACCTTGTGTGGCCCTAAGGTCTTTGGTAAATCTGGAGTAACTCATGGCAGCGCACTGCGTTGTTCTGCCCAGGGGAGGCGTTCCATGGGTGGAGCGTAGGTGTTCCCTCACATCCACCAATGGATTCTGGGGCACTCCCAGATACCTTGATACATCTGTCCCTCTGTGTTTAGAAACAAGTTTGGGTAATGTTTTCTGAGAATGGATCAGCTTCTATTGCTTCATGGTGTTCAATTTTAATCTTATGCAGCTTCGTATAAACCTCTCATTGTGAGGGTCTGTGGTGTGTGTTTGCTCTCCAGGATGAGTAAGTAATTTTTTTTTGCATACTTAATTAAAACCATTGCAGTACAAACATCAACATTTAAAACTAGATCTACATGCATTGGTAAAACCAGTATATCATAATCACAATATTTCGTTTCTTTTTAAAATCATGAAATTGCATACTTTTTGGACGACCTTAAGTGGAAATAGATAATAAATAATAATAATAATACTTATATTTGTAAAGCGCGAACAGCTACCTCACGAGGAGGTGTCCCGGCGCTATAGACCGCTGGGAAAACCCATCCTGGCTATCCCTGTGAGATGGTCCCTTTCTGGGTATCTCCAAGGTGAAACCAGGCATCCCCAGCATCTGTGGGGGGCCATTGCAGAGATGAGGCAAGCTTAATGCCCAGAGTTGCCGAGTGTGTTCCTGGTTAGAGTAGGTACCGAGGCGAGAATTATCAAGTCCGTTTTGACCCTGGTCCACAACCCTGCCGTGTCGGGAATTGAACCCTGGTCCCTGGCCAATTCTCTGCTTACGGGTCTGCCGCCTCTAACCAGTGAGCCACACCTCTCTACAATTTTGTATTATAATACTATCTAGAAAGCAATTAGGAATCAAGTCTTGGCATTTTCCTTTCCACCACCTTCATAAACTTCACAAGACTGCAGTTCAGCTGTGGATCCTGGGGCGCAAAGCAGGCGAGAGCTGCTTGTCTTTGTGAGCGTATCCCTCGCTGATTAAAATGGCCTTTCAGCAGATGTTTTCGTTCATCCAACAGTTTGTCACAGGAGCATAATAAATGCAGCATATCCTCTGGCGCTGAACCACATAACCGGCAGAGGGAGCCCACCTCATCCTTTAGCCAATGTGGAAAATGCCGGATACAGGGTAACAAGCAACCCTGGGCGTAGTATGCGTAGTCGTGCTATGCGTAGCTACGCGAAGATGCACATGTGCTTCGCGAGCTATGCGTAGCTACGCGAGCGCGCGTAGTTGTTTGTCCCGTCCGTTCGCGATGCGTTTTTCTTGCTCGCGAACGCGTATTGCGTGTTCGGTAGTCTGTTTGCGTGCTCGGGGGATAGAATCTCGCGAACTTACCCTGCGGTCGCATATGGGCTCGACCATCTTGTTTTTCACTTGTCCCGCCCGTTCGCGATGTCTTATTTCCTGTTCCGGGTCGCGTATAGCGTGTTCGCGATGTGCATGTCATGTTCGGGAACGCGTTTTACATGTTCGCGACGCTGTTTCGTGCTCGCGGGGAAATATCGCGCAAACTTACCCACGCGGTCGCGACAGGCGCAGCCATCTTGTTTTTTCACTCTATGCTATGGTTCCGGGGCCTGCTTTTCTATCCTCCCTCTATCTTTGCCATCCTTAGGTTTGTACACTGTTTGTATTATCTTTTTTATTTATTATCTATCCCTCTCTGTCCCGAAGTCTATATTTTGCATTTTATTTCTACTTTTACTGAGTTTTTTTCACTTTTCTACTGTTTATATTACTTCCTTCCTTAAGCTCCTACTCCTTCCCCTAACTTTATTTTTCCCTTCAGAATGTTCTTTTGTGCCTCCCGCTATCCCAGAACCATGACTAAGGGTAATGGCCGTTCCAAGGTCAAGGCGCCTGCGTCCAAGAGCCGCCTGCCTTGCGGCAGACTGCGCCAACCAGGGGTGCAGGCCCGGGAGCTTTTTGGAGAGGTGGAGGTGGCCGTCCTTGTTTTTTTGTGCAGCACCACCTCCCCTTGACCTTGGCAGCAGGCGGCAGGCCTTGCACCGGATACTCGACCCAGGAGCATCACCGCCGATGGGCGAAGGTGCGCCGGGCTGTGTTTCACCAGTCCGGGGTCAAGCGCACCCATCACCAGCTGTCCCACCAGTGGTCCGACATCTTGGACCGGAAGCAGGACCTGCTCGGCCTGCTAGGTGTCGAGGTCGTGGGGCTTGGTGAGTAGCTAATATACTAGTAGTATAAGTATTGTGTATAATTTTTTTCCGAATAGCAAGAATACTGCTGCTTACATTGCAGGTAAATTACGTTTTAAAATCTTTTGTGATAGTAGGACACAGGTGCTCGGCGCTGCTATTACTTGTTTGCAACTTTGCGCTCGCTTGGGCTGATTATGTAAGAGTTTACTTCGAGAACTTAAGTTAGATAATGCTATTGCTAGAGAGACTCTAGTCCTTCCTTTGTCCTCCTGCAACTAAGAAGAGATAGTGGTGAATGGATTGATATAGGTTTAGCTAGTATTAGTTGGTAATTTTTTAGAGGTCTGCGTGACGCATCCTCTCTGTCACTGAGTGCTGCTTACCCCAGTCCTTAGTAGAACCTTTTGTAGTTTGTTTAGTGAGTGGTAAGGCTTAGCAGTGTCACTAGCAGAACATCAGACGCAACCAACAATTTGATTGGCCAGTCAGGAATATGTGGGCTAGGTCAGGTGGTACATAGGCTTAGTTAGTATTCTGGAATCAGAATTGAACACTGGATTAGTGTTCATAAATAATAAGTAGACGGTCCGTGAATCCCACACTAATACTACTAGTCGATCTGATGAGATAGGTCAATTTTATTGCAATTGTTGTTTCCTAAAGTGTTTTTTGAGTGTTTTTTTAAATATTTTATTTTTTTCACAGTACACCAATTGTTAATGTGTGTCTCTTTCGTTGTTATATCTTACATGATCAGCACCCAAGGGCAAAAAGACGGGGACACAGACGGCGGGACAAGATGAATATGCCTCCCATGGCCAGGAGCGCTCCTCTACCGAGGGCTTTGCTGCTGGCCCCAGTAAGTCCTCCAGTGGTTATATTAATAATTATATTTCCCCAACTTTTGCTGCACCTTATTTTTTCAGAACTATTATTTCTGATTCCTAATTCAATTTTTTTCCAAATCTTCTTCGATCTCAACTGTTTCTAAATTCTTGTTGTTATCCCTGCCTCCTACTGCCTCGGCTATGAGCCTATGCTATGACTCTCTGTACTACTACTATTAGTCTGTCTGTAGCTAAGCTTGCCCAGTTGGCCACTCTTTATTTAAAAGGTTTTAAATAAAACTCAGATTCACCGATAGCTCTAGCCACGGAGTCCAGTCCTTTGTGTTGTCCTCTTCTGGTCTTAATCTTTCTTGAGGCTTTTCGACAATTCGCACCAACAAAATGCCCAACCAGATATTTGACTATTTTTGATAGGATATACTACTACTGTTGTTGTGGGGATTCTGCACAGCCACATACATAACTATGCACAAGAAAATAGGATGTTGGTGATGGGAGGCTGGACCTTCCTCACACCTCAGTCAGAACACCCAATCCCCTGACCGACTAGCTCTACTCTCTCATTAGGTCCCCGAACCCCCCCGAAGATACCCAATGATTAGACAACCCAGAACATAATAACACACTTTCGCTCACTCACTCGTGAAAGTCCACCACACCAAATACCACTAAGTCTTTGTGTAAGTTGAAGTTCAAAAGGTTTATTTTAAAATAACAAGCTCTGTACGTTGTTCTAAAATTCAAATCATTATACTATACGAGCCAGCTAAAAAAGCAAAATGCATAAGGATAAAACAATAAACATTGTTACAAGTCCACCGAAGAGTCAAACGATCTCTATGCGAATTCTGGGGGACCCCTCACCTTAGAACGTAGAAGTACTGGTTACATCATAAGCTCTGCAAAGCTCTTGTTCGTTCGTTGAAGGGAATATTTTGCCTGTTATGATAAAAATGGTGTGCGTTAGATAGTATAATGCAAGCATTTCTCACTCATGCCAAAAAGTGTAGCATGTTATGGTATTGGCTAAGCAATACGGACTGACCAGAAAGTGGCTTTTTTTTCGACCTCTTGTATGCAACGCTCAGACAGTAGCTGTATGAGCTCATGTGGGCTCAAAGGCGTCTTACACAACAAGCTGCGAGGTAACGTGCGCAAAAGACATAAAGCTAAAATGGTGCATGGCTCAGGCTAACTTTGCAAAGAGTAGAGTAGACTAGAATGACCCTAGGGACCATAATAACACTACTAGTGTCTACTCTACTCTAATACCCGACTTGGACTAGTGATGTATGCTGTACATGTATGTATTAACTTTTTTTCCAATCTTGCTAGTGAAAGAGAATGAATAGGGGGAGGTGTATATGGCATCTAAAAATGTGTAATGTTTTTTCTAGGCGTACAACCAACCACCACCAGTGCTGGGGCCAGCGGCAATGCAGCCATTCCAGAGGGAGCAGGAGATGCGGCAGTGGAACCTGTAGGTGCTAGTACAGGGGGTGAGCCAGCAGCAGTGGCGGGCGGTGGTAAGATATGTTCCTTACTTATTGACATTACACTAGCGGAAAGGGTGTACTGTACACTCACTGTACTGTTGAGACTTAGTAAGTATGAAGTTGCAGTGAACATTAGACAACGGTTGAAGAAGACACCCTTGGCCTTAGCAGTAATAGCATTAGCAGCGTGAGTTGAGTAACCAATGGCCTCTTCTATCTGACTCCAACTCAGCTGTGAAGGTAAAATGGAGAAGACTAAAAGTCAGATCAGATCAGATGACCTTGATGGATGTGTTGAACAAAAATGGAAAGATGGGGAGGAAGGAGGAAGGACGGGTGAGATGTAATATGACTGGCAGAGAAGGATACTTTGGAAGCATGCATAGGTGGCTGATAGGAATCATATGCATGGGTTGTTGAAGGATGGGTGGAAGGTCAAAAAAAAGATGCCTGCAAGGGTGCCCAAACCGTATGGGTGGATAGGATAGCAAGAATTGTCAGCGGTGTTTGAGTCAAACTCAAAGCCAAGGCAAGCAAGGACGCATGGGTGGTTGTTGGTGAAAAAAACTAAGGTTTGTTGAGAGATTAAGAAGAATGTTAGACGTTTACTTTGAATGGATGGATGCCTGGATTTATTCATCATAGATAGCATAGGTGGCGACTGTCACTGTATGCAGACCAGAGTCTTTGAAGAGAATGTAAAAGAAACCGCGCCACAGTAGCAAAGCCGAGGGGAATATAAGTTGTATTTTCAGAATACTCCCTTGACTCACAGTAGTTTGCAAGCACATCATATATATATATATTGTGTATGTATGTAGTTATCAGCACCTTCCTCCGACTCAGAGGACCACTCCCTACCTATGTTAATTTTACTGTCAGCCAGCCTGCTATGGGGGGTGGCCTATCTGTTGGTTACACAATCAATCAAAATAAAGTACCTCATGTCGTCCCATCTATAAGCAATGGTCATTGGATCAGATAAATAATCTGCCTTTTAGTAGTAGTCTGGGCAGGGTGAAAGTGAAATTGAGCAATTGCCCTTGATGTAACAGAGAGACTATGTCCAGTGCCACCCGTAATAGAAAATTACGAGCTTCCCCACCTGCAGACAGTAGTAAATAGAACTAACGTAAGTCTGCGTCATGAGTCAGACTCGAGTATGTTTGTCTTGGGCGCAAGCTGACTGAGCTGGCATGCCGGCTACAACAAGGTTATGTACTTTCGCTAAATTAAAGAGAAAAAGAAGACTGGTGTACTGAGCCATAGTGCTAGTATAATGCCTGAAACTCCCACAAATGTTAGAGGCTGAGGAAGTGGGAGGACAGATACATACCACAAATGTTATGTACTGTGCTTGCTAGTGCTACAGCTACTATGCCACTATGTGTTGAATTAATTTTGTGTTACTGTTTTGCTAAGTGTTTTGGTAAAATATTATTTTTTTCTTTCTTGATATAGCTCCTCAAAAGCCAATGAGGAAGGAGTTGGCTGTCATGGCCCGGCGCCGGAATCTGGAGGCCATCTGCGCAGAATAACGACGGCTGGTGGCTCTGGCGCAGGAGGAGGAAGAGGCGGCAGCAGCTGCAGCCTCCTCCAATGCCCCGGGCCCCAGCCAGGCCCCTCCAGTTGTTTGGCACTGCCGTCAGGCAGCCACCCATCGCCGCCCGCCTACAACATCTAGCACTACTGCTGCCCCCTGTGGATGTAACTGCAGGGTATAAGTGCGCCGCATGCTCCTCCGGAATGCGCTACCGGAGGAGGAGGTAGAGGAATTGAAGAAAAAGTTCAAGGCAATGGAGAAGGACATTAGAAGACTATCCCGCTGCTAAAGACCCTGTTAAATTGTCCCTTTTTTATAGCTTCTTTTGGTAGGTGGGAATCGGGCGTTGGGGGGATTTCACAATATGACATTGGATTTTTGGGACTTTTAAGTTTTGGATATTGGTTGGGGTTAGGGAGAGGGGTGGGTTAGGTGTTGTTTTGGGATTTTTTACATAGTTTATTTTTGTTAGGGGATTAAATTATATATATTTACACTTTACATACGATGTGGTTAATGTTTTGTGGGTGGGGTTACTGTTTTACATCACACTGTTTCCTTGCTGCTGTAGGGCCACAGCCAGTGTTTGATTTAAATAATTGGCTAAATTTGTAAGACACAAACAGATAGATGCGGTACACCTCACTACGTGACTTGTCCTACTAGTACGGTCAGTCTCTCCTCCTAGTCCATTATTATACCTCCCCCAAACATCTTTTCTTTTCTTACCTGTGATTGATGTTTAAGTTAGGAACAGCGATGGCTGCATGACGATGCAGGTTGGGTTTCCGAAGAGAATGCAGAATCAGATGCCATGGTTGTGGTGGCAGTAGTGGTTGACACTGGCAGTAGCATTTACAAAAAAAGAAAAAGAGTCAGCCAATCGCCTGAGAGAGACTCTGGGAGGAGTAGTAGAGCGAAGTAAATAAAACATAATGGGTGAGGGGATAGCCTAGTGCAACAAGTTACAAAATCGTTGTTTTCGAGTCACTCAACTATTCCTACACTAGACACAAGCGTAACCTTTAGTGCTGTGTAATAGCAGGAAGGATGACAATCGATGCCAGCAATTAATGATGATTGATTAGGTTCCTTTGTTAAAAAAGTTAACTTGCAAATATACTTATCATGGGTGGGCAAGCAGAAGAAGATCCTCCCCCTGCCTTGAAATTGAATTAGTGCTGCTTTCGTCACGTCCGCCGCAGCAAGCGTGTGATCAATTATTGGTGTACATTTAATGTAGACACACCTCAATAAATCACACAGCCCGGGGGAAGAGGGTTAGGGTTTGATGAATGGTTGGGAAGGGGGGTTTTGGGAAAGGTTTGACAAAGAAAAACAGTATGCATGGATAAACAACAAAAGAAAGCACAATCTTTGTAGACTACCATATACATAAATGTGTTAAGGGTGAAAAAGGAAATGCATGCATGATGATGATAACTTGATGGTTAATGATAAGTAAAACTTACTAACTACTACTACTAGACAATTAGACAGTGCAGGTCATCGGAATATTAATATTAGGCACTTTGACTTGCCTGTCTGCCCTCATCGAGAGAGACACAGATTACATGCAGTTTGTGTTCTGTTCTGTTGTACCGGGCTTACTTTTAAAGATAGCAAAGAAAATTTAAAAATAGCTGTAGGAATGAATTATAACTTATAAGCAGAGAGCAAAAATAATTAATAATAACAACAACACACGGTATTAATGATTGAAGACAAAAAATGAATCAAATTGTTTCAAAGATGAAGAAAGTTGATACTGTTACTGTGTTATCCTGGTCAAATGGGGAGTTGCATCTCGGCATTCCTCTTGGTCCTCAGTCCATTCCATGGATGCTCCGTCCATCAATTGTGGGTGACGCCACTGCATACCTGACATATGTAGATTCATTGGGAAGGTAAGTGTGTGTTGTTTTTCCAAGTATAGCACAGGGTAAAATCCGGCCTGTAAGTGTAAATGGAAAAACAAATGGGATATTGAAAAATCAATGAATAAACTAAATGCATCAATTACGGTGGAGTGCAACAAGACAGAGAAGAGAACACTTTTAGACTGAGGCGGCATGGATAGATACATCATGTCTGTCTACTTTGTTTACATAATTTTTTAAGCTATACCAACAGGACAGAGCATGCCCACGGCACTGGGCCGTAAACAAACCTCCATTTAGCTGCAATTTTGACAAAGCCCGACAAAGCACATATACAGCAACCTAGCATTTCCAAAATTAAGTGAATAAATCAATGCACCGCTGTCAGTCATACCACTGCACTCGACTCCACCACTATACGGACATGTAGGTCTGCTGTGGTTCTTGTTGACTTGTGTTTACCTTCTATGGCACTTCATGAAACGCAGTTATTCCATCAATCATCTCCGATCCTAAGTACTGACTGACTGCGAAGAGTATATGTGGTCATCACGATCATGGTGTCCAATGGATAGCCCTGCAGTAGAAGTACAATGTTTATTAAACAACAAGTCTGCTTACAGCGCCATTAACCAGAAATAGTTACAGGAGGACACATTATATACAGCAAAATAGCATTTTCCAAAGTAAGTAACAAAATCAACACACGGCTGTCAGTCATACCTCCACTAGTACACTCGTGACTACTCGACTCCACCACTACACAGACATGTAGGTCTGCTGTGGTTGTTGGCTTATTTACCTTTTATGCCACTTGAATTGAAATGCCCAGAATTATTCCATCAATCATCTTCGATCAAACTGACTGACTGCGAAGATAGTATGGTCATCATCATGATGTTGTACGTGTTGGCCAACTCCAACTCAGTCTGTAGTGTTCCATATTATGAATTGCAACGGATATTGGCCTGCAGTAGTAGGAGTACAATTTGGTTATTAAACAACAAGAAGGAAGACATTGACTGTCACTTGAGTCACTTTTGGTTGGTAGATTAATTACTAGTACAGTTCGACTTCATGCACAACGTCATCAACATCAACACAAAAAACAGCAATCACTCTGAGTCTGCATACAACGCATGCATTGCCAACATTAGTACATTACCTGTCTTGTTCTTCTCTTTTGCTGTCAGATGCCTAGTTCTTTCTGACAGGTGTGTGTTTTTTTACCAAGCCAGTGGCCTCATTATTACTCTACATTCATTTTGAGTGTTAGTCGCTGTTTCGGTTTTCTTACTCATCTGTGGGACTTCTTTGTTGCAGTTGAAGTTGGTTCACATCATCATGGTCAGTGCTGTGAGATGGGCCACGGTCTGGGTAACAGTCATTGTTCAATTGAATTGAGTTTGCAGAAATGTGACATGTCAGCAAGATTCTTCAAAGAGTGTCTTGTCTTTCTCTGCCAAGTACCTTCTGTTCTGACATTGATGAGCTTTTATGCCTGCCTAGGTTGTAGCCTATTTCTGACAGGGACGAGTTTCGGCTCGGAAACAAGAGGAGGATACCTATAGTCACGTTCCACTTCTTCTGGAGGGACTGTTAGAGGCAACAATTTTTCCTGTACTATTCACCATCCAATGTCTGGCTTGAAGGAAATGTATTTAGGGCAAGTCAGGAAGATGGAGCAGGACTCTGAGGAGTGGCCAGTAAAATGCACAGAGGTGCAACTCCAATAGGGAAATAAAAAGAGAAGACGGTGGTGATGGATTCATTTGTTGTGATTTGATTTGAAGCAGAAAAAGACAGATACACACACAAATAAAGGAAGGTAGAAAGTAACAATTTGAAAGCCTAGTTGTCAGGGAAGAGGAGCTCGTCCTCAAACTCTGGTGGTTTGGACAGAAGTAGGTCATGTAACCCACTACTTATATAATCAAAGTCGCTCTCCTCTTCCTGCTGTGATTCATGTATTTTGTAGTCCGGTGGTATAAAGTGCTGATTCATTTTGATCATGGTTAACCTCTCCACGCTTTTAGGAGAGATACTGGTCCTTTTCACCGTTACAATGGCACCAGCAGCACTAAAAACACGCTCAGAAGAGACCCTTGCAACAAGGGAAGCCAGATACTTTATAGCCAGCCTGCTGAGCACTATCCATTGGCTTCTTTTCCCATACCAATACACCAATGGATTTCCATCCATGAAGACCTCAGTTGGGTCATCCAGATACGCCTGGACCATCCGCTCAATGCTCAGGGGTGTTCTGATGTGCTCGGCCTCTTTTGCATTTGCATCAGCTCTGGACTTACCATACCCCTGCCGTAGAAACCAATCAGTTGCCGATTGTAGTGTGGATGATCCTGTTCTTGCTGTTGATGTTATTGGTAGGGTTGGTGTCGGTGACTGCTGGGAGGCAAACACACTGCCCTCAGGCTCTGAAGTAGAACTTGACTCTGGAATCTGCCCTGGAGTACTTGTTCTGGGCTGGGCGGGGGGCCTCTAATTACCAGCAGTTCGTTTTCAAAGTCAATGGCTTGCTCAGCTATCAAAGTTTTGTACTTGGCAACATCCACTTCTGAAAAAGGAATTACTGCCTTACTGTTCAAAAATGCTTTGTACCGTGGATCCAAAATTGCGGCAGTAATGTAATGTGGATGTGACACAATGTTATTTTGAATCCTTGTATTTTCAGATAAGCGAATGGCTAAGGATTCCACCAAATAATGTGCGTCTTGTTTGTCATCCACACCTGGGTACGTTTCGGGAAACCTCCTTCAGCTCTTGCTCTAGCATGTGCAAGAATGGGATAGCTTGGCCCATAGTCCTCCCTGCTGACTTCACGTGTGAACACCTCAAAAGGAAGTAGCATCTCTGTCAGGCATTTAACGAGGTCCCATTGACCCATCTCAATGGTCATGCCTCCCACAGTAGGATCCCCTAATCTTCGCATGACATAAGCATTGAGTGGTATGTACTGCTCAAACAGACGATCAAGCATGTAATACATTGAATTCCAACATGTTGGCACCTCCTGGATGAGTGCTTTGACTGGCATTTTATGCTTACGTTGAATGACCCTCAGCTGCTTCCGGGCTTTAAAAGAATGGCTGAAATGTGTGCATATTCTTCTGCAGGTGACCAGTACGTTGCTGACTTTGTATTCATTTTTCAGAAAGTCTTGAACAACAATGTTAATGCAGTGTGCCAAACACGGGACCCTGAAATAGCCACCATCTTTCATGGCCCTAACTACATTACTGCCATTGTCCGTGGCAACAAAACCAATGTTAAGCCCTTTTGGGCGCAGCCACTCAAAGACCTTGCTGTTAAACTCATCCAAAATGTTTGCAGCAGTATGAGATTTCTCCATGGTAAACATGGCTACAGTTGCATGTTTGCGAATGGCATCAAAAATCTCAGCAGCGTCAACACCAGCAGATATCTGTTCTCTAACCCTCACGAAAGAGATCCAGTGTGCAGTTATGCACATGTAATCAGTGGCTTGGCAACTGGTCCACGTGTCTGTTGTCAGGTGGATACTATGAACAGCACTCTGCTTCAAGGTGTTTTCAAGCAATTCCAGCACGTCGTGATGTAGTGCTGGAACAGCAACTCTGGCAAAATAGTAGCGGCTGGGAACCTGCCATTTTGGGCAGATGGCTGTCACAAATTCCAGAAGACCCACCCCTTCAACAAAAGAAAAAGGGAGAAGGTCCAGTGCTAACATTTTAGCCAGCTTCACATTGTACAAATGTGCTATTGGGTCGTTGCGTTTGTACTGCCCCTCCACCAGCCTATACATGTTGATAATGGTGGGCTGCATGGTTTTTCTTCCTCTTAAGCTCAACGTCTCACTTTTTTTCATTGCGGTACTCGTTGCTGTCTCAGGCTGACTCTTACTCTTGCGCCACTGAGATGTTACTGAAGATGTGGTCGACGATAACACTGCACTGTTGGGGACAGGGCTACTTTGTGTACCACTACCAGAGAGAATGTCTCCCTGTCCTTCCTCTCCCACCGTGATCGGATCTTCTTCTTCCACTCATTTATCCCCACCAACACCAATGTTTGCAGTTTTTATGCCGCGAAGGTGGTCCTCCCAGTTGATCAAGTGGTGTTTTTTCAGATGGGTTATTGGGCCTCCGGTACCATAGTTTGTACCAAGCTTACCCCGACTATCAGAGGTATTACAAATGGAGCATATAGCAATGTTGTCCTCATTTTCACTAACCGTAAAGAAGTCCCAAACTGGGGAGCTTAACTTTTGCCTCCTGCTGGAGGTGCCACTTCCAATGCCGGATGAACTGGAGGATGTGCGTTGAATTTGACTCTGTGCTGTACCACCACATACTTCTGCTGAGGTGGTGGTTGTGCTGGATGTAGGTCGCTGACGGGCCTTTGCTAATGCAAATATGGAAGCTGTAGGTCGTGTTGGTGTTACCTGTGATGGAGGTATGCATGCTACATCCCTCGCAGCGATTTTGGATAGGGTGATAATGTTGGTCTCCATCTCCTCTGGGCCAGGAGTGATGTTCGTGATGACTGGCTCATCATCATCATCATCATCATCCTGCTGTTGTACATCAACCTCCATAAGTGTAAGGCTTTCTGGAACCTTCCTTTTCCCTAGCCTGGTCTTGGAACGTGTCTCCCTCTCAGACTCAGTTTGTGGCTTCCAAGTGGCATCTAGATCATCAGAAGGGGGGGTAGGCGAAGAACTTGGACTAACCCTCCTTTTCCTTGGTGGGGATTTGGAAGACAATGGAACTTCTGAATGAGTGGCTTCCTCTTCTTCCTCTGCATGAGGATTAATTTCCTAAACTGTCCCTACTTCGGGAGGAACAACAACAACTATTGCGGGCGGTGGTTGCGGCTGTTGTTGTTGAGCACTTATCCTTTGTGTTTCCTCCTGCGTTGATTGGGTACTACTTTGAGATAGCGATAAGTTTAGCTCAGGCTCAGCATCACTGCTTTCCACCATTAGGCTGGCTAACTCTTCCACACTTATGTGCTTGGGCCTGGGTTGGTGGGTTGGGGCCACTGATGCGGAGGTGCTGGCCCCAGCTTGTCCCCGGACACCGCTACAGCAGGCGTCATTTTCGGTTTCCCAAAAAACGTTTTGGGCGGCACACCAGACTTAAGTGTTACTTCCTTCTTCGTTTCCTTCTTCTCAATAGCAACTTTCTTGGTACTGGAGGACATGCTACCTGCTTTCTTGGGGCCAATCTTATTCAGATCTCAGCAGCACTCAGTTGCACAAGTTGCAGAGATGTCTGTTCAGGTCACTCACACGTCACGTCGTGTACAGCAGCAGGACGTCTGTCTGGCAGCACAACGGGCGATGATGACACAACTCCTCAGTCTTTTGTGCACCTAAAAGCAAAAAAGCCAGAAGAACATCAGTCAAAAGATAGTACAATCAAACTAATATAATATATAACTTCTTAGTGTGTAGTGGTGGTCACAATTTTTAAATTTTAGTAACTCAGTGAACAACAGTGTATCCATTTCTGAGACTTTGACAACAAGGCCAGGGCTTTCCTGGTGTACTGTACTGTGTACACTCAGGAAGAATAAGAATAGCAAAGGACAAAAACAAAAATGTAGTGGAGCCTGTGTTTAGTCTACAGTTGTGCATCACAGGGGATGGATGCAGCATCAGGGAGCTGCAGCTGGCAATGGGGATGGATTTGGAAGCAGACAAGGGGAACAATGGAAAGACACGCAGACCTATATGGCAAAAACAGCACACTGCTAACTACCACCACAAAATGGCCCCCAGCCAAATGGTCAGGCCAGCCACAATAACAAAAAAGTGAAGACAAAGGACAGGACCAGGAAGTTGGAGATTCTGGGGAACTTCCTTCCTCTTCCAAACAAAATTGCAAAAAAAAAAAAGAAAAATGACTCCTTGCTCCAAAAACTACAGCCAAATGACAACCTGAGGATTTTTTTTGGCAAAATGAACCAAATCATCGTTTTTGAGAAGGTTTTATGCTGCTCGCGAGATATTCTTTGCCAGATTGCAAATTCTGCGTGTTCGGCATCGCGATCTTTGCAAAAAGTCGTTATCACGTTTGCAAACACGCATATTGAGTGCACGAAGAAGACAAAAAGTGTAAGTCCGTGGAGTTGCCAAAACTGCGCGAGCTGAATACCTAGGGTTACCTACTGGCTGAAAAGGCCTATTTATTTAACACACACCAAAAAACTGAAATTCCACCCCAAAAAACACATTTTGCAATTCAATCCAATGCCATAAATGGTGTTAAAATTCAACTGACAACACAGAAACAGTTCTTAGGCACGCATGATGAGATGACTACCTCTGGGCCTGTGACAGACTAGGCCACAAGCTTGGGACTGAAGCCTATGGCAAAAGTAAGCACATTGCCTGACTCCACAAAATGGGTGCCACCCACATGGCCAGGCCACCCACAGAAAGTGAAGACACTATACAATGAATGCAGGCCTATGGCAAAAGCAGTGCACACAGCCTGGATGGCTCCACAAAATGGCTGCTAGCCACCCACAACAAAAAGAAATGGAAGACAGACAATGCAATCCTATGGCAAAAGCACACTGCCTGCCTTCACAAAATGGCCGACACTCGTGTGGCCAGGCCACAACAACAACAAGCATAAGCCAAGGGGAACAAAGAAAAGACATGCAGGCTGATATGGAAAAAGCAGCACACTACTAAACTACCACCACAAATGGCCCTAAGCCACATGGATGGTCAGTCACAACAGGCCATGGCAAACAATGAACTCAAGCAGGCCTATATGATCAGACAAAGGAGGCCTGCTAAACAACACAGCTTTAATACGATAATGCAAAAACGAAAATCAACAGGACTACGAAAGGTTGGAAAGTTACACAGCAAGCACAAACACACATCCAACAAAGGTATTTATTTATTAACAACACACACACACACAAAGTGAAATACACCCCAACCACATTTAGCAATTTAATCCAATGCCATCCATGCCCTACATGATGTTTAAAATAAAATTCAACAGACACCGCAGAAACATGCACCCATGGGTACCTCTGGGCCTACTGGCTGGAACTTCAAAGAAAACAAATTAGGCCTCTACTGAAACTACAGGCCACCCACTACAACAAGAAATTTTAAAAACAATGAAAATGCCAAAACAATGCAGGTACAAGCCCCAATCAAACAAACAAGTAAACCAATTCCCCAACCTACCTGTAAAATCTCAATTCCAAAAGTCCTCAAATCCAATCCAATGATATATGATGCAGCAGACAGACACAAAAAGTGATCCTTCCAGGAACAAAATCCAAATGAAAGTGAACAGCACATGGAGAAAGCACTGGGAGGAGCCTGCTGGACAGGAACAGGAAGTTGGAGACTCAGGGGTACTTCCTTCCTCTTGAAAAAAAAAGTTAAAAAAGTAAAAAAGGACTCCTTGCACAAAAAACTACAGCCAAATCACATTTTTTTTTAGCAAAATGATCATTTTCGAGAAGGTTTTATGATGCTCGAGAGATATTCTTTGCCAGATTGTAGTTTCTGCGTGTTCGGGATTGAGATCTTACCAAGACTGCCGCCGGAAGTCAGCTCGCGCGTACGAATGACGTGTTCGCGTTTGCACACTCTTGCGGGATCGTGAGGCCATATTACAAACCTCGTGGCGCACGCGAACGGATAGAAAATCGAGTCGGCGAACGCAGAATCACGGTAAGTCATTACCGCGCCCCCGAGAACGCATATTGAGCGCACGAAGAAGAAAAACAGCTACGCTATGTTGCAGATTGCGTAGTATTTGGTAATTACGCGTTCTACAGGAACCACAAAGTTACCGAAACTCCGCAAACTCCGCAAGCGGAGCATAGTTCACCGCCCAGGGTTAGTAACAAGCCCAACCTGTACTTTAAAAACTTCATTTTAGCAGTTTTAGCATAACCCAATTCAAGGTAACTCTGTGGTTCTTGTGCGTAATACGAGTTCAGCGTCATCCAGCCATATGACCTTTTCGTGAGGGCTGCCTTGTCTTCAACCCACGAAAGATGTTTGATTGTTTTCCTAAACAGTTTTTTAAGCATTATATGATTTGTGGGGGTATCCCAAAGCTGATTTAAGCCCATATTCGCCAAGCTACTTTTAAGATACTTTCAGCTGGTGAGACAGAGTGTTGCTCGAACTCCATCCATAGATGGTCATTTAGAGTTCCTTGTTTGGTTTTTCACACTTTGTCCCAAGTAGTTATGTATGCCCCCTGTCTTGCCAGGAGCTGTTTCTGGATGCCAAACTCTAGCCTAATTTGTGCCGGTGCGATTCATTTGGGCAGGCTGTAAATAATCCTGTATGCAGCTATGACTGTATTATTGAGAGTCTTTGCATCTCTGCCTCTCTGTACTTCGCTCCCATAAATGATTGTTGGCAGGAGTTTAGCTCGTATTACTTGTATCAGAGGTAGGAGAGAAGGGCCAGTATGTTTACTGTTTAGTGCTTTTAAAGAGATTGCCAAGGCAAGGCCTTTACCTCTGATGCTAGTTTTCTTTACAGTAAACTGGCCACTGTTATCGATTTTTACTCCTAGGTATTTATATACTGACGTATCCTCAATGCGAGCATTGTTCCAAAACCAGGAAGACGATTTTTTCCTGTTCTTACTGATCGTCATTGTCTGTGTTTTCTCCAGGTTTATGGTCAGTTTGTTTGCTTCAGAATAGCCCTGTGTAGCATTCACAAGATGTTGTAGCCCTACTTTTGTATGGCTGATTAGGACTATATCGTCCGCGTAGAGAAGACACAGTAATGAAAGCCCTCCTAACTTGGGGGCATGAAAGTTACAGCTATTTAGGATCGGGATGAGAGCTCCTAAAAACAAATTGAATAATGTGGGGGCTAAGACACAACCCTATTTAAGGCCCTTGTTGGTTGGTATGCGTCTTGACAGGAGTGATCCGTCACCCAACTTTATCTGGACCCATGTCTCCGTGTGAAGGTTACAGAGGCCTTGATATCCCCAACTATTCAATTTGGACCATAAAATGTTCCGATTTATATGGTCAAAAGCAGCCTTATAGTCTATAAAACAGAAGTGAATGGGCATTTTAGTTGATTCAGCCTTATCTATTAACATACCCATGGTTAAGATATTAGTGGTTGTCCCAACTGATTGAGCGAAGCCAGTCTGATTAGCCGGAATTAGGGATTTCTCTGTGGCCCATGCCTGCAACTCCTCAAAGAGTGTACCTGCAAAATACTTTGCCTCATTGTCCATTAGGGCCACTAATCGATAATTTTGTGGGAGAGACTTGTCTTCTGACTTAAAAATTTGAGAGATGATTGAGCCTTTCCAGGAGCCTGGCAATCTGTTAAAATGTCTTATTTCCAAAAATAGTGGTTCGAGCGCTGCTGCCCATTTGTTCTCATCTTGTTTATAAAGAATGGGCGGAATTCCGTTCGGACCTGGCACCCCCTCTCTTCTTCCTAATTTGGCGCTTAATGATGCTTCGTATACTTGTCAGTCCATCATTTATGATTAATGTGTGACCTTCTGGATTGCTGGTGCTCATGTGGAATGTCTGTGCTTTATTTTTATTAAGACTTCTTATCACACTATCAGTTTTTGTCTCCAATTTGTAATCCATAACCTGATTAAATGAATCCTAAGATGGCTTGCCCATACTTCTTCTGTAATATTAGAGGAGACTCCGTCGTACATAGGTCTTATGAAGCGGTTTATGGTTTTCCAAAATCTTGCACCATCGTGCGGTTTGGTGTCAGTGTGTAGTTTCGCCCACATATTGTCCTCCACAGATCTGTGGGCTTCCCTTTTTATTTTTTTCAGCATTACCTTTAGTTTCCGTAAAAGATCACATTTCACTATATTCATAGGGTTCTGCCAAAGTTGTCTCATCGTGTGATAAATAGATTTTTTTGTGCACCTAATCTCTTTATACTCTCGCGTAAACTGATTGATGCTGCTGCGGCCCAATTGGACATGTGGGTTAGATCTTGTAGCATAAGCGGACATAGATGTTATAAATTGTTCCCATTTCTCAATTTCCCTAGATCCGATTCTAGCATTGAAATGCTGCTTAGCCTTTTCCAATATGCTTTAATGGGTTGCTGCTGAGTACTTAATCCTTTTACAGTTAATAGTATAAACTGACTCTTTTGGCATCGAGGATAAATCAAATTTCGGCTTGACAATTTTGAGAACAATTTCTTGGGGACAGTGGTCACTGTCCGCTTTTTCACCTATCTGAAATGAAGTCATATGTTGAAATAAAGGTAATGAAATGAAAGTATAGTCCAATATAGTATTGATTCTTGTTGAGTGAAATGTTGTAGCTGGGGGATTGTCTCCAGCAAACCTTCCATTTAATGCTCTGATGTTGAAGAGTTTGAGGTCCTCTAATATCTGCTTACCTAATTTGGTTTGTTTGGATACTTGCGGCTTCCCTTGTGATGGTATATCCCAAGCTGAATTTTGAATTAGAATCACGTCATCTGCCAAGATTCCCATAAGATTAAGGTTAAAGTCCCTGGTGAGCATCAGATCTGTTGTCGGTCTTTCCCTTATACACTCCTCCAGGAAGTTGCATAATTCTTTTGCTGCCTTTGCTTTCCTTTTTGGGTGGACATAGGCATTGATCAAGGTAAGATCGATTTCCCCATTGCCTGGTTTTAGTTGCGAGGTGAGAAGGTTTACTGCCATTTTCGCTGAAGAAGTTGGTCCAACTTCCTTGACCGTGTGTGTGCTTGTGGCTGTAACATAGGTTACTAGACTGCCTTGGAGGTGACCGTATTTTGCTGTCCTTATTGCACCAGTAAAGAAACGCAAGAATCCCTGAAGGTGCGGGGGCCTGCTTGCCACGTTTCTTGTAATGCCACAATATCAAAAGATCTTATATAGCTCACAAAATCTGAGTCAGACATTTTGGTGGCTAAACCATTATCCTTCCACGAACATATACGGAGTTGATTATGCTTACTCGCTCTTAAGTGTGAGCCGGTTTGTCAATTTGCAATGTTATTTATTGTTCTAGCAATCCATCTTAGATCAGTTAATCCAGTTGGTGATGACTTACCATCTTGGATGCTTCTAATGATACTAGGATGTTGCTCATTACTTGTTCCATGTTTCCCCACCGCTCCTCTGAGCACCGATATTCCGTATCTACTAACAGGAGCCTGATCCCCCACCATTACTGCCGGAATTAATAATTACGGGTATCTTGGCTTTATATAAGGAGTTGTTGTTATCCCCCATTTTTTAAATATATGAGCCTCTGCTAGTATTTTCTGTGCAATTGCTGATGATGTCCACGCTGCTTTCGTTTTTTCATCGCCCGTTCCGTCCTCATCTATGATTTTGATTGAAGCCAGCTCCAAAGTTGTCACTTCTTTCAAAGAGGGAATATGAGAAAGCAGCCGTAGAATATTACCTCTATTCAGTATGTCGTGCCTACCTTTCGAGATATAATCTGGACTGAACCATATAGCACTTGTCGCATTCCTTAATTCATCTGAGCTCCTGGTCCCTTTGTTGATTTGGCTCAATGATGTAGGCTCACATCCTCGTGTTGCTGATGAAAATACCTGATAGGTGGAAGATTCTACTTCATCTCTTTCTTTTTGGCGAAATGTTTGTTGTCTTGGTTTAGACAGTTGGCCTTCCTCTCCGCACCAAGGGAGATCTAACGTGGTTCCCAATTCTTTTGCGGGTGCCTGCATTTCTTGTCTCTGGTTGGCCCTTATATGTAAGGATGAAGTCACTTGAGTAGTAGAGGCCAGTTGACTGTCATTTATCTCTTTAAGGTTGCACCTTGTTGTTTCTCCTGACTTCTTAGACTTTGTGTCATTCTCAAGCTTTATTACCGAAGTGTGTTCGCAGTTTGTTGTTCGATTGGTGATAGAACGAGTCCTGGTATTGCTCTTTTGTGGTCGATTCTGATCAGGCTCGAGAGATGCTTTTTCCTCTTTGGATGGTTGGAGAATCATACTAGGTCTTTCTCGGTGTGGGGCTTCTAAAACTTAATTCATAGTATTCCCAAGTATTTGCGTTTTCTCAGATTCTTGCCTCACTCTGTCGGCGGTCTGATTTATTGCTATTGCAGCTACTATATTTCGGACAGGGGTTCCTGCTAAGCTGATGTCATTTCCAGGCTTGAGTTCACTTTGTGCTGATGGTGATGACGTCCCAAAGAGACGTGTGAATCCTTCACGGTTTGAATTTGTTTTTTGGTTTCTGCCTTTTCGTGTTTTTTGCTCGCCTTTGTTTTGCTTTCATTTGTTTGTGTACATTTTCTTCCGATGAGGCTTCGGATGTTTGGGCAACTAATGTTTTGGTTTCTCTGCCCTCTGTTCCTTTAATCGTATAAGCCAGGGTATCCTTTGTCTTGGAATATCCCTTTTTATTAGTTTCAATTATAACTGTGTTTTTTTAATCGCTTGTTTCTTTTTCCAAGTGGCCCTCAAAAGGTTGGTTATATAGGCGCTGCGGGGGCCTTTTAAGTTGTGTGCACAGATCACTCAGCATTGCTGGAAGTGAGGCCAGTTTATCAATAATTGGGCCACATCCGCAACTCAAATTTGCACCTTGCGATTGGTCAAACCTACGGGCAAATCATCAAGGGCAAGATCGGCGCTTTGGCGGCACTTTTTGCCGCTAAAGCGGCGATATTTTTATCGCCCTATCAGCAAGCTGTCGCTCGGCTTGCTGGCAATAGCGCCGGTGTCAATGCCGCTTTGCATGTCAGCGATAATAATCGCTAATTACATGCAAAGTAGGCGTTCCCTAGGCGTTCCCTCTGGAAACAACCCTGGAAAAGTCGCTAACCGCACATCGCGGTATCATCATGCTGGACTCTGATTCCCATAGCAACATAAAAAACTGAGCTAACCGCGGTTATTGCCATCAGCTAACGTCTGCTAAATGTCAGACTTAGCTATATTTATAATGGGAGGTGGATTCTAAGCCTAAATCCACATCTCCCAATTAACAAGGATTCCCTTAGCACTTGTACTTGCATTGCTGGATTTCCAGCGCTGTTCCCTCATAACGCCGCTATCTCTGGAACTTTTATCGCCGTGGAGATAAGCGTTGATAATAACGCATCATCTCGTCGATTTATTCCGGCGATAGCCGGCATTATGCAAATTCGCGCTATGTGCGCTCTGCGATGTTTATCGCAGTTTGTTGGTGATATGCCCCTTGTTTTGTAGAAGCGTGTTTAATGTACCCAACTTCCCATCGATGGCAACCACAAAGACAACCAAAGTGTCTAGTAGCGTCATTTGAGTGTCCATCTTATTGGATTGGTAATGGAGGTCCTCTACCAGGAGTTGCATTGTTGTTAACAGACTTGGCCAAGCACTTTCATACTTTGTATGTTTTGGTGATCCCTCTTGACTTCCTGGATTTGTTGTAACATTTTGGTCTCCCTTAGACGCCCCCTCCACCTGTTGACCCCGATTGCCTTCAGTTGTCATGATCAGAGTGTTTGCAGTAAGTCCGCTCCTATTCTTATCTTGGGAGTAGGCGGCTATAAGATCTTCCCACTCTTCCTTCCCCAGGTATGAAGAGATTTCTGTCTCCTCTGAGGAGTGAATTGATGGCCTGTCTACTTTTTCTTCCTTTCCCCCGACCTTAACGGTGTATTGTAATCTGTCGCTTGATCGTTGAGTGGTGAAATTGGAGCTGCCAGAGAGAGTTATTTTTCTTTCTGATCCTCCCTTATCCTCATTTGCTTATATTTTGTATTCCTAGAGTACTCTACTGCCTCTTGGCTTCTCTGTTTGCAAGTCGTTGGTGCATCAATTACGACGCATTTGCTGATTATAGTTTTCCCGCAAAGGGATCCACTGGCCGCAGCTGTATCACAGATGTCTGTTTGACTTTCTTCTAGGTTGTCTACAGATAATTCTTGTGCTTCGTTGGACCTGTGTACTTGGATTAGTTCGGTATTAATTGCAACTTTCTTGCCGATGGTTGTAGTGTTCTGAGCCATCCAATTTTTATTACATTGTGGGATTGATGTTATTTGTGGTAAACTGCTAACTGACGTACTAGGACTTTCCGTTTTGTCAATGTTTCTCTGTGCGCCAGTAAATTGTAACGGTTGAAATGGCTAAAGAGGTGATTGAAGGCCCAGCACTTCTCTGACATATGAAAGTAGAATGTCCCCTGCATTTTTTAAAAAGCAAACTTTTGTGTAAATTTTTGGTTGGAATGAGGTTTGGCAATTTTTTATTTTTTTATTTTTTTTTTAGATATTTTACAGGGAAATCAAGAGAAACTTTATTACACTAGAAAAAAAAATAATCATAGAAACACAGGAAAGAAACCAAATAATCACTGCAAATTCCATATTACAAAAACAACTTAAATCCCAAAATACAGAGTATAAAACACAGAGAGTTATATCTTCTTCGTTACCTCTCATCAGTTTCCCAGATCGGGCCCCATACCCGGAGACCTCTTCTTTTGGCGCTTTTCCCTTTACATTTATAAAGTGCCTTCTCTAAATTAAAAACATGGTGAAGTCTTGCAAACCATTCATGAAATGTGGGTGATTCAGCATCCTTCCAATGAGTCGCAATGATTAAACGAAAAATAGCAGAGACCATAAAGCAAAAATAGACTTGGGAGGGATCCAAACATAATCTAGCATCAGTCCCAGTCAAAATCAGAGTAGGAGTTAATCGTGCTAAACCACCAGTGATTTGATTAAGAAATTCCTCTATCTTTAATTTCAAATTATCCAGCTGATTACACCCACTGAACATGTGAATCATATCTGCCGGGCCGTGCTTACATCTAGGACACCAATCGGTTTCCCTTTTCCCCCAGCTAAAGAGTTTGGCAGGAGTATAATAAAGCCTAAACAAAGTTTTAAAGTGTTGAGCTTTAAGGTTAGCTGCGAGAAATATTTTTTTTGACAAATACAAAGACCTACAGATATCCACTTCAGGATCCCCGAGCAAACCTGCCCAAACGGATTCGGAGCTGGCGATATCATCCTGATTGGCATTCAACAAAATTAGGTATAAATCCTTTACCCGTGGCTGCCTATGCCCAAGCCAGTCAAGTATCGGAATATTATCGAGTCCAGTTATTTGAGCCATTGCTATTTTGATAATCTCCCTAAATTGTAAGTATTTGAAGAATGTCTTAGTATCCAGCCCAAATTGAGTTTGAAGCTCTTCAAAGGATTTTAACTCCGATTGCTCAAATAGATCTCCAATTACGTTAATGCCAGCCTGTTCCCAAGTTTTCCCAAGATTATCATAAAATAAAGGTGGGAACAAAGACGAACCCCAAATAGCATGATATCTATGCAGCTTGGGGATCCTCAACAATTTACTTATTTTATTCCAGACATTCCAGGCGGTTCTAACAATTTTGAACCGGGTTCTTTTATAGTAGCTACCATCTAATTGTCTTAATAAAATACCAGGTGCATGATCCCCTAAGGCCAACTCATAGATAGAAGGAGGGAAATCACTGCTATCAATTGTCAAAGTAATTCCTACTCCATTTTTTGGGCGGAACAAACTAATCATTTGCTGCAGCGTTACAGCCCAAAAATAATATAGCATATGAGGGATAGCCAATCCGCCACGATTTTGGGGCAGAGTCATGAACTTTATTGATCTCCTGATCTTTTTATATCCCCATATAAACTGAGAAAATATCCCTTCAATTTTTGTAAAAAACTCTTTAGGGGGTTAAATTGGAATGCATCTGAAAAGATAAAAGATTTTAGGGAACATCGTCATTTTAATAGTATTAGCACGTCCAATGATAGAGATGTTTAATTTATCTATACGCTTTAAATCAGTGCTAATCTTAGTTAATAACTGTGACAAATTAGTATCCCAGATAGTTGCCACCCCTGCACTTATATTTATCCCTAGATAAATAGCCTCCAAAGACCTCCGAGCATCCTTAAACGGGGTACTACTAGAACAGACGATCTTAGTTTTAGCTGTATTCAGCCTGTAGCTAGACTGACGACCAAATTCTAATGCCAGAGCCTCAATACGGACCAATGCAGCCTGAGGGTCAGAGGTAACTATGGCAATGTCATCCGCATAGGCTAAAACTTTAGTACTAAATCCCCTAACCACTATAGGTTGGATAGCCTGATCATTAAGCAAAGCTCTAATTAACGGATCTATGTATAAAGCAAAAAGAATCGGGGAGCATGGGCAGCCCTGTCTGGTGCCCCGTGAGATCTTAATCCTCCCAGACTCCATTCCCATCATTTGTATTTTTGCATATGGTTGCATATACATGGCCTTTATAGCTGTCAGGATACCGGGGCCAAAGCCATTGGTACTTAATGTCTGCCATAAGAAAGCCCACTCAACCTGATCAAAGGCTTTCTGAGCATCTAACAAAATCAGAGACATTTGACCCCCCATCTGTTCGGTGATATCAAATAAAGAGATCACCCGACGCACATGATCGGTTGTTCCTCGGGCAGGAATAAATCCATGCTGCCATGGACTAACCAGGGAAGCTATTATTTTTGACAGTCTATTGGCTATGATTTTAGAATATATTTTCTCGTCAGTGTTTATCAAAGAGATTGGTCTGTACGAAGCCGGATCCCAAGGTGGTTTCCCTTTTTTCAAAAAGACAATTAAATTAGTATCCTTCCAAGAATGAGGTGTAGTGCCATGATATTGTACTGCTAAAAACAAGTCCAGTAACATATGTGCTAATTCCGGCTGTAAAGCTTTATAAATTTCTACCGGAATTGCATCTGGACCTGCAGCCTTGCCCGATGCCATGGACTGTAATGCCTCATTAACTTCAGCTTGTGTGAAATCTATTTCTAGTTCCTGTATAACTATAGGGGGGGGGGGTAGTTAAGCGCTGCCCTGCTACTGCTACTAATTGAGGATCAATCTGAGATTTATAGACATCACCATAGAATTCAGCAAAAACTTGAAGAATATCCTGAGGATCAGTTGCTATATTCCCATTCCGCTGTTTAATCTCCGGGATGTTATTAGCAGCCGAACTCTGTTTCAGCTTTAATGCCAGGTGTCTTCCGGTCATTTCCCCATATTCATAATTATCCCTAACACGGGTTTGATATATTTTAGCGTTCCTATTGTTATACATTCCATTTAGTTTGGCTTTAACCCTTATTACTTCTAATTCAATTAGCTTCGCTGAATCCTTCTGTTTGCTTTCAATAGTTTGAAGATGTAATTCCTCATTCATAGAGAGATCAATCATGAGTTTTTGCACAGCCACCCTATGCTCTGACCTAAGATGCCCAGCGAAGCTAATGATTTCCCCCCTCAGGCATGCTTTAAAAGTATCCCAAACAATTTCCCTCGATGCGCTATACCGATTTACATCAAAAAATTGCTTGGTCCATCTCTTAAAATGGTCAAGAAACCCTTCTGTTACCAAGAGTTTCCTATCAAAGGACCATTTGCTAGGGCGGCTCAGATGTTCGGGAAGGTCTAGCTCAAGTATCAAAGGATTATGGTCTGATAGGATCTTTGGGAGCTTCTGTATATTAGCGTGATCTATAAGGGAGGTAGATATAAAAAAGTAGTCTAGCCTAACATATTTCTGATGGGGACAGGAAAAGTAGGTATAACCAGCATCACCTACTACTTTACGAGTCCACACATCAGCTAATCCATGGCTCGCTGCTAAGGCTTTGAGGGCCTTAAATACCCGTGGCTTCCTCCCATCATAGCTTATCAAAGATATATCCGATAAGCCTAGATGAATATTGAAATCCCCGCAGATTATAAGTGGAGAGGGCCAGGCTGTTAACTCGAGCTCCAACTTGGCCCATAAGTCAGAATCATCAAAATTGGAGCCATAGATGGTACATATGGTAACTTTACAAGGTAAATAGGCTATAGCCCATCGCCCCCATTTATCTGATAAGGTTCGCTCCACTTCAGGCATCCGAGTGGAGGTGTGGATAGCCACGCCTCTTGTAGTGGTAGTCTATGAGGAGCAGATCGTCTGCTTATATCCGGGGATATTATTTAAGCTTTTCTTCTGAAAAGGAATATGGGTTTCCTGTTGACAGATAACGTCCACCCCCCATGAGCGAATAACTTCTGCGGATCTATGCCGCTTGCCAGCATCATTCAACCCCCCTATATTCAAGGAACAGATTCTCAACTTACCCATCATAGTAATTTCTATTCCAATGCAGTGATTTTAAACATTTTGATAACTCAATATCAGTCAAGCTATACCTTTTTCCTGATTTCCCTGATTTCCCTGGCCTTTTAGCTCCAGCCCCTTCCCTTCCCACCCCCCACCCTAACCCGCGGCTCCCCACCCACCCTGTAAATGAAGGCAACAGACCAACCAGGTCTGTAGTGGATGAACATTGTGCTCTCCCGAAAGTAACATAACTTAGCCAACTAATACACCCTAGTTATCCCAATAGCACCTCCCATGACCAGATAGTCCTATATATCTGTGTCCCAACCGTCCAACCGAAAGAGGGAACAGAAAGTAGGAGGAAAAAACAGAATACACTATTAGGTTAATTACCCCTAAGATTTAGCCTTCCCACCAGAATCCAAAAACTCCTTTGCCTTTATCTCAGACGTAAAGAAGCTTGTAGTATCCCTCCAGATTATTTTCAAACGGGCAGGGTTTAAGAGAAAGGCCTGAGCTCCCTTCTCTTGAAAGGGCTTGATCATCTGGCGTAAGCGCCACCGGCGCTCCACGGTAACGTGACAGAAGTCGGGTCTGACGAAAAAAGAAAACCCCTCAGCTTTTAACTGGGCATCTGGCCTAGCTCTTTCAAAAACGCTCTGCCTTAGTAAAAAATTCCCAAAGTAAACCAGTAATGGCATGGGTTTAGCAATAGGTCGAGCCGGTTGACGAATAGAGAAAGGAACCCGATGTGCCCTTTGCACCTCCCTGAGCCAGTCCCAACCAACCAGATCTGGCAGAGAGGTCTGCAATAGTTGAGCAATATACATACGAGGGTCTGACCCTTCCTTTCCCTCCGGAATACCCAAAAATCTCAGGTTATTCCTACGCTGGTAATTTTCCCCCTCCTCAAGCTTCCACTGAATATCCATAAGTCGAGCCTCATGAGCATCTACTTGACCTTTAGAGCCGGCTACTTCTAATTCCAGAACTTCTGTCCGAGTCTCAATATCAGTCATACGATCGCTTATATCCTTGCAGGTCTTTGCGACTTTCCTGATTGCCCCTTGAAGTTTGCGATAGGCGTTCTGCGACCTCTTGCTTTCCATCCGGGATTCCTCTCGGTGTGCAACCACACACTGCATAATTGACTCTAGTGTTGGAGGAGCCGGCATAGGCCCTGCTTCCGATCCAGTATTTAAATTAGGTTTGATAGTACCCATCAATTGATCCCCAAGTGCGTAATCCCAATTCAAAGTCGCCTGCTTTTGGCCTTCAGAACTCTTAGGGCATAGACTCACAGAACGTACCGTTGCTCCAGATCCCGAGGCAGAGGGTAGCTTAGCCTTGTATTGAGATTGCGGCTCATCGCTAGACAAAGATTCCCCGCCTGAATCAGAGGCAGCGTCTGACCAAGTTGCATCAGAAAGGGAAAAAAAATCATTTGCCTCCGAATCTAGATCTTTATCCCAGTCACGCCGTGGGGTCCGGTGACCCCTAAAGCTCCCTTTATGTTTTGAGCCATGATCTGCCATCTGAGGGGGAGTACTCTGATCTTTCACCATCGAGGCTTGAAGCTGCCCCGGCCGGGTCCCTGCTTTCTGGTCAGAAGGAATGAGGTGTAAGCTTTCCCCCTTCAGTGACTCCACCGAATACCCCTGGGTGGCTTCCTGCGCCTGATCCAAACCAAGGTTCTGTTTATCAATTACAGCACAGGTCCGAGGGTCTATAGGTGCCATTTCTTCTTCCCGGGAGTGCGCCTCAGCAGGGGGGTTAGATAATTCCTTAACCGGGCAGTCCGTACTTGATTCCGTATGCAGCTGCAAATTAAGCATGGGCTCCTCTATCCCCCCACTCAGCTCCTTACCCGGCTCCTTGCGCGACTTCTCGGAGACGCCTTCTCCGCCGACCAGTCCGTTGCCTTTCCTGTTGGTAGGAGCATCAACAGCCTGTACAGCCTGCCCTCTGAGCAAATCGACTACGGACACTGAGGACCGCTGTGGCTGGGGCTGTGTGCTCCCACCCTTCCCCTTCCGGTCCACAGAGGTCTCCGGGAGAGCGTTGAGCTTCTGCCTGCGTCCGCGCGCTGGGATGTCAGCCTCAGAGGGCAACACTGGAGGGCCCCGGCGATCCGCCGCAGCTCCACCCTTCGTGACAGATTTTGGCCCCATGACAGGAACAGAAATCGAAGCAGCGGCTGGCAAATGGAAAACACGGAGCCTCTCAATGTGCTCCACCCGAAGAAGCAGCCGCTCCGTGTATCGGGCCAACGCTGAAGCCCAGCTGCGTAAGTTGTTTATGTCGCCGCTAACTTCTTTAAACATTTGAGTTCTTGTCTTTGTCTTTGTCTTCTTATCTTTGCACTCAGAGGGGTATCACATCCTCAAGCTAAGGATATTAACATATTTTTTCGGGAGAGCAATCGGCTGAAGCAGCTCACTCCTCACTCAGCCGCCATCTTGCCGTCGACATAATCTCAGGTTTGGCAATTTTTTGATGTATTGATTTTTCCCATTTTTGATGGATACTCGCTCTTTAGCTTCCTTGAAATGTTTACATCTGTTGTATCTGTTGTTATTTCAATTAAGGAGCAGTCACTCTGTACTGCTGGCCTGGTTTTGGTTGGTGGTTCATCCCTGGTGATCTCTAGCGTCTTGGTGGTTTGTTTATGCTTTTTTGTGGCTCCATTAATCGTTGGACCTCCTTGGACACAGCCTGACGTCATGCTGCAGTTTACCAAGCTTAGTTATCTGTATCGATTCAATTAGAAGGGAGAGAGAACCCTTGCAACGTTTTCCAACTGTATTGTATTGCATTGTGTTTCCAACCATTGGTGTCTTTAAGGGGACCAGAGAGGAGCGGGGGAGCAGGGGAGCGAGGAGCGGGAGCGGGGGGGCAGAGACATTCTCAACCAGCTCTACCCAGCTCAACCTGACTCAACCCAACTCAACCCGGCTCAACCTGTAAGACTATGGCAGATTCCTCCTTCCCTTTGATGTAGTATACAAAATTCAGATTAAGAATTAAAAATTAAGTTGGAAGCGTGGCTGCGTTCGACTCACCAGTGATTGTCTTCACTTATCCCTTGATTGCATAACACTGCACTGCATAACACTGCACTGCACTCCTCCTGCAGCTTCACTCGCCAAATTTTTCTGCGGCTCCTGCCATGCCCAGGAAAGACTTTGCGGCTCCTGCCGCGCTAGAGATGGACTCGTGAATGACTCGTGGCCCCTGCTGTGCTCAGCAACTATCTTTGCGGCTCCTGCTAATCAAGGCAAAGGCTCTGCTGCTCTGTGGACTGAGAAATGTCCGTGGCTCCGGTTCCGGAAGCACTAGTCTGAAAGAGGGAAAGCCGCTCCTGCCACCGAGACTGTCCGTGCAGATGATCAAGTCAGCTGTCAGAAGCCGGGGGAGCTCTACTCCGCACCACGTGACGGCTCCGGCTTCGGGGCCTACAACCAACTCAGTAACTCTGGGTTCAACTGCTTTCGATTGCTTCCGACTCTGACTGTGCAGTCGTGACTCTCCAGGATGATGAAAGTCAAGTATGTATTTTTCCATTACTGATTTTATGTTGCTGTCTAACTGCAAGAGGCGTAAGCCTTCAGTTTATGGGAACATCTGTTGTCGCCAATTGGACTTCATTAGACTGACCACAGCTGCGTCCACTTCGGCTTCAGAAGAACGACGACCCACCACCACCCGCAACAGATTCCTCGCAGGAGCTGGAGCAAGATCACCGCCGAGCAGCTCACCGCCTCCCTCGACCTGAACCCTCCCACCAGCACAACGGACCCCAACGAAGCAGCCAGCAACCTCACATAGTGGCTGACCGCCTGCGCCGATGACCTCGCACCACTAAAGAACCCTCCCAGCAGACTCGGCTGCAAGAAAACCCGCTGGTTCACCAACGAACTCAAGGACTTGAGGTTCTGTAGCGATCCAAACCCGTGAATTCGGTATCGTAGTACTGACACGATCTTGGTACCAATGAACCGCAAATGATCCATTGCATGCATGACAGTGTTTTCGCTACGCAACTAGCATGAATTCACTGGAAAATAGGGCATTCTGTCATAAAAGTCATGGCATCCATTTTAGTTACGGCATCCATTTTGTTTCTTGCCCTCACATAGTCAATGAACGGACGATGACCCCGGCAGAGTCACCTTGTTAAGGACACGTAAACTCGAGCCCCGAGAAAGGCTGACGCTGCATGACTAGGCAGAATCAAGCTACCTCCCCTTGCCTGAGGCCAGTCCTGCTGTAGTGGTTCTCGTGTCCGTTGTCCTGACTGAAAGGCCGAAGACGGTAGCCATACCCATTTATGATCCATAAACACCTCTCATCCTACATTTCAATCCTTTGCACCTGGCTCTGCTCCTTACCTTCTGGGCTTTTACAATGGGGAGGTTACGATTTTTATGATGGGGAGGATCGGGCAAAGAATGGAAAACTGTCGAGAGGACCTGATCGAATACGGAAAACCTACGACTAATTATTGTTTGATGTCAAATTTACTCTTTGTTTGGAATACCGGGTTGGGCATGAGAAATATTCGTGTAATGTAGCCCAAAGACATTTTTCGTGTATTTAAAGAGTAACCCACTTAATGCAATTTGAACAGTCTCGTAGATTCTGCCTCTGTGTGGTTCCTATGATTTCTGTGTCCCTGCAGTAAATAAACCTTGGTCTTTGACGCCGCCATCGAGAAGCCCGTGTCTCTGTTTATTTGTGCACCGGGACAGGAGGAACTCAGGGGTCTTCGGGTGTTGTTTCCCTGACACCTCTGGACTCTTAAAAGTCCAGAACCTCAAATTGGCACCCAACGTGGGGCGACGTCATCCGGTACCGGTCCAAAGCCTGAAAAGTTCGAGAAGTTTCGTGTGAAGATTCCGGAGGGAGGTACCCCGCTTCATCGATCCCTGCATGTCGTAAAAGTGGCCCGACGATCTCTTCCACGAGGGTTCCCGTTCCCAGACGGCTACAGAGGACCGCTGCCTTGACTGTCGCCCTGTCTTGGACCCGAGGTGCAGACCTTAGTACGGCGAGACGTAGACGGGTTCTCCTTGGTGACGTCTTCCACATTTCAGTTAAGTATTAAGTGGGCTACGCTCAGTTTGGTTGTTCCTTGTTGCTCTGGTTTAATTCAGAGATTATCATTGGTTGCTCTTGTTTAGATAATCTTTGTTTTGGTATTGGTTTATTTTGGTAGGCCTAAGTTCTCTGCGCAGTTTGGTTGGAATTTGTCTTTGTTTGTCATAACTACCAGTAGTAATTGTTTCTTGTCCTGGTTACGTTGCAACGGGGATTCCCGGTTGGAGGATTCGTGTTCGGTTCCTCCGATTGGAACTCCTACATATGAGCTCTATTGTAAACATGGTGTTGGTCCTATTACGTATAATGAAGTATGGGTCCGTTATACCAGAAAAGATGGTGTCCTTAGTTGGCCACCGCATGGTAGCTTCGAAACGGAAATACTAGACAATCTAGAAATGAAGTTGTTCAAGAAAAAAGCCCGGCCGGCAATGTTTGATTCTTTTCGCGTATGGCGCAAAGAAGCCAAACAGAGAGAAATTAGGAAAACGAAGAAAGAACAGAAAGAGAAAGGGTTGACTTTAATGGAGTCTGCTAGGCAGCTGCATGTCAACGAGATTGAGAAATCAATGGAGATGGTGAATAGAAAATATAATTTGGCAATTGATAAATGTTACCCTGTATTGCCATCATGTCCTACTAAGCCGATGGAGGATCATGAAAAGGATCCTCTGTTGTCTTACCTGTTGAATTCACCCCCACCATATGCACAGGGTATTACAGTACCACAGTTGCTACCTGTTGTACAGCCAGCTGCTGGTCAGCCTGGAATAGTTGCTCCACTTCCTTTGATTCCAGCTCCTATCCTTCCCGTGGTTAATGTTCCTTCGGCACCCCCTCTTCCTGGGGCGCCCGTTCCGCCTTTGCCTGTCGTTTCGCAAACTGCTTTACCTGCTACTCCTACCCTTACTATTTCATCTGCTTCAGCTGTTCTGTCCCCGAACCCTGTGAACATTCTGACTCCGCTTTCCGTTCGTCGGAAAATAACCGACTCTGTAACTAATATCTTAACTCCTCTCTACAGGACTTTAATTGGGACCCCCATTTCTGACTATACAGAGACGTAGCCAGCTTCCTGGTCCCCAGGAACGAGACACGTTAGATTCGACAGCTCTTAGGTGGATGTCAAAAACTGTGAAGTATGATGCACGAAGAGTGTTAGATACCTTTATGCAATGGAATGAACCAACTCAACGTTATGTTTTTGACGTGATGTGTTCTCTTGTGCGTGAAGAATGGGAAGATGATGATTTAGACTCCGTCCCCTCTGACCTGATAAATATTCAGCAGAAATTTGCCGCAGGAATGGTGATAGGTCCAGAAGTAAGGGGAGCAATAGAACTGATTTTAGCTTACAGGGATGAGTCCCCTCTTCGAGCGACAAGAGACCCTGATGGTTCACCGAGTACTACTAGGAAAAGACGAGGTCAATATCCGATGAGGGAAGTCCCACCGATATGGCGTGATGCAGTTCAAGCTGATGCGGCTCATAATATTGCAGCTGCTCCGGCACATTTCCAGAGAGTGTGGATACACATCCCTTGGAAACGGGCCGAAGTATTAGCCGTAAAACAAGCGTTACTGGACCCGCGTAAAAATCCTGCTGGTTATTACAAAGAGTTAACGCAGACAGTTCAAGCGTGTGTCATGAATTTAGCAGACATTGAAATGCTATTTGGTAATGTAGTGCCACAGCCTATATGGGCCAAAATTCGGCAAGAAAACCACCCAGTCGCCTTAGGAGGTGACTGGGCAGCTATTATGGCGGCAGATGCGCAACAAATTGGCGGTGCTAAACCTGAACCTCTGATTGCTGCTTTACCTGGCAGAATAATTACTCTAATGAAAACGCTGATGCCAGCGTTACGAGTCAATTGGGATAAATTATCGGCATGCAAGCAAAAGAAGGACTAAAGCGTCTCTGACTTCTTCACTAGATTTGAAGAGACCTTCGTAGACCACAGTGGGCAAGATATGAGTACTGAGGGAGGCCAGAGATTGTTTGTCGACAAGTTCCTGTTTAATTTACTACCTGAGCTTAGTAACAAGTTAAAGGATTCTGAAAGTGCATGGGCAGTGTCGACGACAGCACAGATACTTGCAACTGCTCAGTATTACGAGAATAGAGAGAAAGAAGAGAAGGAAAAGTCAGAAAAGAAAACAAAAGATTTAAAGACTAAAGTTCTTTTGCAACAGGCGTATCCGCCTCGTTCGAATCAGTCAGATTCACAGCAGCGACCCCAGTTTCAGCCACAGCCACAATTCCAGCAAGGGACGGCCCAAAGATTTAATTATAATTTTCCGCGACAACAGTTAGCATGGAATCAGTGTGCTTATTGTAAAAAGGAGGGTCATTATAAAAATGAGTGTCCAGTACTGCACCCACAAACTAGTGGTGTCCCAGCTCAGAGAGGTAATGTTGGGTTTATGCAAGCTCCTAGAGGTAGAGGGCGTGGTACGATGACACCACAGACTGATCGCCAATCGAATTATTTTGATCAGCGAAATATACAACCTACGCAACCAGGTAGATCTCCACAGTATCATGTTGAAGATTACTATGATCATAATGAGGAGATTCAAAGAAGCGAGCACTAGGACAGCCGCAGGCAAAGAGAGGGAGTAGTATCAGTTCCAGTTGATCAGAGTGGACCTTATGTCGCAGTAGTTACCTCAGGCGTGGTCGAACCGTTTCTGTTGGATACTGGTGCGACAAAAAGTTCAATTATGCATGCGAAACTCCCTGGCGCACCTTTGTCTGGCTTAACGAACACTTCGGTAGGATTCTCAGGCGCCCCTGTTCACAATCCTGTCTCTAGTCCTTTGTCAATATCTGTTGGGCCATGCGAACTAGAAGCACCCCTTATCTTAACAACCGGTTGTAATGAGAATCTGCTTGGTTTAGATCTGTTGAAACGCCTGCACGCGACACTGTACTGTTCTCCTTCAGGAGTACAGCTCACTTTAGGCAAAAGAGTCATCTCTCCAATGTATATGTCGATGGACAAACTCCCAAAGGAGCTGCGTTCTCTCCCTGATACTCTTTGGGCGACTGGTCCTAATGATGTAGGCCTCTTGGAAATTCCCCCTTATGTGGTAAGTCTGAAAGCTAATGTTAAATTCGCCCAAGAATCCCACAGTATCGGATTTTGAATGAAGGTGAACGAGCACTCTTGCTTATTGTGAAAGACTTAATACAGAAAGATGTGATTGAGGAAACTAGAGGGAACGTCTGCAATAGTCCTGTTCTGCCGATTTTGAAACGTACTGACCCTTCCAAACCTCCAATTTACAGATTTGTGATTGACCTCAGAGAAGTTAACAAAATAGTGATTACACAGTTTCCTGTAGTTCCAGATATCACTGCATTACTGACGTTGATTCCTGCCTCAGCTTCATGGTTTACAGTGATCGACTTGAAAAATGCCTTTTTCAGCATTCCCATAGCCGAGGAAAGTAGAGACATATTTGGTTTCTCCTTAGGAGGTCGCAGCTTCAGGTTCAAACGCGCTCCACAAGGTTATTGTGAGAGCCCTTCAATTTACAGCCAAGCATTGAAGAGTCAATTAGATGCCCTTGTACTCCCTCATGGTGTTGCTCTGATCCAATACGTAGATGATCTTTTACTAGCCGCTGATGACAAGGAAACTTACAAAGCAGCTACAATTTCTTTGTTGCGTCATTTGTCAGACTTACATCACAAGGTGTCACCTTCTAAACTGCAATATTGTTGCCAAGTAGTGACCTACTTAGGTCATCTCTTGTCAAAGGAGGGAAGAAGGTTGACCCCAGAGAGAATCAAAGCAATTTCACAGATGACTGTACCAAGCACACAAAGAGAAGTGCGTGCGTTTTTGGGTATTACGTCATACTGCAGGCAATGGATCCCAAATTTTTCTCTCATGGCGAAACCATTGGTAGCCCTGACTGGAAAAGGTGTTCCGAGCCCTTTGCCATGGTCTGATGAATGTCAACAGAGCTTCTCTGACTTACGTGATGCGCTGTGTTCAGCTCCTGTGTTGGGTACTCCTGACTACAGTAAGCCGTTTACTCTATATGTCCATGAAAGAGAAGGTTGTGCATTGAGTGTATTAACGCAACAATTTGGTGACAAACAGCGGCCTTGTGCATATTTCTCATCCACATTCGATCCGGTAGCCAGAGCGTTGCCAAGTTGTTTGAGAGCTACAGCGGCAGCTGCAGTGTCTATTCGACAGTCTGCTGGACTAGTCATGAACAACATGTTAGTAGTCATGGTTCCACATGCTGTGGATACACTCATGAATCGAACGAAAACTCAGCACCTCACCAGTGCTAGACTATCAGGCTATGAGCTGACGCTTTTGGCAAGTCACATTCAGATCAAGCGATGCAACATATTGAATCCAGCAACACTGTTGCCGACTACTCAGGAGTCGAGTGATTCAGAGCCCCATGACTGTTGTTTCAGAACTGAGGAAGAGACAAAAGGTAGGATTGATTTAAAAGATACTCCATTACTAGATCCAGACGGCACTTTATATGTCGATGGGTCTTGTTTTAAGCTACAGAATGGTGATGTGACGGCTGCGTATGCAGTTACGAATTTGAGTACGATTGTTGAGACTGCAAGAGTAAGTCAGAATTCTGCCCAAGCTGCAGAATTATTTGCACTAACAAGAGCGTGTGTTTTAGCTGAGGGAAAGAGAGTGAATGTGTTTACTGATAGCCAATACGCCTTCGGCGTTGCACACAATTTTGGGCGTCTCTGGAGAGAAAGAGGTTTTCTCACGTCCCATGGGACTAAGATCCAACATGGACAGTTAGTCAGCGATCTATTGGAATCCCTGACTCTACCGAATGAAGTTGCAATTGTGTAGTGCAGTGCACATCGGAAGATTACGGATGATGTTGGCCGTGGGAATGCGTTTGCTGATGAGGTCGCCAAAGAGACGGCCAAGAACATGACGAGCCGAATGTACGTTGCAACGTCTGCAAGATGGATTGCTGAATCAGGGATGTGTGAGAATACGATTGAAAGTGTGAAGGCAATCCAGAATGAAGCAACTGAAAATGAGAAGAATGAATGGAAGGAGAAAACGGGTAAAATGGATTCAAGTGGATGTTGGGTCGATTTGTCTGAGCAGCAGCGTTGGATGTTACCTGATGCGTATGTACTTGCAGTAGTCACGATGGCGCATGGAGCGGCGCACATCAGTTCGAAAGGGATCTGTAAAATGTTAGCTCCAGTATGGAAGAACGATGGAATTACTAAGTGTGCAGAAAGAGTGGTGAAAAATTGTATGGTATGCCTGATGCATAATCCTGGCAAGGGAACCCCAACCCCAACTGGCCATTTTGCTCCCCCTTCATGTCCCTTTGAAGTGATTCAGTTGGATTTTATCCACATGGACAGGTGTAACAATCTCAAATACGTCCTAGTGGTAGTCTGTGCCTTCTCAAGATGGATTGAGGCATATCCGTTGAAGGATAACACTGCTATGTCCACTGCCAAAATCCTCCTCAAAGAATACTTCCCCAGGTATGGTATGCCACGGATTGTTTGGTCGGACAATGGAAGTGAGTTTGTAGGGAAAGTTATGAAGAGTGTGTGTGCGGGTCTGGGTATTTCCCAAAAACACCACAGTGCGAATCACCCACAATCAGCGGGTTTGGTTGAAGGGTACAATGGCACCCTGAAGCTGAAACTTGCGAAAATTCAAGCTTCCACTGGTCTCTCTTGGCCAGACGCACTGCCTTTAGCTTTACTGTCCACCAGAGCGACTGGACACTCTCGAGTAGGGCTTAGCCCATACGAGATTGTGTTCGGCCGCCCTGCTAATGTTTGGGGAGTCCCTAGGCCAAAGGAATTCAAACAGATTGAATACCCAATGTTGATTGATTACCTTCATGATCTGACTGCTAAATTGAGCCTTATTCATCAACAGGTATTCGAATCCTTGCCTAAACTGCCGGAGAGTCCAGGTCACACGTTGAAACCAGGCGACCAAGTGGTAGTCCGGAACTTTGAACGTACTCGGAACCTCCAGCCAAGATTCGTGGGTCCGTTTCAAGTCCTCCTCACAACAAGAACTGCAGTACGCCTAGCTGGAAGGAAAAATTGGGTGCACGCCAGCCATACGAAGCGTGTCCCTCTTCCACTCCCCTATGATAATTGGGTTAGACAGGGAATTGGTGTATCCGAGACAGAACCTGTTCCTAGGCACATCCCTTTCAGTGATGCAGAGTACATAACGGACCACCCACGAACGGGAACACAGAACTTTGACACCCCAGTAGGAACCGCTCCTTTGAATCCTGAACCGAGTACTGTACAAAGTGAACATTTGTCACCTGTGGAGTCGAACATTTCCGCACCTATAGACCAGCTATTTCAAGACCAGACAAGACCCGGAAAGTACAGATATAATCTACGTTCTCATATTATGAACTAATGACATCGCATAATTACCCTTCTGTTTGAAAACTGTTTTGATCTTACTGCATTCCATTCAGTCAGGAAGTTTGCTCAAAAATTTTATCTTTTTGTTTTTTTTATTGTTTCTCACACCTTGCCATCTGGGTTACCGTAGGGTCGTAACGTGTGCTTTGTTTTAATTTGCAGGGAATCAGACACTAGGTCGGTTTCTTCTGTTTGTCTTGGGAACTCCCAGGATAAACAGAGGCAAGTTTTTAACAGGTACAAACCATCCGTTGCGAACGGTTGTAGAAGATGGAGCTTCCTGAATTACGACGGGTTAATGTCATAAATGTGCACAAGACAAAGCTATATGACATATTGTATAGCAAATGTTTTCTAATGCAATGTACTCTGACACTTCTAATTGTTTTAATAACTTTGGTAGGCGGAATTATTTTTGGTATTCAGTTGATCTTTACACCTGTTGCATCTACAGTATCTCCCCATGCTCCTGTTTCTCCGACTGTTGTTTCTCTTCATTCTTTCCATCCTTTTCCTGCCCACGAGCATGCTCGATGCTCTGAGTTTATAAATAACACTTTCATTCAACTCTTGCACCAACATCAACTAGTGGTTAATACAACAAACTGCTGGGTGTGTGGTTTGATACCACATACCATGGACAAGGGCATCCCCTATCTGGTTCTGCCTTTTAGTTATAATGGATCATTTTGGGCATTTCAAACCATGTTCGCTTATGCCCTAGAGACCTATCCTCCACGACCTCCGCGTTCCACTCGGTATAACTCTGCTAATAGAGCCTTGGTCAAAGGAATCACTGACATGGTGAGAGATGTCAATAATACTCCGTTCATTCCCAAGGATGAATTGCGAGTTTACATGGGTTGGAATGTTACGGAATATGGCATTACTCTGGGTGAGAACAAACGTAAGAGCTCAACTCCGATCTGGGTCGTACCCCACCAAGGTCAAGTCTGTTTGCAAGGAAATGGGAGGAATCCGAAAGCTCGACTAGGGAAGAGTGACTGTATCGAAACATATGTTTTTCCGTCACAGTCTTTCCCGGCATTCTTAGCTGCTAAGGGTACCTATTTTGTTTGCCAAGACAGAGCATACACATGGCTGCCTGCTGACTTCTCAGGCTCATGTTACATCGCTCAACTGTTACCTCCGACATATACTGCTGCACCGGACTATCACAAAACTAGAGTTGTGAGAGGTGTTTTCAGTAAAGAAGATACTGCTGGCCAAGAAGCAGGAGACTTTTTCAAGGGTTTCCTCCCATTCTGGGGGCCTATGGCCAACAGTAGAAACTTACGTCAACTAACACGGGTAGTTGAATCCACTATCACTGAAACGGCGGGTGCTCTTAGTAACCTGACAGCTAAGCTCCAAGCGGATCGCCTCATGACGTTACAGAACCGTATGGTCCTTGACGTGTTACTTGCAGATCGAGGTGGAGTATGTAAGATGATCCAATCAAGTTGCTGCGTTTTTATTCCAGATAATGCGCCAACAGTATACAAGGCCATTTCTAAGTTACATAAGATTTCTGACTCTATTCATGTAGAGGAAGGTGACTGGTCATTAATGGGATGGTTCTGGAGCCTGTTGTCTGCGTGGGGATGGAAGGTTCTGATAGTCACTGGTGTTGCATTAGTATTTTTATTTTCGTGCTGTCTCATTGTTCAGTGTGGTCCTGCCTTATGTAATCTCTGCATTTCTACATGCGTAAGAAGACCACCTGTTTTTAGAGATACGCCACGGGATAGAGTAATGCTCCAACAACATATCAGTGACCTGATGAACATAGAAATGGACTCTGACATAGAGTGAGTTATTGCCTATGTAAGGGCAAAAGGACGGTCTGAGGTTCTGTAGCGATCCGAACCCGTGAATTCGGTATCGTAGTACTGACACGATCTTGGTACCAATGAACCGCAAATGATCCATTGCATGCATGACAGTGTTTTCGCTACGCAACTAGCATGAATTCACTGGAAAATAGGGCATTCTGTCATAAAAGTCATGGCATCCATTTTAGTTACGGCATCCATTTTGTTTCTTGCCCTCACATAGTCAATGAACGGACGATGACCCCGGCAGAGTCACCTTGTTAAGGACACGTAAACTCGAGCCCCGAGAAAGGCTGACGCTGCATGACTAGGCAGAATCAAGCTACCTCCCCTTGCCTGAGGCCAGTCCTGCTGTACTGGTTCTCGTGTCCGTTGTCCTGACTGAAAGGCCGAAGACGGTAGCCATACCCATTTATGATCCATAAACACCTCTTATCCTACATTTCAATCCTTTGCACCTGGCTCTGCTCCTTACCTTCTGGGCTTTTACAATGGGGAGGTTACGATTTTTATGATGGGGAGGATCGGGCAAAGAATGGAAAACTGTCGAGAGGACCTGATCGAATACTGAAAACCTACGACCAATTATTGTTTGATGTCAAATTTACTGTTTGTTTGGAATAGCGGGTTGGGCATGAGAAATATTCGTGTAATGTAGCCCAAAGACATTTTTCGTGTATTTAAAGAGTAACCCACTTAATGCAATTTGAACAGTCTCGTAGATTCTGCCTCTGTGTGGTTCCTATGATTTCTGTGTCCCTGCAGTAAATAAACCTTGGTCTTTGACGCCGCCATCGAGAAGCCCGTGTCTCTGTTTATTTGTGCACCGGGACAGGAGGAACTCAGGGGTCTTCGGGTGTTGTTTCCCTGACACCTCTGGACTCTTAAAAGTCCAGAACCTCAGACTCCAAGAAGAACTGCCGCACCATCGAGAAGGCCTGGCGCCACAACCAGACCACAGACAACAGGACCGCCCTCAAGCACGCCACCCGCAAGCACCACCAGCTGATCCGCGCCACCAAGAAGAAAGCACTCAAAGAACGACTGGACAACAACGCCCACGACAGCAAAGAACTCTTCAGCATCGTCAAAGAGTTCTCCAACCCCAGCGCCGGAAACAATGACATCCCCCCTCGCAAGACCTCTGCGACTCACTCACAAGATCGCCGACATACACAACAGCTTCGGCGCACAGACCACGCACCCAACCACCGAACCAACACCCGCCACCACCACCCTCTGCAACTGGACCCCGGTCAGCACCGACGACACCTCCCGCACGATGAACTCCATCCACTCCGGATCCCCCACCGACCCCTGCCCCCATCACGTCTTCAACAAGGCAGACGCCATCATCGCACCCCATCTCCGGGACATCATTAACGCCTCCTTCCTCACCGCCACCTTCCCGGAGAGCAGGAAGCACGCCGAGCTCAGCGCCCTCTTGAAGAAACCCACAGCGGACCCCACCGACCTGAAGAACTTCCGCCCCATCCCGCTCCTCCCCTTTCCGGCCAAAGTCATCGAGAAGACCGTCAACAGACAGCTCGCCACCTTCCTCGAGACAAACGGATCCCTCGACCCCTCACAGTCCAGTTTCCGAGCCAACCAAAGCACCGAGACCGCCCTGATCGCAGCCACCGATGACATCAGATCCCTGCTCGACAACGGGGAAACAGCAGCCCTCATCCTCCTGGACCTCTCCGCAGCGTTCGACACCGTCTGCCACCGCACCCTAGTGCATCGCCTCAACAACATCGGAATCCAAGAGAAGGCACTAGAGTGGATCATCTCATTCCTCGCCGGAAGAACCCAGAGAGTCCGCCTCCCCCCGTTCAGATCCGAAGCCACCGAAGTCATCTGCGGCGTACCACAAGGATCATCACTCAGCCCAACCCTCTTCAACGTCTACATGAGCCCCCTCGCAGACATCGCACGCCAACACAACCTCAACATCATCTCCTACGCTAACGATACCCAGCTGATCCTCTCCCTCACCAACGACCCCGCCATCGCCAGAGCTAGCCTACACGAGGGGATGAAAGACGTCGCCGAGTGGATGAAGAACAGCCGCCTGAAACTGAACTCAGACAATACGGAAGTCCTCATCCTGGGATCATCGCCCTCCGCCTGGGACGACTCCTGGTGGCCCCCTGCCCTGGGCACCACCCCCATACCTACGGACCATGCACGCAACCTCGGCTTCATCCTGGACTCCTCCCTCTCGATGACCAGACAAGTCAACGCCGTCTCCTCATCATGCTTCAACACCCTGCGCATGCTCCGCAAGATCTTCCGATGGAGCCCCACCGAAACCAGGAAGACCGTCACCCAGGCACTCGTCACCAGCCGAGTGGACTACGGGAACACCCTCTATGCCGGAACCACAGCCAAACTTCAAAAAAGACTCCAACGCATCCAGAACGCCTCCGCACGACTCATCCTGGACATCCCACGACACAGCCACATCTCCGGCCACCTGAGAGAACTGCACTGGCTCCCCATCAGCAAGAGAATCACGTTCAGGCTCCTCACCCACGCACACAAAGCTCTCCACGACCTGGGCCCAGAGTACCTCAACGACCGCCTGACCTTCTACACGCCCACCCGCTAGCTACGATCAACCAGCCACGCCCTCGCCTACTTACCACGCATCCGCCGGGCCATCGCTGGAGGAAGATCCTTCTCCTACCTTGCAGCCAAAACTTGGAACTCCCTCCCCATCCACCTCCGGCTGACCCAGGACCACCTATCCTTTAGGAAGCAACTCAAGACCTGGCTGTTCGAGCAGTGACGTAACCCTCTCCCCCAGCGCCTTGAGACCCTCCCGGGTGAGTAGCGCGCTTTACAAATGCACTGATTGATTGATTGATTGATTGACATGAAAATTCTGAGGGATAACTGAGTGGGTTACATCACCTCATCACATCATTTTAAGTAAAACCTAGAAGCAAGTGGAATCGGTATGTGTCAACTAATGGAGAAGGTTGGTGAGGTTTTGTGCGTGTATGTGCAGGGGGGCACAAGAAGAGCAGAAAAGAGGGAATATGAGAACGGCCTCTGCTTCTTCCCCTCCAATTCCTAAATCCTCGACTTTCACTCCCTGTAACAGTTACATATTGCTGTTCTATTTTAAATGATAGTCCAGAATCTCCAACTCTTCTGTGCAGATTCTGAAGACTGAGAAAGTCTGATTGATTGACTTAAACACAAAAATCACTCCTGTTTCCTCTGCAAACTTAAGAAGTAGGAGTGAGGGAATTTCAAAATGTTTTCCCAAGGCATTTGTGTTTTATTTGCTATTCCCAAAGCCCCCAAAACATCTCTGGAGATACTCAGCCATCCATCTCTTTGCATTACTGGAACCAGACGGGGCTAACACTCTGGACATAAATGCAACAAGAATGACTGTTTGTGAATAGTCTACAAGAGGAAGTTTTATGTTCCACTCTACCATACAAATATTGCTCTTCCCGTTCATATTCCATCCCAGTGTTGGTGGGCGGTACAAAGGTAAATTGGAAGTTGAATGCTCCCCTCTCTGAACTGAATACATGGCCTATGATAAATGTGGTCATCTAAGTTCACTCGTTTGAATATGATGAGGCAGATTCATCCTTCTGTGGTCAGTAAATTGAGAATCATATATTGGGTAACAATCATATCTGTTACACACAGCTCTTAGAAGCGTGGAATGAAGCGCTGTAGAAAAACATATTGGAGAAGCATAATTTAGAGCCTACCCCTTTTGTATACAAGTTTTTCAAGGAGCCAGTGGTGCTCCTTGAGGTGTGGTGTGATGTGGATGCGGAAAGGGAGGTCTAGTATGATTCTAGCATTGATATTCTGGATGGTTAGGAGTCTTTATATTAGTTGCTTGGAGATTCCAGTGTAGAATGTGTTGCCGTAGTTGAGCCTGATTGTGATGAGTGCCTGGGTGATTGTCTAGTGTTCTGTGGCATCCATTTGAAGATCTTGCATAGGGTGTGGAATCAGGAGGTGCTCACTGCATTGACTTGCAACATCATGGAGAGGTCATCATCTAGGATGATCCCTAGGTTTCTTGCGTTGTCGTTGGGTGTTTGTGTTGGTCCTCGCTCTGATGGCTACCAGGTGGAGTCCCACGGGGAGGTCTTGTATCTGAATATCAGCAAATTCCATCTTATCAGAGATGAGCTTTAGACGCTTTGTTCTCATCCAGTCTGCTACCATGGTCATGCAGTTGATAAAGTTGGTTCTAGGGGTGGAGGCCTTGTCTGTTAGGGAGAGGATGAGTTGAGTATCGTCAGCATATGAGATGATGGAGATACGTTGGGATCGGATGATGTTGATTAGAGGGGTCATGTCGATGTTGAACAGGATGGGTCTACAGGACAATCCCTGGGGGACTCCCCAGATCAGTCTTTTAGTATCTGATGTGAAAGGTGGCATTCTGACTCTTTGGGTTCTTCCCATGAGGAAAGAGCAGATCCACTGGAGTGTGGACCCTTTGATACTTATGTCATGAAGTCTTCTGATCCGGGTGTTGTAGAAGACAGTGTTGAAGGCTGCATACAGGTTGAGTAGGATGAGAGATGCTATTTCTCTGTGGTTCAGGATGGTCCAGGATGATCCTAATGTTGTCTGTGGCTGCAATGAGTGCAGTTTCAGTGCTGGGCTTCTTTCTGAAACCTGTCTGGGTGCTGTCTGGTAGGTGATGAAGCTCAAGATACGTTGATAGTTGCTTGCCGATGGCCTTCACCATTACTTTGGCGGGGTATAGGAGCTGGGATTTTGAATGGAAGTTGCTTAGTTGGTTTGAGTTATCCGTATTTTTGAGGAGGGCGTTAAACTTCTCATTCCCATTCATCTGGGAATATGGCGGATGCAATAGAGTAGTTGATGATGTGGGAGAGGGCGGTGCTGATAGGCGATGTTCCCAGGTTGTAGATGTGGTGTGGGCATGAGTCCATCGGGGCCCCTGAGTGGATAGTCCTCATGATTGTAGCTGATGAGAGATGTCCATTTGGTCAGTTACTTGTCTTGGTTGGAGGTTTTGTAGTTATGGCAATGAGGTCACCAGGGTCCAGTTGATGTGGGAAATTGCTGTGGATGCTGATGATTTGCCATTAAAGAAATTTGATTTGTCGTTTCAAAGTTCTTGGGAGGGAAGGATGATGTTGACTACTGTGGAAGGTGTGGCGAAGTCCTTTATGATTGAGAATATCTCCTTGCTGCTGTTGGAGCTTCTTTTGATGCATTCGGCTTGTGCACGTTTTTTGGTGTCTCATGGTTGCCGGTGGTAGTATCTGAGAGTGGCATTGTAGATGGCTCTGTTTGAGGCTTTGTAGCTGGCTCTCCATTTCCTTTCTAGCTGTTTGAAATGCCATTCAGATACTCTGAGGCCCTCAGTGTACTATCTGACTTGCTTGTTGGATGTTCATTCCTTGTCCAATTTGATGGGTGCAAGGGAGTCTGAGCAATTCTTGACCCAGTTGTTGAAGTTTGTGATATCCTTGTTGAGGTTGTTCATGGTGTTGGTTTGTTCCATGATGAGGGTGTTGATCCTGTCTGTTTTGGTAGATTTTCCCACAACTGGGTAGACTGGTGCTGGTGGATGCATTGGCTTATGGTGTGTTGATCATGAAGTGGATGATGGAGTGATTGGTCCATGTTAGTGGCATGGTGGCACTTCTTTTGATGCTGTCGCTGGTGGTGAAGATGGGATCTTGTCTTCTGCTGTGTGTCGGTCCTGGGACGATCTGCGTGAATCCAATGTTGCCTAGGCTTTCGAGGAGTTCTACGGAGCAGATCAAGTATTTTGCAAGTGCTGGTTTTTCTCTTCTTAGCAGATGCCTTATCTATGTCCTTGTTAGCTTAGAATAGATTAATTGTTCATTGTTTTAGAATCGCAGACTATTTATTTTATTCATTCACTTTTGGCCTCGGATATGGAGACTGAGGCTGTGGAAGGCACCATCTTGTACAAGGCAGACCAGACTGATGTTACATCCAAGGTCATCCAAATGATTGCTTCTTTGGGGGAAGCTGAGAAAATAGAGAGTTTTCCTGCTCCCCGAGAACACTGTCTTTTGATTGATTTGTTCAGTGAGAGATGAGAAGGAGAAGCCTTCTGGGAACTTTTTTCATACTTTCACTATGTGCTCTTTAAAATAGTAGACTAGATAGTATCCTGACTTTGATGAGAAAGTTCCTCTTATCAACTCTTTCCTCTGAACATTAAATCTGATTTATCAGATGCTGACCCTTTCCTGACAGAATTTCCCCTTGCCACTTTTAATAATGTATCTAGGATAGGGAAATTCCTTTATGGAACCTACTTGGGTCATACTTTGCTTGATGTATGTTATTCTGTTTTACATATCCTCTTTGATCATATATACATTTAGACTGCATAAATATTTAAATGTGTATGCTCTTACCATATTTTTCTATTCATTTTGGTGACTGAGTTGATATGTAACTTCATCTAAATTTGTTAATAAAACCCTAAAGGTTTGGATACCATCCTCTCTGTCATTCTTGTGGAGCCATCTTGGTTTGTCTTTACTTGCAATGTATTTCTAATTTTAGCTCTCTTATTACACTTAAAGTCAACAATCAAGGATCCAATTGACCAATGGGAGATTCTGTTTGAAGATTTTACCAAGCGATTGAGATTTAAGAAACACCTTTCCATCATATTCTATCATATTATAAAAAATTACAGTTCAGAGGCTGTTGGTTTACCATATTGTAACAAATTACAGTTCAAAGACTGTTGGTTTAACATTATAACAGAATGATTATAAACTCAATTGAAATCAGATTGTTTGGGTGCAATCATGTAGCTCTTCACACCCAATGTTATGCATTAGAAAATATTTATGGAGGGGTGTGACTAAGCTGCCTAAGATGGTGGATCGTTGCTAGTTGAGCTCTGGACTGAGGTGCAGGGAAATCCTCATACATCCTTCTAACCAGGGCCTTGACTCCAGCCAGAAAGTGGGCAATAGAACAGCTGTAGCCAGAACGTGACTGGGGCACTGTCGATGACTGCAGACCAGCTGCGGAGGAGACCTCGTGCCTCTCCTTGGTCCAGGATCATGGGCCCGGCTGAGACACCCACACAGCATGGGCCTAGGGCCTCATAAGTGTCAGAGGGTGAGACGGGGTCCTATCGGAACACCAGTCACCCGTGGGGGCAACCCACCTGGCCGATCGACCAATCCAAAGCTTGAGAAGGCAGACCTGACTGCAGCGTTTGCAGGATGGGAGCCTGGCCTCTTCTACTGGCAAGGAAAGTGAGGTGCGGTGTCCGACCAGAATGAGTCTTTTGCCAGGGTGCCCTGCCTGAGCCCCAGAAGTCCCCATTGCCCACATTCAGAGGTGCTTTCAGTCGCTACTGGCTGGAAACACTGCAGGGGGACACCCCTCCAGGCCAGGGAAGCCGATAGGCTTCACCGGTGGTGAGGCTGACCATACGCCCCAAAGTGAGTTGCCCAGTCTGATCGGCACCGCCGACAGTCCACTGCATCTCCCCTGGGTCGCCCAACGTACAGCGAGTCTGGACACAGCATTGCCTCCTATCGCAGTGTGGGACAAGACTGTCAGAGGACAACCAATTCAGGTGTGCCTTTCCCCTTGTGAGCAAAAGACACACAATTGATGGACAGAATGCAGAACAAATCAAAACATTCACCCCCAGTCAAGAGATCTGGGCCCAATCCATCATTCTTTTGCTCACCATGCCACCCCAGTTTGGACCTGGCCATATGCAAATCAGTCTTGACCCTGTGCTGCATGGGAACAGTCCAGCCCAAACTGCCAAGCCAGGTCCTCCCTGGACCAGAAACAAGCATCCTAGGACTGGTTTCGGGGTTTCACCCCTCTTCAGCCAGGATAGCTTGATTCCAGTGGACAGTGAGCCCAGGACCCGCATCTGGGCATACCTGGCACACTTAGGGTGAGAAAGCAAAAGACTGATTTCCCCAATTACAACCTGCTTGTGCAGCAACAGCAATTGCTGCTTTGCCAGGCAAAACTGAAGATAATCCACAACCAGCATACACACTTCTGTACTAAGCCACCAGGTGTGGGGTTGGATCAAGATTCAGACTGACAGCAACATCTGGCCCCGCAGATGCATACAGACGCCACGTAGCAAACATCGACAGGGGCAGGGCATCCGCCCTGCTGACACTCCACCCACAAGCACTGGGGTGCTCTTGCGGTGGGATCTGCGGAGGAAGTGGCAGCAGGCAGTTGCCACAGCTCTGGCATTCTGCCAGTCTCTCTCTCAATGGATCATGAAGCAAACTCCATCGGCAGCGCCGACAATTATTCCTCAGGTCCTCTCATCGGTTGGAGACTCTTCCCGGTCCCCTAGTCACACCACAGATGGCCAACAAACTAATTTGATGCTCTCCATGTACCAGTGCAATAGTGGCCCCGGGGCCAGCCTTATTGCGTTGCCTGCAACGCTTGCTGGGCTGCCACCAGTCTGCTGGGGTCTCGCCACCACTTCGGATGGCTCCGTATACCATTCAATCAACATCACTGCATCCCACAGCTGGTAGTCTAAAACAGCCGGACCATAGCTGTCATGCATTTGGATATCCTCACCACTACCCAACACCCCCTATCCATGGTATTGAAGTCTTAGTCTGATATAATTCCAGATTCATAAAATGTCTTTAGCGCAACTGTTTAGGCATGCGGCCTGTTGCTGTAATCGTCTTGCTTTGCTTTAATTTAGTTCCATGTTTTTACCACTTCATCCTGCAGCATGAGCATACTCTGGGGGACATGTACAAAGAAGTAAGGCGTTAGCCGTTATGGCTCAATGCCTCACTCTGCCACTTCAGAAACGCAAGGCTGCACCATATTCACAACAATATGGTGCAGCCCTGCATTCCCCCTGCTCTGGCGCTACACTTAGCAGTGTAGCGCCAATGCAGGCAGCCTTGCACCATAGTGCAAGAGTGTCTGCGTGCAGGGGAAGATTCTTTATGTGCAGGAAGGTCCCCCTTCCTGCACATAAACAATCTTTAAATGCCATGTTGTTACTTCTATGTGTGCTGCTTAATGCAAAAACATGGAAGTCTCAAAATATTATTTTTTCCCCAAGATTGTTTGTATGCAGTACGGGTCATCTTCCTTAACACAAACAATCCAAGGCGTTTTGTTTTTTCCATGTGTGCTGCACAAGGCAGCACACGTGGAAAAAGCAAAGACGAGGACAAAAAAAACACATTTCTGCTTGTTTCGCCAATTTAAGACCAGGCCTTCCCTGGTCTTAATTTTGGCGCTGCCTCCTATTTACTTTGCACTTGTAAATAGGGGGCAGTGTCAAAATCAATGGGTGTTGCAGTGGCACACCCACCACAACACCCTCTGCCCACCCCTTTCATGCTCAGTATAAAGTGAAAGGGAGCCTTATTTACAAGGCAGCGTTAAGCCACATTAAGTGGCTTAACGCTGCCTTGTAAATAAGGCAAAACCCATAGCGCCACGGAAACGTCACAAAAAGTGATGTTCCCGTGGGGATAGGGACTTGTACATATGCCCCTAAGTCTTTGTTCATTTCCTGTGGGTGGGGGGTTGGATGGTGAGTCATCAAGAGTAGACCCGCATCTGTAGCACCTTTTCGTACCCCTCTAAATCATGTCGCACAACCAACAGAACAGAAGGCTAACCCTTAACATCCGTGGCATAAACACACTACGTCGCCACTATTTCATTTATTCTTATATCAAGGGACAAAATGCACACATTAGCCTGCTCTAAGAGACGCATCTCACCAGTAGTAAACTTCAGAGGCAGGAGGGGCACCGTCCACGGCACAACCTACTCAGCATTTGCACGGGAGACCTCTATGTCTGTCCAGACCGTTTTTCATGCTCCACAATTCTACTTTTGCGGTTGCAACATGCAGACTATCTAGGCTGCATCATGTATGACCATGCAGCACACATACTCAACATGAATTGGAGGGTGTCTGCCCACCGGGTTCCCACATTACTTCTATTGCAAGACGTCCTGTATGATCCACTCTTCCGGGACACCCAGCTTGCCCATATAGACCGCATTTTTGTGAACAGCCAAGGGACAGCCACGGCAAGAGCCATAGGGTGGGACACTTTTAAAGTGGTCACCAGGGGTGCATGATTCAGAACATGGTAGGAGTCTGTATAGAGTTAGATAAAGATCATAAAGCTTCCGAGGCAACACTTGCGGACTTAGATCGGCAGGCCCCACACAACGCCACAGCACACAAGGCACTGGAGACAGGCCTGACCATCTCCTGGCATGGCTGGTGCAGCAGGAACCCAGCACACCCCCCATTACTGAAATAGCTTTGTCCGATTGCCATCCCCTATGTTCACAGCATGCCATACTGCAAGCATTCTCTGACTGCTACTCCAGTCTCCACAGGGCAACCCCGACCACACACCCAGATGCTGCAGAAGCCTTCCTAGAGCATCTGTCCACACCTTCGATCACTGCCATGGAACGTGAGTAGCTAGAAACTTTGATCACAGTTATCTAGGTCAAGCAGGCCATCCATGACCTGACTGGTAATAAAACAACACCAGGCTTGGGCGGCCTTCTTCTGGAATGCTATGATCACTTTTCACTCAACCTGGCACCCAAGCTGGCTGACGTCTACAATGAAGCACTCACCACAGGAATGCTGCCAGTGTACCTTTGGGAACCTTCCTTGTTTCTGATAGGGACCCTGCCCTGCTTTCTTCTTACCTACCCATCTATCCTAGGGGCCATTTATAAAATATTGGAAAAGATACTTGCAGACTGCTACCTTCAAATCCTACCTAAAGTCATACATATTGATCAAAATGTGTCCTGGGCTACAGCATGTCACACAACCTCCAGAGGGTATTCAATGTAATGGACCGAGCGTCGCTGCGGTTCCCACACACAGTGTCTCTCATATTAGATCTTGAAAAGGCATTTGATGCACGGTCCTGGCCCTATCTTTTTAAGTATGATCAAAGCTTGGTATCAGTAGGTGCCTCCCGGCATACACCAGATTATTATATGCCAACCCGTCCTACAGAGTACGGATCACATGTTCCATATCAGCCGCCTTCTCTGTTGCCCGTGGCACCTGTCAGGGATGCCCACTCCCCCCAATATTATTTGTGATTTCCATGGAACCTCTGGCCCTCCACCATCACGTGGTGGGCGTGCAATGGAGCATTCCACTAGCCGGGACCATTCATGCAGTGTCATTGTATAGAGATAACTTGCTCCTCCATCTCCAAGATGCCACCACGGATACCGGAATGATCCATGCAAAACTTCAAGAGTTTAAAACAGCGGCGGGCCTCCAGGTCAATGGGACAAAAATCCTACATCTTTCTCCTGTGCAAAGGAGCAGCCCCCCATGGCGATAGGGTTCAGTGAGGTCACCATAACATAGGCAGAAATGATGTCCGGACACCTGGGAATCCATCCCTACCATTCACACTCAACTTATTTGAGGGCAACCTGAAGCGGGCACACTCCGCCCTAAAATCTCAAACCCAATTCTGGAAGTGCCTACCCTTAGCCCTGACGGGCAGGGTCGCTTTATCAAAAATGGTTGTCCTCCCCCCGCTGTTATACTATTTTTTCATTGTCCCGGTCTACCCGCCCCACTCCCTTTGGGAACTGGAGTTGATGCTTGGGGAACTGTTCTGGGACGACGAACGACACCTGGTATCCATTCGCAAACTTTCTTTCAGAAACCTTTATTTCAGTCGATACGACCATAAAAGTACACAATAAAAACAGTAATTGCAATACAAGGAAATAGACAAAAAAGGTAATCTAATAAAAAGACATCCTGATCTTTAATTAGGCACTGACATAGTTCCATATCCGACGGCCCAATAAAGTGCATGTGCAAGATAAATACTGTGCAAAGGACAATGAGTATGAAATCTACAACTGAGCGAATAGTTTCGATGTGGTCATACCGAGGAGTTAGTTGAAACAGCAATCAGAGTCATAACTTTGGAATACAAACTGTATACACACATATAAAAAGTAAAACCAAGTGCATTTTAAGGTTAAAACAGTTACAAAATTTAAAATACAGGTAAAAACCCCAAAGAACTACAACAATATGCTGCTGTAACTAAAGTAACAATTTAGCAAAAGTCATGCGCCTACGCCACATTGAAGTCAGAAATCTTGACACGGCAAAGACAATGGGCTTACGTGTGTCAGACTTCATAACTCTAAATGCCTCAGCACAGTGAACAAATCCCAAGTTCCTGCACAGTTGGACAAGCCAGCGCTTCCTTAATAATGTATAACCCGGACAAAAAAAAAAGACATGAAGCTCCGTCTCTTCCTCCCAATTGCAAGCTGGGCTTTCTCTAAGAGAAGAGTGTGTCCATTTGCGGGTGATTACACGGAGCGGCAAAATGCCCATTCTAAACCGCACATACAGTTTTCTCGCCAAAAATGGCTGGATGTCATATAAAAAAGATTCTATTCTGTAATCATCTTTTAGCAATAAAAATTGGGCCGTCAGTTGACCTACAGAGAAACGTCCCTGTACAACGGCAAGCTTGCTCGAGCGGTATGCTTTTATCACTTCAGAACATGGGGTTGCAGCACATGCTTCCTCAGGGTTTCTCCACAATGTTGGTTTTCCCATCTTAGTGTATTCCTCCTTTATATGTGCAAACCAGGGGATTTTTACTACTCCCGGAAGGCTCAATATCTCTTTTAGTTCTGTTCTGTACGCTGTCAGTTCCGGAGTCACCCACATTCTGCGCCAAAAAGTTAAGGGTCTGAGGCCCAGCTCCTCCTCAATCGGTCTAATTCCTAGATCCAACAGCAGGGGAACAAGGGGGGTACTAGTGGGGGGACCCAGGATCTGCCTCATAAAGTTATTTTCCACCTTGCTCACAGGTCCACAGCAGCAATGCCCCCAGAGTTCAGCCCCATACATTGCCGCGCCCATGGCTCGGGCCTTGTAAATCTCAACTATGGGCCCAGCAGGTTTAGAGGTGGAATTTCTCAATAATTTGGCAATCCCCCCAGAGGTCTGGGCTAGCCTAAGCTTTGCTTTAGCAATTGGTGGGCCCCAGTCCATATTTTCTGTCAGTGTAACCCCTAGATATTCAAACACTGACACCCTGTCCAAGATGGTACCCTCCAGACTGGGGTTTGGGCAGGTTGTCTTGGGGGGATTGGAGACCATAAACTTTGTCTTCAGGGTATTGATCTCCAACCCCCTGTTGCCACAGAACATCATTGCGGGGACTTTGGTACCTGCCAATTTGGGGGCATTGTTGTCCCTGACCTCTGCAAGATGGGATATCAGAGAGTTGACAGAGGCAAAATAGGGTAGGTGCGATCACACACCCCTGCCTTACACCCCTGTCAACTGGAAATCGGGGAGTCAGTTCACCTCCTTTCCCACACCTTACTTGAGCAAAGTTACCTTTGTGCAATCTAATAAGTGTATTCAGAAGGTATGGGGGAATCCCCATATCTCCAAGTACCCCCCATAGGCACCAAATCAAAAGCCGACTTCAGATCCACGAAGACCAAATAGAAGCTGCCACCCTCCATTCTCACAATTTTCCGAAATATAAGTTGGAGTCTATAGATTTGGTCCACGGTGGAAATGTTCTTCCTGAATCCGGCTTGATAAGGGGTTAGGATATCATGATCTCCCATCCACCCTTGCAAACGGTCAAGAACTACCCGTGCTAAGAGTTTTTGCATGACGTCAATCCAACTGATCGGTCTGTAATTTGCAGGGAGAAGCGGCGACCCCTTTTTAGAAACTGGGACTATTTATGCCCCTGCCCAGGTTTCGGGAATTGGCATGCCCTTCAAGATGGCATTAAATAAAGCCCACAAATAAGGTCACAAAATTCCTGGTTCTGCGCGGAAGAGATCCCCCAGAATCTTGTCCAATCCCGGCGCTTTACCCATAGGGAGCTTACTTATCGTACTTAAAACTTCTGAAAGAGTGAATTCAGTAAGTTCATTATGGTTAGCACTAGGAGCAATTGGCAATACATCTCCACAGGAGACAGGGACGTTCTTTGAGGTATATAGGTCCTGAAAGTGAGCTTCCCAGGCTTCTGCTGATATATTAGGTTCGATAGCAGCCTTGCCCTGACAACTACCAGTGGCAACTATGGACCAGAACTCTCTTTGATCTTTGTTGGCCAAAGCAGTTTGCAGAGCATCCCATCTGTCCATTTCCCAGGCCTCCTTCACCAGCCTAATGGTCTCTTTATACCGCGTCCTCTTTTCTTTGATTAAGGGCTTGTTTTTAGCTTTGATGGCCTCCAGTAAAGCTCGTTTTGCCACACAGCAACTGTCATTAAACCATGAGCGGATGGCCCTCTTTTTACCCTTCGCATGTGCCTTTGGGTAAAATACATCAGCAAGCTTTACGACCAGACCTGCATGTAAGTCTGCAACCTTGTCGATAGAAGCAGTGTTATCCACCGCGACTACCACTTCACCCAGTTCTACTAACGCTGGAATGGCCGTTGCATACAATGCAGACAGCTTCTCTGGTGACTGCTGGATTGCCCCCCACCTAACTCTCCTCCTGTTGTTTGAAAGGGTTAGGCCACTGTCTACAGCGATACGAGTGGGCACAAGAGTTCCCAAATTTGGTAACTCCAATACTAATGATAAAGCATTGTGATCGCTGTCATGTAGTGGGAGGACAGTGAAGTCACAGACTCTGGACCACAGCCTAGTCTCCACTAGGATGTAATCCAAAAGAGAAGCTTGGCCAGTTCTATTGAATGTTAGGTTCCCTGGGGTGCCCGAGGGAGTGCGACCATTGCACGCTTGTAAGGAGTGCGCCAGTGTGAATGCATTGATCTGTATTGCCAGCGGAGACCAGGTCTTAATTGGTAGAATTTGGGGTTCAGTAATTAACCACTGTACAACTTCTTCAGTCGGAATTGCATCACCCATATCTGGAAGGGGCTCGTATTGACAATTAAAATCACCCCCCATTATCAACCAAGTATTTGGGAGGACAACTGACATAAAAGAATTGAGTTGGTCAAAAGTTGGGGATTCCTTAGTCACACTCACAGGACGAGAGTAGATGTTAACAAGGGCCAGTTCCAACTTGGTAGAAAAGGTGAGTACTACACATAAAATATCACTAGACCCAAAGTCCAGGGATTTGTCCGTGCAGCCCAATTGTGAACCCACCCAAATGCATATACCCCCGGATGGTCTCCCCCTGCCTCCCGAAATCGCTGGGATGGTGAACGAGGCAAACCGGACCCTGAGAGAATCTTCCCATGCCCTTGTCTCCTGGAAAAAGCATATATTAAACTAGTCGACAAAAAGGACCCAATCAGGGCAGGACAGCTTGCTTTTTAGACCAGCCACATTCCAGGATAAGATCTTTAAGTTCCTTTCTTGACTCAGGTTGTGGGCAGGGGCCACCATGGCATGAGAATTAGATATATGGACATCCCCTACTAATTATAAGGGAGAGCAGGTAGGTGTACAATTGTGCTGTTTTTCCACCAGATCCCAGAGCTAGAAGGATCAATAGTTGTGGGGGCTTGCTGGCTAAGAGATTCTGTCCCTAGCCTTATTACGTCACCATCCACCTGTGGTGATTTTAAACCCAATTCCAGGATATATTGTCGTACCCCGAGATTCATGACCCGTCTGGGTTGGGTAAACCTATTCTCCCTAGATTCTACATAGGGCCTTGCAGGTCCCTTTCTTAGTTTCTTTGGATGTCAATCCACTTCCTCAAGACCCTGAAATCTATTTCTTACAGGGACACTGTATAGTAGGGGTCTGGGGGTAGGATTGTTGTAATCACGATGGTGCACTGACCCTCAGTCTAAAGGCATACTGGCCCTGTGTAGTATAAGATGGAGGGGGTAAAAATGGTTCAGAGGTAGTGCTTGGATAGTGCTTGGATCTCTGTGTGGTACTCTAGAGGCCTATAATTCTGATTTAATAACCAACATACGATCTGAGGATTTTAAAAGTTTATAACCACACAGTCGCCCAGGTTCGTCTTTATGCCTTTTCCCACCCCACCAACTCTGCGAACCATTATAATTTCTTCCCCCCTATCATAGGGGAACTGCCTATTCCTTACCAGCCAGAACAGACATTGTTCCTGAGATCTAGGTGAGACTCTTGCCTGCCCTTCTTAAGCGAGGGTACCCCTGTAAGGAAATCACATATGGGAAGGAGGCTGGCGGCAAATCTATGCTAGGCTGAGTTATTACTTCTATACTGCCCACTGAGCTCTCTCCCTTCCCATGTCCCTCTCTGCACTCGGTGTTCCCTAGTTGACTAGTAGTGCTTTTACCTTGTCTCCGGCTGGTGGAGGTTGCTGTGTCATTCCTAGTCTCACAGTTGGAGTTCCTACAAGTTGTGTTGGTTGTGTGAGTTTGCTCCTGCTGTGCACATGAACCTGTCATGGACAGCCTAGCTAGTTGGTGAATATTAGAAGCATTGTTACTAGGCCGTCTAAAACCCTCTGTGCTGGTGAGATGTGGACTCTTGTGGGCACCCAATTTGGCGGCAGGAGTTTGACCTAGGGTGTCTACCTGACAACTAAAGTCGGTCCTCTTCATCACTAATTGAGTTTGCTTAAGGCCCATGAGTTCTTGTCTGCTGTCCACAAGTCTCTCTAGCTTGTGTATATAATCTTATAAAGGTGCAACCTCCTCCTTCACAATTTCTCTGATTTCGGCTAATAAATCTCTAGTCATATCTTGCACCCAAGCTGGACAGGGCGGATCCATTTGAGCATTAGCAGTGCAATTTTTGGAGGCATTAAGGATATCCGAGGATGCCACACTATCTGTTGGGCCCCCTCTAAGTTTCTTACTCTTAGGTGCCCCCCCGTTTGCTTGCTTACACTTCCCTTTGTTGCGTAAGGTGGGGGCAGGGCCCTCCCTGCAAGGTTCTATTCCAGATGTAGCTTCTTGGCTTAGAGATAGTAGAGGCACTGGCACCTGGGACGGCGGGGAGTGGTTAGGGGTAAGAGCATTAGAAGTGGACAATTCTGAAGGCGGAGTGCAAAGATCTGGTGTGAATGATAAACGCCTTTCAGTGAGTTCTATCTCTGTTGTTACCACCTCTATAGCTCTCTGCAACATTCTATCAATTGATGTCGGTGGTAGCAGGGAAGAGGACTTTTTGTGCAGGTGAGGCTGTTTTACAGTACAAGCGCGTCTCCCCAATGCGGGCTTAGGGTGAATCGTAGGATATACCCTCCTAGCTAGCACCTACGTTACCGATAGTCAAGCCAGAGATCCCCTTTGATCTGCAATGCTTATATGGCTAATATTTAGTCAAATGGGAGCAGAGTATGCGTGGATCAAGTATAGCACCTAGCAAGGTAGGGAACAAAAAATAAAAAATAAGGTTAACCCAATCAGAAGAAACATAATCATCTAGGTTGCCCCTTAACACAAAATCCCGCTCCATGTCCTTGGTCCTTACACTATTCCTCACGGCCCAGAGGGTTCACCAAAGCAAAGCCAGCTAGCGATGTTACCTAGGTCCAGCGTGGTCATCAAGCTCAGGGGGGGGCAGGTGAGCAAAGTCTTATCCAAGATAGTCCCGGAACAAAAGGCAAAGAGATGCGGCCCTGCCCTGCCACTTCCTGGCAATGATTGGCAAGGAAGGGCCCGCCCTCGGCCCAGGCTACGCCCGGTCGCCGCCTGCACGCGTCCCATGCCGTGGTGGGAGAGGCAGCGCTATAAATGCGATGGCCACACCTCCTTCTCACTGGCTGCACCTGGTGTGGGGCTGGTGACTCTGGGACTTGTAGTGCTCATTTTGTTCTAACAGCGTTGAGGATGCCTTGAAGCGCTCTGGCCGGTGAGTCCGCGGTGCTCCGGTCCCCTGTCAGGTCCAGGTAATCATGGCAGTGAGCTCCAAGCCCCGAACAGCAGGGGCTGAAACAGCAGGGCAGCAATGGGTCCCGCGCAGCGGTGGGAGAGGCAGCGCTATAAGCGCGATGGCCACGCCTCCCTCTCACCGGCGGCACCTGGCGTGGGGCTGGTGACTCTGGGACTTGCAGTCCTCGTTTTGTTCTAACAGCGCTGAGGATGCCTTGAAGCACTGTGGCCGGATGTGTCCGCGGTGCTCCGGTCCCCTGTCAGGTCCAGGTAATGATGGCAGTGAGCTCCAAGCCCCGAACAGCAGGGGCTGAAACAGCAGGGCAGCAGCAATGGTTGTCCTCCCAAAGCTGTTATACTATTTTTTCAATGTCCCGATCTGCCCACCCCACTCCCATTGGGAACTGGAGTTGATGCTTGGGGAACTGTTCTGGGACGACGAACAACACCTGGTATCCATTCGCAAACTACAATTGCCGGTAGGGTGTGGTGGATTAGGCCCCCCCTCCCTTGAATCCTACTATCTTGCTGCCCAACTCCAATAGATGTCTCATTGGCTGGCAGTCAAAAATCTTTATGAGCCCAGCACAAAATTGAGCCCCCTTCCCCTTGCCTCTGTTCAGCAGCTTCTACAGCCTTTTATTAACTCCACTGCTCCTGGTCTCTATATGTCTGGGTGGCCCAGAAGTGTCTCTCCTGGATATTTCAACTGTCGCACCTAACACTGCCTTATGCTTAAGCTCACGGTCTGGCACGACAAACCCATGGACAAAGTGGGCTCTCTCTTTCAAGACCACCAGCTGCTTACATTTGACCGGCTCAATCAAGATTATAAACTCCCCCAGGAGAGTTCCTACTGCACATGCAGTTGCTAGCCACATGCCGGCTTCTTTAGCACACATTATATGAGGAAATCCCCACTCATGCCATCATACACACTTTACATGCCATGGGTGCCAGGCAACATTTAATCATGTGGCTCCATAAAGCCACCAGGAGCCATGTGGGGGTCTCATTAGCACCCCTTCACCAGAGATGGAGAGAAGACTTTGCACACCCCCTCCACGACACTGAGTAAAACAAGGCCCTTACAAAACATGAGTCTTCACAGGGCTTACATCACACTGAGAAGGCTGAACCACATCTTCCCCAAAGCACATTTTACTTGCCCCAGATGTCGATCTGCTTTGGCTGGCCTAGAGCACATGCAGTGGTCCTGCCCGTCCCTCGCTCTCTACTGGCACACCACCCATGCCACTCTGGCCACAGTTACTGAGCTCCCCACTCTAGATACATGGGAGGCAACTGCCCTGGGGATTTACAAGCACAGGACACATCACAAGGTACGAAAGAGGTGCGCAAACCTGGCCTCCTCATGGCCAAACAAACCCTCACATTACATTGGAGAGGGAGCTAGACTCCAGCTGTCTCCCACTGCCAGAGAGCACTCCTTCAATGAGAAGCTGAGTGCGTAGCTCTCCATTACGAAGAAGCCCGTCAGCTTCGCACGCGACTTATAGCTTCGGCCTGGGACACAATGCTAACCCAGTTCCGAGAGCTGGTGCGTGGACAGGACCCCCCTGCCCAGGATCCGCAGCCAGCTTAATTACCCTTCTCATCCCTGACCCCTGAGCCTCGCCTGTTGGTCCATTGTGCAACGAAGTGCCATGCCACTTTCACAGTAGCAGATACAACGCCGCAGGCAGACACTGCCAGACCCAATGCTACCTCTACCCAGCAAAGGCTCCCTTTGCAACCTTCTCTTGAACCTCGTCCATGCTGTTATTTAGTTGAACCCCCCCAGATCCCTTCTTTTCGTGTTTCCCTGACCCCCCTTAACTTGCAGTTCTCGCACAGAGGTTTTGCATCCTTCATTTCCAGGCTCAAGGAGCGACAATTTATCTTCCAGTTATAGACTTATCACTTACGGATATCACTCCCATTTGTCAGGGCCCACATCACATATGACATGGCTATCTCTTTGTACAGCTCAATCAATCCATACAGCAGAGAACAGCTGACGTTCCAGTCTCCAGAACCAAACTTGTACCATTGTATTTTATGTGTTGCCTATTTCACTCTAGATATGTTGGTTGTACTTGTGTCATAGCAGTGTTAAAATAGTACATGAAAATTTCACACGTATGGAAAAACCTAAATTAAAAGAGTTTTAAAAAAACACATTTATGGATGAGTACCATACTTCTCCATGGAAATACTTTAGATGGAAGAGTGTATAACTTACATGGGTAGCATTTCAATCTTGGGTATTTGGACCATAGATGTGCTCCTATTCTGTTTTGCCACTGGGTGAAGGATAGAATGCTTAAGCTTTAAATGCTAAATGCTAGTTCAAGGGTGGATAGAAAGTATTTGTGTGTGGTCTGACCTATGAGGAATGAGTTTTGGTATTCAAACTTTATTTCGGACAAAGGCCAAAAATGTACAAGATAAGAACGTCATATACAACAATAAAAACATTTAAACATCGACTAGTGGTACAAATTCTAGTGGACACAGGTTGCATGTTTGCAAATACATAAAAGGTGGCATCACATAAGGTGCACGTGGGTACATGGTGTAGTTATTCCATATGACAATAAAGTGCTTGATGACCTAAGATCAAAGTGCAACAAAGTACGCAGTAATCATAAAGAAAAAACAATTAGTGTGATGAAGCATCTTAAAAAGTGCAAATGCATTGAGCATATAAAGGTACAATTGATATTTGAGATACCTTGAATAAAAGTATCAGATCAAGGCAGTAATCAGTTCAAATAAAATTCACAAAGAAGAGAAAGCGAGAACAAAACCCTCATTTTAGGGTCCGTCATGTGCTCCTGCCAATATAATAGTTATTCTAGATATATGTGCTTCTCTTGGGAAAAGAAAAAAAAGAGAAAAAAAACCAAACACAAGCAGAAACTACTGCTGAATGCTGATTATGCCAATTAGGGGGGAATTGGTAATAATTGTGTAGTTTTTTCGAACTCCATCCCATAACACAAATCTTAGTAGCTCATAAATACACGCTGCAACAAATACTACATAAGAAAAGGAGAAATATGCTAAAAAATAGTACATCCAGTTTATTACAACCCGGTCGTTCAGAGGTGCATTGTTTAAAAAAATGGTTTAAAATACTATAGTGATTGAGTGTGTTTCTAAAATGTCAATCAGCTTTTTTCAAATAGCGAATGGGTAGTAGGTGAAGGGTGCTACAAGGGTAGTCCTACGAGTTTCCTTATTCGCCAATCTACGTGAAGATAGCTTCCAAAAGCCTACGGTGATCCATGGAGATTGTATAGGATTCCTTATAACGTTCCACTCCCAGTCTGAAACAGATGGGTCTCAGCCATGATCTCCTTGGTTTGATGTAGGCAGGGCAGAAGAATAAAACATGCTCGACGTCCTCCATACTAGCGATGCAAAATGTGTATTTTTTCATTTTAGTGGTGTAATATCCCGCAGTCTAGTGGTGCGGCGATACGTCACACTGCATCCGCAGGCCAGGCGTAGCCTGCGGGGTTTAATAAAAGGAGCCGCCTGCTCGAGGGCGCGGTCTCCGCACGGTAAGCTGGTGTGGGCTGAGTCTGTCTGCGCCGCGCACCCGTTAGGCCTCTCAGCGGCATAGTTCACGTGCCTCCCGGGCACCTTTACACTGGCGACGAGGTGGGTCCTCTGCAACCCTGCGCCCCACCCGCTCAGGGCCCGCGACGCATCGCTGGTGAAGACGGCAGGGTGAGCCAGTCAAGCGGAGAGCCACGGAGCGCACGTGCACCAGGCCCCAGATGTGTCCCCCGGTCGGCGGTGCCTGCAATTACGTGGCGGTGAGTGCAACGGGCCCCAGGAGGGGGAAATAAAGGACAAGCAAACAAGCACGAGGCAATACAACAGCCTTTGCCACACAGGAGGGGAAATAAAGGACAAGCAAACAAGCACGAGGCAATACAGCAGCCTATGCCACACAGGAGGCTGTGAGAGACACGTGGCCAATAAAGGAACAGAAAAAAAACACACAAAAAACCAGGCGAACTGTAACACATAGAGAAACAAACACAAGGCAGTCCACCACCCTTAGGCCCAAAGGAGGGTGCAAAGAAACAGACACAGCTGGCCCACAACACACCTTACTAAGCGCCACAGGGTGGAGGTCACGTGTTTTTAGGACGCCCTACGGGTAGCACAAGCCCAGGACCACTAGCCACGCGAGCTGAGCAACCGGCTTCAAGGGAAAGATGGGGCACAACGATGGGGGAGCAGCGCCAGGCCCAGGGGCTGCACAAGGTCAAGCGGCCGGCCCAGTCCACGTTCCATTCCAGCATGCGGCGTCGGGAGTCCTGCCCCCATTCAGTGAACTCGAAGACCCTGCAACAGCCTCTCCCCGTGGAAGATCTGGATAGAGCGACTCAACAACTACTTCGTCGCAACCAGGGAGACGGACGGCACAGTGAAGAGGTCCCTACTCCTGCACTACGCGGGAGATGAGATATTTAAACTATTCAAACACCTACCCAACACGGGTGTGGCCACAGATTACAAGCTGCGCCAGGCTCGACAGAGAGAAGGGGAGTCAATGGACGTGTTCTATGTCAGACTTCGAGAGCTTGCTAGCACGTGTACGGAAGATGACCAGCCCAAAGAAATACGCGCCCAGCTGATCCAAGGGTGCCGAGACAAGACGCTGAGAGGGCTCATCCTGCGCCAACCAAAAATCGCGCTCGAAGATATGCTAGTACTAGCAAGGACACATGACCTGTCAGCAGCCAGAGCAAACGAAATGGACAAGGCACTCACAAAACCCACGGGACGGGCAGAAAACCTCAAAGTGGAACGGGTGGACGCCCTCCGAACTAAACCAAGGGGAGACGCCATCAGAAGTCAGAAGCCTGACGAGACCAAATCAAGATGCGGGTACTCCGGACATGAGCCACACGCCGCAAAGACTGCCCCGTGCAGGGGAAAACGTGCGCCAATTGCGGAATTCCCAACCATTTCGCCTCTGTATGCCGAAGATGCACGAGAGGCCGGGACCTCCAAAACCGGAGGCCCCCGACAAAAGCAGTACGACACCTATCGGTGACGGAGGTTCAGCCGCAAGATGAATCAAAGGCAAAAGGGAGGAGATATCAGGAGATGAGCGGAGAATGATCAGACGAAGACGAGGGAGAAGCATATCTCATCTCGTTTGCGAGGGAACTCAAACTACCCCGTAGACCCCAACCAACATGCACAGTCCAAGTGGCCGGAATGGAAGTGCAGGCAGTCATCGACACGGGGGCCTCTGTGAATGTAATGGGCCTCTAACAATATCGACGCCTAAAGCCTTGTCCTCCAGTAAAGCCGTCCAAGATCAAAATCTACGCGTACGGAGCAGACACACCCCTCCCGCTGAAGGGGAAAATCACGGTTCCCGTCAAGGCAGACGATCAGGAGGTCACGATGATGATACACGTGATTGACAGGGAAGCGGACACCCTGCTAAGCAGCAACATGGCAGAAGACCTGGGGCTAATATCCTTCGCGAGGAGAGTGCAAGTACATCAGGTCGAAGAGCTGCGTAATCAATTCCCGGAGCTATTCCAGGGCCTCGGACGAATCAAGTGCAGCCCAGTCAAACTGCACATCGACAAAACCGTCGTCCCGGTCGTGCTGCGACATAGGAGAGTCCCTTTTCACCTGTGGCCACTGGTCGAGAAAGAGCTAGAGAATTTGGAGAGACAGGGCGTCATCGAGAAAGTATCCGGCCCGACGCCTTGGGTTTCACCAATGGTTATCGTAGAGAGGCCGAAGCAGCCCGGAGCGATACGCCTCTGCATTGATATGCGACTGCCAAATAAAGCCATACGAAGAGAACGCCACATCACGCCAACTATGGATGAGATCATTGCAGACGTGAATGGTTCGAAGTGGTTCTCGAAAATTGACTTAAACGCAGGGTACCACCAACTCCCACTGTCCAAGGAAAGCCGCTACATTACCACCTTCAGCACCCACTTAGGCCTACGGCGGTATAAAAGGCTCAACTTTGGGATATCATCGGCGGCGGAAGTGTTCCAGAACACGATACGAGAGTTGTTATCTGGGTTACCCGGCGTACTAAACGTCAGTGATGATATCCTCATCCATTCAGCGACAGCCGCAGACCATTACCAGCATCTCCGCGACACCCTGACACGCCTAAAAGAACACGGGGCGACCCTCCACAAGGACAAATGCCAGTTCTTCCGGCCATCACTAGAATTCTTCGGATATGTGTTCAACCAAGAAGGCATTCAGGTGGACCCCCGAAAGTCACAGTCCATTAAGGATGCACCCGTGCCGACAACCCCAACGGAAGTACACAGTTTCCTGGGGATGGCAACTTACTGCGGACGATTCATCCCCGGACTCGCCACACGAGCAGAACCCCTGAGAGCCCTCACAAGGTCGGACGCCAAGTGGCAATGTGGACCAACGGAGGAAGCAGCGTTCCAAGGAATAAAAGATGCTCTGTTGGGAGAAGCCACACTCGCCTATTTTGACCCGGGCAAGAAGACAGAAGTTCTGGTGGATGCCAGCCCCGTCGGGCTCGGCGCGGTGCTGGCCCAGGAACAGGAACCAGGTCGGTGGGCAGCACTGTTGTTCGCCAGCAAGTCACTCACCCCGACAGAAGCCAGGTACATACAAATTGAGCGAGAGGCGCTAGCCATTAAATGGGCCTGCAATCATTTCCATTTGTACCTCAAGGGACAACCATTTACAATGGTCACCGATCACCAACCGCTCGTGCCCCTGTTCAAAGGGACGGCGCCTCACCTGCCGCCGCGCATCGAGAGATGGGCAGTCCAGCTGCAGCCGTATGAAATGGAAGTCGTGTATCGGCCAGGGGCAAAGAATCTGGCCGACTTTCTATCCCGGCACCCGGCCCCGACTGACGTGCAGGAAGACAGTGAGGATACCGAGCAATATGTGCACCTTGTATCCACAGCGGCATGCCCGGTGAATATGACGCTGGAAGACATCAGGGATGCGGCTGCCGAAGACGCCATATATAGCCGAACCCTGAAAGCAGTCCAGGAGGGGTCATGGACGAACTACCTACGGCAAGCCAACTCTTGGAGCTCGGACGAGCGGGAGTACTCCGCGAACATGTGGCACAGAAGGAACGAATTCAGCGCTACAAGTGACGGGATTCTACTCCGAGGGCCCAGACTGGTGATACCGCGGACTTTGAGATACAAGGCGACACAACTAGACCATGGGGGACACCAAGGGATCACAAAGATGAAGGCCAGAATGCAGGAGAAAGTCTGGTTCCCGGAGCTGGAAAACATGGTGGAGGAGTACGTCAGGCGATTCCCCCTATGCCAATTGACTGGAAACCCGGAGAGGCCAGCACCGGTGATCACCGAAGAGGCATGTACCAGCCCGTGGTCACAAGTGAGTCTAGACTTTGGGAGCTTTCCAGGAGGAAAGCACACGCTGGTTTTAGTGGACGCATACTCGAAATATCCCATAGTAGAGCTAGTGACGTCCACTGCATTTGCCCAGATACAGCCGGTTTTAGAAAAAATATTCGCCATGTTCGGATTCCCACAGGAAATCCGAAGTGACAATGGACCACCCTTCCAGGGAGCAGAGTTCGCCATGTTTCTAAGACAGAAGGGAATAACCCCTCAGTGGCCCCAGGCCAACGGTGACGTGGAACGCTTCATGCGGACGCTGAACAAAGTGTTCCGCATCGCAGAGGTAGAACAAGTAGACCCGGAACTACGGCTGCACGAATTCCTGCGGGAATATCGGAGCTCACCACACTGCACCACTCAGAGGAGCCCGTGGGCACTGATGCTCCAGGGGCCACGGAGAGACTTACTCCCTATGGCCCCAGGGTGGTCACTGCCCCCAGTGGAGACCGAGGCTGGACAGGCGAGGAGATCCCGGCAATACCATCAAGCAAGCATTCGTCGCCGTGCCACGCCGAGGACCCTCTGCACAGGAGCCACAGTCCTGCTGAAGGACCGCCGTCCTGGAGGAAAATTCAGAACCAACTACGAACCAGGGCCCTGGACAGTAGTAGCGAAGCGAGGAACCATGGTGACAGCCCAAAAAGGAGGAGAGTAAGTGTCCCGCAATGTATCCTGGTTCAAAAAGGTGCCCCCACGTCGCCCGTAAAGACTCCCGGAAGAGCCCGCCGAGACTACATTGGTGTCGACACCCGAAACCACCGAGGGCCACTGTGACACAGACACCGAACTTGGTACCAGAGGGTGGACCCCTCATGGCTCCGCGACTGCGAGACTCTCCGCAAAGATACAGCCTAAGACCCAACCCCCGCCCCAGTCAGCGGTTGAAGGACTTTGCCTGCTGAAGATGGTCGGCGGCGGCTGACGGGGAGCACGCAAGTACCACCCCTCTGGGGGTTTGAACTGTTTGAGCTGTTTGAACTGTTTGAACTGTGTTTATGATTTGAGTTTGCATTTTGTGTATTTTCTTTGACCGATTTGGATAGGGATGTAATATCCCGCAGTCTAGTGGTGCGGCGATACGTCACACCGCATCCGCAGGCCAGGCGTGGCCTGCGGGGTTTAATAAAAGGAGCCGCCCGCTCGAGGGCGCGGTCTCCGCACGACAAGCTGGTGTGGGCTGAGTCTGTCCGCGCCGCGCACCCGCTAGGCCTCTCAGCAGCATAGTTCACGTGCCCCCCCCGGGAACCTTTACAAATGGGATTCGAATCTCATTTGTGGTTGAAATTATTCACTAGCAAAGTGACTGCTCTTAGGGCTAGATGGACGAAGAATTTTATCAGTCGCAAATGCATTTTGCCATGTACAGAAGGCAAAATGCGACTCAGTAGCTTCTTACCTAATCGCATTTTGCAATTCAGTATTAGGAAGGGGTGCGTTTAGGGCATCCATGCCTAATTCCAAATAGCACTGGTATGTCTGAATGTTTTGCGACTGGGCATGCAGTCGCAAAACATTTGCAGTTACCACCAACTCAAAGTTGGTGGTAATCTTTTTGCAAATGGGAAGGGGTCCCCAAGGGACCCCGTCCCCTTTGTGATTTTGGGCGCCAACATTTTTTTAAAAGCAGGCAGTGGTCCCACAGACCACTGCCCACTCAAATGCATTCTGTTTACCATTAAGGAAAATGGACTGTATTTAAAAAAAAGATATTGCGCTACTTGAAAAACAATCACAGGAACAGCGCTCTGCTGAACCTAGCAGTCCTCCATCCTTGTGATTGTAGCCATTCACAATGGGTCGCAAATTGTGACCTTCTTCATGAACACTGATGAGGCAGGTCCATTTGCAACCCACTTCGAATTGCTAACAGTGTCAGACACCCAGTTTACAATCTCCTACCATTTCCTAATAGCGAATCACTAAAATTCGCTATTAGGAATCGCAAGCACACGATTCCATACATCTGGCCCTTAGTTTGAAAAGCAGGGTGCGTACTAGGAGTCCTTGTACGTTTCTAATTTAGGCCTGGGCTTAAAAAACAGGAACTCTTCAACTAATCTGCCTGCCTTAGGATCCAGATGGTAATGATGGATCGTATTAGTCCAGTATTTTTCTTTAATGATAGCCTTGGTGTGCTATTTATTGTAGAAGTGTTAGACCAGTACGCGCCCATTCCTAACATCCCCAGTTGCTGTTTGATGTAATGGATCCACTGTTCTCTAGAGCTAGTCTAGATGTGGCCAGTTCTAGGGTGGACCAGAGTCTAATCCATAAAGGTATTGTCTTCTGTCTGGCCTGATCACCTACCCTTTTAAGGCCCCTGCCATAGAGTTTTGGGACTGTTGGTACTTTTTGGCAGTTTGAAAAATTATTTGATCAAGTTGTTTTCATTGGACACCAGCCCACTCATGTTCCTTACGTCCCAGATTTCTGAGCCATAGAGGGATCCTGAAAATCTCAATTGCCGGTGATATAGATTTAGGAGTTGTGGCCTTGTATCTTTTGACATTTGCAGATGCACTATGTGTAAGGGTCAGCCCGGATTTCAATGTTTGTGCTGTGGTAAATAATTTAATTACCGGGACTTAATTTGATACAGAACATAATAAAAATAGCTCAATAAATAAGAGGCAGAATCTGTGGTATTTAGAGGTTCGGAAGGGGCTTTATTCCAATGGACGACTCGAGTCGTGGCCTCCAAGTTCCATCACCACGGGGGTTCAGGAAGTGGAGTACATACTTTATTGATAAGTAATTACTTTTATACAATAGGCATTACAGTGAAGCAAATGCGAGAGGCGTAACAATTGATAGTGTGGATAAAACATACATACGTAGCAAAAGTAGGTGTAACTGGGTGTGACTAAAGAACGTCATCAGGTGTGATGTCATAATAGGGTGGTTCCATGAAAGAATTTCGCAATGTCAGCAGAAATACTTGGCAGAAATGCGCGCACAGCAGCATGACGTGTGATTGACGTGCGACTAGGGGGTGAAGGGGACTTGACATTTAGCTCTACATGTGGCGACAGATGTCTGGAGGGTCAAGTCAACCTAATCCCAAATCATATCTAACATCCTATGTTTAAAGAACTATGTTATCCAAAAGAGAGGTCTCTTAGAGTAGAATCTTATTCTATACTGACTATACTGACTGTTAGTGCGTGTACAAGCGTCTAAGTGTCTACACTAGATGCGAGGGCAGAAGTCTTCCATGGTAATAGGGCTATGAATTACTTGTATAAAGACAGAGAAGCCGGGCCTTTGCTCGGTAGCTGGCAGAATGTTTATTTAAACTACTAGACAGGAATGCATTGGGCAGGGAACGGAGCAGATAATTTCGAAGGTGAAATACAGTTCTTGGCAGGCAGCAAGCTGATGTCAGGCACCGTGAGCCGCGCAGAGGATGAGACAAAGTTCATGGTCACAGATGCAGGCTCAGACTGGAGCTTTCAGAGGCAGAAGGCAGAAAAGCTTGATGACAGAATCAGGGCCTACTTGCCTGGACTGTAAAATAGCATAAGTGAACCATATAAAGGCGGTGGCCTTTCGTACTTAGGAATGGAATATCCGGCCCATTCATGGCGAATCGTAAAAGAGGACATGTTAACGATGGACGCACATGTATTTGCGTCTTCATAACTGGAACTGGAGGGAACATACATGTACTTGTAACATGCACATAGAACCGTTGGGGTCCAAGATAGGGGACATAACTGACCAGAAAAATCCATATTTCCACATTCCCTCCTTGTCCCCTACTTGCCCGTCAAGAGATATCAATCTTCATCAATCCATTGATCTGTTCATATAGCATCATTTGTTCTTCTTTCTTCTTCCGGGATCTTGAACGAAAATCTTGATGTGGAATACACGATGTGGCACACAGACCACAAATCGCTGGTCCACATTGCAGGCATAAGCAGCAACTGAATAGTATGAGAAAGCCAATACCTAGGAAGGATAGAACTCTCCATCCCCAGGCTGATAACACGCTCCAAAACCACCCGGACCAAGTCCAAGTGCCTGGATTCTGGTGTATCTGGCTCACAATCTTATGAAGGCGCGTTATAGCTTTATATACAGATGGCGAATTTTCTGGTATGAATACGCAACAACTTGATCCGATGACCCTACAAGCTCCGCCCCTGTCGGCCAGGATGACGTCAAGGACAAGACGATTTTGAAGTACAACAATCCGCATAGCAGACTGCTCTTCTGTTAAATTGCCTAAGGCGGAAATAGTTTCGTTCACTACTGCTTCAAGGGTTCTAGTTAATCTACGTATCAGCTTACTATTAGTAACGGTACCTATATAGGGAAAGAGACCTTTATTGAAATCTGTGTATTTTTCCCATGCTGTTTCAGTGTAATCAACTATTGGGAGATCTCTCCTTTCTCTATTGTGTACTAAATGAGTATTTCTGTGATAATCAGGAGGAGCTAGAAAAACAGGTGGCAAAAGGAATCCAATGTAGCAGGTACAATCCCAATCTAGAGGCAAACGTACATATGCCGTCTGACCACATATAAAATAGGAATGGCGGGAAGCTCTAAATGTCGATTTGCCTTGATCACTGAATTCTATTACAATGGTGCATCTACTATGGCCCATATGTATGGAACCATTCTTTCTTACACATAATTCACCTTTTACTGGAAATACTGACATGGCGGGCAAACTTGGAGTAGCTTCGGATTCGACATTCAAGATCAGGAGATTAAGCGTAAAATTACCTAATCCATATACTTCATTTTCTAGATCAGTTCCTGTTCTTTTGGGAAGTCCCTCCTTGTTGGGGTGGCAGACTTTAAGTAAAGCTAAGTTCAGATTTCCCCATACCCCGTTGTCTTGATAAACTGCGGAGTTCGAATCTTGGGAATTAAGTAAACTAAACCATGCTCCACAGGAGCCGTTGTGTGTGAACGGGTATGGAAAAAGAGGTAGAATTCCTTTATAGTTCTGATAGGGAGGGAGTCGGCCACATATCCAACAATTTGTAGCATTGCTAACCTGATGGGAATGATGTAACATACTAATAAAAGTGTTATTGCGCAGCGCAAATCTGTATGACAATTCATGCGGAGGTAATTCACTAAAAGAATGTTCAGCAGTAACATTATAAACATGTCTAAAAATAGGATAACATATGTGCAACAATATACTTGCAGTAATTATTAAAAGATTTAGGAAAAACAAAATCAATAACGTCACTGTGCAATGACTACGCAGTGATTTACAGTATGCATGTCGTTTCAACATTTTTCGGGTTCTTTCTCTATTCAGGTCTAAGGGATACATGTCAGAGACAAATTCAACCGCTTCACCTTGGAGAGGACTTAAACAATCAAATTGCCCGACTGGTTAGATCTGAGTTTTAGTTTATATTGTTCGTGACTACTTGATTCAACCAAAGGAAGTTTTGAGCCAATGGGTGAAGACACGCGAGGTGTGGTTTTTACATCCGATGGTAGTCCATAAAATTTCTTGATATGACTTGAATGTACCCAGCCTTTCCTGCCTTCGATCTTCACGGCTGTCCTTGTGGTGAGCAAGACCAGTTGCGGCGACCTCCACCTAGGATCCAGCTGAGTCTTTCGATCAAAGTTCCTCACCAAGACCAGGTCCCCCGGAACTACGTCATGGGGTTTCACCTCAGTGTTGTCAGGAAAAGCTGCAGCTACCTGTGAACGACAAGATTGTAGTGCAGACATCAAGGAAGCCAAATAATCTGTCAGCATATTACAGTCAATATCAGTTATTTTACGTGGTATAGGCGTCCCCCACATATTTGGTGGTCTGCCAAAGATCACCTCATACGGGGATAGCCCTGTTCGAGAGTGTGCTACCATTCTCATGTAAAAGAGTGCAACTGGTAATGCTACTACCCAGTCGACACCTTTCTCCCTGCATATTTTGGACAATCTAATTTTCAGGGTCTGATTATGTCTTTCCACGAGACCTGCTGCCTCGGGGTGTCGGACACAGTGGAATTTCCACTGATAGCCTAACAAAAGTGAAACGTGTTTCATTAGTTCGGATGAGAACGGCTGGCCGTTATCTGAGTAGACAGCACGTGGTAAACCGTATCGTGGGAAGAATTCTCGAACTAACTGTTTGGCAGTAGTCGGGGCAGTGTAGTCTGAAACCGGGTATGCCTCTGTCCAACGGGAAAGAGCACAGACAACTACGAGAACATATTTGAATCCTCGACATCGTTCCATCTGGATATAATCCATCTGGAGAATTTCAAAAGGGTTATCAGGAGGCTGAAATCCACCCTGCTCTACGGGAATGCTTTTTCCTGGGTTGAACTGACAACAGATCATACAGGTACGAACTTTTTGTTTGGCTGCTGCTCGTAAATTTTTGTTGAACCAAATGTGTTGAATGCTGTCCAGCATAGCTTTTTCTCCTAGATGTGCTGGACTATGGACAGTGTTAATAATGACTTGGACCATTGAATCAGGAAGGAACCACACAGATTTTTCCTTCGTCATCCATCCTTGATCCGTTTGGATCCCTCCTAATTCAGTCCATTTCCTTATTTCGTCTGGAGTAGCATGTGTCTGTATGTCAATTACATCAAGAGCGGGATCCTTAACCATCATGCAATGTGTTGGTGTCTGGACTATTGTCTTTGTCATGTCGGATGTTTGAGTTTGAGCAGTCTGTTTAGCTGTTCTGTCAGCTAGATCATTGCCTTGAGAAATGATATCAGTAACTTTCGTATGAGCTTTGCATTTCATAATCGATATTGCAGTGGGTAAATGTATTGCATCTAATAAGGCATGAATAAGGGGTCCGTGCTGAATGTGGGCACCGTGAGAAGTTAAATAACCTCTCTCTCGCCACAGCACGCCGAAGTCATGTACAACTCCGAATGCATAACGTGAATCAGTGTATATGTTGACTCTTTTATTTGTGGCTTGAATACAGGCTTGTGTCAGAGCGATGAGCTCTGCTGCTTGAGCGGACAAGGTATTTATACACTTTGTTTCAATAATTTCAGTGTCTGTTGTGACTGCATAAGCGGCCACTAACTCTCCTGTACCTGTTCTCATACATGAACCATCTACATACAACGTCAGGTCTGGATCTGACAATGGGACATCTGTCAAGTCTTGTCTGGGTTTCGTCGTTATTGTAATAACTTCAATACAGTCATGAGCTAGTGGGTCTGTTCCGTTTACAGGTAAAAGTGTGGCAGGATTCAATGTGCTACAACGTCTGATTTCTATATGTGGCTGAAACAATGTTAATTCGTAACCTGTAAGTCGCGCTATAGTCAAATGTTGTGTTTGCGTTCGATACACAAGAACCTCTACTGCATGTGGTACTTGGACTGTCAATAGATGTCCTAACACTATGGCATCGCTTTGTCTGATTGCTAAAGCTGTCGCTGCCACTGATTTCAGGCACGCAGGCAGAGCCTGAGCTACGGGATCTAATGTACTAGAAAAATAAGCACACGGTTTGTGTGATCCTGCTTGTTCCTGTGTGAGTACTGACAAGGCAGTACCTTCTCGTTCTGTAACAAAGAGTGTAAAATGTTTTCTGTAACATGGTGTTGCTAAAACAGGTGCTTGGCATAGAGCTTTCTTTAAGCTTTCAAAAGCTAGTGTGTGTTCCTGAGTCCAAGGGAGGACAGTCGATGTGGCTGCCTCCTGTGTTGTTAATTGAATGAGTGGTTTTGCTAGAAATGCATACTGAGGGATCCACTGCCTACAATACGAAGTGAGGCCTATGAAAACCCGCACCTCCTTTTGTGTCTTGGGTATTGGCATATTTGCAATTAGCTGGATGCGATCTGGTGTAAGCTGCCTTCCCTCCTTGGACAGCGAGTGACCAAGGTAAATAACTCGCTGGACACAGAATTGCAGCTTAGAAGGGGACACCTTGTGTCCCTTTGCGGCTAGAACTTGTAAAACCGTCAGTGATGCTTTTTCACATTCAGGTTCGCTTCGGGCGGTGATCAGCAGATCATCGACATATTGAAGCAGAGCAGTGTTGACTGGCATGTGTATACTGTCAAGTTCTCGTTTCAGTGCTTGGCTATAGATGCTGGGGCTTTCTGTAAATCCTTGAGGTGCGCGTGTGAATTTAAAGCTACGTCCATTTAAACTGAATCCGAACAAGTATTGACTTTCTGGATCTATTGGGACGCTGAAAAAGGCATTCTTGAGATCAATTACAGTAAAGAATGTTGCTTCGGAATCAATAGCTGTCAGTAATGAAGAGATGTCTGGAACTACGGGGTATTGTGGTACAATACATTTATTTAATTCGCGCAGATCAATAACCAATCGATATACTGGGGGAGCCTTTGGATCAGTTCGTTTAAGAATCGGAATTATCGGTGAATTACATACATTGGAGTCGGTCTCCACAACCACTCCTTGGCCAATAAGCTCGTCAATGATTTGCAGTAAAGCCATTACAGCATCTGGGGGTAACTTGTATTGTCGCATTCGTGGTAGTACCACTCCTGCCTTTAGTGTGACTCGATATGGTGTAATGTTCATGCAACCAACATCTGTAGGGCCTTGTGCCCATAAATGTGTGGGTAAAGTCTGCAGTCGGGAATCCATGTCTCGAGACACATAGTGACCTTTGAAATCACGTAAAAACAATCTTACTCCTTCCGGAGAACAACATATTATAGCTCCTAGAGCTTTCAGTGTTTTTATACCTAACAAGTTTTCTGGACATGATTTAGTAAGCAATAAATCTGTAGTTCTGGTCAAGGGTCCTATCGTAAGTGGAAGGGGCTGTGATACTTCATTAACAATAGGTTTTCCTGAAAAACCAAGGGAAATATTCTGTGAGCCTGAGAGGGGTGCCCCTGGAACTTCACTACGTTTTATAGTTGTTCGACTTGCCCCTGTATCAAGTAAAAATTTTCTATCTTGGCCTAATAATTCACTATGTACATAAGGTCCTTCTTGGTCTACAGGGACCTCGATAAGGGGTAAGTCAACTTCCCTCTCTAGGCTGGTTCATGCGTATCGTTGATAATCAGGATAGTCATACTGTGCGGTCTGGTACAGCTGTCGTGTCGTGGTTTGTGTGGCAGCAGCCGGCAGCGCTGGTGCAGCTGGCACAAACTGTATAGACTGTTGTGGAGCTGGCATGGACTGTGCATGCTGCGGTGCTCCTTGTTCATTCTGATCCTGTCTAGGTGGCCGTGGTCTTTCTTGTGTTTTACCTGTGGCGATATTACGCTTCAAGACTGGGCAATCGTGTATGTAATGACCTGGTTGTTTACAATAGTTGCATGTCCCTTTTACAGGTCCTGCTGAATCACCGGACTGTGTCGTACCCTTTTTATGACCTTCAGCTGGAACTGTCTGGGAGACTAGCATTTTCATTTTTGTGTCTTTCATGCATCTTTGTTCATGTTCTTGTTCTTCTCTAATTCTATTGTAATGATACTGTAACATTTGTAACATTTGTGATGGGGTATTACCTTGCCAGGTACTCTCGAATTTTAATACTCTATTCTTCACTTGGGGCAAGGAATTTTCAACTAATTTTGTCACAAACAGATGTGGGTATGACTCGCTACTTGCTTTTATACCACTATTTATACCAAAACATTTTTCGAATCGGGCATAGAAATCACTAGTGTCTTCATCTTGCTTTTGTTTACAGGCTGAGATTGCACCCCAGTCTTCCTTTTTCGTAGTTAATAAACGTGGCAGTACCTGTACTAGTAAACCTGGTAGTGCTTTAGTTTTGTCCCCAAGCCCCGAACCTGGACCTCGGGCCTTTTCTTCATTTTCTAATGCTGTCCAATCTATCTTTTGGTCTCCTACCTCCCACTCTTTTTCCTTGAGTTTTTCATAAATGCCAGCAGGCATTAATACCTTTAATATTGTCATAATGTCGGGATAGGTATACTCTCCCATGAGTAACATGTCTTTAATTTCTCGGTGGAAACCCGCTGGGTCTTTGTCATGACTGGGTACCACTTTCTTCATTTCTAACAATTCTATTTTTGATATGGGCGTATATACAAATACACGTTTAAACTGATTGTCCTCGCCCTTTATTGGGTGTACTTCTCGTAAGGGATTCTGTCTGTCCATGTAATACATCGGTCTTTCCTTGATGGGCAGTGAAACATGTTCTGGACATACAAAAAGAATGTACTGCTTTCTGGATTCTAGTATTTCCTTAATTAACTTAGTACCTGAACCTCTCCATCCATTCGTGAGTAATTCAGTCAATATATCAGGTAAGGGACCAGGATCTGAATGTTGGCTTTTATATAGTATAAGAAGTTGTTGAATCATATAAATCCCAGCTAAACGCTGTTCATCTGGGGTGAGGTTCAAAAATGTGTGTGCTACTGTATCATCACCATATTTTCCGGGACTGTCAACCCAATGAACGGCTGACCTGGCTAATTCTTGTTCATCCATAGAATCGAGTAAATGATAACCCCTTCGTTCTCGCAGTAATTTGTCAGCGGCTTGGAACGAATGCTCGGGGGACCTCATATTTATTATAGGTGTTTGGAAATTCCTGTTATTATCTGGACATATCGGACGTATCGGGTCAGTAAAACATCTAGTACTATTACAAGATCTTCCTCTACCTACATAGGCTATGGTTTCTGACTGTCCTGTGGACGGTCCTGATCCTTCCTCCTCCTCGTTTTGTTCAAACTGGTCTACCGCTAATCTCTCTTCGTGTAGGCGTTCTATTTCTTTACGGATCTTTCTGCACATGGCTATTATACATTTTTGCCTATCATGTCTCCCTTCTGATATATTCTGGCTCCATCTGGTAAGAGTTTCCATTGTTTCCGGGTCTACCCCCGGTCGGTCTTGATTTCTGATCACACAATTTATGAGGAAACGTAACAGTTCCCCCTGTACCTCCACTTTCTGGTATTCCATAGCTCTGTTAATACTTTCAGAATCTCGCCCTGTTTGGACAAAATGATATATATTATCTAGATGCACAGTCATTCCTGGTAACTTCCCTAAATACACCGCGGCTCGTCTGATACGTAATGATGCCATGATCATTTCGTCCTCTTTGCCGGGCACAGGGTCATATCTACAATCTATAAGAAGTTCCTTAAGCGTGCGGGAATTTATGAGTTTGGGGGTACGTGGATGTGCTGACTCTAGAAAGGTAAGTTTATTTACTTGGGTGGCGTAGAAAAAATGTTGGTAGCACCTCCAGTAGCCCCGTCTGGAGTATCGGGCGTGAAAGGATTCGTAGAACGCGATACAGCAACTATAGGTGTGGACACAGCTATAGAAGTAACTGTAGGAACAGATGTGGAAACGGACGTGCTTGCCGGATTTTGTGTCAGGTTTTGTTGTTGTAGAGATACAGATACAGGATCTTGGCGTTGAACCTCCCCGGCCGACGGTCTATGTGGGGCGGGGTTAGCATACTCGGGAGCTGCGTCATCTAAATATGAGGAAAGAAAAACATCTTCTGCGGTTCTAGGATGCCCCTTAGGATGTACTTTTATTGGAAATAATGGGGGTGGCAAGTCTTTTGGTATCCCCGGAGTAGCCTTAGGTAATCCCTCGGCCAGAAGGGAATACATACCCTTCATAAGGGCATTTCTTTGTCTGTCTACTTGTTCTGATTTCACTCGTGTACCTTCTTCAATTAATAGATTTTCTCGGACTTTATTTGAATTCTCTTTACTCTTCTCTTCCTGTCTACGTGCTTTTTCTGTCCGTCTATACGATTCTTTACGCCATAATTCAATGGCGTCTTTCTGTGACTGTCTGGCTTTCCTTTTCCATAATTCTTCCTCTACTTTCACGATGCAATCTGCATCCCAGGTCCCAGCTGCGGGCCACCTCTGACTTTCTGGTAATTCCTTAGTGTAGTCTACCCATAGGTCAAGAAATAATATAGCGTCTAAGCCGTGTTTATGATACATGAAGTACCCTGGAGTGTCCCTAGGAGGAATGGGAACAGCTTCTTCGAGTACCCCTTTTCTAGTTGTGATCTGTCTTAGTTTCGAAAAGAGCGGCATATTGAGAACTGGTCTGATACTTGGTTTTGAACAAACTTAATACAATAAACCACGATAATGAACAGTCATTCACACCACAATATGCAGGACGTATTAATACATTTAACATTTAACATTTTAAATGAGCAACAATGAAGATGACGATCTAAGAAAACTTAATCACAAAACATAATTCTCGATATTAACGGAATTATTCTGAATTTATATACTTGATATACTAGATATACTGCTAAACAGTACAGATACACTGCTAAAACAGTGCAGACCGGATTTGTGTACCCAAACCCGTCTGGATCGGCACAACTTATGTGCACGCCAGAACGCCTCCCCAGTAATGGTACTCACCGGGTAGCTCGGAACGGAAGGCCTCGGAACGGAACTGAACTGAACTGGACCGGACTGGACTCGACTCGAAAACTTCGGACACTTCGGGACATCGGAAACCTGGTGGGCCTCTGTATACCTCGGATCTTGCTCTCTCAGCTAGGCTCTGGTCGGGATACTTCGCACTTCTCACCGCCTCGTCTGGGTGTTGATCGCAGCCTCAGTCGCCCCCGCTTGACCGGAGGGAGATACAGGAAATCCTGCTGGTATGCGTTGTTGTCCGTCCAGCTGTGGCAGGAGACCGGGCCTGCAACGCACCGCCGGCGCGTGAGATGAGAAAGTGTCCCTGTTCGGGCGCCATTCTTGTGGTAAATAATTTAATTACCGGGACTTAATTTGATACAGAACATAATAAAAATAGCTCAATAAATAAGAGGCAGAATCCGTGGTATTTAGAGGTTCGGAAGGGGCTTTATTCCAATGGACGACTCGAGTCGTGGCCTCCAAGTTCCATCACCACGGGGGTTCAGGAAGTGGAGTACATACTTTATTGATAAGTAATTACTTTTATACAATAGGCATTACAGTGAAGCAAATGCGAGAGGCGTAACAATTGATAGTGTGGATAAAACATACATACGTAGCAAAAGTAGGTGTAACTGGGTGTGACTAAAGAACGTCATCAGGTGTGATGTCATAATAGGGTGGTTCCATGAAAGAATTTCGCAATGTCAGCAGAAATACTTGGCAGAAATGCGCGCACAGCAGCATGACGTGTGATTGACGTGCGACTAGGGGGTGAAGGGGACTTGACATTTAGCTCTACATGTGGCGACAGATGTCTGGAGGGTCAAGTCAACCTAATCCCAAATCATATCTAACATCCTATGTTTAAAGAACTATGTTATCCAAAAGAGAGGTCTCTTAGAGTAGAATCTTATTCTATACTGACTATACTGACTGTTAGTGCGTGTACAAGCGTCTAAGTGTCTACACTAGATGCGAGGGCAGAAGTCTTCCATGGTAATAGGGCTATGAATTACTTGTATAAAGACAGAGAAGCCGGGCCTTTGCTCGGTAGCTGGCAGAATGTTTATTTAAACTACTAGACAGGAATGCATTGGGCAGGGAACGGAGCAGATAATTTCGAAGGTGAAATACAGTTCTTGGCAGGCAGCAAGCTGATGTCAGGCACCGTGAGCCGCGCAGAGGATGAGACAAAGTTCATGGTCACAGATGCAGGCTCAGACTGGAGCTTTCAGAGGCAGAAGGCAGAAAAGCTTGATGACAGAATCAGGGCCTACTTGCCTGGACTGTAAAATAGCATAAGTGAACCATATAAAGGCGGTGGCCTTTCGTACTTAGGAATGGAATATCCGGCCCATTCATGGCGAATCGTAAAAGAGGACATGTTAACGATGGACGCACATGTATTTGCGTCTTCATAACTGGAACTGGAGGGAACATACATGTACTTGTAACATGCACATAGAACCGTTGGGGTCCAAGATAGGGGACATAACTGACCAGAAAAATCCATATTTCCACAGTGCTTTCCAAGTTGTGAATTAGTCAACCCTATGGTGTCATGCTCTGGGCAGAGCCTTCTAAAATCATACTACTGCAAGCATTTAACCGGATATTTTCATGTGTCTCGAATAAAGTGTGGGAACAGGCAAGGTCATCCTTACATGCACAGAAATAGCTACTACCTTTGGAGTGGTTTGTATGATACAGTTACACCACTTTGAGTATGAAGCATAGGACAAGCCCAAAGGTGGAATGCGCTGACCTTGACATGTGCATGCTTTCTTTGGCTATGCTGTATTTTCTGGAGTCCACTCAGGAGTGGCACATTATTGGGCAATTATACAACTATGCTATTTGGTCGTACCTACGAAGTACAGGGGCGCAAACCATAGGAGTGAGCCTTATACAAACAGCCATAGTTTACAGTACATAGTAGAAAGACATTGAGTTATTAAATTAAAGGGGTGACTACCCACCTCAAATAATAATAACAGTCTTTGTCAGGGTGAACCATCAAAGTCACTAAATTAAACTCAGCTCAACCCCCTGGTAGCTATGGCACAGAAAAGAGGCTTTGCTTAGGACAATGTTTAAAGAATTTATGCATTACCAAAACAGTGATAAAGGGCAAACTGCTGCAGATATACTGTGAACAGATGTAGTGCAATGTATATTACTTCCAGTCAAGCTAAAATCGCTTAAGGGAAGTTAGATCTGTCCTGTCCTCTTTAAGGCAATGGGAGACAGAAGCTACTCCCAAAAGCAGCAATATGCTTTGGCAAAGCAAGAGGATGTCTCTATTTCTTGAAAGATTTACTCCAATATTTTGTACCTAGCACACCATTGGCTCATGGAATAAGATACATTGGCGATAGGCATGGCATTTTAAATGAACGTGGATTGATTGTTAACTTTATGTGTGTGAGTGTAAACTAGGGAGTAGGTGAATTTAAGAATCAAAAGATGGATGTGTCAGGGTGTATGATGAATTAATGGGTTAATGAGTAGGTGTGTGGATGCAGTGATGAGTGATCCAGTGCATGAATGAGGAAGGACCAATGGCTAAAGAGTGATAAATGGATATTTGGTGACCGTTGAATGGTGGATGGGTAATGGTAAATATTAGATGGTGAAGGAGTGATGGTAACCATGAATGAATGGTGAATGGGTGAATAGAGAATGTTTGAATAGCAAATGTTGAAAAACGGATGGTGGATGAAGAGTACCTGGCAAATGGGAAATTGTACTGGTTGTGGAGGGTGGGTGTCGAATGAAAGGTACCCAGTGAAGTGATTAAAAGGTGACTGGCAAATACAAGTGAAGAATTAGTGTTGAATGGAGGGTGGTGGTGAATGGAGATAAAGTGGTAAATGTAAAGAAAGGATGAATCCAGTGGACTAGAACTTTCCTGGAGAGTTACATCGCCAACTGTAAGAAGGGACATCACAAGCGCGGTGCATATTTTCATACCCAACTTGCACAGAATCCTCCTGCACTCATTCTTGTGCAGATTCAAGACCACTGACACCTCCCTGAATTCAGGCCACAAGATTGCAATCTTCCTGTAAAATCAGGGGACAGAGAGAGGAGGAGGGTCAGGAGGCAATATTAAAGACATGGACGATCCAAGACCCCCAATTGTATAACCCTGCCATTGTTTCTCATTATAATCGATTTGCAAGTGGTTTATTTGACGCTTCAGGCTTAACCCTTAAACTGCTGCAGAGAGAGAGAGCAGCGAGGAATCTCAGGATAACAGCAGGGACCAGAGGACAGTGGGAGAGTGCTGAGGAGAAAAGCAGCAGGGTCGGATTGGCTTATATGTCTTAGAGATCAGTGTGTGGGCCATTTTGTTGGCTGTGTGTGGGCTTGTTTTCTGGTTTAGTTGGCCGCTTGTTTTCTGGTGTTACCACCAACATTGCCTGCAAGAATCAGAAATGCTTGTTGTCGTCTCTCATACTTTGCTAAACACCTGCACTGCATGCATTTTCAAGTTAAAAACTGCCCGGATTTACACATATGGGCCACTTATTTGGCTACCTGAATCGGCAATGGGTGCCGCTTTTATTTTTGTGTCCAAGCCTATTATGTGTCCAGTACGACCCTGGAGAGCAGGGATTAGGACAAGAGTAGGTCATAGGTGGAGAGCTGTGCATAGCTGAGAGTACTACTAAAAGTAAGAGAGCAAGGAAAAGCTGAGGTGAGATAAAGGGGAGTGCAGTGCTGAGGGGAGAGCAGTGCAGAGATTGACGGTGAGAGCAGGGCTGAAGGATAAAACAGGGACTAGAGTGAAGAGGAGTATGAAGATGAGAGAATCACGGAGGGCATCAGTAACCCTGAGTTTCATTAGAAAAGAGTGGAATTGGAAGTGTTCACCCTCCCAGACACACACTGAAGTACATAGTGCCAGTGCTCTGCTGGCACGGATGTCCGCGTCCTGGGACCCTCATGGAGGCAGGAAGCACCAATGCCCACTGGAGTCAGGATATGAGAATATGATACGTACTTAAAAGGGTGTTGAGGCACACCACTTGAACGGATGTATGTCATTACAACGCACACTTTTACAACGCATGCACTTACAACGCATTTTTTACAACGCAAAATCCATTACAACGCATTCCATTACATAGCATGACACTACAACGCATTTTTAAAAACTACCTTTACAACGCATTCCATTACAACGCATACTACCTTTACAACGCATACCATTACAACGCATAATATTAAATTGCATTTAAGGTAAGTATTAGATAGTATAGGGGTAAAAATTACTTTTCTAACTCTAGGGGGTGCAACAGTAGGGTAAGTGTTGGATAGTATAGGGGTAAAAATTACTATTCTAACTCCAGGGGGTGCAACAGTAGGGAAAGTGTTGGATAGTATAGGGGTAAAAATTACTATTATAACTCCAGGGGGTGCAACAGTAGGGTAAGTGTTGGATAGTATAGGGGTAAAAATTACTATTCTAACTCCAGGGGGTGCAACAGTAGGGTAAGTGTTGGATAGTATAGGGGTAAAAATTACTATTCTAACTCCAGGGGGTGCAACAGTAGGGTAAGTGTTGGATAGTATAGGGGTAAAAATTACTATTCTAACTCCAGGGGGTGCAACAGTAGGGTAAGTGTTGGATAGTATAGGGGTAAAAATTGCTATTCTAACTCCAGGGGGTGCAACAGTAGGGTAAGTGTTGGATAGTATAGGGGTAAAAATTACTATTCTAACTCCAGGGGGTGCAACAGTAGGGAAAGTGTTGGATAGTATATGGGTAAAAATTACTATTCTAACTCCAGGGGGTGCAACAGTAGGGTAAGTGTTGGATAGTATAGGGGTAAAAATTACTATTCTAACTCCAGGGGGTGCAACAGTAGGGTAAGTGTTGGATAGTATAGGGGTAAAAATTACTATTCTAACTCCAGGGGGTGCAACAGTAGGGTAAGTGTTGGATAGTATAGGGGTAAAAATTACTATTCTAACTCCAGGGGGTGCAACAGTAGGGTAAGTGTTGGATAGTATAGGGGTAAAAATTACTATTCTAACTCCAGGGGGTGCAACAGTAGGGTAAGTGTTGGATAGTATAGGGGTAAAAATTACTATTCTAACTCCAGGGGGTGCAACAGTAGGGTAAGTGTTGGATAGTGTAGTGTAATATTATGCGTTGTAATGGTATGCGTTGTAAAGGTAGTATGCGTTGTAATGGAATGCGTTGTAAAGGTAGTTTTTAAAAATGCGTTGTAGTGTCATGCTATGTAATGGAATGCGTTGTAATGGATTTTGCGTTGTAAAAAATGCGTTGTAAGTGTAGTGCGTTGTAAAAGTTGCGTTGTAAAGGTTGTTTCCCCACTTGAACAAAGGTTGTGACTCCACGCCATGCCCACATATAAAGATTACCCTTTACCTTCATTGGAAGCCACCTTACCCACCCATAATAGTTATCAAGGGTTAGACCAAAGTAAATGGGGCCCTTTTACCATGTTACTGAATTCAAATAATTGGTCTAGCAAACTAGAGCTGTAAATGTTGTCCCAAAATAATTTGCAAGTAATAAACTTCGAGACTTGAGAGTCAGTGCAGCAAGAGCATTTAACTATTATTACCAACTTAGCTATCTCTGCCAGGTTAGAGGAGAAGTCAGATGGTTGTTAAGGTTAACACACACCACTCATGTGGAAGTTGTGGTGAGTTACAGACCTTCTTGCTCTTATGATGAGTCTGCAGTCTTGAAGCTTGATTGTGCAACTGCCACACAGCTGCCCATGAGATTAGTCTTGTGGTGGTGATCAAAATACCTCATGCTTATCTCTTGGATACAGAAACAGCAGGCAGCTTTAAAGTTATGGGCTACCTGACACTGGCATCTGTGAAAGGGCAGGATCTAGAACCCCGTTGACACATGCTTCAGTCTTGTAAGGAAGAAGAGCATGGTTGGGGAGATGCTGGCCAGGGACCGCTGCACTCCTTCACTATCCCAGTCACCACTGCCAAGGAGAAATCCACTAGGAGGGAGACTCCTGACCTTGGCTGACATACTGAGAGAATCACTCATTGGACTCAGTCAGGCTGCTGAAAAATACATTTGTGTATGAGTCTCTAATCTGGTGGATTTATAGCAGGGATCTCCAACCTTTTCTGCAATATGAGCTACTTCTGTTCAATGAAAATCACAATGAGCTGCTAATATTAATGTTGTAAAGTGACCACATTAGACAAGATTGCATTGGTGGCCATCATATGCAGGTTTACCAGCAGTAATTGTGTCAGTGCATCAGGCAGTTGTCAGCAGTAACCTAAAAAGGCGTTGCCAATTTCCATGCCTTTATATGTGTAACTTATAACAGACAGAACTGCAACAGCATTGGGACCAAGTTAATGATGTCAATAATAAGTCTACCCAATGCAACATGATTTTTCACTCAAATATCAGCTTCAAATTTATTTTTAAAATTCAATCCTTTTTCACCAAACATCAGGTTATGGGTTTTGAAAATATATTTTCGTCTCAAATACAAAAGTCTCAATTTTGGTATACCCATAGTAATTCAGCCAGGCAAAAGCTTATGACGTATTATGCTGGACTGCACACAGGAGAGCTACTTGCATGAACCTGGAGAGCTAGCAGAAGATCACGAGCTACTCGTTGGAGAAGCCTGGTGCATTGCCTGGGACTGCTGCAGTGTGAGAGTGCAAATCCTGTTCACAGTTGACTTGCTGTTAGTTGACATAGGCACTAGGCCCTTCTGTTTAGGGCCATTGTTCTCTGATGAGAATGATGGCTGCACTGACAGAGAAGGGCATGCTCCGCAAAGAAAACTCTGGGATGAGTTTGTCCGGTGAGGACCCTCCTCCCTGGTGCCGTTTGGTGATCCTGCTCCTGCCGGTACCCACAAACACCTCTGAGCCCTTCTAGTTGCTTTATGCACAATGGCACATGCAGGACATAATTTCGATCGCACTGCCTGTACTTTTTTAGAAAACCCTTACTTAAGATGCAGGGGTGAGGGGGCCTCCTTTTCCATTAAGCAATGCAATTAATTTCATGACCAGTGTATCAAACTTTGACTGAACAATGAACAGACCTATTATGTATCCACGTTCCATCACAAACTAACTCTCCAGTCCAGGTTTTTTTCTATGCTTCCTAAAACTCATGGTCCTAACTATATAATAATAAAACTGAGACTAAGGGGCAGATGTACGACCATTTTCTTTTGTAACGCACAGTTTGCGAATTTTAGCGACTTGCAATTTGCGAGTTGCAAAAAGAAATGTACTAATGTGCAAACTACCTCATCAATATTCATGAGGCAGGCCGCAATGTGTGACCCATTGAGAAAAAGCAACGTTATGTTATGTTATGTTAACCTCTTTTTGTAGCGCGCACAGAAAATACAAAAGTGTCCCGGCGCGAAAGCCAGCAGAGAGAGAGGAAGGGAAGCTAGAAATAACAGCAGGAAATCGTGCCCCAACAGGCAATTACTTAGAGAGCAGAGTTTTTAATTGTTTTTTAAATTGCCTAACGCTCTCCATGTTCCGTAATTCAAAGGGCTCTAGCCACTTTCACCGAAAGAGAGCAGCCACCTGACCTTATCAAACGGAACCTGGGGACCACCGCAAGGCATTGACCCATCGAGCGAAGCTGCTGAGAGGGCTCATAAAATGAGAAACGCCTTCTAAGGTAATGAGGCCCAATCTGATAGAGAGCACCATGGGCCAATACCAAGGCCTTAAACCGTACGCGCTGCTCAACCGGGAGCCAATGTAATTCTCGAAGGTTCTGGCTAGCACTGGATCTACCTGGCATGTCCAATAGAGTTCTATCCGTCACGTTCTGTACAATTTGTAACTTTTTTAATTGGTAGGCCGGAAGTCCAATATACAAGGCGTTGGCATAATCTAACCTGGACAAAATAAGCGCCCGGGTTACTATTTCCTTAGCCTTTTTAGGAAGCAACGGCAAGAACTTCTTGAGGCGTTTAAGCATGCCGAAACACGCACCCGCTAGTTTGCTAATCTGGGTCAAAAATCTCAAGTCCTCGCCAAACCGGACACCCAGGTTTTTGGCTGGGCATCCGGAAGAACTCGGCAGAGGATAGCCAACCGGCCAAATCTCTTCTCTAAAGTTAGAGGGAAAGGCACCATAGAGGAGCACTTCCGATTTCTCCTCATTACACTTTAATTGGGCCTTTACTAACCATTTAAAGACCTCTGCATTGGCAAGTCTTGGCAATGGTCGGGGAGAACACAGGAATGGTGGGTACAGCAGACCCCCATGTCTGTGTTTGCTTTTTCAATGAAGCAACTTTTTTTTTAATGCAGCCCATTTTCCTTAAAGGACAACGGGATGCATTTCAGAACAAAAATGAAACGTTTCTGTTTAATTTTTTGAGAGCAGGCAGTGGTCCATGCCGCCAATCACTAAGGGGTCCCCTGTGGACCACTTCCAGGTTGTGACTGGCTTACCACCAATTTGAAATTGGTGGTAAATGTGATTGTTTTGCAACCGCATTTGCAAAACAATCCTACATCCCCCTCCGACTCGCTATTAGGAAGGAACGCACTTGGCATGTCCCTTCCTAATACCATCTTGCATAACCTATTTTGCGAACCGGTAACAGGTTACCAACTCACAAAATAGGTTTGGTACATGCTGCAACCTTTTTTAGTGGTTTAAAATGGGACGATTTCCCATTTACGACCACTAAAAGCGGTCGGACATCTTGCCCTAAAATTCCAAGAAGGTAAAGAGAAGTCATTGCATGGATTAGCTACTTAAGCGCAAAACTAATGCACTTAGGGCCAGATGCATGATCATTCAGTTTTGTGAGTCTCAAATTGCGTTGAATTGAGACTCGTAATTTGCGACTCACCACAGTGAATGTACAACACTGTCTTAGACTCTGTTAGCGATTCCCAATGGGGTTGCAAACTGCATGCATCATTAATATTCCTGAGGCAAGCGCAATTTGCAACCCCATTGGGAATAGCTAGCACTCCCAGCGATGGTGGCCTGCTGGGGTCAGCAGACCACCATGTCGGGGACTGCTTTTCAAAGAAAGCAGTTTTTTTAAAATTCAGCCCGTTTTCCTTAAAGGAAAACTGGATGCATTTAAAAAAGAAAAATGAAACATTTCAGTTTCATTTTTTAAGGGCAGGCAGTGGTCCCTGGGACCACTGCCTGCTCTTAAAAAATAATTATGCACCCATTCACAAAGGGGGATAGGTCCCCTGGGGACCCCTTCCCATTTGCGAGTGGTTTACCGGCTACTTGAAGTAGGTGGTAAACTGCGAGTGCTTTGCTGTCGCAAATGTGGTTGCAAAACAATAGTAAATGGCATTGAGCCTCGCTATTAGGAATGGATGCCCCTTCCTAATAGCGAGAGTCGCTACTGCTATTTTGCGAGTCAGTGACTCGCAAATTCTCTTTGGTACATGCTATGAACCTTTTTTGTGGTAGCAAATGGGCTGATCTCCCATTTGCGACTGCAAAAAATGGGTTGTACATCTGGCCCTAGGAGTTGCAAATAGTCTGTACCTTAAACAGCAAGTTTTAAAAACAAGAAAAGTTTCCATTTAAATACCTACATTGATGATTTAATTACAGTGGGAAAGGATCAGTGGGAAATGACTCACTTGGTGAAATGCTTTTCAGCCACATCCAGAAGTTAAAGTTTGAATTCAGCAAAAGCCAAATCAAACATCCATCCTTCTGCCAATTGATGTTCATTAATTTGAGTATTAGCAACACATGTTACTTGCAACTCTCAGAAATAGCAAAGGTATGCTATGAAGTGCTATTTAAAACTTATTACTGACATGACATGAACGGGTTATCATCTACAATGCAACAACCTGTGGTCTTATTAATGTCCAGAGAGAGAAAGTTCACAGATGCGTGACCAGGTCATAGATAACCAGATATCTCAACTTGCCTGTGTAAGTTGCAAGCTTTTTCCTTCTCTTTCTGATAATTCAATTTCGGTAGTTTTCAAATAAAACTACAAGTACCAGTAGAAGGAAACAATTGTGCTAGGCGAACTACTTTACATGGAGCACTATGCGATCTCTGAGTGAGGGAAAACATGAAACTTTCTCATGGCAAGATCAATCTCCAGATGACAGAAGGATGGGTACCTATAGATCCAGGATTGAGATGGATAAGACTGTTTTATTTAATATATAAAATTATTTGATGCTTTGTTAATTGACATTCAAAAAAGCCTGTGTCAGAATTTATGAAAAGTGTTTTATACACAATTGGTTTGTTGGTTGACTGGGGTGTAAGCCCTGGTCAAGCAGCAACCACAATCCTTGTCAGGTTAAAGCATAAATAAAGCCAAAAATAACCTCTAGCACCACCTCCTCATAGCTTGGCACAGAGCAGTCAGGCTCATCTTGGAGGCAATGTGTAAAGTATTTGTGCAACAATTCCAACAGTAAAACAATGAAAACACTCCACAAAAGGAGTCCACAATAGATTTAGTAGCTTAGAGTACATTTTAATGATTAGAAAAAGGCCATAACAACAATAAAAAACAATTAATAGAAAAGGAGATACTGAATTTAGAGGTATGTAGTGAAAATAGCATCAAAAAGCACTAAGCACCAATTTGGGACATCTGGTCGGGCGGACTGTGACAACGTCACTAAACCAGGCCAACCGGGATAGAGTGCGTACCAGCTACAGGGACCCAGTTTGGACTGCTGAACAGAGTACATTAAATCCTGGTTGCAGACCATTGCATGGATCCGTGTCGAAGATGTGCTGCTCATCTGAGGAGATGCGTTGGTTCTGAGATACAGTAAGGCTGTGGTGCAAGGTCCTTTTGCATCGTCGTCAATGATCCCATCGATGGGGCTTGCGATGCGAAGTGTGGCATTGGGGTTGTGGCGCACCTCTTTTGATGCATAGGTTCCGAGGAGCTGTGAAGCTGCCATGTGGAGTCCATCGACGAGGCTGCCGTCGACGAGAGATACGAGGACCTTGGCTGTGGATACGTCACACAGTTGTGGGGATGTGTTTGTTGCAAGGACTGCAGGGGCGATGCGAGTCTTGGCAACAGATCCAATTCACTTAGCAGTGATGAATTGGTTCTGCTTGGGGATTCACCGCTAAGCCAAGGAGAGGCATTGGTTCTGCCATTGAATTTACCACTCAGTAGAGAAGATGCATCATTTGCATTGGCAGGCACCTTAGGCCCACTTTTTAAATGGTAATGGATTAGGGCAGCACCACTTGGCAGGGTAGACATACAGATGACAGAGTCCTGGTGCAGCTGCAAGGTAGTTGGAAGCTTGTTATGCCCCTGAGGCTTCAGATCAGTAGGCCAGCCAACTAGCCCTTGGAATCACTCTGGGTTGAAGAGATGCAGGTCCAGTCCTTTTCCTCCAGGCAAGAGGGAAGTAGGCAGCAGGTCACCACAGCACCACAGGAGTCCAGCAGAGCGCAGTCCACCAGAGTGGCAGTCCTTCAGCAGCACAACAGTCCTTCTTCTTGGCAGCCTATCCACAGGTCCAGAAGTGTACTGAAGTGGTGGTGTCTGAGGTCCTTATTTTTTATACAGATGTGCCTTTGAAGTGAGGAAAAGCTTCTAGGGGCATGCCATTGTAGTTAACAGACACCCTTCTTTCTCTGCCTTGGTTCCAGACTAGCTACAGGGGATATGCAGCCTTTTGTGTGGAGAAAAGGACCCAGGGTCATTTAATCAAGGACATGCGATATTTATCGGAAATCGTGCTTACCGCGATTTACATTATCGTTGTATTACATCGCTGTGTTAGCGACGTATCATCAATGTTTTGCTATCAGGCGTTGTAATACCAGCGAATAACCGGAATAGCGCATGAAATCTAGTGCAGATTTCACAGCGCTAAGGAGAGGCTTGCTGATAGGGGAGTGTGGACCTAACATGGCAATCCACCTCCCATTATCAGTATGCCTAAGTCATTTTCAAAGCAGGCGTTACATACCTGTGATAACCGCGGCTGGCGCGGTTATTTTCATCGCTTTCCGGGTCTGCTGCACGGCTTGCTAATATTTGCTAAGCCGTGTTATCGTGGATTTTCTATGTTGCTTAGCTAGGGAATGCCTACTTTGCATGTCATTAGCGATATTGATCGCTGACATGCAAAGTCACAAGGAAACACACGCTAACACTTGTTAGCGTGTCCTTGCAAATAGGGTGATAAAAAGATCGCCACTTTGTTGGCACTATGTGCTAAAAAAGTGGCAATGTTTCCCTTAATAATATGCCCCACAGCCTTTTGAGGTTTAAGCGAGGCTGAGCCCAGCTTCTCCCTCCCATCCTGCCAGTGATGGCCCACTGAGTCACATCTAAGCTCCTAATGTGTGTTGCTGTCATGGAGTACTACCCAAAGTCCAAATGCCAGCTACACTCAGTCATGTAAGCAGAGACTGGTTGCAGGCACCAACTGGCTATAACAAGAAAATGCCAATTTTCTAAAAGTGCCGCTTTCCGAATTGTAAGTTAAAATCCAACTTCACCATAAGTTAGGATTTTAAATGAATATTCCAGAACCACCAAACTTGAATCAGTTATATATTCCCATTTAGCAATTACACTTATGAAATTTAATAAAATAATCCCAATGTCATCTAATGAGAGATATAGGGCTTTAAGTAGTGAAAAATTAATTCAAGAGTTTTTCACTTCCAGGGCAGGTAAAACTTAAATGTATATGTCCAGCTTTTCACATAATTCGCACCCTGCACTCTGGGCTGTCCAGGGTCTACCGAGGGGTGATGTATATGTATTAAAAAGGAGGGTTTGGGCCTGGCAAAAGGTTTATTTTTCCAGGTGGAAATCACAATTTAGACTAAACAAACAGGCACTGCATGTTTAAATGGCTACTTAAGTGGGTGGCACAATGAGTGCGGCAGGCCTACTAGTAGCATTTAATTTGCTGGTCCTGGGCACATGCAGTGCACTGTACTAGGAACTTATAAGTAAATGAAATATGCAAATTGAGTATGAGCCAATATTACTATGGTTATAGGAGAGAGCACATGCACTCTAGCATTGGTTAACAGTGGTAAAGTGCTCAGAGTCCAAAGGCCAGGAAAACCGAGGTCTGAAAAAATGGAGGTTGAAGGCAAAACATTGGGGGGGGAGGACCACCCAAAGACTGACAGGTCTAACATGTTATAATCCACATCACAAATGTTCTTGCAATAACGCATTTTTTATTACAATCACCAAAAAATGAAAACGTATATAAAAGCGGGAAAGGTATGCTGTTATCTGGCACAGATCAGCTTCAAAAGTCTCAGGTTGTCACTTTTCAGGAGTGATTAGTTGACCTAGTCGTGTTTTTTCCTTTCTGATGAAGATACGTCTAGATTTAATATTCCAAGCTTAAATGCTTACATTTAGGCGCAAGAATTAAAACAAGATTTTCCTCTTGTACTGCACACATTTTCTTTCATAAATATTTACACAAAGGGCCTAATTTCAAATATCATGTTAAATCGCAATCCCTGTGCACATCCCTGTTTGCGCAAGAAATCAAACAACTGGTACGATGTTAACCCCTTCGATGCTGCGCAGATTCCGCCGCTGTGCTGACGGAATCTTGCGCGGGCGTGGTCATGACGGAATGGTTCCGTCATGAGCACAGCTCAACCGTGGGTCATGACGGAACCATTCCGTCATGAGCACCGAAGGGGTTAAGCAACCCCAGTTATTACCTTGTACAACAAAGATCACATCCTTCGTTAAATTTCTGTAGGTCAAAACTGCCTGTCTTCCTGCAGTAGACCAGTCCTGTGGAACACTGCCTACTCCCAAACAAACTAATTTTTAACATACATGAACGGGAAGGGATTGTAAGGGACCCATACCCATTTTCAAATGGGTTAACACCTCCTTTGAGTTGGTAGTGTAATTTTAATGTTTTGTGACCGGATTTTAGTTGAAAATCATTAATACATACCATAACAAATTGCTATTTGGAAGGGATGTCCTAAACATGCCCCGTCCAAATAGCAATTTATTATTTGTTTCTAAATCCATTTTGTGATTCAACCGAATCAGAAATTGGGGTTAGAGCATAAGAAAAAGCCATTTTGCTATTGCAAGCGTTGCAATTTTGCAAACTGCAGGCTTGGCTACTGCTGATTGGTTTCTACATCAGGACCTTTGTCAATTTTTAAAATCATCCAGAGATGAAAAACTCATGCTTTGATGAAAGTGTGTTCTGTGTATTTAACACGATGTTTTTATTTAGAAAAAAGCATTAATACCACATTAAAAATGCGGTAAAACCACTTTCTGCATGGGAAACCTATAGTCATACTGAGAGCATGCAGTTGGTGTTAATATTTAAATGCAAAAGACAAGCAGAAACACAATATTTCTCATTTAATTCTACACTCTAGATTATATCAATTACCAATTGGTGTAGCACATTTACTGGAATCATGGTAATAGCACAAAATCCCAACAAACTTTAAATTAAGGACCCAAAGTGCTACATCAATAGTGTATATATGTTGTTTCAGTGTTTGTGTCCTCTTCTATCAGTCCCTCTTAATGCCTTAATACCCTATCACTAACATACCCAATACCACATTACATCACCAAATTCTGTTTCATTATGAAATTGAAAGTGCTGGTGGTTACTATAGGTAAAGAAATCCGAAAACAAATACAGTTACATTATCCCCGCATGTTAATCCCCATTTGGGGGTTAGGAACCCTGTTTCCATGGCTAATTACACATATCCTGCATTGTTTTAGTGCACCAGGATATTACTCCAGAGCACTACTTAGAAGCAGAGCTTTAAATAACGCAAAAGTATTTTCTGAAGTTTAATTCACTGTGAGGAAATGCCTCTTTTGGCATGGTTAGCCCCCCAATTTTTGCCTGAAAAATGATGCGGTTTCGATAGTAAGTGCACTAAGTCCCTGCCAACGAGGTCCCATGTGCCAGTGCTCCTTCCTTAAAACAGCACCACGATTGACAATTTAGACCTCCCTGTAAGTTCCTAGTAAATGGCACCCTGGTATCTAGGACATTGGGCATTGTGGCCGCCCTGTACTTACCCTAACTTTACTCATCTGTGAGCACTGCATCTTCAATCACCCACAGTCTCCATTGGTTAATATTGGCCACCTGACCCCGAATTTGACCTCTGCACTGGCTGTTACTGTGCCGCTGGTGGTGCATTCTTGACACTAATTTAAACTTGCCTGGTGTTGACCTGAAACCCCGAAGACTGGATCTGTAAGTTGTGTACTTACCTAAAAAACAGCATTCTTGTTTTCTTCCATAGGTTAATATTGCACAGCCTGAAAATTGCACTTTGTCCACTTTTTTAAAGTGTTACCTTTATGCGTGCTTTTTGGTCGTAATATAAATCTTGAAAGAAGATTATTTTCTAAAATTGGTGTGGATCTCCTTTTTGAGTCTTATGTCATTTATTAGTCACTGTGTGCATACCAAATGCCTTACACTCATGTGTTAGGCCTAAAGCTGCTCGCCCACACTACCACAACTAGAGCACTTTGGGTTTACATTGAGCCCTGTCCACTTCTGGGGGAATCTCTGGACTCTGTGCTCGATACAAGCACTTAGTGGTATACTATATACAGCGCCAGCTTCCTACATTCACATAAATACAATTTTAGACTGCACTTTATATGAATGAAAACATCTGACGGGAGAGAGATGAAAACTTTAATGCCGCTCGAAGGTTAATAACTATGAATATCTAACTCTGAATATCCACTGATGCATTAACTTAAGTATCTGCAGCTGTATTCAGCATTCTTTCAGGAGACCCAGAGGAGTGCGCTCTTGCTGACTCTCCGGATATCTTTAATGGCTGTTCCGCTGCTCTTAAACCTGAGCATCAGAGCTAGCCCCATAAATAATTTAAATACTCCCTGCCCAGAGGTTGTAAAGGGAACCTAAAAAACTGAGTGATGGATCGCATTCAATGAGAAAATATTTCAGATTAATTTGTCTGGAAATGCAAAAAGGTTCCCTCACGTCCAAGATTTTAACTCATTCATTCCATTCTTTGCTTTTTATTTTTAAAAGCGGGTAAAAAAATGATGTAGAAACACTACTTTTAATTGGACACAGACACATTCCTGTCTCTTTTCATTTGATTTGACATGATCTTGCACCTTGTCATTTATAGACAGAGTATTTCCGGATTTGTGGAGATAAACTGCCGGCATATTGGCTTTATTGATCTTTTCACAGATCAGACTACAGTGGAAGAGCCATTATTTGTTATTTGCACCGATGTCCGCCGCTAACAACCAGTAACATGGCCTTCATATACTATTTACATTCTTTTCGCAAAAAGTGATCGTAAATTGTATACTGGCTTTTTGTGAATAGAATAGTATTTTGTGAACTGACCTATGTATAAATAGGTCAGTAACAAAACACAGGATTGCAAGGGGTCGCAGAGAGACCTGCCTAATTAATATTCATTGGGCAGGTTGCAATTTGCGGCCACCAGTCAAATAGTGACCTGCAATGGTCAATGACCACCACATCTGTGTTTGTGTTAAAATGTACCCAATCTTTTTAGACAAAAAAATGCAGCTCATTTGACCTAAAGGAAACAGCGCTGCTTTTAAAATAAAACGTTTTTGGGGGAAAAGCCTTCAGTGAGAGTTGGCAGTAGTCCCCTGGACCACTGACGAGCCTGAAACTTTTTCAAGATTCTAAAAAAGTGAAGGTGAATTAAGGAGACTCCTACCGCTTTGCCAATCAGTTACCACACCAACTTGGGAGTCAGTAAGTTTTTAATGTTTTTCGACCAAATTACAATTTAATACCATTGACATATCAGGGTTAGAATCCAGCCGCAGCCTGTCAATTGGGGCTGTGGGGCCACACCCCCCACCTTTTTCCTTTCACAAATAGTGTCTGTCAGGCTGAACAAAGCTCAGCCTAACAGACACTGTTCATTTTCAGGTCAGGCAGCCAGGAGCCCGACATGCACTAAATGTGAAGTCTCCTGGCTACCTGAGCTGAATTTTGCTGAGCTGAGGAAATCACAGCTCCTGTGTGGCTGATCTCCGCAGCTCTGCAAAGGTCTCTGAGACCCTTAGTGACAAGGGGTAGCGTCACTGATTGCCTCGCACCTGGGTGTACAGTTTTAAGCCCTGAAGTGCCCAGGGTCGAGTTCTAATAAGTTACTCTTTATCACTGAGTGGGGTGCGGCCTGCAGTCTCAATGACCCCATCCCACTCTGTGATGACGTTGGGACTGCTGCCGTCCCTCAGAAGGCAGCAGTCCCAAGCCCCCTGAGACCTCTGATTCAGAGCTGCAGGTAAGTGTGTGTTTTTTTCTTTAATAATGTTTAGTGCGTGTGCGTATGTGTGAATGTTTGGTAATGAGTGTTGTGAATGGATGTGTTTGTGTGTGTGCGCGCGTTTGAAAGCATGGCTGTGAGAGTCCATGTGTACGTGTGCGTGTGTGTCCTGTCTGCCTCCTCCTCCCTCCTAAACTTACCAGCCGCCACTGTTTTGAAAGAGACAGCCAAAACGCATCTGTTCCAAATAGCGATTCTGAAACTATTTGTAGACCCATTTGACGATTTAGAAATCTTTTTCGGAATCGCGAAGTAAATTTTGTAAATTTGAAAAAGAGTTTTAGCATTCATAAACCCTCTCATTTACTGAATCTAAGGGTTTCCAAATGCTGAAACCCTTTCGAAAGTGAGGCCCATATAACAGAAACATTGCACAGGTGCAAAACACAGTGCCAGTGAATATTCATTATTTTTGCCGATGGCGTAATGTGAAATTGAGTAAATGGTATTTGCAGTTTTGCACAAGTGAAAAATATGGAGCAAGCCTGCATCCATAAAATGTTTTTTCTACACATGAAGTGCATCGTTCATAATAGGTCTGTTAGTAAACATTTTTGCACAATCCATTTTCTCTACCTTTTCTTCCCTAGATAAAAAGTGTAACAAATGCGTTTATACTTGTTTGCATTGATGCACAGTTTATTTGATGTGACCCCTTTCCAAAATCGCGTTTTTTCTCAGGTCACTCGGTTGAAATATTGGGGCAGATTTATGACGACTGGCGTATCCCTGCATATCAGCAGGGATGCGCCAGTTATTATGCGCCACAGCTGCGCCACCATGGATGCGCCGCATTTATAATGCGGCGCACCATGGGGCAAAAACGGCACAGATGCGTGACGCATCTGTGCCGAAAAGTGGCGCATTGCTGGAGTTGCGTCGCAAGCGCGACGCAGCTCCAGCAATGATCTGGGGGGCCCTATCTATACAATGCTGCGTCAATCCTTACGCCTGCTTCAAGCAGGCGCAGGGTTTTGACGCAGCATGGGCCTAAAAGTGACTGAGTGAAATCTTGTAGATTTCACTCAGCCACTTTTAGGAGGCGTTCCTGCGCCGGAACGCCCCCACCTGCCCTGGAACGCCTACATGTGGCGCAGGGCTTTACAACGTGACGCATCTGGGAGATGCGTCACGTTTGTAAATACCCCGCACCATGGCGCAGGATTTGCGCCGCTGCTGCGTCACGAAAGTGACGCAACGGCGGCGTAAATGAGGCGCAAGTGCAACATAAATCTGCCCCATTGTTTTTGCATTAATATGCCAATATTGCCCAGCATGGTGTATCTGGTATATATAGGATGATTCAGACTGGTGTGCTCCCAGAAACGTAAGACTACTTGTATTTATTTAAACTGTGGTGATGAATGTTTGTCAAACAGCTGTGGATTCATTTTCTGGGTAAATCTGACAGAATGAGAAGGAAACGGATTCTCTGACAGAGGGTCCCCAATGGTTTGTCAAAGCTACTTTGTGACCCACATACCAAGGTTTAGAAATGCAAATCTTTGGTTTGAAAAGCACGAGTTAATAGCACTCTGAACAAGTATGAGCAAAGCAAATAGGACTGTCAATTAATTTACAGATGATATGGATAATTTGATATAAAGGCGTTGATGAGAACTATGTGACATATATGACGAGATGCATGTTTATACTGCTATAATGAAGGAACAGAATGCACTATAAAATATGTCTATCATTATTTTTCAATTGTTTCAATTGCTCAGTAAAGCTTAGTGCCTGTTCAGATGTGCACCATCACTTATTGCTGAATGTATGTTCACATTTGCAACTTCACTCAGTGAATCATAGTGCCAGGAAAATGCTGTGGGACGGTGAGGCGGGCAGGGCGGGGTGGTGGTAGTAGAATTCTACATACAGCGGAATTGTAAAAACAAACTAAATAAATAAATAAAACCACTTACCTTGCGCTCGCAACATCGCAGACTCCGGCAATGCGGCGAGCGCAAAGTAAGTGGTTTTACTTATTTATTTAGCTTGTTTTAGCATTCTCGTCGTATGTCGAAATCTACTACCCCCCCCACCTCACCACACCATGCCTCACCGCCCCTCAGGTTTACCTGTGCGAGAAGCCCCTGCATAGTGCATGTCTGGATTTTCACTACGACTCATCAATGCTAAATACAATCCCAGGTTTGGACCATCATGCAGTAATTCTCAGTGCATGCTGATTTTCAACCATTGCTCAAAAATTTTGAGTGCATGCCCAGATTTGCACCACCACTCCGTAATCATCACATACATTCTCAGATTTTCCCTATCACTAACCAACAATTCTTAGAACAACACACCGCATTGCACCACTGTCCCTTCACCATCCTCATGCCTAAACGCATGTTCAGATGTTGGACCATCACTCTGTCTTCTTTATGACATACTCAGATTTACACCATCACTCAGCCATCTTTATGGCATGGTCCGACATCACTCAGCGGTCCTTATTATATTCTCATATTCGCACCATCATTCAGCAACCCTTGGTGCATGCTCAGATTTTCACCATCACTCTTTCCTAAATGCATTTTCAGATTTGCCCCATCATTTAAAGAATGCTAGTACATGTGTGAAAGCTGTTCTTCTTCCCGTTAGGCTTAAAATGTATGAGAAACAGAGATTGCGCTAATATAAACTGGGTTTACACTGTCTTCCATCTTGAAATAATGTCATAGTATACCACGTGATAACCAGTGCTGCTGTTCCTAGTTCTAAATAAAAATACTGCAAGCTTTCCAAAATAAATGGTGAGCGTTCCCTGAGCGTTCCCAGAGACTTCTCATCATGCTGTACCTATCTGACTATCTGTCCCTGTCTCAGACTATCGCTTGCAGAACATATAAACTAAAATGCTTGAATAAGCTGTAAGGAACGACTACATTAATTAGTCATAGTATTATGAGAGAATCTTTGAACGTATTCTGTAGAAAAATGTTACTTCTTTCTAGCTCCTCGTTGGTGCGCATTCTGAGAATCATGTACTTGTGTAGTAATGTCTGAAAACCTTTGTCTAAAGTCCTAAAAAAGGAATCACTTTCCTCTGTAATTTGGAGCCCGTATTTCCCATTCTAGCAAGGCAAATCCCTGCTGGATTTTACATAGATTTTGACTGAGTTCCCTGTACTTATGATTTGCATGCTTTGCAGCTAAACTTATTGATGGTTTCATTCATGTATTTTGCCTAGTATTCCATTATATAAAACCTTGATCCTTGTCTGTCATACTTACTGTTAATGTTACACTTCTGAGAATTGATTTTGCGCTCAAATGAAGCAGAGACAGGTCCAGTTGGGGAGCACCAAAGCCCATAAGGGATTAGAAAGCCTGGTTGGCACGCCAACAGATCTCGTAGCAGAGTTGATGGGTCTGAATGGATCTGATCAGTAATAGAGAAAACCCAATTGGCTGTAGAATCAATAACTGCACCTTCATGGTCCAGACGGTGTACCCCCAAGATTCAAATTGACTCAGTCTCAAACCGGTCCTGGTTCTGGTAGACAAGGTGGCTGAAGGAGGATGACGTGAGTATTAATAGGGATTTGGACTCATGCAAAGGATGACTGAGAAGTGATCAACGAGGCAGTGTGTGTTGGGAATTGTAGTAAGCATGCTGGGATGGAATGCAAAGAATGGATTTGAGAGCAATTACTACATGGATTTAGTTCTTGGATTTGTGGGGATGATAGTTATTGTGCTCTTGATGATATTCTTTGATTTTTTTTTAATTGACAAATGTGCAAGTTTTTATATGTATGGCACAAAGTTGAAGAGAGGTACCTCAAGTTGCATTTAATAAATTATTGAGCTGTCTGCTAAAGTGAGGTGTACTGTGAGATGCTATCAGTCACAGCAAGATAGGGATGTAACATTTCTCTTGCATGGGTGAATTATTGGAACTCAATAGTGGTTCTTTCATTGGTGAATAGGAGTGGGCGCACTGAGCATGGCGACTTCCACAGATTAAAGTCTACTGTTGTGTGAAAGTAGGTAGTCTTCTTGCTGTTGTAGATACTTCTCTTTAGACAAAGCAGAAAAACAAATAATTACAGTGAAAAGTGTTTCAGGAAGTTCTGGTTATTCCCTATTGCTTTACTCCCGTCTTTCACTTCCCCGTCCTACTTATTATTCCTCCTACAGGAAACCAGTGATTGTACCCTACCATGAAGAGTGGTATTATAACACAACGAAGCAGGAGTGCTTCCACTATTGCTTTCTCTTTGACTTGGTTAGGATTCACATTCCTGATGGGACTGGGCCATAAGTGTGGGAGGAGGGTGGGAAGGAAGTTGTTTTTTTTTTCTCTTGGGCACATCTCCCCAACTGTAGTTGTTAGACGTAACATACACATTGACACAATATTGCCGACACAGGCTTGCTTCGCAAATGCTTCACTTCTTCTTTGGAGATGGCGGACACCAAACTTAAGAGAGGCGACTATATACCAGGATATCCATCCCAATATCAACTGCATCAAATGGAACATTAGGGGACAGGGGGATCTGCGTAAACGCAGGCACATACTATCGTATTTAGAGAGACACAAAATACACGTCACATTATTACAGGAGTCACACTTTGCGGATGCCACATACACTACATTCACTACATGGTGGGCATCCTACTGACAATTCGCTACATATTCCTCATACTCACGTAGCTCAACAACACTAGTAGGTAAACGAACCTGAAATGGCCCCCAACGGTGCCATACATTGGTGTGGGGTAGATTTGCATCTCTCTTGCCCACTATCGTTAACTGCCATGGCCCGAATGTTGATGACCCCTCATTCTTTGATAAACTGTAGAGGACCTGATAGTAGATATTGACTCTACTGATGTTCTGTGGGGAGGGGATTTCAATTTAGCTACTAGAGCTGAGTTGGACAGGATGAATGGCTCCTCTGCCTCGCACAGTGTGGCCGCCCAACATGTCTGTGACATGGTAGAGGATGGTGAGCTGCTGGACATGTGACGCATGCTGCACCCATAGACGAGAGAAGGGACATTAAACTCAGGGGTGCATGCCAGCTGGTCCAGACTGGATTAGTGGCTTTTATCACCAGAAATGGGTTACTGGATTCCTGGAGTCACACATCTAGCACATACTTACTCAGACCATCCCCCTGTTCTATTAGAACTGAGCCCCCCCATTGGATCATTTGCCATTAATAGGCTGGTGCCTCTATTTATTGGTACTATTTGATACTCCTTTCAGAGAGGAGCTAGGGCAAGTAATTCAGGACTTTTTTTTACTGGAAACAGCGACGCATTTCCTGAACTAATTAATGTCTGGGAGGCCTTTAAAGTTGCAACATGTGGGATATGCATGTCTAAGAGTGGTGGAATAGTACAGGCACTTAGAACTACGCTACAAAACATAGAGGGAGACATTAAATGTTTAGAGACACATCTGGTATCCCCGCAGACCTAGAAGTGGCCAGAAAGGTCAGATTAGACCAATCAGAACTCCAAGAAACAGCTAAATGCGAATGTTTATTGCACAGCAAATATGATCAGGCAAGGACATATGAGGAGGGAGAACAGATGGGACATGCACTAGCATCCATGGCGTACAAACCCCGATTTACCAACACTGTCTTCGAGATCAGAAATGGGGAAGGAGCGTTGATACTAGACACCCCAGGAAATGTTGAAAAGGTTTGCCTCATTTTATAAGTCAATATATACCTTATAACAAACTACTTGGAAGATATCGCACTAGGATGCTTGGTTAAGAAAGAAAGAGAATTCCTGGCAGCAGAAGTAGAAGAGGATGAGATCAGGGAAGCCACAATGCAATTGTAATTGGGAAAAGACCCTGGGCCGAGGTCTTTCCAACAGAATGTTACAAAACCTATATCAGCAGTCTCACTCCATTACTGAAAGAGATTTATTATGAAGCTAGGCAAGATGGAGAACTCCCAGCATCCAAGAGATAAGCCATGATTATCGCATTACTTAAACCTGATGAAAGTGCAGATGTCTGCGACTCCTAGCAGGCGCTGTTGCTCGTCAACTGCGATGCAAAGATACTGGCTAAAGTATTAGCCCACCGCCTTAGTCTCCTAATGACATCGCTGGTGCTGCCAGATCAGTTGGGATTCATTCCCGGATGGTCCACCTAACATAATTTGTGTACCCTGTTTACATTTCTGTAACATATCGACCCAGATTTATCCACGTTCGCAGTATTCCTCAATGCCACTAAGGCCTTTGATTCGTTGAAGTGGGGTTACCTAACGGCAGTGATTTGACGTATGGGTTTACCTCAAGCATTTATGACAAGGCTCGCCATTTTGTACTCAGGGCAATCAGCCAAGGTACAGAAAAAATGGATCAAGCTACACACCCTTCCTCCTCACTCAGGGCACATGGCAGGGGTGCGCACTGTCGTCCTTATTGTTTGCGCTGGCAGGCGAGCCACTGGCCTGCAAGCTCTGACAGCATCACCGACAATATTCCTCCAGACTTCTGCTATTATCGCTGTACACTGTTGAGATCACTATATACCTTTGTGACTGTCAAGAGAGTCTGAATGCTGTGTTCTGTGAATTTGTTTACTTTGGAGGCCTATCGAGAATCCAAATTAACTAAGCAAAATCCAATATCTTTTTGTGATATCTTGTAATTCTACTCTCTATGGCTACTGCTCCCTTCTTCCCTTTCTTATACTTGTATGCTCTAGTCTACATCACAGGGTAGAATGTACATATGTCATAGTGTAGTGCTGGGTGAATGCAAAAGACAGTTGGTACTGTGTGCCCAGCTGGTGGATGGGATCTTCTGTTGATAACAAACTTCAATCAAACCTCAACTGCTCTGGAGCCTGATACTTCAAGAATTTCGCACTGGCGTAGTCGGCAGGCCCAAGAAGATCCCAACACAAAGGAAAGTCGCTCAACATAAATTGAAGAAAACTTGGTGAGAGATAACTTTTCATGGTCTTTTCACTTTAAAACTATGAGCTTCTTATAACCACATTACTGGGCATGTCATGAGAATACATCGATGTTCGGCAAATTTAGATTGATACCTTAATGACAACGGAGATACAAACATTCACCTATTGCACTTCTCTTTGCATTCTCATTTGCTCTACCCCACCAACTGGATTTTCTCCTTTCTCAGATGAGGCTTTCTATGCTGATTTAAACGCTTGTCATGCTCTACTACGAGCTTACAGCTTTCTAGCAATCAGACATCAAGGATTGGGAGCTTCACCACATACTCGCCCTTTTCAATATTAGCGGGGTTGGGAGGTGTTCGATGTGGGCTCGTCCTTGCATTTTTGTATTTTTGAGAAGGTGTTTGATGTGGGGTCAACTTCGTGGTTTTTATTTAGCGTTGAGGAGTTGTAAATATATTTGGTGTCTAACGATCTTCTTCGTGACATGGTGCAAGCTATGGCTTGAAAATAAACTTGTTTCCACGTTCCCATGATCTGGTACTTACCTGCTGTAAGAATCGCTTCGCTTCATGTCTCATTGTTTCTGTGTTCCACCCTTCTCTTCCATCATCACAGCACTGTTTCATCTGCAGGAGCGTCATGCGCCACTACGTGACATGAGAATACGTGACTGCCATCTTTGAAATTCTGGTACCAGGGCTTTTTCCTGGCAACGAATTTCTACGTTGTTACATCTCTTCGTGTTTCTTCCTGCGTGGTGTCTCAGTAACTCGCACATTACTTTGGCGTTTCGCACGCCTTGGTGAGTGCTCATGCACTTACTTTCCAGTCTTCTTTCTTGAATAGAAGATTGTACAGCGTGACATCAGATCAGTAAGTGCCAAGCGTTCGTGCTTCGTGTGTGCTTTCTGAGACACTCTCATTTGTTAGCGCATTATTACGGTGACGTGCACACCATCTCCACGTACTTTGACATTGTGCAATTATTATACAATTGTAGAGTTGCTAAATTTTTTACTCTTTAATTGTCTAGTCTTTGACTAATATTTTGTTTTTCTCTTCCATTGCTATTGTTTCTCATAAGTGATATAATTTGTCAAACACCTCTTTCTATGCTTATCATTTTATATGTTTGGTGCAATGCAGAATGTGACCACAGCTCCTTTTTTCCTCGCTAGTCCTGGTGACCCTCCCATAAGATGGAAAAAATGGACAAAGGTGTTTGAGAGTTATGCGAAAGTTTGTGGGGCTTCCTTGAGCACAGAAAGAAAAACGTCTCTTCTTCTTCATTGCTTAGGCTCTGAGGGACAAGAGGTTTTCGACCACCTGCCTGATCTGCCTGCTGCTGAAACGGAAGGCTTAAATGATTACGAGATATGCATTAGTAAATTGGATAAGCACTACCTTCCTAGGATAAGTACAATTTTAGAAAGGTATCATTTTGGTAAGAGAACACAAAGGGAGGAAGAAACTTTTGAAGGGTATATAACTGATTTAAGAAAACTGGCGTCAACCGGTAAGTTTGAAGATGCAACAGATGAACGCATCCATGATCAATTCATGCTTGGGTGCAACATGGACAAGAAGAGGTAAGAACTGTGGCTGCGCGACGAACCTACTCTCGATGAAGTTCTTGTTGTTGCTAAGAGGATTGAGCATTCACTAAAGTGTGTAGCTGTCATTAAAAAAGAGAGCATGAAAGATGTTAAAGTACAGGTGGTTAAAGACAGAATCACAAAGTATAAGGTTAGGGAGAAAGAAAAATTTGGTATAGAGAAGGGAAAGTCTAATGAAAGCATGATACGTTTTAAATGTTTTAGGTGTGATAAGTCGGGTCATCTTGCCATTGATAGGAAGTGTCCTGCATTGGGTCATGTATGTACAAAGTGCAAAAAGAAAGGACACTATTTGTCTGTATGCAGAAGTAGGCCTGAACCGAGAGTTAAAAAAGTTGAGGTTTATGAAGAGGATAAGTGTGATTCCAGTCCTGATGATTTTGAATGTGGACAAATTTTCATTCAAGTTCAGAGCTCGTCTTCCAAAAAATTGTGTCCCTTTGATGAGATTTTGGTCGAAGGAGAACCAACAAGTGTTTTGATTGATTCAGGTGCAAAGATAACAATTGTTTCTAATGCGTTCTATATCAACAAACTCAAAATCAAGATAAAACTTCTGAGACCTGATATCACTCCATTGGCTTATGGAGGCGAGCCAATTAAATTGCATGGGTACTTCTTAGGGCTCATTGAATATAAGGGTAGAATGGTTTCAGGAAAGATTTATGTGTCGAAAAAGGGAGATAGCATCATTAGTTGGATACATCAGGGGGATTTAGGTGTATATCTTGATCCCAACGCAGATCCTCCCATACTTGTAAAGGACAATATATGTGCTGTGGAGAAATCTAGAGATGACAAGTTCATTCATACTCTCACACAAGAATTCCCTGAAGTATTCAAACGAGGTTTAGGTTGCTTAAAGGGATACCAGCATTAAATTAAGCTGAGGGATAGTTCCAATCCTGTTTGTTGTAAGGTCAGGAACGTGCCATTGTCTGTCAGGGGTGATATGGAAAAGGAAATTGAAAAACTTAAGAAAAATGGCATAATAGAAGAAGTAGAAGGGCCGGAGTGGTTAGCTCCGGTAGTCGCCGTACACAAGCCCAATGGAGATTTACGTTTATGCATTGATTTATGCCAGCTGAACAAGAATGTTGTAGTGGACAGGTATTCCCTTCCCAACATTAGTGAACTGCTTGTTATGTTGGGAGAAGCTAAAGTGTTTAGCACGATTGATTTAACATCTGCATATCATCAGATAGAATTGTAACAGTCTTGCAGGGATCTCATGGCCTTCATCACACCACTTGGCACCTTTAGGTTTATTAGGATGTCTTTTGGCCTAGTCTCAGCCTCATTTGTGTTCCAGCGTGCCATGGAAGCTGTTTTGAAAGATCTTGCTGGGGTGTGCATTTATCAGGATGATATACTTATATTTGCCAATAGTGTGGAGGAACATGATGCTCAAGTGAGGTCTCTGCTGACAAAGTTGTGTGAATGTAATCTTACTATAAAATTAGAAAAATGTTGATTTGTTCAGATTCTTTAAATTACTTGGGTCACAATGTAACTGGAGATGGTGTCAAACCAAAGGCAGATTTAGTGGTCACCATTCAAAACATAAGTTCTCCATCTAATAAGGAAGAATTAATGAAATTCTTGGGCATAGTTGAATACTATGCAAAATTTGTAAAACATTTTGCTGATTTGATAACAAACATGAGATCTCTCTCACGGAAGGGTGTAAACTTTGAGTGGTCAGAACTTTGTGAGAGGGAGTTTGCTTGTGTCAAGGAAAGTCTGAGAAAACCCCGTTCTTACAGAGTTTTGAACCAAGGCTCAAGCCAATTCTTACCATGGATACTAGTGTGAAAGGTTTAGGTGCAGTACTGCAACAGCAGGGTCCACATGGCATGAAAACCATTATGTTTTTGTCTCGAAGTTTGAGGGATCCTGAGACTCGCTACTCAGTGGTCGAAAGGGAATCTCTCACTGTTTTCTGGGCGCTTAAAAAACGTAAGAAATTCTTGTGGGGTGTGGATTTTGAAATCAGAACGGACCATAAACCCTTAGTTGAGATCTTTGATAAAAAGGGTCTAGATTTGATTTCTAGTCGTATTACCAAGTGGATTATAGGACTTTAGGAGTATACCTTTTCTCTTAAGTACATTCCTGGTGTTGAGAATAAGATGGCAGATGTTCTTTCGCGTCTTGTCTCCATTGAGAATTCTGAAGAAGATCTGATCGGTGAGGATAGCGACTGGGTGTGCGTGTTGGATCATGGGCACATAACAGAGAAAAGATGGTGTGAAGAAACTGATCTTGATGATACTCTTAAAGAGGTGATGTCATTGATTCAAGATAATTGGGTAAGTGCCAAAGTAGGTTCAGAATTAACCAAACCTTTTTGGTATGTGAGACATGAACTGTCTATTGATAAAAGGTTACTGTTCCATGGTACTAGATTATTCCCACCAATAAGTCTCAGAAAAGAATTAGTAGATTTGGCCCACGTCACTCATGCTGGAGTCACAAAAACTAAAGAAAGATTACGCATGTCGTACTGGTGGCCAGGTATGGACAAGTTGGTTGAGAGAGAGAGATACGTGAGTGCATTCCGTGTACCCTAAGTGACACATCCAAATTTCCTAGCTTACAACCCATGACTTTGAGGAGACGTCCTAAACTTCCTTGGGAAGAGGTTGTATTAGATATCTTGGGTCCGATTCACAATAATGTTTCTCAAGTGTTCCTCTTGGTATTAATAGACATGTATTCTTGCTGGCCAGAGGTATTTTTATGTCTAATATTGATTCTGGTCATGTTATTAAATGTTTAAAAGAATTGTTTTCAAGGGAAGGGATTCCAGAGTCTATCCTAACCGACAATGGCGTCCAGTTTGTCTCTAAGGAGATGGAGGAGTTTTTGACCTCCAGTGGCATAGCTCATAAAACTTGCTCTCTCTATCATCCCGAGGCCAACGGAATGGTGGAGAGGTTTAACAGAGTATTGAAAGAGACCGATACCGTAGCTAAATCCTTGCACCTTTAGTGGAAAGGGGTAGTCCTTAAGGAGATAGGAGAATACAGATTGTCTCCTCATCCCACTACGGGGAAGACCCCTTTCTTTCTTTTTCGAGGTAGAGTTCCTAACACTAATCTTGAGCCTTCCTGGGTTAACAGCTATTGCATTTCCAAAGGAAAAGAATGTGTTTCCAATGGGGAAGATGTGCAGTTGAGAGAGGAACGAAAGGCGCTTCAAAGGAAAATCTATTTTGACTATAAAAAATCTGTAAAGAAAGTAGAAGTGAAAGTTGGTGATTGGGTGGCAATCAAGTGACCCGGTTTTCTTGGTAGCTCGACTTCTAAATATCTGAAGCCTTTGGCAGTTATCAAGGTCTTTAATAATACTTTGAAAACGCAGGACCATTGCATTTGGAATCTCAATAGAGTGGAGGTGTTGAAAGGTACATTTGATTGTGATTTTGATTTAAATGCAGAGTATTGTTTAAATCCATCCAATCTTCTTCTTACATTCCTCAAAAAGTTGGTGGTGTAGAAAATGCTCGACATTCTTTTAGAGTAATCAAACGCCCCAGTTACTTAACGAATATGTATAAGAATTGGTATGTAATGTTAGATGTATTCCTTGTATATAGTTAATGAAGGAAGGGAGATGTGTGGTATCTTGTATTTCTCCTCTCTATGGCTACTGCTCCCTTCATCCATTTCTTATACTTGTATGCTCGAGTCTACATCACAGGGTAGAATGTACATATGTCATAGTGTAGTGCTGGGTGAATGCAAAAGACATTTGGTACTGTGTGTCCAGCTGGTGGATGGGATCTTCTGTTGATAGTAAACTTCAATCAAACCTCAACTGGTCTGGAGTCTGATACTTCAAGAATGTCATGCTGGCAGTGGAGCCACTGGCCTGCAAGCTCTGACAACATCACTGATAATATGCACTCAGATATTCCTCCAGACTTCTGTTATTATCGCTGTACACTGGTGACATCACTATATACCTTTGTGACTGCCAAGAGAGTCTGAATGCTGTGCTCTGTGAATTTGTTTACTTTGGAGGCCTATCGAGAATCCAAATTAACTAAGCAAAATCCAATATCTTTCCTCTAACTGACTACACACAAAAGTTTCAGCCAGATTACCCACTAAAATGTTGTGACTCAACTCTGGGTGTAGAGATTTCAGGAAGTAACACGAACTTATGCGGGCAAATTATGGCAACATGTTAACCAGCTGGCTGTCCCTACCCCTGTCCCTTGTGGGACGAGTCTCCCTTATGAAAATGGTCATACTGCCGAAGTTTTTATATCTTTTTCTTAATATTCCATACTCACCAGGGAGACACTTCTTTACAATGCTTAGAACACAGCTGATACGCTTGGCTTGGGTGGGCAAATAATCCTGCTAAATGGGAGATCATTCAAGATGGCAGGCTTTGAGGCCCCAGATATGGAACTCTACTTTTTATGTGCACAAGTGCATTATACAATATATTGGTATAAACCATCATCATACATGACACAGTAAGCCATAGAACTGGGTCAGATGACCACGATCTCTGCCACTGCTTATTTGGGGCCCCGGAATTGTACGGGTGCCCCCGCTGACTCTACTTGTTGCATGCACTACTGAAGTATGGGACAAACTTGACAAAAAAATTAAAGAAAACTCTTTTATATTCACCGCTCCTCCCATTATTATATCAGATATCAGCTCCGGTCACCCAGGACCTTGCTTGCCGAAACATGCTACTCTGCGCCCGCACTATTGCCTGGGGAGACCTGTATAGAGATGGCCCGTTCGTAGACAGAGACACCTTGTTCGCTGATAGGCAGACATCACCTTTAGATGTTTATTGATATATCAGACTGAGACACACAGTAAGAGCTGCAGCTCCTAATTTTCCGCAGGAACCCCCCACCCTTAACATGTTACACACCCTACTAAACGAAGAAGGAGCTAGGCACTTGATTTCCCTCCTATATCACATGGCACAAAAAGAGAGGCCTGACATGTGTGTAGGAGCTCAATGGAGTTGGGATCTGGAGTTGTCAACCTCCATCACAGTTGCACAGTGGCTCTACTGCTGCCAGCAGACAGAATGAATAGCATCAAGCAGCAGTCTGGGCATCATCCATTATAATGACTACATAGGCTTTAATATACTCCTGCAAAATTATACCGCTATAACCTCCGCCAAGACGACAGATGCACAAGATGCGCTATGGAAGGTGCTGACTTCCGACATCTCGCATGGTCATGTCCCCGGATTCAAACTTATTGGAATGAGATCGAAGAGGCATTCACCTAATGACTGATCAAACACTCATACTCACGCCATTGGTGGCAGTGTTGGGACACACTGGAGAAGTAGAGGCAGGATGATGAAAATATCTATCACTATGTCTTCTTTTAGCTAAAAGGCGGATCACATGTTGATGGGGAAGGTGACGAGCACCAAAATTCAAAGATGGCTACAAGATTTAATATACTGTAAGGAGCAGCTAATTACATATGCTGATCTGCTGTTCCCTAGCTCCAGACTCAGGGATATATGGGGACCATTAGAGGTCCACCTTCTAACCCAGGAGCAAGACAATATTGATGACTACACAGTAGCTCAAAGTCCCACCCTACGACCCTTAATTGATAATGACCTCAGCACTCTAGAAACGTTCTTATAACTCTTCTGTCATTGCAACTCTCCTCACACTCGCATGGAAAGACCATGATTTGTGCAACTCCATAACTATTACAAATTAACAGTGTCCCACATATTGATTTGCTGATCGCAGCTTTGCCTATGGATGTTCCATTGTGCCCTAGCGGAACAGGTATGGGTGAATGAGGCATTAATACATGTCTATTGCATGGTATAATACGGTATGATGTAGCACAAGACGGTTGTAACTGCTGAATGTTATTCTTGATTTATCTATCCTTTTATAAATCCAGGATGAATTTAATCTTTGTGAGTCAAACGAACACTATCAATAAAAAAATTACATAGCCACTATAAGCCATATGTGTAATGTTCTCCATACAAAGTAAAAGACTGTCACTGTAAACTGACGGATACATTTCAAATTTGCTAAAGTCAGCAATAAAGTTTGTTCAAAAAAAATCAATAAAAAAATAAAAAAAAAAAAATCTTGAGTGTCTTTCCAGATTTGTACAGCCAACTGCTAAGAAATCTTGACTGCATATATGAATTTGCACCATCACTCATTAATTTTCCAAGTAAATTAAGATCAGAAGTAGAACTCTCTAAAAATACTCAGAACAACACTCAACATTCCATCCCTTCGCTCCTCAACAGACTGGAAGGCAGAGAATGTCCATGTTTTTGCAGATGAAATGCGTATCTGGGCTGTAGGCAAGGGAGTGTGATTTGACCAGCTTTTTAGTCACATTTATTGTGGCAAAGGGCACTTGGCTATTGTAAAGCATGTATCTATCTCAGTGCCTAGAAACTCTGTGGCAAAGCGCATGCTATGTACAACGCACAGCAGGCAGTTGCTCTGAGCATAGAACCACCTCTCATCAGGAAAGAGAGAAAAGCATTCCACAAAACATGAGACAGTTGAACATAAAATGGTGGCTGACATTGGACTTTTTCACCTCCTCTTCACATTGTCTCGTAGAGCCCACAAATCTCCAAAATAAATGAGACTTCTCATGCACGTTTTTGGATTGATATTCAATGCAGTCCTTTGATTCTCTTTTCAACAGGGCAAAGGCAGGAGCCTAAACTGCCTTAAAAGTGTGTTAAACGGACAGCTGATCATGAGAACTGCCACAACTACATCCTCTGTAATTTTCTCCAGACCGGCTATTTCTGTTTTGCACGAGCTATTGACTGTAGAGTTTGCTGTAATAAAATGCAATTTAACAAACCTGCAACATCAATTAAAATAGTGGAGTTCAAACTGCAATTAGGTCATCAACACACAGGCCTCATTAAGTGTTATTCCTGAGTTTGGTTTCAAATCACAAAAAAGCAGAGTGCATTAATCTGTTATGACTTCTTTTGTTTCCTTTATTGATTTGTCCATACTATTTCACAAAATTCTGGCCAAGCCATGTTTCCTTCCTTGGAGCATCGTGGTACTAGAAGAAATAATAAAACCATATATAACCTGCATTTACATAGTAAAGAAAGTGTTTTTCAAATAGTCAAGCAACCTTGCTGCACTGAATAACACTGGAAAGGCAGAAATGGGCTGTATTAAACATCATATTGTGCATTCCTGTCTTTTCCCAGCGCTGATGCACAATGCGTTGCCTAGCGCCAACGCAGGGCATCCTACCACAATGGTGCATGGGTGCCTGTGTTGTAAGCAGGATTGCTCTTTGTGCAGGAAGGGGCACCTTCTTGCACAAAAACAATCCCCTGAGGCAATATCCACTTTCTTAATGCAGCACATATAGAAAGAAGAAGATATGAGTAAATAAACATATTTCTCCTTGTTACTCCTCACCAGTGGAGGCATAGCAGTTTTAGCACTACGGCGTATGGTAAATCTGGAAATGTATCAAAATCATGGGTGTTGTGTGAGAACGCCCATGCACCACCCATGGAACACCTCCTTGGGTCACAGTAACACAGCGCTGCGATTTGCCCTGCGTTGTGTTACTCCAGATTTATCAACCCAATGAGCACTTGTGTGGCTTGCTAAATCACACTTAGTAGTTGTGTTGCGCTCGCAACCCATTGTATGGTGCAAGTACGACTCAATTACTTGATTAATATGGCCCTAAATTTCATTTATCCAATGCAACCACCACCGTACCACCATATATGTGGTCCAGAGAATAGCGATTCTCCAAATAAACTTCCTAGAAAATCTTAATTTCATTAAAGACACGGAGGCTAGCATTATGCATTCATCTTTTTTAATGATACTCAATGCAACACTTTAAAGAACATATTACATCATAAAACACTAACAATCCAGAACTAGAATCTTCCTCCACACATAAATAGTCTCTTCACGGAATCCTCTTCCCCTTTTAAATGCAAAACCTTTTTCCTTCTTCTTTTTCTGTCAGTATGAATTATTTTCTTGCATACTCCTTTCTTCTTTACATGAGTAGTCATCCTTCACCCACTGAATTATTGATTGGTTTCTGAAACAAGAAAAATTGTTAAATATCCTCTCAAAATATAAAATAACCAAAGTTATTCTCATATTTCTTTCTTTTTTTAAACTTACATATTAACATATATTAGTACCATAAAAGCAGGGAGAGTAGGGCAGGATAATGCTACCCTCCGTGTCTTCAATGAAATTCAGATTCTCTAGGCACTATATCGGAAGAATCACTATTTTATTACAAGACAGGAGTCTATCATTATGCATTTTGGTGGCCCTCTATTACCACGTTTGCCATGTGCTCAATTGGCTTGCAATAATGTTTTGCAAATACAGAAGTATTTGACCAATCAGCAGCTCTCTTAATGTGTTCCAGTCTCTCATGTTTCTAAAAAGCTTGGCTCACCATTGCACCTCTCATTGAATGTGCTTTCAATTTTTCAACATGTGCTTATTGCATAGTACAGATCACCCATCAAGCAATAGTAGCTGTAGTGACAGCCTTAAACAGCTTAACAAAAGAGATCATTAATTGGTTCACTCCATCAGGTCACTACACCTCCATTCTAGAATCATACTCTTTCATACAATCTACTACACACAGCTTTTTACATGCATCACATTTCAGATAATACATTGTTTTAGTTCATTTTGTAATATTAAATACCACAGCAAAAGGGTCATAACTGTTACTCACATCCAAAGGTTTCACAATTGAAACTCTGTGACAAGAAACTAAGCATAACAAAGATGATGACTTCATAGTCACTCTTTTCAACTCTAGGGCCCAGATGTACGACCGTATTTTGCGGTCGCAAAAGGGAAATCAACCTGTTTGCGACCGCAAAAAAACGGTGGTGGTATGTACAAATGCTATTTTGCAAGTCACTGATGCGCAAAATAGCATTTGCAACTCTCTCTTAGGGCAGGGCGTGCCAAGGGCGTCCTTGCGAATGTTAAACCATTCGCAAATGGAATGGGGTCCCCAGGGGATCCCTTCCCCTTTGTAAATTGTGAATGAGTGCGGAAATATTTTTTAAGAGCAGGCAGTGGTCCCAGGAACCACTGCCTTTCCTGAAAGAGATGAAACTGAAAGTTTAATTTTTCTTTTTTAAATGCTTCTCGTTTTCCTTTAAGGGAAATGGGCTCATTTTTTGGAAAAACTGCTTTATTGAAAAGGCAGACACAGACATGGTGGTCTGCTGACCCCAGCAGGCCTACATCCCTGTGAGTGCTAGCCATTCCCAATGGGGTCGCAAATTGCGCTTGCCTCATGAATATTGATGAGGCATGCAACTTGCGACGCCATTGGGAATCACAAACAGTGTCTGAGACACTGTTGTAAATTCAGTTTAGCGAGTCGCAAATTGCGAGTCGCAATTCTATGTAATTTGCAACTCGCTAAACTGAATGCTCGTACATCTGTTCCTAGATACCTATTACATGGCCATGAGGTCAACAAGGATAAAACCATATAGAGATCCCACAAGATTTCTTATCTTGTCCTAAGTGGTTTCCGCAATCTGATACTTGTAAGGACTCTACAAACCAACACATTCTTACCCACACTTCTACCATCAACCGGACTCTTTCCAGCAGACACTGCTGATCTGCAGCAATTTATAGTTCTATAACTAAGGCCTTTTTCAAATTGTTCCACCAGAATATTAACCACCTCTACTGCATGTGTCTCCAAGGGATCCAAACTCCTTTCCAAGCACCAACAATCCCGGCATTCAACTGTAATAATTCTTTACCTAAAAACATCTGGAAAACCTGTCTGGATTGAAGAGGATAGCATACCTATTAGCCTCACTAAAAACTCCTTTTTCAGAACCTAGTGAATCTCTTTCCTTATTTTGTCGCCTTCTTCACCACTTGCAACAACACCACATTGATCGTGTCTATTATGAACTGTAAACATTACAGAGTGTGTGTTAGGAATCAAAACTGACTTCTCCTTGTTCACATAAAAACCTAGAGTAAATTCTTCACCATATTCAATTCCTTCAGAAGTTGGATCCAACATTGAGACATTACTAATATGTTGTCTAGATCAATGATGATTCAAATTCCTCCCTCTAAGGTAAGCTACCACTGCCCTCTTTACCTTGATGAAACATCATGGTGCTGAGAATAGACCAAATGGAGGAGAACAAAACTGATCCATTTGATTCTACCAAATGAACTGAAGGTAAGGCTGACTGCCCTTTGCCATAGTTAATGTGAAGTAAGCATCTTCAGATCCAACTTTACTAACCAATCGTTTTTCAAAAGCATGTCCCTCAAAAGATGGATATCTTCCATTTTGAAGTGTCTGGATACTATAAACTTGTTCAAGTCTCTCAAATTTGTAACAGGTCTCCATCCCTTGCCTTTTTCTCAATGAGGAAGAGTGTACTTAGAAAAACCTTGTTTTCCCTCCTCACCTCTACAATTGAACCAATCTCCAACATAGATCTGATCTCTTCCTATTCCAAATATCTGTTGGTCTGAGGTCAAAACAAATTCACTTGGAGGGGAGTACTGAATGGGTATTTTTGTAAAATCTATTTTGAAACCTTGAATTGTTTCCCAAACCCATGAGTGTTATATTCTCCCAAACTTTGGTGAAATATTTTAGACAGCCATCTACTCTTCCTTGGGAAAAAGAAGTCACTGTAATCACCCTGGAATCCAGAAAACCCCTGACCACAGGACTTATTTCTCCTTCCTCGCTGAAAGGTTGCACCTGCACTGGCTTGGTATCCTCTACCTAATCCCCTTTGCCTGTAACTGTTAAATGTGGGCTTTTGAAATCAATGACTGTCAGAAAGTCCCTTTCTGCCAGCCCTGCCAAAACACCTCCACTAAACACTTTACACATGTTATTTTGATCCGTGTCTAGGGCTGTGCAGGTGCCAACATATTTAACTAGGCTCCTGACCATGTCCTCGCCAAACAATCATAATTTCGACCTCTCACAAGCTTCCTTGTCCGCTAAATCACCTGACGTGGGGTTTATTTTCATTAATAGCACATTTCTCCTTTCAGTGTTAAGTCCTGAATTAGTGTTGCCCAAAAATACAAGCACTCTTTGGCCCCAACCTCTTAACAATTCAGGGTCTTCTGAAAGGTATTTAATGTATGTCTCCTCAGTCATATGAATTGTTCATGCTAACAGCCCAATCACATCCAGGAGCATATCCTGGCACTGCTTCAAGGACCTCTCTAGTCCTTTTTGGGGATCTGATCCCATTTTAAATAGAAAATTGATAAACTCAGGCTCCAGGTTTGAGGTCAGGCAGACCGTATCATTCACAACAGGACACCAGCACTCCGCTTTCAAGACATTCCTCACCTCCTTCTTAAGGGGGTTCTTAATCTCTTTTTAAATAAAGTTGCCAATTCTCCATGGGCCACCATTCTGCACTTCTAGTGTGTTTTATGTTATGGGGTGAAAGCATTGCTTTCCCGAAAGGATTCTTAATACTATCCTTCAATGTTGAAGGAATTAAATCCTCACTAAAGAGATCATCATCCTCATTATACTGCTGCTGGATGTCTAACCCATATTCATTGACAAACTCATCATCATCTTCCAGATATTCATTCTCCAAAATATCATCATCCTGAGTTTCCATTCCTTGTGTGCCACTCAGGGCACCTTTTTCTAGTGTGCCACATAGGACACCTTTGTTCGTACTTTGCATGCTGCTTAGGGCACGACTCTCCTTTAAGGTGCTAAGACCTACTACTCTTTTTAAGGGTGTGTGACGTTTTCAAAATCCTTAGTCTTCATTTTCTTTTTACCTTTCTTATAACCATTATAAGAATCTCCCTCTGATAAGGTCCAATATTAATTATATTATTATATCTTTGGCTTTGTCAATGGTCTATGGACAGAACTTCTCATTTCATGTTGAATTAATTTCTTAAACATTTCTTCATTAATCTTCCCATCATGGATCTCAGGTACATATATTCCCTTCTTTGCCATACTTGTTTTATCACCTATGCATGAATGTTACTATGTTACTAAAATAACAGTATCCGGCGTTTAACCCCATTTTGCTTTCTCTGACCAAAAAGGCTACAGCTACTGAGCTACAGTAACCTACTACTGTCGTTTCAGCTAGAATGCTGATACATAAACTGTCAACTGACAGAATACAACATAATGACGTAGTCCATTAAATGGCAGCGTATATTGTATTTTTATTAATGGGTCAATCCCAAGCCAAAATGGCCACCAAATCTGATGATAACTCAGCCAAACGCCATTCCCCAATGCATTTCTCAAATCCACTGAGCTCTTACGGACGCATCAAAGCAGGTGACTTGCGTGCAGCAGGCACGTGTCAGAGCAGTCGACTCATGTGCAGCGGGCTTGTAAATTAAAATACACAGCCTTTCACTCATGAGTGACCGAAGCTCAAAGCTCTTATTTTTTGATCCAGAGTGCCTGAAAGCACCCATTTATAGCACCAAGGACTGTATGCCTCCAAGGAGACAAGCGGCTGTGGAGCTCAAGCAGATACCAGTTCCCGATTATGCCTAATTGAATACACACGTCGGCAAATGCTGCACGCAGCCAGTGCGAAATATAAAAACAAGCAAAGAAATGTGAACAGTACAACAGGGGTCTTTAACATGTTTCCATAAATTGGAAACCATCCCCAAACAGAACATTCAACTCACATAGGAAGTACATATGGGGTAAATAAATGTTTTACTTATCTGTTTGATGAGCAGCATTTAAAAGAGAAAGATAATCCAGTGCATGGGCTTTTTCTAATTGGAGGAAGATTCTAGTTCTGGATTGTTAGTGATTTATTAAGTAATGTGTTCTTTAAAGTGTTGAATGGAGTAGCATTAAAAAGATGAATGCATATTGATAGCCACCGGTCTTGTAATAAAATTGTTGACACAGCCATCAGCATGTGCATAAAATGTTGTGCAATTAGATGACAAGTACCTGGTTCTGAGTAGCCCAATCTCCATTATAAGTTATATTCTTGTTTAGGAGAAAAAGAAACTTATAAGAGAAGTACCTATTCACCGAAGGCTGCACTCTACAGTGACTGTTACTTGTTGTATACCTTTTACACCCAGATACTTTCAATTAATTCTGGAATTGTTAGAAATTGGGTTTCTGGTTGGCAAAGGTAAGCACCCTGTCCAAGCAGGAAACACAATCCTATTCAGGGTTAGTCAACAAGATGCTCTAAATTAACCTGTGATCACCCTCCGGTACTTGGCACAGAGCAGTCAGGCTTAACTTAAGAGGCAATGTATAAAGTATTTGTGCAACACTTCCGACAGTAACATTGTGAAATTTCAACAAAAAAGACTCCACACCAGGTTGGAAAAACAGAACTCGATTTTATGAAAAAACATGACCAAAACAACAAAAACCCACTGAATAGAACTTGAAATATGAATTTGTAAAGAATAAATGTGAAAATAGCGATGAGAAGCAATAGGGGCCTATTTGGGATATCTTGTCGTGCTAGACTGCGACAAAGTCAAAAGTTCAGGCTGACTGCAATGGAGTGTGGGTCAGATACAGGGACCAGGTTTGGCCCGATGCAAAAGTACCTTGATGCATTGACAACCAGATGTGGGCTGCAGGCCATGCATCATTGACAGTCCACACTGTGATGGCGATGCAGCTATTTTCTTCACGCAATGGTGGAAATGCATTGGTTACGAGGGCAATGCGTTCGTTCCGAAGGGAACGTGTTGACACAGCTTCGGCAGTAGATGCTTGGTTTCTGATGGCAATTAGCTGGTTCCGAGAAGAGATGCGTAGGATTTCTCCATGCAACAGCGGTGATTTGTCAGTTCTAAAAGTAATGCACTGGTTCTGAAGGCAATGTACCAGTCCTGCTCGGGCAAATGGCGGTGAAGCTTTGATTCTGCTCTCCCAATAAAGGATGCGTCAGTGCTGAAGCAGAACACCTTAGGCTCACTTCCATCGGTCAAGGTGTAGGAGCAGAATGGTTTGGAGTCTGTTATGTCCCTGAGACTTTTGATCATGAGACTAGCCAGCAAGCCCTTGGAGTCCCTCTGGGTTTTGAGGACAAGAAAGGCAGGTCCAGTCCTTCTCACCTAGGAAAAAGAGGCAATAGGCAGCAGGTCACCACAGCAAGAATGCAGTTCATCCAGAGAAGCAGTCCAGCAGAGTGGCAACCCTTGAGCAGCAAAACAAAACTTCCTCTTGGCAGGGTATCCTCAGGTCCAGAAGTGTACTGAAGTGGTAGGGACTGGAGTCCATTTCTTATACCCAGTGGTGCCTTTGAAGTTGGGGAAACTTTAAAGAAGGGCTTTGAAGTGGACAGAGGTCCTCCTTTCCTGCCCTGGCTCCAGACTCACTACAGGGGGTATGCAGCCCTTTGTGTGCGGTCAGGATACAGCCTATTCAGTAGTTAGTGTGAGGCTGTGCCCAGCTTCTCCCTCCCATCCTGACAGGATGCCCCATTAAGTCCCTCAAGTCACACCTAAGCTCCATTTTTGTGTGGCTGTCTAGAGGGAATGCACAGAGTCCATCTGTCACCCACCCGAGACGTGTATATGAAGACTGGTGCAGACACAAGGGACTAAGAGTGGAAAAACACTATCTTTCTAAAAGTACAGTTGATGGACAGAATGCAGAGCAAATCAAACATTCACCCCGAGTCAAGAGATCTTGGTTAAATCCATCGTTCTTTTGCTCACCATGCCACCCCAGTTGAGACCCAGCCGGAACTGCCAATCCAGGTCCTCCGTGGACCGGAATCAAGCATCCTGGGGCCGGTTTCGGGACATCACCCCATATCAGGCATGCAAGCTTAGATCTAGTGGCACAGTGGGCCCGGGACCCACGTCTGGACATGTCTTTCTAAAAGTGGCATTTTTTTAAAAAAGTGTACGGATAAATTTGACTTTACCAGTAAAGTGGATTTATCATCACCATTCCAGAGGTATTAAACATGACATTTCTACTTAATTTCAATTGGAAATTACAGCTTATAATATATAACAAGGAACCTCCAATGTTAACCTAAGGGAGGTAGAGGAAAGGGTAGGCCTCACAGTAGTATAAAACAAATTTGGGAGTTTTTCAATACCAGGACATGTATAACGTAACAGTACCTATCCTACCTTTTATTTACACAGCAACTTGCCCTATCGGCTACCTAGGGCCTACCTTAGGGGTGATTAATATGTAATAAAAGGGGAGGGTAAGGCTTTGCAAGGGGTTTTAAATGCCAAGTTGACATGACAGTGTAAGCTGCACCCATAGGCTCTGCAATGGCAGACCTGAGGCAAGTTTAAAGGGCTACTTAAGTGGGTGGCACAATCAGTGCTGCAGGCCCACTAGGAGCATAAAGTTTATAGGTCCAGGGCCCATGTAGTGCACTACTCTAGGGCCTATACGTAAATTAAATATGCCAATTGTGGATAATGCAATCAAAACATGTTTTGGGGAGAGAGCAGAAGCACTTTAGCACTGATTGCAGTATTAAATTTCACTCACAAACTACTAAGGCCAACAAAAAGGAATTCAGCAGAAAACGGGAGGAGGAAGACAAAATGTTTGAAAATGACCCTGCAGAAATGGGCATTCCCAGCTCAAACAGGTAAGTAATCCTCTTTTTATTGAGGTCATCAATGGATAACAGCAGCCGACTTTGCCTCAAAGTTCATCACATCACTGCTAGGACCATAATGCACTTGTCATAAAAGCCCACTGGGGGCGGGACTGCTACAGATAAAGAGCAGGTGTGCTACGAGCTAGCTGTCAGGTTACTATGCCTGTGAACAAGGACGAGGAGTCCGAAACCGGTCAGGCTGTGATTAACTTTGAGGCAAAGTCGGCTGCTGTTATCCATTTATGACCTCAATAAAAAGAGGATTACTTACCCGTTTGAGCGTTCTCACTGCATGGGCAACCTTTTCTTTCCAGATTAAGCGTCCGGTCCGGTCGCGAGAACGCTCTGCTGCGAGCAATAGTGGATCCGGTGCATCTCATGGGAGGCGCGGTCGGAATGGGTGGGCCCAGATTGAAGGTCGCAGTATGGTGAATTGAGCAGCAAACCGGAACTTTGAATCACCCCACTGTGGTATGCGATGTTTTAATGGATGTTTGGAGTCACGGCAGCACCCACTAGGGATGGATTAGACTATGCAGCCCTGCTAGGACCATAATGCACTTGTCATAAAAGCCCATTGGGGGCGGGACTGCTACAGATAAAGAGCAGGTGTGCTTCGAGCTAGCTGTCCCGTGACTATGCCTGTGAACAAGGAAGAGGAGTCCGAAACCGGTCAGGCTGTGATGAAATTTGAGGCAAAGTCGGCTGCTGTTATCCATTTATGACCTCAATAAAAAGAGGTTTACTTACCTGTTTGAGCGTTCTCACTGCATGGGCAACCTTTTCTTTCCAAATTAAGTGGCCGGTCAGGTCGCGAGAACGCTCTGCCGCGAGCAGTAGCAGATCCGGTGCATCTCATGTGAGGTGCAGTCAGAATGGGTGGGCCCAGATTGAAGGTCGCAGTATGGTGAATGGAGCAGCAAACCGGGAATTTGAATCACCCCACTGTGGTATGCGATGTTTTAATGGATGTTTGGAGTCACGGCATCACCCACTAGGGATGGATTAGACTATGCAACACTGCTACGACCATAATGCACTTGTCATAAAAGCCCACTGGGGGCGGGACTGCTACAGATAAAGAGCAGGTGTGCTGCGAGCTAGCTGTCACGCGACTATGCCTGTGAACAAGGATGAGGAGTCCGAAACCGGTCAGGCTGTGATGAACTTTGTGGCAAAGTCGGCTGCTGTTATCCATTTATGACCTCAATAAATAGAGGATTACTTACCTGTTTGAGCGTTCTCACTGCATGGGCAACCTTTTCTCTCCAAACTAAGCGGCTGGTCCTGTCGCGAGAACGCTCTGCCACGAGCAATAGCGGATCCGGTGCATCTCATGTGATGCGCGGTCGGAATGGGTGGGACCAGATTGAAGGTCGCAGTATGGTGAATGGAGCAGCAAACCGGGACTTTGAATCACCCCACTGTGGTATGCGATGTTTTAATGGATGTTTGGAGTCACTGCAGCACCCACTAGGGATGGATTAGACTATGCAGCACTGCTAGGACCATAATGCACTTGTCATAAAAGCCCACTGGGGGCGGGACTGCTACAGATAAAGAGCAGGTGTGCTGCGAGCTAGCTGTCATGTGACTATGCCTGTGAACAAGGACGAGGAGTCAGAAACCGGTCAGGCGGTGATGAACTTTGAGGCAAAGTCGGCTGCTGTTATCCATTTATGACCTCAATAAAAAGAGGATTACTTACCTGTTTGAGCGTTCTCACTGCATGGGCAACCTTTTCTTTCCATATATATATATATATATATATATATATATATTATCTACTGGCGGTCGCCAGTAGATAGTTATAGTTAGGACCTTGTTTCCATAGGAAATCTGAAAATTCTATTTTGAATAACTTTGGCGCCGGTTGACCAATCCTCGCGAATTTTTCAAAATAGGTGGGGCGCTCAGCTCCGCTCCTACCCTGAAAATCTCGGGGTGATTAGTCAAGCAGGGGCCGAGAAAAAAGGGGGTCCCAAAACACGTTTTCCCCCTGCATTTTTCCATAGGGACCTTTAGTTCAAGGTACAGCCCGAACGGCTGAACAGAATTACTTGAAATTTGGCAGAGAGGTAGTCCTCAGGTCAGGGATGTGCCTTTTGAATATATGTGGTCAATCTGTTCAGTAGTTCCTGAGAATATTTCAGTTAAAAGTACATATATCTATAAGCATACCGTACGCGCACGCTGCCGTGCGCAAGCGTAATTCTGATTGGTGGTTACATGACAGTAAACATTCTAGTCGGTCGAAATCAGGAAGTGTCGGCCGCCATTTTGTCTCTCGCAGTCTGTGGCAGTTAAAAGCAAAGGATGTAGAATGCGAAAAGGGGGCAGGGTGGACAGTTCCTGACCCCCTAGCCTTTGTCAGGGAGTCACTGAAGGACCCCCAAGGATGAAAAAAACAATCTTTTTTTTTCGAAAAAGCGCGGGGTGCGCGCACTGTGCGTGCACGGCACGCACAACGCATCGTGGGTGCTCGGTGCGGGAAGCGCACCGAGCGCCCACAACGCGCGCAAGGTGCGTGCACGGTGCGCTCACGGTGAAGAACCTGAAAAAAAAACATATTAATAAATACATAACTTAGCATTTAAAAAACTGTACAAATTCACTTATAAAACCATAGGTTTCACACACGTTATAGTTAGGAATTAGCATTTAAAAAACCTTGCAAATTCACTTAAAAAACCATAGGTTTCACACATGTTATAGTTAGCTGGACATTTACCAATGAAATTCCCCCGTTATAGTTAGTGCAGGCAACTATAACTCACGCGACCGCAATCCTCTGCTGATGACGTCAGATATTACATCACTGATTACATATGTGTCTTTCTGAAAAATAAATATTTGTAATATATGTATAGCTAAAGATTAATGGAAGAAGACATGGGTAAATAGGTGTCTAAATACAGTGATGTAATATCTGATGTCATCAGCAGAGGATTGCGGTCGCGTGAGTTATAGTTGCCTGCACTAACTATAACGGGGGAATTTTATGGGTTTTTTACGAGAGAAATGTCCAGCTAACTATAACATTTGTGAAACCTATGGTTTTTTAAGTGAATTTGCAAGGTTTTCTAAATGCTAATTTCTAACTATAACATGTGTGAAACCTATGGTTTTTTAAGTGAATATATATATATATATATATATATATATACATATATATATATAAATATATATTCCATACACAATGTGGGTCCTTCTGGGATCAGTCCCGTCGCCAGGTGGAGCGTCCTCCGGTAGTGACCCAAGCCGGTATCAAATTGTATCAAAACTTCAAATAATGACGCTCACTCGGGAGTCCATTGCAACCATAGAGGTTTAATAAAGTGAACCGCTACGCGTTTCGACACAGAAAGTGTCTTGATCACACGATTTTCACAGTGCTACGTGACGTGTATAAGTAAACAGTAAACATAGAAAAGGCACTACATTGGGAGCAAGCCCTTTCTGCTCCGTTTTTTGGCATCCATCTTGGAACAGTCCCCACAGTCAGTATATAATGTTACACACAATGTATGATCCTGAACAAAATGCAAACATCAATACATAAATATATTGTATATGCTATTGTTCTTAATTAAAAAGCGGTATAAGTACCCATGAGACATCTCTAATTCAAAACGATGTTCAACCATGATTGTACATGCATGTGTGTCGATTGCTTGAGCCTAAATAAAGTTCAAACATAATTGATTGTTTAACAGGCAAGTGCCTTTGCAACAATACTATTGATTATACACAATCGGTGGAACCCTTTTGTACGCGCTCTAGTGGCTTTGTGTAGATACCTTTCATGAATCCTGTAAATACTTCCCCAGGCAACTTTGCAAAATCAAAAGGCCCCAAACCGTGAAAGACAAGAAAAAAGTGGATAAATATGAGTCTCTAAGAAGGTAAAGATTAACCAAAAGTTTTGTCACTTTACTTGTTGGAGAGTGCTTGGATGATTTTCGATGAAGAAAAGGGTAGGGTGCCCGTGAAATCTATGCCCACCAGTGCCATTGAAGGGTCCCTTCCTTTCCTCCTAAAACAACAATAGAAAACAGAGCACACAATTAAAAACACAATATTTACACTGCAGTTTTAAGATGCAATAACAGCATACAGTATATACAAAAACTAATCATCATACAAATGGCTTGCCAATTCTTCATCAAGATTGTGCCCTCCTGGAAATCTAGTTTCCAGTTCTATAATCCATTTCGATTCCTTTTTCCTAAGAGCTAGTTCTCTATTACCGCCTCTTTTGGGTGTGTTGATTTGTTCAATGGCAAAAAATCTCAACAAAGAATTGTTCGATTGGTGTTTCTCCAGGAAGTGACGGGCAATCGGGTAATGTAAATCTTTGTTGGTAATGGCCCGTAGGTGCTCCTGAACTCTTTTCTTAACCATGCAAGTCGTACTGCCTACATACCTCAGTTTGCACGGGCACACTAAAATGTATATCACAAAGTTGGTGCTGCACGTTAAGAATTGTTCAATCTTTTTGTTTTGATTCCTACCTGGAATCTCAAAATCTTGTACCATGTGGCTAGATTTACAGGCCCTACAGTGACCACAGGGATAGAAACCTTTGAGGTTGTATTTGTTACGATTGGGGATTTCAGAGATATCGCCTTTCATCAAGATGTCTTTGAGACTCTTCCCTTTCCGATAGGTGATCAGGGGTCTATCTCCTATACTGGAACCAATTACATTGTCAGTTTTTAAAATTTTCCAATTGTCTACCAGTATTTTCTTGATTTTCTCAGATCCCTGGTTGAAGGTGGTGATTACTCTAGTCACTGTTTCTTCGCTGGGTGTGGGTTGTTTAGTTTCTAGGGTGCTTGATCTAGTTGTCTCTTTTATTTTGTTTACTGCTCTTTTCAGAGTCCATTCTGGATACCCTCGTTCTCTGAACCTACTCAACATCTTAACTTGTTCACATTCATACATGGCATCAGTACTACAGTTCCTCCTTGCTCTCAATAGCTCTCCAAATGGAATACTCCACTTGAGAGCTTCTGGATGAGCACTGTGAGCATGGAGGAGGCTGTTTCCAGCTGTTTCCTTCCTGTGCAAACTGGTCACTAGTTTGTCCTGTTCTACCATAACCATTGTGTCAAGGAATTCCAATTTTTCTCTGTTGATGTTTGCAGTGAGTGTGATGTTGTAAGGATTCGTATTGAGTGCATTAATGAAGGTCTGTGCCTCAGGTTCTGTGCCCCTCCAGATGACAAACAAATCATCGATGTACCTTATCCAAGTTACAACTGAATTGAAACCAGACTGTAAATTCTCATCCCTGCGAATCTCCTCCTCCCATTTTCCTAAGAACAAATTTGCAAAGCTTGGCGCAAAGCACGAACCCATCGCGGTCCCGCGTACTTGCTTAAAAAGATTGCCATCAAACATGAAGATGTTGTTACTTAGACAAATTTTCAGCATATCGATGATCATGTGTGTATGTTCAAGATATCCTATGTCACGTTTCTTCAAGAAATGTAGACAAGCCTCTATACCCTGATCATGATTAATGATCGTATAAAGTGAACTTACGTCCATCGTAATGAGGAGATAACCATTGACCCAATTGACCTCTTCAATTTTATTGAGGAAGTCTTTTGTGTCTCTTGTATACGAGGGGAGGCATGTGACATACTCCCTCAAGAAGTGATCTATGTATTTGGAGATGTTCTCGTTGACACTCCCTATTGATGAAACAATAGGTCTCCCTGGTGGTCTTGTAGCATTTTTGTGGATTTTGGGCAATAAGTATATTATGGGGAGTTTTGGGTAATCCTTTTTAAGAAAGCAAAACTCTGGCCATGTGAGTAACCCGGTTTCTTGCCAAAGAGACAGCTTTTCCCATGTGTTGGTTATGCTAAAATTATACTCTGTGAAGTTACTAGGCACATAAAAATTTCTATCACTGAGTTGTTTATATGCTTCTTCAATGTATAGTTGTCTTCCCCAGAGTACAATGTTACCTCCCTTGTCAGATGGTCTGATAATGACACTGGTATCTTCAGCCAGAGAGGTAATAAAATCCCTTTGTTGTTTAGTTAAATTGAATTTTACATTCCTAGTTTGTGTCATTTTATACTTGAATTTATTCAGCTCTTTGTTAACAACTTCATGGAAAGTATCTAATGAGTCATGTGGCAGTACTGGACAAAAGATGGATTTGGGTTTAAACGGGGTAGAAGCTGCCCTGTCAGTGCTTATAGACTGTGAGTGTATATCATCATCATTGTTATTTGTTACACCCCCCAGATCATACACAGTTTCAAGTACAGTGGCATCACCTACAGTTAGATTAGAAAAATCACTGGCTTCATTAGATATGTTAGTCACATTAGAGGTTTGTTTGGTGTTAAATAAGGAATGCCATTTTCTCAGCTTCAATTTACGAATAAATTTGAAAATGTCAACCCTTGTGTTTGTATAATTAAACAACTCGGTTGGACAAAAGGTCAGTCCTAAGCATAAAGTAGTCTTTTCTTTAAGAGTCAGTGTTCTTGCCGATAAATTAATGATTGTTTGATTTACCATTGATTCATCCATGATTACTTGTCTCTGGTTTGGCCTCCACGTCTGGTTCCCACTGGCTCTCTGTTTGATGCTCCTCTGTTTTCTTTTGAGGCGTTTCTTCTTTGAGCGGGTCTGCCTCTTGTTCTTCCTCTCCCCCGACTTTGTCCACTCACTCCTTGGGGTGCTGATTGTGACTGTTCTTTTTGTCGACGTGTTCTCAGCACCCGGAACTCGTCTAAAAAAGTCGCTGGCTTTGAAGAAATTTCCACATCTGAGACGCTGCTAGTTGTTGTCCCCGATATATCTGAATCTGTGTCACTGATATATACACGATCTTGGTTGGTTGGTGGAACATTGGGATCAGTAGTAGCGTCTTCACGGACAGTTCCTTGACTGTATAGGTGGTCGTATTTCGGGCTATAAGTTAAGATCCGTCCACTCTCGTAGTCACCACAATCCCTGTGCAACTTTCTCTGTTTTCGGAACTTAATGTCGTCTTCATATTTTTTTATTCTTCCTTTGAGGTCATCTTTGAATTTTTTAATGTCCTCTTGTTCTGTGCTACTGCTGAATTCTTCATCCAGCTGTTTAAGTTCTTTGATAATGATTTCCCGATCTTCCCACGCATATTTCACTAGTATGCCCAGCATGTTTTTGGAACTGGCAGCAGAGTTGGCTGCCCAGTCGTCCAGCATTTTGGGATTCGGTGATTCATGGGATGGAGTTATATAGATTCGTAATCCCCGTGGTATCATATCTTTGTCCATGTAATCTTGTAGGGAGATCGCCTCCCACCACTTGGAGGTTTCTTGTTTCTTAAGTTTCTCGTATCTTTTTAATTTTGTGTTTAGCACATTTTCAGTAGTTTTTTCCGTTGCTGTGTTTATTTTTGTGCCCTTGCCTGGTGCTCTGGCAAATAATGTTAGTGCCTCTCTCCGTCTTTCTTCCTCATCATCCATCTTGGTTTCACGGTGTCAGAGACCCCGTTTTGCAAAGTTTACCCGACGTTTACACTCGTCACAGTAGATAGGAAATGTACGGTTGTGAAATACCGCTCCTTAACTCTCTAAATTGTGCAATGGCTCCCCCGCCTTTCGTAGGCAGTTCCTGGTGCTGAATACCCTCCGGAATCCCGTGGACAAATGAACATTTAGCAAAGATCACTGCGAGTCCTCCCGCTGACATACATAAGTATTCTCATTTGTCAATAATGTTTCCTGCATGCTAGCGCACAATTACAGGTAGGCAAAACACGAAGCAACCACGTCCCCGTCAACCCGGAAGTGCACTCACATACAAGTATACGAGCGTCCCCCAGTCAGCGTGTCCGCGGCTTCAGGCTTACCTTACCCTGTCTGTGGCAGCAGCGTAATCCACGATCTCCTTTACCAGGAAAGTTCTTCTTTAACGGATTCAGCCGGCATGCGATCCCTCCAATAATAGTCCATACACAATGTGGGTCCTTCTGGGATCAGTCCCGTCGCCAGGTGGAGCGTCCTCCGGTAGTGACCCAAGCCGGTATCAAATTGTATCAAAACTTCAAATAATGACGCTCACTCGGGAGTCCATTGCAACCATAGAGGTTTAATAAAGTGAACCGCTACGCGTTTCGACACAGAAAGTGTCTTGATCACACGATTTTCACAGTGCTACGTGACGTGTATAAGTAAACAGTAAACATAGAAAAGGCACTACATTGGGAGCAAGCCCTTTCTGCTCCGTTTTTTGGCATCCATCTTGGAACAGTACCCACAGTCAGTATATAATGTTACACACAATGTATGATCCTGAACAAAATGCAAACATCAATACATAAATATATTGTATATGCTATTGTTCTTAATTAAAAAGCGGTATAAGTACCCATGAGACATCTCTAATTCAAAACGATGTTCAACCATGATTGTACATGCATGTGTGTCGATTGCTTGAGCCTAAATAAAGTTCAAACATAATTGATTGTTAAACAATGGTTGAACATCGTTTTGAATTAGAGATGTCTCATGGGTACTTATACCGCTTTTTAATTAAGAACAATAGCATATACAATATATTTATGTATTGATGTTTGCATTTTGTTCAGGATCATACATTGTGTGTAACATTATATACTGACTGTGGGTACTGTTCCAAGATGGATGCCAAAAAACGGAGCAGAAAGGGCTTGCTCCCAATGTAGTGCCTTTTCTATGTTTACTGTTTACTTATACACGTCACGTAGCACTGTGAAAATCGTGTGATCAAGACACTTTCTGTGTCGAAACGCGTAGCGGTTCACTTTATTAAACCTCTATGGTTGCAATGGACTCCCGAGTGAGCGTCATTATTTGAAGTTTTGATACAATTTGATACCGGCTTGGGTCACTACCGGAGGACGCTCCACCTGGCGACGGGACTGATCCCAGAAGGACCCACATTGTGTATGGACTATTATTGGAGGGATCGCATGCCGGCTGAATCCGTTAAAGAAGAACTTTCCTGGTAAAGGAGATCGTGGATTACGCTGCTGCCACAGACAGGGTGAGGTAAGCCTGAAGCCGCGGACACGCTGACTGGGGGACGCTCGTATACTTGTATGTGAGTGCACTTCCGGGTTGACGGGGACGCGGTTGCTTCGTGTTTTGCCTACCTGTAATTGTGCGCTAGCATGCAGGAAACATTATTGACAAATGAGAATACTTATGTATGTCAGCGGGAGGACTCGCAGTGATCTTTGCTAAATGTTCATTTGTCCACGGGATTCCGGAGGGTATTCAGCACCAGGAACTGCCTACGAAAGGCGGGGGAGCCATTGCACAATTTAGAGAGTTAAGGAGCGGTATTTCACAACCGTACATTTCCTATCTACTGTGACGAGTGTAAACGTCGGGTAAACTTTGCAAAACGGGGTCTCTGACACCGTGAAACCAAGATGGATGATGAGGAAGAAAGACGGAGAGAGGCACTAACATTATTTGCCAGAGCACCAGGCAAGGGCACAAAAATAAACACAGCAACGGAAAAAACTACTGAAAATGTGCTAAACACAAAATTAAAAAGATACGAGAAACTTAAGAAACAAGAAACCTCCAAGTGGTGGGAGGCGATCTCCCTACAAGATTACATGGACAAAGATATGATACCACGGGGATTACGAATCTATATAACTCCATCCCATGAATCACCGAATCCCAAAATGCTGGACGACTGGGCAGCCAACTCTGCTGCCAGTTCCAAAAACATGCTGGGCATACTAGTGAAATATGCGTGGGAAGATCGGGAAATCATTATCAAAGAACTTAAACAGCTGGATGAAGAATTCAGCAGTAGCACAGAACAAGAGGACATTAAAAAATTCAAAGATGACCTCAAAGGAAGAATAAAAAAATATGAAGACGACATTAAGTTCCGAAAACAGAGAAAGTTGCACAGGGATTGTGGTGACTACGAGAGTGGACGGATCTTAACTTATAGCCCGAAATACGACCACCTATACAGTCAAGGAACTGTCCGTGAAGACGCTACTACTGATCCCAATGTTCCACCAACCAACCAAGATCGTGTATATATCAGTGACACAGATTCAGATATATCGGGGACAACAACTAGCAGCGTCTCAGATGTGGAAATTTCTTCAAAGCCAGCGACTTTTTTAGACGAGTTCCGGGTGCTGAGAACACGTCGACAAAAAGAACAGTCACAATCAGCACCCCAAGGAGTGAGTGGACAAAGTCGGGGGAGAGGAAGAACAAGAGGCAGACCCGCTCAAAGAAGAAACGCCTCAAAAGAAAACAGAGGAGCATCAAACAGAGAGCCAGTGGGAACCAGACGTGGAGGCCAAACCAGAGACAAGTAATCATGGATGAATCAATGGTAAATCAAACAATCATTAATTTATCGGCAAGAACACTGACTCTTAAAGAAAAGACTACTTTATGCTTAGGACTGACCTTTTGTCCAACCGAGTTGTTTAATTATACAAACACAAGGGTTGACATTTTCAAATTTATTCGTAAATTGAAGCTGAGAAAATGGCATTCCTTATTTAACACCAAACAAACCTCTAATGTGACTAACATATCTAATGAAGCCAGTGATTTTTCTAATCTAACTGTAGGTGATGCCACTGTACTTGAAACTGTGTATGATCTGGGGGGTGTAACAAATAACAATGATGATGATATACACTCACAGTCTATAAGCACTGACAGGGCAGCTTCTACCCCGTTTAAACCCAAATCCATCTTTTGTCCAGTACTGCCACATGACTCATTAGATACTTTCCATGAAGTTGTTAACAAAGAGCTGAATAAATTCAAGTATAAAATGACACAAACTAGGAATGTAAAATTCAATTTAACTAAACAACAAAGGCATTTTATTACCTCTCTGGCTGAAGATACCAGTGTCATTATCAGACCATCTGACAAGGGAGGTAACATTGTACTCTGGGGAAGACAACTATACATTGAAGAAGCATATAAACAACTCAGTGATAGAAATTTTTATGTGCCTAGTAACTTCACAGAGTATAATTTTAGCATAACCAACACATGGGAAAAGCTGTCTCTTTGGCAAGAAACCGGGTTACTCACATGGCCAGAGTTTTGCTTTCTTAAAAAGGATTACCCAAAACTCCCCATAATATACTTATTGCCCAAAATCCACAAAAATGCTACAAGACCACCAGGGAGACCTATTGTTTCATCAATAGGGAGTGTCAACGAGAACATCTCCAAATACATAGATCACTTCTTGAGGGAGTATGTCACATGCCTCCCCTCGTATACAAGAGACACAAAAGACTTCCTCAATAAAATTGAAGAGGTCAATTGGGTCAATGGTTATCTCCTCATTACGATGGACGTAAGTTCACTTTATACGATCATTAATCATGATCAGGGTATAGAGGCTTGTCTACATTTCTTGAAGAAACGTGACATAGGATATCTTGAACATACACACATGATCATCGATATGCTGAAAATTTGTCTAAGTAACAACATCTTCATGTTTGATGGCAATCTTTTTAAGCAAGTACGCGGGACCGCGATGGGTTCGTGCTTTGCGCCAAGCTTTGCAAATTTGTTCTTAGGAAAATGGGAGGAGGAGATTCGCAGGGATGAGAATTTACAGTCTGGTTTCAATTCAGTTGTAACTTGGATAAGGTACATCGATGATTTGTTTGTCATCTGGAGGGGCACAGAACCTGAGGCACAGGCCTTCATTAATGCACTCAATACGAATCCTTACAACATCACACTCACTGCAAACATCAACAGAGAAAAATTGGAATTCCTTGACACAATGGTTATGGTAGAACAGGACAAACTAGTGACCAGTTTGCACAGGAAGGAAACAGCTGGAAACAGCCTCCTCCATGCTCACAGTGCTCATCCTGAAGCTCTCAAGTGGAGTATTCCATTTGGAGAGCTATTGAGAGCAAGGAGGAACTGTAGTACTGATGCCATGTATGAATGTGAACAAGTTAAGATGTTGAGTAGGTTCAGAGAACGAGGGTATCCAGAATGGACTCTGAAAAGAGCAGTAAACAAAATAAAAGAGACAACTAGATCAAGCACCCTAGAAACTAAACAACCCACACCCAGCGAAGAAACAGTGACTAGAGTAATCACCACCTTCAACCAGGGATCTGAGAAAATCAAGAAAATACTGGTAGACAATTGGAAAATTTTAAAAACTGACAATGTAATTGGTTCCAGTATAGGAGATAGACCCCTGATCACCTATCGGAAAGGGAAGAGTCTCAAAGACATCTTGATGAAAGGCGATATCTCTGAAATCCCCAATCGTAACAAATACAACCTCAAAGGTTTCTATCCCTGTGGTCACTGTAGGGCCTGTAATTCTAGCCACATGGTACAAGATTTTGAGATTCCAGGTAGGAATCAAAACAAAAAGATTGAACAATTCTTAACGTGCAGCACCAACTTTGTGATATACATTTTAGTGTGCCCGTGCAAACTGAGGTATGTAGGCAGTATGACTTGCATGGTTAAGAAAAGAGTTCAGGAGCACCTACGGGCCATTACCAACAAAGATTTACATTACCCGATTGCCCGTCACTTCCAGGAGAAACACCAATCGAACAATTCTTTGTTGAGATTTTTTGCCATTGAACAAATCAACACACCCAAAAGAGGCGGTAATAGAGAACTAGCTCTTAGGAAAAAGGAATCGAAATGGATTATAGAACTGGAAACTAGATTTCCAGGAGGGCACAATCTTGATGAAGAATTGGCAAGCCATTTGTATGATGATTAGTTTTTGTATATACTGTATGCTGTTATTGCATCTTAAAACTGCAGTGTAAATATTGTGTTTTTAATTGTGTGCTCTGTTTTCTATTGTTGTTTTAGGAGGAAAGGAAGGGACCCTTCAATGGCACTGGTGGGCATAGATTTCACGGGCACCCTACCCTTTTCTTCATCGAAAATCATCCAAGCACTCTCCAACAAGTAAAGTGACAAAACTTTTGGTTAATCTTTACCTTCTTAGAGACTCATATTTATCCACTTTTTTCTTGTCTTTCACGGTTTGGGGCCTTTTGATTTTGCAAAGTTGCCTGGGGAAGTATTTACAGGATTCATGAAAGGTATCTACACAAAGCCACTAGAGCGCGTACAAAAGGGTTCCACCGATTGTGTATAATCAATAGTATTGTTGCAAAGGCACTTGCCTGTTAAACAATCAATTATGTTTGAACTTTATTTAGGCTCAAGCAATCGACACACATGCATGTACAATCATGGTTGAACATCGTTTTGAATTAGAGATGTCTCATGGGTACTTATACCGCTTTTTAATTAAGAACAATAGCATATACAATATATTTATGTATTGATGTTTGCATTTTGTTCAGGATCATACATTGTGTGTAACATTATATACTGACTGTGGGTACTGTTCCAAGATGGATGCCAAAAAACGGAGCAGAAAGGGCTTGCTCCCAATGTAGTGCCTTTTCTATGTTTACTGTTTACTTATACACGTCACGTAGCACTGTGAAAATCGTGTGATCAAGACACTTTCTGTGTCGAAACGCGTAGCGGTTCACTTTATTAAACCTCTATGGTTGCAATGGACTCCCAAGTGAGCGTCATTATTTGAAGTTTTGATACAATATAAATATATATATATGCATATATATATTCACAGTAAAAACCATAGGTTTCAGGCACGTTATAGTTAGGAATTAGCATTTAAAAAACCTCAGAAATTCACTGAAAAAACCATAGGTTTCAGGGGTGTTATAGTTAGCTGGACTTTTCACTTGTACAAAACCATTGAAATTTCCCCGTTAAAGTTAGTTCAGCTAACTATAACTCGCGCGCCCGCAATGCACTGCTGATGACGTCACATATTACATCACTCATGACATGGTCAGTGACATCACTCATGACATCACTGATGACATCTCAAATGACATCACTGATGACATCATCCAGTGAATGTGTGTTTTTCAGAAAATTAAATATGTTTTATATATGTATATCTCAAAGTCGATGGAAGAATAAATGGGTATATAAGTGTCTAAATGGATGATTTGTTTTTGAAAAATTGATTGTGTAACTGACTGATTAAGTGTATCATAGTGAATACATGGCTTAGTGAGTAATGTTTAAATATGTAAATATCTGTATCAGTCTCTCACTTTGTGTATAAGTGGCTGCATGGGTTGGTGAGTAGCTACATGGGTGTCTATATAGGTTATTAGTTGGTTTTTTGAGTATCAGTCTGAGTGTCTGTATGGTTCGGTGGGGGGTATTACGTAGTGCATAGGTGCATGAATGAGTGACTCACTCTTTGTATGTGTTGAAGACAGCATGTGTGCAGGACTGTATGGGTGGATGAGTGTGTGTATGGGTGTGTTAGTGAGTGAATGACTGTCTCAATAGTGTCTTTATGAGTAACTACATATGTTTTAAACTAGTATATGTGACTATTGGTGTATATAAGTGAGTATATGTGAGAGTGAGAGATTGAAAGAGTTCCTGTATGAATAAGTATGTGTTTCTATAAGTGATTGTTTAAAAGACTAAGTACGTGTAAGTTTCTGTAGAAGTAAGTGTGGTAGTGTGTGTATAACTGTATATGCAAATAAATGTATGTTTGATTCTTTATTAGCATGAGTGACTATGTGTGTGAGTAACTCTATGGATGAGTGGCATTGTGTAACAGGATGTATAGGTGTATGAGTACATATGATGAGTGAATACATGTAGGAGTGACTGTATAGGACTGTTGGTGAATGAGTGGATGAGTATGTGGATCTTAGAATTACTGAAGAGGTTGTTGTAACTGGTATTGGTATGTCCATTGTTTTGAAAAGTTTAGTCTCTATTTTTGAATGTGTGTATCAAAGGTTATATTAGGGGGAGAGGAGGTCTGCCACTCTATCACAAGGATGATGTCATCAGTGATGTCATCAGTGATGTCATTTGAGATGTCATCAGTGATGTTATGAGTGATGTCACTGACCATGTCATGAGAGATGTAATATGTGACGTCATCAGCAGTGCATTGCGGGCGTGCGAGTTATAGTTAGCTGAACTAACTATAACGGGGGAATTTCAATGGTTTTGTACAAGTGAAAAGTCCAGCTAACTATAACACCCCTGAAACCTATGGTTTTTTCAGTGAATTTCTGAGGTTTTTTAAATGCTAATTCCTAACTATAACGTGCCTGAAACCTATGGTTTTTACTGTGAATTTCAAAGGTTTTTTAAATGCTAATTTCTAACTATGCCTACAGAGATAGGGCATGTGAAGAAAGAAGAAAAAATGCACAGAAAGAAAAAAGAGAAGTGCAGAAAGAAGCAACAGAAGTCCTCAAAGACGAAGAAAAGTGCAGGAAGAAGGATAATGTGCAGAAAGAACAAAAAGAAGAGCAGAAAGAAGCCTTGTTGCAAAATCATCCTGTACCCTCAACTTTTTCAGACGGATACTGGTGGTAACTGAGTCTGACTAACCAGTCCTAGAGCCAGTGCTATGTTAAAAGACACTTAGAATACAGTGAAAACACCTACATACACTAGGGAACATTATGCGTTGGGGTTCCCCTGTGATTAGCATGACCTCCTCTGTAAGCCCCTAGTATATAATAGGGCAGGGGGATTAAAACTACCTCTTAAAACAGGCCACAGGGCGTTTTTGCACACGTTAACTCAGGCCCGTCCCCTCCCTTTACCACTGTGTAAACACGCCCTGTGTCTGTTTTTAGTTGGGAGATCAAGTTCATTTGAATCCTGAGGGTCCCTAGGGTCCAACTAGCCCACTAGGTACTCCAGTAAGTGCCACAGAGCTACGTTGCAGAGAGGTGTAAAAAGTGGCAGCCTGGACCACCTCTCTGCAATGCAGCTCAGTGGCGCTTACTGGAAGCACTTGGTGGGCTAGTTAGCCCCCAGGGGCCCTCAGTATTGAAGGAAAATTATATCCCCAATTTAAAATGTGCCATAGTGCGTGTTTGCACACGTCACCTCAGGCCCCGTCCCCTCCCTTCACCACTGTGTAAACGCGCCCTGTGGCTGTTCTAAGTTGAGAGATTAAGTCCCCTTGAATCCTAAGCGTCCCTAGGGTCAAACTAGACCACTAGGTACCTCCAGTAAGCGCCACAGAGCTGCGTTGCAGAGAGGTGTAAAAAGGGGCTTGGCCTCAGAACACCTGTCTGCAGCGCAGCTCCCTGGTGCATACTGGAGATGCCTGTTGGGCTAGTTGGCCCTCAGGGACCCTCAGTATTGAAGAGGAATTAATTCCCCAACTTACAACTCGCCAGGGGGCGCGTTTGCAGAGTGCTGCAAGGAGGGGGCGTGGCCTCCGGCACGATGCCAGTCTTTTATTTATTTTAATTTTTTAAGAAGGGGGGCTGTGTGGTTCCCCTTCTTATTCTAATGTATTGGCCCTGATGACCCCATCCCCCAGGACCTGTCTCCTAATTATATTTTTTTGACCCCAATCCCCAGGGCCGGCCACTGTTTTTTATTATTTTTAAAATATATATATTTATAGACACACCTAGGACATGCTGGACAAACCGTACGTACCTATCACCATGACGATTTGCGTGATATTCATTAAAAGGCGACTATGCATACAATGAATCCACGTGGAATGTATTTACACCACTAGTGAAGCTCTGACATGTCTGATGCCCTACCATGCCTAATCCCGGTAGACACCCTTGTCGTTTATTTATACAAACATGGGTAGCTATTGACGGGCACATTTAATACACATGCACACCAAGCCATTCAAAGGGGATTCGACAAAAATTTGACCAAAACTATGCAAGAAACCCCCCTTACGGTTAATAAAATACACATCCACTGCCGGATGTGTAATACTTTTTATTTTACTCTCTGGAAAGGGGACGAACATCACTTGAGAGTCACAGCGCGCTCCTGGCAGAGCCCAATGCTGTGTTACACCCACCATTGCCTGCTGAGTGCCACACACCTCTGTGTTGTATTCCACTAGCTAGTGCATATGCTATGACACTCTCTAGCCCATGTGCACTGTAACACCACCCCGTGAATATGTCATGCCACACTTGTCTTCGCACGGGTTATATTGCCCCATCTAACGTGCCTTCCTCGATGCCTATGTTATAACGCACAGTGCTATGCCATATCTTTGTCACAGTGCATATGCAACGTTACACTCCCCAGCACATATTTTATATTACAACTTTAGAGACTAGTTAGGTTACACAACACTGCCCTGTGCATATTACACTCCAAGGCGCATATCGCATAGCACGCGCTAGTGCCTGTGCTATCTCGCGCTCTCCAATGAATCTGTCATTGCGCACAATGTATTGCATATTATATTTCACGCCCGGTTCATCTTATATCACACTTTTTGGTGCATAGTTTATACCATACACTATATCTAGTTTTCATTTTCAATCGTGCTCTTAGGACTATGTTCTATATAACACTGTGTTCACCTACCCTTTTCACGGGCATTACATTTTGCGATAGGGGGTGGAGGGTCAGGGGGTGTTTCTGCCAAGTGAGCCCGGAGTCACAGTCACAAACGTCCTCTTCTTCCTGAATAAAAGTGAGATTATGCTGCATACTTGTTCATATTTTAAGTAGTTCGCACAGACACACGTTTTAAAAACAATAAAGTTCCTAATACCCGCCTTCTCTGAACAGTTAGCTTGCTGCCCCATCCCCCTCCTCCCTATCCTCTGTTGTGTGAATCCATGGACTAGCCTCCTCCCTCCTGCCATGCATGGTCTGATGTGCTGCCACTGCCCTCAATTTAGTATGATGTACCAGTCCACTCCTCCTGCCCTCCATTGCCCAATTCTATGCCCCATCATTGACCTCCTTCTTAAACTCTGTGCTTAGCTTGCTGCCCCTATTCTCCTTCCCCCTGCCCTCCGATGTCTTTGTGTATGCCCCTGCTCCATCCTTTTTGCCCACCATGTTCCATGGACCTGCCACTCCTATCTACTCTGAGTGTTCTGTTGAGCTGCCACTCCCCTCCCACCTGCCTAGCATTGTCAGATGACTGTAACCTGTCCCTGCCACCTCCACCCTGCCTGTCCACATGCCATGCCCCTATCCTCTTCCTCCTGTCCTACATGGTCCATTGTACTGCCACACCCTTCTGCCCTCCCTGGTTTGTTGTGCTGCAACTACTCCTCCTGCCTGCCCCATGCGGTCTGTTGTGAGGCCCCTTCCCCTGAACTTTCTTGTCTGTGCACAGGTCCTGACCCTCCCTTCTTTCCTCCATCGTCCTTTGTGCATGCCCCTGCACCCTCCTTCTTGCCCATCATAGCCATTGTGCTACCACTAACCCTCCCACTTGCCATGCATGGTCTTCTGTGCTGCCATGGCCCTTCCCACCTTCCCTGTGTGGTCAGTTAGCTGCCCCTGAACCCCTCCCACCTTCCCTCCATGGTCTGTGTGTATGCCATCACAGTCTCACTGTTGCTCTTCATGGTGTGTCTTGCTTCTAGTGCCCATCCTGCCTGACCTCCATGGCTATCTTGCTGCTCCTGCCCTGCCCCCTTGCCCCCAGCCCTCTGTTTAAATGTGCAGACCCCTACTCCCTCCCTCCTGGCTTGTCTGTTCCATTGTAATGCCCCTGATCCATCCCTCCTGCCCTTTATGGTCTGTTATGCTGCAGCTTTCTCTCCTGTCTGTCCATTATGGTCCTGCCTCTTGCCCCTCTTTTCTCTGTTGTCCATGTGCATGGTCCTGTCCCCTCCCTCTTGCTTTCTATGGATTGTTGTGCTGCACTCCCGTCCCGCATGCCCTGTGTGGTGCATTGTGCTGCTGCAAACCCTGATGCCTGCCCTGCAGGGTCAGTTTGGTGCACCTCTCCATGTCCCTCCTGTCCTCTGTTATCCAAGTCCATGTCCCTACCCCATTTCCTTCCATGATCCAATGTACCATACTTGCGAACATTTTGAACTTGGTAAGAGGGAGATTTTGAAAAAAAACTGGGGTATTGATTTTCCCCTTTGAGTTACATTGAAAAAGAGGAGATTGTAGACAGGAGACAGATAAAATGAAGCCCATTTGAGCTTAAAAACATTGGACGTTTCCTGGCTGAATCGGGTCTGTTGGCATGTATGGTTGTACTACCATTGCCTCTTCCTTCTGCCTACAATGGTCTATTACATTGCCACAGCCTCTCTTGCAAGTCCTGTATTGTTGGATTGTTGCCCCTGCCCCCCTTTCCACTGCCCTCCATAGTCTGTTGTGCTGCCACGGCCCTTCCTGCCTGCTCAGTGTGGTTAAATTGTTGCCTTTGCACCCTCCTACCTGCCTTCAATTTTCAGAGTCCGTGCCCCTGGCCTCTGCCTCTCAACAGTATCCTAATGAACAACTAGATTGCTAACATTCTATATTTATTACAAAAGTGTGGAACGCCTGACGTCATCTTGATGTAATCAAAACTGTAATACCTAGAGCATTTCCTTTAGAAATTACATATATGAGAGGGTCTTATTGGCATCAAAATTATGGTTAGTGCTCTAAAAGACTAAAATAAGGACATATTTTCTGAGTTTTCAAATAGCGACAAAGCACTTTTAAATTATTTGTTACCTTTATGTTTTTTTATCCAGTTGACCACTTGATTAAATGTTGCACTTAGGGGAGAGGATGTGGTGTTACTTCCAGAACTGCAGACTTTGCAACTGGGGAACCAGGTTGGAGTTTCTGCTTCAGCTCGACATTCTGTGATCCTGGTCAAATCACTTAGTCTCCCCATGTCTACAACCAAAATGAATTTGTTCTTGTGTGATGTAACCAATGCTCATATAAGCACTCCAATACCTGACAAGTCTGCACTATATAACACTGCAAAAACACAAAATAATAAGTGTTTTGCACACTTCTGTCATTGGGCTGTATTTGGGCTACATCTGGGTGATTTTGGGCTACATTTGGGCTCTTTTGTCTCTGGTGGCCATCTTGGGAGATTTATTTGTTATGAAGTTTCCTAATTTCCACATGTACTGCAGTCTCCTCAGTAGGAAATGCTTTCATTTTTTTACTTTGATTCCATCATGAAGGTATTCAGATATGTCACACATTTGGCATAAATTCTGAATGTTAGCACTCTAGTTGCTCATTAGATCACTGTAGTAAAACTACTGTTCACCATGGAAGTCTGCTTCTGGTATTAAAAGTGCATGTTTCAGTCTGCATGTCAGAATTTTTTAATGAAATAGAAGAGGATTTGAGAAGTCACTCAAAATGTGCCCTCATTTTCTTTCTTCAGCATTAATCATAATTTCTATGGCAAAATGATGAACCCCCTCATTGTGTTCCTTTTTAAATTAAATGTTTTAAGTGTTGCCAGTTTATTCCAATCAAGATGGCTTCAGGTGTGCCATACTTTTGTCATAATGAAGACAGTAAGCGCTCTAGTTGCTTTTAAGAACACTCTGGGACATTCTGTCATTGGGCTATACTTGGGCTACATCTGGGTGATATTTGGGCTACATTTGGGCTCTTTTGTCTCTGGTTGCCATCTTGGCAGACTTATTTGTTATGAAGTTTCCTAATTTCCTCATTTACTGCAGTCTCCTCAGTAGGAAATACTTTCAGTTTTTTACTTTGATTCCAAAGTCATTCAGATGTGTCACACATTTGCCATAAATTCAGAATGTTAGCACTCTTTTTGCTCATTAGATCACTGTAGTAAAGCTACTGCTCACCAGGGAAAACTGCTGCTGGTATTGAAAGTGCATGTTTCAGTCTGCATGTCAGAATTTTTTAATGAAATATTAGAGGATTTGAGAAGTCACTCATCAAAATGTGCCCTAATTTTTCTTTCTGCAGCACTAATCATACCTTTTATGGAAAAATGAACCCCCTCATTTTGTTCCTTTTTAAATTAAATGTTTTAAGAGTTACCACTTTAATCCAAGCAAGATGGCTTCAGGTGTGCCATACGTTTATCATAAGTAGGACTGTTAGCGCTCTAGTTGTTCTTTGGAACACTCTGGGAAGCTGCAGTAGAACACAAAGGAATCAACTGACAGTCTCTGCCCTTGTTGGATGTACATGTTTTACTGAGAATGTCAGACTTCATTCTCACATGACTGAGTAAGATAATGTGAATTTACAGAAAATAAGCTCTCAGTTTAGCTTAGAGATCACCTTCCAAACCTCTGTGGGAAAAGCATGAGAAAATATTTTTCTCTCAATCATGATATCCCAGCAGAAGGCTTTTTCACATGGTGAAATCACCTTAGAACATACCACAATTCCTAAAATGAGTATGGTACCATCAACAAATGATTTATAATGTAACTAAAGTCTTAAAACCTTCTATTAACTGCAATGCTTTTTAATGAGGTGCTATCATGTATATTGGTCCCAAGATGGCTGCCAACACTTCTTGGATGAAGTGCTGACAGCCAATCAGATCTCAGGATGAGATGTGTGGTTAGGCTCCGCCCACATATATATATGATTTTACTTTTGATTTTCTCATGAACTACTGAACAGATTGACACCAGACCTGCAAAAGGCACATCCCTGACCTGAGGACTACCTCTCTGCAAATTTCAAGTAATTCTGTTCAGCCGTTCGGGCTGTACCTTGGACTAAAGGTCCCTATGGAAAATGCGTTTTGGGACACCCCTTTTTTCTCAGCCCCCGCTTGACGAATCCCCCCGAGACTTTCAGGGTAGGAGCGGAGCGCCCCACCTATTTTGAAAATTTCACGAGGATTTGTCAACCGGCGCCAAAGTTATTCCAAATAGAATGTTGCGGATTTCCTTTGGAAACACGGTCCTAACTATAACTATCTACTGGCGACCGCCAGTAGATAATCTATATATATATATATATATATTCAATGAAAAAACCAAAGGTTTCACACATGTTATAGTTAGCTGGACATTTCACTCGTAAAAAACCAATGAAATTCCCCCATTATAGTTAGTTCAGCTAACTATAACTCGCGCGCCCGCAATGCACTACTGATGACGTCACATATTACATCACTCATGACATGGTCAGTGACATCACTCATGACATCACTGATGACATCTCAAATGACATCACTGATGACATCATCCAGTGAATGTGTGTTTTTCTGAAAATTAAATATGTTTTATATATGTATATCTCAAGGTCGATGGAAGAATAAATGAGTATATAAGTGTCTAAATTGATGATTTGTTTCTGAAAAATTGATTGTATAACTGACTGATTAAGTGTATCTCTTTGAATACATGGCTTAGTGAGTAATGTTTAAATGTGTAAATACCTGTATCAGTCTCTCACTTTGTATATAAGTGGCTGCATGGGTTGGTGAGTAGCTACATGAGTGTCTATATAGGTTAATAGTTGGTTTTTTGAGTATCAGTATGAGTGTCTGAGTGTCTTCATGGTGCGGTGGGGGTATTACGTAGTGCATAGATGCATGAATGAGTGACTCACTGTTTGTATGTGTTGAAGACAGCATGTGTGCAGGACTGTATGGGTGGATGAGTGTGTGCATGGGTGTGTTAGTGAGTGAATGACTGTCTCAATAGTGTCTTCATAAGTAACTACATATGTTTTAAACTAGTATATGTGACTATTGGTGTTTATAAGTGAGTATATGTGAGAGTGAGAGATTGGTAGACTTCCTGTATGAATAAGTATGTGTTTCTATAAGTGATTGTTTAAAAGACTAAGTATGTGTAAGTTTCTGTAAAAGTAAGTGTGGTGGTGTGTGTATAACTGTATATGCAAGTAAATGGATGTTTGATTCTTTATTAGCATGAGTGACTATGTGTGAGTAACTCTATGGATGAGTGGCATTGTGTTACAGGATGTTTAGGTGTATGAGTACATATGATGTGTGAGTACATGTATGAGTGACTGTATAGGATTGTTGGTGGATGAGTGGATGTGTATGTGGATCTTAGAATTACTGAATAGGTTGTTGTAACTGTTATTGGTATGTCCATTTTTTTGAAAATTTTAGTCTCTATTTTTGAATGTTTGTATCAAAGGTTATATTAGGGTGAGAGGAGGTCTACCACTCTGTCACAAGGATAATGTCATCAGTGATGTCATTTGAGATGTCATCAGTGATGTCATGAGTGATGTCATTGACCATGTCATGAGTGATGTAATATGTGACGTCATCAGTAGTGCATTGCGGGCGCGCGAGTTATAGTTAGCTGAACTAACTATAACGGGGGAATTTCATTGGTTTTTTACGAGTGAAATGTCCAGCTAACTATAACATGTGTGAAACCTTTGGTTTTTTCATTGAATTTCTAAGGTTTTTTAAATGCTAATTCCTAACTATAACGTGTGTGAAACCCATGGTTTTTTCAGTGAATTTCAAAGGTTTTTTAAATGCTAATTCCTAACTATAACGTGTGTGAAACCCATGGTTTTTTCAGTGAATTTGCAAGGTTTTTTAAATGCTAATTTTTTTTTTTTTCTTCTTTTTTTTTTTACATATTTTTATTTTCATTTTCTATCCTTTTTTAAAGACTATGGTTAAATTTTTAAAATTCTACAATATGTTTTTATTTTACATTTTTTATAAAATAAACAGATAAAATTTATTAGCAATACATTTTTTCCTTTTTTTTAATTTTTTTTAGTGCGCATACGGTAAGCTTACGGTAAGCGTACGGTTTACGCAATGTCCGTAATTTATCTACGCTGTTTGCGTATAGTTACGCAATTTGCGTAGCCGCGCGTACTCCACGTGGGTCGCGTACGCGTGTACGCTACACGCGCACGTTACGCGGAAGTGTCGGGGAGTGACTGTTATGCGCATGCGCGCGAGCACGTGTCTTTTTTACGCGCATGCGTACTTTTGCCGTAAGCGCACCGTAAGCGTACGGTGGGTCATGTGATCATGAAACACAACTTTTGATTGGTTGAAACTACTTTCAGTTCTAGAACTCTCCTACACCACACCCATTCCCCTTATTTCTGCTTGTGATCCCTTAGGAGAAGGAGCTGGGTTGTCTTTGTGATACGATGGCAGAACAGCAGAGCTCTTCTGAGAGTGAGGCTAGCAGCACTACCTTGAGGCAGAGAGCGAGGAAACAAAAGACCTCTTACGTATGGGAGTATTTTACTTTTCCAGAAGGCCAGCAAAAGGTAAATGCACCCTTAGTGACTTGCAAGCTGTGTAAGCGTGTACTTTCAAGAGGGAATCCTGACAGGAAGTATTCCTTTGGGAATCACACCATGATGAGACACCTTAAGGATGTACACAGAAGGACACATGCTCGACTTACTGAAGGTAACCCTTCAGTAAATCAACCAAGCACATCCACAGCAGCTCAGCCTGGACCATCATCTGCAGGGCCGAGTCCTTCTTCTGCAGGTCAGGTGAGCCCTAAATCTGTGGGGGGAGCATCTCCTTTTTCTGGTCCTCTGGAAATTAACCCTCGGTTTGCGAGGGTTGAAGTACGGTGCGCCACTTGTCACGATCTAATTACTTATAGGGAGACCAGTATTTCCCTAGTGAACTGTAAAATAGATCAGCACACTTGTCGTACCGTCTAATATTCCCAATCTTTCTTTCCTCTGTCCCTGCATGAACACAACGGCTCTTTTAAGAGCCAACCTTACCTTTCATCTATTTTTTATATATTTTTTTTAAAACTTTTTTTTTTTTTTTTTTACCGTACGCGTACGGTACGCGTAATTTTTTTTTTTTTTTTAAAAAAACACTAAAAATCAATTATCACATTACAAGGTCCTTGAGAGACTACAATTACAAACTGAAAATGTGATTGTAGAGAAGTGGAAAAAAGGGACCATGACATTATTGACTTACCATACCCACTCAAAAAAAGATTTATTCATTTAATTTTTTTTTTAATTGCTTTAAAAATGGTTCTAGTTTTCGAAAATTTTCTATCTCAATCTGAAAAAAAAGAAAAAAGTATTAATATTTAATAAAACATTTTATAATACAGTACACATATTTACATATTATTTCAAAAAATATTTTTGCCTTTTTTTTGCTGTTTTCAGAAAATATTGCATTTCACTATAAATTGTGAAAGCAATTGCATTCATCATTTAACAGCAGGCAAAAAAAAAATTAACAATCTCAAAGATTGTTTTAAAAAAGCCCACAATCTCTTTTTGCATAAACATAACTTTATAGAAATGCATAATATTCTTAAAAAATATCATCTAATATCAATACTTATTTCTTTAAAATACCGTCTGAAATTTTTGTTTCAGAAGTATAATCACAATAATATATCTCAAATAACTCCACAATACATCTGGTTCCATTTCCTTTAGGCCAAATAGTAATTTTAAAATTCTTTTTTTGTTTAATTTCCAATGGTAATCCAATAAAAATCTAAAGTTTAAATTGTACAGATGTCACCGATTCTCTGTAACATTTTGGTTTCCGAAAGATTAATTAATAATTAAATAAGTCCACAATAGAATTGTTTACTTTTCCGCATGGCCAAATAGTAATTTTAAAAATCTTTTTTGAAAAAATTTCCAATGGCAATCCAATAACATTCCAAAATTTAAATTGTGCAGATGTTACCGATTTTTTCTAAATTTTTGGTTTTCCAAAGTTTCCTTAAAAAATGGAAAAATTCCACATTACAATTGGTTACCTTTCCATTAGGCCAAATGATAATTTGTTAAATCTTTTTATTTGTAAATTCCAAATGGTAATCCAATAAAATGGTAAAATTGTTTTGTCCAGATGTTGCCAAATCTCTCTAAAATTTAGGTTTCAGGAAGATTAGAAAGGAATTTGCTAAATCAAAAGACAAACGTTGCTTAAAAATCAATTGGGAATCATTACACAGTGTCCAGCCTTTTTCACATTTAAGATAAACTGTGTAATGACCAGAAGTTACAGTAGGTCCATCATGGAAAATATTGCAACTGTTACAAAAGTTTTTCCTGAAATTGATAATTGCTGTCCTGTAAACTTCTTTATTAAAGTATCCAATTTTGAACCATCAGCTCTACATCGTTGCATCATTAAAATTACATACTGTCTGTATTCCTTTAAAATTAATGTTGAAAACATGTCAGATTTACACTCACCGCATTGCATGCTATGATTAGCATCTTTAACTAATTTAGCAAAAGTGACTGTTTTACTCTCTGGCAATGTTAAATAAATAAACCTTTCAGAATCAACATTAGAGCCACATATATTATAACAGTTTTCACAACTATGTTCCCATTTATAAGAGAGACCAAATACATTTTCAATGGGAACCCCTTCTTCTTCCAGTACCTGAAGAAAATAAATCAAGAATTCCTGTGCGTCTTGCTGTACATTTTGAGAAAACTGTGTTCGTCCTGAACATACATCTAAAACTTTTCTAATTTCAGTAGCACTTTCTATTTGAGTTTTATCATTACTCAGCTTTTCAAAAAGGAGACTCAGCACAGAACAGAATCTTTTTCCCTGATTTACTATTATCTGCTCTTGCAAACTTTCCAGATAAAATGCAACATTCAGCACTATATTAGCGTAGCAGTTGACACCAGAGCTATTTTCAAAATAACATCCTACAACCTGTTCTTCATTTTCCTTATTCTTTTTGCTTGCAATTACATCACTCCTCTTTTTTTTCCTCCTCTCTACATCTTCATTACAGATATTCTCATTTCTCCTTTTACGAGAAACTACACGTTTCTCCAACACAGGATACTGACCTAAATGAGGAGCATAGCTTCTTCTTAATCTATTATACTCCTTTACACAATTTGTATCAGCACTAACTTTTGAATCATCAAAGTCTATCATGAATAAACCTTTGAACACAGTTGAACCAATGTTCACAAATGCACAATCTACAGTCAATCCTTGAGACTTGTGAATAGTTACAGCATATGCTAGCGAAAACGGAAACTGCTTCCTACGTACATATAAGTCTTTCACAAGCATGAAACGAACTGAACAACGACAAATGTCTTTAACTTCTTCTATCTGATCAAATTTTATTTTTAAACATTCAATTCCATCTTTTTTCTGATAATTAATAAAACCCACAACTCTTCCCATAGCTCCATTAACTAAACCTTTTTCAACATCCAAATTTCTCCTTAAAAATACTCTACAGTTCATGCAAACATATAGATTTTTTTCTAATCCAGCTGTTTTGGAAATGTTCTTCTCTAGTGAATCCAATTTATTTTTCAGTGTGCCTGTTAATGTGACAGTAATTCTTCCATCCTCAATTTTGTCCACTGCTTCCAATTTCCTGATATCTTCCTTTTCCAATTTCAAAAGCTCCTCATTGAATATTGAGCATTCACGTAGAGTTGGCATTAGGCAGATGACACTTTTGTTTTCTGCAATGTTCTTGTATATCTTCTCTGCAACTATTTCTTCCTTTGGAAATAAATTATGTAGCAGCCGACTCTGTAATGCTTTTTTGCCAGCTTCTGTGAGTAGTCCAATCCTGATATCTTTCAGAATACTTCCATATTCTTCATCGTTTGCTTGCCTCATATTAGTTGTAAGTTCCTTGTACTCAAAGAAGGACCAAATATTTGTATTACCGATGCTTCCCAATGACTTCTTCGTGTCTTCATGTGTCACAGTATTAAACACTGGTTGTCCTTTAACTGGAGTAAGTTGCAAAAGATCTCCAAAAACTATGACGTGTTTTCCTCCAAATAACACGTCATAGTCTGTCTTCAGAATTTGCTGCATTCTTAAAAGCACAAAGGCAAGCATTAAGTTTGATACCATGCTCACCTCATCAATAATGAGAACTTGCATCTTCTTCAATACTCTTGAAACTTCCAAGCATGCTTCTCCAGTTAGCTTGTTGTATTGTATTTTGTTCTCATGCTCCACTGGTAACATTAGCAAACGATGTAAAGTGATTCCTTTTATGTTATATGCTGCTAACCCAGTTGGAGCAGTAACCACACAAGACAAAGTAGAATCCGTTTTTTGCTGTAGGTAGCTTCTGATGACTTTTATTAGGAAACTTTTTCCAGTTCCAGCTTGTCCGCTTACATACATCCTGATTGGATGAAATGATGTGCATGAGCACTCTTTTTTTTTCATGTAGAAATCCGTGATCAATTTTTTTTCTGATCTCTTCATAAATTTGTTGCTGCTCTTCGTTCAGTTGTCTTTCCAAATTTTGTAAGTCTATAAATTCTCCTTGAGCTTGATTCATAGCCGTTTCCACTTCATTCATGGCTATTGATGCTTCATTTTCAACGATTGGTTGTCCTAGGGGATCTTGACTGAGTGTTCCTGAACTTTGGCTGTCCTGAGAACTGTCGCTAGCTATTTCTGCTGCAATTGTAGTTTCCTGTTCAATTTCTTCATTTAACATTTGCAGATAAGTTGTGAATGTATTGCATTGTATGCTGTCTTTGCAAGCATTAAAAGAATCTTCATAGCTTTGAAATTCTCCCAGTAGTTCATCCTCTGTATGCCATGGTTTAAACAGCTGTAAAAGAGCCAAGTAGTAAAATTCCTTTTTGTCAGTAGTGTCGCAACTCAGCTTCCGGTGATTTATCAAACTTCCTTTTGTTTGCTTCACCAAACATCCTTCCTCACCAATGACTTTATATTTTCCATTGTTGATGTCTTCTGCGGCTTTCCGTGAATAAATGTAGTTCTGCAGCACTTCATAGAGACACATGTTCTCCAGATGATGACTTCTCTTGGGATAATATGTGTCCAACATGTTTGATTTCAAAATATCTGTACTTTCTGGGTCATTCTCGGCCAAATATTCAATTTCTCCAACAGATTTCAGTACCCGATTTCTCATTGCTGCAAGGCCTAAACTTGCCCAAATTATTCTTCTTGATTTCGATTAGAGACTTGCAGAAGATAACCTATCTGAACATTCGTAGGATCCAATTTCTCGATGCGATAACATCTTCAAACTGAAACTGTGCAGCTTCTTACTGACAGTTTTCTCGTGAGAAATCTCTTCCCACATTTCCTTCAATTCTGTTTTTTCTGATTTCGTAATGTAAGACGTTACATATCGAGCAACAGCAATGGAATTGTCAGCTACATACTGTATATCCATGTTAGCGTTCCACATGGATAAAATCACTGGGTTGTAGTCATTTATATTTTTTGATTCTTCTTTTCTTTTAAGGTTGTAGGTATTCTTAGGTGATTTTCTTGTGATAGTATGTCTCACAGATGACATAAAACTGTTAACTCTTCCATTTGAAAGAACAGGTCTAGGAAATCCAAATCGACATTTAGTTTAGTATTTATCTTTGCTCTTGTATTTCCGTCGACAGTATTTTCCACACCGATGACTTTGGAAACGTAAAACTTGCTCCTTTAACTTTTTCTCTTCTGTGCTTTTTGGTATAGCACATGTTGCATATTCTTCAATGTAAGATAACACTGCTTCATCAGTATCTGTTCCAAACTTTGGGGCATCCTTGATCCACTACAGCATATGAATATGAGGAACACCTCTTGCCTGGTACTCTTTTCTCCAAAAGAAATCCACTACTTCTCCTCGAGGTGGATTTTTTTTATTGCAGATGAAGGACATCATAGCCTCAAATCTATGATTGAAATATCTGCAAACATTAACCGGATCCAATGAGCACAGTTCTCCTGCTGTCTTGTATTCGATGTTTTTAATGTTTGAATTTGCCTCTCGTAGAAAATCCAGTAAATCATCCCAAGCGTACTCCGCACAGCTTAGGGTAAGGAACCATGTTGGTGTTCCTAAATTCCGTAACATGCATTTTAATTCACCATGGCGTCGGTACCAATATTCATTTGTCCCACGCTGACAAGCCATCAGATTGATCAGTTGTGTTTCCAAATGATCATCTCGGTGCTGCACTTTCTCCATAAAATCCTTAGCAGACACATTTTGTAAATGTACTCCACTTTTTAAAATGTGATTTACTGCATAAGACAGTGCAGACAAGTCGCTTTCAAATAAAAGATGGAACAAATAAGGAATACTTTGTCGAAATCTGGGATCTTCAGCATATAGTCTTGTAGTCCGATACTCAGAAGCTGGAATCTGTTCCGGACGTTCATCGTATCGTCCTCCTTTTCCTTTAGGAAACAGCTGGGGAAAACATCGAGCTTCCAAGCTCTCCTCCCATACACTCACGGGAGTTCCTTTTGCTTTCTTCATCTGAAATAGATCAATATTGTCTCCCATAACTTCTTTTGAATGAAGAGGATGTATGCTAAAATGTTCATAAATTTCTTCTTCCTTTGACTTGTCCACTTTTTCAATTTGTCCAGTTGGTGTTTCTGTGTCTTCTTGTAAACCTTCTTCTTCTTCTTCTTCTATATAAATTGATTCATACCATTTGTTATTCCTTTTCAAATACAAATTTGCTCTTTGTACTTTCCGTACATCTACCAGCTCCTGCCAAATCTTCTTATTCTTTGTAGGTACACCATTAACCAGAATAATTAATGGTTCAGTTTCCAAAGTATCCGCATCAATAGTTTCCATATTTTTTTTCAAATCCAAGGGCAAATACACCACTCTACCTTTTAAACCTCTCACTAAATCTGAAGGAGGTAATTTACCAGTTTTGGGCTCCATACGTACTATGGTCTGGAACGGATGAACACATTGAATGAGTATAGACTCATATGTATTTAATTCAGAAAGTTCAGCAGGAATAGCATCCAATTCTAAATTATTATGTACAGCTCTGGTCGGCATTCTATTTTCCTCTAACTTGTTGTAACAGTATTTACAAATACGCTGAACTTCACCCAATTCAAAACAATTTTCAAGAAATATATATGTGGCAAAATCCTTCCACTTATAATTATCTTCATTTTCACTCTTTCTGTAGAGATCAACATACCTGGTTTGTTTTCTATAATGAGTTCTGCGGCAACAAATAGAAGTAATATTTGGTCTTTCATTAGAGATTATTGCAAATTTTGTTATGTGATCATTAAATGTCTTACTTACAGAGGGTTCTACATTCTCTTCCACTTCTTCCTCATTTACTGTGTCCTTCTCTGCACTGTTTTGTTCAGGACCAAAGTAACAAAACTGAATTTCATCAACAACCTTCTCTACATCTGATACCGTTCCACGGAACAGAGCCCTATTCAATTCATCTAACTTTATTGCTGGACTTTTAGCAAAATACAACCGTCTCACAAACTTTCTCATTTCAGTATGATGAACAGCCAGCATCCTAAAATGATGGAAAACACTATTACACACTTTTCTAGATAGACAAGCCAGAGAATGACCCTGCAAACCAGTATTCTCTCTCACTCTGCATGGATCCAAACTTTGAAGCACCTTAATCTTCTGTTTTACACTTTTTTTTACTATATTCTCTTAGAAACTCACGAAATGTATCAATATATTCCTGACGCACAGTGCAAATACTACTACAATTCCAAGTGTACACTGGGGCTTTAGGACGTCTCCCCATAGTCTCATCCGCCATCACTTGTACCTCATCTCTTGGAACCATTATCTCCTTCTCCATTATGCAACCATTTTTCACTTCATAAGCACGACCTCTGGTGTCAACTGCATGCAGCAAACTATTACTTTGAAAATAACTCTCTTCATTAAAAAAAGGTTCACTACTTGAACTATGCATCCATTTTCCTAAAAACACTTTAGAAAAGTTTGCTCTGTTCACTACTCTTTTCCTTTTGCTATGTGATTTCAGTACATTAACCATTTTGTCTAATGTACGCATCCTATTCAAAATTAAAATGAATAGTTTCCTTTTTAATTCTAATGCCTTTGCTGCAATGGCTTCAATTTCTTTTTTTCTCTTATAAAACTTAGCCTTTTGCTTATATTTCTTCACATCCTTTATCAAATTGGACATAACTCTTCTCTGAAACATTTTTCTACGTATCTCTTTAAACGCTGTTTTTCTGTTTAAGTTTATCTTTTTAGTTGCAGAAGGTATATTTGCATTAACTAAATTCTCAATTTTTTCCTGTGCTTTTCGATTGAAATCATTCTTTCCAGTACAGACATTTTGTACATTTTTCCTTTTTTTGAATATGTTCTTTAGAAAATTTTTTGTCTGCTTACCAGAAGATTTTTTCTTCTTCCCAACATGAGCATCTTCAACTAACTTAGGTCCTCCAGTTGTCTTCAAATATAGGTTTTTTTTGTGGTCTTTTTTTACTCTGGATTTTGTAGGCATCTTAAATTTTGTTCACTGCTCTTCAGCAATACCTGAAAAAAACTAAAAAAAAATTCCTTTATTTTAATTAAATATATTACTACATTTGTTTTCACATTAGTCACAAAACGAAATTTCTTTGCCAATTTGAAAGCACACTTACTACTCTTTTTTTGGCAAGTGATAATCACTTTTACAGACTGACACATTATGAATCCACTTTTCAGATTTTTTAAAAAGCACATGTCCAAACTGCTTTTTCAGACCAGCACCATTTGTAACCTGGGTGACTGCCTACACTCCAGCAAGGGCAAACAGCCTTAGTGATGCTGAATGTATTTGCATTACTGACTGAAACCTCAAACCCCACTCGCTTGTGAATACTGTGCATGATTCCACATGGTAAGCAGCTGGGTGTGTGCTAAGAGTCTGCTTCTGCACCAAAAAACTGGCTCCCCCTTTCCTTCTAATGCAACTGTGAAATCACCAGAGCAATACGCAATAAATCTCTGCCTGTAATTCCTATTTGCACACTGAGTCATGTTTTCACATTAGTCACAAAACGAAATTTCTTTGCCAATTTGAAAGCACACTTACTGCTCTTTTTTTTGGCAAGTGATAAACACTTTTACAGACTGACACATTATGAATCCACTTTTCAGATTTTTTAAAAAGCACATGTCCAAACTGCTTTTTCAGACCAGCACCATTTGTAACCTGGGTGACTGCCTACACTCCAGCAAGGGCAAACAGCCTGAGTGATGCTGAATGTATTTGCATTACTGACTGAAACCTCAAACCCCACTCGCTTGTGAATACTGTCCATGATTCCACATGGTAAGCAGCTGGGTGTGTGTTAAGAGTCTGCTTCTGCACCAAAAAATGGCTCCCCCTTTCCATCTAATGCAACTGTGAAATCACCAGAGCAATACGCAATAAATCTCTGCCTGTAATTCCTATTTGCACACAGAGTCATGTTTTCACATTAGGCCCTTAAACGAAATTTCTTTGCCAATTTAAAAGCACACTTACTGCTCTTTTTTTTGGCAAGTGATAAACACTTTTACAGACTGACACATTATGAATCCACTTTTCAGATTTTTTAAAAAGCACATGTCCAAACTGCTTTTTCAGACCAGCACCATTTGTAACCTGGGTGACTGCCTACACTCCAGCAAGGGCAAACAGCCTTAGTGATGCTGAATGTATTTGCATTACTGACTGAAACCTCAAACCCCACTCGCTTGTGAATACTGTCCATGATTCCACATGGTAAGCAGCTGGGTGTGTGCTAAGAGTCTGCTTCTGCACCAAAAAATGGCTCCCCCTTTCCATCTAATGCAACTGTGAAATCACCAGAGCAATACGCAATAAATCTCTGCCTGTAATTCCTATTTGCACACAGAGTCATGTTTTCACATTAGGCCCTTAACCCCTTCAGTGCCCGCCCCTTTCCCCGCCCAGTGCCGGCCGTTGCATTAGCGGGCGGGGTCTATGACGAGCTGGACTCGTCATGGGCACAGCGCCACCGCGGCCCATGACGAGTCCAGCTCGTCATGGGCACTGAAGGGGTTAAACGAAATTTCTTTGCCAATTTGAAAGCACACTTACTGCTCTTTTTTTTGGCAAGTGATAAACACTTTTACAGACTGACACATTATGAATCCACTTTTCAGATTTTTTAAAAATCACATGTCCAAACTGTTTTTTCAGACCAGCACCATTTGTAACCTGGGTGACTGCCTACACTCCAGCAAGGGCAACCAGCCTTAGTGATGCTGAATGTATTTGCATTACTGACTGAAACCTCAAACCCCACTCGCTTGTGAATACTGTGCATGATTCCACATGGTAAGCAGCTGGCTGTGTTAAGAGTCTGCTTCTGCACCAAAAAATGGCTCCCCCTTTCCATCTAATGCAACTGTGAAATCACCAGAGCAATACGCAATAAATCTCTGCCTGTAATTCCTATTTGCACACAGAGTCATGTTTTCACATTAGTCACAAAACGAAATTTCTTTGCCAATTTGAAAGCACACTTACTGCTCTTTTTTTTGGCAAGTGATAATCACTTTTACAGACTGACACATTATGAATCCACTTTTCAGATTTTTTAAAAAGCACATGTCCAAACTGCTTTTTCAGACCAGCACCATTTGTAACCTGGGTGACTGCCTACACTCCAGCAAGGGCAACCAGCCTTAGTGATGCTGAATGTATTTGCATTACTGACTGAAACCTCAAACCCCACTCGCTTGTGAATACTGTGCATGATTCCACATGGTAAGCAGCTGGCTGTGTGCTAAGAGTCTGCTTCTGCACCAAAAAATGGCTCCCCCTTTCCATCTAATGCAACTGTGAAATCACCAGAGCAATACGCAATAAATCTCTGCCTGTAATTCCTATTTGCACACAGAGTCATGTTTTCACATTAGTCACAAAACGAAATTTCTTTGCCAATTTGAAAGCACACTTACTGCTCTTTTTTTTGGCAAGTGATAATCACTTTTACAGACTGACACATTATGAATCCACTTTTCAGATTTTTTAAAAAGCACATGTCCAAACTGCTTTTTCAGACCAGCACCATTTGTAACCTGGGTGACTGCCTACACTCCAGCAAGGGCAACCAGCCTTAGTGATGCTGAATGTATTTGCATTACTGACTGAAACCTCAAACCCCACTCGCTTGTGAATACTGTGCATGATTCCACATGGTAAGCAGCTGGGTGTGTGCTAAGAGTCTGCTTCTGCACCAAAAAACTGGCTCCCCCTTTCCTTCTAATGCAACTGTGAAATCACCAGAGCAATACGCAATAAATCTCTGCCTGTAATTCCTATTTGCACACTGAGTCATGTTTTCACATTAGTCACAAAACGAAATTTCTTTGCCAATTTGAAAGCACACTTACTGCTCTTTTTTTTGGCAAGTGATAAACACTTTTACAGACTGACACATTATGAATCCACTTTTCAGATTTTTTAAAAAGCACATGTCCAAACTGCTTTTTCAGACCAGCACCATTTGTAACCTGGGTGACTGCCTACACTCCAGCAAGGGCAAACAGCCTTAGTGATGCTGAATGTATTTGCATTACTGACTGAAACCTCAAACCCCACTCGCTTGTGAATACTGTCCATGATTCCACATGGTAAGCAGCTGGGTGTGTGTTAAGAGTCTGCTTCTGCACCAAAAAATGGCTCCCCCTTTCCATCTAATGCAACTGTGAAATCACCAGAGCAATACGCAATAAATCTCTGCCTGTAATTCCTATTTGCACACAGAGTCATGTTTTCACATTAGGCCCTTAAACGAAATTTCTTTGCCAATTTAAAAGCACACTTACTGCTCTTTTTTTTGGCAAGTGATAAACACTTTTACAGACTGACACATTATGAATCCACTTTTCAGATTTTTTAAAAAGCACATGTCCAAACTGCTTTTTCAGACCAGCACCATTTGTAACCTGGGTGACTGCCTACACTCCAGCAAGGGCAAACAGCCTTAGTGATGCTGAATGTATTTGCATTACTGACTGAAACCTCAAACCCCACTCGCTTGTGAATACTGTCCATGATTCCACATGGTAAGCAGCTGGGTGTGTGCTAAGAGTCTGCTTCTGCACCAAAAAATGGCTCCCCCTTTCCATCTAATGCAACTGTGAAATCACCAGAGCAATACGCAATAAATCTCTGCCTGTAATTCCTATTTGCACACAGAGTCATGTTTTCACATTAGGCCCTTAAACGAAATTTCTTTGCCAATTTGAAAGCACACTTACTGCTCTTTTTTTTGGCAAGTGATAAACACTTTTACAGACTGACACATTATGAATCCACTTTTCAGATTTTTTAAAAATCACATGTCCAAACTGTTTTTTCAGACCAGCACCATTTGTAACCTGGGTGACTGCCTACACTCCAGCAAGGGCAACCAGCCTTAGTGATGCTAAATGTATTTGCATTACTGACTGAAACCTCAAACCCCACTCGCTTGTGAATACTGTGCATGATTCCACATGGTAAGCAGCTGGCTGTGTTAAGAGTCTGCTTCTGCACCAAAAAATGGCTCCCCCTTTCCATCTAATGCAACTGTGAAATCACCAGAGCAATACGCAATAAATCTCTGCCTGTAATTCCTATTTGCACACAGAGTCATGTTTTCACATTAGTCACAAAACGAAATTTCTTTGCCAATTTGAAAGCACACTTACTGCTCTTTTTTTTGGCAAGTGATAATCACTTTTACAGACTGACACATTATGAATCCACTTTTCAGATTTTTTAAAAAGCACATGTCCAAACTGCTTTTTCAGACCAGCACCATTTGTAACCTGGGTGACTGCCTACACTCCAGCAAGGGCAACCAGCCTTAGTGATGCTGAATGTATTTGCATTACTGACTGAAACCTCAAACCCCACTCGCTTGTGAATACTGTGCATGATTCCACATGGTAAGCAGCTGGCTGTGTGCTAAGAGTCTGCTTCTGCACCAAAAAATGGCTCCCCCTTTCCATCTAATGCAACTGTGAAATCACCAGAGCAATACGCAATAAATCTCTGCCTGTAATTCCTATTTGCACACAGAGTCATGTTTTCACATTAGTCACAAAACGAAATTTCTTTGCCAATTTGAAAGCACACTTACTGCTCTTTTTTTTGGCAAGTGATAATCACTTTTACAGACTGACACATTATGAATCCACTTTTCAGATTTTTTAAAAAGCACATATCCAAACTGCTTTTTCAGACCAGCACCATTTGTAACCTGGGTGACTGCCTACACTCTAGCAAGGGCAACCAGCCTTAGTGATGCTGAATGTATTTGCATTACTGAGTGAAACCTCAAACCCCACTCGCTTGTGAATACTGTGCATGATTCCACATGGTAAGCAGCTGGGTGTGTGCTAAGAGTCTGCTTCTGCACCAAAACATGGCTCCCCCTTTCCATCTAATGCAACTGTGAAATCACCAAAGCAATACACAATAAATCTCTGCCTGTAATTCCTATTTGCACACTTAGTCATGTTTTCACATTAGTCACAAAACGAAATTTCTTTGCCAATTTGAAAGCACACTTACTGCTCTTTTTTTTGGCAAGTGATAAACACTTTTACAGACTGACACATTATGAATCCACTTTTCAGATTTTTTAAAAAGCACATGTCCAAACTGCTTTTTCAGACCAGCACCATTTGTAACCTGGATGACTGCCTACACTCCAGCAAGGGCAACCAGCCTTAGTGATGCTGAATGTATTTGCATTACTGACTGAAACCTCAAACCCCACTCGCTTGTGAATACTGTGCATGATTCCACATGGTAAGCAGCTGGCTGTGTGCTAAGAGTCTGCTTCTGCACCAAAAAATGGCTCCCCCTTTCCATCTAATGCAACTGTGAAATCACCAGAGCAATACGCAATAAATCTCTGCCTGTAATTCCTATTTGCACACAGAGTCATGTTTTCACATTAGTCACAAAACGAAATTTCTTTGCCAATTTGAAAGCACACTTACTGCTCTTTTTTTTGGCAAGTGATAATCACTTTTACAGACTGACACATTATGAATCCACTTTTCAGATTTTTTAAAAAGCACATGTCCAAACTGCTTTTTCAGACCAGCACCATTTGTAACCTGGATGACTGCCTACACTCCAGCAAGGGCAACCAGCCTTAGTGATGCTGAATGTATTTGCATTACTGACTGAAACCTCAAACCCCACTCGCTTGTGAATACTGTGCATGATTCCACATGGTAAGCAGCTGGCTGTGTGCTAAGAGTCTGCTTCTGCACCAAAAAATGGCTCCCCCTTTCCATCTAATGCAACTGTGAAATCACCAGAGCAATACGCAATAAATCTCTGCCTGTAATTCCTATTTGCACACAGAGTCATGTTTTCACATTAGTCACAAAACGAAATTTCTTTGCCAATTTGAAAGCACACTTACTGCTCTTTTTTTTGGCAAGTGATAATCACTTTTACAGACTGACACATTATGAATCCACTTTTCAGATTTTTTAAAAAGCACATATCCAAACTGCTTTTTCAGACCAGCACCATTTGTAACCTGGGTGACTGCCTACACTCTAGCAAGGGCAACCAGCCTTAGTGATGCTGAATGTATTTGCATTACTTACTGAAACCTCAAACCCCACTCGCTTGTGAATACTGTGCATGATTCCACATGGTAAGCAGCTGGGTGTGTGCTAAGAGTCTGCTTCTGCACCAAAAAATGGCTCCCCCTTTCCATCTAATGCAACTGTGAAATCACCAGAGCAATACGCAATAAATCTCTGCCTGTAATTCCTATTTGCACACAGAGTCATGTTTTCACATTAGTCACAAAACAAAATTTCTTTGCCAATTTGAAAGCACACTTACTGCTCTTTTTTTTTGCAAGTGATAAACATTTTTACAGACTGACACATTATGAATCCACTTTTCAGATTTTTTAAAAAGCACATGTCCAAACTGCTTTTTCAGACCAGCACCATTTGTAACCTGGGTGACTGCCTACACTCCAGCAAGGGCAACCAGCCTTAGTGATGCTGAATGTATTTGCATTACTGACTGAAACCTCAAACCCCACTCGCTTGTGAATACTGTGCATGATTCCACATGGTAAGCAGCTGGGTGTGTGCTAAGAGTCTGCTTCTGCACCAAAAAATGGCTCCCCCTTTCCATCTAATGCAACTGTGAAATCACCAGAGCAATACGCAATAAATCTCTGCCTGTAATTCCTATTTGCACACAGAGTCATGTTTTCACATTAGTCACAAAACGAAATTTCTTTGCCAATTTAAAAGCACACTTACTGCTCTTTTTTTTGGCAAGTGATAAACACTTTTACAGACTGACACATTATGAATCCACTTTTCAGATTTTTTAAAAAGCACATGTCCAAACTGCTTTTTCAGACCAGCACCATTTGTAACCTGGGTGACTGCCTACACTCCAGCAAGGGCAACCAGCCTTAGTGATGCTGAATGTATTTGCATTACTGACTGAAACCTCAAACCCCACTCGCTTGTGAATACTGTGCATGATTCCACATGGTAAGCAGCTGGGTGTGTGCTAAGAGTCTGCTTCTGCACCAAAAAATGGCTCCCCCTTTCCATCTAATGCAACTGTGAAATCACCAGAGCAATACACAATAAATCTCTGCCTGTAATTCCTCTTTGCACACAGAGTCATGTTTTCACATTAGTCACAAAACGAAATTTCTTTGCCAATTTGAAAGCACACTTACTGCTCTTTTTTTTGGCAAGTGATAAACACTTTTACAGACTGACACATTATGAATCCACTTTTCAGATTTTTTAAAAAGCACATGTCCAAACTGCTTTTTCAGACCAGCACCATTTGTAACCTGGGTGACTGCCTACACTCCAGCAAGGGCAACCAGCCTTAGTGATGCTGAATGTATTTGCATTACTGAGTCCAACCTCAAACCCTTAAACTATTCTTTTTTTATACCAGTACACCTTAATTTATTGTGAAAACATAGTCCATATTATTTTACTTGTTCCTCACATTTAAATTTCTCCCAAAACAGAAAATAATAAACACAACTTCAACAAAAAGAATTGCATTTTTATTATTCATTTCTTAATTTACCATATACATCCCCTCTCAAACTCTAAACTCACCTTTAAAATTAGTTAGTTGTGAAAGAAATGTGGCACTCAAACAGCAGATTATCAGAGCCAGGATCTCTGTTCTTTACACCTCTCTCCTCTCAGCAGAACCAGATAATGGCAAACTTTCCCTCTCTTTTTCCACACATATACATGTTAGTTTCAAATCTCAGTGCTTGCCCCTTTTTTTCAAATGTAATCACACATTTCTATTGGTTGAAAACCAACCCTTTTCCAAAAGTACCCCTCCCCCAACTTGACTTCTGCCTAGTACCCTTCCCCCAACTTGACTTCTGCCTGCTACCATAGCAACAGCTCATGGAACACTGCTGTGTGGAGTTAGGTCAGAAGTTCACCAAACAATGTTTCAATTCCACAGAGCAAGAGTGCTTGACTTTTCAAACCTAACAGCAAATCCATAGTACTGTTCTTTGGTAACACATTTTTCTGTACCAATACAAAACATGCTTCTATTAATTTACACATACAGCCTAGTTTTTATTCTAGAATGGTATGAAACAGCCAATCAGTTCTTTTAAAAAAAAAAAAATATGTATGCCTCCATTTCCAAACTGTCTTTCTTTTCATATTGCCATTCTACTGAAAGACACCTCCTGAGTGCACCCCGATCTCCTTTGAAGATGTTCACAGTGTGGATTGTAGGGCACAGCTATGTCTTCTGGAGTGAAAAGTATGCAGAGAAAACAGATATGGTGAGAGACCTTGCTTTGCCAAATGTAGACATTAAATGGATTGGTCAGAGAGGGTTAAAGTGGCACCAATTGATGCCATTGGTGAAATCCTTCATGCACATCCAACACCCTGACCTCATAATAGTGCACTGTGGTGGCAATGACCTAGGCACTTTGACTGGGGTAGGTCTGGAAATGCTTATGAAGGACACCTTTGCACAACTGTTTTCACTTTTCCCTAAAACTGCCTTTGTGTTTTCTAACATATGCCAAAGGCAAAAATGGAACTGGTCCAATCATTTCTGTCCGCAGATTGACAAAGCAAGAAAGCACGTCAACAAATCTGTTTCTGCTTTCCTCCGTGACTATGGTATGGGTTCCATTTACCACAACAACTTGCGTTACGACATGCAAGACATTTATAGAGGAGATGGTGTGCACTTCAATGATGAAGGGAACAGAGTCTTCCTCTTGAACCTTAGACTCTGCATCAGTACTTACTTGTAGGTACCACTAAAAAATCACTTCATAAACACAACGGCTCTTTTTAGAGCCCCCTAATATCTAAACACTTAAATCTAATTTTCATTTCTTTTTTTTTTTTACCGTACGCTTACCGTACGCGTACCCCGTGATTTTTTTTAAAATCAATAAATGTTTTCTTTGTACTTTTCTGTCCTTCTTTGACCCCCTTACAAATGTTAGGGGGTCTGTAACTCTCCTCCTTGCCCCCTTTTCTTGTTATCACTCTTTTTTTTCTGAGTGAAACACACGAAATGGCGGCCGCCGCTTCCTGGTTTCGACCGATTCGAATGTTTACTAAGATCTAAGAGCCAATCAGAATCGCGCTCGCGCACGCCACCGTACGCGTACGGTAAGCGTACCGTAAGCGCACCGTAAGCTGGCTCAGATATATATATTGATTTAAAGGCTATTTTCTCAGAATCTACTGAACAGATTTACACCAAACCTACAAAAGGCACTTCCTTGACCTGAGGACTACCTCTCTGCCAAATTTCTAGTAATTCTTTTCAGCCGTTCGGGCTGTAGCCCTGTCTAAAGGTCCTATGGAAAAATGCATGGGAAAAACGCGTTTTGGGACCCCCCTTTTATCTCAGCCCCCGCTTGACAAATCCCCCTGAGACTTTCAGGGAAGGAGCGGAGCGTAGCGCCCCACCTATTTTGAAAAATTCGTGAGGATTCGTCGACCGGCGCCAAAGTTATTCAAAATAGAATGTTGCGGATTTCCTATGGAAACGTGGTCCTAACTATAACTACCTACTGGCGACCGCCAGTAGGTAATATATATATATATATTCACAGAAAAAACCATAGGTTTCAGGCACGTTATAGTTAGGAATTAGCATTTAAAAAACCTCAGAAATTCACTGAAAAAACCATAGGTTTCAGGGGTGTTATAGTTAGCTGGACTTTTCACTTGTACAAAACCATTGAAATTCCCCCGTTATAGTTAGTTCAGCTAACTATAACTCGGGCGCCCGCAATGCACTGCTGATGACGTCACATATTACATCACTCATGACATCACTGATGACATCTGAAATGACATCACTGATGACATCACTGATGACATCATCCAGTGAATGTGTGTTTTTCTGAAAATTAAATATGTTTTATATATGTATATCTCAAGGTCGATGGAAGAATAAATGGGTATATAAGTGTCTAAATGGATGATTTGTTTTTGAAAAATTGATTGTGTAACTGACTGATTAAGTGTATCATAGTGAATACATGGCTTAGTGAGTAATGTTTAAATATGTAAATATCTGTATCAGTCTCTCACTTTGTGTATAAGTGGCTGCATGGGTTGGTGAGTAGCTACATGGGTGTCTTTATAGGTTATTAGTTGGTTTTTTGAGTATCAGTCTGAGTGTCTGCATGGTTCGGTGGGGGGTATTACGTAGTGCATAGGTGCATGAATGAGTGACTCACTGTTTGTATGTGTTGAACACAGCATGTGTGCAGGACTGTATGGGTGGATGAGTGTGTGTATGGGTGTGTTAGTGAGTGAATGACTGTCTCAATAGTGTCTTTATGAGTAACTACATATGTTTTAAACTAGTATATGTGACTATTGGTGTATATATGTGAGTATATGTGAGAGTGAGAGATTGAAAGAGTTCCTGTATGAATAAGTATGTGTTTCTATAAGTGATTGTTTAAAAGACTAAGTATGTGTAAGTTTCCGTAGAAGTAAGTATGGTGGTGTGTGTATAACTGTATATGCAAGTAAATGTATGTTTGATTCTTTATTAGCATGAGTGACTATGTGTGTGAGTAACTCTATGGATGAGTGGCATTGTGTAACAGGATGTATAGGTGTATGAGTACATATGATGAGTGAGTACATGTATGAGTGACTGTATAGGACTGTTGGTGAATGAGTGGATGTGTATGTGGATCTTAGAATTACTGAAGAGGTTGTTGTAACTGGTATTGGTATGTCCATTGTTTTGAAAATTTTAGTCTCTATTTTTGAATGTGTGTATCAAAGGTTATATTAGGGTGAGAGGAGGTCTGCCACTCTATCACAAGGATGATGTCATCAGTGATGTCATCAGTGATGTCATTTGAGATGTCATCAGTGATGTCATGAGTGATGTCACTGACCATGTCATGAGTGATGTAATATGTGACGTCATCAGCAGTGCATTGCGGGCGCCCGAGTTATAGTTAGCTGAACTAACTATAACGGGGGAATTTCAATGGTTTTGTACAAGTGAAAAGTCCAGCTAACTATAACACCCCTGAAACCTATGGTTTTTTCAGTGAATTTCTGAGGTTTTTTAAATGCTAATTCCTAACTATAACGTGCCTGAAACCTATGGTTTTTTCTGTGAATTTCAAAGGTTTTTTAAATGCTAATTTCTAACTATGCCTACAGAGATAGGACATGTGAAGAAAGAAGAAAAAATGCACAGAAAGAAACAAAAGAAGTGCAGAAAGAAGCAACAGAAGTCCTCAAATACGAAGATAAGTGCAGGAAGAAGGATAACGTGCAGAAAGAACAAAAAGAAGAGCAGAAAGAAGCCTTGTTGCAAAATCATCCTGTACCCTCAACTTTTTCAGACGGATACTGGTGGTAACTGAGCCTGACTAACCAGTCCTAGAGCCAGTGCTATGTTAAAAGACACTTAGAATACAGTGAAAACACCTACATACACTAGGGAACATTATGCGTTGGGGTCCCCCTGTGATTAGCATGACCTCCTCTGTAAGCCCCTAGCATATAAGAGGGCATGGGGATTAAAACTACCTCTTAAAACTGGCCACAGGGCGTTTTTGCACACGTTAACTCAGGCCCCGTCCCCTCCCTTCACCACTGTGTAAACACGCCCTGTGTCCATTTTTAGTTGGGAGATTAAGTTCATTTGAATCCTGAGGGTCCCTAGGGTCCAACTAGCCCACTAGGTACCTCCAGTAAGTGCCACAGAGCTGCGTTGCAGAGAGGTGTAAAAAGTGGCACGGCCTGGACCACCTCTCTGCAATGCAGCTCAGTGGCGCTTACTGGAAGCACTTGGTGGGCTAGTTAGCCCCCAGGGGCCCTCAGTATTGAAGGGAAATTATATCCCCAATTTAAAACGTGCCATAGTGCGTGTTTGCACACGTCACCTCAGGCCCCGTCCCCTCCCTTCACCACTGTGTAAACGCGCCCTGTGGCTGTTCTAAGTTGAGAGATTAAGTCCCCTTGAATCCTAAGGGTCCCTAGGGTCAAACTAGACCACTAGGTACCTCCAGTAAGCGCCACAGAGCTGCGTTGCAGAGAGGTGTAAAAAGGGGCTTGGCCTCAGAACACCTGGCTGCAGCGCAGCTCCCTGGCGCATACTGGAGATACCTGTTGGGGGCGCATTTGCAGAGTGCTGCACGGAGGGGACATGGCCTCCGGCACGATGCCAGTCTTTTATTTATTTTAGTTTTTTAAGAAGGGGGGCTGTTTGGTTCCCCTTCTTATTCTAATTTATTGGCCCTGATGACCCCATCCCCCAGGGCCAGTCTCCTAATTATATTTTTTTGACCCCAATCCCCAGGGCCGGCCACTGTTTTTTATTATTTTTAAAAAATATATATTTATAGACACACCTAGGACATGCTGGACAAACCGTACGTACCTACCACCATGACGATTTGCGTGATATTCATTAAAAGGCGACTATGCATGCAATGAATCCACGTGGAATGTATTTACACCACTAGTGAAGCTCTGACATGTCTGATGCCCTACCGTGCCTAATCCCGGTAGACACAACCTTGTCGTTTATTTATACAAACATGGGTAGCTATTGACGGGCACATTTAATACACATGCACACCAAGCCATTCAAAGGGGATTAGACAAAAATTCGACCAAAACTATGCAAGAAACCCCCCTCATGGTTAATAAAACACACATCCACTGCCGGATGTGTAATACTTTTTATTTTACTCTCTGGAAAGGGGACGAACATCACTTGAGAGTCACAGCGCGCTCCTGACAGAGCCCAATGCTGTGTTACACCCACCATTGCCTACCGTGTGCCACACACCTCTGTGTTGTATTCCACTAGCTAATGCATATGCTATGACACTCTCTAGCCCATGTGCACTGTAACACCACCCCGTGAATATGTCATGCCACACTTGTCTTCGCACGGGTTATATTGCCCCATCTAACGTGCCTTTCTCGATGCCTATGTTATAACGCACAGTGCTATGCCATACATATTACAATCTGGGATCCATATCTTTGTCACAGTGCATATGCAACCTTACACTCCCCAGCACATATTTTATATTACAACTTTAGAGACTAGTTAGGTTACACAACACTGCCCTGTGCATATTACACTCCAAGGCGCATATCGCATAGCACGCGCTAGTGCCTGTGCTATCTCGCGCTCTCCAATGAATCTGTCATTGCGCACAATGTATTGCATATTATATTTCACGCCCGGTTCATCTTATATCACACTTTTTGGTGCATAGTTTATACCATACACTATATCTAGTTTTCATTTTCAATCGTGCTCTCAGGACTATGTTCTATATAACACTGTGTTCACCTACCCTTTTCACGGGCATTACATTTTGCGATAGGGGGTGGAGGGTCAGGGGGTGTTTCTGCCAAGTGAGCCCGGAGTCACAGTCACAAACGTCCTCTTCTTCCTGAATAAAAGTGAGATTATGCTGCATACTTGTTCATATTTTAAGTAGTTCGCACAGACACAATGTTTTAAAAACAATAAAGTTCCTAATACCCGCCTTCTCTGAACAGTTAGCTTGCTGCCCCATCCCCTTCCTCCCTATCCTCTGTTGTGTGAATCCATGGACTAGCCTCCTCCCTCCTGCCATGCATGGTCTGATGTGCTGCCACTGCCCTCAGTATGATGTACCAGTCCCCTCCTCCTGCCCTCCATTGCCCAATTCTATGCCCCATCATTGACCTCCTGCTTAAACTCTGTGCTTAGCTTGCTGCCCCTATTCTCCTTCCCCCTGCCCTCCGATGTCTTTGTGCATGCCCCTGCTCCATCCTTTTTGCCCACCATGTCCCATGGACCTGCCACTCCTATCTACTCTGAGTGTTCTGTTGAGCTGCCACTCCCCTCCCACCTGCCTAGCATTGTCAGATGACTGTAACCTGTCCCTGCCACCTCCACCCTGCCTGTCCACATGCCATGCCCCTATCCTCTTCCTCCTGTCCTACATGGTCCATTGTACTGCCACACCCTTCTGCCCTCCCTGGTCTGTTGTGCTGCAGCTGCTCCTCCTGCCTGCCCCGTGTGGTCTGTTGTGAGGTCCCTTCCCCTGAACTTTCTTGTCTGTGCACAGGTCCTGACCCTCCCTTCTATCCTCCATCGTCCTTTGTGCATGCCCCTCCACCCTCCTTCTTGCCCATCATAGCCATTGTGCTGCCACTAACCCTCCCACTTGCCATGCATGGTCTTCTGTGCTGCCATGGCCCCTCCCACCTTCCCTGTGTGGTCAGTTAGCTGCCCCTGACCCCCTCCCACCTTCCCTCCATGGTCTGTGTGTATGCCATCACAGTCTCACTGTTGCTCTTCATGGTGTGTCTTGCTTCTAGTGCCCATCCTGCCTGACCTCCATGGCTATCTTGCTGCTCCTGCCCTGCCCCCTTGCCCCCAGCCCTACTCCCTCCCTCCTGGCTTGTCTGTTCCATTGTAATACCCCTGATCCGTCCCTCCTGCCCTTTATGGTCTGTTATGCTGCAGCTTTCTCTCCTGTCTGTCCATTATGGTCAGCTAGCTACCATTGCCTCTTGCCCCTCTGTTCTCTGTTGTCCATGTGCATGGTCCTGTCCCCTCCCTCTTGCTTTCTATGGATTGTTGTGCTGCACTCCCGTCCTGCATGCCCTGTGTGGTGTATTGTGCTGCTGCAAACCCTGATGCCTGCCCTGCAGGGTCAGTTTGGTGCACCTCTCCATGTCCCTCCTGTCCTCTGTTATCCAAGTCCATGTCCCTATCCCATTTCCTTCCATGATCCAATGTACCATACTTGCGAACATTTTGAACTTGGTAAGAGGGAGATTTTGAAAAAAAACTGGGGTATTGATTTTCCCCTTTGAGTTACATTGAAAAAGAGGATATTGTAGACAGGAGACAGATCAAATAAAGCCCATTTGAGCTTAAAAACATTGGACGTTTCCTGGCTGAATCGGGTCTGTTGGCATGTATGGTTGTACTACCATTGCCTCTTCCTTCTGCCCACAATGGTCTATTACATTGCCACAGGCTTGAAGGAGGGTAGATTTTGTATCACAGGGGGCCCCTGGCCCGTTCTGTCCACACCTGAAGTATGAGACCCTTGTCCTTGCCCTGCCAGCTGCATTTGTAGGCCGTATTAAATTGACCAGCGGGTCCTGTGTTGCTATATAATTATCCTGAGACATCCTTACCACTCAGCCAGTATAAAACCCCTGTGTAGGCCCTTCTGTTCAATATGTAGGCCTCTTTGTTAAATTGACCATAGCTCTGCAATTTTAGTGTATAGCAGTCTGAAGGCAGGTCTGCGAGGCCTTCTGCTCCAAACCAGTAGCCCCCACCCTACCCGAGTGCTCCGTGCTCGGTATCAAAGTTCAACATCCCCCTGAAGCTGTCGACATACAGTAGGCTGCATCCTGGACTGGTACTTGCTTCCTGGGCAGGTTTCCCGCTTTTAAGGAAGTGGCAACCGCAGAGCGTCAAGTTAGGAGAACTGAGGAGATTTTATACATGAATATATTGAATTCCCGTACAATACCCATTATTTTCTGTTTGCTCTATGGAACTTACGATAAGCGATTGGCCTGAGAGACTGACCTTTTCACCCAGTCCATTGTCAGCATTAAGTGGGTAAATGACGAAATGTCTGGTAAAATCTGCAGACGAAGCTTTTGGGTAGCATACGTAGGTAGATGTAGCGTGCAAAGGAGCCCACAAAATGATATAAAAAGGGAGCACCCACAGATATCGACGGACTACCTCGCCGTCTGTATGTAGGTTAACAGGCAGTGCAGGTTTTCCCCAAGAGCTGGGAGCTCTTGTCTTCCTTTGCTTAAAATGTCTTGCTCTGCTTTGCTTGAAGTATCTTATTCTATTTTACCTATATGAAATGTCATGTTATGTTTAACCATTGTTCTCTTTACTTTTGCATTTAAAAGATTTTGTATTGTAATTGCAGGAATGCTTGCTCTAAGAGTAAACGTGAGTGTTCCTAGGTAACATTTTCCTTGGTGTAACTTGTTTCTCATGATGCATTTATAGATGTGTTTTCTCTCTCTCTCTGTCAGTACATTAATTGAGATACAGAGAATATCATGACAGCTGTATGATTATATGGATTCTGTATTTTGTACTTTATGTCTCTATTCTGCGGTTTCTTTGAAGTTGCATCTTCTCATTAAACTGCCATTGTATTCTGCCTCCAATTCCATGTCTCATATGTCTGTTTTCTTCATTTTTGGAGCAAGCGTTCCTAGGCACCCCGGCTCAAATTAAGGTGCCCCTTTTGTCCCTGACTCACTCTCCTGCTCAGTTCTGTGGTGGCTCCCGGGGATCTGGGGACCGCCCCTAGCTTCCTTGACCCGTAATAGATCTTGCCTCCAACAGCCTCTCTTGCAAGTCCTGTATTGTTGGTTTGTTGCCCCTGCCCCCCTTTCCACTGCCCTCCATAGTCTGTTGTGCTTCCACGGCCCTTCCTGCCTGCTCAGTGTGGTTAAATTGTTGCCTTTGCACCCTCCTACCTGCCTTCAATTCAGAGTCCGTGCCCCTGGCCTCTGCCTCTCAACAGTATCCTAATGAACAACTAGATTGCTAACATTCTATATTTATTACAAAAGTGTGGAACGCCTGACATCATCTTGATGTAATCAAAACTGTAATACCTAGAGCATTTCCTTTAGAAATTACATATATGAGAGGGTCTTATTGGCATCAAAATTATGGTTAGTGCTCTAAAAGGCTAAAATAAGGACATATTTTCTGAGTTTTCAAATAGCGACAAAGCACTTTTAAATTATTTGTTATCTTTATGTTTTTTTATCCAGTTGACCACTTGATTAAATGTTGCACTTAGGGGAGATGATGTGGTGTTACTTCCAGAACTGCAGACTTTGCAACTGGGGAACCAGGTTGAAGTTTCTGCTTCAGCTCGACATTCTGTGATTCTGGTCAAATCACTTAGTCTCCCCATGTCTACAACCAAAATGAATGTGTTCTTGTGTGATGTAACCAATGCTCATGTAAAGCACTCCAATACCTGACAAGTCTGCACTATATAACACTGCAAAAACACAAAATAATAAGTGTTTTGCACACTTCTGTCATTGGGCTATATTTGGGCTACATCTGGGTGATTTTGGGCTACATTTGGGCTCTTTTGTCTCCGGTGGCCATCTTGGGAGATTTATTTGTTATGAAGTTTCCTAATTTCCTCATGTACTGCAGTCTCCTCAGTAGGAAATGCTTTCAGTTTTTTACTTTGATTCCATCATGAAGGTATTCAGATATGTCACACATTTGCCATAAATTCTGAATGTTAGCACTCTAGTTGCTCATTAGATCACTGTAGTAAAACTACTGCACCATGGAAGTCTGCTCCTGGTATTAAAAGTGCATGTTTCAGTCTGCATGTCAGAATTTTTTAATGAAATAGAAGAGGATTTGAGAAGTCACTCAAAATGTGCCCTCATTTTCTTTCTTCAGCATTAATCATAATTTCTATGGCAAAATGAACCTCCTCATTGTGTTCCTTTTTAAATTAAATGTTTTAAGTGTTACCAGTTTATTCCAATCAAGATGGCTTCAGGTGTGCCATACTTTTGTCATAATGAAGACAGTAAGCGCTCTAGTTGTTTTTAAGAACATTCTGGGACATTCTGTCATTGGGCTATACTTGGGCTACATCTGGGTGATATTTGGGCTACATTTGGGCTCTTTTGTCTCTGGTGGCCATCTTGGGAGACTTATTTGTTATGAAGTTTCCTAATTTCCTCATTTACTGCAGTCTCCTCAGTAGGAAATACTTTCAGTTTTTTACTTTGATTCCATCAAGAAGGCATTCAGATGTGTCACACATTTGCCATAAATTCAGAATGTTAGCACTCTTTTTGCTCATTAGATCACTGTAGTAAAGCTACTGCTCACCAGGGAAAACTGCTGCTGGTATTGAAAGTGCATGTTTCAGTCTGCATGTCAGAATTTTTTAATGAAATAGAAGAGGATTTGAGAAGTCACTCAAAATGTGCCCTAATTTTTCTTTCTGCAGCACTAATCATACTTTTTATTGAAAAATGAACCCCCTCATTTTGTTCCTTTTTAAATTAAATGTTTTAAGAGTTACCACTTTAATCCAAGCAAGATGGCTTCAGGTGTGCCATACGTTTATCATAAGTAGGACTGTTAGCGCTCTAGTAGTTCTTTGGAACACTCTGGGAAGCTGCAGTAGAACACAAAGGAATCAACTGACAGTCTCTGCCCTTGTTGGATGTACATGTTTTACTGAGAATGTCAGACTTCATTCTCACATGACTGAGAAAGATAATGTGAATTTACAGAAAATAAGCTCTCAGTTTAGCCTATAGATCACCTTCCAAACCTCTGTGGTAAAAGGATGAGAAAATATTTTTCTCTCAATCATGATATCCCAGCAGAAGGCTTTTTCACATGGTGAAATCACCTTAGAACATACCACAATTCCTAAAATGAGTATGGTACCATCAACAAATGATTTATAATGTAACTAAAGTCTTAAAACCTTCTATTAACTGCAATGCTTTTTAATGAGGTGCTATCATGTATATTGGTCCCAAGATGGCTGCCAACACTTCTTGGATGAAGTGCTGACAGCCAATCAGATCTCAGGATGAGATGTGTGGTTAGGCTCCGCCCACATATATATATGCTTTTAAATGCTATTTTCTCAGGATCTACTGAACAGATTTACACCAAACCTACAAAAGGCACTTCCTTGACCTGAGGACTACCTCTCTGCCAAATTTCAAGTAATTCTGTTCAGCCGTTCGGGCTGTAGCTGTGTCTAAAGGTCCTATGGAAAAATGCATGGGAAAAACGTGTTTTGGGACCCCCCTTTTATCTCAGCCCCCGCTTGACGAATCCCCCCGAGACTTTCAGGGTAGGAGCGGAGCGTAGCGCCCCACCTATTTTGAAAAATTCGCGAGGATTCGTCAACCGGCGCCAAAGTTATTCAAAATAGAATGTTGCGGATTTCCTATGGAAACGTGGTCCTAACTATAACTACCTACTGGCGACCGCCAGTAGGTAATATATATATATATATATATATATATATATATATATACCACCACAAACTCCCTCCTCACAAAGAAAGCAGAGGCCACACGAGGGAAATCCAGGGAACCACTTTTATTGTCGGCAAATGCATTTCGGCCTGTCGGCCTTCCTCAGTGCCCAAGCAGTGTTCAGGAGGTTTTGGCAGTTCCGTTTGAAGTGAGCCCTGCTTCGATGTTATAGGACCATATCGGCTCTGCCCCCACACAGGTGAAACTGCTCACACGAAGTAGCTCACAAGATTGATGGTGAACTACTAGTCCCAGAATGCTGTTGGCTATCAGGTAGGTGATGCAGTGGGGTATGAAATTGTGAGAATGGTCGTACTGCGTGCCAAACAAACGGAGATTCTTCCAAAACCAATGTCCTGCTGCGATGTTAGTCAGGCGCTTTCCTGGGTCCCCGAACCGCATCAACCTCTGTGCCATGGAAACCAATCAGCGGGGGTAGGTATGGCCATGCATCCCGCCCTGTGTGAAGTAGAATACTTCACAACCACCATTTTCCTTCCACAGCGTTGAGGCGTGTCCCAGCTTATCAATACCTTGAAGTGTCAGAGAAACCGCCGAAGCAGCAGCCAGAAGAGCTGGGACCCTTTTGCAATGCGGGTGCCTCTGTATCACGTCTCCGGCCGACGTGCACAATATCACCACAAACTCCCTCCTCACGAAGAAAGCAGAGGCCACACGGGGGAAATCCAGGGAACCACTTTTATTGTCGGCAAATGCATTTCGGCCTGTCGGCCTTCCTCAGTGCCCAAGCAGTGTTCAGGAGGTTTTGGCAGTTCCGTTTGAAGTGAGCCCTGCTTCGATGTTATAGGACAATATTGGCTCCGCCCCCACACAGGTGAAACTGCTCACACGAAGTAGCTCACAAGATTGATGGTGAACTACTAGTCCCAGAATGCTGTTTGCTATCAGGTAGGTGATGCAGTGGGGTATGAAATTGTGAGAATGGTCGTACTGCGTGCCAAACAAACGGAGATTCTTCCAAACCCAATGTCCTGCTGCGATGTTAGTCAGGCGCTTCCCTGGGTCCCCGAACCGCATCAACCTCTGTGCCATGGAAACCAATCAGCGGGGGTAGGTATGGCCATGCATCCCGCCCTGTGTGAAGTAGAATACTTCACAACCACCATTTTCCTTCCACAGCGTTGAGGCGTGTCCCAGCTTATCAATACCTTGAAGTGTCAGAGAAACCGCCGAAGCAGCAGCCAGAAGAGCTGGGACCCTTTTGCAATGCGGGTGCCTCTGTATCACGTCTCCGGCCGACGTGCACAATATCACCACAAACTCCCTCCTCACGAAGAAAGCAGAGGCCACACGGGGGAAATCCAGGGAACCACTTTTATTGTCGGCAAATGCATTTCGGCCTGTCGGCCTTCCTCAGTGCCCAAGCAGTGTTCAGGAGGTTTTGGCAGTTCCGTTTGAAGTGAGCCCTGCTTCGATGTTATAGGACAATATTGGCTCCGCCCCCACACAGGTGAAACTGCTCACACGAAGTAGCTCACAAGATTGATGGTGAACTACTAGTCCCAGAATGCTGTTGGCTATCAGGTAGGTGATGCAGTGGGGTATGAAATTGTGAGAATGGTCGTACTGCGTGCCAAACAAACGGAGATTCTTCCAAAACCAATGTCCTGCTGCGATGTTAGTCAGGCGGCCGCCAGTAGATAGTTATAATTAGGACCGTGTTTCCATCGGAAATCTCAAAATTCTATTTGGAATAACTTTGGCGCCGGTTGACGAATCTTCACGAAATTTTCAAAACTCATGGGGCGCTCCGCTCAGCTCCTACCCTGAAAGTCTCGGGGGGATTCGTCAAGCGGGGGCCGAGAAAAAAGGGGGGTCCCAAAACGCGTTTTCCCCATGCATTTTCCTATAGGATCTTTCATCAAAGGTACAGCCCGAACGGCTGAACAGAATTACTTGAAATTTGGCAGAGAGGTAGCTCTCAGGTCAGGGATGTGCCTTTTGCATATATGGAGTCAATCTGTTCAGTAGTTCCTGAGAAAATTGCAGTTAAAAGCACATCTATAGCCGCGCACCGTGCGCGCACCCTAACGTGCGCGAGCGTAATTCTGATTGGTTGTTACATGTCAGTCAACGTTCGAATCGGTCGAAATCAAGAAGTGTCGGCCGCCATTTTGTTTGCTTTCAGTGCGAGAGTGGAAAAGGAAGGTGGTGAACGTGAAAAGGGGGCAGGGTAGAGAGTTCCTGACCCCCTAGCCTTTGTCAGGGGGTCCCTGAAGGACCCCGAAGGCAGAATTTTTTTTTACATTTTTTGGAAAAAAATCGTGGGGGGTGCGCGCACCGTGCGCGCACGGTGAAAAACCATTAAAAAAATTTTTTTAATACGTAGTTTATTGAAAAATAAATATATAAAAAAAATAATAATAAATACATAACTTAGCATTTAAAAAAACTTACAAATTCACTGAAAAACCATAGGTTTCACACACGTTATAGTTAGGAACTAGCATTTAAAAAACCTTGCAAATTCACTTAAAAAACCATAGGTTTCACACATGTTATAGTTAGGTGGATATTTCACACGTAAAAAACCAATGAAATTCCACCGTTATAGTTAGTTCAGATAACTATAACTCGCGCGACCGCCACTCTATCACAAGGATGATGTCATCAGTGATGTCAAGAGTGATGCCACTGACCATGTCATGAGTGATGTAATATGTGACGTCATGAGCAGAGGATTGCGGGCACGCGAGTTATAGTTATCTGAACTAACGATAACGGTGGAATTTCATTGTTTTTTTACGAGTGAAATATCCACCTACTCCCTATCCTCTGTTGTGTGAATCCATGGACTAGCCTCCTCCCTCCTGCCATGCATGGTCTGATGTGCTGCCACTGCCCTCAATTTAGTATGATGTACCAGTCCACTCCTCCTGCCCTCCATTGCCCAATTCTATGCCCCATCATTGACCTCCTGCTTAAACTCTGTGCTTAGCTTGCTGCCCCTATTCTTCTTCCCCCTGCCCTCCGATGTCTTTGTGTATGCCCCTGCTCCATCCTTTTTGCCCACCATGTTCCATGGACCTGCCACTCCTATCTACTCTGAGTGTTCTGTTGAGCTGCCACTCCCCTCCCACCTGCCTAGCATTGTCAGATGACTGTAACCTGTCCCTGCCACCTCCACCCTGCCTGTCCACATGCCATGCCCCTATCCTCTTCCTCCTGTCCTACATGGTCCATTGTACTGCCACACCCTTCTGCCCTCCCTGGTCTGTTGTGCTGCAACTACTCCTCCTGCCTGCCCCATGCGGTCTGTTGTGAGGCCCCTTCCCCTGAACTTTCTTGTCTGTGCACAGGTCCTGACCCTCCCTTCTTTCCTCCATCGTCCTTTGTGCATGCCCCTGCACCCTCCTTCTTGCCCATCATAGCCATTGTGCTACCACTAACCCTCCCACTTGCCATGCATGGTCTTCTGTGCTGCCATGGCCCTTCCCACCTTCCCTGTGTGGTCAGTTAGCTGCCCCTGAACCCCTCCCACCTTCCCTCCATGGTCTGTGTGTATGCCATCACAGTCTCACTGTTGCTCTTCATGGTGTGTCTTGCTTCTAGTGCCCATCCTGCCTGACCTCCATGGCTATCTTGCTACTCCTGCCCTGCCCCCTTGCCCCCAGCCCTCTGTTTAAATGTGCAGACCCCTACTCCCTCCCTCCTGGCTTGTCTGTTCCATTGTAATGCCCCTGATCCATCCCTCCTGCCCTTTATGGTCTGTTATGCTGCAGCTTTCTCTCCTGTCTGTCCATTATGGTCCTGCCTCTTGCCCCTCTTTTCTCTGTTGTCCATGTGCATGGTCCTGTCCCCTCCCTCTTGCTTTCTATGGATTGTTGTGCTGCACTCCTGTCCCGCTTGCCCTGTGTGGTGTATTGTGCTGCTGCAAACCCTGATGCCTGCCCTGCAGGGTCAGTTTGGTGCACCTCTCCATGTCCCTCCTGTCCTCTGTTATCCAAGTCCATGTCCCTACCCCATTTCCTTCCATGATCCAATGTACCATACTTGCGAACATTTTGAACTTGGTAAGAGGGAGATTTTGAAAAAAAACTGGGGTATTGATTTTCCCCTTTGAGTTACATTGAAAAAGAGGAGATTGTAGACAGGAGACAGATAAAATAAAGCCCATTTGAGCTTAAAAACATTGGACGTTTCCTGGCTGAATCGGGTCTGTTGGCATGTATAGTTGTACTACCATTGCCTCTTCCTTCTGCCTACAATGGTCTATTACATTGCCACAGCCTCTCTTGCAAGTCCTGTATTGTTGGATTGTTGCCCCTGCCCCCCTTTCCACTGCCCTCCATAGTCTGTTGTGCTGCCACGGCCCTTCCTGCCTGCTCAGTGTGGTTAAATTGTTGCCTTTGCACCTTCCTACCTGCCTTCAATTTTCAGAGTCCGTGCCCCTGGCCTCTGCCTCTCAACAGTATCCTAATGAACAACTAGATTGCTAACATTCTATATTTATTACAAAAGTGTGGAACGCCTGACGTCATCTTGATGTAATCAAAACTGTAATACCTAGAGCATTTCCTTTAGAAATTACATATATGAGAGGGTCTTATTGGCATCAAAATTATGGTTAGTGCTCTAAAAGACTAAAATAAGGACATATTTTCTGAGTTTTCAAATAGCGACAAAGCACTTTTAAATTATTTGTTACCTTTATGTTTTTTTATCCAGTTGACCACTTGATTAAATGTTGCACTTAGGGGAGAGGATGTGGTGTTACTTCCAGAACTGCAGACTTTGCACCTGGGGAACCAGGTTGGAGTTTCTGCTTCAGCTCGACATTCTGTGATCCTGGTCAAATCACTTAGTCTCCCCATGTCTACAACCAAAATGAATTTGTTCTTGTGTGATGTAACCAATGCTCATGTAAAGCACTCCAATACCTGACAAGTCTGCACTATATAACACTGCAAAAACACAAAATAATAAGTGTTTTGCACACTTCTGTCATTGGGCTATATTTGGGCTACATCTGGGTGATTTTGGGCTACATTTGGGCTCTTTTGTCTCTGGTGGCCATCTTGGGAGATTTATTTGTTATGAAGTTTCCTAATTTCCTCATGTACTGCAGTCTCCTCAGTAGGAAATGCTTTCATTTTTTTACTTTGATTCCATCATGAAGGTATTCAGATATGTCACACATTTGGCATAAATTCTGAATGTTAGCACTCTAGTTGCTCATTAGATCACTGTAGTAAAACTACTGTTCACCATGGAAGTCTGCTTCTGGTATTAAAAGTGCATGTTTCAGTCTGCATGTCAGAAATTTTTAATGAAATAGAAGAGGATTTGAGAAGTCACTCAAAATGTGCCCTCATTTTCTTTCTTCAGCATTAATCATAATTTCTATGGCAAAATGAACCCCCTCATTGTGTTCCTTTTTAAATTAAATGTTTTAAGTGTTACCAGTTTATTCCAATCAAGATGGCTTCAGGTGTGCCATACTTTTGTCATAATGAAGACAGTAAGCGCTCTAGTTGCTTTTAAGAACACTCTGGGACATTCTGTCATTGAGCTATACTTGGGCTACATCTGGGTGATATTTGGGCTACATTTGGGCTCTTTTGTCTCTGGTGGCCATCTTGGCAGACTTATTTGTTATGAAGTTTCCTAATTTCCTCATTTACTGCAGTCTCCTCAGTAGGAAATACTTTCAGTTTTTTACTTTGATTCCAAAGTCATTCAGATGTGTCACACATTTGCCATAAATTCAGAATGTTAGCACTCTTTTTGCTCATTAGATCACTGTAGTAAAGCTACTGCTCACCAGGGAAAACTGCTGCTGGTATTGAAAGTGCATGTTTCAGTCTGCATGTCAGAATTTTTTAATGAAATAGAAGAGGATTTGAGAAGTCACTCATCAAAATGTGCCCTAATTTTTCTTTCTGCAGCACTAATCATACCTTTTATGGAAAAATGAACCCCCTCATTTTGTTCCTTTTTAAATTAAATGTTTTAAGAGTTACCACTTTAATCCAAGCAAGATGGCTTCAGGTGTGCCATACGTTTATCATAAGTAGGACTGTTAGCGCTCTAGTTGTTCTTTAGAACACTCTGGGAAGCTCAGCTCCTACCCTGAAAGTCTCGGGGGGATTCGTTAAGCGGGGGCCGAGAAAAAAGGGGGGTCCCAAAACGCGTTTTCCCCATGCATTTTCCCATAGGATCTTTCATCAAAGGTACAGCCCGAACGGCTGAACAGAATTACTTGAAATTTGGCAGAGAGGTAGCTCTCAGGTCAGGGATGTGCCTTTTGCATATATGGAGTCAATCTGTTCAGTAGTTCCTGAGAAAATTGCAGTTAAAAGCACATCTATAGCCGCGCACCGTGCGCGCTCCCTAACGTGCGCGAGCGTAATTCTGATTGGTTGTTACATGTCAGTCAACGTTCGAATCGGTCGAAATCAGGAAGTGTCGGCCGCCATTTTGTTTGCTTTCAGTGCGAGAGTGGAAAAGGAAGGTGGTGAACGTGAAAAGGGGGCAGGGTAGAGAGTTCCTGACCCCCTAGCCTTTGTCAGGGGGTCCCTGAAGGACTCTGAAGGCAGAATTTTTTTTTACATTTTTTGAAAAAAAATCGCGGGGGGTGCGCGCACCGTGCGCGCATGGTGTAAAACCATTAAAAAAAAAATTTAATACGTAGTTTATTGAAAAATAAATATATAAAAAAAATAATAATAAATACATAACTTAGCATTTAAAAAAACTTACAAATTCACTGAAAAACCATAGGTTTCACACACGTTATAGTTAGGAATTAGCATTTAAAAAACCTTGCAAATTCACTTAAAAAACCATAGGTTTCACACATGTTATAGTTAGGTGGATATTTCACACGTAAAAAACCAATGAAATTCCACCGTTATAGTTAGTTCAGATAACTATAACTCGCGCGACCGCCACTCTATCACAAGGATGATGTCATCAGTGATGTCAAGAGTGATGCCACTGACCATGTCATGAGTGATGTAATATGTGACGTCATGAGCAGAGGATTGCGGGCGCGCGAGTTATAGTTATCTAAACTAACGATAACGGTGGAATTTCATTGTTTTTTTACGAGTGAAATATCCACCTAACTATAACATGTGTGAAACCTATGGTTTTTTAAGTGAATATATATATACATATATATATATATATATATATATCCACTGAAAAAACCATAGGTTTCTGGGGCGTTATAGTTAGTTGGACATTTCACTCGTACAAAACCATAGAAATTCCCCCATTATAGTTAGTTTCTAGCTAACTATAACTTACGCGCCCGCAATGCAGTGCTGATGATGTCACATATTACATTACTCATGACATGGTCAGTGACATCACTCGTGACATCACTGATGACATCTCAAATGACATCACTGATGACATCATCCTTGTGATAGAGTGGCAGACCTCCTCTCACCCTAATATAACCTTTGATACACACACTCAAAAATACAAACTAACATTTTCAAAACAATGGACATACCAATACTAGTTACAACACACCTATTCAGTAATTCCAAGATCTACACACAAATCCACTCATTCACCAACAGTCCCTATACAGTCACTCATACATGTACTCACTCATCACGTCATCAGTGATATCATTTGAGATGTCATCAGTGATGCCATGAGTGATGTCACTGACCATGTCATGAGTGATGTAATATGTGACATCATCAGCAGTGCATTGCGGGCGCGCGAGTTATAGTTAGCTGAACTAACTATAACGGGGGAATTTCAATGGTTTTGTACAAGTGAAATGTCCATCTAACTATAACAGCCCTAAAACCTATGGTTTTTTTCAGTGAATTTCTAAGGTTTTTTTAATGCTAATTCCTAACTATAACATGCCTGAAACCTATGGTTTTTTCAGTGAATATACATATATTTATTATACTATGTATACATGTGAAAATGTCTTGGTCTGCCTGTTTGCCTCGGTGGCACAGAAAAAATGGGTGGAACTGATGTCAGCACGCCGACGAGGTCCTCTTATGGCTCCGATGAGGTCATATGCTGTAGCGAGCGGAGCCGTGCTATTATGACTTCCTCGTTGACGTGGGAGAGCTAGGAAAGAATTTCAGTGTTCAGGCTAGTCCTTTGTGAGCAACTGTTTATGTTGCCACTCCAGAAACCGAAACCGGTGATCCGAGGGCAGAGGCCCTGCAGATGGCACACGAGGTGGGGTGCCCAGTCGGGTGCACCGGCGGGGCAGCGAAGTGAAAAGCACCACAACCCACAAAAAAGGTAACGAGGGCACTGAATAACACAGGATCTTCTCTTTGTATATGGCAGGAACAACAAAGTTAAAATGCCCTAGTACCAAAATGTAGAATTAGTGCTACAACGGTCTTCAAGAGGACCTGCAATGCTGCTTCTGCCTCCCGCACCCTGGAGGCGGCACATGGGTCACGCGGTACGGTCATACTGCGGTGGGACGCACACTCGTTGACCTCTCATGGCACTGTTCCATACTTCAGGGAGAACGCTTTCCATTAGCTATGTTTTCTGATGACGGGTCGCGCCGGCCCCGTCCAACAACAGAACTCCTTTAGATCCAAACAGACTCTTCCACTTTCTCACTGGAAGTGAAACCAGGCCATGCGGACACTTTCACAATACAACAGCTGGGAATGCACTTTTCGGTAAAAAAACAAATTCCTTCCTCCTATTTGATCAAAAACGTCTCACTGAAAAACAGGGGCCAGCTTCGATCGGTAAACAGCCATTACAACGACTTTTTTACTTCGCAATACCAATACAATGCATGCATTACCACTCATGCGTTGTACATCGCGAAGTCATTACTACACATTGTTTTAGAACTCAGGGTCATTTACCACGTATGCCTTTACAACAAATTTTGTTGTAAATGTATGTATGGTAAATGACCATGCGTTCTAAAAAACATGTAGACGATCCACGTTGTTGTAAGGAAACAGAGGCTGTTCCGTTTCCTCACAACGACGTGCACGCCCCTCAGAGATGACGTGAAGCAGGAACCACGAGGAGAGAGGAACCATGAGGAGTGAGAGGTAAGGGGGATTGGGTATGGGGTGTTTTTTTTTTCCTAGGGTTTAGGGTAGTGCAGTGGTGTTTGGGTAGTGTAGGGGATCGTGCTGGGGTAGTGTTTTAGGGTTTAGGGTAGTGCAGTAGTGTAGGGGGTCGTGCTGGGGGTAGTGTTTTAGGGTTTAGGGTAGTGCAGTGGTGTATGGGTAGTGTAGGGGGTCATGCTGGTGGTAGTGTTTTAGGGTTTAGGGTAGTGCAGTGGTGTTTGTGCAGTGTAGGGGGTTGTGCTGGGGGTAGTGTTTTATGGTTTAGGGTAGTGCAGTGGTGTTTAGGTAGTGTAGGGGGTCGTGCTGAGGGTAGATTTAGGGTTTACGGTAGTGCAGTGGTGTTTGGGTAGTGTAGGGAGTCGTGCTGGGGGTAGTGTTTTAGGGTTCAGGGTAGTGCAGTGGTGTTTGAGTAGTGTAGGGGGTCATGCTGGTGGTAGTGTTTAAGGGTTTAGGGTAGTGCAGTGGTGTTTGTGTAGTGTAGGGGGTTGTGCTGGGGGTAGTGTTTTAAGGCTTAGGGTAGTGCAGTGGTGTTTAGGTAGTGTAGGCGGTCGTGCTGAGGGTAGATTTAGGGTTTAGGGTAGTGCAGTGGTGTTTGGGTAGTGTAGGGAGTTGTGCTGGGGGTAGTGTTTTAGGGTTTAGGGTAGTGCAGTGGTGTTTGTGTAGTGTAGGGGGTTGTGCTGGTGGTAGTGTTTTAGGGGTTATGGTAGTTCAGTGGTGTTTGGGTAGTGTAGGGGGTAGTGCTGGGGTAGTGTTTTAGGGTTTAGGGCAGTGCAGTGGGGTTTGTGTAGTGTATGGGGTAGTGCTGGGGGTAGTGTTTTAGGGTTTAGGGTAGTGCAGTGGTGTTTGTGTAGTGTAGGGGGTTATGCTGGGGTTAGTGTTTTAGGGTTTAGGGTAGTGCAGTGGTGTTTGTATACTGTAGGGGGTCATGCTGGGTTCTAGTGTTTTAGGGTTTAGGGTAGTGCAGTGGTGATTGTATAGTGTAGGGGGTTGTGTTTTAGGGTTTAGGGTCATGCTGTGGTGTTTGGGTAGTAAAGGGCTCGTACTGGGGCAGTGTTTTAGGGTTTAGGGTAGTGCAGTTGTGTTTAGGTAGTGAAGAGGGTCGTGCTGGGGGTAGTGTTTTAGGGTAGTGCAGTGGTGTTTGTGTAGTGTAGGGGGTCATGCAGGGGGTAGATTTAGTGTTTAGGGTAGTGCAGTGATGTTTGTGTAGTGTAGGAGGTTGTGCTGGGGTAGTGTTTTAGGGTTTAAGGCAGTGCAGTGGTGTTTGTGTAGTGTAGGGGGTCGTGCTGGGGGTAGTGTTTTAGGGTTTAGGGAAGTGCAGTAGTGTTTGTGTAGTGTAGGGGGTTGTGCTGGAGTAGAATTAGGGTTTAGGGTAGTGCAATGGTGTTTGGGTAGTGCAGGGAGTCATGCTGGTGGTAGTGTTTTAGTGTTTAGGGTAGTGCAGTTATGTTTGGGTAGTGTAGGGTATCATGCTGGGGGTAGTGTTTTCAGCTTAAGGGTAGTGCAGTGGTGTTTGGGTAGTGGAGGGGGTAGTGTTTTAGAGTTTAGGGTAGTGTGCCGAACCAGCCACAATATCCGTGGACAAAGGGGATCCTGACTCTTTTGAACGCTCCGCCAATTTAATAATTTGGGACAAGGGCCCTACCACGTCCAAGACATATCAATTCCTTTCTTGGGATCCCTCATATACTTGGAGAAAAAGGTACATAGTTTCTCATCAATTTCAGGCGTGTGTGCCACGTTCCCCTTCAGTGAGGGCCTGGGTCATTCTCCCCTCATACTATTCCTGACCTCCCTTTCAAGGGGTTGATGGATTTTCCCCACCACACTCTCTGCCACTTTGGTGTTAGGGGTCCACTCTGCCGACCTAGGATGGTAAATTTGGGTAGGCTCGAATGTGTCTGAGTGGACCCCGTCCCCAACCCGGGACTGAGAGGAGTGGGACTCTCGATGCCAGGGACGCCCGAGTCCTTATCGGAGGAGAAATCGTTCTCCGATACACCCTCTCCCTCTAAGGGAAAACCGCCGTCGGGGTCTACAATAGTGGTGACAGCGTCGCAATTTTCTCTGGACTCCTCCTCCTCCCGGCAGGTTGCATGTTTTAGCTTTCGCGCATTCTTGAGGAAGGTCTCCGTAAGTTTATCAAATCTTTCCAAGTGCCCCGCGTTATGCTTAACGGCCCTTTTATTCCCCATCTGGGAGCTACTGGGACCCGCCACCACCAGATCTGGGTCACTGAACACCCCAGGGATTTTTTTCGCCAGCTTATCAACCTGATCCCTAAGAGGAGCCAGCGCCCTAGAAATAGCCAGAGAGAGGGCTTGGTCCACTGCTGGAGGGAGAAGTTGGGGGGCCATTCCTCCTCCACTTCCTGGTAGGAGGAGTATAAATGGTTTTCTGAAGAAGACATGATAGCAGAGGGTGTGAGCACAGAACAAATGCCCTTCAAAATCCTTAAGGCAGCCCCCTCGCCGGTGCTCCAACAGCTGGGCTTTCCCCAAAGTTGTTATAAGAATAGACTGAGGCACAATACCGATTACCACCACCAGGTGGCGCTGGTCACTAGCGTGGCCGTGTGGGGAAATCACCGCGTAGCTGTGTCAAAATTAGGCGAGGGTTGGTCAGGAATCAAGCAGACACTAAAGGAGTGACCGGATTCCCAAACGCGTGTAAAGACTAGCGGGAGCACTCGACGGAGCTGCTTCGCTCGGACCAGACGCGCCTGACAGGATCTCACGGCACGCAGAGCGCACAGCGGGAGAAACTGTGAGGGAGAGATCGCTCTTGGGCAAGAGCCTGCTGCGCAGGGAATATGAAACAATACCAAGGCAATAATGCTAATAACGTGCACAAGAAACCGCTATACAAACAGCAACAACGTCAGATTAAGCCAATAATGTAAGGAATGCACTTAACTGACAAGCAGTGAAGAAAGAGGAAGCAGAAGGGACGTCACAATATTATATACGATGGACTGTGATATGATTTGACCATAGTTGCCTTGGAGTCTACCCCCCTAATGGTTCATGGGTTGTGTAGTCTTTTGTTAAATGATTGTTGTGTTACGTTTTCTTTGAACTGCTATGCAAAAAAAGTGAGGAAAGATATGCATAATCCTCGCCTCCATCCTGCCATAGAATTCATTAAACTTTATTCGATCTGATTTAGAAACATAGATCATTAAGTGTACCTAAAAACAGTAAATCCTCTTTCCTAATACAATACAGTGAGAATGAATTAAAACCAGTAGATAAAAACGGGTGTTACAAAGCCCGGTTCAGAGCAACTTCAGGTTAAGAGAATCGTAAAGTTCAATGTTTCGCAAGATCAATCTCATGTACTTCGTGCAAAATACACAATAAGAGGTCCAAGTAAGATGTAACGCTCCAATACCTGACCAGTCTGCACTATATAAAACTGCAGAAAAACTAAAAATAAAAAGTGTTTTGCACACTTCTGTCATTGGGCTATATGTGGGCTACATCTGGGTGATATTTGTGCTACATTTCAGCTCTTTTTTCTCTGGTGGCCATCTTGGGAGACTTATTTGTTATGAAGTTTCCTAATTTCCTCATTTACTGCAGTCTCCACAGTAGGAAATGCTTTCAGTTTTATACTTTGATTCCATCAAGAAGGCATTCAGATGTGTCACATATTTGCCATAAATTCAGAATGTTAGCACTCTAGTTTTTCATTAGATCACTGTAGTAAAGCTACTGCTCACCAGGGAGTTAACTGGAAGTCTACTGCTGAAAGTGATTGTTTCAGTCTGCATGTCAGAATTTTCTAATGAAATAGAAGAGGATTTGAGATCTCACTTAAAACATGCCCTAAATTTTCTTTCTGCAGCACTAACCATAATTTCTATGGCAAAATGAACCCACTCATTTTGTTCCTTTTTAAATTAAATGTTTTAAGTGTTACCAGTCTATTCCAATCAAGATGGCTTCAGGTGTGCCATCATTTTGTGATAAGTAAGATTGTTAGCTCTCTAGTTGTTCTTTAGAACACTCTGGGAAGCTGCAGTAGAACACAAAGGCATCAACTGACAGGCTGCTCCTGTTGAAATATAACATGAAGATGTTTGAGATCTCACTTAAAACATGTCCTAATTTTTCTTTCTACAGCACTAACCATAATTTCAATGGCAAAATGAACCCCCTGATTTTGTTCCTTTTTAAATTAAATGTTTTAAGTGTTACCTGTTTATTCCATTCAAGATGGCTTCAGGTGTGCCACACTTGTGTCATACGTAAGACTGTTAGCTCTCTAGTTGTTCTTTAGAACACTCTGGGAAGCTGCAGTAGAACACAAAGGCATCAACTGACAGGCTGCTCCTGTTGAAATATAACAAGAAGATATTTGAAATCTCACTTAAAACATGTCCTAATTTTTCTTTCTACAGCACTAACCATAATTTCTATGACAAAATGAACCCCTCATTTTGTTCCTTTTTCAATTAAATGTATTAAGAGTTACCAGTTTATTCCAATCAAGATGGCTTTAGGTGTGCCATAATTTTGTCATAAGTAAGACTGTTAGCGCTCTAGTTGTTCTTTAGAACACTCTGGGAAGCTGCTGTAGAACACAAAGGCATCAACTGACAGGCTGCTCCTGTTGAAATATAACAGGAAGATAGTTGAGATCACACTTGAACCATGTCCTAATTTTTCTTTCTACAGCACTAACCATAATTTCTATAACAAAATGAACCCCATCATATTGTTCCTTTTTAAATTAAATGTTGTAAGTGTTACCAGTTTATTCCAATCAGGATGGCTTCAGGTGTGCCATACTTTTGTCATAAGTAAGGCTGTTAGTGCTCTAGTTGTTCTTTAGAACACTCTGGGAAGCTGCAGTAGAACACAAGGGCATCAACTGACAGGCTGCTCCTGTTGAAATATAACAGGAAGATATTTGAGATCGCACTTGAAACATGTCCTAATTTTTCTTTCTACAGCACTAACCATAATTTCTATGACAAAATGAACCCCCTCATTTTGTTCCTTTTTAAATTAGATGTTTTAAGAGTTGCCAGTTTATTCCAATCAAGATAAATTCAGGTGTGCCATAATTTTGTCATAAGTAAGACTGTTATCTTTCTAGTTGATCTTTAGAACACTCTGGGAAGCTGCAGTAGAACACAAAGGCATCAACTGACAGACTGCTCCTGTTGAAATATAACAAGAAGATATTTCAAATCTCACTTAAAACATGTCCTAATTTTTCCTTCTACAGCACTAACCATAATTTCTATGACAAAATGAACCCCTCATTTTGTTCCTTTTTCAATTAAATGTATTAAGAGTTACCAGTTTATTCCAATTAAGATGGCTTCAGTTGTGCCATAATTTTGTCATAAGTAAGACTGTTAGTGCTCTAGTTGTTCTTTAGAACACTCTGGGAAGCTGCAGTAGAACACAAAGGCATCAACTGACAGGCTGCTCCTGTTGAAATATAACAGGAAGATATTTGAGATCGCACTTGAAACATGTCCTAATTTTTCTTTCTACAGCACTAACCATAATTTCTATGACAAAATGAACCCCATCATTTTGTTCCTGTTTAAATTAAATGTTTTCAGTGTTACCAGTTCATTCCAATCAAGATGGCTTCAGGTGTGCCATACATTTGTCATAAGTAAGGCTGTTAGTGCTCTAGTTGTTCTTTAGAACACTCTGGGAAGCTGCAGTAGAACACAAAGGCATCAACTGACAGGCTGCTCCTGTTGAAATATAACAGGAAGATATTTGAGATCGCACTTGAAACATGTCCTAATTTTTCTTTCTACAGCACTAACTATAATTTCTATGACAAAATGAACCCTATCATTTTGTTTCTGTTTAAATTAAATGTTTTCAGTGTTAACAGTTTATTCCAATCAATACGGCTTCAGGTGTGCCATACTTTTGTTATAAGTAAGGCTGTTAGCGCTCTAGTTGTTGTTTAGAACACTCTGGGAAGCTGCAGTAGAACACAAAGGAATCAACTGACAGTCTCTGCCCTTGTTGGATGTACATGATTTACTGAGAATGACAGACTTCATTCTCACCTGACTGAGAAAGTTAATGTGAATTTACAGAAAATATGCTCTCATTTTAGCTTCAGTTTTCTCTCAAACATGATTCATGATATCCCATCAGAAGGTTTTGCACAGGGTAAAATCACCTTAGAACACACCACAATTCCTGAAATTAGTATGTTACCATCAACAAATGAATTCTAATGTAACTAAAGTCTGTTATCACCCTTTATAGTTCTCCTTTTGGTAACCCTAAAAATCTTCGATTCACTACAATGCATTTCAATGGGGTACTATCATGTATATTATTCCCAAGATGGCTGCCAGCAAAACCAGGATGAAGTGCTGACAGCCAATCAGATCTCACGATGAGATGTGTCGTTAGGCTGCGCCCAGATATTGAAACTTTTTCTTTTTCTAATTTCTCATGAACTACTGAACGGATTTATACCATTAGGGATCTTTCTGAACCAAGGGCTACCTTTGCGCCAAATTTGGTGTAATTCTGTTCAGCAGTTCGGGCTGTAGCGGTGTCTAAAGTTTCCTATGGGAATTAACATGGAGAAAACACATTTTCGGACCTCCCTTTTTTCTCGGCCCCCGCTTGCCAAATCACCCCGAAAGTTTTAAGATAGGAGCTGACCGGAGTGCCCCACGAGTTTTGAAAATTTCGCAAAGATTCGTCAACAGACGCCAAAGTTATTGGGAAAAGAATGTTACGATTTTCCTTTGGATAATAGGTCCTAACTATAACTACCTACTGGCGACCGCCAGTAGGTAATGTATATATTTCATTGGATTCTGTCTGCATGAAAGTGAATAAAGTTAGGTAGTGTGTTGGATGGCTCTGAAGGATGTCTTATTATTGGCTGTTGTGTAAAAAAAGAATTGTAATACAGACATGGAGAGCTGTTGAATCTGTGGAGTAAACCACACCTGCTGTATCTTATTCTTCCAAGAATGTGCTGTGAACGTTTGACCACTGATTCCACTGGGTTGCTAGCTACACTGATCAAAGACTGCTTTGGGGGGAAAGGATGTTTAACAGACAGAACATTTTTTGGAAAAGTTGAGGGGTGCTGACACAATATAAGTAATTGCAAGCTTTTTTTCCAACTCAGGGCTATGTAACAAACTGTTGTGTAGTATTTACATTTCAGAAAAATAAACTAGATATTGGTTTGAACTCCCATTGTTTTTGCAAATATTCCACGATGATCGCGAAAACAAGGTGACAGGAACCTCGTTTCAAAAGAGAGGGAAAGGGTTAACAGATGCTAACCATTCATAAGTGGAGATTCAGTAGTCTAAAATAAAATACATAATTTCATTTGCTGCCTTTCTCGTGATGATAGAGTGGAAAGTTGAAGAGGTTGACATTTTAGACTTGTTTTGCATGAGAGTGGTGTACCATTCTTGTGCTTAGTTTTTACAAATCTTAACAGTGTCCAAACTATGCAGAAAGAGATAAAACAACAATGTAATCTACAAACTGAATTCAGTGGTCTGTATATAACTTATAATTATTTTTAAAATGTACATTAGATATGTATATTTATATGGAGTTTGATTAAAAGGAGTATCACAGTGATGAGAAAAATATATGAGATGAACTGTATCTGTATTAGAGGGTATGTGTTTAAGAGGTAAGTGCTGAATGTTTTGGGAAGTAAGAGAACAATGAATTACTGCCTGTTTATTGCATAGTGTATTTTATTGAAAAATAACAGTATAGATTTGTGGAAAGTTGCAATGAGGTACTAAGAATGTTTAAAATGTCTAAACATCATGTGCAGAATAGATACATCTGTCATTTGCATTATGGGAGTTGTACTTTTAGTAACGTTATTAAACAGGATTACTGCAGTAAGAAATACAAGATGAGAATATGCTGTCTGCATGTACATGAATCAGAAAGAAGTAATACTTGTTAGGTATATATTGGGAGGAGTTTGTCAAAGTGATTATCAACTTATATGATCACTGTGCTTATGCTTAGTAGGCCTGGGCAAAAATTTCGTTCCGTTCGCGGAAATTGCGATAATTTGACATTTTTGCGTTCCGCGGAGAGCGCGAAAATGTCAAAAATTCCGGTTTCCGCAGCTTGGCGATAATTTGTTTCTTGCTCGCGCTGTAAAATGATACATTCTCGCGCGCGCGCGATCGCCTTACCTGAATCCCTGCGTTCGCCGACAAGTTTTCTTGATCCGGTCGCGTTCTCCATGAGATGTTGTATTGTTTTTAGCCATTTGCGCCGTCTCGCGACAGTTCGCGCCCGCAGTGACGTCATGCGTCGCGCGATCACGTCTTTCTTCTCGCGATCATGCACCGCGAGAACAACTCAAAACAAGATGGCCGCGCCCGCAAGCAACCACATGGGTAAGTTGGCGACCCGCAACCATGCAGAAAATCTCGCGAACATGCCGGAAAAAAACTTCCGCATCTTTGCGATATTTCTGCTTGTTTGCGATAATTTTAAACATTCTCGCGATAATTTGCGAAGGTTAATTCCGCAAATTCCGCCCACCCCTAATGCTTAGATGGTGAGATATAGTTTTTGTGCTTGCACATAGCTATACATATGGTGGGACTTTTCAGTTTGCTTGAAGATGCAGAGAGGTATATATTTTGTTAAAGATGGCTTGAAGGAGTACCTCTATTAAGAAATTGCATATATGTTTACATGGTGATCTATGTTCAGTAAGGTTGCTGAAAATTGCATGTATATGGTGAGGGTGGTGTTTTTTTTTAAACATGGTTTGTTTAAAATTGAGAAGGATTAATAGTGCAGAATGCGTCTAGAGTTCTTGTGCTAGCTTCCTTTGAGTGTAACTTTTGCTTGAGATATGCTGAACATATCTTTTAAAAGAAGTATTTGAGAAATGATGCAGGTATGCCATTCGCAAAAGGTTTTGTGCTTTGAAAAATGGCAACATGCTGTTCTCCGTTTCAGAAACTTACTGATGCATGTGCACACTCAGTAGCAAAGCAATGTATGTTTCTAGTGGGCCATGTATGCAATTATATATCAAGTGTGATACCTAGATTTCACTCACACATAGCTCAGAAGAAAATCATTTATCCAGTAAAACAGGTAGTTTGATACTGATAGAAGGAGCTAACCAATGATTCAGAGATATAGTGACAATTGTTATATATCTAACAGGAATGAAGGTACTTTCACAGGCAGTATTCAGGCTCTCATGGAATCACCCAGCCACTACTCAGGCAGTCATCAAATCAGTGATTCACTATCCAAGGAGTTATTAAATTATTCACACATTTAACATGTACACTTGCAATCAGGCAGGCAGAAATATGGAGTTATTGAAGTAAGCAGGTACTACACATTCATTCATCGAATCACCTATTGACTTATGCAATGAACAAGGCTGTAACTATGAAATAATTATAACATTTGCGCAGAAGCTATGCAGCTATCTAAACACCCACTTACAACCCCTGCAGTCATTGAAATACTGAGGCACACGCTTGCACTGATGAAACTCTCAGGCTCTACTCATTCACTTATGTAATTACTTAGAGAGTACCATTGTAGTAAGTTGGAGTGGGTGTATGAAAGATTACAAGGGGGTGTGAGTGGCTATATCAGAGATTCTGTGGATGATGTCATCAGTGATGTCATCAGTAATGTCATTTGAGATGTCATCAGTGATGTCACTGACCATGTCATGAATGATGTAATATGTGAGGTCATAAGCAGTGAATTGCAGAGGCACAAATTATATTTAGCTCAGCTAACCATAACTGCCGAATTTCTCTGGTTTAGTATGAGTGAAATATCAGCCTAACTATAATGTCCCTGTAACCTTTGGTTTTATTTGTGAATTTCAAATGTTTTTCTAATGCTAATTTCTACCTATAACGCCCCTGTAACATTTGATTTTCTCAGAGGATTTACAGCATTGGGATCAAAGATGCTGCCTTGGCCTTGCTTCATTCCTTCCGTGCTGATCGTATTCAATCAGTTGACCTTCAGGAGTTTACATCCAAGACTTTCTCCTTGCCCTCTGGTGTCCCTCAGGGCTCCTTGCTGAGCTCTATCCTGTTTAACATTTATGCTGCACCTCTTACCTGCTTGATCAAATACTTTAGGATTGTTTTGGTATCCTATGCTGACAATATCCAGATTGTCATTTTGTTCTCTAGTAGCAAGAGCAACACAGGTTAGACATTCCAGAACTGCATGAACGCAGTCCGTAATTGGATGAACAACAAATGTCTTAAGGTAAATTCTGCTAAGACTGAAGTCATCTTATTCAACAACAAAGATTCCTTCTGATCCATTTCATGGTGGCCCTAAGATTTAGGGACCCTCTCTATGCCTGTTAAGAAGGTAAAAAACCTAGGTGTTATAGTGGATGAGAAGCTTGCATTTAAAGATACAGTTAATGGGGTCACTTCTTCTGCTTTCTGTACTCTGAGGCTAATAAAGAAAATTGCTCAATACATTCCCTTTGACTTATTGATGACAGATGTCACTGACCTAGTCCTATCTAGACTAAATTATTGCAATAGCCTTTATCAAACTTCCAAAAGAGATCCTTGAACGAACTTCAAACAATTGCAAAATACCGCAGCGCGGATGCTTCTGAACACACCTAAATTTCAAATTGCACCCCAGGCCATAAGTAGGTTACATTGGCTCCCTGTCAAGCAGAAAATTGCATTCAAAGGTCCTTTGCACTGCTTTCATAGCGCTCCATTGACTAGGCCCTAAATATTTTAAGGAAAACTTCAAATGGTATTCTCCCAGTAGAACTTTATGGTCTATCTCATCCAAAAACTTGATTGTTCCCTCCTTCAAACGTTCCTCTTGGGTGAGGCAGGAGCTTTGTTATCTGCACTGCCTTAAAATGGAACAGTCTCCCTCTGAACCTGAAATCTGCCACCACATTATTTATTTATTTATTTATTTTATTTGAAAAGTTGTATATAGCGCTGGCAAGACCCAGAGGTATCAGAGCGCTTTACATAAGAACAAGTTGCACAAAGTTAAATCAGTTACCATAGCATAAAATGAAAAACATATACAAGTTACCTGGAGCATGAGGGAGGGTAGGGGGTGAGGGTTCGAGAAAGGGGTGTAGGAAAAAAAAATACAAGGTCATGTAGGGCTGGGTAAAGGGAGTCAGCCACAAGGATCATGGAGGGAGGAGGCGGGGGAGGGAAAGGAAACACAGAGGAGAGACGAGGCAAAACAATGTCCAATGTCCGGCTGGGTAGGTGACAGCTAAGGGAGTGAAACCAAAGTCAATCTCCTCTATAGCTTCCAGGAAATCCTTAAATACCTGGCTATTTAGCAATTAGTAAGGGCTGTCTCACCTGGTTTACTTACAGTGCCAAGACGCCTCCAGGCAGTAGTGAGCACTACAATTTTTCACATCATCATCATTATCATCACAATCGTATATTCCAGATATATTCATCCAGATCCTGACTTTCATAAGGTATATAAGTACAGCATTGCTGAACTTTGAGCATCCGGCAGACTCTGCCCTCTTTTGTGAGTAAATGGTCTAACGCAAGTCTATTCTGCCAAACCATAGACCTAATTGTAATCATTTCAGTATTTACAAGCAATAAGGAATATGCAGTTATAGTAGCTAACTTGTCCACTACTGTCAATAGCTTTCCAATCTTCAAATCATTAAAATCAGACCTACAGATTGGATGGTGGCACTAAAAATATCACCCACTACTTCAGCTGCACTCACACCTCATTTTGTCCTGGGTTTCTTGTCCCACACTGGATCATTAAAATGTTCTATATGGTAAATCTTTGGGAAACCTATACCAAGATAGAATGTACCATGCCATCCATGGGGCAGTTTAAAATATGTATCTTGTCCACACATAAAATACACTAGAGGAAACTCAGGATCCTGACCCTCCAGACAAAGATCATTCTTTCCTCTCGCCTCAAAAACATGGTCACAATCACATTCTTCCAAAAATATTAGGTCAATACAAGTCTGGTCAGTATAGATACATAACTTCCCTTTATGCTGCCAATCTATGGTTGATTTGATTTGAATACTTTATTTCAGTCAATGGCCATTAAAGTAACAATCAAAGCAGATAATTTATACAAATAAATAAAAACATCATAAAGAACAAGATAAAAAAACTATTTCATAACAAAAACATTCCATTATCTCAGGGCAATAACATAGTTAACACCTTAGGGCCATGCAATACAAGATTAAAAAAGCATTGAGTGTCTTAAAACCGGATGGCTATTAGTTAGCAATGGCATATGACTAGTTTTACGGGGCAAGGGATTTCATGACTTTACATCATATGGGCAAGATGCTTTCAAGAAACTTAGCAATAGAAAAAACTATTGGGGTAGACATATCTGCTCTACATATTCTTTTTTTTTTTACTTGTTTTTACTGGCATTGTGTTATTGTATACAGATAACAATATCACATGAGGTAATCAGTTTGCAGTATATTCCAAACTTTCAGAGGCAGGTGAGAGGATATTCAAATTCATCTATTATCATATCTGTGCTAGGTCTCCGGGTTTTGAAGATGGGGTTTTTCCTGGCATTTATTCAGCCTAGTGCATTATGACTAAGTCTGGGTGGAGTTCGCAGAGCTCCTTAAGCGGCGGAGTGTGTTGGATAAATGCTGTTTGCAGTGATTTTCAGTGCCGCTCGAGTAGGTTTTTCCTCAAGCAACAGCTTTCTCAAAGCGAGCAGTTTCTCAGTGCTAGCGGTCACGCGCAAACATGACCACTCGCAATGTAAGTAAGTAAGTAATTTATTTTGCATAGTTAATTAAAACCTTTGCAATACAAAATAACATCAAGTTAAAACAATTTTACATAAAAAGGTCTCATAGTACACATTTTGTTTGAAAATCAAATTCATATCAGAGAAACAGGGTCTCCTGATCAAGTTATTATCAATTTTCTAGGTTGAAGGTACCTAATTCCAGTTCATTTATTCCCTTCACTACTGCTTCAATAAAAGTGCAACAAGTACTTTAGACTGTAGTAAAGTGCATCACTGTCAAGATTTATATAAATTAAAGGGGAACATCCTCTTAGAAACTCCGTACTAACATTTCACTTGTTCCAGGTGACTAGAATAGTTTATTGCTGTTGTGCTGGAATTTTCTTCTCACATAGCCTCAGGAACTTAACTAGACAACAGTTTAGTTGTGGGTCATTAGGTGCAAAACAACCCACCACTGCTTGTTTTCTTGTACGCACCCCTCTCTGATTGAAATTACATTTCAATAGTTGTTTCCGTTCTTGAGATAGATCTTTACATGTGCATAGCAGGTTCAGCTGAGACGCATAAGCGGCAGATCGTACCCGCTTTTTCCTTTAAACAATGTGGAAAGTGCTGTATACTGGGTAACAGACCAAGTCTGTGCTTCAAAAACTTAATTTTTGTGACTTAAGCATAGCCCAAATCAAAATAGTCTTGGGCAGCTGGCGTCGTGTAAGTATTCAGGGTCATCCATTTGTGTACCCTTTTCGAGAGAGATGCCTTGTCCTCAATCCATGAAAGATATTTGACCGTCTTCCAGACCAATTTTTTAAATGAACTAGTATCTGTGGGGGTATCCCAGAGCTGATTCAGACCCATATTGTGCAGGCTTCTTTTGAGATATTTAGCAGCTGGTGAGGCGGTTTGTTGTTGTAACTCCTTCCACAGGTGTTCATTTAGTGTTCCTTGTGTGGATTTCCGTACTTTGTCCCAGGTGACAATATATGCCCCTTTCCTTGCTAAGAACTATTTTTGTATACCAAACTCTAGCCTGATTTGCACAGGTGAAGTATATTTGGGCAGACGAAAAATAACCCTGTAAGAAGCTGTGACTGTAGTATCAAGTGTTTTAGCGACTCTTCCTCTCTGCGCCTCGCTGCCATAGTTAATTGTTTTCAAAATCTTAGCACGTGCCAGTTGTATCAAAGGCAAAATCGATGGACCATTTAATTTATTATTTAGTGCTTTCAGAGAGGTTGCCAAGGTAAGGCCTTTATATCTGATGCTGTCTTACTTTGCTGTGAATTGGCCGCCTTAATCTAACTTCATGCCATCCCCAGAACCAAGCTGCAGTTTATTTCCTTTTTTTGATGATCGTCATGGTTCTAGTTTTTTCCAAGTTTATCGTTAAGCCATTTGTTTTAGAATAGTCCTGCATGATGTTTAAAAGGTGTTTCAGGTCTACATGAGTATGACTAATCAGGACTATATCGTCAGCATAAAGGAGACGTGGTATATTTAATCCTCCTAGTCTTGGGGCGTGTGAGGTACAGCTATTTAACAGCGGAACAAGGTCTGCTAGAAATAAGTTAAACAATGTGGGTGCTAAAATACATTCTTTTTTAAGCCCCTTTTCAGTTGGTATACGCCTCAACAGGAGTGTTCCTTCGCCTAGTTTAACCTGAACCCATTTGTCCGTATGCAGATTGATCAGAAGATTTAATACGGGCTGTGGGATCCCCCAGCTGCGCAGTTTGGACCATAGGCTATTACGATTTACATAATCAAAAGCTGACTTGTAGTCTATAAAACACAAGTCTAGTGGCATTTTTGTATGTACTGCCTTATCCATTAGCATTGCCATAGTTAGAATGTTTGTAGTTGTTCCAACTGTTTTTGCAAACCCAGTCTGATTTGGTGGAATTACAGATTTCTCTTTGACCCAAGCCTGGAGCTCCTCTAGTAACGTTCCTGCAAAGAACTTTGCCTCATTATCCATGAGAGCCACTAACCAATAGTTTTGTGGTAGCGATTTTTCACCTGTTTTAAAAATTGGTACGATAATTGATCCTCTCTAGGAGCTTGAAAGTATGTTCAGCAACCTTATTTCTGTGACTAGTGGTTCCAATGCAGCGACCCAAGCATTTGAGTCTTGTTTGTAGAGTACTGGTGTAATACCGTTTGGGCCTGGAGCCCCTTCTTTCCTTCCCTTCCCTATTTGCTGCTTAATGGACATAATTCTGCTCTTTAGAGGGGTCTCTGTTGGTACGTATTTGTCTGGCTTCCCCAGAGCTATATTGTTACTTGCTGCCAAGGTAGTGTTGGTTATTACACCTCCTGGAGAGGTTTGAGTTCTTTGACTAAGGGCCATGATTCCAGAGTCTTGATGGAAATGAGTCCTGAGGTAGTTCACCCATGCTTCCTCTGAGATGTTAGAGGAGATTTCCATGTGGGCAGGACGAATGAATTGATTTATAGTTCTCCAGAATCTAGCGCCATTACCCTGTTTTATATCAGCATGTAATTTTGCCCAGAGATCTTCCCCCGCTTCCTTAGCTTCCCTTTTTTGTTTCTTCAGTAGCGCCTTTTGCTTTCAAAACAACTCTAGTTGTATTATGTCAGTTGTATTGAGACGGGATTGTCTCAACGTACAGTATATTACATTTTTTATGAGTTTGATTTCCTTTCTGGCAGCTTGTGACATAGGCTTCATGCTGCTATGTCTCTGTTGATTTAGTGGTGTGATCGGAGTAGCATGTGCTGCCATAGTTGTGGTGAAGTTCTTCCACTTCCCAACTTCACTTAATCCGACCCTCGATTGAAAGTTCTGCTTTGCGATTTCCAGCATACTACTATCTGCTGCAAGTGAGAATTTATTTCTTTTGAGATTGGTAATAAATACTGATCCTTGAGGAGCCGAAAGCTGCTCAAACATAGGGATAATTATTCTAGGCACCAATTTTTGCGGCTGGTGATCACTGTCTGCATTTTCGCCCAACTGGAACGAAGCTAATTGATGAAACAGGGCTAAGGAGATAAAGGTGTGATCTAGAATTGTATTGGTTTTTGCCGAGATGTGTGTTGTTGCGGGAGGGTTATCCCCAGCAGATCTTCCATTGATTGCTCTGAGGTTAAGTTGTTCAAATTCCTCCCGAACCCACTGTCCGACCCTAGTTTGTTTACCTGATTGCGGTTTCCCTTGCAATGGGATGTTCCAGATTGAATTTTGAGGTAGCACTTCTTCACATGAAGAGCTGCCCATTAGATTGAGGTTTAAGTCCCCGGTTAGGATTAAGTCAGTAGTTGGCCCTTCGTCTATGCATGCTTCTAGAAAGTCACACAATTCCTTTGCTGCTTTAGTTTTCTATTTTGGTTGGATATATGCATTCATTAACATGATGTTGGTACCTCTGGCATTTAATAATGATGACGGAGTAATTAAATTTACTGCCAAACTTGCTAGAGACACTGGGCCAATTTCAGGAGCTGGAGATATGCTTGAGATTGAGACATACCTTACTAGTCCTCCTTGCAGGTGACCATATTTTGCCCCCTTAAGTGCACTAATAAAGAAGCGCAAGTATCCTTGAAGGTGCAGAGAGTCAAATTGGCATGTTTCATGTAATGCTATGACGTCAAAGGCTCTTATGTAAGTGACAAAGTCAGTTTATTGGCTAATCCATTTACAATCCACAAGCATATTCGTAGATACCTTTTCATGCTGGTCCTTCTCAATGGTCTGCGGTGTTGTCAATTTTTTAGATTATTTATTGTCCTTGAGATCCATCTTAGGTCTGTTTCCCAATTGATTGTGTAGTGGAAACCTGGCGGTTTCTGACATTTGCTGGAGGAAGCTCTTTATTTAATCGACATGGTCCCACAGCTCTTTTTAGCACCAAAGTTATTGATCTATTTGCAGTTGCATCGCTTGCCATTATATTTTCTGGGCTTAGCAAATCAGGGTATCCTGGTTTAGTGTATGGGGTGATGTTTATCCCCCAATTTTTAAAGGTGTTGCTTTCTAGAAGTATTTGTTGTGCAATTGATGTTGATGTCCATGTTATTTTTGTGTTTTCTCCTTCCACGGCATCCTTACATTTAATAACTTCTGTTGAAACCAAGTCTGACATCGACACCTCTGTCAAGGTTGTTAAACGAGACAGCAAACACAGTGTATTACCTCGGTTCATGATGTCATGGCTTCCTTTAGATCTATATTCTGATGTCAACCATACGGCGCATGTGTCCCTCCTAGTTGTTTCAGAGACAACGGTGTCGTGATTACTTGGGGACTCAGTAGTAGCCTCATTGCTTGATAGTCTTGGCAAAAGTGGGAGCCTAGGATACTCTATGGGGTATATTCACAAGAACGTGTGATAACTACTGCAAGAGTACCGTAACGCAACTTTCAATATCGCAGCCCATCGTGGGAAAATAACCCTGTGACAACGTGGGATTCACAACAAGGTGGTAGCATGCGATAGTCTGCCGAAACCGCGGACAATGTCTGTGATAAAACCACCTCGATGGAAATAAAAACACAAACCACAACACCAAAAAACCTGCGATGTGCCAAAGCGTGATGAGGAAATTAGGGATAAGCAGTGTCAGGCCTGCAACACAGACCTGGCCGGTGGGAAAAATCTCCATAAAAGCAGAAAAAACACCCACACACAAACTGACTTACACCCAAGCACCATGGAGGCAGACGGATCAGGCGCAGAGGACGAGCTCAAACCCACAAGCACCCCGGATGAACAGCCTTGGACCACGGGGACTGAGAATAGCAAGGACAAGAAGACGAGGAAGACGAATTTCAGTCCGCAGGCGAACAGGATCATAGTCACGGAGGTGATGGAACACCATCAACATCTCTTTGTCACCTCCAACGTGTCTCTGGGCACCAAAATTGCAATATGGCTGGACATCGTCGACAAGGTGAATGCCGTTGGAGAGCACAAGCGAACAATGGACGAGGTCAAGAGGCGATGGAATGACATCAAGCGAAAGGCCAAGGAGAAACTCTCCGCCAACCAGAAGGCAGTAATGCAGACTGGAGGTGGGAGCCCAGTGCCACAGATGGAGTTGGATGACATGGAGGAGCTGGTGTCAACAGTCATCAGCGTGGAGACTGTCGCCGGAGTCGGGGGACCGGACACTGCTCGACAGGACACAACACAACTGCAACAGGGTGAATGACCACCAGGTACTGGGGGGATGGGTAAAGATGGCCACGATGGCACACATGCACAATCAAGCAGAGCACAGTGCACACCCACAATGACTCAGGGTCATCCCCCAGATCTACAGACTGTCACAATGTACAATGCCATGCTGTCTGAATGTCAACCTGTACCATGATTCTACACACATGTGGACACATAGTAATACACCATCCCCCCTTCACGTCGCAGGGGCACTGTCAACACCTCCTGCAGAGAAGTCCCAGCCACTCTTCATGGATGACGAGGAGGACAACACCAGCATCGACACCCAAACCATCCAAGACATCATTGATCTCATCCGTCACTCACCTCCAGGCTCAGGGCAGCCCAGCTACATCGATGAGACCCCACCCACCACCCAAACCACCCAGCAGGAGGCACCCACAGCCCCGGCTCCCTCCCAAGACCTCCAGGAACAACACATGGCCTTCCAACGCCATGTGCTTGAGTGCCAGATGGAGACGGCTGAGCGGGTGCGGGTGGGCTTCGGCATCATGGCTGCCAAACTGGACGCCATCCTTGGGTGTCTATATCCACCCCATGGTCTCCAACGAGCCCTGACTGACATCGCTGGAGTCATGACGCGGAGAGAAGAACACCTGTCTGCTCAGAGTTGCTCCAGCGATGCCAGCCATGAGCTCCAAAGTCAGAAGTCAAAACGCTAGGCGTTTGGCTGGAACCAAGCCTCACCATGAAGACCCAGGCAACCAAGACCGCTGGATCATGCTTTGGCCTCCTGCGGTCAACCCGAAAAATTCTCCCTCTCCTTCCTCCAATATCCAGGAAACTGCTGGTTCAAGGGCTCATCCTAGCCAGACTCGACTATAGCAACGCCGTTTACCTCGGTGCACCGGAGTTTACCTTAGCCAAACTCCAACGGGCACAAAACGCCGCGGCAAGGACTATAATGGACCTCCCCCCCAGAGCCTCTGCCAAATCAGCCCTCAAGGCCCTGCACTGGCTCCCTGTCCGCCAACGAGTTGAGTTTAAGGCAATGTGCACCAGTCACAAACTCATTAATGGTGCCGGCCCTGCCGCCCTGAAAGACCTTGTCGCCCCCTACAAAGCCCCTAGGGCACTGCGCTCGGACGACGAGCATTTGGCCATCGTCCCTAAATTTAAGAAGGCTCGGACCGGTGGCCGTCGCTTTTCGGTCAAAGCCTCCTTAGGCTGGAACGCACTGCCTCGCCACTTGCGCCTGGAACCCTGCCACGCCCTCTTCCGGAAAAAACTAAAAACTTTCTTATTCCCCACATAATCCTCCGGTCGCCCCTCCTCTTGGGATATCACAGCTCTATAGCGCGGGGATGCCTCCGGGTCACCAGGCGCTTTATAAATTTATAAATAATAATAATAATAATAATGAGCTGGTACACATACGGAGGCTCATGGAGGACATGGTGCGGATGGAGGTGGAAAGGATGGCAGCCACTGCTGCACATCATCGAAATGTAGCTGGGACCTATCATGCCCTACAGACCTCCACCATGGCATTGCTTCCACAAGGCGTGGCACTGATGAATGCTGCTGCCCCCACACCATCTACATCCCCGCCCCCTGGTGTGTCAGTGCCTCCCAGTACGCAGGTGTATCCACTCAGGCCCCTGATGTGTCAGAGGCACACAGTGTGGCAGCCGGTTCTGCAACTCCCACAGGTGGGGCAGGGCACACACCCGGGGACGAGGACGTGGATGGGACTGTGGTCAGAAGGACCAGGCACTAGCATTCATTACCGCCACCTGGCCTGTGTCTTCTTGGTCCCGCACATGGCCTCATGACCTTCCACTGACCCACGATACACTCCGCTACACTCACCTTGGACAGCGACATGGACTGCCACTTCCGGATTAGTGACCAATGACACGGCGACCAGGCTTCGGACTGTACCCTTCCCTTCAGCAGGACTTGTCATCCCCAGATGGACTCTGGCTGGCCCTCCACGGGCCCATAGTGTGTAGTGTGCTTGCCATTGCCCTGAACCGCTCCGGCTACATAACTGCACTGGATGTGCAATAAACATCCATTGATGCACTGCTGTGTCATGTCCATCATCAGTCATGTATGCATGTGTGGATGAATGTAGGGACAGTGATTTCCCTTGCGTCAATGATGGTCATCCTGTGGGATGCCAGTCAGAGGGTGCCACATTGCATTTTGTGTACCGGGTCCTGTGGGCACTACAACTGAGACACACGCATCACTCACTTCCTTGTCCGGATATGGACTGAACCACACCCAGAGCCAACGTGTCATTGTGGCAAGCCCTGGGCTGGTCCGACGTACGGCAGGCCAGACCACTAAGCTTACGATCCGATGGGGGATCCCTCATTGCTCCTCATCGCAGGTGAACTCGCTTGTGGTGTGCAGGTCACTGGTCTAGTTGCCAGCATGTCACAGTTAATCTCTGAGGGCAGGTTTGCACACACACGACACCCATCCAGCACAGGCGTCACAAGCCATGTGACTCCGCCAAGATAAGGGGCCGACGATGTCACATTCTCCTCTGCCCATGGTGACTGGATGACGAATGCCACGGTTCCCAATCATAAAGAGCACAAGAGTTTTGTTGCGCACAGGGTTAGTGGGATCCCAGTCCTGCGTACAGCATGGGTCGACCACCAGGTGGCGCTGACTGTGGTCGCACAGGGTTAGTCGCACCCGGCGCATTGCGGCCGGCACAGGTACCCCGCCACGGGACGGTGACTTTGGGTGCACTGAGTCAGTGGCACCTTAAGCTGCTGAGCGGGTGGGCACCCTGCAATGATGCACCGTCCCGGCGGTCCGGGCAACTCAGGTTTCGTGTGCCCTGCTGGACCGCAGTGTAGGCCAGAACCAGCGGGCAGAGCGGGCCTATCGCCACATGGCCTCGCTTCCAGGTCACAGACTTAGTGGCACCCATAGGGCTGATAGGGTGTGCAAAAGACACACAATTGATGTACGTAATGCTGAACAAATCAAAACTTAGCGAATGTGTAGCCTGCGATGTTGCCGGGTGCACTGGTATGTCCTCAGCCATGGAGGATTCCAGACCCAGCAACCACACGTGAGACCTGGTGGCGTGCGGAGCGTGGCTGCATGGTGTTGAGGGTGCCATCTCTGCGGGCACCGGGCTTGTGGCTTGCAGTGCAACGTGGTGAGACATCCAGTCTACATGCCAGTGGTGGAAGGTGAGCAGTGAGGCCTGGGTGTGCATGGGCGGGCAGGCGCTGTTGTCTTGTACGAGTGTGTGTACTGTGCCTGTCATGTATCTGAACTCTGTTTCAGATGACGGCTCTGACTCAGATGTGTGACCTAAAGGACTGCACTACATGCTGGCAAGTGGTTGGAAACACACCGGTGGCAGTAGGTGAGCAGTGTGGCCTGGGTGCGCAGGGGCGGCTCCCTCTCTTCTTCTCTCTCTCTCTCTCTCTCTCTCTCTCTCTCTCTCTCTCTCTCTCTCTCTCTCCCCCTCTCTGCTTCTCTCTCTCTCTCCCCCTCTCTTCTTCTCTCTCTTCATCTCTTTGTCTCTCTCTCTCTCTCTCTCTCTCTCTCTCCCTCTCTTCTCTCTCTCTCGCTCTCTCTCTCTCTCTCCCTCTCTTATTCTCTCTCTCTCTCTCCCTCTCTTCCTCTCTCTCTCTCTCTCTCCCCCTCTCTTCTTCTCTCTCTCTCTCCCTCTCTTCTTCTCTCTCTCTCTCCCTCTCTTCTTCTCTCTCTCTCTCTCTCCCTCTCTTCTTCTCTCTCTCTCCCTCTCTTCTTCTGCTCTCTCTCTCTCTCTCTCCCTCTCTTCTTCTCTCTCTCTCTCCCTCTCTTCTTCTTCTCTCTCTCTCCCTCTCTTCTTCTCTATCTCTCTCTCTCTCCCCCTCTCTTCCTCTCTCTCTCCTTCGCTCTCTCTCTGTTCTTTGATGTGCACAGGACACACCTTCTCATCATGTTTTTTGTCTTGCAGGCTGTGACCTATGGACTGTCCCGCGGGGAGCCGCCATGTGTCTTCATTCAATTTCAGTGTTCATTTTAATAAAGTTTTTATTTGTTGCTTCGAAAGTGAACGTGTGATGCTCATTTCTGTGACGACACATGGATTTCAACTGTTGTTCAACACCAGCTTGTGAATGGGGAGGTAAATTTATCACGACTTTGGCTGCGATAAAGTGCCTTAATTCAGCGATAGCTCCTTATGAATATGGCCCTATGTTTCCTTCCTCAGTTCCCGGCTGTTTATTTTGTACTAACTCTGCCAGCTGTTCAATACTTCCCTGGCGTGAAAACTCCCGGCTGATTCAGTTTTGTTTGGAGGTCGCCTGATCTCCCTCTCTCCATTGGCCCCCTACTTTTAAAGTAGAGATTGTTTGTATGTTGTTATTACTCTTGTAATGAGTTTGGCTGTTCCTTGTTCCATCTGGTTTGCTATTGTCTCTGCCTTCGTTTTTATAATTTCTCTGGTTTTTCTTGTTTGCCTGATCATCTTTGGGGGCGCAACAGTTGATGGATAATGTTAACGAATTTCTAAAATCAGAGAGCTCCTGATTTGGTTCATGTGGGTGGTTTCTTGTCATGGTACCTGTTGCCTCCTCCTCTTTATTTCTTCGTGGGTTAGTGATGATCTCTTTTGAACTTGGCTGTATTTTCTCTTCATACCTTTCCTCCCCAGGTGACTGGATTATATTTATACCAAGCATTTCACTATAGGGGATTTGACTTGATCCTATTGTGGCCTCTATGGGGCATATTAACAAGCCAGGCGATACAATTATCGCCGCTTTAGCGGCAGAAAACTGCCGCTAAAACGGCGATAATGTGCTTGATAATATGCTCCATGGAATTCCAATTGAAGCCCATGTTAGATGTACTTCACATCTAACATGGGGTTCAATTGGAATTCCATAGAGCATATTATCAAGCCCATTATCGCCGTTTTAGCGGCAGTTTTCTGCCGCGAAAGCGGCTATAATGTTATCGCCTGGCTTGTTAATATGCCCCCATGTTCTTTTTATTTGATCCTCCAAGTTTAGATTTGCTTTCTTGATTTTACTATTTTGCAATGAGGTTGTCCCAAAGAGGCGCAGGAAACCGTCCTGATTAGAACTTATTTTCTGGTTTCGGCCATTCCGCCTTTGTGTACGTCTTTTTTTAGCATTAATTTTTTTTTCCAATTTGTCTTCCGCGAGAGGGTCGGTTAGTTTGCCAGCTGTTGTTGTTTTGCTTCTTCCCTCATTTATTTTCATGTTATAATTTGATTTTATCTTAGTGGGGGGATGTTCTTCCTTAGCGGGTGAAGTCAAGAGTATTGCCATACCTTCTTGATTTCCGTTTAAGGGCTGGTCGTCTCGGGGCCGTGTATTTACAAATTTTGAGGCTTTTTTTATTTGTGAGCATAAATCACTCAGCATTAAAGGAAGGGAGGCTAGTTTATCAACGTCCGGGCCACATCCATAAATTTGGTTGTTATCTTGAATGTTGACCTGTATATTGTGTAAAAAAGTATTCAACGTACCCAGCTTTCCATCGATTGCAACCACAAAAGCTGCCAGGGTATTCAGTAGTGTCAGTTGTGTATCCATTTTATCAGATTGATATTGGAGGGCCTCTACCAGGAGTTGCACTGTTTTTAGCAAACTTGTCCAGGCACTCCCATGGTCTGTTCATTGCATATCTCCTGGTGAACACCTTTCATCTTTAAGTGAGCTTTGCTCCTCTTGCGACTCCCCGTCTGCCAGATGTTCCTGCTGCCCCTCAATTAGTAATTTTGCAGGAGAGTCATTCCTACACTTATCCTGTGAATAAGTTACCAGGACGTCCTCCCACTCTTCTTTGCCTAAAAATGAGAATTTTTGGTCTTCCGGCTCTTCAGTTTCGCTCATTAGCCACGTTTCTGAGTTGGTTTGTATTTGTATTAATGAAGAGGCAAGTGGTGTTTTATGATCTGTTACCTGATTGTCCAGTGGTGTTACAGATTGTACCAATGTGGGTTTCGTGCCTGACCTCTCCTTCGTAGGCACATATTTTATATTTTCCAACTGCAGGATTTCTGTCAGGCTGTCCAGCTCGCATATAGTTAGCATCTCAGGCTGATGTTGTATGAACTGCCCTGGATATGTCCACTCTCAAGCTAGGGCTTTTCTTTACATTTTTGTTATCACTATCCAATTGTCAAGTAACCTGGAGGGTTGTCTGAAGGCCCAGTAATGCTGTCGAACCCGAGAGGAGAGTATCACCCGCATTTTTCAAAAAGCTACATTTTGTATACATTTTAGGCTGCTTTAAGGTATTCGTTTTGTTTTTTTTTTCTTCTATTTTTAAAGTGACGTCACTTGACTTGGTTGCGCTCGAGATTGTTTCAATTAAGGAGCCATTTTGCTGTGAGTCAGGCTGTGAGTCAGGCCTGATCTTTAACTGTGGTTCATCCATGAGGCCTTCAGGTGTTTTGAGTTTTCTTTTATGTTTGGTGGTATTGCCTGTAAGCGTTGGACCTCCACGTACCCGTCCTGATCTCATGATATGCTGTGCTGCAAATGTCCTGTTATATCCTTCTGTTCCTTATTCCTTGTTACTTTTATGTAGCCCTATCATAGCCCTTTATGGGTCAAAGGTTGGTTTATCCTTCAACCAGCTAAGTTCTATTTGCTTTATTGATTTGTAGCCTTTTGCTCAAGTTAGTCCTTCCTTATATGACCGTGATCGAACGAGGGCTTTTGACCGCTGGTAACTGACGCAAGGCTGGAAATCTAGTATGCTTCAGTATGCTCTCCTGTACTCTCCTTGTACCAGTACGTATAGAATTTGGTTGTTTGTGTTATTTGGTTTTTAGATAGACTTTAGTTCCTTAACACCAGCCTGGGATTATTTGTAATGGGAAAGAGGGAGTCACAGGGAGTCACCTACAAGCCTTGGCTTTGTCCTTGTAGAAGTGCCCCACTTGCCTTCTACCAGTCTCCCTTGCCGAGCCTCCTGTTCCTGTTACTGTCTAGTCCCCCTCCCAACACTGGTCCTCAGTGAGCGGGGCTTCCTGGCGTCACCGCAGTCTGCACCCACACCTAGATATGCCGCCTCCATGGTGACACCGGAGCATGCTCTCCGCAACCACTCACTAATAGTGGCTGCACTCGCATTCGCTGTGTGCCACTACGCAGGGCTACTGCTACACACTTAGGGCCGGGGCTGCTGGATTGTGGTGATACTGATAAAGCACAGGGGTGTGCAGGCATGAGCAGGAGAGCAGCCTTTCCTTGCAGGCCTTCTTGCAGGCCTCTATTTTCGCAGCGCGGGCGCAGGCGGGCTTCTTCACAACTCTTACCACCTTGCGCCGCCGCACTCTGCGGCCCTGCAGTCTTCAGAGCAGGGCCAGACAGCCGTTGCCGTGGTCACCGCTACCACCATTACCATGGCTTTCAGCTCCAAATGCGGCTCTAAGCACGGTTTGCGGGGGTTGCGGGTTTGGTCTCGGCTTCCGCTGCTGCTACCGCTACTCCCGTTCTTCTCCGTCCACTCTGCACAACTCACAACTCCGCTCGACTCCAACTCCACTTGACTCGCTTCTACAACCACTTGCAATGAGAAATGTGACTGCCTGCATTGACAAATCTCGCAGGGAGGTTGATTTTCCACACCAGCACACGCCAACTTGATACTGACGATCGCGAATGAGGAGAAATCTCGCGGGGAGGTGTATTTTCCTGGTTCGCGCTCACCAACTTGACGTTGTCGAATGCGAGTGAGGGAAAAAACTCCGCTCTGCGGGTTTTTTGGAACTCCGAAAGCTCCATGAAACACGGAGTGCGGAAATCTCTGCAAACTCCACAAGCAGAGCGGAGTTCACTTCCCAGACTTAATTATGACATATATAATCAAATAAAGGAGATATTACAATATTTGGGATAATGAAGCAAGGAATAACATAAAAAGAGTATGGGGATCCCCTGTTTCCCTCAGTGCTCAGTGCCTAGTTGTAGTAACTGAAGCATACAACATTGCCAATAATTTTATACATCAGAAAGAAGAAAATGAAGATAGGAGAGCTAGGATAGGAAGGAGGAGCTCCAGGAGTACAGAGGGGATGGGGGGAACGTTGTTCATATGGTTGAAGACAATGTGAACTGTATAAGGTGTCAACTTTCATCAGTTAGTTCATGTATTTTAGGAGATTGGAGAGGGTAGAGTGTCAGGTAAATGTATATCTGCTCTCTATGCTCCCAACACTCAGGTTTATACTGTACATTCTCACATATTAAATCATGTCTCAGCTTTGTTGGTTATGTGAAATCAGTGGGGGAGCCATACATTATAGTGCTGTGTGTCCAAGTGTGAGCTCTTTCATTAAAGACCCCATCTTGTGCATTCCTGACGCATTTCATCTGGTTTGTAATCTATCAGCCTGGTCAATTGATATTTCCATTTCCACTTCCTCGGATGCGTCTCTGTTAATGTCTGGTTCATCTCCAGTATGGTATTCTGGATGCTCCCATGTTGTCAGCACTTCTGTCTGCAGATCTGCTATTGGGCAAGTCCTCACCCCTCTGGCTTCCTCTCGAATCAGTGTGCTTTCCTCGGCCTTCACCCATTTGGTTACATCTGTCTTCCAAGCCTTAACTCTCAGTCCCTCTGGTGATTTCCAGTCTACTGCTATTCGCCGCTTGGTCAACCCTAGTGCTAGGTCTGTATATCTAGTACTCACTATCTTTGAAGCAGGTCTCGGGTATAAGCCCAGAATGCAAGCTTCTAAGGATCTGGGGGAGCCCCCCAGCGTGGAATCTTGAGCCGAGAGCACTTCCTCCTAAGAAGATTGGAATCGCGGGCACTCCCTCACCATAGGTATAAAATCGGCATCTAAATGTCCACACCTGGGGAAGGAGCGAGGGTCTCCTCCATAAGCTGTTTGTAACCTGTGTGGCGTCATATATGTCTTGTGTATGTACTTATATTGGAGGTATTTCAGTTGTGTGTTTCTCAAGATTTTCTTAGGGGAGGCTAGTATCTTCAGCCATTCAGAATCTGTTAGTTCACGTCTCAAGTTCCATTCTCATCTATTGCACAACATATTTTATGGGCCACAGACTATTCCTGTAAGGGATTTGTAAAACCTGGTCACTAAGTGTTTGGTTATGCACATCGAAACCAGTAATTGTAGGACATCGTACGTCACGGGTTCCTTCCCATCACCACCCCATAAGTCCTGGAATGCCTGGGTTAGAGCTTTGTAGACTAGGAATTGGCCTGGGGCAACTCATAACAGTCTATTAATTCTCCCATGGGGATCAATGTGTTGTGTTGGTAGCAGTCTCCGGCTGTGAGCTATCCGGCCTCTATCCAGAAGGATAATTGCTTTTGGGTAAAGATGCGGAAGCTTCGCTGAGCTGGTTCATATAGGGGTATGCCTGCTGTTTTTAGGATACATCTGCACCAACATCGTAAAGCTGTTGACAACAGAATCCCGGGGTTTCGGATTACTATTGAGGGTTTAAGCAGTTTGCATCTAATAGTTCAATTTGTGGCATCTGTCCAATTCTTTATTAACACACAAACCCTTGGGATTATCCAAGGGAGGGATCTAGAGGCTACAGGGTGTTCAGGGTGAGCTTTCCTCCAAACCTATCATGCACACACAAAAGAAGCTACCCTGAAAAATAGGTTGTTAACAAAATGTAACCATATCCTTACAAAGCACATTGGCCCACATGCATCAAAGCAAAAACCAGTCGCAAACGGGCAGATTCTCAGAATCTGCCCCTTTGCTACCGGTATTTTTGCATTTGGGATGCATCATCCCAAATGCAAAAATCGCAATTTAAGTAATCTCTAAATTGTGATTACTTAAATTGCCATTGCATTTAAGGAATCGCAAATTGGGATTCCTTAAATACAATGCATTAAAGTAAAAAAACTAGCGATTTCGCTAATAGGGGGCGCAAATTACCATGAAGTTGAACTTCATGGTAGTTTACAAAAACTTTGAAAAATGCACTAAAGTGCATTTTTCAAAGTTCCATTTTACACACACACACATGCCCTTGGGGCATGTGTGTGTGCAAGATGTACTCATATGCAGATTTCAGGGGTGCAACAGGGTGTCCTTTTGACACCCTGGCACCTTTGAAATTGCATTCTCAATTTGCGATTCTCTAATTGAGAATCGCAAATTGAGAATGTCTTCCCATTCATTCCTATGGGCCTCTAGGTCCATAGGAATGAATGGGAAGGTATTCCTTAATTGCGACTCACAATTTGCGAGTCGCAATTAAGAAATGTTTAGAAATCGCTATTTTTTAAGCGATTTCTACATGCATAGCCTTTTGCTATTCCTTATTAGCGAATCCTTATTTTTCGCTAATAAGGAATCGCAAATGGCATTGTTGGTGCATGTGCCAGTAAGTCAGTAAAGTGCTGGGCATCTCAAAAAATGTAAAGGACTGTCTTCACACACGACCAGGTGTCATGCTTCATCATTGGCAGTCCTCGCTCTCTAAAAACCACATTAAAGCACTTCTAATGATCGAAGTGGGTGCCTGTGAATAAGTGATTTTAAAAACCAATGTAATAACCCAAATGCATTTATTATCTGGGTACTACTTGGTGTTAAATGCTAAAATCTGGGGATGGGAGACCATCGGGGGACTGGTGTTTTACCTGTTGCCTTATCTTGGATGGCCACTCATATTTCCTGAATGGTGACAGGAGTGTTCTCAGGGGTATGTGCGCCAAATAAGCAGTTAGAGCATCCTCTGAGAGGGGCGATGGGGCCAAATACAGACCTCTGTCATAGTCACACACCTCTTCGTTAATGAGTGTAGAGGAGTGCAGTGGTTTACCATCTTCTTTCTGTATGTGTGTGATGGGGACCCTCGAGTTTCCAGCTTGATGAGCCACACCAAAAGCCAGCTGGATTTCCCTACCTCATCATGTGCTCTCGCAATATATTGTTTATAGTCATGTGCTAGTAGCTTTTCTAAGATAGCATTATAACAACTTCTTGTCTCTTGGACCTCTTCTATGTGCTCCTGTGGAGCATTGAGAGGGTTATCTACATCTTGCATCTTATCTTCTAGCGTTTGTAGCTCTCTACGTAGCTGCACTTGGCCGCCCACAGTTTGACTAATACATTGGCCGCGTATCACTACCTTAAAGGCCTCCCATTCTAGTAGTTTTGAGAATGTTGAGCCTTGGTTGTTAGTAAAATACTCTGAGATCACCTGCACTATGGAGTAGCAATAGCATGTGTCTTCTACTGAGCTGGATTAAGCCGTCACATTTGGGGCAGCTTGGCGTTCTCCCAAGGGTACAAATCATAATATGATAGGGTTGTGATCTGATATAGTTCACAAGTACTCCGTGTGTGTAATACTTTGGGCTAGTGCATGGGAGCACACAAAGCGATCTATTCTGGTGTGTAGGCGATAGTCATGCGAGAATTAGGAGAAGGTACATTTGTTCCCATGTTGTATCCTCCAAATATCCACTAGTCCCCAATGTCCTACCCAATCTTGTAGCCCTACCGCTAGTTTTCTTGCTGTAGTCCCTGTTAAGGGGGGAATTGATCTGTTCAGGTGTACATCTAATACGCAATTGAAGTTCCCTTCCAGTAGCAAGTTTTCGGGAGAAACTCCTACTATGTGTGGAAAGTAAATGGAGGAAAGTGGTATGATCTTGGTTGGGGGCATATATATTTCCTAACGTGATCTCTTTGCCACACATTCTGCTCTCTAGCAGGACATATCTGCCTTCTTTATTGATAAGTGAGCAAATTAGTTCGAACAGTGTCCAGGCCCTTATCCATATCAAAGTCCCCCTAGCATATGCTGAGTAAGAGGTAGCATAGAGTTGGCCTTGTCATCGTCGCCTCAATTTATCTATCTCGGATCCAACTAAGTGAGTGTCCTGGAGCACAGCAACCTGCACCCTCTTTGTTTAAGATATCTGTGGATGTTATGTCTCTTAGAGGCTGATCCCATCCCCCTAATATTCCAGGACATGAGTGTTATGGAGAGTTTGGGCCAAGTCTTGTGTGCCAGTATTGTATGCTAGTGCCATCCTCCCTCCGCTAACGCCCCCCAACCCTCCAGTCCTATATTTGATCTTGTACTTCTCATGTGGTCTAAGGCAAGCAAGAGAAAAAGAAAAAGAAACAAGAGAGATACAAAATGCCCCAACAATAACTCCCTTATCCCAAGGCAGTACAGCAATGGCTGGCCGTCCAAACTGCAAAGGGCAACCATATATTCGATTAATATCTCCTCTGGCCAGCCTATGAAGGCCTCCCCAAAAGGAGTGTGCCAGAAGGGGTGCATCAGATAGACACTCCGCACCAGCCCATTTCTCATTTGAAAGGTTATAGTATTCCTGGCTAATATATTGATTTGCACATGATACAGTGTAAGCAAAGGTCTTTGACGGCTAGAATATGACCATATGGGAGTCCATTCCCCTCGTCATCCTCTCATGACTCCCAAACCCCGAGCAATGTCTGATAAAGGATATCAAATTATTCCATCTGCCGTCTGAGGTATTACCACAGGCAGGCCAGTCTCATCCCCTCGCAAGGAGACGGAGTCAGATCTCGACGATTTCTGTTCAGAAGAAGAATGCGACTTCGGGATCTTCTGTCATGTGGACCCTATCTTCACCACTTCCCGTAGTGTCGCTGCTCTTTCTATTTTGGTCAGTGATGGGGATGGCCCACTCCTGGCTCTGATTTGCGTGGTTCCACAAGAGTGCCTGCACTTACCTCTCCTGGAATGGAGTGATCTTGAATAGGTCGCCAGAGAGTTGTTCCAGCATTATTTGCTTCCAGCCATGTCCAGGCACAATCCGGGTCTTCTCAAAAGTGCGTTATACCATCGGCCACTATCCTGACCACTATCCTGAGTTTGGAGGGAAACATCAGGGAGTACTGCCTTCTTTACTTCCAGAATAGAGGCTCTTTTAGCTTGTACCCCTGCTGTGTGGTATGGAAATATGGACACCTTACTGTTAGCAACAACGAAGGGCCCTTTCGTGCATGCTTTTTGCAGTATAGTGTCACGGTCCAGGAAATGCAACAGTCTGGCCACTACTGGTCTGGGGGGCCTACCTGGGGCCAGTGGTCTTGAAGGGACTCTATGAGCTCGCTCGAGTGCAAAAAAGGTTGTTGACGACTCTGGGGCCACTTCGGTCGATAGCCAGTTTTCCAGGATATCTACCATACCCCTTTTTTGATCTCTTCTGAAAGGCCCACAGTTCTAATGTTATAGTGTCGGTTGCGCTCTTCTGCGTCTTTAGCACTTTCTTCCAGGAGTTCTACTCTGTCTCTTAATTCTGAGATTTGATTGGAGAGCGACTTTCATCCCGGCGTCAGTTCGGTGATAGAGGTTTCTACTCCCTTAACACGGTTGGCTAATTTGTGGTATTCCGCCCTCAACAGGCCCAGGCCCACAGAGACTGCACCTATATTTTGCTGTAGGGTAGTCTTGGTATCAGTTATAGAAGCTAGTATCGTATCTAGTTTGAGCCATAAGGGATCCATAGAGGGTGTGGCTGTATCAATATTGTTAGGTGTATCATGGTTCATGTTTTGAGTTTCTGGTGGGGCTCCCCCCGGTCTGGTTCTGGGTTTCCCCATTTTTAACTCCTCAGGACCAGTCAGCAGTCCCAGAAATCTTCTGTCTTCTCTCTAGGTGTACCCTAGCCACTGTCAGCGATCACATGGCGTGCTCTGCAGATTCTTAAGGCTACTCTATATTGTAGAACACTCCAAAAATGGCATAAAGAGGCAATCCATCGTTTTGACTGCTTAAGATGCACGGGACAAAAAACAGAAGATGGTCATTGGTCTCTTTCCCCCACCACAGGCTAGGCAGATCTTGCTACCCCCATCCAATCATTCTATTTAGAAGAGAACACAGCTAGGGAGAGGGTGCCCAGCCCAAATTCTATGTAAAGGGACTTTGCGTGGGCCATCACTGGCAGCTTGGGGGTGAGAAGCTGAGCACTGCCCCACATACACCTGAATAGGCTGTGTTCTGCATCCACACAAAGGGCCGCATACCCCCCTGTAGTTAGTCTGGAGCCAGGGCAGGGGAGGCAGGATGCCTGGGGACTTCAAAGCCGAAACCTTTAGAGCTTCTCCGCCACTTAAAAGGCACAACTGGGTATAAATACTGGACCTCGGACGGCAACTCTTCAGTACTCTTCTGGACCTTTGGATACTTTGCCCGGAAGATGGACAGCGGTATTGCTGAAGGGCTGCCACTCTTCTGGACTCTTGCTTTGCTATGCCTACCTTCTGCCTGCAGTCTATTTGTCTGGGGGAGAAGGACTGGACATGCATCTCTTCAACACATAACCCAGAGTGACTCCAAGGCCTAGTTGGCTGGCCCCCTGATCTGCAGCCTTATTAGCATACTAGGCTTCCAATAACCTTGCAACTGCACCTGGACTCTACCACATGTGACACTACTCTGCAAGTGGTGCCACTCCAGCCCTGGAACCTTGGAAGCAGGCTTATAGTGCTTTGCCAGCCCCTTTGGATCCCACAGAACTAACGCATCTTCTCTGCTGGGCAGTGCAATGCCACGCAGAACTGATGCATCTCCTCTGCTCCATGGATTGGGCCCATCACAAAGACTTGTATCACTGCCGCAGCCTGCATTGCCTTCGGAACCGCTGCTGCACGATGCATCCTGAGAATAGGCCTTCGGATCTCTTGTCGATGGCAGCTTCAATGACAATGCCGGACTCCACATCGGAGCCTAACAGTTACTCTAAATCAATGCTTTTCCCCCATTGTGAGATGTATCCTCGACTCTGGACTTCGCATCGCAAGCCCTCGTCGGCAGCATTCTTGACATTGAAACAACAGAACCTCGCACTGCATTGTGGAACGGATGCAATGCCTCAGCTGCATAAAGCATCTGTGACGCAGATACACGCAGCGCTCTGCAAACCATCATTTAGGATACTCTGTTCAGCTGGCCTAACTGGGTCTCTATAGCCGGCCCACGCTCCATTGCTGTTGGCCTGAACTTGTGACTTTGTCACAGTCAGGCGTGACCAAATATTCCCAGGTGGCTCTATATGCCTTTTGGCAAATTACATATCTCCAGTTATACTAATTGAAAGTTTGTCATTTTGGCCTTGTTTTATTTACCAAAAATCACTTTATTTTTCCAATGCATACATGTGTATTTTGTAAATTACATATTCACCCAGGGGTATCTTGGTGCTGAATAAAAATATTGTTGTGGGATTCTTTTTTGTTGTGTTTTCACAGTGTTACTGTTTGAAGTGTTGCACAAATACTTTACACATTGCCTCTGGATTAAGCCTGATTTCTTTGTGCCAAGCTACCCACGGGCTAAGAAAAGGTTAATTTAGGTCTTGCTTGTGATTTCATCATGAGTAGAACTGTGGTTGCAGCTTTAGAATGGTTTCATCCCCTCCACAACCAGTAAACCAATTTCTTACAGCTGATTTGTTACATAGGCTTCTAGAAATATATTTCCGAAGCAGTCACTTGGGCTATTCTACATACCATTCTTCAACGCCATTTGCTGGTGAATGTGGTGTAGCACTATAGCTAGTGTTTGCTCCTAATAAAACCCCTGGGTGCTGCAGTGCTTCTTGATGTGTTCTATTAATGTGAGGTTTTTCAACTGCATATTTAGTGTGTAAGGATTTTGATGTGAACGGTGGGTATTGTGGTAAAGCTGTTATCACTTACTAGCAATCCTGAATACTTTGGGTCTTACATGTCGTCACAGTACTCAAGTCTTGTCCTCAGAGTACAATATTTCTTTTGGCATTAAAGAGGTATGCCAGTGAGAGGCGAGGGGATCTCTGAGAATCAGAAATAGGATGACAGAGAAAACAAAAAATAAATCATACACATAGGGTATTTTTTAGTGACAGATTCTTTTTATGGGTGTTTACTTCTTCTCAATCTATTATTGGGTGCAGCTGTCATAATCTAGTTAAGACTGTGGCAAGGAAGGGTAACGAGATGGTAATGACTAATCTACCTTACATGCATATATGAAAAGAACCTCATTGGGCCTGCAAATTCTTACATGGAGTCACGTAGGCCACAAAATCAGACAAGATAAAGCTGATTTCATTTTCCCTGTTGCTGCTGCACAATATAAATAGGATAAAGTATGCCCTGTCATACATTATTGGGATATTATAAGTTATAAAGAGTTTTGTGAACATATAGAGGCACAAGGGTGAAGGTTGAGTACCTTTATAAGCTCATACAACTCCAAGGTTACTTGTAATATGCTCATCATATTTGCAGGGGTGTACTTTATTCCTAATAATGCATGGTCACACCATCACCCTTCCTACAAACCACTTAAATCCATAGAGCCGTATTTATGGCAAAGTAACGCAAAGCAGTGCCGCAAGGTGTTTTACATGGAAAGGGTAGGTATGCACCATTTTTTAAATAATACAACACATTCCTGCCCTTGTACCTGTGCTGGAGCCATTTTGGCTGCCTAGTGACAATGCAGGCACCCTTGCACCATGGTGTAGGGTGCCTGCATTGTAGGCAGGATTATTTTGTGCAGGAAGGGACACCTTTCTGCACAAATACATCCTAAGAGGCAAATTCTGCTTTCTACATAGAAAGAGGAAGTAACAATCAGAAATAAAGATATTTCTCCCCGTTACACCTCACCTGGGGAGGGGTATCTTTTTAGCACATTTCCAGGTTTGCCAGTTCTGGTACATCTGGGAATGCGTCAAAATCCATGGGATTTGCGTGGGAACACTTGTGCAACGCCCATGGAATGCCTCCCTGACGCAGAGTGAAGCAATGCAGCAATTTGCGCTGTGTTGCTTTACTCAAGGTTTATGAAGCCACTCAGGGCCATGCAAGGTGGCCTTGCGTGGCTTCATAAATCCCTTTTTAGGTCTCGCCTACACATTGCGCATGCGCTGCTTAGGAGGGGACTTTTAGCAATCGATTCAGTATTTCGGCCAAAAAACGTGCACACTTTGCATTGCTTTCAATGGCAACGCGTGCACATTTGGCGATTCCCTTGCGGAAGCAAGCTTTGAAACCATCTGTTTGTAATTAACTTTCAAACAGATGGTTCCATCCGCTCGAACCCGCAAGGGAAACAGGTGCAGGCCCCCTCCTGCCTCCTCCTCTCCTCGTTCTCGCCTCCTCCACCCGAACCTTACGGTGGCTTGGCCACGCAGCTTCAGGAACAGCATGGACGATCGTCTCTGGCATATCAGCGAACAGACACCTCGCTTAATTAACGTCGCAATGCGAAACAAGGGTTCAATCGGCTTCCGAAGCCAGGATTTGTTTCATTGTTCATTGTTCATTGTCTCAAACGACGCTACGGATGCACCCGCCGTGAGCCGGCAGTGGTGTTTTATTCGCGGCCGCGTGCATGGCGAGGTGGGATCTGTAGTGCCTCACAGGGGCACTCCAGTAGTTCTTCCTGTTATGCTGTGTCCCAAACAAATCTGCGGATGCACCCGCCATGAGACGGCAGTGGTGTTTTATGCGCGGTTGCGTGCATGGCGAGGTGGGATCTGTAGTGCCTCACAGGGGTGCTCCAGTAGTTTTGCCCGTTATGCTGTGTCCCAAACGAAGCTGCGGCTGCACCTGCCGTGGGCTGGCAGTGGTGTTTTATGCGCGGCCGCGTGCATGGCGAGGTGGGATCTGTAGTGCCTCACAGGGGTGCTCCAGTAGTTCTGTCCGTTATGCTGTGTCCCAAATCAAATGAAGCTGCGGACAAATCGTTAATGACCTAAGGGATTTAAAGAAGGACTTCGAAAGGAGGTGTTTATGTATTGCTACATTGTGTGCAATATAAGTAGCTATACAAAGAGCAAGAGACAGCGCGCGAAGGAGAGAGAGTTTACGGGGGTTTTTATTTTGCCCAGCAAGTATTTCAAGTTCCTATGAAGCAGAAAAGACGTGAACACCTGAGAAACTGAAAAGGGGTGAAGGGGACAGCCTCTTTTCCGTATCTCCATGTGAAGGGACACTTGGGCTGTGAGCCTTTCCTCTCCATAGTGAGAGTCGATCGCCTGCCAGCAGCTCTCTGCCCAGGGAGGTTGGGGTGGCAGGGAAACTAACCAAACAAGCTTGAACCAGAACATAGATCTTGCAAATTTAATGACAGGAAACAGGAGCTCGGATGAGATGTGAATGTTTGTAAGGGAGTAAAATCATACCTGCCAACACTTGGGGGCTGGTAGGAAGCCCTGCACAAATGTCAATTTAAAAGCAGAGACCTTCAAACGGGCAAGAGGACCTCTCTAAGGCTGCTAGGGCTGGATCAGAATCGGATGCCAGGCACTTGTAAGGCTGGAGACGAGCAGTTGTTTTGTCAGCCCAGTCTCTGGGAAAAGTTACTCTCTCTGAAGTCAGAACACGTGAAAGGATGGCAGAAGCTGGAGTCTCTGAAAGGCTGCCAATCAAAAGTCAGGTTGGTAAATCTATGAAGTGTCAAGTGGAACCTCTGGAAGACACGGAAGGATGCACCCTGTCAGGCACAGGGGCAGGTGGGCTGGAGTCTAGGCCGAAACTCGAAAGATTAGATAAATCGGAGCAGGTCGCCTGTCATGCTTTGCCCCTCTGGAAGCCTGGAGCAATGCCAAACACAGGTCAGACCCAACCCGCCGTAAGGCTGGTTGGGCTGGGGGACATAACACGAGCCTCCAAAATCGTAGCACCGGAGCAGAGTCAGAAACACGTCTATAAAGGGTTGGCGATATTTACTCAAAGGACCGGTTCATATGTCAGGCCGTTAGGAATGGGACTGAGTCAGTTATCTCAGGTATATACTTGTACGACTATTTTAAAAACCATACAGGAGATACGCCCGGTATCTCTGATGTTGGCAGTGCCGGGGCAGAGTCGGTCACACACCATGCTATTACATTCGCACGAACTACTATTTTACAGATTCGAGCTTAGCTTTACAGGTCTCTGAAGGCAACTTCACTGCAGGGAAATTATTTTTTTCTCTGTATGCAGGTACAGCTTTTTATGGAAAAGAAACGTGGTTGGTTTAATTACAGAATTGTCACTTTTTACTAGGTAAAACGAACTCATGGGCCACTGATCTTCCATGTGGCTGCTCTGATGCCTGTTCTTTTAAAGGGCCCATTTCTTGTGTCATTGACAAGGGTCAGTGGCTATGGAGACTGGGAGCTCTGCCCAAGGCCGGTGTGTGCTGCCAGGTGTGACGGGAACCTGCAGGCTTTCCCACAGCAGGTAAACCGACCCCTCTCAAAATGTGGGGGTGGGATACTGGTATGGGCAGTGAGTCGTATTTCAGCTCTTTTAACAACTATGAATGGGGACTGGGAGCGCTTCAGACCCTGTCCCTGCCAGGTGGGAGCAGCTCAAGTAATCCTTACGTTGCATTCTGGTACTTGTTGTTCTGCATTTATGATAGAACAAGTCGCAGAGTGCAGAGAAAAAAAGACGAAATAAGATTCTCATGGCTGGCATGGGGTGATTAGAGTGTATATCAGACTACAGAGCTGCTCAGGCAGACCTTGCACTCACCCTTGTTTACTTGTTTAGGCCTGGCATAGACAGAGCTTCAGCCTTTTTGTGACCTTGTGTAATTTAACATTCATAAATATAAAAATTCATCCTTTGGCCTGCTCATCTGTCGTTCACATTTTGCTTCCTTGCGTCATAGCATGGGGCTGTATATAGGTCAGCTCACTTCATCCGTTGCCTCACACACTTTGAGTGATGGCATTTTACCTAAACACATATGCATACCTGTCTGAAAAAGGTGTCCTTTATTACCAGGACTGGTGGCTCAGCACTGGCAAATACTTCTTTATTTCCATTCCTTATCATGTTACCGTTTTTTTTAGTCGTTTATATAAGCTATGTCAGTAACTCAAACCCTGGTTTATCTTTTCTTTAAGCCAATAAGAGTAATATTTTCCTGTGAAAAAAGGTTTTCTTTACCTATTCTAATTACACCAGCCTGCCAGGAAGCACCCATACTGGTCTATAAAAAAGTTATAAACAATGGTTTCATTATTTTTTTAATTTGAATTTTTATTAGAAACTTTTTGCCACCATATTTAATCCGTGGCATGTTCTTTTGTAGCATATGCTTAAAATAAACAAGCATTGGCATAACCATAGGTCTCACCTTTGGGGCCATATAAGTGTTTAGCCATGCAACAGTAAATGTTGTTGCACCAAGGATATTGTGTTGCATAACTAAATACTTATAAGGTCCCAAAGGCGAGACCTATTGGCTATGCCAATGCTTGTTTGAGCTGTGTTGTTCTTGCATCACGTTTCGTGGTAAATATGCCCCCTGGTGCATTGCTCTTTCGTATGAAAGAAATTGTATGTTTGCAGACACAAAGAATAAAAGTAGAATCTGTAGTTCAAAAGTAAACACACCTAAAATCTGTTGGATATTTGTTGCAAAAAGAAATTTGAATCAGTTTAATGAAAGTCACATTTAAAAGCGCTGTACCCCAGAATGCGTAGAAAAGTGTGGAGAGACTACAGCTCTCCTTTATTATGTAAAACGTGCAAAGAAATTGTATCAGGAATATATGTGACGACAGAACTCAACTGCTATAACTTTTAACAGGTGAGTTGCTATGTCATTTCTATATTACAGGCGACTAGAGACCTCACAAGTCGCCTTGTAGTTAGGACATTACAGACGGGTTTTTTATATATATAGGGATGGCACCTTGTCAATGTATTGTAAAGCTTTATATTCAGACCGCGCAGCTGACTTTGGCCAAGTTGAAGCCCCGGGCTGCGAGCTCTGCGGAACTGAAGGACAATGTTGTGTTAGAAGTTGCTCTGAAAACAAATGAATGACTCTTTTTCAAAACCATTACAATGCATGATTGTTCCAGAGGCTTCCACATAGGAAATGTATGGAGTCTATAGAGGCGTCATTTTTTGCACGGAGCCTGCATATTTTGACATCACCGGTTAGGGTCCAAGTTGAAATAATATTTCAATGTCAATTGTTAATACGTGTATTGTGATTCTGTAACTCAGTCACTATCACTATCTTTCAGTTAATTTCTGGTTGGATCCACAGGCTTTCAATGAGCCCTTTTACAACGTGGTTTGTAATTCATTGTCTTTTTTCTCTGCCAGTGCACCGACGACACATTCAAACGTATTCGCTGGCGCAAGCACTTTTGAGTGCTACGCATGTCGGTTATTGTGTGTTGCTGCAGAATGTCCGCTTGCTAACAACAGAGCTGGTGCCCGCACCTCGTCAACAACTTTTCTATCAACACGGAAGAGAAATAATGCTGCTTTATGTCTCTGAAAGTGAAAGTAAACTGGAATAGCAGTAGTAAAATATGAAAACATAAATTAAAGAAATCTATATTTTGGTTATACCTTTACCTAGTGTGTTTAGCAGAGATAAAAATAAATCGAGTTCAACATCCGCACTATTCTATGCAAGGAGTTTGGAGAGTTAGTAAAATTAAATAGTAGAGTTTATTGATGAGTCATTTAGAGATAAATGGTAATGGGGTATCTGATAAAAATGGGAGGATGATCCTGCTTTCTGTTCCCCCGGCTCATTCTGAAGTGAGGAAGAACTGCCTTTTGGCAGCCACCTCTGCTGTTTGATGCACCCTCTGCCACGCTGTTCCAAAAGTTGGCAAGGTGGTGAGAGAAAAGTCCCATCATGTCAGGGACATGGGTTCTACATTTTTCAAAAAGACCGTGGTGGTATGTTTTAAGGAACGACGACGCTCAACATCCTGTGATTCTGAGCAAATCACTTATTCTCCCTGTGCCAAATAAAAACAAGCATTGGCATAGCCAATAGGTCTCGACTTTGGGACCTTATAAGTGTTTAGCCATGCAACACTTGATGTTGTTGCACCAAGGATATTGTATTTGATAACTAAACACTTATAAGGTCCCAAAGGGGAGACCTATTGGCTATGCCAATGCTTGTTTCTTTTTTAAAGGATAAGCAGTGCTATCAGTCTCCAGCTGCCACTTAGTCCAGCGCATCCCATGTAGACACTGCAGCCATCTTTGAATGGTTTTAAAACCAATTCAAAAGCGGTCGCCAGTGTATGTGAATCCCTATCTCAACTGTGAGACTGTTACCCTGCTTCCTAATTCTATTAAATACAAAATATGTAAAAAGAACAACCCTTTCTGAGCTGCACAGCTCTTCCTACCCACGTTTTACATGCAGATTTCAAATACTGATAGGTTGGGTTTCCCGGAATTCAACTGGTTGAGAGGTAGAGAGGTGTAGAGAGGTGTAGAAGTGTAGAGAGGTAGAGAGGTGTAGAGAAATAGAGAGGTGGAGGTGTAGAGAGAGGTATAGAGAGTGGTAGAAAGAGAGGTAGAGAGAGAGGAAGAGAGAGGTAGAGAGAGGTGTAGAGAGGTGGAGAGAGGTAGAGGTAGAGAGGGAGAGGTAGAGAGGTAGAGGTGGAGAGGTAGAAATGTAGAGGTGGAGAGGTAGAGAGGTAGAGGTAGAGAGAGAGGTAGAGAGAGAGGTAGAGAGAGAGGTAGAGTGAGAGATAGAGGCAGAGAGAGAGAGAGGTAGAGAGAGAGCGGTAGAGAGAGAGGTAGAGAGGTAGAAAGGTAGAGAGCTAGAGGGCGATAGAGAGGTAGAGAGGTAGAGAGAGGTAGAGAGAGATAGGTAGAGAGAGAGAGAGAGGTAGAGATAGAGTTAGAGAGGTAGAGGTAGAGAGGTAGAGGAAGAGAGGTAGAGAGATAGGTAGAAAGGTAGAGAGGCAGAAAGGTCGAGGTAGAGAGAGGTAGAGAGAGAGAGGTAGAGAGAGAGGTGGAGAGGTAGAGAGAGGTAGAGTGGTAGAGAGAGGTAGAGCGGTAGAGAGAGAGGTAGAGAGGTAGAGAGAGAGGGGTAGAGAGAGAGAGGTAGAGAGAGAGAGGTAGAGAGGTAGAGAGAGAGAGGTTGAGAAAGAGGTAGAGAGAGAGAGGTGTAGAGAGAGGTATAGAGCAAGAGGTAGAGAGAGGTAGAGAGGTAGAGAGAGGTAGAGAGGTAGAGAGCGAGAGGTAGAGAGAGAGAGGTAGAGAGAGAGGTAGAGGTAGAGGTAGAGAGAGAGAGAGGTAGAGGTAGAGAGAGAGAGGTAGAGAGAGATAGAGAGAGAGAGGTAAAGAGAGAGAGAGGTAGAGAGGTAGAGAGAGAGGTAGAGCTGTAGAGAGAGAGGTAGAGAGGTAGAGAGAGAGGTAGAGAGAAAGGTAGAGAGAGAGGTAGAGAGAGAGGTAGAGAGAGAGAGGTAGAAAGGTAGAGAGAGAGAGGTAGAGAGAGATAGAGAGAGAGAGGTAGAGAGAGAGAGAGGTAGAGAGGTAGAGAGAGAGGTAGAGCTGTAGAGAGAGAGGTAGAGAGGTAGAGAGAGAGGTAGAGAGAGAGGTAGAGAGAGAGAGGTAGAGAGAGAGGTAGAGAGAGAGGTAGAGAGAGAGAGGTAGAGAGAGAGGTAGAGAAGTAGAGAGAGAGAGGAAGAGAGGTAGAGAGAGAGCTAGAGAGGTAGAGAGAGGTAGAGAGAGGTAAAGAGAGAGAAAGAGGTAGCGAGAGAGAGGTAGAGAGAGAGAGGTAGAGAGAGAGAGGTAGAGAGGTAGAAAGGTAGAGGTAGAGAGAGAGAGGTAGAGAGAGGTAAAGAGAGAGAAAGAGGTAGCGAGAGAGAGGTAGAGAGAGAGAGGTAGAGAGAGAGAGGTAGAGAGAGAGAGGTAGAGAGGTAGAAAGGTAGAGGTAGAGAGAGAGAGGTAGAGAGAGAAAGGTAGAGAGAGAGGTAGAGAGAGGCAGAAACGTGTTCATTGATTAGAATTGGCCTGGCAAAGAGTAAGCTGAAGATTGTATTTATTTTGCGTTTTTTGCAGTGCCACAGGACTTAGGCCACTGCATAGGGTGATGCTGCATTAAAAACCGACCTTCATATTTATAGACTGTCAGTTTTAGGGACTTCGAGGTTTTGCTATAATTTCTGACTGTGATTTTCTATAATACCCCGGTTTGAACGTTGAACTTCATTAGCTGTGTAAACTTGCTAGTGATATTCCATCTGAAACCGGTCTTCACACCACCCCTTGAGTAAACCTTGACTGCTCGGTCACCAGTGCCAAATGAGAGCCAAGGAAATCATGAGTACAATATCGAGAACCCGGAAGCCGTAAAGAGAACATGACAGCAGCCTTTGGTATTGCAAGGTTCTCCCTAGAACAACAGGATCTGGATGGACAACCCGACTGACAGGAGGGATGAAGGAGCGAAAGAGAGGAGACAGAGGAAGGAAGTAAGTAAGAGGAGGGAATAAGAATAAAATAAAAGAGGTCATGGAGACGGTAAGAAGAGGTGGGTAGAGTCAGGAAGGGAGGAAGGGGAAATGGAAGGAAGAAAGGGTGCAGAGATAAAGCATGAAGTGGCGAATGGCTGGAGAAGATGAGGAAAATGCAGAAGGCGAGATCGTGGCGTGAGAGAAGACTGGTTGACGAAGGACAAAATAAGAGTGGGGAAATGGAAAGGACGGGTGAAGAGGAGGGAAAGCGTGAGGGAAGGAAAGCGTAAGGAGAGCAAAGGAGTGCAGGCAAGAAAGATGACGAAAGAGGAAGAGTAGGGGAGAGGCAGGGCAGTATAAAGGATGATTGTGTGAAGATAGGGGGTGAGCAAATAAAGATGGGAAGAGGGAAGAGAGACATGGATGTAGAAAGCAAAACATGTTATGACGCTTGAAAGTGTAACCAGTGATCGAAGCACATTAAACAAGCACAAGCGAGGCAGGCTGCCGGCAGCAGGGGGAGGAGCGTGCACGCCTCGTGCGGCAGCAGGGGGGAGGAGGGGGGCTGCGCAATTCCCTTGCAAGAGCGATAGTTGCTACCATATGGCGGCGCTTGCTCCTGGAAGGGAATTGCCACACATGCACGCGTTGCCATTGAAGGCAATGGAACCCGTGCACATTTTAGCCTGAAAAAGGCACTCAATGGCTATAGGTCTCTTTCCTATGCAGCGCATGCGCGCTGCGTAGGCGAGACCTAATGATGAATGTGTCCTTCTGTAACAAAACTGGTGCTATATAAAGCGCTCTGATACTTGTTGTCTCGGGTCTAGTTCGCGCTATATAAAAGTCTAAAAACAAAAAAAGGAATGTGAACAATGCTGACTGGTTCATCATGTCACATAGCGTAGTGGCTGGACAGCAAGGCAGTTCTTGCAGGCAGTCCTCCTGCCATGTCAGTAGAAGTACTGTCACTGATAAATCCTGGTGGAAATAAATACAAAGGGCCCGATTCACAAATGTAAACTGAGATGAAAGTCTAACTTTATGACTTTCGGTAGTCACAAAGGCCTTTTACGAGTAGTAAAATTAGAGGTTTGTCTCAGTTAAACTTAAGTTTTGTTCTTAAGTTTATCTGAGATCAAAACTGAGACAAAAGTCTAACTTTACTACTCATAAATGCCCTTTGTGAGTACCGAAAGGCGTAAAGTAAGCCTTTCATCTCAGTTTACCTTTGTGAATCGGGCCCAAACTCAGTATGTCAGGAAGGGTGGGACTGAGGGAGCTAAGGGGGCATCTAATGATGTTTGGCAACTGAAAAGAAGATGATGCAAAGTAAGTGAAGGAGAGCTTCTTTATTCCGATCCAGTCACTCGGATTCCCCGGCAGCAACTGCCAACCCCGACCGCTCCACATTCCCTGCACGGAACCTTCATTCCAGGTTCCGTGCAAAGAACCCGAACGCGGTAAGAACCCCACACACCCCCCTTCCTTCACAAAAAAACACAAACCCCTCATTACGTAAAAACAAAGACTACCCACATATAGACGCATTAATCCCCAAATACAGAAGGTCAAAATCTAACATAATCCCGTAACTTAACAGGAGATGACCTGGACCTGGCAGGAAGAAACTTGGTTCTCAAAGGGCCCTGTTGAGAAGCAAGGTTATTCTCCGAAGTGCGACCACCATGCATATCGATGCTGGAAGGTAGAATTGTACCCTGAGTACCAACACCAAATTTGGCTCTCACAAACTCCACCTTGGACTTAGGTACCACAGAAACAGCAGACTTATTCCAGACCTTGCCATTATCCAGAACAACCACATGATCTCTCACCTTACTGACCCTAACAGGAGCAGAAAAACGAGAGAAACCCTTACGAACAAAAACAGGTTTTTTAATCCTTACCCAATCCCCTTCACACACAGAAGACTGCTTAGGACAATTAGAGCCATACTTGGCTTGAGTGGCAGCGCTAACATCCGCCACCGCACCCAACCTTAGTGGATCCACTACCTTCCTTAGCATCCAATCCTTGTTGAGCTTCGAACCCGCAACTCTACCCCTTAACAAGGAAAATGGAGACATACCAGTACTACAGTGTGGAGTTGTCCTCATTGCCCACAACACGTCCGAAATCACAACCTTCCAATCAAGACCATTAACGGAGGCCAACTGTAGCTGTTCCTTGATGACACGATTAAAACGCTCAACCAACCCATTACTGCGTGGATGGTAAAGGGAGGTAAGTGTGTGTTTGATGCCATGCTTGCTCAAAAAACTTTGCATCTCAGTAGACACCAACTGCGTACCATTATCTGTCACCAATTCTTCTGGAAATCCCTCCCGAAGGAAAACCTCCATCAGAAATTTAATAACCACACTAGAGTTGATACCATCCATAAATGTAACCTCTGGCCACTTGGACATATAGTCAATCAAAACTAGCACGTATTTGGGAGAAGCCCCTAAACCACTGAATGGACCAGCCACATCAAAAGCCAATTTAAACCATGGTGTCTCCTTGACTACAACGGGACTGACGGAGGACGGACAAGTTACCTGAGATTTGTCACTCAGCACGCACGCACCACAATCCCTGACACAATGCTCGATGGACCTATCAACACCCGGCCACCAAAAATCTTCCCTCACCCTCCGCTTCATTGCTCGAATGCCCAAATGACCTTCATGGGCTAAGTCTAAAACTTTCTTCCGTAATGACAAGGGAACAACCAGCAACCCACCCCTGCGCAAAATCCCATCAACCAGAGACAACTCATCACTAATTCTGAAATAGGGAATCAATTCCTCAGGAATAACAGCACTGTTGGGCCAGCCCTGGATTACCAAATCGATTACCCTGCAAAGCTCCACATCTTCAGAAATGGCCAGTTTCCAATCCCCTTCAGATAAAGCAGCTCCCGTATCAGCAATAGTGCTGACTGCACACACCATTTCCACAAAGTCATTAGCAGGTTCACTAACACTGCCAGAAAGAGGCAGCCTAGACAAACAGTCAGCCACACAGTTCTTCACACCAGCAACGTAGCCTTTGGTGGTAAACAGGTCTACCAAAGGCTTATGATCAGTTCTGAGAACAAAATTGTTTCCCCACAGAAAATTACGAAAATACTGAACACCCCACCATAGCGCCAACGCCTCCTGTTCGATGGTAGAATAGGTTCCTTCAGCACCACGATGTGTTCTGGATGCAAAAGCAATAATTTCTTCCTTATTATCCGATCTCCTCTGCATTAAAACAGCACCTAGACCAACATTGCTGGCGTAGGTGGTGACAATGCAATTGTCGTTGATGTCGAAAAGTTTGAGTGGCTGTGCCTGTACAATAGCCTCCTTGAGTAACCTAAAATCAGACGCACATTGCTCAGACCAAGTATACTTCACGTTTTTCCTAAGAAGACTACGCAAACATACAGTTCTGTCTGAAAAGTTGGGTACAAATTTAGCGTAATATTCAACTAGCCCCAGAAAGGAACGTAACTGGTCTTTGTTTATGGGTTCAGGTGCATCCTTAATGGCATCCAGTAACTTCATTTTTGGTTCTACCCCCTTGGCGGAGATATGGTGACCAAGGTAATCTACCCCATCTTGCAGAAATCTGCATTTGTCCCTCCTTAACGTCAGACCACTAGATTTGACTATGTCCAACACGTGCTTAACTCTGACATCGTGCTCCTGTATGGTCTTCCCGTGAATAAGAATGTCGTCCTGGAAAAACACCACCCCCACAGTGTTCCTGAACAAGTTTCCCATGAGACGTTGGAACACTGCGGAAGCCGATGCCAACCCAAACGGCATGCGTAAATATCGGAAAGCTCCATCAGGAGACACGAATGACGTAAGATGTCTGGAGTCCTTGCACAGTTCGACTTGATGGTACGCAGAGGATATGTCATGAGAAGTAAAATACTTGGCACCCTCCAAAGTCGACAACATCTCATTGATGTTGGGTAGAGGTTGTCGATCGACCCAGATGCACGCATTCAGATCGCGCAAGTCCACACACATCCTGAGGGACTTATCGGCCTTGCGCGCTAAAACAATGGGTGACAACCACTCAGACCCTTCAATAGCTTCAATCACACCCAGTGCGCATAACCGTTCTAACTCAAGCCTCAATTCCCCACGCATACTGAGTGGTACCTTCCGTACCTTGTGCGCCACAGCCATTGCACCATCCTTGAGAACTATGCGGTGTTGAAATCCCTTGAGTTTGCCCAACTTACCACTAAATACCTCAGGATAACTTTTAATCCAATCACTCTCAACGCACACATCAGTCGTGATAGTATGTACTGGAGGAACCTCTGAAAGACTAGCATAGTATTGTCTAGCCTCCCGTTTAGATAACACCATGTCAGCGTGATTAGGATCAAGAATGATTCCAAGTTCGCCTTGTTCATGCCATCCTAACAAATTCGCACCTTCCTCCACTATAAATACAGTACCGAAAATGCACTCATCCTTGAATTCTAACTTTCCCTTGAATTTGCCAACTACCTTCACTCTTTTACCACCATACGCAAAAATTCTTATACTGGAGTGGACTACTGGAATATTGCCCAGACCTTTAAAATCCTTGACATTAACCAGAGTAAAAGGGAACCGGAATCAGCAAGAAACTTCATGCCATTCCCATTCACATTTATGATACACACAGGACTTTTCCTTCTTTGACCCTCCCCGATGGAAGCTATTTCTACAACCCCTTCTTCTTGTGTAGATGATGAAGATAACATTAATAATTCATAGCGCTCATCATCTTCATACACGCAGTCCTCTTCTATGGCCCTCACAGTACGAGGAGGTACCCTCTGTGGTACAGTTGCCTTGCACATCCGCGCTAAGTGTCCTTTCTTGCCGCACTTGAAACAAGTCTGATTTATGGCATAACAAAACTTGAAGTTTCCCAGATGAGAGGTGCTACCGCAAGTTGCCAAGGCTACAGTACACAACGAGACGAGGAACGTCAGAACGTGACGCTCGCGCTTACGCCGCGCGCCGATCTACGCGCCGAGCAAATACCAGAAGAAGGAGGGGAAAAGCCCAAAATGCTCTCACCGGCGAAGATCAACGTTGAAGGAAGAGCAGCAGAGGAAGATTCCAAGTCCGGCGATCCCCAAGCTCGACAACGCTCAACTTCTTCGAGTTCGTCGTCACACAGCAGTGCAGGCAGAAAACGGAATCACCGGACCGATGAAGGGGAACTGAGAGCTGGACCAGCCCGTCGCCAATGAAAAGAAGATGATGCAAAGTAAGTGAAGGAGAGCTTCTTTATTCCGATCCAGTCACTCGGATTCCCCGGCAGCAACTGCCAACCCCGACCGCTCCACATTCCCTGCACGGAACCTTCATTCCAGGTTCCGTGCAAAGAACCCGAACGCGGTAAGAACCCCACAGCAACCCTCCCGCCCACTTCAAAATGAGGCTTTCAGTATTTTTTCACAAACCTAAGCCAAATATTAGTTTCTTCCCGTAAATGTAATGTCACACTCAAGATATGGCACTCGGAAATATTGTTGAGATGTTTCTAGTGGAAAATCACCATCACAGACTGTCCTTTCAGATGAAAAAAACACTAGCTTGAACACTTGTGGAGAGCCGGTGCCGCCTTTCATTTCATGATGCATGCATTAGCCAAAAGCTGCATTCTTAGGCCTGAGAGAGGAGAGTTGTACCTCCCACAGAAAGTATAATCCAGCAGAAGAAATGGGGCTTACTCAAATGACAACAAGACTTGTTCTGGGGTTCTGATTTCGTCTCCTTAGGTCTGACCTAGAGGAATCTTTAGCTGTCTCTCCAGCTTCATCTTATCAAAAAGTTCATAAATGAACACAGACGTGCTTTGTTTCAGTCCTCTCCATACACTGGTGTGTGCAACTCTAATTCACATTTTGCTTCCATCTACCACAACGTTCAGCATATGACAATTTGTCAGCTCACTTCTACCATCGTTTCTCTTGCCCTATCAATTACAGCATTTTGCCTGATCACATGTGCACATCTTCTTAAAAGACGTGTGCCTTAGTCCCAGGGTTGGTTGGTCAACACTTGACATTTCCATTCCTTTTTTTCCTTTCCATTCAGCAGTATTTTTTCTTTTAGTTAATCTTGTGTATATTAACTATGGGGCATATGTACAAGCCCCTATCACGACCACACTGTCACTTTTATCGATGTTGTGGTGGCGAAAGGGGCTGTGCCTTATTTACAATTCAGAGTTAAGCCACTTATCGTGGCTTAACGCTGCCTTATAAATAAGGCCTCCTTTCACGCTATGGTTAGCGCAAAATGGGTGGACAGTGGGTGTTGTGGTGGGCCCCCAATGTACAAGGGTGGTGTACATAGGAGGCAGCGCCAAAATTAAGAGCAGGAAAAACCTGGTCTCAAGTTGGAAAAACAAGAAGAAATGCATTATTTCTCCTCCTTCTTGCTTTTTCCAGGTGTGCCTTGTTCAGCACACATGGAAAAAGCAAAATGCCATGGATTGTTTATGTACATGAATGTGTCCCTTCCTGTACATAAACAATCCCTTCAAAAAATGTCATTTTGTGACTTTCATGTGTGCTGCATGACACAATAGCATTTTAGGATTGTTTATGTACAGGAAGGGACACATTAACAATCCTCCCCTGCATGCAGACACCCTTGCATTATGGTGAAAGGGTGCCTGCGTTGGTGCTAAGTTGCTAAACTTAGCACCATCGCAGTGGGAAATGCAAGGCTGGACCACATTCTTGTAAATATGGTGCAGCCTTGCCTTTCAGAAGTGTCAGAGAGAGGTGTTAAGCCAGAAAGGCAAACACCTCTCTCCCCCACTTCCTTGTACATATTCCCTATGTCTTAAAGTTTAACTAATTCAAAGACACTAATACATTTTCTTTTCACCACTATAAAGCTTAGGGGCATTCTTACTAGTAAACTGGTGAAGTGTGTCGTTAAGCCAAGAAGGCCAATGCCATGCTCCATCAATTTAGAAAAGGAGGGCTGTACCATATTTACAAGAATATGGTGCAGCCCTGTGTTTCCCCCTGTGCAGGTGCTAAATTTAGCTGCCTAATGCCTACGCAGGCCCCCTCGCACCATAGTGCAAGTGTGTCTGCGTTGCAAGGGAAGATTGCTTATGTTCAGGAAGGTGTCCCTTCCTGCACATAAACAACCTTTAAAGGGCATTTTGTAACTTCTATGTGTGCTGCTCAATGCAGCAGCACACATAGAAGTTGCAAAACATATATTTTTTTTTTTAAATGATTGGTTATGTGCATGAAGGGACACCCTCCTGCACATAAACAATCATTGGCGTTTAGCTGTTTCCATGTGTGCTGCACAATGCAGCACACATGGAAACAGAAAAAATGAGAAGAAATGAAACATTTCTCCTTGCTTCCCCAGGGTAAGATCAGGTTTTCCTTGGTCTTAATTTTGGCACTGACCCAAATTTACGCCACCCTTGTAAATATGGGGCAGCATCAAAATCAATGGGTGTTGTGGTGGACCGTCCAAAGCAACACCCATTGCCCGCTCCTTTCAAGCTAAGTATAGCGTGACAGGGTGTGCCTTATATACAAGGCATCATTAAGCCAAGTTAAGTGGCTTAACTCTACCTTGCAAATAAGGCGAAGCCCATATCGCCACCACAACATTGTGAAAAGCGACGTTGTGGTGGTGATAGGGGCTTGTAAATATGTCTCTAAGTTCCTTAATACTAGGAAGCATCAGTGTAGTTCCATTTAAGTTATATTCAATTACGTAAAAAAAACAAATTCAGCATCTTATTGCAATCAAATGGCTACCACATGTAGGTGGTGCCATGCTTTTTTATATTTTCTTCATTTTCTTCTTTAGCTATATATTTGCCATAAAAATAAAACAAAATGTACACATTTTCACAAAATTGAAAGGACCAGACCCCTTGACGTTACCAACGCTTGTTTTTGACTTACATATAAAAAAAGATGATAACGCTAAACTGACATTTGCTCCAATATAGTATTCCTTCTCTGAACGGGAGAATTAACAATCAGAAAATAAAAAAATTTATGCTAACATCGGTCATTACAAAACCAGCCCAGACAGGTAATTTCTACTGCGGTTTAGTTCATTCAAGTAAAATTATTTTCAAAGAAAGAACTATTTTTTACACCATTCCACCCCACATGGACAATGTTTTATCAGTCTTTCCTCAGGTGAACAGTCAACATTGCTAAAAGAAAATATGTCTACTAATGAGAAATATTATTTAACTATTCACAAGTATCTTCAAGGAAGTAATTTGGCTTAGTTCCAGAAAAGTGACTCCCAGATATTATTAAATGAAACCAACGATGCAAACTGATGAAGTTTAATTCTCTTGGGGGTCTGCACTTGGGACGTCCCATGCCCTATTATGCTATATATGTTGAGCTTAGAGGTGACAATGGACAAGTCAAATACTGAATGGTAATTTGGAAATGTATGGTTCACTAAAGATGGGAATATGTGCATATTTTAGGTTCAACATTAGTTATTTGTGGATGTCTAATGCAGTCCTCTTTGACGATTTTTCTACACAACTAAGTAAATCATCTGGTAAATAATGTTGATAAATCATAATAATGGGACTAGTAGCAGAGATATAGAGTAAATAAAAGAACAGGGCTAACTTTTATTTTAAATTGAGTTTTTTTAGTTTCACTACAAACAAATGTTTACAAAAACTAATAACTGTATTATTGAGGCCGTACGCATACATGTCCCCCCCTTCAATAGCATACACAGAGCAACTAGTCCCTTGCAGCACCACACCTCCCAAGGCCTACCAGCCCTGGCTTTCAGCCTAGCCACAATCACTTCAGTAGAGCCGGGATGGCTCTTTTTCTGCCCAGACCTGGCCCAATCTCACTTCTAGTCATCTTCCATGGTTCTCCAGGGACCCCATACTTTTTCAAATATACAAGGGCATCCTCGAGACTGATTATACCAACTCCTCAGATCTCATACACTAATTTTGATTTGACTTCCACGCGGCTACTGTTGGAATTGACACCGCCCCCCTCCCCCAGTAGCGGGTGTAGTGTCTTGTAAATGTGTATAGAGGGACCTGTCTGGTCCTTGATGGACTTTGTAGAATAATGACATAATCAATTGGGTGTGTCTGTGTGTTGTTAATAAAGTTCATGATCCAATGCATGCAGTCAGTTAATAGTTGCACTCTGGAGAAGAAAGACGTGCACTACAGAGCTCTGTGTGTGGTGTGGTCATTTGCAAGCTACTGAGCTGGGAAGGACACTACAGCAGACTATGCGTTGTCTAGCCACCAATAGTGCAACATTACAAAAGAAATGCCAATATCTGTCTATGGTTTGTCCCACCAAATACCCAGCATCCCTAGTGGAGGGGTGATCTCCAGGGTACTCCCAAAAACCAATGACAATTTGCTACAAACATTTTCCCAATATTCCAATAGTTGTGGGCAGCCCCAAAGGATGTGTAGCAGTGTTCCTTACTGTCTGTATCCCCTTAGATACTGGTTATTTTTTATCTTGCCCTTTTTGAATAACGTTGCTTGAGTGAAATATGTCTTGTGCAATATCTCTAGTTGTACCAACCTAGACCCTGCCTGTCTGGCCACCTCTTGCAAGTAGCTTCATGCCTTTCCCAATGCATAATCTTTGAGTCATCCTAGAACTTGTTCCCATTTGTTCCTTAATACAGTGAGGAGTGGCAGGTTGTTGTTAAGCAGTGTGGCATAAATCTGTGATAAAGCATACCTGTGTAGGGGGTGCCCAGACTCTTTGTTTCAACCGTGTTTCCTCTATGATGTTTCAAAGTCTATCTATATAACTTCTCATAATGTGCATCAACTGCACATATCAGAGAGTAATTGACTCCCAGCTAAGTGAAACTGTTCCTGCAGTTCTGTGAATGGTATTTTCTTGCCGTCTGGCCAGTCATCACCTATTTTATAAATTCCCAGTAGGACCCACTTCCTATAGCCCTCTTTTGCCGACAGCTCTTTTAGTGATGCAGTTTAACAAAGTTGTGTCTCTATCATCAACTTTCCCTTCCAGCCCAGTTTAGCCATTGGTTTCTGCCAGACCCTTACCACTATTGCCGCTGGAGTTGGCAGTGGGATCTTTCTTCCTGACCCATATATAATGCTTAGGCATCCCTTTGGTTTCATGACCCTCCTGTCCACTAACAGGGAGGGCTCCTGTTGTGTCACAAAGGCCCAATAATTAACCACCAACAACTGGGATGCCCAATGGTACAACCTCAGGGTTGAAATGGCCACTCCTCTGTTGTGAGGCTTCTTGTTCAGGCAGAGAAGACTTGGTGAGTACCCATCCCATAGTACACAATCTAGAACTTCAAAGGGTGTGTTTTGCAGGATATAAAAGGAACTTGGGTAAATAAATCATTTTCTATATGGCAACCCTGCCGACACAGATAGAGGCAGCTTCTACCAGTGTCTCTCATAATACATATACCGTTTTAGCTCCTCCGTTTACCTGGAGGACCCTTTCTGTTTGCTGGTTATGAAAATCCCCTAGTACATGAATCCCATGGGTTCACATTTTAGAGAGCAATCCAAGTTTCTCCTCTGCACCCAATCACTCATAGGAATGACCACAGATTTACTCCAATTGATGCAGATCCTAGATTAGTTCCCAAATACCTCAAGGATTATCAGGAACCTCTTGACCGAATCCTCGCAGTCTGCCAAATACAAAATAATGTCGGCTGCATGTAGCGAGATCATATCTTCCCTGTCTAAGTTCGATCACATCCCACAAACAATGATTCTTCCCATATCCCCAGTTTAATTGCCGCAGCAAAGAGCAGTCTGGACAGCGTGCATCCTTGATGAATATCCCTACCCAATATAAATTCACTTTGACCAGAACTATAGCCATTGTATCTCTATATATTAACTCTATCCATGCCAGGAATGATGGGCGGAACGCATCTTGTGCAAGAACACCATCAAGTAGAGCCTTTCCAACGTGTTAAATGCTTTTTTGGCATCAAGGGCTGTGAGTATTGCCACCTCTCTTACTCTGTGTCTGCACACCAGGTGCCCAAATAATAGCCTCAAATTGTGTTTTCTCACCCTATTTGGCATGAAGCCTGATTGATTTGGTTCAATGCACCAACAATTTGCCAGTACTTTAGGCAAGTTTTTATTTTCCATGTTTAGCAATAAGATCAGCCTGTAAGAGTCACACTCGTTAGGCAGTTCCCCTCCTTATAGAAGAGTACTACGGTAGCTTGCTGCAGGTTTCTGGGCAGTATTCTCCCCTTTTTGGCCAAACAAAGCATGGCCTTGAGGGGTCCCACAATTTTGGATTTTACACATTTATAATACTCTGTTGGAAATCCATTCAGGCCCTATGACTTCCTACTTTTTAACTTGCACACAGTTTTGGAGATTTTGTTTTCTGTTATATCCACCTCCAAGGTAGAACTCACTTTCATTCCGAGCTATGGAATTGGGATATCTCTGTCCAGGTCTCTCTGATCTTCCCCGTGCTCTTGACTGGTATACCTGACTCAGATGGTCAGCAAATGCCTGCACAATTTCTATGACCATTTCTACCTGTGCATCACCCTACCTACGCAACCTTTATATCCACCTCTGCTCTTCTTCTCTGCAGGCTAACCATACCAATAGCTTCCCTGTCCTTTTGCCTACTTAATACAGCTGGGATTGCTGGTTTCTGAACTGTGTTCTTGCCTCTTGCGCAGCCTAGGACCCATACTCCTCCATTAACAGCTCTAACCAATGTGCAAAATCTTCTGTGGGGGAGGCTATGTACTGCTATGTAGCTGTTCCTCCAGCTCCCCACAGACCTTCTCCCTCTCCTTTCTTTTCCCCATCATGTGAGCTACTAAATGCCCCCTCATAACTTTTTATAGACTTCCCATAAGGCAGCATTAAAGCCCCCCAACCCCAAGTAGTGTTGCGTAGTCTTGAATAATAAAAATATTGTGTATTCAATTCTGTCAGTTCCCATATGTCCAGTCTCCATGATATGCTCCTTGGCAGGAAGTTTGAGTTGCTAAATTCTCCCACCCTCTGTCTTGGCACCATTAGGTGATCTAGTCTAGACATGGAATGCATGTAGTTAGAGACATAAGAGTATTGCTACTTTCGGGGTGTGTAACTCTCTTCATAAATCCACTGTCCCAGTTGAATTCAGGAAGACGTGTAAGTGAGTGTCCAGTCTGGGTAGTCTGCATGTCCCTGTCCAGATTCCCCTGTAATGTTAGATTCAAATCATCTACCACCATTGGCATCAGAGACTTCACTTTATCCACTCTCCCAGCTTATCCAACCCTGTCGCCAGCAGGCCAGGGAGAAAATACCAGGATGCCACTGACAAGCTTATTCCATTCCTCACTGAAGCACAGCAACCTAGGGGATCTACCCACATTTTGGTGAAATTAAATGGCAGGGTCCTACAGATTAGGATTCCCGTCCCCAAGGAACCAGCAGCTTAATCGACCTGAATCAGTAGCCAATAGCCACCACAGTTAAGAAACACACATCCACTACCTTCCAGGTTTGTGTCTTGTAATAGGACCAAGTCTGGGTTAAGCCTCCTCAAGTAATTTGTCACAATCCCCTGCTTCAGTTTGCCCAGGCCAATCACACTACAGGAGAGCAACATAAGTGTTAAGCCCCCTGCATGTCGATGTGTCAGGGTACTTGCCATGTGTGTCCTGATTATGTTCTCCTGTTCACCATTCGAGGTGATGTTAACTGTAGGTGGGAAATCTCATGTATCCCAATCCCCCCTTAACCTCATCTTCCCCCTCCCTACATCTTCACACTGCAGGTTTAAGAGTCCCCCCCCCCCTAATACCCGAGGTGTCTGTCACCTCTTTCCATCAAACATTCAAAATATGTCACATTGAAAACAATACTCAGTAGCTGACTTGGGTAGCGGGTGACTCGCGGACAAAACCAGAGTCAACTGAATTTTGCCCTGTAATTATCCTCTGAATAGTTTGGACTTGTCATGTCTAAAGTGGTTGGACTACTGGTCACCGGTTTAAATGATTTTCTCAGATGTCATTGAGGTAACCATGGATGGAGTGTACTCCTCTTGGTCTCCTTCTTGTTCAGAGTTTCACTCCACTGAGTCCTCACTCTACCCTGCAAGGGCCTCCCATATTTTGACATCTGCTAGAATCCGTCTCTGTTGAATATGTGTTATGACTTTTGCCCTCGCTGATCCTGCCTGGTCTTTGGTGGGAGTCATTTTTAGAGTGAGCTGTTCCCTGCGGCATTGCTTGCGCTCCTTTGATCCTGATATTCAGACTTTCTCCTGATCATGGGCAGCAGGTGCCCATGTGCCTCTAACAAGACCATCCTGCACCGAAAGTTAATCCTTGACCATCCAAAAGTACACATTTCTCCACTGAGTTTGCTAGTATGAGGCCACCCATTCATCGTATAAGAAATTATAGTCATCAAAATGTCATCATTCTTCACCCGTTTTTCACTCTTCCTCACTGATAGCACACATCTTTACAACACATATACTTTCAACTGCCCATATGGTGTCATCCAAATTGCCATTTCTGCTGTCTGTATCTTCTGTGACCAATCTTGATAAACAATCAGCAGTGCAATTTTGTACCCCCAGGTAGATACTCAACAGAGAATGTGCATTCCTGTAGCTCCACCACCCATTTTCTAACACGTGCTGACACATTATCTAAATCTTTTTTTAAAATATTTCTTAAGAGGCTTTTGTTCAGGTACTACTGTCAATGATCTTCCCAAAGAAAATATTTTAAATTTGTAATTTCCCAACTCACTGCTGAAGCCTCTTTCTCAATTACTGAGCAATTGTGTTCTGCTCCTCTCAGTGCATGTGATGCACATGCAATAGTGTGCTCTTCACCCTCTTCCAGTCAAAGAAGAATAGCCCCAAGACCCTTGTTGCTGGCATCTGTGACTACTTAATAATCATGTGTGCTTGAACACATTAAGATTATGAGCTTTCTATAAATAATTTTTTATAGTATACATTTCTTTGACAGCTATCACTCCAATGCCATTCTATACCTTTCTTGCATAGACTCCTCATCTGTATTGTTTTCTTGACATATTGTTTATAAACTTGTTGTAAAACTCTGCCATGCCCAAAATGAACACAACTTCATCTTTGTTTTTTGGAGGGCACATTTTACATATAGTTTCAACCAGCTCAGGCTTGGGTCTGACCATGGCAGGCCTGATGTTATGGTCTAAATATGAAATGTCACATTTTCCAATTAACATTTCTCTATGTTTATCATCAAACCAACATCCCTTAACTTAAGCAGGACTGTAAATACCCTTGTATTGTGCTCTTCCCGATTGTTCTCATATATGTGCACATCATCTTGGAAACTGTACCCCTTCCAACTTTCCAATTACCAACACGATCGGCCTTCGAAACACTGAGGCCGCTGACATGATGCCAAACGGCATCTTTAGATATTTGAATATTCCCATGGGAGCAATAAAAGGTAACTTATCTGCTATCACTCCTTTATTCGAAGCCCTTAGAGCTACACAAAGCTGAATTGCACCTGACGTTTTTTTAGCAATTACAATAGGTGCTAACCACTCAGTGGGTTCCTAAGGGTTTATGATACCTTAATGATCTAATCTCCCTAATTCTTTACTTACTTCATGATGTATACTTTGTGGAATCTTCCTGTCCTTAGAAAGAACAGGTACAGCCCTGACTTAAATTTTATGTGATGTCTGTACTCTTTGACACATCCGAGTTTCTTAGAGAAAACGTCAGGGATTTCACATTTGCAAATTCCGTACAACCATTAATAACTTGCCTTTCTCCCACCTGTGGCTGTGCATTGGGATTCAGAAAATCACCTAGATGATTTTGGTGGAGCAAACCCAAAATATTATCCCCTTTGTATGTCACATATATCTTTTCAGGTATAATTTTCTCTCAATACTCCACGGTGCTGTTAAAATACCCTTGCATCTGTAATTCATGTCCTTCATACCCCCTGGCCTTATATCCATTTGGCAAAGATTAACATTAGGATTTGTTTCTTAAACAGACTATTGTCAATAATTATAAGCAACTGAGCGGGATCATTGGATCAGATGTGGGAGTTGTGAGGACATAAGATTATAGGTACGATAAGGAAATTGGACGTGTCAACTTACTAATGGAAGGATGGAAAGGATTGTTATTACTAATGTATCTTTTGTTATATATTTTAGATTAATCAATCGTATACAGAAGGATTGATTGGGATAAAAAAAAAAAATTTGGTGACAATAAACAAAGCAACGGAAAACTAAGAGGTAAATTAAAGTAAAGGAAAGCATAGTTGTGCAAGGATTGTTCCATGTAATATGAAGGTGAGAAATAATTATTAGAGAAATGCAAGCTTTTGGATATTATTAGCAGGAGGGGAGAGGTAGAGTGGTTTTATGACAAAAGGGTCAATTTTTGGAAAATATAAATTTGAATTGGAGCTTATATCTTTACGTTTGATAATAAATTGTGAGTTCTTAAATGAATGTTGATTTTGTAAACAGTTATATTATAGGCAGGATGTTGTGGGTTATCCTCTCTGTAATGGAACACGTGAAAGGAATAATATGGCCATGGGTGGGACCAAGGGCACAACTGGAAAATCAGGGGTCAAAGTAGTGATTAGCTCATCACTAGAATGGAAAATAATTGTTAACACTGTTCGATCATAAATGGATATTTTTGATTTTTATTTTAATGATTGTATTGTTCAATAGGTATATTCTGTATACTAGGGATACATTTCTTACTTGTATAGATACTTTGTAAGAATCATACATGGAATAATGGAGAGTGATACGATATTCTTTTTTCTTTTCTCCTTCATTACAGCCCTGATGATGTCCTAGACAGGACGAAACGCGTCGGCTGTATGGCTATGTACATTGAGCAATATTCACTCAACGGATTTATTATATTGTTTGAAATTTTGAATATTGTTAGTTGGAATTAATGTAACAGTTGTACATGTATAGGTTTAGATGAAAACCAATGTATTAGTTGATTGGAATACTATTTAATGATTGAATAATTGAAAAAATTAGGAAGGAACAATATTAAGAAATATAAAGAATGAGAAATAAAAACAAATATTTTATAAATTCATTTGTTGTACTACAACATTTATTTGTTTATATTATGTAATATTACTCCGCTCCTTTCCATTATAATTCGAAAGTATTGTCAATAATAGTTAGTTTTGAGCATATATCAAACAACATGTGTACATCAACATTGTCTTGCTTGACGTAATTTGCAGAGTTATCAGATTTATTCCAACAATTGTGCTCCCATTAATATGGATAACATAATCCTGCCCAAATTCTTTAACTTCACATGTTATATACATCTAGTCTTTCTAACTACCCGTCTTCTCAGCACACTCAGAATTCGACTTTGTAGAAGGGCAACACTTCTTGGAATGCCCTTTTCCCCAACACTGGTGGCATACCATTTTCAGTGCAGGACATCCACTATTATTTGCCAAATGTCCTTATTGACCATATCTAAAACACCTTCCTCTAATATCATCCCCCATTTTGTTTTAACTTTTTGTGGCAGGTCTTGTCTCCACTGCTTTCATGACTTCTACTGCTTCGTTTTTCAATATTTCCTCAACAAACATAAGCATGTGTCCTACTTTCTTCACAATGAGAAAACATCTCTCAACGGAGGATCATCTTTCAGCCATAGTTCCTCTCTAACACGATCACTTTTATAATGCAGCAAAAATTGATATTTGATGTGTTCTTCTACCAATGCACCAAATTTGCATGTGCACGCCAGCTTCCACACACTTGTCACATATTCCTCTTAAGTTCCATCATCCTTTTGTTTTCTTTTCCCAAACTGGTACCGCTCCAAAATTGAACTTGTACTTGTTACCACAGTAAAATACATTTTATATATTATTAACTCTATTTTGCACTTTGGGAAATATTTTTTGAGACACAAAATGGACGTAGAAATGATTATCGAATGTGCGAAAAGAGTAGAGGGGTGCAGCTGGAGGGCAGGCTTTCAGAGTATGTTATCAGGCCAGCAGTGTGCAAGAGAGGGTGAGACGCAGATGTCATGCAGGAGACTGGGGGCCCTCAGCCAATTTGGATTCCCTTTTGGCGTCACTGTGGTAGTGGTAAGAGTGTGTGCAGAATGGAGTCAACCAGCTATGGAAGGAGGGCTGGGGGGATCATGGAACAGACTTGCAATGCAACAGAGAGCAAGAGACCCAACGTTGGAGGGTGCCAGAGAATATCTAAGGCTACAAGATGCAGTGGCCTAGAGGGACAGGTCTGGGTTGACATTGAAGGTGACAAGCCATCTGGCTCTCCCACTTGGAAAAAAAACAAACAGTGTGAAGTGGTGGGTGCGAGAGGCACTTTCCTGTGTTCTACAACATGTAAAAAGTACAAATTCATTGGGTGAACAGCGACTAGTACGCAGCTGTTTGTACGCATGCCATTACTTCGCAAGCGTTACAACGCATGCGATGTAACAACGCATTTCCTTTAGTACGTGTGCTGTTACATCGCATGCGTAGTCACGCCGCATGCGTAGGGGGTGGGCGCCGCTCTTGGAGCTCGTTACGGTGGCCATTTGCTCCAGTGAGGATCTGAGGGTGTGCTGCTGCTGCTTTTCTTGAAGATGAGGCAACTTTTGGCCACTCTCTGTGCCTGCCCTCCAGCCCCCTATCAGCTTTATATCTTGCCTGCTCACGACGGAGGAAGCAGGAAGAGGGAGAAGATTTGAACCACGCGTGGTAAGAGGTAAGTGGGGCTGTTTAGGGTCGTGTAGGGGCTGTGTACTTGTGTTAGTGTAGTGTAGAGTAGTGTCGGGGGTCGTGCAGGGTAGTGTTTAGGAGTAGGGAAAGGACTGGGGCTAGGGGCAGTGTCGTGCTGGGGGTAGTGTTTTAGGATTTAGGGTAGTGTTGTGGTGTTAGTGTAGTGTAGGGTAGTGTTTTAGGGTTTAGGGTGATGTCGGGGTTTGTGCAGGGTAGTGTTTGGGAGTAGGGACAGAAATGGGGCGGGGGCAGGGTCATGTTGGGGGTAGTGTTTTAGGGTTTAGGGTAGTGTTGTGGTGTTAGTGTAGTGTAGTGTAGTTTACCGTTTTAATGTTTAGTGTAGTGTCGGGGGGGTTGTGATGGGTAGTGAATGAGTGTAGGGACAGGAGTAGGGGAATGTGTATGTTCGTGCAGGGGGTAGTAATTTAGGGTTTAGGGTAGTGTAGTAGTGTTTCAGTAGTGTAGGGTAGTGTAGTGTTTTAGTGATTTGGTAGTGTTTTAGTGTTTTAGATGTGTCGGGTATTGTATTTCTATTTATTATTTATTGTAATGTTGTGTTTTAAACATTTCTTTTTTTTAATATGACATGTTGTTCCGCATATCAATTTTATTACTAGGCAAGTTTTTACTTTGCATACATTAACACTTTCAATGTAATGGTATGCGAAGTAGAAACTTGCCTAGTAACGGTTGTTGCTAAGTAATAACCGCGTAGTAATAGCATGCGAAGTAATGGCATGCAAAATAACATCTCATATTCATTCATTATTCTGGCTAGGGGACTCAGTTGGGTTTAAAGGTGAGCGTGAATATTAAGGCCCCCCTCCCCATGGAAAACGAGGCTGCTATATTGCAATTTATACTGAAGAACAACTACAGACTCCACAGGTATGCATAGACAGCAGGGGGCCCAGTGTACAAAGTCACAAGTAACCACTTGTGTACTGGAAATTCTCACTGCCCAGTGGATTAAATGCACACCTTGATACAAGAAGCATTATGGTACAGAGCGTACCTCTACTAGAAAGCTCGAATACAGGCAGAATCCGTCCCACGAAGAATCCTAGCAGGGATCACATTCAGGTTAGGACAACACAATGCCACTTGTATTGATGTCACAGGAGCAAGCTGGACCTAGCAGTAATGATAAACCACACACAGATGATAAACTGGATGGGATTTTGGAGGCCAGCAACCCCTCCATGAAAGTGCTTGAATCCAAATAGTTAGTATCTGGGTATCATGTGCAATGACAATCAATGAATGCCAGACAACATGGATAGGAATTTAGGGCTTGCCTTGTTTTACTGTCATGAAAGGATGCACACAGTGCCACCGAGATGTCCGCTGATAGGGGCACATCCCCAACCGATGGTTACTTGCCTTCTCCACTATAAGGAAAGAGACTTGATACTCCAAAAAAGCTCAAATATCAATCATTTGCAAGAGGAGAAAAGCTCTGTGGCCTGCTTCCCAAGCTACACCTTGACAGTGCAGCGCAAATGAGCGGGTTTCTTGGCAATCAATAGAGAACCATGTGAGGCCAGTCTTAAATACATGCTGCTGTTTACAGCTTGATGAGAGACCAATATGGATGGGTATACTAAGTTCTCATGTCCTCGTATGGAAGCATGGGACTAATTGGAGACATATGAATCGAGAGCTGACAATAAGAACTTTCATCAACTTCCACCTCCAAAGCACAGACAAAGGCAACGTTGCAACAAAGCAGCAGTGAGGGGGTCCCATCTAGGGAGCAAGTTGCACAAGAAAAAGCTGATGCTGTTGAAGCAGTGACAAATGTTCTGCACACTGTCACCAAAAAGACTGAAAGAGAAATTGTCTGGTGCGTCATAGGAGAGCTCGGAATAAGAGGAATCCAATGCAGAAAAGTACAACTGGCCCTTACGGACACCGATAATTGCGGAAGATATCTGACTGCTCCTTTGAGAAATGGGGCAGCGTTTAACACACATAATCACTGTACGAGCGGGTATTACTGGGAGTGAAACTATATTGGGGTGAGGCAATCCTTGGGGGGCACCCAGCATTGCTCCAGACATATTATGCCACGCAGAGCTATGCTAGGTGGCTCTGCTCGGCTTAGTAAATTTGGCTTAAGGGCTTACGTTGCCTTATGTCACCTTGCGTAGCATAAGGAAAATGCAAGCCCTAGATAAATCTGGGCCATGTGGTTCATTGACATAGAAAGTACAGTTTTATATATCTAAGATATTAACTTTTTACCTCCCACAAATATCTGTAATGTCTGTAAAACATTATGTGTGTGGGGTTCTGTTTGTGTCCACCCTTCCCCAACATGTGAAAACAACATGCGTGTAAGTCAGGAACTGTGATTCTGGCAAGAGGTCTGCGTCTACTACAGAGGTGAGACTGCGTATCTCCCTACTGTCATCACACTCGCTGACTGTGAGTGATCCCACCGCTGTTCACTTCTCCATTATGTGAGTTGTAAAATACCATGCTCATGTTGAGGGGAATCGACTTGTTAGAAATGGATTTTCTAGTTGGCTAGCGTATGCCAGGCAGAATCCACCACTCTAGTCACAATAAGGAGATTACAGGTCTATAATAACCCCTGCTCACCGACTTGGTAGCTTGGCATGGCAGTCAGGCTTATCTCAGAGGCAATGTGTAAAGCATTTGCACATAACAAACAGTAATACAGTGAAGACACTACAAAAGGACCACACACCAGTTTTAGAAAAATATCCAATATTTATCTGTGTAAAACAAGACAAAAATGATAAAAATTCAACATACAGTTATCAAAATACGAATAATGAAAAAATAGGCTTTATATACAGATCCTTGAAGTCGATTTCTCCTTCCGGGGCTATCGCGACGTTGTGAACAAACAACAAACATTTCGACTCAATTGCTCCGAAGTAACTCAGAAGGATTCCGATCAAACAATCCAAACCCTGGTTTAATTGCTCCCTAAATGAGGACCGTCGCAAACCAAGGCTTTCATAGAGATTATGGAGAAACTCACCCTCCATTTCAGCCTCAACCAGTTAAGAAGGACGAGCAGCGCATATAACAAACACATTCGTAGTGCAATAACCGATCACTTCAGGCCACAACTTGACAGCACCAAAAAAAGACCAATGAAGCTATTTTAAATCATCAATCAACACGCTAACTACTCTACCAATCATATCTCAGTACCCTTGATCTCTTGTCCCAGCGGGAAGGAATTCTCAGCACACTTCACTGAAAAGGCAAGAAAAATTAATCTTGAACTGCAACGCACCACACCTAATTTGCTGCTTCTGAACTCCCTCGCACCCTCAGCTGGGCTAATGGTAGCGAGAGCACCTACTTTCTACCCCACAACTTACCCTCCTAAAACAATGCATCTTGGAATTCTTTTCTATTTCCAGATGATGCTGAGCTACTCCAATCTATGGCTTTTTTAAAACGTTCCAATCACTTCAACAATCCTCTACCCGCCAAGTTTTGCAAAGAACTCAAATAGGTCACTCTTCCACTTTGGTCCTTGATAGTTCATGAATCTCTCATGCATGGTAGATTTCCTGATTGCCTAAAGTCACTCCTATCCCAAAAAGAGCCTAATGCTGACTTAGCAGATCCTAACAATTTCCGTCCAATTACCAATATCACGACTTTAGCTAAATTGCTTGAGAAATGCGTTCACACTCTGCAGCCACATCGATAAATTTCAGCTCCTTGACCTCTACCAGTCAGGTTTCAGAGCGGGTCACAGTACTGAAACAGGCCTAACTCACATTGCTGAAGACGCCTTAAGATCTCTTGAAAAGAATGTTCCATGTCTACTGATCCTTTTTGATTTGCCCTCAACATTTGACACCATCAAACGTCAAAACCTGATTGCTTTTCTTAAAAAAAGGCCTTAGATTGGTTTGCCTCTTTTTTACGTAACTGAACGCAAATAATCAAAGTTAACCACTCCCTTACAACCAGTACCCCAGTCACAGCTGGAGTGCCGCACGGTTCCACACTCTTGCCCACGCTTTTCAACCTTTTACATGGAATCACTCTCCAAAATTCTAAACCGCTCTACCATTCAATACCATATGTATGCTTATGGCACTCAATTGTATTTGAAAATCTCCTCGCCAGATGACATAAAAAACTCTAAATTGTGCGCTTTTAAAAACTCAACAATGGTTAACTCATAATCATTGGGAGATGTTGGCCTGATATATGCTGTCCACTAGTTATAGTGGGCACCCTATATCAGTCCAAACAACCCCTTATATTGATATGGTATATATTTAAAATATATGTATTTAAGATAAAACACACCCCTCTAGTCTCCTTATGAGGTTGGAGTTCGAAGTACTTAAGTTACAAGTCAATATTCAACAGTAAAAGCACAAATACACGTTTGGGCCCTAGGGGCGTACCAAACCATATACCAATAATGTGGTATAAGAAACACGACTGAACTAGACAAAAGGCCTAGAGCCTGTAGAAGTGCTTGGACCACAAGGAACCACCCAAGGAAGTGACACAGGGGACCCAAGGGGGGCACGTGCAGTGTGAGAACACAGCCGCGAATCACTGTTAACTTCTATGGGGAAAGTCGCGGTTGGAAATTAAGAGTTTAAGGACACTTAGAAGACGACTACAAGCAAAGGTGTCTAGGGCCAACACCCAACATCCATGGGAGCACCGGAGTACTCGAGTACCAGGGAAGCCAGGTTCATAGGTGTCAAATGGTGTCGTTTTCAATGGAAGCTGGCAAAGAAGAGTCCGAGGAGATCCAAGCCTGGATCGAGGATGGAAGCAGAGGGGACAGAGTCTGGGTCACTTATCAGTGACCAGGGGCATGATAGTCCAATGCCCACAGATGTCGGGTGCTTCAGGTGAGCTGATGGGTGTCTTGACTCTTCAGCCACGAGGTCCAGGAGGTGTTGACGACAACCAGAACCTGGATTGGAGCTGTCCTACAAAGTTTGTTGAGTGCTGCGGTGTCAGCGACCAGAATGGACCCAACAAGCCTTGGCAAGTGGAAATAGAAGAAAGACGTCGGTGCAGACCAGCAAGGTCTGGGAGACTCACCCGTTGAAGGTAAGTCAGGGCACGTCTAGAGCAACCAGAGGAGCCCAATAAGAAGAGGAGTTGCCTTCATGGGGATCCACTAGCCAACGGGCTAGTGATCGCGAAGGAGCCTCAAGCAGTCGCACTGGAAACTGGCCCACGGGTCACTCTTGGAGTGGAGGCCAGAGATCTTCAGTGCTGTAGATGCCCAAGGCTGGGGCTATTCGGAGCCCAAAGCACAACTTCGAGGAAGACCAGGAAGGTGACATACTGGCAAAAGATTACTGTGTCCAGGGGTCACGGTTCCACATCACCCACGATAGCCACGGGCCTCAGCTTTGCTGTGGACTCAGGGTAGCCTCAGGGAAGTCTGGAAATCCACCTCTGGTGATGCAAAGACTTCAGCGTCTGGCGGGAGCTTCAGAGTTGCAGACCAGACAGTTGCTCTTTTGGTGCCTGCCAAGCAGAGGAGTCACTCCTTGACCCCAAGGGAGATTTCTTCAGTCTTCTAGTTGAAATAGAATGTCGAAGGTCCAGGATATATGTTGCAGAGTTTCGTCCAGGGTAATCTAAAGTCTCAAGGACTGGGTTCCCATACTTATACTCTAGGGACCCACCTATGGGAAGGTTTGGAAAGAGGGGTGGTTACACCCATTTCCTTTGTCCAGTTTTGCACCAGAGCAGGGGCAGGTAGCCCCTGCAACCGGTTTGAACTGGAGTATGCACAGGGACACCAAGTGTGCCCCCAGTGCAGGACTTCTAAGCACCAGAGAGTGCTCCCGCCCAGCCCCAATACACATCTGCCTGTCTGGGGAGGTGTGGACAGGAAACCTATCGTCCAGGCCTCCCCTGCCGGAGTTTTGGTCAGTAGCAGGAGGCCAGACCCGTGTCTGTGGCAGTGGCATCCATTTTGTGATGCCATGGCTTTAGAAAGTCTTTATCGGGTAGACTATTGTGAACATGTCTCTCCCTCTAGAAGAACTGGCGGGGGGGGTAGTATTCCAAAGTGTTTGACACTAAACACGACATGTTTCCGTACAGCCAGTCCAAAGTAAGCATTTACTGAGAGGTTATAATGCACTTAAGAGTATATGGTCAGGCTGCACCACAAACAGCATCAGAGGAGGTACTCCGAACGCTGCAGAGGCGCTCTGCTCATGCAGGGGCACCCTCTCACATAAAAACCAAGCACTCTGCCTTCAGGATTGTTAAGGCCTACCATAGGAGTGACTTATAGGTTTTATATGTGTGTGCAATGGTAGTGATATAGGTAGCCTATACCACAGTAAGGGGTGCAGGCACCACCTTACCCAGGCTGCAGTTGCAGACCTGTGGAGTCAATTTGGAGTGCTTCTCAGGGGTGGCATAATACATGCTTCAGCCCCTGGTAGGCCTCTGAGGTACCTATGCCCTAGGTACATAGTACACCATATACTAGGAGCTTATAAGGCACTCCAGAATCCAATTAGAGATGTACCTAATGTACATGGAAACCATTTTAGAGAAGAAGCAGCTAAGCTGGGGTCCTGATTAGCAGGGCCACAGCCAGACTAAGGTCGAAAAACAGTGAAACACCAGCAAAAAGTGGGGATACCCATGTGAAGCAGATCCTACTCTCCTACACAACCCCCCCCCACCCCCCCGAATGCAGGGACATTAAACTAACTTTGACCAGTTGAGTCTTCATGTTCTAAGTGGAAATACCTAGAGAGTCCATCTGCATTGGTATGGTTACTCCCAGGTCTATGTTCCACTGTAAAGTCCATCCCCTGTAGGGAAATGGACCACCTAAGCAGTTTGGGGTTTTCACCCTTCATTTGTTTTAGCCATAAGAGGGGCGTATGGTCTGTCTGAACAAGGAAGTGAGTACCAAACAAGTATGGCCTCAACTTCTTCAGAGCCCAAACAACAGCAAAGGCCTCCCTCTCAATGGCTGACCAATGTTTCTCTCTAGGGGTCAGCCTTCTGCTTATGAAAGCTACTGGCTGATCCTGACCTTCATCATTCAATTGTGACAGTACAGCCCCTACCCCTAATTCAGATGCATCTGTTTGGACAATGAACTTCTTGGAATAGTCAGGACTCTGTAGAATGGGAGCAGTGGACATGGCCTGCTTCAGGTCATCAAATGCATTTTGACAGCTAGCTGTCCACTGAACCTTTTTGAGCATTTTCTCAGAAGTTAAATCATTCAGGGGTGTCACTATTGATCCACCCCCCTTGACAAATCTCCTATAGTACCTAGTCAGGCCTAAGAAGGCTCTCACCTGAGTCTGGGTGGTTGGATCAACCCAGTTCATGATGGTCTGGATTTTGCTCTGTAGTGGTTGAACCTGGCCTCCACCTACAAGGTGGCCCAGGTACACAACCTGACTCTGCCCTATCTGGCACTTGGTGGCCTTGATAGTGAGGCCTGCCTTTTGCAGGGCCTCTAAAACATTCCTTAGGTGGACCAGGTGATCCTCCCAGGTGGAGCTACAGACAGCAATATCATCTAGATAAGCTACACTGTAGGCTTCCAGACCTGTGAGAACTGTATTCATCAACCTTTGGAAAGTGGCAGGTGCATTCTTCAAACCAAAAGGCATCACCACAAATTGGTAATGCCCACTTGGGGTCGAAAATGCTGTTTTTGGCTTTGCATCATCAGGTAGTCTGATCTGCCAGTAACCAGCTGTCAAGTCAAATGTGCTAAGGTACTTGGCTGAGGCCAAAGTATCTATAAGCTCATCTGCCCTTGGAATTGGATGGCCATCAGTCCAAGTGACTGGATTTAGACCCCTGTAGTCCACACAAAACCTCACCTCTCTTTTCCCACCACTAATGTGAGGTTTTGGCACAAGGACCACTGGACTAGCCCAAGAGCTATCTGAAGGTTCAATTACTCCCAAATCCAACATTTTCTGGACTTCTGTCCTGACACAGTCCCTGACATGGTCAGGTTGCCTATAAATCTTATTTTTAATAGGCAGACTGTCCCCAGTGTCCACTTCATGAGTGCATCAGGTAGTTTGAAAACATGATTCTGAACTGATTGAGCACCTTTCTGCAATCAGTTTGCTGCTGGGCAGTGAGGCTGCCTGCCAAGGCCACACCATCAACTGACCCATCATCAGGGTTCTGTGAGAGGAGGTCAGGGAGTGGGTCACTCTCTTCCTCTCTTCCTCCTGTCCCCCATCAGTAGCCATGAGCAAGCCCATGTCAGCCCTGTCTACATATGGCTTTAGCCTGTTGACATGGAGAACCCTGTGCGGACTCATGGGAGTTCCTAGGTCTACTAAGTAGGTATCCTCTCCCTCCTGTTCAACAATAGTGTGGGGTCCACTCCATTTGTCTCGGAGAGCTGCTGGGGCCACAGGCTCCAACACCCACACTTTCTGTCCTGGCTGGTAAACAGTCAGTACAGCCGTTTGGTCATGCCAGGGTTTTTGCAGTTCCTGGCTAGCCTCAAGGTTTTTAGTTGCCTTTTTCATGTACTCAGCCATCCTGGAGCGGAGACCAAGTACATAGTCCACTATGTCTTGCTTTGAGGACTTGAGAGGTAGCTCCCATCCTTCCTTCACCAAACACAATGGACCCCTGACAGGGTGACCAAACAAAAATTCAAAGGGGCTGTAACCAACCCCCTTTTGTGGCACCTCCCTGTATGCAAACAAAAGGCAGGGCAAGAGAATGTCTGATAGCCCTTAAGTAACCAGACATGAAGTTGGTATCTCTGTCTGATACCCACTCTTGAGAAAATTCCCAACAGGGCTCTTGCCACCACAGGTGCTGTAGTGGTCCTAAGGGGAATAGCTTCTTGGTACCTGGTAGCATGATCCACTACCAGCCGGATAAATCTGTGCCCAGATGCTGTTTGGGGATCCATGGGACCAACAATGTCAATCCCCACCCTTTCAAAGGGCACCCCCACCACAGGTAGTGGTATCAGGGGGGCCTTTGTAGTGCTACCTGCTTTGCCACTGGCTTGGCATGTTACACAGGAGCGACAAAACTCATTTGTGTCTTCAGACATGTGTGGCCAGTGAAAGTGAGGGACCAGTCTGTCCCAAGTCTTGTTCTGGCCCAGGTGACCTGCCAAATGGATATCATGGGCTACGGTCAATAGGAAGCCCCTCAACTTCAGAGGTATAACCAGCCTCCTAGTGGCACCAGCCTTGGGGTCTCTACACTCTGAGTACAGGAGTCCATCATCCCAATACACCTTATGGGGACCATTAGCACTCCCAGCAGCCTCAGCAGCAGTTTGCTGTCTGAGGGGTTCAAGAGAGGGGCAGCTCTGCTGCTCCTCGCTCAGATCTGCCCTGGAAGGGCCCCCTGTCCCCAAGAACTCAACCTGAACAGGCTCAAGCTCCTCTTGGACAGTTCCTTCTTCGGGACTGTGATCATCTCCTCAAGAGACTGATCCTCCTTCTGAGTCAGGGGGGGTGGCTCTGCCTTAACCCTTCTGCTCCTCCTCTTGGATGACACTTGGTCCATTATTCCAGGATCCAAGGCCTGTTCAGTTTCAGACATTTTGGCCTGTGACATGGTCACAGCAAACACATCTGCAGGGATGCCCAGCATTTCTGCATGAGTCCTGAGCTCTGCTTTTCCCCAAGCTGAAGTCTCTAGATCATTGCCAAGCAAGCATTCGACTGGTAGGTCTGCACTCGCCACAACCTTCTTAAGGCCAGATACCCCTCCCCAGGAGAAGTTAACAACTGACAGAGAATGGTCTGTTCTGATATTGCTAGCATTGGTCACTTGGTACATTTCACCAAGTATAATCTGCCCAGAATCCACAAGATCTTTTGTCACCACAGTGACACTTGCTCCTGTGTCCCTGAATGCCAAAAGCCTGTACTCCATTAAAGGCTGTTGCCTGTACTTGCCCAAGTTACTGGGACTCACAGAGAGGGTCATATCCATGCCACCATCACAGACAAGAACAGCCTGAGTGGTTTCTCTGACTAGGCCAGAGCCCAACTCAGTACCCAGGGTCAACCCTACTAAACCCTTGGCTTGTGTACTCCCATCACCAATTGTAACTGCACTAGGGGGAGCAGGTGCCTTGGGGCATTAGTGGGGGCTGGAGTATTCTCTTTGGACTTGGTGCAATCACTGGTCCAGTGTGTCTTTTGCTTACAGACTTTGCACCATGGTTTCTTTTGGCCTTTCCCTTTATTGGACTGTGAATCCTCCCCGAAGAAGATTTTTTGGGCCCTTGTGAAGACTTCTGGTCTTTACCCTTCTCCCCACCCTTGTCAGAGTTCTTAGAATCTTGCTTCTTAGGGTCACCACCATGGTTCTGTACCTTCTACCTCGCCCTGGTTCTGACCCATTTGTCTGCCTTCTTTCCCAATTCTTGGGGAGAGGTCAGATCAGAGTCTACCAGGTACTGATGCAACAGCTGATTTTGACAGTTATTAAGAATCTTCTCCCTCGTTATCAGATTGTACAACCCTATGAAGTCACACACTTTACTGCCCAATAACCAACCTTCCAGAGCCTTAGCAGCACAGTCAACAAAGTCCACCCAGTCTTGAATTTGTGCCTTTTGGGTATCCCTGAACACTAACCTGTATTGTTCAGTGGATAGGCCAAACCCATCTATCAGTGCACTTTTCAAGACATGATAATCATCATCATCCTCTTCTCTTACTGTGAGGAGCTTATCTCTACCTTTGTCTGCAAAGGAGAGCCATAAGATTGCTGCCCACTAACCTTGGGGGACCCTCTATAATTTACAGGCCCTCTCCAAGGCAGTTATCCATTTGTGGATGTCATCCCCACTCTGGTAGGGAGGGACAATCTTACTTAGGTTTCTATGGTCATAAGACCTTTCCCTATCTCTAGGGAAATTACTGCCACAGAGGTACTCTAGTCCCTCCTTTTTTCTAGCTCTGTAGAGCTCTAGGGCTTCCTTATCTAGGGCCATCTGCTGCTTTCTGGGGTGAAGCTGAGCTTGCTCATACTTCAGCAGTCTCTCTTTCCTCTCCTTGGAGGTTTCCCTCCCTCTGTGAGAAGAAATAAAGGTCCCTACAGATGAGGTAGACTGGACAGATTCCCTTGAGAGAGATCTATCCCTTCTAACCCTGCTTGCAACTCTTCCTGGAGGGACAAAGAGATGAGCATTGTGCTCTTCCTCGTCATCCTCATCCAGGGGAGCTGGGTTTCCCAGATCCTGATCATTGTCATCTGTCTGGTCAGCAGTAGAGGTGGGGTCAGGGGAGTTTCCACCCCTAGGTCCACCCTCAACTGCTGCCCTACCCACTCTGCCCACCCCTTCAGGTCCACTAGGTCCTGAGAGATCATCCAGCCAGAGTATCTGCAAGAGATGCTGGGTGGTTGGGCTTTTGCCTGTCTTCAGCTTCCTAATAGAACATAAGGCCCTAAGCTGAGCAAAGGTGAGATCGTCATACTTATAGGGGAGAAGCCCATTGGCTTCTGGCAGGGACCCACTGGTTCCTGGCTGATTAGACATTACTAGTGTGGTGTGGTGTATTGCACTACTTGCACTAGTGTGGCCTACTAAACTCTCTTGAGTTGTAGAAAGGGTGTGCCAAGCCCTTGACACACAACTCTAAGTTCAGTAGAACTTACTGTATACTAAGCTTGATATTGTATGTACCTAAGGTACCGTTAGTGGTTTTCAGTTGATCAATTCAATTGAGATTATCTGGTAAAACAATAGCAAGCTGGAATCCCACACGCTGCACACCAATGTGAGATGTTTGTCTGATATATGCTGTCCACTAGTTATAGTGGACACCCTGTATCAGTCAAAACAACCCCTTATGGTGATAGGTTAAAGACAACCTTTATTGAAAGCTATCCTAGTGGTAGCTATGGAGAGCAGTCTTCAGGCTAAGTCTTGAAGGAACGTAAATCAGCTTGTTTTACCAGTCTATAATCTCTTGAATGACCAAATGAAAGGACAACCACACCAGGTATATATTTAAAATATATGTATTTAAGATAAAACACACCCCTCTAGTCCCTTTATGAGGCTGGAGTTCGAAGTACTTAAGTTACAGGTCAGTATTCAACAGTAAAAGCACAAATACACGTTTGGGCCCCAGGGGCGTACCAAACCGTATACCAATAAAGTGGTATAAGAACCAAGAATGAACTAGACACAAGACCTAGAGCCTGTAGAAGTGCTTGGACCACAAGGAACCACCCAAGGTAGTGACACAGGGGACCCATGGGGGACACGTGAAGTGTGAGAACACAGCCGCAAATCGCCGTTACCTTCTATGGGGAAAGTCGCGATTGGAAATTAAGAGTTTAAGGACACTTAGAGGACGACTACAAGCAAACCCTTTTGGACTTAAAGGTGTCTAGGGCCAACACCCACAGGAGCACCAGAGTACTCGAGTTACCTCACCCAGGGAAGCCGGGTGCATAGGTGTCAAATGGTGTATGGTCGCGGCGTCGTTTTCAATGGAAGCTGGCAAAGACGTACTGCTGCTGTGAAGAGGAGAAGTGTGAAAAGAGATCCAAGCCTGGATCGAGGATGAAAGGAACCTGACAGCAGAGAGAACACAGTCTGGGTCACTTACCAGTGACTAGGGGCATGATAATCCAATGCCCACAGATGTCCGGTGCTTCAAGTAAGTTGACAGTTGTCTTGACTCTTAAGCCATGAGGTCCAGGAGGCGTCAATGATGACCAGAACCTGGATTCGAGCTGTCCCATGAAGTTTGTCGAGTGCTGCGGTGTCAGCGACCAGAATGGACCCAACAAGCCTTGGTAATGGCAAGTCAAGTGGAAATAGAAGAAAGACGTTGGTGCAGACCAGCAAGGTCTGGGGGACTCACTCAGCAAGGGTAAGTCAGGGCACATCTGGAGAAACCAGAGAAGCCCAATCAGAAGAGGAGTTGCCTTCCTGGGGACCCACTAGCCAATGGGCTACCGATCGTGAAGGAGCCTCAAGCAGTTGCACTGGAAACTGGCCCACGGGTCACTCGTGGAGTGGAGGCCAGAGATCTTCAGTTCTGTAGATGCCCAAGACTGGGGCTACTCGGAGCCCAAAGCACAACTTTGAAGAAGACCAGGAAGATGACGTACCGACAAAAGATTACAGTGTCCAGGGGTCATGGTTCCACGTCACCCACAATAGCCACGGCCCTCAGCTTTGCTGTGGACTCAGGGTAGTCTTGGGGAAGTCTGGAAATCTACCTCTGGTGATGCAAAGACGTTGGTGTCTGGCAGGAGCTTCAGAGTTACAGACCAGACAGTTGCTTCTTTGGTGGCTGCCAACCAGGGCAGTCACTCCTTTACCCCAAGGGAGATTTCTTCAGTCTTCTAGTTGAACTAGAACTTTGAAGGTCCAGGATATATGTTGCAGAGTTTCATCCAGGGTAATCTAAAGTCTCAAGGACTGGGTTCCCATGCTTATACTAAGTTTGGGGGTTGGACATACTCTAGGGACCAACCTATGGGAGGGTTTGGAAAGAGGGGGGGTTACACCCATTTCCTTTGTCCAGTTTCACGCCAGAGCAGGGGCAGGTAGCCTCTGCAACCAGTTTGAACTGGAGTATGCACAGGGACACCAAGTGTGCCCCCAGTGCAGGACTTCAAAGCACCAGAGTGCTCCACCCAGCCCCAATACACATCTGCCTGTCTGGGGAGGTGGTTACACCTCCCTGGGACAGTAAACCTATTGTCCAGGCCTCCCCTACCTGAGTTTTGGTCAGCAGCAGGAGGCCAGACCCGTGTCTGTGGGAGTGGCATCCATTTTGTGATGCCAGGGCTTTAGAAAGTCTTTACCGGGTAGACCAGTGTGAACATGTCTCTCCATCTAGAAGGGTGGAATGCTACCCCCACCACCAGAACTGGTGGGGGGGTTAGTATTCCAAAGTGTTTGACACCAAACATGACATGTTTCCATGCAGCCAGTCCAAAGTTAGCATTTACCGTGAGGTTACAATGCACTTAAGAGTATATGGTCAGGCTGCACCACAAACAGCATCAGAGGAGGTACTCCGAACGCTGCAGAGGGGCTCTGCTCATGCAGGGGCACCTTCTCACATAAAAACCAAGCACTCTGCCTTCAAGATTGTTAAGGCCTGCCATAGGAGTTACTTATAGGTTTATATGTGTGTGCAATGGTAGTGATGTAGGTAGCCTATACCACAGTAAAGGGTGCAGGCACCACCTTACCCAGCCTGCAGTAGCAGACCTGTGGTGTCATTTTGGAGTGATTCCCAGGAGTGTCAAAATACATGCTTCTGCTCCTGGTAGGCCTCTGAGGCACCTATGCCCTAGGTACATAGTAATAGTATACCATATACTAGGGGCTTATAAGGCACTCCAGGTGCGTGGCTTGGCGCCCGCGGCTAATGGCGGCGTCGGTGTGAAGCCCTCCGCCGGGAGTTCGGATCTCCGCAATTTCAGGAAGCGCTGGCCGCTATGTCTTCGCCCATAGGACGTTGGAGCCCCTACTGACCACCCTGGATGCCTTTTACGACGCTGCATTCGCCACCTTATGAATTTTTGACTCGTGAGTTTTTTCTTTGCAAATGAGGTCGCGGCCGCCATTTTGTTTTACCCGCGATCGGTAAAACTTTATATTATTGCAGCGCTGCATCTTTCTTTCTACCCATTTAACCAAAATACTGTTTTACTTCATTTGCTCTGCATTATGGTCCTCCTCTGTTCCTCGCATGCTGTTTTTGCCAAGTTGCTGGTTCCTCAATGTTTTTTCTTTTCTTTTTTTGGATGAAGAGATTTACTGGTGGCCATTTTAAATGTTTTTAATTGCTTCTGAGGCTCCTTCTGATGCTGTTACCTCAGCTTACTGAACTTTTGCAGCACCAATTTTATTTTTTACGCTGTAGTGTCATGTACCAAGGACTGCGACACTTTAATTTTTCTTCTTCACGTTTGGTCCAAATATCATTTCATAATAAACTTTGTTTGCTTTGCCGCTGATTTGCTGGGTATTGTGCCTCTGACCCAGTCATCTCCCAGCGTATTCGGTTGCCATTCGAAACGCTCCTCTGTTCATTATCATTCTCTTTTGCACCTCTTTTGTCTTTGAGGCTCCGCTACGATTCTAGGGGCAGAGTAAAAGGTGCCTTATCTACAAAGCCAAAACAAAAGAACACTTTTATTAAAAATTCTAAAATTTTTACTGCATTTTCTCACCTAGAAGATTCTTTGCAGTCGTCGTCAAGTTACCTGACGGCCAACATGGACCCTTTACCTACACCACCTGGAAAGTTGCTCACTAAGCGCTTAAAACATAACTCTCCCTCTCCTCCTAAACCAGCCTCTCCGGTATCCATGGAGATACTGTTGGATGAGATAAGAGCTCCTCGGCCCTTTATGGAGGAAACTAATTCTAAGTTACAAGACATCACAGACAATTGGTCTCAACTTGATGTAAGAGTCACTGCAGTTGAACAAAGCATCTCCAAGTTAAGCGATAGAAAAGCGAATGTCTCTCAGCTTCAGTCTCAAGTTCTGATGCTCCAAAAGCAGCTCGAGGACCTTGAAAATCGCAGCAGAAGGAACAACCTACGCATTTATGGCCTGAAGGAGGGAATTGAAGGGTCAGATCCCCTGGCCTTATTTGCGTCCTTCCTTCCTAAGGTTTTTCATCTAGCAGAAGGCATAAACCTAAACATTCAGAGGGCACATCGACTGGGTCTTCCTTCCCCAAATATGTCATCTTCACATCGACCAAGAGGAGTAAATATTTATTTCTTAGAGTACACAGATCTGTTATTGGTGCTATCTGCGGTCAAATCTGCTCAACGCATTACTTGGTCTGGCTCGACTTTGTTCTTTGCGCAGGATTATGCTAAGTCTACGGCTGCCAGGCGGAAAGCTTTTTTTAATTTGAGCTCTTCGATCATTGGGGGCCCGCTATGATCTCTTTCATCCATGCTTGTTTAAGGTCACATATAACAACAGAACAATAACGTATGAAGATCCAGTAAGGTTGCAGAGTTTCATCAATTCCTGTAATCCAAATGCTATGGACACTCAGCGATCATCTCCTTCGGATACTTCATGAACTTTTTGAAGTTATATAGTTTTTATTTCTTCATGGATTGCATGTTTCTTTATCCTCTTGACTCTTTCTCCATTTATTGTTGGCTTTCTGTATATTATTTTCAATCTATTTAGATGTTGGTCTATATATGCGGCAACTTACACATAAGTTAACCGCTTAACTTATCTTAACTGTATTTGTATTTACTTCTTTGTTATGACTTTTATATGCTCTTTCTTTGGCTTCTTAATGTTGTTCCTGTTTCTGTTAGATCTGTTACTCAGCCTCAAAATGTGTTTCGCTATGGTTTTTAACTCTTATTATCCATCGTCCTTACAGATATCGCATTCATTCACCGTGGTTTTTCCTGGATTCCCCGTGTGGCTGATCCCCGGCGTCTTGCCTTTCCCATGTGGCTCCATCCCCCCTCACGTACTCCTCTGAGTTTTCTCCTTGTAGGTATGTTATTTGTTTGTTTGTCCCTTGTCAGCTTTTTGGTCTGTAATATGTTCTTCTATCTTTTTCTTTCAACTTTTTGCTTATACACTTTTTCTTTTCCATATGAATTTTCCTCTTCTTCTTTCTTACCTTTGCTTATTTCCTTTCTTTACTTCTTTTTGCTCTAAGCTTCAGCTTCAGCTTCCTTTCTTATTTCTCCTCTATCAACTTACAATGTTTTTGCACAGGTTTGGATTTTAGCATCATAAGTTTGAACTTTTTTATTGACATTCATTTTACTTCAATCATTCTGACTGTTGTTTTTACCTGTTATTTACGATTTGTCTTAATTTGATATGTCGCTTAAATTGGTTTCATGGAACATTAGGGGATTAAACTCTCCTATCAAAAGGGTTTTAGCATATTTAGCAAAGTTAAATGCTGATATTGTCTTTCTACAATAAACGCATCTTACGGATATTGAGTCTATGAATGTAAAAGGGGATGGGTAGGAGAGGCTTATTTTTCTCCTGGAGATGGCAAACGGAATGGGGTTGGAATATTATGTCGCAAATCCCTCCCAGTTACACTTCCTTCACAAGAACGGGATGATGTAGGAAGATGGCTCATTGTTAGTTTATCCCTAAAAGGTATTCCATTTTCCCTTCTTAATGTTATGCACCTACGGGAGGAGATCCCTCGTTTTGGAATGCCTTAGCTTCACGAATTTCCAAATGCATTGAAGATAATTTTGTTATGGCCGGAGAATGTAATCAAGTGTTTGATCCCTTCATTGATGGAAACTCTAAAGTGCCCTTCATTCCCAACAAAACGCAGAAGTCTTTCGTTCACACTATAGCCCAAAATAAATTGCTTGATGCTTGGCGCCTCTGTAATCCTACCACTAGAGAGCATTCTTTTTATTCTCCCACACATCACACCCAATCAAGAATTGACTATATCTTTGTTTCTCATAATATTTTGCAATCCCTTACATTTGCAGATATTGGTCCTATTATTTTATCTGATCACGCACCCATTTCTGTTGGCTTTGATATTTTGCCAAAGAATACTGCCCCTAAAAGATGGCGTTTTAATAACACACTCCTCCTAGATCCCAACTTCTTAACTTCCTTTACTTCTTTCTGTAATGATTATTATGAGTGGAACTCCACAGATTCTCTGTCCCCCGCTACTGTTTGGGATGCCTTTAAAGCGTCAGCGAGAGACTTTATTATAAACTTTGTAGCGAAGAAGCGAAAATCTGCATCTGAGTCCACAATAGCTCTCTTGCATGATATTAAAGCATTAGAGCATTCATATTATACTTCCCATTCGGAGGACTGTTTAAAAACCCTCATTAATGCTAAACTGACATTTAACAAGAAGTCAACTGAAGACGCTTCACTTTACTTGCTAAAATCTAGTGCTAAATTTTATGGGGGTAAAAATAAAGCTGGGAAAATCCTTGCCAATTATTTAAAGATTCGCCAAAATAAATTGAACATTGACTCTATCTTTGACGACAATTAAGTTTTAAAGTTCAAAGATGTCAAAATCGTACATGAATTTTCTCTTTACTATAAATCTTTATATTCTTCAGAAATTCAGCCCACAGACCACTCGTTATCGCAATTCTTTACTAATATCCAACAACCCCAGGAAACGTCCCCGGATTTCTCTTGTTTAGAATCTGATCTTTCCCAACAAGAACTTCTTAACGCGCTTCAACTTCTCAAAAAAGACAAAGCTCCTGGTCCCGATGGCTTTACTGTCGAATTTTACACACACTTCTCTAAGCTTCTAATTCCCAAGTTATATTCTCTTATTAGTTTCTTTTCTTCCTCCAAAAATTCTTCTGGGTCTTTCTCAGAAGCACATATTTGTCTTATCCCTAAGGAAGGTAAAGACTCCAAGTATTGCAAAAATTATAGACCTATTTCACTTGTTAACATCGATTATAATAAAAATTCTAAAGCTTTAGCCATACGTCTTGACTCCTTCTTACCAACTTTATTGGGGAAAGAGCAATCTGGCTTCGTTAAAGGCTGAGTCATTACTGATAATACTCGACTCTTTTTCGATATTTTGTCCAAATCATCCCATTTTAATCATTCTCTAGCGGCAATAGCATTAGACGCTGAAAAGACATTCGATAGAGTGGAATGGAAATACTTATTTTACACTCTAAAATGGTTTGGATTTGGCCCGAATTTCATAAATGTAATATCTCTCCTCTATTCTAATCTGCGTGCAGCAATATGTGTTAATGGCCTAATTTCTCCTTTTTTTCACTTGGGCAGAGGAGTGCGTCAAGGGTGTCATCTTTCACCCTTCCTTTTTAACCTCGCCCTTGAACCATTTTTATCTAAATTGCGTCATAACCCTAATATTTCTGGATTTCAAACATCGAATGTCTACGTTAAACTTGCAGCTTACGCTGATGATATTTTACTTTTTATATCTAAACCAGAAGAATCTATCCCTGCATTTTTAGAGGAGGTGAAATCTTATTCTCTTATTTCTGGATATAAATGAAATAATGATAAATGCGAAATTTTGCCTTTAACAAAATACACTTTTAGTTCAGATTTTCAAACCTCCCATTTTAAATGGAGTTCGAACAACATTAAATATCTAGGCCTTCACTTCACGTCTTCAATATCGGAAACTGTAATTTTATGCATGAATAGGTGTATTCAGAAACTCTCAGATTTGACCTCTAAATGGCATCCTTTGTATTTATCTTGGTGGGGTCGCTTGGATACCATTAAGATGATGCTGTCGCCTTTAGTTTTGTACACTATTTCGAACATTCCGGTTCCAATTACAACTAAGTTTTAAAAAAAAAATGTATTCCATTTTATCCTCTTTTCTATGGAGTAATAAAAAACCCAGAATGTCCTTGTTAAAATTGATTCGACCTAAATCTGAAGGGGGTGTCAATTTTCCTAATTTCCAGGCTTATCAGAAAACTTTTTTACTGCGTCAGGCTTCTCTTTGGTTGCTTGACAATGTGGATGATTGTCCTCTATGGACCTCAATGGAACGCCTCTTTTTAGCACCTTACTCATTTCGTGAATTTCTGTCCTTTTCTCGTAAACCACAGTCCGTTTCTACCCCCGTTATAAAACATACCTCCAGTTTACTCGCTTCCACCTTACATTCCTTTAAGGATTCTCATGATTCTTTTTTCAGTTTAACAATCTGGCACAATACTAAGTTGCTGATTCAAGGTAAGCCCTTTTATTGGAAAACTTGGAGACATAGGGGCTTAATTTGGATCCACCAATTATTTTCAGAGTCACAATTTTTACCTTTTGATAGGCTCAGTCTATTATTCAATCTTCCGGCTTCCTTCCTCAATAAGTACAACCTGATCAAACACACTGTGCTGGAATCCCTTTCCCTTATCCCTATCACACAAGATGCTCCAAGTGACCCACAATCTCCCACTTGTCTTCAGACCTTGTTATTGACCATGCCCAAGGCATCCACTATTTACAGTTATTTGCAGGGTACTGATGCTACCAGGCAGAAGACAAAAACTGAAGAGGCATGGGAACAAGATTTTACTACCTCCTGGTCTTTATCAACATGGAAAGGCATCGGGAATAAATTACGTAAGGCTTCTAGAGCAGCTAATATTACCCAAACGTTGTTTTTTGTCTATAATAGATTGTTATTTACGCCGGTCACTTTATCCAAACACTTCCCGTCTACTCCAGACACGTGTTGGACATGCTCTTCCCCTAATGCTGATTTATCTCATATGCTGTTCACAGGTACATATCTTTTGGCAAAAGGTATGGTCTCAAATTAATTTAATTTTCAGCACTAAATTTCCTTTTTCCCTCACTCATATTTTTTTAGGTGGCCTTTCCCCCCATCTGGGATGACACTACTCTCAATGTCCAAATTATTGATTTATTATTGGCAGTCGCCTTCCAGCAGATTACTGTCAATTGGAAGGATTCCTCGAAAATCTCTTACAGGGCTTGGTGGTACACTGTTTGCCATAATCACAGATTAGATGCTGCTTTTGTGTACCCTCCCCGTATGGCTACAAAACATGCTGACCTATGGTCGCCTGTTACAATATTTATTGATACATGTGCTAAGCAATGTTTGTTACCAATACCCTCTCAACAGGAGGTTCTTAAACCACCTTAGATTCCCTGAATGCTCCATACGTTATCTCTCTGTATCTGGATGACATACATATTTTACTTGTTCTGTATTCTTCTTTTTAATCTTATATTGGTAGTCCGATGTTATTATTCTTATCTGACGAGCTTGGAATACTAAGTTATACTGTTTATTTTTGTATACTGTGTTCCGTTACTTCAATTTCTTCTCAATAAAATTATTTGAACTTAAAAAAAAAAAAAGGCACTCCAGAATCCAATTAGAGATGTACCTAATGTACATGGAAACCATTTTAGAGAGGAAACAGCTAGGCTGGGCTCCTGATTAGCAGGGCCAGAGCCAGACTAAGGTAAAAAAACTGTGAAACACCAGCAAAAAGTGGGGGTACCCATGTGAAGCAGATCCTACTCTCCTACAATCATCTTTTACTTAATACCCTTAAAACAGAATTCCTCTGATTGCCTCCCGCAATTACTCGGCACCAACTCAAGACTGGCTCAAACAACTTACTGCACTCAACTGCACCCCTCATTCAGCAATCAATTAGGGATTTGTGAAGTACACTACTCACTCGTGAGGGTCTAAAGGCGCTGGGGGGGGCAGGGATGTTGGGCAGCTCCGTGTTATCCGAAAAGCCAGGTCTTGAGGCTCTTCCTGAATCTTTTGGTATAATGCTTGACAAATACCTGAATATGCAAGATCACATCAGAGCAACTATTAGGGGAGTCAATCATTCTTGCCTTCTGAGGACATCCAGTCAGCAGTCCATCCTTAGATATCTCACGCTTGGAATATGGATGGGTGACCCTAGATGGGTTGCTTAAAGCTAGATTGGCACCTCTTAGTGCCACTCTGAACTCTTCAGCCAGACTCATCATGCACTCCAGAAAACATGATATGACTACATGACACCAGACCTAATTCAACTCAATTGGTTGTCAATCAAAGCAAGGATTCATTTCAAGATAGCTTGACGGACGCACAAAGCTATTGATTGCAGCACCACCGTTTACCTAGAAAAAAAAACTTGAACTATCGGGTTTGAGCCGAAACCCAAGAATATCTAATACCCTACTGTTGAAACCTCCTAAATTCAATGAAAAAAGAACATACAATCGCGCTTTCTCTGGTCTTGCTCCAAGAACATGGAATGCTTTTCCTCCCAAGATCAGATTAAACCCCTCTACTGCCTCATTAAAAAAACATGTCAAATGGCTTCTCCTTTATAACCATCTACACCAATAGTCCTGGATCCATATTAACCTTCTTCCATCTCCTGTTTGACATTCTTTTATACTTTTGTTCAAAGTTCTATTTTTTCCCCCTCACATGCTCTATTAGGGAAGAGGTGAGGTGCTGCGGCCAGGGTGACTGACTCCGGAATCTGGGGTTCACGGTTCGATGCCCGGTGCCGGAGGCAGATTAGCCCAGCACCATGTGACTCTGGGCAATAGCTTGCTTAATCCTCCCGAGGGCGCCTAGAGACCGTTACGGGTGATGGTTCGCGCTTTACAAATGTGGATTATTACTATTAGATGTATTGCTCTTCTGGAACTTTACATGTCCAACAAGATGGGCTGATTACCTTGGGTCAAAATTGTAATTTTGTTTTCCCCGTGCTCCCCTATGACTTCGTTGCTTTTCATGTACCTCACATGTTCCGCAATGATGTTTTACTCATGCTTTTACCTCCAATCCACTTCCACTCCTTTGTACAGCGCGCTGATACCTGTTCAGGTCATGTTCGCGCTTTATAAAACTTAAAAAAAATACAAATAATACACAATATTGAGAGTGCTATTAGATCAGAGGAGAGTATAACCTTTGCTAAATGTTGAGTAAGACCAAGGGGCATATTAACAAGGGTTTTATCTCCGCTTTTTTGGCTTTAAAAGCCAAAGAAGCGGAGATAAAAATATTGCCCTATCAACAACAGGGTGCTAACATGCAAAATCGCATGTTAGCACCCTTTTTCCCTGCGCTTCCCTTTTCATCTCTAATGAGATGCAAAGTGGGCGTTCCAGAGCAAAATAATAGGAGAAATGTCGCTAAGCAACATTTCTCCTATTATCAAGCTTCACGCTAACCCTGTTAGAGACAAAAAAAGCAGCGCTAACTACGATTACCGCTGCTTTTTTATGTCTGCTAATTTTCAGACTTAGCCATGTAATCCAATGGGAGGTGGATTACATGGCTAAATCCACCATGGGCTATCAACAAGGATATCCCTATCCTTGTAGTGTTATCGCTGCATTACCAGCGATAACCTCCCAAAATGACGCTATCGCTGGATTTTTTATCGCCTAGGCGGTTAGCGTTGTTAATAACGTGATTACCAGGCGATATTATCCAGCGATAGCGGGCGTTAAAACCATTAACGCTAAGCGCCCTTAGCGTTAATTTTCCCTGTTCCTTGTTAATATGCCCCCAAGCTTTTTGTAGTTATATACTTATAAGTTGATTTTAACACCAAACTCCTTCATAGATACATTGATGAACACTTTATTACGAACAATGTGCTGAACGCTAGAAAGGAGAAATTGAGTCCGTTGCTTTTGCTATGGGAGACCTAAGCAACAGCCTCTGTGATATATTGTCATAAAACAAAGGAATGTAAATATTCAGTCAGTGGTTCAAACTGTAAAATGAATAAAAATATATATTTTAAAAAAAATCGTCTTAGCTTTAGATTATTATAGTTTGGAGGAATGAAGTAAAACCAGGTGTTGAATCAATTCAGAACAATAAGATAATTAAACTTTTCGGAAATGAGACACTGGGACCGAAAATCACTTGTGTCCATGGCTTGTACTGGCTGAATTGTCGTATATAGTGGAAAATAAACTGCAGTACTGAGACATGCCTGAATGTTTTTTGGGTAAGGAAATACATGTTTTGTGCAGTGCATGTAACCTGATCAGCCGAGATGAGTAACCTGGAGAATGTAAATAAAATTCTGAAAAATAAGTCAAGTGCATGTGTAAATCACGTGACAAATAGGAGGGAACAGGTGAGTTTAGCAGAGGCTGTATAGAAAGTGCGGGCATTTCATTGCTTGAAGAATATATTTACTATTACATTTTGAAGTTCTTATGTAATAAACCTAAAGGCCCTCAAATCTAAAGGTCAGATTAAAAGGCTGAGAGCTCACATGTGGGTAAAATTTGAATTAACATCGAAAACGTGGTAGGTGCATTGCGGAAGGTGGGGCTATGCTGCACGGGTGCTACTGTGCTAATATAACATTTGTTATGACGAGTGCTAATAGAAGCAGGGGTCAAAGCCCCTTTCTCTGTATACCTATCTATTAAAAATGATGAAAAGAATAATCGCTCTAGCTATGTATTTCAGATCAAGAAACATTAATACTTTTTGCTTATGAGGGAGCCAAAGTACAACATTTTTATCACTGCCCAGCCACCCTAATAAACTTGTGCCAGTGACAGGAACTAAAACTCACCCTCGTGCACACAAATCAAGAAAAGCGAGTAAAAGCTTCTTATTTCACACCTTGTATTGGTCAAATCAACTCAAAGTCCTCTGCTGGTCCTCTTTTTTCCTACTTACACATCTATCTACAAAAAAACAGGACCTCCCCTAACGCTAGTAACCATAAATGGAGCAAATTTCAAAACATCTTGACTGGTGAAATGTTTTTTTATAGATAACGACATCTACCAGCAACTATTTTGACTCAGTAGGATACTCATAATATTTTCAGGGACACACATACTTTGGGCCTAATTATAAGAATGGCTGTCCTCAGGACTGCTATGCTTGTGTGGTGGTCCGACTGCCACAACCCTGGCGGTCTGACAGCCGTGTTAGGATTGTAGTGGTGGGACTGCTGCGAGACAACCACCTCCTCTAGACTTGAGAATCCCGCTGGGGCGGCAGTCTGACACCGGTAGGAATATGCTGGCGGCGCCGTTGGCAACACCACCGAGCATATTCTGAGTTGCATTTCCACAGCCCATTTCATGGAGGTGAGCCCTCTGTGAAAATGGTGGCAGACATCCAAGTAAGGAGGCCCGAACAGGGCCCCCTGCTGCTTCTGAGCCTGGGGATAGATGTGAGGTGCACATGTGGTGCCCCTCTGAAATTGTACCACCTTTCCTGCATATGTGGCATGCATGACATGGTACATGCCACACCATGCAGGAACGTGCTGCAGGTGCTGTCATGGCAGTGGTCTGCTGCTAAGGCTCTCCTATGAGCCTAGCACAGCCACTGCTGTGAGGCCGACCACAGTACCACCCAGTCAACCTGGATTCAAGTTGGAATATGGCAGGCGGGTGCACCATGGGCTTGGCGGTCCACCTGGCAGCATAGCGGTGATGGTGCTGCAGGAGGACCACCAAACTTGTAATAAGGCCTTTAGTGAGATTCAACCTTTCAAAGTAAGTCTCAAATAAGAAAAGGAATGACAAAGTTTGTGGCAGCTAACTATGTTTAAAGCACAGTTAGTCCAATCTGCTTCATTGGATCCTGTCCATGAAGCTTAAAAACAAAGATTTGTGCACCAGGGACAGGGATCTGCTCATTCCTCTCCAGCAGAACGCAGCGGGTCACACTCCCACCTTTCCTCTAGGAAACCACACCAACCACCTGCGGAGTCCCCCAAGGATCCTCCACCAGCCCCACTCTGTTCAGCGTCTAAATGGGCCCACTCACAACCATCGTCAGATCACAAGGACTCAACATTGTATTGTGTGCAGATGACACTCAACTCATCCTCTCCTTGAGCAACGTACCAAACACCTCGAAACATAACTTTTAAGAAGAAATGGAAACTGTCGCCGGGTGGATGAAGAACAGCTGCCTACAACTGAACACAGTCAAAAGTGAAGTATTCATCATAGGTCCACATCCCAAAGTCTGGAACAACACCTGGTAGTCCCCACCCTCGGGAACCCACTCTGGAAGACCTCAGGACCTAATTGGCCTCTCAACGGTACTCTGAAAGCACCTAGGAGCTGCGCGCAAGGGTGCCCCCCAGCGCCTTGAGACCCTCCCGGGTGAGTAGTTGCGCTTAACAAACCTTTGATTGATTGATATTATAGAAAATGCTGATGGACGCAATGCCCATAGGCAGCAGTTGTTTCTGCCCTGGGCCCTTTGGAACTACAGAAGGGGCTGTAGAAGCGTGTGCAGACCCTTCTGTAATACGATTTGCTCATGTGCAAAATATGTGCCAGCACCATCAGTGAGGGAGTTCCATCATTTGTATAGGAACTTTACCGCATGCAAATAAGGCAGTCCTTTGCCACTGCACCCATGCAGTATTACAGACACTGGTGCAATGGGAAAGAAGGTTGCAGGAGGCACACTGATTGTGAAGCAGAAGGAGGCCTTGCAGGGTCAGTGTGCTCCAAGTGCACCTTTGAAAGGAAGGGATGGGGTTCACAGAGACATTTCAGGCATCTACCTGAAGGTGTATGCAGTCACTTCTGCACACACCAGTGGGAGATCCCTGCTCCCCAAACTGTGTCTGTACTGGCTGCAGTAAAGACAGCCCAGGGACTTCAAATAGCAGGTCAGTCTTTCATTAATGCAATGTAGTTTGCACCTGCAATCTGAAGAGTACACAGACTCTAATAGGGGCGTTGTCTCAGTCTGTTACCTGATGCACCCAAATAAGGTGTGCCACATTGTAGAGCAGTGTATACTATCTGTAATAGAGCCCCAGGTACTGTATTAAAAAAAGTGCCTCAGGGAGACAAGATGTATGTGTACCTGCTTTTGCTACTTCAAGTACTTTGGTATTATTATTTTTTTTTAAATATCTCTTTATTGATTTTCTCAAAGCCGGGTGGGAAAGGGCCAGCCATCTACAACAATGAAACTTGAGGCATAATGATTACAATACAACAAAATCTTTCCGTCAATACACCAGCTCAATCCCTGCAGAGACAAAATATAATAAGCCACCAAAACGAATCTCTAGGTTACTTTGTAATATCCTCCATTTATTGGAACCAGCTGAGTCACCGGTCCGAGCCCCTCCCTCAGGCGATCTCTTCCTCAACATGCTGCCAGGGTCCCCACACTTTATCAAATTTCCTAGGGCAACCCCGTGCCTGATGCACCATGGTTTCCATAACAAATGCACAAATCTACCTAAGATTCCCACACCTTCTGTGCTGGGATCTCTCCACACCATCACAGCAGAACCACGCCCCACTTCACCCCCGTTAATGCAGTGTTACAGAAGATCAGGGAATAACGGTCCAGGGAATTGCTCACCTCAGATCCCCAGAGTAATTAGCTGGGGGGCCAACTCCAGTGTGCCTCCCAGGACAGTAAAAATCCTCCTTCTGACACCCTTCCAGTATCTCTGAAGTGTGGGGCATCGTCATAAGGTGTGTAGTAGCATGCCTTTCTCTGTGTCCGAGCCCATACTCCACATTCAGTACAACCAAATGCTAGGGAAGTAGTCCCTATGCAGGAGTTTTAGTTGGACCAAAGATAATCCGGCCTTCATGGGCCACACCCCAGTCATCATCCTCCAGTCTACCCAGATCTCCCTTTCATCAGTCACAGAGACGATCCAATTGGGGAGGGTGCTATTAAGTAGAAGCGTTGAGCATAGTATGGACACTGCGTGATTGGTAAGGGGAGCCCCCAAGCACTCTATATCCCAGGGATGATTCCTCCGGGGCAACCCTAAGAGACCCGATATGTAGCCGAAGGAGATGACGCAAATGGTGATAGCATAGATATTGACCCCAGTACAGTTCATATTGGTCCTGCGGCTCCTGGAATGTCACCACCTGCTGACCCCTCCATACATCCCCTATCATGGATATCCCAATCAAGCATCATTTAGCATGGTGTTTAACTGCCTGCAATCCCCTCAACAGGCTGGAGGCCCATAATGAGATTTCCAACATTATCCTCCCCGCCATCCCAGCACTCTGGACTCCTTGTGCCAGATCACAACCACCACCACCGCTGTCAGTAGCAACCAAGACATCCCCTTTCCGTTGAATAACCATTGGACATAACCCACCGGGTCCATGACACATCTGTCGGCCATCACCAAGGGTTCCTGATGTGAGGAGAAGGCCTAATCATTAACTATCTGCAGTTGGGCAGCCGAGTAGTACAAATAGAGGTTGGGAGGGCTTTGCCACCATCTTCAGGTTTCCTAGTGAGGGAAATCCAGGCTATCCTTGGTATCCCACCATTTCACAACAGGCTACGAGTGAAACATGCCAGCTCCTGAGAGAAATCCTCAGGGGCCTCAAATTGAGTATTTTTGCAGGACATATAGACATTTTGGGAGATAAATTATTTTGTAGAGGGCCGCTCAACTCATCAATGAGAGTGGCAGTTTTTTCAACTGTTCCAACTCTATTCTATATGACTCCAGGACCTTCACCAGTTTTTCTGCCAGTAACAGGTCCTGATCTTTCGTAACAAGGATTTAGGTATTATTAAAGGGATTGCACATGCTTGTGTGGGCCCTTCTGTACTACAGATCGTGCTGGTATGAAATGTGCAATGGCACAATCCCACATGCTCACCTGCATGGTTGGTTAGCCCAAAACAATTTAGGGATCTTATTGCCTTTCTACCTGTGCCATCTTACTGTTGCAGTCACAGAGGAAAAAGAGCATCTAGAGGCACAAAGTCTTTGAGCCTTAAAGAGATTGAAAATAGTCGCAGCTCCATTTGAGGGTGCCTATTGAAAGGTGGTGTCGTTTTGACACCACAAGTATCACTGCACCTGCCTTCTGGGGAATTCCTTACCCCCCCTTTCAAACTCAGTCTGTTTTGCTGTCTGTACAGCGAAACGTGGAGTGGTGACTTCAAACAACCTGTCCGCCGTTTTCTCCTGTTATGTTATGTTATGGAGAGGTGACTTCAAACAACCTGTCTGCCGTTTTCTCCTGTCATGTTATGTTATGTTACTGAATATTTAATAGAGTGCACAACTCATCCCCAAAAGGGCATCTTGGCGCTGAGGTACCAGAAACGTTTAGAGCAAGCATTTAGAACAGCCAGGTTTTAAGTTGTTTTTTGAAGCCTACAAAGTCAGTACAAGCCCTCATGAGAAATGGGAGTTTATTCCAGTGATATGGGGCCACATAAGTAAAGGTTTGTCCTCCAAATTTGGATGGCCAGACATGTCGAGGGTAGAGAATGAGCTGGTTCCTAGATCTAAGATTTCTGTCCGGAGAGTAAGGTGCCAGTTAGTCCTGAAAATATTTGGGCATCTTACCTGCCAGACCTTTATGTGTCAGGCAGAGGAGTTTGAAAATTGCTCTCTTCTTTATATCAAGCCAAGGTAAGGCTCTAAGTCGAGGGGGTGATTAGTGGCTGTTTCTTAATCAGTCAGGCTGCCGTGTTTTTTGAACGACTTGCATCTGATTTATTGAGTTTTATATAGCGCTGGCTAGACCCGGAGGTATCAGAGCGCTTTACATGAGGAAGAAACATTGTTTCAGAACATGGTTACAAAGTTACATCAGTTACTGGAGCGTAGTTACAGGGATTACATGAGTACAAAAGCATAGCATAAACATGAGGAAAACAATTGGCAAGGGGAGAGAAGAATTAGGGGAGAGAGGGAAGGAATAGGGGAGGTAGACGGAGAATAATGGAGGGAAGAGGAGGGGGAGGGTGTAGGAGGCACAACCGGGATACGAGGAAAAACAGTGCCCGACGTACGGCTGGGTAGGTGAAGGCCTAGGGGTGAACCAGAGCCTAACTCCTCTATAGGTGCGTGGGACATCTCCACCGGTCATCGGCCAAAGGTTGCTCGGGCACTGCAGTACATACAGAAAGTTAATAGTTTCCACCTAGGGGGGCATAGTCCAAAGGTTCCATTGAGCACGCCTGTCACGGTGTATGGTGCTGTGGTCCTCGCGATAATGGGATAAAAACCCAGGCTTCCGCTATGTGAGGCTCCCTTATTGCTGTGGACTCTCTCAGAGGGGTGTCTGAGACTCCATGGCATAAATGCTGGATCCCTACCCAACAAGGGGAGAAGGAGTGCTTCGGAAAGGGGCCCATTCATGGTGCTTCTTGCGCTCTGCTGCACCGATGCTCTTTTGCTCGAGGTAAGCCTCCTGAATTCCGGTTGCGGAATCTTTGTATGGGTGGGAAAACACTGAGGTGGAATGCTGTTCATGAGGCAGGAATGTCACAGCCTTGTTCTCAATTCTTTATACGTGCCGTAGAGCAAGTTCCCGGCATCGGTATGGGAGCAAATAAACCTAATCTGTAAGAGAAAGCCTGCTACATCTACATCATTAAAAGAGCATCCAGAGTACTACAGAGACCTCCCAGTCGCACCTTTTAGCTACTTTCCCAGTGGATCTGTGGCCCAGGACCTTGTGGGGACGATTGATTCAGCCACGAGGCTTCCACCTTCACGAGATGGGATCAGTGGCAGCCATTTTTGGGTCAGGCGCGGTGTGATGCTCATGTCCCTTGTTGTTGGAGACAAGCCAGCTCCCAGGATTGTGTCTTTGGGTGATCCAGAGACTCTCTGGTGGTCCAGGGGGTAAGTCACAAGCTGGAATGGGTCGACACTGTCCCTCCCGTAGCCACAGCAACATGGGCACCATGTTGGAGTAAGGCGCAGCCGGGGATCATTATTTCTCCTGTGATGGAGACGAGCCATTTGCTGACAGGGGAAGGCCCAGTCCACCTCTGGTGCTTGCTATGGGCTGTCCATGTATTTTCCCAGTATCCCCCACTCACTGCAGTTGAATCGCTCCTCGTTTCCCAAAATGGCGGGTGCGGTCCTCTTGGAATCGTCGATATCTTTCTCTTACATGTGCTTTGATTTAAGTAGCTCCGTACAGTTTAGCGAATATCTTCGTGGCTTGGCCCGGCAGTGGGAGCGACCCTCATCACATAGGCCTCTGCAGCGGCCGCCCCCGGACCTGGTGCCACCCGCCATTTGCGTCTTCCACACGGAGTTGGCCTCGGAATCGGAGCCCCGGAGTCAGGTGAGCGTTTGGCAGGTTCGGCGGCTGTGCATCTTGGCATGGAGAGATGAATTTGATGTTACCACATGTGTGTTTCCATAGTCCAGGCTACTGATAATAAGGGTCTGGACGAGGGTCTTGCGGGACGCCATTGGCAGCCACTGGAAAATCCTCCTGAAAAGGCACATTGTCCCAAAACACACTGTACTGGGAGCAGTACATTCACTGTAATAGGCCACACTTTCCCACCCTCGACTCAGCACACCCAGTTAAAGATATTTATTTCGTGGAGCACACTGGGGCAGTTAACCCTACAGGTGATATGGGCCCAGGGTACCTGCCATCCATGAAGTCGAGCTGGTGTATTGCAGATCTTTCTGTGGTCGGGACGGCTAAAGTAAATCCAGAAAGGCAAGCTCAATTGGGTTGTTTAAGGGGTTCCCAACCTCCCCTTGTTTTTTAAAAGGTTTGTTCTCCCCGGCCCCTCCCACCTCAGTTTCTTTTATCCCATGTCATGTCTATCTCTCGTGCTACACGCTCATGCTTTTCAAATAACTTGTTCCTTTTCCATGAAAACATATTCATTTCTTGGAAAAGGGTATTTTGTCATTTTGACATTACTGTATAATGGAGCTCCGTCAGGCTGACTATCTTCATTATGGAAACTCGTCTAAATAACGGATTTCCGATTTACACAATCCACTGCAACACTTAATTAATTAACAGAATGAAGTATAAGCATGAGCGATTTTTCATCAGCACCTACACACAGGAGGTGGGGGCTTGGAGCAGCATCGTTCTGTTCCAAAGCAACACTACTTTCGGAATAGCTTCATTTCTTTAGTAAAAGGCATATATTAAAGATGCTCTGTAAATATAAATCTGAGATAAACTTTAAAATTAAAACAGTAAAAAAAAAACACCAGCACTTTAGCATTTTTGTTTTTTTACATTGCTCATGACAATTGACACGGGTTAAATAAATTCCTAAAATAATTAATATTTTCTCCACCCAGCAACCTTACCTCGAGAATACTGCATAGGATTTTGACTTTAGAATCGAAACTCCAGCGTCAGCACTGCAGGCAGAATAGTGTAGATGTTCACCGACTGCCACCCACCTATTTTCCTTCAAGACCTACAGCACAACCCCTTTGCATTGTCTGTCCTATAGGGAAGCCGCCCTTCAACCTGTCTATGGAAGAGACATGTTTCAAACATGGTCGTCAGGCGCTCGTGTTTCTCTGTATTTTGACTCATCACTGTGAGTGGCAGCCTTTGAGATCTAAGAAGTGGTCATGAGGAAAGAGCAGACAGTGCTGATGTAAAAAATGAGTGAAGCAAGCAAGTGGGAAAATCGTGCACTGTACAGAGAAACTGAAACATTACCTAGCACCTTGCAAGCTCTTATTTTGTTTTTCAGTTTAGACCCAATCCACACACATCATGCACTTAACACAAACACTTACATAAGACCATCTACGTACCATTTGAAGAATCACAAACCCAATTTTTTCAAAAAATTAGGCTGGAAACTCAATAAATAATGCAAATCAGGTAGTATATGTGTTGTAAACTCGATCTCATTAATATATCAAGATAAACGGACAGATGTACGCCTGCTTTTTGCGATCACTATATCAGTGCTGCCCCAAGTGGCTGGCTTTGTTATTGCACACACCCAATTGGCAGTTTCAAAGATACAATTATGAGTCGCAATTGCCTTTAAGGCGGTTTATGATTGTTTCTATGATCACAAAACATGAGTATGTGGCGGCTGCAGGCAGCAGAGTGAGGAGACAGCGGCCACAAGGACTGGTGGAAACCCCCCCCCCAGATATCTCCTTCAGTATGTGCTACTTTTAGAGGACTCCGGATTCTCCTTTCGGGGACAGGGGTTCCAATAGAGGCACTGTGCGTACAAATTAAAGGAGGAATGTCCCCTCCCTCTTGAAAGCCCCCATTTTTCTGTTCACAGAATTATGGTTTCTGCAAATCCTTACAAATGGCCTTCTTGCACTTGGCCTAATTAGCAAGCCGGGCACAGTGCAAAAAGTTGCATACCGATGCTGGTGATGCGTAGAGGTTTGTTGTAACCTGGCCAATCATATATCTGGCCTATAGTCATACATGGCAGGTGATGGCTGTTGTGCCAATCTGCAAAATGAGATGATATGATTTTGATATGATATGATAAATTCTTATAAAGTGCGTAGATGACTGAAAGCATCTTGGCGTTGCAACTGTTCTGAAAGACCTTTAAGATAGAAAAGCACTTTACAAAGAGCCACGTTTTTAAAGCCTTTCTGAAGCGTAAGAAATTTTTAATGGATTTCACATTTAGAGGTAGGCTGTTCCATAATTTGGTGGTATTGACAATAAAACTTCTGCCGCTCCAGAAGGAATGCCTACATTTGGAGACCTTGGCATTTGTGGCAGAGGTATATCGGAGAGTCCTGGTGGGAATGTACCATTTAAAGCTCAGTTTGAGATAGTCCTGGACCATATCGTGAAGGGCCTTCTAAATGATTCATGACAGGGCTCAAAGAAGACCCTTGAGGAACCCCACAGGGAAGGGAATAGGGATTAAAAAAAAGCTCATTCAGGTCAACAAATTGTTCCCGTCTAGCAAGGAAGGATCCAAATAAAGCCAAAGCAGATCCCTTGATCCCAATATTATGGAGACGGTCAAGCAACAGATCATGGTTGACCGTGTTGAATGCAACTGATAGGTCAAGTAAAATAAGAGAATCTCTGCCTTTGTTATCCAGGGTTTCCCAATTTACTCTGAGGTCATGATCAAAGCTGATTCAGTACTGTGGCCACTCCTGAATCCAAACTGAGTGGAATCAAGAAGATGATTTTTATTTACAAAGGAGGCTAATTCCTGCTAAATAGCCTCTGCCACAATTTTGACAGGCATCAGAAGTCAGAAGTTTGGACCAGGGGTTTCCAACCTTTTCTGTAATGAGAGTTTCTTCTGATTAGTGAAAATTGCTGTGAGCTACTGAAAGCCAAGTAACTTGTGCATTATCAGACACCCCCTTGGCCAGCTTCTTTGACTTTAAACAAGATGTCCAAGGATCACAATACTATGGTTTGAACAAAATACCATGACTAGGGGTACTATTATAGGGCTACTATGTGTATCAGTAAGTGCATGATCTGTGGGGCTGTATGAACATGGGAGTGAATGAATGGGCTGTATGGGTGACTGAGAGCATGTGTCACATGTACTTGTGGCACAGGATATACCTTTCACCATATGAGGTACCTTTACATGTAAAACACAAACATACAACCATTTGTTTTTTAAATGGAGAAGTTTAAAGTGCAGAAGAATGTTCTGCAAACATTTTCATAGTATGGAACATTTTCCTGCACTTTAAATATCTCCAATTTAAAAACAAAAAGACTCGAATGAATGAATGAATGAATGAATACATTTTATTGCTGGTTACTTAAAACCATAACATAAAACCTTAGTGTATAACAGAGTTTTAAAAAGATATCAGCATTTAAAAGAAGGCAATAAGTAAAATCCGTGGACGTCAAGCAGACTTGCAATTGACTGGGACTCTAAGTGGAGGGGCCGTCAGCAGTAAACGAGTCTGTTTGATGAATTTGCCAAACGAGGCCATATGTTTTACTGTGTTCAGTGTGTATAATTGAGAGATTGCCTCCTTGGCTGTCCGGGTGCCCAGTTGTAATAGAATTGGCCGTAGATAGAGACTGTGGGCTGTGCGCAAGGCCGGGCAACAAAGTAAAAGATGGGCCAGAGACTCGTGTTTGTGATCGCAGAGCCGGCAGCCCTTAGTCGCCATTGTTCTTCGTTTGGTGTTGTATATTTCTTGAAGTGGCAGAGGGTGTAATCTGGAAGCCAAGATCCTAAGTAAGGCTGCTCTGCCCACGGCCTGCGTGAGGTGATGTTTGGAATTGAACCCTTTTTGTGGCAGGGTTTGGCTTTCATGCAGGCCTTTTTTGTCCAGCAGTTCCAGATCTAAAGCGCGAGAGTGGATGCGAACTTGTTTTTTAAGTGTGCATTTGATGGCGGAGTACTTAATGATCTTGGGGTTCCAATTCTCCAGGGCTAATTTGAGCTGGACTGCTCCGGCTGCGAGGGCAGTTGACCATGGATTCCCAGGTTCGCAGAAGATATGTTTTAAAACCGCCTTCATGGATTTCTCTTGGGCCGCAGTAGTAAGAAAGTAATATTTACACAGAGAGGCCGTCTCTTCCAGCGTTTGATGGTTCAGAGAGAATTCTAGGCGCACTAATGTGTTTCGGGTGCACGCGGGTAGGTGAAACAGCCTTTTGTGGGCACTGCAATGTATTTTTTCTAGTTCTTTCGTTAGTTTTCCAGGGAATTCTAATTGAGCTTAAGTGAGGGCGGGCATTAGTTTTGCGCGTAAAACTCTTCGAATGGCCGTCGTAGTTGGACTGAGCAAAGTGGCTTGTAATTTGCAGAGACCATAGGTAATGCTTTTCCCTGTCATTTGAATTTTGTGCAGTTGGGCACACGGACGCCCAGATTCAGTGAGCCAAACGCCCAGATAATTGTATTTTTGTGCGCTTTCCAGAGTCAGCTGGCCAAGGCTCCATCTTGCTGATTTCTTTTTTGGGTGATGGCCGGAGATGACAACTTTAGATTTGGATTGATTGGCCACCAGCTTGTGGGCCGCGTTGTAGATTGCCAAGGCCGACAGCGCTTTTTGTAGACCTATTTTGGTATGGTCTAAGAGTACCAGGTTGTCGGCGTATTGGATGAGCTGTATCTTGATGTCCCCGATCCTCGGCGTGGCCAAAGCTGCTCTTGTCAGTGCTTGGCCCATATCAGCGGTGTACAGATTGAACAAGAGCGGTGCTAAGATGCACCCTTGCTTTAGACCCCGATCTGTTTTTATTTTCTCTGTTGCTGAGGTGTTGGCCGGCACAGGCCCCCATTTAATTCGTCTCGGAAGGTTGTATAGTTCTTCGCCAGTGGAAGTCCCGAGACAGTTCATCCTGGGGCAAGTTTCCATTGTGAGGTTCAAGGTAATTGTTAGGGCAGCGTGATCGCTTTCAGTGCGTGGGTGAACTATGTAGTTTGACAGTAGAGGTTGTAGATTTTTGCTTAAAATGATATAGTCAATCGTTGTTTGATTGTTGAAAGTGGGGGCTATGGCGGCCATTGGATGAGTTTTTAAATAGACCACATGAGCAGTAGCCAAGTTGTATGATTTATTAAAGCATTGAAGGCGTTTGTTGCCCCAGAGGGATGGCTTTGAGAGGCCCCCTATAATGTAAGTGTTGAAGTCCCCAAGGATGATGGAGTCGAGTAGGGGGTATTGCAAAAGTAAGGCTTCTAACTGGCTTATCAGCAGTGACCTGGAGTCCGTGGCCCCCTGCCCATGGGGGTTGTGATAAACGCTGATTAAGAGGATGGGAAGTGGGCCATTGGTCGAGTGAAGCCCTTTCAGGATGCCCACCAGGAACAAATGTGAGGTAAAAGGTGTTTCAGTAAATTCGGTACGCAGCGAATGATTGATGTAAATCGTTATCCCTCCTGAGGGTCTTCCGAATATGTTGGCTTTTATAGCTGGTTTACAGAATTCGGCGTACCCCCTTAAGGAGATGGGTTTAACTGCCCAGGTTTCTTGGGTACAGATTATGTTGGCGCCTTCTAGAAAGTCCACTGCCGCTTGATTTTGAATTAATTTGGTTATCCCTGCAACATTCCAGGACATGATGTTTAAACTGCTGATGGTCGGTGGTCGTGTAGAATGCTTTTTGGGGGGGCGACTATTAGGTGCTCGGGTTTAAAGCATACGGCAACCAGGACCAGTCTTTGCTGATGTTTCCTATTACACAGCAGAAGCGTTTGCCCTGACCCAAGTTAGTTGTGATTTTAATTGGTGTTTCATTGGCGGGGCTGGAGGTCGTCCCCCCTTTGGATCCAAGTAGGACGGAGACTGCTTGCGGTGCTGGTTCCCGTGCAGCACTCGTGCCCTCCTGCCGCTCTGTGTTCCCCTCTGAAGAAGCCGAACGGGTCTCCAAACCGCAGGTTTTCAATATCAATGGGTATTTTTCTAAGGATTGAATCTTTATTTTTATGCCCCAGCTGTCCAGTAGCGTATGGTGATTTTTCATAATCTCTGCCGGAATTGGGCTAGTAAAGGTTAGCTCAGTGGTTTCGTTGGTCTCATTAGGGCCTCGAGGTAGGAAAGAGACGCTCTCGATGTCTGTTGTTTTTATCTTTTCCAGGCCGGGGATGTTTGCACAGAGTTTCAAGAGATTGCTGCGATTGAGGGTGTCCCATTTGCCTTGTGAGACATACTCTGGATATAGCAAAATTTTCCGTTCTTGTTGTTTTATATGGGACTGGGTCTGAGTCCCAGTTACCGGGGTTGGGGCAGTGGCCAGTGTAGAAGGAGTAGTTAGGCTGGCTGCCATGCCCTCAGTGGCTCGTCCCCAATGGGGCGTGAACGTTGTTGTCCCAGCGGTGAGCCCTAGCGTTGACCTAGATGGCACTGAGCTTATGTCCGTGAAAGGATCCAGGTTGGTTTTAATTAGCAACTCTTGTGGTTGTCTGTTCTTACTTATGGTTAAATGATTTCTGAGCGAAGGGTTTTTCGTCTCTGCTAGACGATCGCTGGAGGAGCCCTGTGTTGCTTCATTCACCTGGATAGTATGTAACACTGTCAAAATCTGTTGAGCACCCGGTCCCGAAGGGGCTGCCCAGCAGGGGGCAAAGGAGGCCGCAGGGCCCCAAGTAGGGTCAAAGGTAGTCGTGCCAGGAGCGTCGTGACATGCTGAGTTTGTTGTTATTATATTGGTTGCAGTTTGCGGCGTGGCCCCCTGGAGCTCGTTGGAATGTTCGTGCGGCTCTGAGCAGGCGGGCAGTAGCCATTGTCGGATTGAGCCATTCGAGACAGACTTGAGTTTGCACTGTTTGTTGAGTTTTTTTAATCTTTTTTTATTTTTTAGAGAGAGATGTCGAGTAACTGGGCCTGCCAATTTTTCAATATTGTGTTCGTCGTTGTTTTTGTCTCGGGGGAGATTTGGAAGGCGGATGATCTCGTCAGGTTTGGCGCTGGGCTCCAAGCCGAGTCTATTGTCTGCTTCAGCTAAGTTAGCTGGATCAAGTTTGCCAGAGTAAGCGTCTGTGATGTTAAATAGCCCGTCTGTTTTTTGGTGAGCGAGTTCATTATTCCGTGTTCTTCGGGCTTCGTCTTTGAGATCGACAATTAGCGTGCTCATTATATCTGGGAGTTTTTCTAGCTTGAGCAATATGGGGCTGCAGCCACAGCTCACTGGTTTGATCGAGTAGGAGGTGTTTGTCTGTGCTCTATGTATTAAAGAGTTCAGATTGTCCAGTTTAGTGTCTATCCCACAAATCAGGCCAGCCACTATCTGTAGTATGGTTATTTGAATGTCGAGTTTGTCGGCGTGCAATATGGCTGCGTTTGCCATAGAAAGTAGAGCCTCATTAATTAGTGTTAGATGATTAGCAATTATAGGTGACTGCTCCTCGTTGCATGTGTCTCTACTCCCAGGACAAGGGGACTGAAAGTCGTTAGCCGGGCTACCGGGCGCTGAAAAGGTAGTAGCCTGGGGGTGTATAAAGTCAGAAGTTGGGCTGATTGTGGCTCTCATAGCAGCGTTGATCCCATTACCCCCGTCTGTGACCTGGCTCTGAGTTAAGTCTTCCAGCTGGTATGTGGGAGAACAGCTTGGGCTTATATCGTTGCCTGATTGGAGACTCATTTTGGTGGGCTCCGTTGGAGTTGGTCCTTGAAAAATGGTTACTTTGGGGGACAGTGGGGTGATCGACCGACTGGATGGAGCTGAGCACAGTGATGTTTCTAGAACTGTGGCTTTAACGGTGTTGCTAGATGCTTCCGTCGGGGTCGTGTCGCTCTGGAGTAGTTGGCTGAGTGCGCTGTTGGGGCCGTGAGGTGGATAAAATCTCTTATGTCTCTGTAACCTGTGGACTCAAATGTCGTCTTTTGGGGCTTTGGACTGAGCCCGCTGGCCAAGTGATTGGCTGGGATGGAGGCCTTTGCTTGGCATGGTTTTGTCGGTGTCCCCAAACCAAATGTGAAGGCACCGTCTTGAAAATCTTCCCCTTGGCCTGAACCTAGGTCAGAGTTCGTTCTGCTGGTGGGGTAGAGTAACTCTTTTTTGCCTCCTTGCTGATTTATGAGGGCGAGGCTTCTCAGTGCGCTGGACCAGGGTCGAATTTCTAGTCCTCATGTTAAATAGCGAGTGTTAAATGATCAGTGGCCGGGGGGGGGAGTGTAGTAAAGTCTGTGGCTCCAAAGCTTCTTCAATTCTTAACTTTCCTTCCTCTCTCGCTCCCGTGCTCCCTTACGTAACTAGGTCGGTGGGCTTACCTCGGGCGTACAAGACGTCCTCCGTTTCCAAGGGTGGTAATAGCAGTAGACGGGGTGTTGATAGTCAGGTTGTAGTCATTCGGGAAAAACCTCCTCAGGGCTGCCAGCCGGAAGAAACAACCTGCGGATGACTCCGGTAACCCGTTGATGAGTTCTGTCGTGCCTCGAAGTCTGGAACCCCAGTTGCTGCCTGCTGTTCACTAATCACTGCGAGAATTGCAGGGTCGGAGTCAGGAGGCTGCACTTTCAGTTATAAATGTCAGCATGACTACCTGCCACTGGGAAAAAGATGCCCTCTGTGTGTAAATGCAACACTTTGAAAAGGGACACATATTAAATGAGGAGTTAACTCAATCATTAAGTTAACTCTTCATTTTAAATTTCTCTAATTTCAAAGCATTCAGAATCATTTTGTTCTCATGCTCCAATTTTGAGTTTAGAAGCACTTTTATTCAATAGTTAAATACATTGGTGCTTCAGTTCTGATCCTCTACGACCCACGTGGACCATAAATCTGAGTGAAACACTGCCCTTTATCTTGCTCTGCTATCTACACCCTGATAATAATGTAAAATAAAGATAGACTTTGCTTAACTTTGGCAGCTCCTGATCAACTGGTTGGAGACACATACTCTAATTAGCCCACCATCCAAGAGGGGTGTGTCCAGGGGCATGGCTTTGGTCTGACGCTTCTCAGAGCATCCAAGCCCAAACAGGTGGATACATTAAAAACTAACTGAGATCCAGCACCTCCAAACTTTGCCACAGCCACCCCTTTGCAAGGAAAATACTGGTACATGAATATAACTAAAACAAAGGGGTGAAACAGTAAATCATAAACAGATAAGAGACGGGCAAAATAGAAACCTTGTGGCCCCTCACGCTAACAGAAGGAGCCAAACACTTCCTGAGAAATGGCACCGAAGCGTGCCTACAAAGAAATGAAAAGTGGGCTATAGTGAACCTTCCAAGGCAGAGCTGTTGCGATGCGCTCTGTAATGCTCTAAATACCCTCCCATCTAAAGGGGTCATGTCTGAGGGCATGGCTTTGGTCTGACGCTCAGCACGTTCAAACCCAAACAGGTGGGAAAAAGTAAAAGCTAACTGGGTTCCAGCAAACCCCCAATCCTTACCACAGGCCCCCTGTGGAATGGAAGTACTGGTAAATTAATTTAACTGACAAAAAAGGGTAAAGCAGTGAATCATAAACAGATAAAAAATGGGGATAAAAGCCCTTTAAAATATGGCACCTACACTAGCAGCAGGAGCCGTGCACCTCCTGAGAAATGGCATGAAGCGATCCTACAATTAAATGAAAAGTGGGCTATAGTGAGTCTAGGTAGAATTGCTTTGACATGCTCTGTAAGGCTCTAATTAGCCGGCCATCCAAGGGGGATTGCCCGAAGGTATGGCTTTGGTCCGACACTTCTTAGTGAGTCCAAGACCAAACAGGTGGGATAAATTAAAAACTAACTGGGGTCCAGGAACCAACATTCCTTGCCACAGGCTCCCCTGTGGACGGAAAGTACTGTTAATCTAATATGACTAACAGAAAAAGGTGAAACAGTAAATCAAAAACAGATAAAAAACAGGTATAAAAACCTTTAAAATATGGTGCCAATGCTTGCAGTTGGACCGCCTCACCTCCTGAGAAATGGCTTAAAGACTTTGATAGAAAAGCAGACATTTGAGGTGAGCAGATCTAGAGTGTCTCTGGAGTTGAGAGTGCTCTATACAGGAGCTGCTTTCCACATAAACTTAAGGACTACCCAGAGTTCTCTGCTTCTTTTTTTGCTTGGTTGGTATTTTACCAATTCAAAGCTGTAATACTGTGCCTGGAGTGGTAAATGGCTTTTGTCATTTTACAGCTTGGCATAGACAGCACTGTGCTAGTCCTATGCTTAAAGACTTTGCTGTAAAAATGGCAAAAGACTTTGTCCCATTCTATCTCAGCGTGGATGGCACTGTGCTAATCCTATGCGTAAAGACTTTGATAGAAAATCAGACATTTGAGGTGAGCAGATCTAGAGTGCCGCTGGTGTTGAGAGTGCTTTATACAGGAGCTGCTTTCCACCTAAACTTGAGAACTACCCAGAGTTCTCTGCGTCTTTTTTGCATAATTTATGCGTTACTCTATGCCTGAAAGGGTATTGTTTTGCGTTATACTGGGTGCTCCCTTGTGTCTGGACAAAGCTAAACCTCTCTGAAGAGCTCTAATGAGAGTGAAACACTGTGTCAGGGTTTGCATTTACTCTTTTCAGGTTGGTTTGGTTGGGATTTTACCAATTCAAAGCTGTAATACTGTGCCTGGAGTGGTAAATGGCTTTTGTCATTTTACAGCTTGGCCTGGACAGCACTGTGCTAGTCCTATGCTTATCGACTTTGGACTTTGTCCCTTTCTATCTCACCATGGGTGGCACTGTGCTAATCCTATGCTTAAAGACTTTGATAGAAAAGCAGGCATTTGAGGTGAGCAGATCTAGAGTGTCGGTGGTGTTGAGAGTGCTCTATACAGGAGCTGCTTTCCACCTAAACTTGAGAACTACCCAGAGTTCTCTGCTTCTTTTTTTGCATAATTTATACAACACTCTATGCCTGTAAGAGTATTTTATGACTTATACTGGGTGCTCCCTTGTGTCTGGGCAAAGCTAAACCTCTCTGAAGAGCTCTAATGAGAGCAAAATACTGTGTCAGAGGTTGCTTTTACTCATTTTGGGTTGGCTTGGTTGGTAATTTACCAATTCAAAACTGTAATACTGTGCCTGGAGTGGTAAATGGCTTTTGTCATTTTAAAGCTCGGCATGGACAGCACTGTGCTAGTCCTATGCTTAAAGACTTTGCTGTAGAAATGGTAAAAGACTTTGTCCCTTTCTATCTCGGCGTGGACGGCACTGTGCTAATCCTATGCTTAAAGACTTTGATAGAAAAGCAGACATTTGAGGTGAGCAATTCAATCAATTCAATTCAATATGTTTATTAAGAATTTAGATCTCTAATGAGGCCCACTTAAGACGTGCATAGATAGACATATTAAAAATACCAGCAATAATTACAAAAAACACTTCATTAAAAACCATTATATCTACGTCGCTACACTGTTTTGTACAGATTTAGTTCATCAAAAGATATCAGAGTTTTCCAAAATCAGCTCTGGGGACTCCTTTAGGCAGCAAGAGGAGCCCTCCAGTAGAGAAATACAAATGGTGACACAGTAGGAATGGAATACAAAAAGAAAAATATATTTACAAAGCATGCGCAATTTGTAATAATAGCATAAGGAAGCAATTTCATCTAACAGCAAATTATTAAATAAAGTGCAGCAATCACAAAGTTACAGCCTATACTGAGACAGAAAAAGACCAAATCATGTTAAAAATAAGTACAATACCATAGCAGCACCATATATTTTATATAAAGTGCATCATAAAGCAGCAAAATCTTTTCCCTTAGAACTTATTTAAAACAGATAAAAGCCCAATTATGTGCAAACAGCAATGAGATAACAGCAGTCATAAGTATGAATTTTCCACAGGTGAAAAATAGACTCAGATGGTCGAGGAGACCATAAGTACTCGGGGCTTTAAGGGCTATATTATAAGAAAACTAGTTAAATGAGCAGCCCACCAGACCATAAGAATAATTATGAAAATGTAAAATATTTTCATAAACTCCCTAAAAAAGTTAAAAAGTTTTATACACACAGTTTCATTTTTTGGAAAAAGCAAGAATTCTCGAGCAGACGATACATTTTTAATCAAAAAGAGAGTGGACTACTTGTCCTGTATAGCCAGGGTCTTTTCGCTGTTGGTTCCTTCATAAAAGAACCCTCATAACTATACACAGGTACGTCGGCGGCATGAACTGGGTTACCGCTTACGTGTAATAGTGCAGCATCATTATCGGGTCTTTTTGAGCGTATGCTGCCCTCCACCCGGAGGAAGACCTTCTGGTTAGACAGTAGTATCCAGACATGAAAATCGGGAGGGTGTGAGAGGGTTCGTATCAAGTGAATTAAAATCTCCTGATCATTGTTTCAGTTGTGACTTTATTCTTAGAATCTTGATCAGAGAATGATAAAAAAGGGGGGAGTGCGAAGTGAGACCGAGTTACTGGTCTGCCGTACTTCTCAAGATTTAGGGGTCAACATGTTTCAGCCTTCTGTAATGGTCTAAAGGCTTTCATCAGGACCGATATTTTGAAGGAAGGCGCATTGTGGCTCTTTATAGTGAAAAATGTCTCCACTTGTTTCGATTAGTGGGGTCAGATCAAAAGTATCTGTACCTAGTGGGATGGAAAAATAGTTTTAAATATTCTTAACAGGTGATCATGAAATGTTGCTTCATGAATTTGTCAGTGGAGCTACTATCGTTGAATGAGAGAATTGGGGTTTAAATGTGATTAATTCTAATAAAAGGCGAAGAAAGGGGCGGTTAAGTGAAGAGAGGACGTAAGTTGTAGCGTAGTGAATTTAAAAGTGTCTGCAATTGCATTCTCACTAGTTCCGGTTGGAATGTGTACACTTATCTGAAAGTTAGTTAGTAAATGCGTAGATTCGTGACCATTATCGTGTATAGTCGTAGTTGTCCCATTACGTAAAACTATCGGTAAACTTGTGAAGGAGGGGATTAAATAACTTTGGTGATAAGAAGTCGCCTCTATAGGTGGTTATGTCACAAGTCGGCGGGAAGGGTCAAGAAAACAAATTATGACAAGATAACTTATCATGCCAATTTACCTTCGAAATAGAAAAGTTGTATTTTTTCGGAGGTGCCCGGGGGCAAGTGAAGAACTCTGTTGCTAGAGTTAAAAAGAAGCACAGGTAGAGAAAATTAGAGGTATCTTGCTTTAGTTTGTCTCGTAGTCTCAAGAGCGGCGGCCATCGAAGCTTACCGGTTCTGTCACGTTCGTTGTCTGCATCTGCCTCTTTCCGCGGTACCTCCAATTGGAATGGCCCGTTCAGTATTACCGTTTAGAAGCGTAGCGGTTGTAGAAACTAACAAAAGACTCATTGTTTACCGTTCACGGTGATGGTTGGCATCTATTCGTGGTTGGCATAGAGTGGATTACATACGAGTGCATCGTAAATGTATATGTGTAAAATAAAAAATACTGATGCGTATGTCTATGCTGCTGTATTCTCATTATTGTGATTGAATATTCGGTCAATTGAAAAAATGAACAATTTTGAAAGTCGGTAATCGACCAAAAATATGGGTGAGCTCTGGTTCAGTACTGAGACATCATTGTGGATCTGAGGTTCTGAAATTATTTATGCCAATGTGTTTGCCAAGGGATATTATCATTCAGCCCCTGTTTGTCTGTGGCCAGACGATGAATCCAACGTTGCTCTTTTTCAAATAAAATGCGTTCAGCATTATTATTAACGGATCTTAGACTTTCAAGTACAACCCATTTCAGATCACTAGTGTCATGATTGTTCTCTATGTAGTGCCAGCTCATTTTAGTTGTCAATCTTTTACAGTTCACGTTGCTTTTATGTTCTGTAATTCTCAACTTTATTTTTTGGCTGGTCATCCCAATATACCTAAGGCCGCAGGGGCAGGTGATCATGTAGATTACATGGGTAGTATTGCAATTTGTGTGATGTCGAAGTGTCCATGTTAGGTTGGGGAGAAGTTGAATGATCTTAGTCACTTTGGTCAAATTGCATACAGAGCATGTGCCGCAAGGGTAGTGTCCTCTGATTGGTTCCAGATTCCATGCTGCTGTAATTGTTTCTGTGGTGGTTTGTGGAGTTGGTCTTGTGTGTACTAGAAAATCTTTTATGTTCTTTGTTCTTTTATTCGCAAATCTGGGTTTGGGCCATTGTAATGCATCAGAAGTTAAGATTCTCCAATTCCTGTTAACAATTTTTTTCACTGTGTTGGTTATAGTGTTGTAGGTGGTAACACAGGTCAAGAGGTCTTCTGGTTCAACCCGTGTAGACACTTGTAGAAGGTTTTCTCTCGGTTGATTGCGTGCTCTTTTCTGGCACTTGTTAATTATTTTCATTGGGTAATCCCTCTTGACTAATTTTTCTCCTAATTCTTTGGCCTGTGTTTTATAAATTTGGAGATTGCTACAGTTTCTCTTCAATCTGAGAAATTGGCTGAATGGTAAATTGTCTCTGAGAGGGCGTGGATGAAAACTCTGGTAGGATAGCAAGCTGTTCTTCGCTGTGGGTTTGTGATAGGTTTTTGTCTGGAGAAGATTGTTGTCTGAATACACAGTGACGTCAAGGAAGTCGAGTTGTTGTCTGTCAGAAATACAGGTCAATTTTAAGCATTCATCTCTGGAGTTGATCCATCCTAGAAATCCTAGTAGGGTTTCTGCAGTGTCTTCCCAAATCATGATGACGTCATCTATGTAACGTTTCCAGAATTTTACTTGTGTCAGGTATGGATTGATAGGATTCTGTATATATTTCTCTTCAAAGTCACTGACATACAGACCCGCCACACTGGGAGCAAAGGTGCTGCCCATCGATGTACCGTGGCGTTGTCTGTAGAGAGTGCCGTTGTACTCAAAATAGTTTTCAGTCAAGGCTAATTTACAACATTGTAACACAAAGTGTCTAGGTGTTGTGTAGGTCCAAGGTTCTGAGAATAAGATGTTTTCTAAAGTGTCCAAAGTTTTCTGTTGTGGGAGACTGGTGTACAAACTTTCTACATCCAGTCCCACTAGGTACATGGTGTTTTCATTGTAGACCTGGTTGTCTAGTTGGTTCAAAAGGTCTCGTGTGTCCTTTAGGTACGTCGGTGTACGTTGTACCAGGGGTTTCAGGAATTGGTCGGCAAACTGCGATAGAGGTTCTAAAACGGAACCAATCCCCGAGACAATGGGTCGTCCTGGTGGTGGAGTTCTGTTTTTATGTGTTTTAGGTAAAGAGTAAAAGTATGGTACTCTGGGAGATTTTGTTCTGAGAAAGTCTGCTTCGTGTTTCGATATCCACTGGTTGGTCTGTGCTTCCTCTATCATGGAGTTTATGTTCTCATTCCTGCTTAGTTCTTCCATTGCTTGTTTTTCACGTCTCGTGATGTTGATTAATGGCCTCTTGGACGAAGGTTTGATGTTATCCACTTCTTTGAGGATGGCTTGTTCAAAGGCTAATACTTCTACAGGAACCAAATGGTTGGGTGGACAGAAGGTTGATTTTGGTCTTAAATTGGTATCACTTGTCGGGGCATCGTTCTCCTTGTTTTTGAAGAAAGCCTTCAATTTGATTTTTCTGCAAAATTCTGATAGTTCGCATTTCACTTTAAAGATGTCTAGAGGGGGTGTTGGGACAAAGCCTAGTCCCTTATTTAGTATCTCCTCTTGATCATGAGTGAGTGTAGTGTCGGTCAAGTTTATCACCAATGACTCGCGTTGCTGGGGCCTGGTTGGTCTTTGGACATACTCCGGGTGTGTATCAGTCTCTCTTGTTCGCTCCAGGTTACCTCTTTTCTTCTCCCTCGTTGGGTGAACCGGCCTCTCCCTAAAAAAGGAGGTCGTTGAGTATTCATCATAGGGCCCATCATGTGTGGTCCTGGTAGATATGGGTTCATCCATCCCTGGAAATTGGGTACAAATGGTTGGAATAGTTGTTGTGGTCCTGATGAAAGCCTTTAGACCATTACAGAAGGCTTAAACATGTTGACCCCTAAATCTTGAGAAGTACGGCAGACCAGTAACTCGGTCTCACTCCGCACTCCCCCCTTTTTTATCATTCTCTGATCAAGATTCTAAGAATAAAGTAACAACTGAAACAATGATCAGGAGATTTTAATTCACTTGATACGAACCCTCTCACACCCTCCCGATTTTCATGTCTGGATACTACTGTCTAACCAGAAGGTCTTCCTCCGGGTGGAGGGCAGCATACACTCAAAAAGACCCGATGATGATGCTGCACTATTACACGTAAGCGGTAACCCAGTTCATGCCGCCGACGTACCTGTGTATAGTTATGAGGGTTCTTTTATGAAGGAACCAACAGCGAAAAGACCCTGGCTATACAGGACAAGTAGTCCACACTCTTTTTGATTTTTTGTATTGAAAGTATGGAAGCCGAATGGACTACAGCTTCTTTTTCCCTCTCCATTGATTTTTTGTGATACATTTTTAATGCCATTCTGAATAAACATTGTTCGAAGCCACCTGAATCGAAATGAAGACAGAACTGGACATACAAACAAGATATGATCAAGGTTCTGGCTACCCTGAATACAGAAGTTACAGTTTTTTCCACCTTTCCTGTTAAGTAACCAATTTGCCGTTTAAACATTTAATGGTAAGTGGTTCATGCGACAGAGGGCGAGACACCGGTGAATACCATGGCTTAAATTCCAGGAAAGGTACTTCTGAGAAACTCTTGGGGAGAAAGTCTTAACTATTGTTTCCAGTCTGACCCTTGCTCTACAGTTATTAACATCTCTCTGATGACTAACTATGCCACTTGAAATCTTTAAGAAAGATTCAATTCTCAGAGTGAAAAGGACAGCACTAAGTCCTCTTGCACATTGAAATGATTCAGTGTCAAGAAAAAATCACTGCAAAAATGTCCTGACACATAAAACTACTCAATGTAAAAGGCTCACTGTTATTTAGCTGGTAACCCCAACGTATTACCCTAGCTAAACCTTGTATAAATGATTTTACCAAGCCAAAATCTAGCCTAATAGCGGCTATTGGGACAAGAGTATTAAAATTACATATTTTGCAGAAAATTTGGCCTTCAATCTTATCCAAGAAACTCCAATCTCTTACTGGAATGGATTCTATAGCATGTAACAAGGTGGGAGAAATTGTAGCTTTAAAAACTGAAAGCAAATGTGAAAAATGTCTTTGACCCATAGCACTATAGAATACGCATAGGCCTTTTGCATGCAATGCCGCTTTACAAGAGTTATGTTCAGTGTGGGGAGTAATCCTTGCACTACTTGAAATACCTTTCCCTAAATAGAGGTAGGAATCTACAATTTCAAGTTTTTCTGAGCCAATTCCCCAATTAAAATTACTGACTTTTCTATTTTTACCTCATTTCATAATCAGAACCTTGCTTTTTGAAACATTAATCTTCAGAAATTGTGCGGTCGTATAATTCTGCAGTTGTAACAATTTTTTGTTCAAACCAATAGGGATCAGGTCCATAATTACAATGTCATCTGCGTACATAAGGCAGGGAAATGAGAGGCCACCTCTCTTTGGCGCATCTCCTTCCATTAAGGAAAAACAATCTGGTAAATCTCTTACATATAAAGAGAACAGTAGAGGTGCTAATAGTCAACCTTGCTTCATGCCATTTTCTGTAGAAATTACTGAAGATAGGCCCTGAGTTCCCCTCATTAGTACCTGACATCATGTTTGCGAGTGTAGGTCTATAACTAAAGATAACAGAGCTGAAGGCACCCCCATTTTATGCAGCTTTTTCCAAAGAAGTGGCCGGTCTACCTTATCAAAAGCAGTAGAAATGTCTATAAATGCCACATAGACTTTTGTCCTGCGAAAAACAGTGTATTTCTCTTCTATTAGTTTCAACAAACTAATGTTGTCTAGGGTGGAATGGTTTTTCCTGAACCCTGCTTGCTCAATGGGGAGAATTTTCTCCTCTACAACCCACTCAGTAAGATTATCAAAAATACTGTGAGCAAAAATGTTCCCCACTGCGTCTAATAAGGCTATTTGCCGGTAGTTACCTGGGAGATGTCTTTGACCCTTTTTTTACAGCGGGATTAGGATGCTACCGGACCATGATGAGGGGGTCAGCCCATGCAGAGAACAATATTCAAACAAAGGGTTAAGATATGTAGCCCATAGTGTCGGCTCTTTTTTAATGATTGACATAGGGATTTCGTCAGGACCCATTGCCCCTGAGGCTCTCATTTTTTTGATGAGTCCAACGACTTCCCCCTTACAAGGAGCATTATTGTAAGTGGAAATTTTGGGGGAATTCATTAAAAAGAGGTCAGACCATAAGGAATTAGGATTCGCGGAGTAAAGGTCTGATAGGTAAGTTTTCCATTCTTCTTCATTTATTGGGATGGGAAGAGATTTAATTCTAGTGCCACAACTTTCTTCAATTATTTCCCAGTATTGTTTTTAATTATTTTTCGAAGCAGCTTCATTTAATTGAACCCATTCTTAATCTTCCTTTTTTTGTTTTAAGGAGTGTTTTTTCCGTTGTCTTTTCTCTTCCTCTTTAATAAACCTATTTGTCTATTTCGTTTAGGGGAATAATTCAAGAACTGAGCCCTCACTAATTTGTTGAAATCCTTATTTATTTAAAGTAATGGATTAAAACCTGCTCTCTGTTTAATTATTGAGTGACTGGTTTTACAGGACATGCCTATACTGTTTATACTATGGCTATAAGATTCCAGCAAATTAGTTTGAGGGTAGTCTAGATCTTCTAATACTCTGAACTGCTTATCTCCTATTAAAATAGTTAAAGACTTTAAGTTTTGAGACGGCCAGAGAATTCCTGGAGATTCTGCAATTTGCTTTATTGAAAGCTACCACTTTATCCTGAAAATTCCAAGAACTCCCCCCAACACAGGACAACACTATTATTAAACTAATCACCATGTGGTCACTGAATTGATTTTCTAACATTTCCATATTGGATAACCTATTAAAAAAATCTGCTGAGGCAATTACATAATCAATAATGGAGCCACCATTCGGTCCCTTATGTGTATTTTTAGCTGGTATACTTTTAACTAGTCTCCCATTGACTATCAATACATCCAAATTTCTTAAGTCTTCGAGTAAAATTATTATTCTTATATCAGTTTGGCTATGATTTGGGAATTGAGCATGCAGGATATTTAGTGCTTCATCCTTATTGGAATTAGCAAAAAGCCCCATACTATGGGTGGAAACCTTAGCATTGAGGTCTCCAACCAACATTAGGTTCTTACATTCTGAATTTTCCAGGATAGACGAGACAAAGGCAAGCAGATCTATTAGTAAATATATATTGCATAAGCCCGGTGGAATGCATGCATTTACAATTAGAAGGAACTCAGATTTAACAGAATCTTCCTTGGTTTCTAGCTTAATCGCCTGGAATAGATTAGAGGCATGTGGGATTTTTTTATATATCCATTTGAGGCTTGATCTAAGCCGGATGGCGATGCCTCCTTTTGCATGTCCCCTGCTCACCGGGAGCGCAGGGTGGCTCAGCACATAATAGTCTTCCATGGACCAATACGTTATAATTCAGGACTCTTGAATACATATTATATCGGCATTCTGCTCTTTCAAGAATAACAATTTGTTTTTGTTTGTGCTTAAGCCTGCTGCGTTCCAGGAGATCAGTTTAAGGCCCTTGCTAGGAAGAGTTCCCAAACCTTAGGCCAACTGAACTATTTGCATTGAGAGCCCCTGCCACCCAACTCCATTTCTTGTTTTCATCGTCTACAGTTAATACACGACAACTATTTTTCTCTGGTTGGAGGGAGACTCTCCTTCCATCCGTACCGAGAGAGACCTGTAATATACTTTCTCTCTCCAAATGGAGAGCGTCAAAAGACGATAGATCTTGTATGGTGGAAAACTGCCTATTAATGGGCTCTTTTTCAGGAGATTTCTCCTCATTGGGGACCAGAACGTCGATACCACAGCACGGTAGTTTATCAGAATTTGTGATAATTAAATGGGAAGTCACCTTAGAACCAAACGTCACTCTGGCATCCCCAAGATTGCCATATTTTAGAACTTGAACCCAAGCCAAATCACTACTCTGGATCATTTGTAAATCGTATATTTCAGCGAAACAATAGATAAGAACTATTCATATATAGTGCATAATAAAAAACAAAATCCAGCGAAAGAGGTACAGAAGGATGAAGGCTAACATGAGAGTCTCCCATAGACAAATTTCTAGAATTATAGATCACTGCCAATAGCAGATGAAAATAGTACAGTGTTAGCATTCAGACTACATTTTTCCTTTGATGCATTACTTACATTTACAGTATTAGCTTCTTGTGACACTGGGATTGCAGTACTAGAGTTCAACTGAAGTGAGTTAAAGTCCATTGGAGAAACTTCCACTTGAACCTCTTCCCTCTTCTGATCATTTAGAGCAGGGATCGGCAGTAAAGGTAAATTTATATTAGGGCCTAAACTGATTTGTTTTGCCCTTTTCTTCTTAATCCTCGGGATTTTTCACCTTTTTGTTTTCTCCTATTTACCAATGGATTTTCTTTCATTTTTTTAGGCCTTTTCTTCTGGTGGAATATGATCAGATTTTGGTTCCTTCGTAGTAAGATGAACAATTTTATTAATCCCTGTTTTTTTAAAACTAATTGGAAAAACTTTACGTTCTAAATTAATTTTGGCCCTTTCTGTGATCAGAATGGGCGAATTATTAGGCAGCGATGCTGGAGTGAGGTTTTCCTTAAAATTCATATACCTCCTCCATTTTTATCGTGTTAAAATTAAAACGAATAACTGATTAATATTAATAGTATTAATAGTTTGCTGTGTTTGAATAATCAACATTACTAATTAGAAAACACACGTGGGAATCACATGGCCTGATTGATACGTAAACTAATTTTCGTACGCATACTAATGTGAGATATTTAGAATTAGCATGTTATATGTTGCTTTTGTGATGTGATTTGTGAATTGTGCTTTAAAACGTGAGTATAAACCGCAATGCGTGTTGCTTTTGCTAGATAAATACACACACATAAAGGGTTTTAGTGAGGGAAAAATATTTTAATAGTAATTTTCATGTATTAATTATGTTTTGTGTTTCTTTGCTTAAGTTGACCTTTCTGGAGTGGCCACAAAATGGCTGCCATCCCTATTTTGACGGACTGACGATATACAGAAGTCACTGGGTGAAGTGCGCCTGCGCTAAAAGATGAGCAACAATAACCTCGTCCTGACCCCAGGCAGACTGTACCCGTGAAGGTCACACTGGGATGGGTGCCAATCTTCAGACAATTAACTTCCTTAAACTAAGAACTGTTATAATTGATGACACCATGGACACAAACCCGGATGAGAACCAAAATGCCCTGAATGGACAAGTAACTGTTGCAAATTATTAGTAAATTGAGAATTACATCTAAAGAAACATCGAGCGCATGGGAATCAGGAAGAATGATCCTGATTCCACCAATCAAATTTGTTTTAAAACATGTATTGTAACATTTTGTTGTTGATTTTATTATAAAAGACGTAGACTAGAGAGGGTCAGTGCGCTTTTTACCCGATTTCCTGATGTTATGCTGACGGAGAGGACGGTGACACTGCTGGACAGCTGCTTGCCAGAGACTCTGACGGACTGATCAGATGCCCAATTAATTTACGAACTGATTAATCGATTTATTGGCATAGAGACAAAAGATCTGAACTTGACATAGAGGACGTCATTTAGCCAGATTAGGTAAATATGCGAATCAAAATATTGAATGCTTTATGATTTTCTTATACGTTATTTAGATAAACATTTCAATTCATTATAAGATCTGTGTCGGGTTATTATTTTAGAAGTGTATTGATGTATACTGTTTAGAAGAATTAAGTGTCGCTCTACCCAGCAACTCAGCTGATCCATGGCCTATCCATGGGAGGAACTGCTAGGTTAAAAGTTTAGACCCTGGTGAGGTAGGGAGGAATAGGTGAACTTATTACGCATCAGGGGTTTTGTGCATTTTCCTCCCATTTCCAGCACATGGAATAAAAGGATCCCCTCTCGAGTACCATAGATCTAAAGAAGAATGAATGAATGGTGTTATGGACCCCACCAGTGAATGAATGAATGAAATGTGGTCGTAGAAGATCTGTGGTCTGTGACATAGAGAGGGATTTGGTATTCAGCGCTGGAGCAGTTTTTCTGGTAGCAGAATGATGGTTAGCTACTGTTTTGGGTTTAGTGACGATTGCTTGTAAATAGCTTGTTGATTATTGATTGGTATTGGTTTATGTACTAACACTCTATGTTGAGTCGCGTCAAGTTATATGTTGTTTGCACGGCTTCTGGGATGTAGCAAGTCGGAAGTTTGTAACAGTTCCGTAGTAGAGCAGAGGTAAGCGCTGCTCTCAGGAAAGACGGGATTGTGGTTGCCCGTAGGTACACGGGAAGGAAACGTGTAGCAATCGAAGTTACACGGCGCATTGTCTCGGTTCGATTCGGCAGCATTGTCGTGTGTTGTCATTAGTGATATTCTCTGTGAGAGAAGTATGAATGATAGCAAAGGGTTACCTGTGAAATTTTGGTCTTAGGTACCAGGATACCAAATGGCATACCGATAACGCTTACTACTGAAAAGGTAGCAGGTATATTCTGAGCTTGCTAGAAGGACAAAGTAGAGGGAAGTGCTGCTTTGTTAACGAATGGTATATTCTGTAGTAGGGCAGAGGTAAGCGCTGCTCTCGAGAAAGACAGAAGTCTGTGTGAATGATCTACATTTTCCCTGTATGACAGTGTGTGTATGAAAGAGGCATTCTAATAAATGGCAAAACTCTAGTGTTATTTAATTCTAGAGAAGCGGTTAGTTGATGCTTGATAGAAGGGTGAAGTAGAGGGATGTGCTACTTTAGCAACGGAAGTAACGATTCCTTAGTAGGGCAGAGGTAAGCGCTGCTCTCGGAAAAGACGGCATTCTCGTGAGAAAGGTCTTTTGCTGTTCTTTGGTTAGCGAATCAGACAATGGAGATGTTTTTGTGTTGTTACTAACAGAATTGTAGAAATTGATACAAAAACTTACTGCGCGGATTTTGTAAAGGAGGGGTAGACGAGAGCAGAGCAGAGCTGCCGCAGCGGCTGCTGACGTTAGAACGACCGCGCTGGGATTGGACAGTAGGTTGGAGGCGTAAAACGCTCCGGATTGGTGCGTTAGTGTAAACCCACGCTAAGAGTGGAGGAATACAGAGTGACGTAAACGCTCCCTGATTGGTGCGTTAGTGTGAGTCGCGCTGAGATTGAAGGATTGTGATAGTGACGTAGACGCTCCTGATTGGTGCGTTAGTAAGAGTCGCGCTGTGAGTGGACAGAATAGCAGTACCATTGTAAGAAGACTAAACGGTACACGGAACCCGAGAGAATGTATTACCAACCACCAGAAAAGAAAAAATCGTGGTTTGGAAAAATTAAGAAGTGGTTCAAGAAAGATAAACCAGTTGAGACTAGGGAAGGACAGTTACTTCCTTCATCGAAAACACCTGCATCTATAATGATTGCGAAATATGGGTATCATACTTGCATTTGGTTAGATAATTGGGTAAAATACACCAAGGAAAATGGAGTCCTGGCGTTTCCAGAACATGGTTCCTTTAATTTGGCTGTTTTGAGAAATCTCCGAGACAAAATGATGGACTTAGAACCAAGACCTAGACCGACGCAATGTGAGGCATTGACAGAATGGGAAGACGAAATGCATGAACGAGAAAGGCAGAGAAGTGGTTGGGGTTGCCGGTACATGTTCGGTAGATCATACGGACATGAGACACATGACGACCGGATGAAAAGGTGGCGAAATGCAAGTATGACTGAGGGTATGTTTCCTGTGAGAATGGTAGGAGAGAATGAAGGAAGAAAAGGCACCGAGAAAAGGCATAATGTGGATTTGAGTGGGTATGAAGCGAATGAATCGGAAGATGATGTTCTTGATGATGTGTTTTACAAAAACCCACCACCGTATCGACCAGAACCAGAAGCATTGTCACCAAGTGCCCCAATGAGAGAAACATTACGAATAATTAAAACAGAGACTATGTCACCAGAATTAGGGAAAAGTAATTCCGCAAGAGAGATAGAAAAACAGACAGAAAGTAGGGTAAATGGTGAAAATTCAGTAGAACTGGCCAAAACTACCCTAGAATTAATCGAGAAAATAAGAGAATTGACCAAAAATCTAGAAGCTGTAACAGTTCCAGTAATGATAGGTCCCGTAATGCCCATATTTGAGAAACAAAATGATACTGAACATTGTTTGACAGTACCGTACAGAAGCCAAAATCTAATTGAAAATACTGAACGGAGTCAAATTGAGAATCCGTGGGGACCGACGATAAATATGTTTGAACCGAATGTTTCAAATAATCCATTTGTAAATCAGATTTATGCTGAAAAGAATAGAATGACAGTGGAAACATTATTAGAACCACAAAAGGCTCCAGAACAAAATAATGTAGATAACCGAGTAGGGCCCTCTGTAGAAGAATTAAGCGAATGGCTCAGAGAGCTACAGAAAAAGGATCAAGAATCCCAGTCAATAGATGTAGCCAAATTACGAATGGTATTAGAGGAATTGATAGTAGGAACTATCCCTACTGAAAAATTGAAAAACTATCAGGATGAGGAATTGTTTCTCTGTAAGTGTGCAATGTGGAGAGCGAAAAACTTGCATGAAAGATTAGAGGAAATTGCAAACGAAATGGGAATAGATTTTGACAAAGTAAAAGCACTGCAAAAATCTTATCGAGTTGATTTCACTGAAAAGGATATAGAGAACATGAATACTACAGGAAGGATAGGTCAGATTAAGGACATAATCGGTCTGTTGAGAAAATGGGGAGATGTGGACAGATGGAGAAGTAAGTGGTGTAAAAGACGTGATAATACTACAGAAAAGACAGCTTCAGCATTTCCCGTTAGAGAGAAAGAAAAGGTAACGACAGAATACCCCATGAGAGAGATTCCAGGAGGAGGGTATGTACATGTTCCATGGACAAGACAGGACATTTTGTCTTTCACAAATGATTTCCCTCGACTACGCGAAAAGCCCGTCGAGTGGTACCGGCAGGTAGACAGATTTGTAAAATTGTCAAAGGTTTGATGGATAGATTTGAATAGTCTATTTGATATAATAGTACCAGCAGATTTGTGGACAGAATGCCTGCTGATGATAAATTTTCCCACTCAGGCGTATCCTAGGGACCCTAAGACAGGAGCTCCTGACCCAGAAGTAATGAAGAAATATGAGCAGGTTATGGCATTTCTGAAAAATAAGGTACCTCCTAAAGAGACCGATTGGGTAAAAATTGACAGAACCCATCAGGAAAGCAAGGAGTCAGTACATGCATATTATGAGAGGCTAATTCAGGCTTTTAAACAGTTCAGTGGAGATGAGAACCTGAGTGATAAAGATTTGAGTCATTTCGTATACAGATTTGTATATGGTTTACGCCCAGAAATTGGTGATATGATAAAGCAGCATACAGTTGATTGGCAAAATAAGAAAATAGATGAAGTTTTGAGACATGCAAAATATTTCAGCGATGAGATTGAGGCAAACCAGCGAAAACTGAAAGAAAAGGCAATGTGGGCACAAGTAAAGGTAGCAGAAAGGCAGGAAGCACAATTGGTCGAACAAGCAAATAACCCAGGAACTAAACCGAGATTTGGCTCAGGAAAAGGGAAAGGTAATATAGAAGAAGCTAAAAAGAAATTCCCATGTCACAATTGCGGTGAGTTAGGGCATTGGAAATCCGAGTGTAAAAACCCTCCAAAGACTACTATTGAAAATCGATCGTTGAATCCACAGGTGCGGAAAGAGGTGGGTGGTAAACTGCAGCAACAGCAGCAGGTGGTTACCTCTCAGAATCAGGTGCCAAAACCACCTTTTCCACAGAACAGAAACTCACAGAAGTATAGTAATGAATCGGGATTCTACAATGAAGAACAGGTAAATAAACCATCACGCGCTCGCACTGTTTCACAGTATTGGCTGCAACACGATGAAAGTGATTCAAAAATAGGTTATTGACGGTGCCAAAGGGAGGAAGAAGAGTGCTTACTTGGCGCAACTCTAGAAGTAGACCAGACAGGACCATTTGTAGATGGGAAGATTAATGATGATAACATTACTTTCCTAGTGGACACTGGCGCTACTCGATCTACTGTTAGATCAGCTGATGTTAAGAATCTTCCTCTTTCGGATGAAACGATCCAAGTAGTTGGTGCATCTAACCAACAGTTAAAAACATACCTTACAGAACCCGTAAAGGTTAGTATAGGGAAATTTCCTGAAATGCACCGATTTGTGGTGTGTGACACCAGTCCTGTGAACTTGATAGGTAGGGGCCTGTTGTGCAAGATGAATTGCACTATATGTTGTACTCCAGATGGAATAGCTTTTGAAACACCAGATGAGGATGTATTGTATAAAATGACCATAGCTAACAGAGAATGTGAGAATATTGGAACATATGCAGTATTTAATTCAGATGAACTGCCTAAAGAATTGAAACTGTCTGTAAAAGCAGAGGGTTGGGATTTCACCGGAGAAGATGTAGGGCTAATGAGAAAAGTAGACCCAGTAAAAATTACGGTAAAAGAAGGAGTAAGTTATCCGAACATTCCTCAGTATAGATTGGCACCTGAAATAATTGAGGGAGTAACTCCAATAATTGAGAAAATGATCAAGCAAGGAATTCTTGAGAGAAATAATGAGCAGTCCATGTAACTCCCCCCTAATGGGCCTGAAAAAGCCTAATGGGAAGTTCAGAATAGTGCAAGACCTGAGAAAGGTAAACAAAATCGTTGTACCATGCTGTCCCATATTACCAAATCCATCAGTGATTTTGTATCAGATTCCCCGTGATGCAGAATGGTATACAGTGATTGATTTGTGCCATGCGTTCTTTTCCATCCATTGCATCACGACAGTCAGCAAATTTTTGCATTTTGGTTTGGAGACCGTATTTTGGCATGGTGCCGAATCACACAGGGGTATACAGAAAGCCCCTCAATATTTAATCAATTGTTGAAAAAGTCATTGGAAAGTCTGCAAATGCCCGAGAGTTCAGTATTAGTACAGTACATCGACGACCTCCTTGTGGCATCGAAAACTCGTGAAGCTTGTGAAGTAGACACTATGGGCCCGATTCACAGAACTAACTTAAGACAAAATCCTAAACTTACTACCATTTTGGTATTCACAGAAGGCACTTACTCATTTTGGTATTCACAGAAGACACTTACTCACTTCGGTATTCACAGAAGTTAGGAGTCCTAACTTTAGGACTCCTAAATGCCTTCTGTGAATACCGAAAGTCTTAAAATTAGGATTTTTCTCAGTTTAGGAGTCCTAAAGTTAGGACTCCTAACTATACTACTACTAAACTGTAAAAAATCCTAATTTTAAGGCTTTCGGTATTCACAGAAGGCATTTAGGAGTCATAAAGTTAGGAGTCATAAGTTTACTACTACTAAATTGAGAAAAATCCTAATTTTTAGACTTTCGGTTTTCACAGAAGGCATTTAGGAGTCCTAAAGTTAGGAGTCCTAACTATACTACTACTAAACTGAGAAAAATCCTAATTTTAAGGCTTTCGGTATTCACAGAAGGCATTTAGGAGTCCTAAAGTTAGGAGTCTTAAGTTTACTACTACTAAATTGAGAAACATCCTAATTTTAAGACTTTCGGTATTCACAGAAGGCCTTTAGGAGTCCTAAAGTTAGGAGTACTAACTATACAACTACTAAACTGCGAAAAATCCTAATTTTAAGACTTTCGGTATTCACAGAAGGCATTTAGGAGTCCTAAAGTTAGGACTCCTAACTTCTGTGAATACCGAAATGAGTAAGTGCCTTCTGTGAATACCAAAATGAGTAAGTGCCTTCTGTGAATACCAAAATGGTAGTAAGTTTAGGATTTTGTCTTAAGTTAGTTCTGTGAATCGGGCCCTATAGCCTTACTAAATCACCTGGCAGATGGAGGACTAAAAGTGTCCCCAGCCAAACTGCAGTATTGCAAGAAAGAAGTACAGTATTTGGGACATAACATTGAAAAAGGATTGAGGAAAACAACATTAGACAGAATCAGAATCATAAAAGGAATGAGAGCCCCCATGACTCAAAGAGAAGTGAGAATGTTTCTGGGAATGGTAGGGTACTGCCACCAGTGAATCAGCAATTTTTCGCTGATTGCAAAACCTCTTGTACGGCTAACAAGGAGTGATGTAAAAGATCCCTTTGAATTGAACAAGGAAGAATTAGCAGCATTCAAACGATCGAAAGATGGATTATGTGAAGCCCCAGCATTGGGTATGCCTGATTATGAAAAAGAATTTGAGTTATATTGCAGTGAAAGAAATGGATGTGCACTTTCTGTGTTAATCCAGAAGCATTGCAGATTGAGGAGACCAATTGCATATTATTCATCGATGCTTGATCCAGTAGCCGTATGCTTACCTGGTTGTCTGAAAGCAGTAGCTGCAACATGTCGAAGTTTGGAGCAGAGTGAAGGAATCGTGATGGGATATCCTTTGAAAGTGTTTGTACCTCATGATGTGGCGATTCTTTTAACAAGGAGTCGTACTCAGTATATGACACATAGTCGGCTGAATAAGTATGAGAAAGTCATATTAGGTGCAACGAATGTGAGCCTTGCGAGATGTGTGAATGTGAATCCAGTAACGTTGTTACCAGATGCTGAGAATGTGGAAGTGAGAGATGAAGCAGATCATGATTGTTTGGATGTGCTTGAGTATTGTACGAAACCGCGACCAGACATAAAAGATGTACCTTTGGCAGAAAATGATTATGTAATGTTTGTTGATGGGTCATGTTTTAGAACAGAAGAAGGGGTGTTGATTGCAGCATATGCAGTGTGCACGGTTGCAGCAGTGATGGAAGCATCCTATCTAAAAGGAGTAAAATCTGCTCAAGTAGCAGAATTAGTAGCTCTGACTCGAGCATGCAAAATTGGGAAAGGTGTGAGAGTGACTGTGATAACTGACAGCCAGTATGGCTTCGGAGTTGTCCACGATTTTGGCCAATTGTGGCTACAAAGAGGTTTCCTAACCTCAAGTGGAACTCCTATAAAGAATGCGGAAGTGGTTGGAAAGTTGATTGAGGCGATACAGCTGCCTAAACAATTGGCTGTGGTGAAATGTGCTGCCCATAACAATAGTGAGGATTACGTTACTGTCGGCAACAGATATGCCAATGACATGGCACAGTACTGTGCCAGAAATCAGTATTCAGTCAATCGGGCAAAGGAGAAAGAAATGACTTCCTAATCCTTAATGTTTACTAACGTTGTAGGGACATGGGAAGAAGTGAGACAATTGCAGGAGGAAGCAGGAGATGAGGAAACAAGGCAGTGGGTAAAAGCAGGATGTGCACCAAGGGAAAAGGATCATGTGTGGGTCTATCGAGATGGAAGACCAGTCATGCCTGATAGCATGTTGTCTACCATGGCACGGATGTATCATGGCCAGGGACACATAGGGAGAGATGCTATGATCAGGTCGTTTAAACAGACCTGGTACAACCCAAAATTCAGAACTATATCAGAGAGTCTATGTCAGAGATGTCTAATTTGTCAGCAATACAATCCTGGAAGAAAGACAGTGGTGAGCCTAGGAACGATAGGCCGAGAAGGAGGGCCTTTTACCAGAATGCAGATAGATTTCATTGAGATGCCAACATGTAACAGATTGAGGTATGTTCTGGTCATAGGATGCCTATTCTCCAGGTGGGTAGAAGCATACCCGACAAGGAGAAATGATGGATTGACAGTAGCAAAGCTGCTTTTGAGAGAATTCATCCCCAGGTTCGGGTTCCCAGTGACCCTTGAATCAGACAGAGGAGGGCATTCCTATAATGAGATTGTAAAATTGGTCAGTGAAGCATTGATTCAATTCAAATGATCTTTATTCGGATTTAGTTCATCCATAAAACTGCATACAGATTAAAAACATAAAAACATATATAAAATTTTAAGAACAAGATTTCCAGTTGGGTTTGAGCAGCATATATAACGTAAAGTGCATAGTACATAATAAGGATATACATGGTCTTTTTAAGAACAAGATTTCCAGTTGGGTTTGAGCAGCATATATAACGAGAGTGCATAATACATAATAAGGATATACGTGGTCAATTAGTATATGTAGTTGTAGTTTCCACTTTATCCACTTCCATAATAATCATACAGATCCAAACACACATATAATTGATTCTATATACAATTTATATTAGAATGGTAAGGTGTAATGTACATTCAGTGGCCATTATATGTGTTCCATGCTTGCCCTAGATCTTGCACAGGCTTTTATAAAACAATTTACAGTATGTATAACCTCGTCTGTTGGCAACATTTGTAGGAATCTCAATGCCAGATTAAAGTCCCTTAAGTTATATTTACGGAAAATCGGCATTAAATATTGACGGGTATACAACTTGTAATGACCACAGAAGAAAAAGTAGTGCAACAAACTTTGTTTTCCACCCTCTGCACAAAAGCAATCCAGCTTTTCTAAACTTTTATTATAGCCAAGAGGGAAGCTTAGTAAATTGACAATGCTTCCTTCTCGGAACCTAAATAAAAGGCTCCGGTTCCATCTTCCAATTGGGATTGACAGGTATCTACAAGGCTTGTTTAGATTATCATTGTCTGAATCAGTTAGTGGCAGATATTTGATAACAACAGGTTTTACCAATTCAGATCTCCTTTGTTCCTCCTTATATAAATCAAACAATGCCCGTTTTACACCATTCTTGTGAGCGGGGGCAATGGTATTAGGGGAGCTGAACAACGACCCATGTCCCACACTCAACAGGCTATTGTTAACTGCATTTAACCAGGATATAAGATCTTTCATGTAATAAACAATCAGATATTATACTGCGTGTTAAGGATGCAGCTGGATTGGACCATATTTTTATCCAAAAAAGCGCGGGCCTTGACCTAATAAAGTCGGCAATATATGGCAGCCTAAGTTCGTTATGACAGATAAATGTGGGCGCACAGGGAACTCCCCCCAGTACCCTTCTACAAAATCTATTTTCCTCCAACTGGAGAGACGTGCTGTTACAATAACCCCACACTTCTGCTCCATATGTCCCAGTTGGTTGGCATTGGGTACGATAAATTTTGAGCAGGGGGGAAATGACATCAGCCAGTTTGGGTTGTCGGAGAGATAAAATTGAATTGATCGATTTACCAATTTTATTTCTCGCATAGGCAGCATGTGGCTGCCATGATCCTGTATTAGAGAATAGTAACCCTAGATAAGGGAAAGTGCTGGTGCATTTTAATATATTGTCCCCTGATTTAATCGTAGTAATATTATACTTTTTGGGTCCACAGTTCATAATGAAAGATTTTTTAAAATTGGTACTTAAGCCCAGGTCGGACATAAAAGCAACAAACCCAGTGATTAAAGTGCATAAAGCATTCGGGGTACGCCCCATTAATACTGCGTCATCCGCATAAAGTAGGGTAGAAATGGGGGAACCATTTATAATTGGTACATCCTTAGTGTTCTTGCTCAAGGAGCAGCTCAACCCATTAATATATAAAATAAAAAGCAGTGGGGCGAGTACGCAGCCCTGTCTAACTCCTCTGCTAATAAAAATATCATCGGATAATTCACCATTGTTATTAATACGTACTCTACCCTTTAGATCCCTATGTAAATAAAAAAGAAAATATACCAGTGAGTCATCCAAACCATAATCAAGCAAAAGTGACCACAACCTAGAACGATTAACAAAATCAAATGCGGAACTCAGATCCATAAAACCTAAATAAAGCGGGGACTTTTTAACAATAGTATATTTGGCCATAATCAAATTCAAATTAAGGCATTGTTCGACAGTACCCACATGGCTTCTGAATCCCAATTGACTGCAGTGTAAAACATTATTATCCTCAGCCCAGTTTCTTATCCTTTTAAAAATTACCCTTCCAAGAACTTTTAGGGTATTATCGATCAGTGAAATCGGGCGGTAGCAGGCAGGATACGACCTGTCACCTTTTTTGAATATCGGTACGATGACACTGTTCGACCAGGAAGCGGGAATTGAGCTGTCAGCCAAATTATTAAATAGGTTACATAATAAGGGGGCCCAAAAATTGATTTCAGATTTAATCTGGTCGATAGAGAGACCATCCGGGCCTGGGGCTTTATTACTAGTGCTCTCAAATATAGCATCCTCGACCTCGGATATTGAAAAGTTCAATCGGTCAACGGTGTTGGATAGGGGGACAATGTCTGGGGAAGTGGGTAATATAGCATAAATTTTAGAAAAGTGCTCTACCCACACCTCGCCAGTTATATTGCAATTGATTGGTTTGATGTTAGAACCAAAAGATCTGAGGGACTTGACTTCTCTCCAGAAACCTGTCGTGTCTTTTAATGAGGCGGAGCGCGTGAGAGATTCCCAGTGGTTAATCACTAGGGCCTCAGATCTAATACGTAACACAGATTTGTATTTTGATCTTAATTCTCTCACAAGTTGAGCGTCCCTAGGATTGATTTTTAAGGTCCCTATTGGCCTTAGAGCAGGAGGAGTCAAACCAGCGAGGGCCGTGATCTATATTAGGCCTAGCTGGTTTAGAAGATTCTCTTTTAATAGCCCCACAAAGATTACCAAAAGCAGTGACCACATCGTCGCCTGAGCTAATGTGCGACAGACAGGTCTCTATAACCGTAGGGTATTTTTTAATTACTCTGGCTAAAATGTCTTTATTGTCCACCCCTTTCCATATTAATCTTAATCTATCAGTAGATAAAACCAGATTTTGTGCCCCCAACTCTGCTCTCGGTGCAACCTTCGTGGTCTGTGGATTATCTAAGTATATTCTAAGCGGGTAGTGATCACTATATGCGGAACAGATGACTTCTGCTTTTAAAATTATGTCACACAATGAGGGACAGATAAATATATAATCTATCGTAGAAGCACAACCCTGGCCTATATATGTAGGTGTTAATATGTTGTTTACACTAGAACCAGCAATTTCCATTGCGTTTACTAAATCATGGGAGGCTAGATGGTTTTTCAACTCTTCACCATTTCTACATGGAGGACCATTGCGGTACATATGAGCATTAAAATCCCCTCCGATGCAAATACCATCAAAAAGCCCATACTTCTGCCCCTCCATAATTTCAGCAATAAAATTAAACAATGACAAAAAATTGTCATTGGGACGAGTAACAAAATCATTATTATAAAAATTAATTATGCATAATTTCATCCTGTTGATGTGCTTCATAGCCATAAAACATTTACCCGGAGTAGGGATCAATTTGGTTTGTACCCCGGATTTTATTTTAGTCCAGATAGATAAACCCCCACTGGGGCGTCCCATAAGTGAAGTAGAAGCCTTTAAATTATAACAACAAAAACCCTCCATTGTAGGTGTAGTTGTACACCAAGTCTCTTGTAGCATCAATATGTCACAGTTATTTTTAACCCATTCTAACCATTCTTTGATTTTCATTTTAGTATTAAGTCCCGCTATGTTCCAACTTACAAAAGATAGTTCGGAATCCTGGGACAGTAGTCTTTGGTTCGTGGGTTTTTCTCTCTCTACAGTCCAAGGTAAGGGTTGTGGGACTTCTAGAGTTTCAGTGATCGATGCCAATGATAATTCGACTGGATTAGTCGATAAGGGTCAGTCTAACATATCCAAATCTGACAAAGGTGCGAATCTGTTAAACATATTAAATGGGAATGAAGTTGACTGGAGTTGCAAAGGGGGTGACTGGAAATGCATTGATGGTGGTTGAAATTGCATTAAGAGTGGCCGTGATTGCATTGTGGGTTGTCTGTAAAAGTAACTCAAAGGTAACATAGTTACAACCGTAGAAATGGCAGAGCAGTTACCATTCCTGTTAAGTAAAAGTCTTACAGTACCAGGGTTTTTGAAATTGAGGACGATACAGTCACCTTCCTTATCTTTAATTAAGGGGCCGACCCAAGACACCCTACGAGCCGATAAAATCTCTCTTGAGATATCGAATCCGACACCTTTGTGCTTAGTTAGCCAATCTATACATTTGTTTTGCAGTTGCACCCATGATTCCCCCTGTTCCTCCCTCAACGGTGGTACTCCTGCAAGGACTAGAACAAAGGGGCAAGCATCCGGTGGCAAATGTAAGGCAGGCCCTTGATGTTTAAGAGGCTTGCTTGTTCCTGCTTGCCCAGTACCTTTATTGTTAACAGCAGTTGGTCTTGTAGCTGTTGTAGATTGGGTAGAACCGTTTTTGTGGTTACTGGCATTTTTATTAATACTAACAGAAGGGGCAATTTGTCTAGGTGCAGGTGTTGGGGTAGATTTGGGAGGTATATTAGATTTTATCATGTTCTTCCCTCCATTAGCAGATCGGGGTTGAATTGTAGGTAGTACAGTTGAGTGGGCTGATATTCCAGGGTTACTCGTGCCACCGCCCGATAAAGTGGGAACTTCCTGTTTCTTTAGTGACAGAGAGTTGCTTACAGATTCAAGTTGTTTTACAAGACGGTCAGCTCTGATATGATCCAAGATGACAGACCCCTTTCTTTTTGCTTCTTCGTTTCTAACCAGGTTATCTAATCTATCAAGTCTTTTAAAAACGTTATTAAACTGATTGATCATTTGCTTCTCTAGACGATTAAAAATAGTATCCACTATAGTTTCTATAAGGTTCCCATTCTGTTTCGAGAGATGATAATTATCTCCCATTAGTGTTGTTTGGGTCCATATAGTGTTAGAGGTCCCACTTGAGTCAGTAGTGGTTGCGGTAGGAATATCATCATCCGCGACCACAAGGTCTTTATCCGCAGCATGAGCAATTTGTGCCCCAGTAAATTTTTGTTTATTCCACAGGCTCTGAGGCGTAGGCTGATTCTTGCTAGATGGAAGTTGTTTCCTTTTATTGGCACTGGGTTTGGTAATGCCCCTTTTACGTTTTTCCCCTCCCTGTTTATTGCTGGTGTCCGTAGATCCCAAGGTAATAACATCATCCTGGGAGGCAATTGTAATAGTGGGAGCAATTTCAGACAGCAGGGATACGGGTGATGTTAGTACCAATACCGGTTTTGTAATTACAACAGCTGGTGATAGTGGAATCCCAGGGCTATTAGACAATGATGTCGGCTGAATAATATTGTTAGAGCAGCTCATAGACATTCTTCTTTCAGTGTCAGCTATTTCACTTGATACTAAGTTCAGTGCATTTTCAAGTAGGGACTCAAATGTAGCAGGGGGGAACGGGAAATCCTCCTGTGTAATACCAGTATTAACAAACTCCATGATAGGAGACAAATTAAACTCACCCCGGGCAAGATAAGGATGTTAGAGAGGTGGCCCGCCCGACCACTGCAGACCACTGACGGCCACAGACGGTCCCGCCCTTGTCCCGGGCTTCTCCCGGCGCCGCCCGCGCGCGTCCCGCGACGCAGAGGGAGGGTCGCGCTTTTCTACGCCTCCTGGCGCGACGGTGGGCGGAAGTGCCCCGGTAGCGCTGAGGAGGCTGGGAAATGTAGTCCGGGGTCCCGCAATGCCGTGGATGACGAACGGCAGCAGCAAGGCTGACAGCGTGGATGTAAGAGTACGCTGCCAGCAGGTCCCAGGTAGGTGCTTTCTCTGTTTCTCCGCCGCCTCCGCCGCCTCTCAACTCACTCACTGAGTCCCCCCAGTGAAGCATTGAATGTACAACAGAAACTGCACTGTGCCTACCGACCAGAAGCTTCTGGTGTGGTTGAGCAAATGAATGGTACAATCAAAAACAGAATTGGAAAAATGTGTTTAGCCACAGGAATGAAATGGCCTGATGTCTTGCCTCTAGTTTTGATGACCATACGTGCAACCCCAGACAGAACTACAGGGTTAAGTCCTCATGAAATAATCATGGGACGTGCAATGAGGCATGCTTACATACCAGTCAACAAACTGATGACGATTTCTGATGACATGGTGTTGGAGTACTGTAAAGGCCTGGCTGACGCAGTTCATTCTGTGTTTCATCAGGTTGGAGCGGATGCCACCACCCTTGAAAAGAAGCCAGCCCATGATCTGAGCCCAGGAGATTGGGTGAGGATAAAGGTCCACAGAAGAAGAAACTGTTTGGTTCCCAGGTGGGGAAAACCAAGACAAGTCATTCTGACCACAACAACAGCTGTGAAGTGTGCTGGACTGAAAAACTGGATCCATGCCAGCCATACCCTGAGAATACCAAATCCAGTGGATTGCAAGGAGAAAGAGTACTATGACGAATCAGAGTCAAGTACTGAATCAGACAACGAAGAACCAAAAACACGAGAAAATCCTGAAAGGGGGGAAAACGAATCAAAACAGATTCTAGTTCCCAGAAGTGTCTCTCTGAGAAGAAGACTGCAGATTTCTGACACCTCAGATTCTGAAGACGAGCTAAGAAAGAAAGGTCCTAGAAAAGAACCTAAAAAGAAGGAAGGAAAAGACAAAGAAGAAGCAGTAAAAGAAAGTCAAAGAAAACAAATCCCAGATGAAAAACTGAGAGAAATTCCACCTGAAATAATAGATTTGAATGAAGAAGGGACAGATACAGAGAGAGAGGGACAGATTGCGGAAGACCCCCGAGGAGGTGTAGGGAACTGCAACATCCAGCTAGGTGAAGGGACAAGTAGTCAGCAGGAAGATTGCGTGTCGGAGAACCGAGGAGGGAAAGAAGTAGGGAAACCAGAACAAGTGGTGGATAAAGAGACTGGTGAAAAGGAAAAGCAAGTTGGGACAGAGTCAGAAGAGAGTGAGAACGAAATACCTGAAGGTCGAGTTCTGAGAAAGAGAGCTTGGAGAGAAGAAAAGAATGAAAAGAATGTCAAAGAAAGTAAATTGAAAAGAACTGTAAAACCAGAAGTTTGGCCGAACAAAATAAAGAGACTAAGATATCGATTGTCTCGAGTGATCACCTAGAGCTGAACAGGTGAATGAAGTCACGAGTCAGGAAAAATCAAAGGAGGAAGAAACAGTTGGAACCAAAGAGTCCGGAAGAACAAGAAATCCTAACCAGAAGTATAAGTCGCCGGAATGGACGTATGTGGCCCTGCCTGAAGAACCCCAAGAGGCAGACAGTCAAGGAAATCCAGAGGAGGCTTTACTGAAAGTGGTTAAAGAAGAAGAAGAATCAGAAATCCTGAGAGTTCTCTTGTCCGACATTGGAGAAGAAGAAGCGGAGATTCAGGAAATTCTGTATCCTAATTGGGAGAAGGAGGCAAAGGACGATGAGATGCCAAACTGAATAAACAAAGAAGCTGTTGATGTGGAAAACAATAATAAAAGAGAAGAAGTAGAAAACTAGTGGAACCAAGTAGAAGCTTAGAAGCTTTGAGTTAGAAACTGGTCATAAAGTAGAAGAGGCTAAGTCAAAAGACACGGTCTATTTAGTAAAGATGGCTAACATAGATGGTAGTAAAAGTAGATGTACATTCATGAAAAGATGGTGTAAAACATGTTGCTGTTGTACAGGATTATTAATGCTTTTATGGAGCATCCTAGCTCTTGTAATATCATTTAAAGTCACAATAGATACAATAGAAGGACATGGTCAAAACAAAACTAACATAGGTAAAATTTCAAAGGTAGTACTGACTGTAGAAACAAACATTCACTTGCATAAAGATAGGTCTATTAACGATTTCTCCAATAATGTATTTTCAAAATTATTGTATGAATATGTAAAGACTATGGACATAAGGGACTGCTACGTCTGCATGCAGTTACCTGCTTCTGTGGCAGAGGGAGTGACTTATCATCACCTTCCAGCTACTTATGGAATAACATGTAGTGTAATAGCTAGTTTATTTTATCAGATAGGGAAATTAGAGTATTATTTTTCAGATGTAGATAACATGTTTGCATTAGTGCCTGCTAATAATAAGCTAAATAAGGTAAAACCTGCTAAAGTTTTAGGTGAATTTTTCCTAGAGACTAGTGAACTAACATTAGAAGCTGTGTTTAAATATAATTTGACATGCAGTTTACAGAAAGAAGAAAATACATTTTTGAATATGGTTGAGGAAAGAAGGCATAAGATGCACAAAAAGGCATCAGAAGGAAAGGTTGAGAAAATGGCTTGGGACATAGAAATGGAGAAGCAGCTGACAGAAGGAGAGTCAACACCAACAATAGCTTTAGATAGGCCTCAGAAAGGAAAATTTTGTATAAGAAGGAATCAAACTGCATATGATAATCTTTTTGTAGGTAATAGTGAGTGCCATGATACATACCGAATCATAGGTGGATGGGGATTTAAAGGTGGAAAAGATCCAGTATTTCCTGGAATATATTTTATCTGTGGGAACAGGGCATATTATCGTTTGCCAGACCATTGGTATGGCACATGTTATGTAGGCCTGGTATTTCCAAAAATCTTTCACATGGACAGAGAAGAGGGTGTAAATAGTTTAAATAGTCATTTAGTGCGTAGAAAGAGAGAATCTTGGGCAGAAATTGTAGGTGACATCTTTTGTGCATTGATACCAGCAGTGGGAATAACTCTGAATGCAAATAAAATTAGAAGATTATCTACAGTAGTGGATCGCTTGTCAACAAGCACTGCTAATGGATTCTTATTGGTTAATACTGAAATGGTCTGTGGAATGCTGAAAGTTCAACATTGTTGCACTTACATTCCAGACGAGAGTAAAGATCTAAAGGTTTACATTAACAATATTACTGAATTGCATGATGAACTTGTACCACTGGAGGTTGAAGATGTATGGACAAAAATGGGAAAGAAAATAGCTGCAATTAAAAATTTCTTAGCTAAAATAGGTAGTACTGTTATAGGTAAAATTTTGTTTCCATTAACATGTGTGATAGTTGCATTATTAGTGATAAGATTAGGGTGTATGTATTGTAGAAATAAGAAAACAAATAATACAATAAAAAGAGATAAACTTAAGAGAAAAGGAAAAGATCCAGAAAAGAATTTAGAAGAGATAGCCTTAGAGGAGTGGAAAGAAAGTATGTATAAAAAAGCAAAAAGAGATGAATATGGAGAAACTGAATTATGAGCTATGAGTAAGAAGTCATTTCAAATTTCCGTAAAAGGGTACTAAATTTGGGTGTTTTGTGGTGATAAAATCAATAAAGGGGGGATTGCTGGAGTGAGGTTTTCCTTAAAATTCATATACCTCCTCCATTTTTATCGTGTTAAAATTAAAACAAATAACTGATTAATATTAATAGTATTAATGGTTTGCTGTGTTTGAATAATCAAAATGACTAATTAGAAAACACACTTGGGAATCGCATTTGCATGGCCTGATTGATACATAAACTAATTTTCGTACGCATACTAATGTGAGATATTTAGAATTAGCATGGTATATGTTGCTTTTGTGATGTGATTTGTGAATTGTGCTTTAAAACGTGAGTATAAACCGCAATGCGTGTTGCTTTTGCTAGATAAATACACACACATAAAGGGTTTAGTGAGGGAAAAACATTTTAATAGTCATTTTCATGTATTAATTATGTTTTGTGTTTCTTTGCTTAAGTTGACCTTTCTGGAGTGGCCACAAAATGGCTGCCATCCCTATTTTGACGGACAGACGATATACAGAAGTCACTGGGTGACGTGCGCCTGCACTAAAAGATGAGCAACAATAACCTCGTCCTGACCCCAGGCAGACTGTACCCGTGAAGGTCGCACCGGGATGGGTGCCAATCTTCAGACAATGGACTTCCTTAAACTAAGAACTGTTATAATTGATGACACCATGGACACAAACCCGTGTGAGAACCAAAATGCCCTGAATGGACAAGTAACTGTTGCAAATTATTAGTAAATTGAGAATTACATCTAAAGAAACATCGAGCGCATGGGAATCAGGAAGAATGATCCTGGTTCCACCAATCAAATTTGTTTTAAAACATGTATTGTAACATTTTGTTGCAGATTTTATTATAAAAGACATAGAATAGAGAGGGTCAGTGCGCTTTTTACCCGATTTCCTGACGTTATGCTGACGGAGAGGACGGGGACACTGCTGGACAGCTGCTTGCCAGAGACTCTGACGGACTGATCAGATGCCCAATTAATTTACAAACTGATTAATCGATTTATGGGCATAGAGACAAAAGATCTGAACTTGACATAGAGGACGTTATTTATCCAGATTAGGTAAATATGCTAATCAAAATATTGAATGCTTTATGATTTTCTTATACGTTATTTAGATAAACATTTCAATTCATTATAAGATCTGTGTCGGGTTATTATTTTAGAAGTGTATTGATGTATACTGCTTAGAAGAATTAAGTGTCGCTCTACCCAGCAACTCAGCTAATCCATGGCCTATCCATGGGAGGAACTGCTAGGTTAAAAGTTTAGACCCTGGTGAGGTAGGGAGGAATAGGTGAACTTATTACTCATCAGGGGTTTTGTGCATTTTCCTCCCATTTCCAGCGCATGGAATAAAAGGATCCCCTCTCGAGTACCATAGATCTAAAGAAGAATGAATGAATGGTGTTATGGGCCCCACCAGTGAATGAATGAAATGTGGTCGTAGAAGATCTGTGGTCTGTGACGTACAGAGGGATTTGGTATTCAGCGCTGGAGCAGCGACACAAAGGCCTCAGATCCAGAGAAATGCTGTTGCGAAAAATGCTGAGATTCATCAAATAAGTCCACAATTTCTTTATCTTTATATTTTGAGGAACCAAGGGGCACGCCCACCTGAATACCAAAGTCGCGATAGTTCGGATAAAAAACAGAGCTTGTTTGGGTAGATTTCATTAGGTTCAAATTAGGTGCCTGAGGGAGTAGAAGAGGGGTCTCTAAACAAGAGTTAGGCTTATAAGAAAGAGTAAGGGAAACTTTACTGTTAGGCAGTATATGATCCGAAATTACTGATTTAGTCAGTGACAAAAGTGAGTCCAAAATATAATCTGAATTGTGTCTTTCCATAAGATATCAAATAGAGGATAAAACTCTTTCCAGGCAAAACTAGGATTCAGACATCATTATTTTATCATCAGGCTCCTTATTTGAAGGGTCAGAACCCAGAGGCAAATCAGGAGTGATAGATGCTCTTGAGCTTATTCAGTCCGCTCCACCAGGCGTACTACTGAAGAGTTGCATTTTAGTAGAAGGACCGGGAAGATGATCCTGAGAGTTTGAAAGGTATGAGATATTAAAGGTACGAGGCTTAGGTGATTGTGGAACCCTCGAGGAGTGATTTAAATTAATATTTATGTCAGGGAGTGTAAAATCCTCCAATACAAGGCTTTCCACTCTAAACTCAGAACATGAATCAATAATGTTCTGAGACACGCTATTTTCAGTAGAATAAATAGTATAAATTTCACGTGGAAAACCTTCCACTCTGATTTCAGGACTTACTGCATCTCTTGCCCCAGTCATTCTAATTCCAGCAGAAGGAACGGTAGCCAGAGGTATAGTTACCACTTTTCCTTTTACCTTTTGGAATAGAGATTTAGTCTTGGGCTCCATATTTGCCTCCTTATTTTGACTTATCTCTTTTTTTGAGAAAAATGTGGAAATAGCATTAAATCCTTTTAAAGTATTTATCTGTACTGACTTATTCCTCAGAGGGTCGGCCATGTATTTTTTGCACGCTCATGTAAGCACCAATTTTCCTGAACGCAGTTTTTTTGCAGTCATGACTCTGAATGAGACTCAAATTGAATCTTGGGAGAAGGTTAAGGCCTCGACAATCATCAGATACGGTTGTCCGGATTCCACTGGATGCTACTGTGCCAAACTGCTAGGCTTCTCCGGGGTGGTCCTATATCCCATAACTCTCCTATACCTCCTAGGGGAGACTTTCTATTTCAGCCCACTATGGCCACTACCACCAGTAGTCTTACAACAAAGGCGGGCAAGTCTAGAGGCCCCCACTCCAAGTGCCTACTAGAAAGGGAAGACTTGGAGGGTCCAGATTTCAACTCAGGGCGTGGGTGCGGCTTCCACCTCTCGCGACCTCAACCTAGCCATTGGAACACGAAATATAAGGCTCAATGTAGGTTCTGGACCAATGATTCAAGGAAAAGTTAGATTAACAGAATTAGCAACTTATTTGAGCTTACATTAATCAGCTCCCAAACGTGTGTAAATCATGAAAATAAATGTGCAGAAAAGCCACTAAGTATTATTACAATATATTTATTTAGTCATTTAAAGGAACAATCATTAGAGGGTCAAGTATGTCAAGTAAAATGTCACACGTTCGGATCTGTATATCACATTCCATGAATGGTTTGGGCACCACTACCAGGGTCTATATCTATTGAATAGCGGGAATTGTCCTTAGCTGGCCCTTGCCACGTTATGGGTGAGTTGCTATAGACAGTCCTTGTGTACTTTTAGCGTACAATCCTTATGGACCCTTGACAACAACTATTGTTATTATTATTGAATTGCAGGCATTGGTGTAACCAGGTTTTGGACTCCAATTGAGCATTGCAAGAGTGATGAGGTGGGTTTAATACATTACTCACGCCATTTGATGTGCAGACACCATGCCTGGGCAACCTATTAGGTCCCGATTCTAAGTTCCTTGTTTTTATTCTGTAGGGTCACTTCACCCGTCCCCTTGTCCAGAGGAAGATCCGCATAGCTAAGGTATTAAAGTCCGTCTTTTGCTGATAAGTCGGATCGAAACGTCAACGCTACCCCCTACCCCCTACCGCACCTGGACCAATTTCCCCTTCCCCATTACCCCTGTTTACAGCCTTAAGGAAACTCTCCATACAAATTCAAATGAATAATGTGCATGTGGTCAGGTTGCATCTAACTGTTTATTGATTATCAGTTTTGTGCAATCTTGCAAATATATGCCCGTTACTTTTCTACACACTTTGAGCTCTCTTGACTCCTATATATACACTTGAGCACTCCTTCTTACACATTTCCTAGAACATTTTCCTACCTTCTTGACCCCATTGTTTATAATGGCAATGCAGGTTCTGGGCAAACGCTCACCGCCAGACGAAAAAAAAAAGGAAGAGCAGAAAGCTGCGAAGTAGGAAAGGGTGGGCAGGGAGACGGGTACTACCCGGTCGTACCGGCTCGCAAGTCACACCGGCCTAACACCGGCTGCCTCCACGAGAACAGGCTATACCGCAGCGCCGACCTCCAACACTGCAACTGGTGCTGGTGCTGTAGATATTCACACATACCACACCATTAACATTCCCTGTTCTGAAACAAGGTGGAAAACTGGAGTAACAGAACCCACACTCCTGCAGCTGTAAGAAGAAAGGGGGCGGAGGCCGTGGTTTCCTACCGAGTTTACACTTTAAGTTGAGTGCTCTGTCTGGTCCTGGACTGCCGATGCACACACCGCTCACTATAAGGCGTTCATCATTCACCGCCCTCTGGTTAATTCTTCAGGGACTCCGGGCCACAGCACTCACCACATGCTGAGCGTAACTCTCTGCTATTCACTGCTAACAAGCCACCGCTGAGCACAGGCAGGGGGTCAGCAGGGAGAGCCACAACCACCGCGGTGGGGCCACTGTCACCTGCGACCCGGAGCGTGAAGAGGTCAAGAGCCTGCATCAGTATCGGGAGCTCCGAACTGCTCACCGCCGCCGCTCTCAGAGTTGACAGCCCCACCCCTTGCGTGTGACTTCAAAAGCTGCTTTCCACTAAACTTGAGAACTGCCCAAAGTTCTCTGCTTCTTTTTTGCCTAATTTATGCGTCACTCTATGCCTGAAAGGGCATTGTTTTGACTTATACTGGGTGCTCTCTTGTGTCTGGACAAAGCTAAACCTCTCTGAAAGGCTCTAATGAGAGCGAAACACTGTGTCAGGGGTTGCTTTTACTCATTTCAGGTTGGCTTGGTTGGTATTCAAAGCTGTAATACTCTGCCTGGAGTGGAAAATGGCTTTTGTCGTCTTACAGCTCGGCTTTGACAGCACTGTGCTAGTCCTCCGCTTAAAGACTTTGCTGAAGAAATGGCAAAAGACTTTTTACCTTTCTATCTCGGTGTGGATGGCACTGTGCTAATCCTATGCTTAATGAATTTGATAGAAAAGCAGACATTTGAGGTGAGCAGATCTAGAGTGTAGCTGATGTTGAGAGCGCTCTATACAGGAGATGCTTTCCACCTAAATTTGAGAACTACTTAGAGTTCTATACTTCATATATATATTTATATTCAAAGAAAAAAACATAGGTTTCAGCGGTGTTATAGTAAGCTGGCCATTTCACTTGTACAAAACCATAGAAATTCCTCTGTTATAGTTAGTTCTGCTAACTATAACTTGCACGCCCGCAATGCACTGCTGATGATGTCACATATTGCATCCTTCATGACATGGTCAGTGACATCACTGATGACATCACTGATGATATCTCAAATGACATCACTGATGACATCACATTTCTGAAAATTGCAACAAAAAAAATTAAAACATTCAAACTGAAATATTGATTAATTTTTTTTGTTTTCATTTTTCATTTTTTATTTGAATATTTTAATATTAATTTCTATTAAAAAAAATCCAACTTTTTTCGAAGTCTCGCACTCAAACGTACACATCACGATGGGTGCACGGATTCTAGCTGCCACTTTAGAAAAGTTGTGAAGGATCCGCGTACTGCGTGTTTTTCAATTACATCATATACATTTAATATTACGTGATGTGCGCAATTAGTATGCAACCAGTCCGCGACTCCTACTCCGGCGCATTCATGACAGATGCGCATTACGGTACGAGATGCTTGCGCGGTGGCGGGTCCCACGCGACGTCAGATACATGCAGGGACGCGCTGGGTGCCCAACTACTGCAAAAAAAAATTATGTTCCAAAATGATATGTATGTGTCTTTAATATACATATTAGGGCAAGAGATTATCTAAGATATTCATAAAAATAATATAATTGTACTTATAATAAACTTATCTTATTTTTAATATATTTTCGCGAAGTTGGGTGCATGCATCGTGAGCGCAGAGAACCAGGTCAGCAGAGCTGCTGTAGAGCCAGAGAAACCAGGTCAGCAGAGCTGCTCTACAGCCAGAGACCCAGGTCAGCAGAGCTGCTTTAGAGTCAGAGAACCAGGTCAGCAGAGCTCTTTAGAGGGAGAGAACCAGGTCAGCAGAGCTGCTTTAGAGCCAGAGAACCAGGTCAGCAGAGCTGCTTTAGAGCCATAGAACCAGGTCAGCAGAGCTGCTTTACAGCCAGAGAACCAGGTCAGCAGAGCTGCTCTAGAGCCAGAGAAACAGGTCAGCAGAGCTGCTTTACAGCCAGAGAACCAGGTCAGCAGAGCTGCTCTAGAGCCAGAGAACCTGGTCAGCAGAGTTGCTGTAGAGCCAGAGAAACCAGGTCAGCAGAGCTGCTTTAGAGGGAGAGAACCAGGTCAGCAGAGCTGCTCTAGAGGCCGAAAACCAGGTCAGCAGAGCTGCTGTAGAGCCAGAGAAACCAGGTCAGCAGAGCTGCTTTAGAGGGAGAGAACCAGGTCAGCAGAGCTGCTTTAGAGCCAGAGAACCAGGTCAGCAGAGCTGCTCTAGAGGCAGAGAACCAGGTCAGCAGAACTGCTTTAGAGTCAGAGAACCAGGTCAGCAGAGCTCTTTAGAGGGAGAGAACCAGGTCAGCAGAGCTGCTTTAGAGCCAGAGAACCAGGTCAGCAGAGCTGCTTTAGAGCCATAGAACCAGGTCAGCAGAGCTGCTTTACAGCCAGAGAACCAGGTCAGCAGAGCTGCTCTAGAGCCAGAGAAACCAGGTCAGCAGAGCTGCTTTACAGCCAGAGAACCAGGTCAGCAGAGCTGCTCTAGAGCCAGAGAACCTGGTCAGCAGAGTCGCTTTAGAGCCATAGAACCAGGTCAGCAGAGCTGCTCTAGAGCCAGAGAACCAGGAGGTCAGCAGAGCTGCTTTAGAGCCATAGAACCAGGTCAGCAGAGCTGCTTTAGAGCCAGAGAACCAGTTCAGCAGAGCTGCTCTAGAGCCTAAGAACCACGTCAGTAGAGCTGCTCTAAAGCCAGAGAACCAGGTCAGCAGAGCTGCTGTAGAGCTAGAGAAACCAGGTCAGTAGAGCTGCTTTAGAGCCAGAGAACCAGGTCACCAGAGCTGCTTTAGAGGGAGAGAACCAGGTCAGCAGAGCTGCTTTAGAGCCAAGGGAACAAATCAACAGAGCTGCTCTAGAGCCAGAGAACCAGGTCAGCAGAACTGCTTTAGAGCCATAGAACCGGGTCAGCAGAGCTGCTTTAGAGCCAGAGAACCAGGTCAGCAGAGCTGATGTAGAGCCAGAGAACAAGATCAGCAGAGCTGCTCTAGAGCCTAAGAATTAGGTCAGCAGAGCTGCTCTAGAGCGAGAGAACCAGGTGAGCAGAGCTGCTGTAGAGCCAGAGAAACCAGGTCAGCAGAGCTGCTTTAGAGGGAGAGAATCAAGTCAGCAGAGCTGCTTTAGAGCCAGAGAACCAGGCCAGCAGAGCTGCTTTAGAGCCAGAGAACCAGGTCAGCAGAGCTGCTCTAGAGCCAGAGAACCAAGTCAGCAGAGCTGCTTTAGAGCCAGAGAACCAGGTCAGCAGATCTGCTCTATAGCATAAGAAAAAGGTCAGCAGAGCTGCTCTAGAGCCAAAGAACCAGGTCAGAAGACCTGCTGTAGAGCCAGAGAAACCAGGTCAGCAGAGCTGCTTTAGAGGGAGAGAACCAGGTCAGCAGAGCTGCTTTAGAGCCAGAGAACCAGATCAGCAGATCTGCTTTAGAGCCAGAGAACCAGGTCAGCAGAGCTGCTCTAGCTCACACTGACTGACTGACACTGAATGACTGACACTGACTGATTGACACTGACTGACACTGATTGACTGCCACCGACACTGACTGACACTGACACTGATTGACTGACACTGACTGACTGACACTGACTGACACTGATTGACTGACACTGACTGACTGGCTGACACTGACTGACACTGATTGACTGACACTGACTGACTGACACTCACTGACACTGATTGACTGACATTGACTGACACTAACTGACTGACTGACACTGACTGACTGACTGACACTGACTGACACAGACTGACACTGACTGACTACTCTCTAGTACTCTCTACTACTCTCTACTACTACTCTCTACTACTCACTCGCTAGTACTCACTCTCTACTACTCTCTACTACTCCATCTACTACTCTCTACCACTCACTCTCTACTACTCTACTACTCACTCTCTACTACTCTCTCTCTCTACTACTCTTTCTCTACTACTCACTCTCTTCTACTCACTCTACTACTCTCTACTACTCACTCTTTACTACTCACTCTCTCCTACTCGCACTCTACTACTCTCTACTACTCACTCTCCACTACTCACTCTCTACTACTCACTCTCTACTACTCTCTCCTACTCGCTCTCTACTACTCACTCTCTAGTAATCTACTACTCTCTACTACTCTCTCTACTACTCACTCTCTACTACTCACTTTCTACTTCTCTCTAGTACTCACTCTACTACTCTCTACTTCTCCCTACCACTCACTCTCTACTACTCTACTACTCACTCTCTACTATTCTCTCTCTACTACTCACTCTATTAATCTCTACTACTCACTCTCTACTGCTCTCTCTCTACTACTCACTCTTTACTACTCACTCTCTCCTACTCACTCTCTCCTACTCGTTCTCTACTACTCTCTACTACTCACTCTCCACTACTCACTCTCTGCTCCTCGCTCTCAACTACTCTCTACTACTCACTCTACTACTCACTCTCTACTACTCTACTACTCTCTACTACTCTCTCTACATCTCACTCTCTACTACTCTCTCTACATCTCACTCTCTACTACTCTCTCTACAACTCACTCTCTACTACTATCTGCTACTCACACTCTACTACACACTCTTTACTACTTGCTCTCTACTACTCTCTACTGCTCTCTACTACTCACTCTACTACTCACTCTGTGCTACACTCTACTACTCACTCTCTACTACTCCACTACTCTCTACTATTCACTCTCTACTACTCACTCTCTACTACCCTACTACTCTCTACTACTCGCTCTCTACTACTCACTGTTTACTACTCACTTTCTACTACTCACTTTCTACTACTCACTCTCTACAACTCTCTACTACTCACTCTCTACTACTCTCTACTACTCACTCTCTATGACTGTCTCTCTACTACTCTTTACTACTCACTCTCTACTACTCACGCTCTACTACTCACTCTACTACTCAGTCTCTACTACTCAGTCTCTACTACTCTCTCTCTACTACTCTCTACTACTCACTCTACTACTCACTCTCTACTACTCTCTACTACTGTCTCTCTGCTACTCACTCTCTACTACTTAATCTCGACTACTCACTCTCTACTACTCTCTACTACTCAATATACTACTCTCTACTGCTCTCTACCACTCACTCTCTACTACTCTACTACTCACTCTCTACTACTCACTCTCTACTACTCTATACTACTCTCTACTACTCACTCTCTTCTACTCACTCTACTACTCTCTACTACTCACTCTCTATTACTCTCTCTCTACTACTCACTCTACTATTCACTCTCTACTACTCACTATCTACTACTCACACTCTACTACTTGCTCTCTACTACTTTCTACTACTCACTCTCTACTACTCACTCTCTACTACTCTCTACTACTCACTCTCTACTACTCACTCTTTAGTACTCTACTACTCTCTCTACTACTCACTCTCTACTACTCACGCTCTACTGCTCTCTACTACTTTCTCTACTATTCACTCTCTACTACTCTCTAGTACTCACTCTACTACTCTATACTTCTTCCTACCACTCACTCTCTACTACTCTACTACTCACTCTCTACTACTCACTCTACTACTCTCTACTACTTACTCTCTACTGCTCTCTCTCTACTACTTTTTACTACTCACTCTCTACTACTCACTCTCTCCTACTAACTCTCTACTACTCGCTTTCTACTACTCTCTACTACTCACTCTCCACTACTCACTCTCTACTACTCGCTCTCAACTACTCTCTACTACTCACTCTACTACTCACTCGCTACTACTCTACTACTCTCTACTACTCTCTCTACTTCTCACTCTCTACTAATCTCTCTACTACTCACTCTCTACTACTCTCACCTACTCACACTCTACTACACACTCTCTGCTACTTTCTCTCTACTACTCGCTCTCTACTACTCTCTACTACTCACTCTACTACTCGCTCTCTACTACTCTCTACAACTCACTTTACTACTCACTCTCTACTACTCTCTACTACTCTCTACTACTCACTCTACTACCCACTCTCTACTAGTCTCTACTACTCAGTCTCTACTACTCCACCTCTCTCTACTACTCACTCTCTACTACTCACTCTCTACTACTCTACTACTCTCTACTACTCTCTCTCTACTACTCACTGTCTACTACTCACTTTCTACTACTCTCTACAACTCACTCTCTACTACTCACTCCCTACTACTCTCTCTGTACTACTCTCTACTACTCACTCTACTACTCACTCTCTACTACTCTCTACTACTCTCTCTCTGCTACTCACTCTCTACTATTCACTCTCTACTACTCACTCTCTACTATTCTCCACTACTCACTCTCTACTACTCTCTTCTACTCACTCTACTACTCATTCTCTACAACTCTCTACTACCCTCTACTACTCACCCTCTCCTACTCACTCTCTACTACTCACTCTCTACTACTCACTCTCTACTACTCTACTACTCTCTACTACTCTCTCTACTACTCACTCTCTACTACTCAAGCTCTACTACTCTACTACTCTCTACTACTTTCTCTACTATTCACTCTCTACTACTCTCTAGTACTCACTCTACTACTCTATACTTCTTCCTACCACTCACTCTCTACTACTGTACTACTCACTCTCTACTATTCTCTCTCTAGTACTCACTCTTTACTACTCACTCTTCTACTCTCTACAACTTACTCTCTACTACTCTCTTTCTACTACTCTTTACTACTCACTCTCTACTACTCACTCTCTCCTACTAACTCTCTACTACTCGCTTTCTGCTACTCTCTACTACTCACTCTCCACTACTCACTCTCTACTACTTGCTCTCAACTACTCTCTACTACTCACTCTACTACTCACTCTCTACTACTCTACTACTCTCTACTACTCTCTCTACTTCTCACTCTGTACTACTCTCTCTACTACTCACTCTCTACTATTCTCACCTACTCACACTCTACTACACACTCTCTGCTACTTGCTCTCTACTACTCGCTCTCTACTACTCTCTACTACTCACTCTACTACTCGCTCTCTACTACTCTCTGCTACTCACTTTACTACTCACTGTCTACTACTCTCTACTACTCTCTACTACTCACTCTACTACCCACTCTCTACTAGTCTCTACTACTCAGTCTCTACTACTCACTCTCTACTACTCTACTACTCTCTACTACTCTCTCTCTACTACTCACTGTCTACTACTCACTTTCTACTACTCTCTACAACTCACTCTCTACAACTCTCTACTGCTCACTCTCTACTACTCTCTACTACTCACTCTCTACTACTCACTCCCTACTACTCTCTCTGTACTACTCTCTACTACTCACTCTACTACTCACTCTCTACTACTCTCTACTACTCTCTCTCTGCTACTCACTCTCTACTATTCACTCTCTACTACTCACGCTCTACTATTCTCTACTACTCACTCTCTACTACTATCTTCTACTCACTCTACTACTCACTCTCTACAACTCTCTACTACCCTTTACTACTCACTCTCTACTACTCACTCTCTATTACTCACTCTCTACTACTCACTCTCTACTACTCACTCTACTACTCTCTACTACTCACTCTCTACTTTCTACCTCTCTACCTCTCTCTACCTCTCTCTCTACTACTCTCTACCTCTCTATACCTCTACCTCTCTACCCCTCTACCTCTCTACCTCTACATCTTTACCTCTACACCTCTACCTCTACACCTCTACCTCTCTACCTTTCTCCACCTCTCTCTACACACACACATATGCACATATATATATGCATATATATGCATATGCATTTATATATATGTGTGTATATATATATATATACATTCACTGAAAAAACCATGGGTTTCACTCACGTTATAGTTAGGAATTAGCATTTAAAAAACCTTGCAAATTCACTGAAAAAAACACGGGTTTCACACACGTTATAGTTAGGAATTAGCATTTAAAAAACCTTAGAAATTCAATGAAAAAACCAAAGGTTTCACACATGTTATAGTTAGCTGGACATTTCACTCGTAAAAAACCATTGAAATTCCCCCGTTATAGTTAGTTCAGCTAACTATAACTCGCGCACCCGCAATGCACTACTGATGACGTCACATATTACATCACTCATGACATGGTCAGTGACATCACTCATGACATCACTGATGACATCTCAAATGACATCACTGATGACATCATCCAGTGAATGTGTGTTTTTCTGAAAATTAAATATGTTTAATATTTGTATATCTCAAGGTCGATGGAAGAATAAATGAGTATATAAGTGTCTAAATTGATGATTTGTTTTTGAAAAATTGATTGTATTACTGACTGATTAATTGTATCTTTTTGAATACATGGCTAAGTGAGTAATGTTTAAATGTGTAAATACCTGTATCAGTCTCTCACTTTGTGTATAAGTGTCTGCATGGGTTGGTGAGTAGCTACATGGGTGTTTAAATAGGTTATTATTTGGTTTTTTGAGTCTCAGTATGAGTGTCTGAGTGTCTGCATGGTGCGGTGGGGGGTATTACGTAGTGCATAGATGCATGAATGAGTGACTCACTGTTTGTATGTGTTGAAGACAGCATGTGTGCAGGACTGTATGGGTAGATGAGTGTGTGCATGGGTGTGTTAGTGAGTAAATGACTGTCTCAATAGTGTCTTCATAAGTAACTACATATGTTTTAAACTAGTATATGTGACTATTGGTGTTTATAAGTGAGTATATGTGAGAGTGAGAGATTGGAAGAGTTCCTGTATGAATAAGTATGTGTTTCTATAAGTGATTGTTTAAAAGACTAAGTATGTGTAAGTTTCTGTAAAAGTAAGTGTGGTGGTGTGTGTATAACTGTATATGCAAGTAAATGGATGTTTGATTCTTTATTAGCATGAGTGACTATGTGTGAGTAACTCTATGGATGAGTGGCATTGTGTTACAGGATGTTTAGGTGTATGAGTACATATGATGTGTGAGTACATGTATGAGTGACTGTATAGGACTGTTGGTGGATGAGTGGATGTGTATGTGTATCTTAGAATTACTGAATAGGTTGTTGTAACTGGTATTGGTATGTCCATTTTTTTGAAAATGTCAGTCTCTTTTTTTGAATGTTTGTATCAAAGGTTATATTAGGGTGAGAGGAGGTCTACCACTCTGTCACAAGGATGATGTCATCAGTGATGTCATTTGAGATGTCATCAGTGATGTCATGAGTGATGTCACTGACCATGTCATGAGTGATGTAATATGTGACGTCATCAGTAGTGCATTGCGGGCGCGCGAGTTATAGTTAGCTGAACTAACTATAACGGGGGAATTTCAATGGTTTTTTACGAGTGAAATGTCCAGCTAACTATAACATGTGTGAAACCTTTGGTTTTTTCATTGAATTTCTAAGGTTTTTTAAATGCTAATTCTTAACTATAACGTGTGTGAAACCCATGGTTTTTTCAGTGAATTTGCAAGGTTTTTTAAATGCTAATTCCTAACTATAACGTGAGTGAAACCCATGGTTTTTTCAGTGAATTTGCAAGGTTTTTTAAATGCTAATTTTTTTTTTTTCTTCTTTTTTTTTTTACATATTTTTATTTTAATTGTCTATCCTTTTTTAAAGACTATGGTTACATTTTAAAAATTCTACAATATGTTTTTATTTTACCATTTTTTAAAAATAAACAGGTAAAATTTATTAGTATTACATATTTTTTTTTTTCCCTTTTTTTTTTTTTTTTTTACCGTGCGCGTACGGTAAGCGCACGTCTTGCTGTAATTACGTTAGATTTCTACGCTGTTTGCGTTCATTTACGCAATTTGCGTAGACGCACGTCACGCGTGCACAGCGCGTAACGCGTACGCTGCACGCGCACGTTACGCGGAAGTGAAGGGGCGTGCCTGTTTTGCGCATGCGCGCGTGCGCGTGTCTTTTTTACGCGCATGTGTACTTTTGCCGTAAGCGCACCGTAAGCGCACCGTAAGCGTACGGTGGGTCATGTGATCATGAAACACAACTTTTGATTGGTTGAAACTACTTTCAGTTCTAGAACTCTCCTACACCACACCCATTCCCCTCATTTCTGCTTGTGATCCCTTAGGAGAAGGAGCTGGGTTGTCTTTGTGATACGATGGCAGAACAGCAGAGCCCTTCTGAGAGTGAGGCTAGCAGCACTACCTTGAGGCAGAGAGCGAGGAAACAAAAGACCTCTTTCATATGGGAGTATTTTTCTTTTCCAGAGGGCCAGCAAAAGGTAAATGCACCCTTAGTGACTTGTAAGCTGTGTGGCCGTGTACTTTCAAGAGGGAATCCCGACAGGAAGTATTCCTTCGGGAATCACACCATGTTGAGACACCTTAAGGATGTACACAGAAGGACACATGCTCGACTTACTGAAGGTAACCCTTCAGTAAATCAACCAAGCACATCCACAGCAGCTCAGCCTGGACCATCATCTGCAGTGCCGAGTCCTTCTTCTGCAGGTCAGGTGAGCCCTTCATCTGTGGGGGGAGCATCTCCTTTTTCTTCTCCTCAGGAAATTAACCCTCGGTTTCTGAGGGTTGAAATACGGTGCGCCACTTGTCATGATCTAATTTGTTATAGGGAGACCAGTATTTCCCTAGTGAACAATAAAATAGATCAGCACACTTGTCGTACCGTCTAATATTCCCATTCTTTCTTTCCTCTGTCCCTGCATGAACACAACGGCTCTTTTAAGAGCCAACCTTACCTTTCATCTATTTTTTATATATGTTTTTAAAACTTTTTTTTGTTTTTTTTTTTGCCGTACGCGTACGGTACGCGTAAATATTTTTTTTTTTATAAAAAAACACTAAAAATCAATTATCACATTACAAGGTCCTTGAGAGACTACAATGAAAAACTGAAAATGTGATTGTGGAGAAGTGGAAAAAAGGGACCATGATATTTTTGACTTACCATACCCACTCAAAAAAATATTTATTCATTTAAATTTTTTTTTAATTGCTTTAAAAATGGTTCTAGTTTTCGAAAATGTTCTATCTCAATCTGAAAAAAAAGAAAAAGTATTAATATTTAATAAAACATTTTATAATACAGTACACATATTTACATATTTTTCAAAAAAAAATGTTGCCTTTTTTTTGCTGTTTTCAGAATATATTGCATTTCACTATAAATTGTGAAAGCAATTGCATTCATCATTTAACAGCGGGCAAAAAAAAAATAACAATCTCAAAGATTGTATAAAAAAAGCCCAGAATCTCTTTTAACTTAAACATAACATTATAGAAATGCATAATATTCTAAAAAAAATATCAACTAATATCAATACTTATTTCTTTAAAATATCGTCTGACATTTTTGTTTCAGAAGTATAATCACAAAAATATACCTCAAATAACTCCACAATACATCTGGTTCCATTTCCTTTAGGCCAAATAGTAATTTTAAAATTGTTTTTTGATTAAATTTCCAATGTTAATCCAATAAAAATCTAAAGTTTAAATTGTACAGATCTCACCGATTCTCTGTAACATTTTGGTTTCCGAAAGATTTATTAATAATTAAATAAGTCCACAATAGAATTGTTTACCTTTCCACATGGCCAAATAGTAATTTTAAAAATCTTTTTTGAATAAATTTCCAATGGCAATCCAATAACATTCCAAAATTTAAATTGTGCAGATGTTACCGATTTTGTCTAAATTTTTGGTTTTCCAAAGTTTCATTAAAAATTTAAAAAGTCCACATTACAATTGGTTACCTTTCCATTAGGCCAAATGGTAATATGTAAAATCATTTTTTTTTTAAATTCCACTGGTAATCCAATAAAATGGTAAAATTGTTTTGTCCAGATGTTGCCAAATCTCTCTAAAATTTAGGTTTCAGGAAGATTAGATAGGAATTTGCTAAATCAAAAGGCAAACGTTGCTTAAAAATCAATTGGGAATCATTACACAGTGTCCAGCCTTTTTCACATTTAAGATAAACTGTGTAATGTCCAGAAGTTACAGTAGGTCCATCATGGAAAATTATTGCAACTGTTACAAAAGTTTTTCCTGAAATTGATAATTGCTGTCCTGTAAACTTCTTTATTAAAGTATCTAATTTTGAACCATCAGCTTTACAGCGTTGCATCATTAAAATTACATACTGTCCGTATTCCTTTAAAATTAGCGTTGAAAACATGTCAGATTGACACTCACTGCATTCCATGCTATGATTAGCATCTTTAACTAATTTAGCAAAAGTGACTGTTTTACTTTCTGGCAATGTTAAATAAATAAACCTTTCAGAATCAACATTAGAGCCACATATATTATAACAGTTTTCACAACTATGTTCCCATTTATAAGAGAGACCAAATACATTTTTAATGGGAACCCCTTCTTCTTCCAGTACCTGAAGAAAAAACATCAAGAATTCCTGTGCGTCTTGCTGTACATTTTGAGAAAACTGTGTTCGTCCTGATCATACATCTAAAAGTTTTCTAATTTCAGTGGCACTTTCTATTTGAGTTTTATCATTACTCAGCTTTTGAAAAAGGAGACTCAACTCAGAACAGAATCTTTTTCCCTGATTTACTATTATCTGCTCTTGCACACTTTCCAGATAAAATGCAACATTCAGCACTACATTAGCGTAGCAGTTGACACCAGAGCTATTTTCAAAATGACATCCTACAACCTGTTCTTCATTTTCCTTTTTCTTTTTGCTTGCAATTACATCACTCCTCTTTTTTTTCCTCCTCTCTACATCTTCATTACAGATATTCTCATTTCTCCTTTTACGAGAAACTACACGTTTCTCCAACACAGGATACTGACCTAAATGAGGAGCATAGCTTCTTCTTAATCTATTATACTCCTTTACACAATTTGCATCAGCACTAACTTTTGAGTCATCAAAGTCTATCATGAATAAACCTGATAATGTTTTCACTCGTGACAAAGCAACATATGCCATACCTTCTTTGAACACAGTTGAACCAATGTTCACAAATGCACAATCTACAGTCAATCCTTGAGACTTGTGAATAGTTACAGCATATGCTAGAGAAAACGGAAACTGCTTCCTACGTACATATAAATCTTTCACAAGCATGAAACGAACTGAACAACGACAAATGTCTTTAACTTCTTCTATCTGATCAAATTTTATTTTTAAACATTCAATTCCATCTTTTTTCTGATAATTAATAAAACCCACAACTCTTCCCATAGCTCCATTAACTAAACCTTTTTCAACATCCAAATTTCTCCTTAAAAATACTCTACAGTTCATGCAAACATATAGATTTTTTTCTAATCCAGCTGTTTTGGAAATGTTCTTCTCTAGTGAATCCAATTTATTTTTCAGTGTGCCTGTTAATGTGACAGTAATTCTTCCATCCTCAATTTTGTCCACTGCTTCCAATTTCCTGATATCTTCCTTTTCCATTTTTTAAAAGCTCCTCATTGAATATTGAGCATTCACGTGGAGTTGGCATTAAGCAGATGACACTTTTCTTTTCTGCAATGTTCTTGTATATCTTCTCTGCAACTATTTCTTCCTTTGGAAATAAATTATGTAGCATCCGACTCTGTAATGCTTTTTTGCCAGCTTCAGTGAGTAGTCCAATTCTGATATCTTTCAGAATACTTCCATATTCTTCATCGTTTGCTTGCCTCATATTAGTAGTAAGTTCCTTGTACTCAAAGAAGGACCAAATATTTGCATTACCGATGCTTCCCAATGACTTCTTTGTGTCTTCATGTGTCACAGTATTAAACACTGGTTGTCCTTTAACTGGAGTAAGTTGCAAAAGATCTCCAAAAACTATGACGTGTTTTCCTCCAAATAACACGTCATAGTCTGTCTTCAGAATTTGCTGCATTCTTAAATGCACAAAGGCAAGCATTAAGTTTGATACCATGCTCACCTCATCAATAATGAGAACTTGCATCTTCTTCAATACTCTTGAAACTTCCAAGCATGCTTCTCCAGTTAGCTTGTTGTATTGTATTTTGTTCTCATGCTCCACTGGTAACATTAGCAAACGATGTAAAGTGATTCCTTTTATGTTATATGCTGCTAACCCAGTTGGAGCAGTAACCACACAAGACAAAGTAGAATCCGTTTTTTGCTGTAGGTAGCTTCTGATGACTTTTATAAGGAAACTTTTTCCAGTTCCAGCTTGTCCGCTTACATACATCCTGATTGGATGAAATGATGTGCATGAGCACTCTTTTTTTTCATGTAGAAATCCGTGATCAATTTTGTTTCTGATCTCTTCATAAATTTGTTGCTGCTCTTCGTTCAGTTGTCTTTCCAAATTTTGTAAGTCTATAAATTCTTCTTGAGCTTGATTCATAGCTGTTTCCACTTCATTTATGGCTATTGATGCTTCATTTTCAACGATTGGTTGTCCTAGGGGATCTTGACTGAGTGTTCCTGAACTTTGGCTGTCCTGAGAACTGTCTCTAGCTATTTCTGCTGCAATTGTAGTTTCCTGTTCAATTTCTTCATTTAACATTTGCAGATAAGTTGAGAATGTACTGCATTGTATGCTGTCTTTGCAAGCATTAAAAGAATCTTCATAGCTTTGAAATTCTCCCAGTAGTTCATCCTCTGTACGCCATGGTTTAAACAGCTGTAAAAGAGCCAAGTAGTAAAATTCCTTTTTGTCAGTAGTGTCGCAACTCAGCTTCCTGTGATTTATCAAACTTCCTTTTGTTTGCTTCACCAAACATCCTTCCTCACCAATGACTTTATATTTTCCATTGTTGATGTCTTCTGTGGCTTTCCGTGAATAAATGTAGTTCTGCAGCACTTCATAGAGACACATGTTCTCCAGATGATGACTTCTCTTGGGATAATATGTGTCCAACATGTTTGATTTCAAAATATCTGTACTTTCTGGGTCATTCTCGGCCAAATATTCAATTTCTCCAACAGATTTCAGTACCCGATTTCTAATTGCTGCAAGGCCTAAACTTGCCCAAATTATTCTTCTTGATTTCGAGTTGAGACTTGCAGAAGATAACCTATCTGAACATTCGTAGGATCCAATTTCTCGATGCGATAACATCTTCAAACTGAAACTGTACAGCTTCTTACTGACAGTCTTCTCGTGAGAAATCTCTTCCCACATTTCCTTCAATTCTGTTTTTTCTGATTTCGTAATGTAAGACGTTACATATTGAGCAATGGAATTGTCAGCTATATACTGTATATCCATGTTAGCATTCCACATGGATAAAATGACTGGGTTGTAGTCATTTGTATTTTTTGATTCTTCTTTTCTTTTAAGGTTGTAGGTATTCTTAGGTGATTTTCTTGTAATAGTATGTCGCACAGCTGACATAAAACTGTTGACTCTTCCATTTGAAAGAACAGGTCTAGGAAATCCAAATCGACATTTAGTGTAGTATTTATCTTTGCTCTTGTATTTCCGTCGACAGTATTTTCCACACCGATGACTTTGGAAACGTAAAACTTGCTCCTTTAACTTTTTATCTTCTGTGCTTTTTGGTATAGCACATGTTGCATATTCTTCAATGTAAGATAACACTGCTTCATCAGCATCTGTTCCAAACTTTGGGGCATCCTTGATCCACAACAGCATATGAATATGAGGAGCACCTCTTGCCTGGTACTCTTTTCTCCAAAAGAAATCCACTACTTCTCCTAGAGGTGGATTATTTTTATTGCAGATGAACGACATCATAGCCTCAAATCTATGATTGAAATATCTGCAAACATTAACCGGATCCAATGAGCACAGTTCTCCTGCTGTCTTGTATTCGATGTTTTTAATGTTTGAATTTGCCTCTCGTAGAAAATCCAGTAAATCATCCCAAGCGTACTCAGCACAGCTTAGGGTAACGAACCATGTTGGTGTTCCTAAATTCCGTAACATGCATTTTAATTCACCATGACGTCGGTACCAATATTCATTTGTCCCACGCTGACAAGCCATCAGATTGATCAGTTGTGTTTCCAAATGATCATCTCGGTGCTGCACTTTCTCCATAAAATCCTTAGCAGACACATTTTGTAAATGTACTCCACTTTTTAAAATGTGATTTACTGCATAAGACAGTGCAGACAAGTCGCTTTCAAATAAAAGATGGAACAAATAAGGAATACTTTGTCGAAATCTGGGATCTTCAGCATATAGTCTTGTAGTCCGATACTCAGAAGCTGGAATCTGTTCCGGACGTTCATCGTATCGTCCTCCTTTTCCTGTAGGAAACAGCTGGGGAAAACATCGAGCTTCCAAGCTCTCCTCCCATACACTCACGGGAGTTCCTTTTGCTTTCTTCATCTGAAACAGATCAATATTGTCTCCCATAACTTCTTTTGAATGAAGAGGATGTATGCTAAAATGTTCATAAATTTCTATTTCCTTTGACTTGTCCACTTTTTCAATTTGTCCAGTTGGTGTTTCTGTGTCTTCTTGTAAATCTTCTTCTTCTTCTTCTTCTATATAAATTGATTCATACAATTTGTTATTCCTTTTCAAATACAAATTTGCTCTTTGTACTTTCCGTACATCTACCAGCTCCTGCCAAATCTTCTTATTCTTTGTAGGTACACCATTAACCAGAATAATTAATGGTTCAGTTTCCAAAGTATCCGCATCAATAGTTTCCATATTTTTTTTCAAATCCAAGGGCAAATACAATACACCACTCTACCTTTTAAACCTCTCAGGAAATCTGAAGGAGGTAATTTACCAGTTTTGGGCTCCATACGTACTATGGTCTGGAACGGATGAACACATTGAATGAGTATAGCCTCATGTGTATTTAATTCAGAAAGTTCAGCAGGAATTGCATCCAATTCTAAATTATTCTGTACAGCTCTGGTCGGCATTCTATTTTCTTCTAACTTATTATAACAGTATTTACAAATACGCTGAACTTCACCCAATTCAAAACAATTTTCAAGAAATATATATGTGGCAAAATCCTTCCACTTATAATTATCTTCATTTTCACTTTTTCTATAGAGATCAACATACCTGGTTTGTTTTCTATAATGAGTTCTGCGGCAACAAATACAAGTAATATTTGGTCTTTCATTAGAGATTATTGCAAATTTTGTTATGTGATCATTAAATGTCTTACTTACAGAGGGTTCTACATTCTCTTCCACTTCTTCCTCATTTACTGTGTCCTTTTCTGCACTGTTTTGTTCAGGACCAAAGTAACAAAACTGAATTTCATCAACAACCTTCTCTACATCTGATACCGATCCACGGAACAGAGCCCTATTCAATTCATCTAACTTTATTGCTGGACTTTTAGCAAAATACAACCGTCTCACAAACTTTCTCATTTCAGTATGATGAACAGCCAGCATCCTAAAATGATGGAAAACACTATTACACACTTTTCTAGATAGACAAGCCAGAGAATGACCCTGCAAACCAGTATTCTCTCTCACTCTGCATGGATCCAGACTTTGAAGCACCTTAATCTTCTGTTTTACACTTTTTTTTACTATATTCTCTTAGAAACTCACGAAATTTATCAATAGATTCCTGACGCACAGTGCAAATACTACTACAATTCCAAGTGTACACTGGGGCTTTAGGACGTCTCCCCATAGCCTCATCCGCCATCACTTGTACCTCATCTCTTGGAACCATTATCTCCTTCTCCATTATGCAACCATTTTTCACTTCGTAAGCACGACCTCTGGTGTCAACTGCATGCAGCAAACTATTACTTTGAAAATAGCTCTCTTCATTAAAAAAAGGTTCACTACTTGAACTATGCATCCATTTTCCTAAAAACACTTTACAAAAGTTTGTTCTGTTCACTACTCTTTTCCTTTTGCTTTGTGATTTCAGTACATTAACCATTTTATCTAATGTACGCATCCTATTCAAAATTAAAATGAATAGTTTCCTTTTTAATTCTAATGCCTTTGCTGCAATGGCTTCAATTTCTTTTTTTCTCTTATAAAACTTAGCCTTTTGCTTATATTTCTTCACATCCTTTATCAAATTGGACATAACTCTTCTCTGAAACATTTTTCTACGTATCTCTTTAAACGCTGTTTTTCTGTTTAAGTTTATCTTTTTAGTTGCAGAAGGTATATTTGCATTAACTAAATGCTCAATTTTTTCCTCTCCTTTTCTATTGAAAACATTTTTTCCAGTACAGACATTTTGTACATTTTTCCTTTTTTTGAATATGTTCTTTAAAAAATCTTTTGTTTGCTTACCAGAAGATTTTTTCTTTTTCCCAACATGAGCATCTCCAACTAACTTAGGTCCTCCAGTTGTCTTCAAATATAGGTTTTTTTTGTGGTCTTTCTTTACTCTGGATTTTGTAGGCATCTTAAATTTTGTTCACTGCTCTTCAGCAATACCTGAAAAAAACTAAAAAAAAATTCCTTTATTTTATTTAAATATATTACTACATTTTTTATGTTCTTTAGAAATATTAAAATACTATAAACCCCTTTCCTATAAATGACAATCACAATAACACCTTCACAAATTAAATTTCTAAAAATAATTCCTGTGTGCACACAAAGTCATGCTTTGAAATTAGGCAGAAAACTGCTTTTTCAGACCAGCACCATGTGTAACCTGGGTGACTGCCTACACTCCAGCAAGGGCAACCAGCCTTAGTGATGCTGTATGTATTTGCATTACTGACTGAAACCTCAAACCCCACTCGCTTGTGAATACTGTGCATGATTCCACAGGGTAAGCAGCTGGGTGTGTGGTAAGAGTCTGCTTCTGCACCAAAAAATGGCTCCCCCTTTCCATCTAATGCAACTGTGAAATCACCAGAGCAATACGCAATAAATCTCTGCCTGTAATTCCTATATGCACACAGAGTCATGTTTTCACATTAGTCACAAAACGAAATTTCTTTGCCATTTTGAAAGCACACTTACTAGTCTTTTTTTGGGCAAGTGATAAACACTTTTACAGACTGACACATTATGAATCCACTTTTCAGATTCTTAAAAAAGCACATGTCCAAACTGCTTTTTCAGACCAGCACCATGTGTAACCTGGTTGACTGCCTACACTCCAGCAAGGGCAACCAGCCTTAGTGATGCTGAATGTATTTGCATTACTGACTGAAACCTCAAACCCCACTCGCTTGTGAATACTGTGCATGATTCCACAGGGTAAGCAGCTGGGTGTGTGCTAAGTGTCTGCTTCTGCACCAAAAAATTGCTCCCCCTTTCCATCTAATGCAACTGTGAAATCACCAGAGCAATACGCAATAAATCTCTGCCTGTAATTCCTATTTGCACACAGAGTCATGTTTTCACATTAGTCACAAAACGAAATTTCTTTGCCATTTTGAAAGCACACTTATTACTCTTTTTTTTGGCAAGTGATAAACACTTTTACAGACTGACACATTATGAATCTACTTTTCAGATTCTTAAAAAAGCACATGTCCAAACTGCTTTTTCAGACCAGCACCATGTGTAACCTGGTTGACTGCCTACACTCCAGCAAGGGCAACCAGCCTTAGTGATGCTGAATGTATGTGCATTACTGACTGAAACCTCAAACCCCACTCGCTTGTGAATACTGTGCATGATTCCACAGGGTAAGCAGCTGGGTGTGTGCTAAGAGTCTGCTTCTCCACCAAAAAATGGCTCCCCCTTTCCATCTAATGCAACTGTGAAATCACCAGAGCAATACGCAATAAATCTCTGCCTGTAATTCCTATTTGCACACAGAGTCATGTTTTCACATTAGTCACAAAACGAAATTTCTTTGCCAATTTGAAAGCACACTTACTACTCTTTTTTTTGGCAAGTGATAAACACTTTTACAGACTGACACATTATGAATCCACTTTTCAGATTCTTAAAAAAGCACATGTCCAAACTGCTTTTTCAGACCAGCACCATGTGTAACCTGGTTGACTGCCTACACTCCAGCAAGGGCAACCAGCCTTAGTGATGCTGAATGTATTTGCATTACTGACTGAAACCTCAAACCCCACTCGCTTGTGAATACTGTGCATGATTCCACAGGGTAAGCAGCTGGGTGTGTGCTAAGAGTCTGCTTCTGCACCAAAAAATGCCCCCCCCTTTCCATCTAATGCAACTGTGAAATCACCAGAGCAATACGCAATAAATCTCTGCCTGTAATTCCTATTTGCACACAGAGTCATGTTTTCACATTAGTCACAAAACGAAATTTCTTTGCCATTTTGAAAGCACACTTACTACTCTTTTTTTTGGCAAGTGATAAACACTTTTACAGACTGACACATTATGAATCCACTTTTCAGATTCTTAAAAAAGCACATGTCCAAACTGCTTTTTCAGACCAGCACCATGTGTAACCTGGTTGACTGCCTACACTCCAGCAAGGGCAACCAGCCTTAGTGATGCTGAATGTATTTGCATTACTGACTGAAACCTCAAACCCCACTCGCTTGTGAATACTGTGCATTATTCCACAGGGTAAGCAGCTGGGTGTGTGCTAAGAGTCTGCTTCTCCACCAAAAAATGGCTCCCCCTTTCCATCTAATGCAACTGTGAAATCACCAGAGCAATACGCAATAAATCTCTGCCTGTAATTCCTATATGCACACAGAGTCATGTTTTCACATTAGTCACAAAACGAAATTTCTTTGCCATTTTGAAAGCACACTTACTACTCTTTTTTTTGGCAAGTGATAAACACTTTTACAGACTGACACATTATGAATCCACTTTTCAGATTCTTAAAAAAGCACATGTCCAAACTGCTTTTTCAGACCAGCACCATGTGTAACCTGGTTGACTGCCTACACTCCAGCAAGGGCAACCAGCCTTAGTGATGCTGAATGTATGTGCATTACTGACTGAAACCTCAAACCCCACTCGCTTGTGAATACTGTGCATGATTCCACAGGGTAAGCAGCTGGGTGTGTGCTAAGAGTCTGCTTCTCCACCAAAAAATGGCTCCCCCTTTCCATCTAATGCAACTGTGAAATCACCAGAGCAATACGCAATAAATCTCTGCCTGTAATTCCTATATGCACACAGAGCCATGTTTTCACATTAGTCACAAAACGAAATTTCTTTGCCAATTTGAAAGCACACTTACTACTCTTTTTTTTGGCAAGTGATAAACACTTTTACAGACTGACACATTATGAATCCACTTTTCAGATTCTTAAAAAAGCACATGTCCAAACTGCTTTTTCAGACCAGCACCATGTGTAACCTGGTTGACTGCCTACACTCCAGCAAGGGCAACCAGCCTTAGTGATGCTGAATGTATTTGCATTACTGACTGAAACCTCAAACCCCACTCGCTTGTGAATACTGTGCATGATTCCACAGGGTAAGCAGCTGGGTGTGTGCTAAGAGTCTGCTTCTCCACCAAAAAATGGCTCCCCCTTTCCATCTAATGCAACTGTGAAATCACCAGAGCAATACGCAATAAATCTCTGCCTGTAATTCCTATATGCACACAGAGTCATGTTTTCACATTAGTCACAAAACGAAATTTCTTTGCCAATTTGAAAGCACACTTACTACTCTTTTTTTTGGCAAGTGATAAACACTTTTACAGACTGACACATTATGAATCCACTTTTCAGATTCTTAAAAAAGCACATGTCCAAACTGCTTTTTCAGACCAGCACCATGTGTAACCTGGTTGACTGCCTACACTCCAGCAAGGGCAACCAGCCTTAGTGATGCTGAATGTATTTGCATTACTGACTGAAACCTCAAACCCCACTCGCTTGTGAATACTGTGCATGATTCCACAGGGTAAGCAGCTGGGTGTGTGCTAAGAGTCTGCTTCTCCACCAAAAAATGGCTCCCCCTTTCCATCTAATGCAACTGTGAAATCACCAGAGCAATACGCAATAAATCTCTGCCTGTAATTCCTATATGCACACAAAGTCATGTTTTCACATTAGTCACAAAACGAAATTTCTTTGCCAATTTGAAAGCACACTTACTACTCTTTTTTTTTGGCAAGTGATAAACACTTTTACAGACTGACACATTATGAATCCACTTTTCAGATTCTTAAAAAAGGACATGTCCAAACTGCTTTTTCAGACCAGCACCATGTGTAACCTGGTTGACTGCCTACACTCCAGCAAGGGCAACCAGCCTTAGTGATGCTGAATGTATTTGCATTACTGACTGAAACCTCAAACCCTCAAAGTATTCTTTATTTTTACCAATACACCTTAATTTATCGTGAAAACATAGTCCATTATATTTTACATGTTCCTCACATTTAAATTTCTCCCAAAACAGAAAATAATAAACACAACTTCAACAAAAGGAATTCCATTTCTATTATTAATTTCTTAATTTACCATATACATCCCCTCTCAAACTCTAAACTCACCTTTAAAATTAGTTAGCTGTGAAAGAAATGTGGCACTGAAACAGCAGATTATCAGAGCCAGGATCTCTGTTCTTTACACCTCTCTCCTCTCAGCAGAACCAGATAATGGCAAACTTTCCCTCTCTTTTTCCACACATATACATGTTAATTTCAAATCTCAGTGCTTCCCCCTTTTTTCAAATGTAATCACACATTTCTATTGGTTGAAAACCAACCCTTTTCCAAAAGTACCCTTCCCCCAACTTGACTTCTGCCTAGTACCCTTCCCCCAACTTGACTTCTGCCTGCTACCATAGCAACAGCTCATGGAACACTGCTGTGTGGAGTTAGGTCAGAAGTTCACCAAACAATGTTTCAATTCCACAGAGCAAGAGTGCTTGACTTTTCAAACCTAACAGCAAATCCATAGTACTGTTCTTTGGTAACACATTTTTCTGTACCAATACAAAACATGCTTCTATTAATTTACACATACAGCCTAGTTTTTATTCTAGAATGGTATGAAACAGCCAATCAGTCCTTTTTTTTATGAAAAAAATATGTATGCCTCCATTTCCAAACTGTCTTTCTTTTCATATTGCCATTCTACTGAAAGACACCTCCTGAGTGCATCCAGTTCTCCTTTGAAGATGTTCACAGTGTGGATTGTAGGGCACAGCTATGTCTTCTGGAGTGCAAAGTATGCAGAGAAAACAGATATGGTGAGAGACCTTGCTTTGCCAAATGTAGACATTAAATGGATTGGTCAGAGAGGGTTAAAGTGGCACCAATTGATGCCATTGGTGAAATCCTTCATGCACATCCAACACCCTGACCTCATAATAGTGCACTGTGGTGGCAATGACCTAGGCACTTTGACTGGGGTAGGTCTGGAAATGCTTATGAAGGACACCTTTGCACAACTGTTTTCACTTTTCCCTAAAACTGCCTTTGTGTTTTCTAACATATGCCAAAGGCAAAAATGGAACTGGTCCAATCATTTCTGTCTGCAGATTGACAAACCAAGAAAGCACGTCAACAAATCTGTTTCTGCTTTCCTCCGTGACTATGGTATGGGTTCCATTTACCACAACAACTTGCGTTACGACATGTAAGACATTTATAGAGGAGATGGTGTGCACTTCAATGATGAAGGGAACAGAGTCTTCCTCTTGAACCTTAGACTCTGCATCGGTACTTACTTGTAGGTACCACTAAAAAATCACTTCATAAACACAACGGCTCTTTTTAGAGCCCCCTAATATCTAAACACTTAAATCTGCATTTCATTTCATTTTTTATTTTTTTTTTCTACCGTACGCGTACGGTAAGCTTACCGTACGCATACCCCGCGATTTTTTTTTTAAATCAATAAATGTTTTCTTTGTACTTTTCTGTCCTTCTTTGACCCCCTTACAAATGTTAGGGGGTCTGTAACTCTCCTCCTTGCCCCCTTTTCAAGATATCACTCTTTTTTTTTCTGAGTGAAACACACGAAATGGCGGCCGCCGCTTCCTGGTTTCGACAGATTCGAATGTTTACTAAGATCTAAGAGCCAATCAGAATCGCGCTCGCGCACGCCACCGTACGCGTACGGTAAGCGTACCGTAAGCGCACCGTAAGCTGGCTCAGATATATATATTGATTTAAAGGCTATTTTCTCAGAATCTACTGAACAGATTTACACCAAACCTACAAAAGGCACTTCCTTGACCTGAGGACTACCTCTCTGCCAAATTTCAAGTAATTCTGTTCAGCCGTTCGGGCTGTAGCTGTGTCTAAAGGTCCTATGGAAAAATGCATGGGAAAAACGCGTTTTGGGACCCCCTTTTATCTCAGCCCCCGCTTGACGAATCCCCTCGAGACTTTCAGGGTAGGAGCAGAGCGTAGCGCCCCACCTATTTTGAAAAATTCGCGAGGATTCGTCAGCCGGCGCAAAAGTTATTCCAAATAGAATGTTGCGGATTTCCTATGGAAACGTGGTCCTAACTATAACTACCTACTGGCGACCGCCAGTAGGTAATACATATATAAACATATATATAATCTGCATATCTATATAAATACAAATATAAATGCATGCATACATATACATATACATATATGCATACATATGCATGTTATGTATATGAAAGTTTGAAAATCACTAATAAAAGCGAAGCTAAAAAGCCACCTCATTATAAACAGAATTGCTTTAACTTAAACGAGGGCGAGACCTATTGCATTTTCAATGCTTGTTTACTTTGGTTCCATCAAGAAGGCATTCAGATGTGTCACACATTTGCCATAAATTCTGAATGTTAGCACTCTAGTTGGTCATTAGATAACTGTAGTAAAGCTACTGCTCACCAGGGAAGTCTGCTGCTGGTATTCAAAGTGCATGTTTGTGTCTGCATGTCAGAATTCTTTAATGAAATAGAAGAGGATTTGAGAAGTCAAAATGTGCCCTAATTTATCTTTCTGCAGCACTAATCATAATTTCTATTGCAAAATGAACCCCCTCATTTTGTTCCTTTGCAAATTAAATGTTTTAATTGTTACCACTTTATTTCAATCAAGATGGCTTCAGGTGTGCCATTCTTTTGTAATAGGTAAGACTGTTAGCGCTCTAGTTATTCTTTAGAAAACTCTGGGACATTCTGTCATTGGGCTATCCTTGGGCTACATCTGGGTGATATTTGTGCTACATTTGGGCTCTTTTTTCTCTGGTGGCCATCTTGGGAGACTTATTTATTATGAACTTTCATAATTTTCTCATTTACTACAGTTTCCTCAGTAGGAAATACTTTCAATTTTTTACTTTGATTCCATCAAGAAGGCATTCAGATATGTCACACATATGCCATAAATTCGGAATGTTAGCACTCTAGTTGCTGATTAGATCACTGTAGTAAAGCTACTGCTCACCAGGGAAGTCTGCTGCTGGTATTGAAAGTGCATGATTCAGTATGTATGTCAGAATGTTTTATTGAAATAGAAGAGGATTTGAGAAGTCATTGAAAATGTGCCCTAATTGTTCTTTTTTCAGCACTAATCATAGTTTCTATGGCAAAATGAACCCCCTCTTTGTGGTCCTTTTAAATTAAACTACTCACTCTCTAATACTCATTCGCTAATACTCTCTACTACTCACTCTCTACTGCTCTCTACCACTCACTCTCTACTCACTCCACTACTCTCTACTACTCATTCTCTACTACTCCCCCTCTACTACTCACTCTCTACTACTCGCTCTCTACTACTCACTCTCTACTACTCACTCTCTACTACTCTACTCACTCTCTACTACACTCTCTACTACTCACTCTCTACTATTCACTCTCTACTACTCACTTTCTACTGCTCCACCACTCTCTACTACTCTCTCTACTACTCACTCTCTACTACTCTCTACTACTCACTCTACTACTCTCTACTATTCTCTACCACTCACTCTCTACTACTCTACTACTCACTCTCTACTACTCTCTTTCTACTACTCACTCTCTACTACTCACTCTACTACTCTCTACTGTTCACTCTCTACTAATCACTCTCTACTACTCTCTATTACTCACTCTCCACTGCTCACTCTCTACTACTCACTCTCTACTACTCTTTACTACTAACTCTAGTACTCACTCTCTTCTGCTCTACTACTATCTACTACTCTCTCTACTACTCACTCTCTACTACTCTCTACTACTCACTCTCTACTACAGACTCTCTACTACTTGCTCTCTACTACTTGCTCTCTACTACTCTCTACTACCCACTCTACTACTCACTCTTTACTACTCCCTACTACTCACTTTACTACTCACTCTCTACTACTCTCTACTACTCACTCTCTACTACTCCACTACTCTCTACTACTCACTCTCTACTACTCACTCTCTACTACTCTCTACTACTCACTCTCTACTACTCTCTCTCTACTACTCTCTACTACTCTCTATTACTTACTCTACTACTCACTCTACTACTCACTCTCTACTACTCACTCTCTACTACTCTCTACTACTCACTCTCTACTACTCTCTCTCTACTACTCTCTACTACTCACTCTACTACTCACTCTCTACTACTCTCTACTACTCTCTCTCTGCTACTCACTCTCTACTACTCACTCTCTACTACTCACTCTCTACTACTCTCTTCTACTCACTCTCTACTCTCTATTACTCATCCTCTACTCTCTACCTCTCTACCTCTCTCTCTACTACTCTCTACCTCTACACCTCTACCTCTCTACCTCTCTCTACCTCTCTCTACACGCACACATATGCACATATATATATGCATTTATATATATTATCTACTGGCGGTCGCCAGTAGATAGTTATAGTTAGGATCGAGTTCCCATAGGAAATCTAAAAATTCTATTTTGAATAACTTTGGCGCCGGTTGACTTATCTTCGTGAAATTTTCAAAACTAATGGGGCGCTCTGCTCAGCTCCTACCCTGAAAGTCTCGGGGTGATTCGTCAAGCGAGGGCTGAGAAAAACGGGGGGTCCCAAAACGCGTTTTCCTCATGCATTTACCCATAGGACCTTTAGTCGAAGGTACAGCCCGAACGGCTGAAAAGAATTACATGAAATTTGGCAAAGAGGTAGTCCTCAGGTCAGGCATGTGCCTTTTGCATATATGGTGTCAATCTGTTCAGTAGTTCCTGAGAAAATTGCAGTTAAAAGTACATAAATATCTATATGAGCACACCGTGCGCACACGGTGCGCGCACCAAATGTCCGCGAACGTAAGTCTGATTGGTGGTTAGATGTCAGTCAACATTCCAATCGGTCGAAATCAGGAACTGTTGGATGCCATTTTGTGTGTGACAGTGAAAAAGAAAGGTGGAGAACATGAAAAGTGGGCAGGGTAGAGAGTTCCTGACCCCGTAGCCTTTGTCAGGGGGTCCCTGAAAGACCCCGAAGGGTGAAAAAAACATTTTATTTTTTTTCAAAAAATCGCCGGGTGTGCGCACCATGAAAAACCCTTAAAAAAAAAAAAAAACACATAAAACTGTTTATAAGTTTATAGAAGATATTAACTATGCTGTTCAACTTTATCCAAATTCAAAATAAAAGAGCTCAGCCATTCCATATTATTAAAGGATACAGTCAATCTATAACTATATACATAGGTGGTTTAATGTAAAATAAATATATAAAAAATATAATAATACATACATAAATTAGCATTTAAAAAACCTTACAAATTCACTAAAAAAACCATAGGTTTCACACACGTTATAGTTAGAAATTAGCATTTAAAAAACCTTGCAAATTCACTTAAAAAACCATAGGTTTCACACACGTTATAGTTAGGAATTAGCATTTAAAAAACCTTGCAAATTCACTGAAAAAACCATAGGTTTCACACATGTTATAGTTAGCTGGACATTTCACTCGTACAAAACCATTGAAATTCCCCCGTTATAGTTAGTTCAGCTAACTATAACTCGCGCGACCGCAATCCACTGCTGATGACGTCACATATTACATCACTCATGACATGGTCAGTGACATCACTCATGACATCACTGATGACATTTCAAATGACATCACTGATGACATCACTGATGACATCATCCAGTGAATATGTGTCTTTCTGAAAAATAAATATTTTTTATATATGTATATCTAAAGGTTAATGGAAGAATACATGGGTAAATAAGTGTCTAAGTGGATGTTTTTTTGTGGAAAATTAATTGTATAACTGACTTATTAACAGTATCTTAGTGAATACAGTGATGTAATGTGTGACGTCATCAGCAGTGGATTGCGGTCGCGCGAGTTATAGTTAGCTGAACTAACTATAACGGGGAAATTTCAATGGTTCTGTACGAGTGAAATGTCCAGCTAACTATAACATGTGTGAAACCGATGGTTTTTTCAGTGAATATATATATGTATATATATATACATACATATATAAACATTTGTATAATCTGCATATCTATATAAATACAAATATGAATGCATGCATACATATACATATATGCATACATATGCATGTTATGTACATGAAAGTTTGAAAAACACTAATAAAAGCAAAGCTAAAAAGCCACCTAATTAGAAACAGAATTGCTTTAACTCAAACGAGGGTGAGACCTATTGCATTTTCAATGCTTGTTTACTTTGGTTCCATCAAGAAGGCATTCAGATATGTCATACATTTGCCATACATTCTGAATGTTAGCACTCTAGTTGCTCATTAGATCACTATAGTAAAGCTTCTGCTCACCAGGGAAGTCTGCTGCTGGTATTCAAAGTGCTTGTTTCAGTCTGCATGTCAGAATTTTTTTATGAAATAGAAGAGGATTTGAGAAGTCAAAATGTGCCCTAGTTTTTCTTTCTGCAGCACTAATCATAAATTCTATGGCAAAATGAACCCCCTCTTAAATGTTATAAGAGTTACCACTTTATTCCAATCAAGATGGCTTCAGGTGTGCCATGCGTTTGCCATAAGTAGGACTGTTAGCGCTCTACTTGTTCTTTGGAACACTCTAGGAAGCTGCAGTAGAACACAAAGGAATCAACTGACAGTCTTTGCCCTTGTTGGGTGTACATGTTTTACTGAGAATGTCAGACTTCATTCTCACATGACTGAGAAAGATAATGTGAATTTACAGAAAATATGCTCTCAGTTTAGCTTATAGATCACTTTCCAAACTCTGTGGGAAAAGCATGAGAAAATAGTTTTCTCTCAAACATGATTCATGATATCCCAGCAGAAGGCTTTTTCACATGGTAAAATCACCTTAGAACATACCACAATTCCTAAAATGAGTATGGTACCATCAACAAATGATTTATAATGTAACTAAAGTCTTAAAACCTTCTATTAACTGCAATGCTTTTTAATGAGGTGCTATCATGTATATTGGTCTCAAGATGGCTGCCAACACTTCTTGGATGAAGTGCTGACAGCCATTCAAATCTCACAATGAGATGTGTGGTTAGGCTCCGCCCAGATATATCTATGATTTTACTTTTGATTTTCTCAGCAACATCTGAACGGTTTTACACCATTTAACCAAAAGGCATGAGTGTGAACCAAGGGCTACCTCTTTGCCAAATTTCGTGTAATTCCGTTCTGCAGTTCGGGCTGCAGCTGCGATTAACGGTTCCTATGGAAAATTGTATGGGGAAAACGCATTTTGGGACCCCCCTTTTTTCTTCGCCCCAGCTTGATGAATCACCACGAGACTTTCAGGATAGCTGACCGGAGCGCCCCACCAGTTTTGAAAATTTCACGAAGATTCGTCAACCGGCGCCAAAGTTATTCCAAATAGAATGTTGCAGATTTCCTATGGATAATAGGTCCTATTTATAACTACCTACTGGTGACCTTCAGTAGATAATATATGTATATATATATACATATTTTCTTATATATATATTTATATAACACACTTATAGGTAAACAAATGCAATTGTTAAATGTATGGAATAAAATGCAAGCGGATGATAATCATATAGGACGTCCGCTGCAAGAAATCAGAAAGATATATCCACTAAATAAATCAGGTGATTATAACCACTGGAGACTCAATGTGCACATGGACACACTTATACATCACAAAATCTAATATCAAAAATAAAACACCTCACCAGCTGCAAACACTGAATCTTAGCCCACTACAGACTGGGGAATTTCACAGCCGGGGTTAAAAGATTCAGCAAGCCAGGTTCTGCTACACCGAAGTAGACGCGTTTGTCTGCATTGAGGTCCAAAGTTTCAGTTTCCAAGTCAACAAACACCAGTTTTATAATCTCAAAGCACTGGAAGTTTCTGAGAGGACGCCCTCTGCACCAAGGAAACTTACTGGAGTTGGCCACTCTCCATGCATGCATTTCAAAGGCAAAATGGATCTCACGTCTCTTTCTGCACTCCCACATGTTCCAGCCCCTTATCTAAAGGAAGCTTGAGAAAGTGAAAAACAATCTCTAAAGGTATAGAAAACAACCTTGAACGTGAATAGCCTAAATAACTTGAGTGATCTGGGGGCCCGCCTGTGTGCGCCAAGCTCAAGCATGACAGAGTCAAAATTCAAGATAGCATGAGGGCATGTCAAAGCCAATAGTAAGAACTTCATAATACTTTCCAATGTACAACACAATGCACATTTGTGCACCACCGCCTATAGCACTACACACTTCATCTCCCAATGTACAACATAATGCACATTTGACCACCACTGCATATAACACTGCACTCCGAGACTAAGACTAAGTACATTTCACACTTTTCTCACTTTCATGCTTTCAAATGCACATCCCACACGTTATGTTCCTGACAGGGCTGTAAGAAGCAAACACTACTCCTCTGCAGCTACAAAGAGACACAAAATAAATCTTTAAGGAAAAAAGGCACATGCAGGAACCAATGATGATGGTTACATTCAAGCTAGGATAAAGTAAAATACCAAAAGTCAACTGAAACAATGGTAGTCGAAGGTCATCACGTGGTCTCAATATATAGGTGTGCCTCTGGCACTACACCTGGTGGTGAAAAACACCTACATTTGTAGTTCACTACTGTGAGGCCTACTTCTCAGAGGTTAATTATCATTGGGAAATCCATATTACACCTTTAATCTGTAACTCCTGATTGAGTAGCCATGTCATGTTTATATCTTTGGAATGGTAAGTACTCTTTCTTGGTGAAGTTGGACTTAACATTACTATTTTAGAAATGCCACTTTTAGAAAGTGGACATTTCTCTGCTCTGAAAGCTTTGCGTGCCTGCAGCCTGTAAACTACACATTTGTAAAGCCCGAATATACCGCCCCTAGAGGTATCAAGGTGCTGGGGTCCATCGGGTAGATTAAGTGAGCTATTGCCCAGAGTCACATGGTGCTGAGCTGTGCTACTACTGGCACCGGGGATAGAACTGTGAGCCCCGAGCTCCGAAGTCAGCCTCTCTGGCCACTGCGTTACACCTCTCTCTTTACACGTCTCCAATACACATCTTAGGTCTGTGACAGCTTCACTTTGTGCATTCGCTCAAGACAGTCACAAACAAAGGAAGGTTAGGTTTGTCGGAGTGCCCATCTTCATCCTGATGGCTTTTCATGGGCAGGAAGTTAGGGAGGAGCTGACACTCCTCAGCCCTTCTTCCTATGAACTCGATAGGTAATGTCCTGTCCTCATGCAAAGGGTTGATTACCCCTGTAAATAGTTTGGACCCAGGGCTGGAAATAAAGGACCTCTGTGCACTTCAAAGACCCTTCTTTGAAGTCATCTTCACTTCAAAAATACAAGTGGGTACAAGTACAGGGTCTCTGACCTCACCAAATTAGACACTTCTGGACTTGTAAAGAACCTCTGTCAAAAGAACTGCTGTGTTGATACATGGACTGACACTCTGCTGGACTGCTGATCTGCAAGGCCAGCTTTTCTACTGTGCTGTCCTATTGTCTGATGTTTTCTGACCCCACTGAGGGAGAGCTAGACTCTGCCTTGCAACCAAAATGAGCTCCAAAGGCTTGTTGGCTTGCGTCTTGCTGTTTGAGACTCAAGGCTATTAAAGTCTCTACCCCTACTCCTGTGCCTGGTTTACTGGAAATGGACCCAGATAATTACACCAAAGAAATCAACACATCTCCAATCTGCTTGGAGCAGAACTCATGCATCAACCCTTTTGTGGGAGTAGAATTGGAAGCAACTCATCGTTTCCAGAACCCGACGCTTCCAAACTATGCATTGCCGCCAACGCACTGTGGGGAGATTGGCACAGACCCTCGAATGCGTGGTGAAACCCGGTGCATCGCACTCGGAACCAATGTCTTTTTGCTTTGGTACTTCGTCTTTGGAACTGGAACATCAACACCACAGTGTGAAGGAAATTGTTGCATCGCCTCAACTGTGCTGTTTGACATTGACTCATCGCTCACCTACACCCCGCATCTTGCTGATGGGTCCATCTGCAGAAAAGCTCAGGTGGAGATGAATTACTACACCATTCAATAGGAAAATGGGAAGTTTGACCCAATCTTCAGGTTCCTAAACTATTTCTGCATGACGTTCCAGTAGAGTCTCAGGAAAAATAACTACATTGGGCAAAGAAGGCAGTGTGGTGTCATCAACTGGATAGGAACCTTTTTGACACCCCTCAGTTTGAACACCCTTGCCTCAGCAGTTTTCCTGGAAACCCACTGATGTTTCATTAGCAGACCAACCAAAATCGAGATCAACAAACCTTTTGTCTATAATTGAGTGGTATTCGACCTGTGTTCAATGGGCACATATTATCAATTTGGTATTTTAATCTGTTAGACACAAAGATCTGTCTGGTTTAGTTTGTGGTGTTTAGGTGTGTCTCTATGTTAACCCAGCCCCCCTCCCTCACCCCACCTTTGATGATGGTCGCTGCCTTCCACTTATTGGACAATTTTCACTGACTAAAGAGCTTGCCGACTCCAACTGGGATTGAGGTGTTAAGTGGTCTCTGCCAGCTGGCAATATTTAACCCTGACAAAGACCCAGTCATATCGCTGTGCTGAATACTCTGCAGGGTGGTCAGAAGGAACTGAATTTAACCAGTGCAAAATCCTTAGTTTATTTCTGCTTAATCTGTATGTAGACCAATGTTTAAAAAGTAATCTTCGAAACATTGAACCAAGTAAAAGCCATTTGCAACTTATCAACAAAAATATACACCACAGTAGGTGTTGCATTGACTATGAAATCCCAAAAATGTAAAACTAATTTTTTAATCTAATTGCTTAAACGTGTGACATTTCAAAGCATTATAGACTGTGTAGATTGTATCTTATTTGTTATAGGAGCAGTCAAACGTCTGTACTGGCAGTATTGTAACTAAATGTGTACCTACTCCCTAGCCGTTTACATTGTTCCAACCAAATTATTTTTAGGCAGATGTGTGGTTTTTAGTGGTAAGAAATTCTTCTCCATATCACCACAAAGTACGACTGTGAGAATTTGAATAAGATTCCATGTGGAATTTCTGTTGGAAAACTCTAATGTTGCCAAACATTACACATGTCCAAACAGTGAGCCACTTTTCTGGCAATCAACAAAATAAACTGAACCCATTGTTCTTTTTCCTGAAGCATTAACAGATTTGTATGAGCCAAATCAATTCCTTTGAGGGATGTATTGAGGTCTTATCCTACACCAATGATATTGTCTGCATCAATGTTGCACTCCTCATGTATAAAAATGGATTTCAGCACTTCTTCTCTGGTTCCCATGACAAAGAACACTTTCTTCAGTACCAAAGGTCAATTCCAAGTAGATCTGAGGGAATCATCTTAGAACTATCGACAGTTATATTCAGAATCCTAATAAACTAATAATTATCGAAGACAACATATTGGATTACTTCAAAAGCTTTAGCAACGAACAAACTAAGTTTAAATCGTTTTTGAATTATGAATAGCATTAACTCAATTTTAATTTTTAATTTTCTGCATTTTTTCTTACGTTAGATACATGGTTTCTAGTTGTGTTTCGATGTCTGATACTGTTACCTTTCAAACACAATGAAAAAAATCATAGAGAGCTTCCTAAAGAAAATTCACAACTGTCTTCCTTTCAACTTACATTTCACCTCTCTTGTCACTTACAGGGGAGTTAGTGTCGGAGGTTTCTTTGAACTAAACTAACACATTTAAAAACAATTCAAATCAAAATGCTTGGGGGTGTGGCTTGACGTCCGAGGAAGATGGCGGTGCATCTGTAGCTCTTGCCGGGTCGGCGTGGACTACGAGCGGCAGTCTCCGATCTTAACCCTCCAGACGAGCCAGCATGGATTTGTGAAAGCGTGGAGAGCAGCATGCATCCTTTGGAGGGAACTGTCACCTCCACAATGTTATTCCTAGAGTGTCTTGATGAGCGTGCTCTCTCTTCCTCAGAAGCGGCCACCATTTTGGATTACGGACACTTCCCTTTCCTGTAAACAAGCTGAGGAGACGGTGCAGCGAGGAATTTCTCACACATGCTGCATACCACAACTGCTAAGGTATGCTTTTTTCACTGCTTCACAACTAATTAAATTCCTGAAGCCCTTGACATGGCAATAGACTCTTTAGGTTATTCTAGATAAATAAACTGAACAGCATTTTTCTTATAGGAGCACTATATTCTTCACTTAAGCTCAGTGACATTTTGGAAAATCCGTTAATAGTGTTACCATATGTGGCGCTTGAGGAAGGCTGACTCCTGTTTCCTGCCCTTAAAGCAAAAATGTATAAAAAACTCCACAGTCTTTACAAAATTTGCAGCTATGGAGGTTTCTTCAGCTGCATCTTCTCCTAAAAATGGTGCCTCATCAGACATAATCTCTGGCTCGACATCCTCTGGGAATGCCTAAACAAAACGTCTAAAAAAAGACCCACCTTCCCCTGCAAAGTCTCCTCCTCCGGTTTCACTAATTTTATTGCTAGTAGAAATTCAAGTTTCATGCCCCTTAATGGAGGAAACAAATAATAAATTGCAACACATTACCAAAAGATGGTCTCAAATGGATGAACATTTCGTGGGAGTGGAATGCAACGTCTCTTCTTACGGCGAAAATGTAAATAAAGTCAACTCTCTTCAGTCTCAATTTTTTGTTTCTACAAAAACAAATTGAAGAGTTGTAGAACAAGAAAATCAGAAATAATTTACAAATTTCTGGCTTGCCGGAAAATGTGGAAGGGTCTGACCCTCTCACTTTCTTCAAGAACTTTCTCCCAGAGTTGTTAAAGCTTCCTGAAAACACCTCTCTAAATTGCCAACGTGCTCACCGTCTAGGTCGTTTGCCTGCCATAGGTTCTTCTCCTAGATGTCCAAGAGGTGTTATCCTGTATTTTTTGGAGTATACAGACCTACTCAAAGTCCTCTCGGCGGCAAAATCATTCAATGGTATCTCCTGGTCTGGTCACACTTTGTTTTTCTCTCAAGACTACGCCAAGAGCATGGCTCATAGATGCATGGAATTTCTGAACATGAGACCGGATCTTCGTTCTTTGGGAGCCAGCTATGGTCTTTTCCATTCCTGCTTGTTTAAAGTTACCTACAGAAACAACACAAATACCTACGAAAGCCCCAGTTAATTGAGAAGCTTTATAAACTCTTGCAAGATAGAGAACATGGACACTTTGAGATCTTCGAACTCCTATTCAAGTTAATATTTTAGGATCATGTTGAACTTCAGAAATGTTTTTCCTTTAGTATTACAGATTGTGTTGTTACGTTGTTTATGTAATTTCCTGATGTTTTGTCCTTGATATTGCTTTTGATATTTAAAGTTGATTTACTCTTTCTGTTCCTACCCATTTAGACATCCCATTATCTCTGCTCGTCATTGTTTCACATCTTGTTGACTGCGGTGGTTGGTGTGTACCATCTACGGAGCCTGGATATGCCACCCTTCCCTGTGGTTAATCCCCCCACCTTTATGGGAGTTTTATAGGTATTTGCATTCCTTTGTTTGTCTCTATTTCTATTCTTATTCCTTCTTCTCTTTCCTCTCCTCGACTATCTTTTTTCTTTCTGTTCCTTCTTTATATCCTTCATCAATGCTTTCTCTGGTTTTCCTATCTTCTTTATTATGATCCTATTGTTTTCCAAACAATTGTTACAATACTTATATTTTTATTCCAGGATATATGGTATGCATTGTGCTATCCTTGTCATATATTTTGTAATTATTTCCTTCTCACTTTGAAGCTCTTATGTCATTGAAAATTATTTCATGGAATGTACAGAGCTTCAATTCCCTCATTAAAAGACAACGTGTCCTAACACATTTATCTAAGCTAGGAGCAAACATAGCTCTATTAAAAGAAGCCCACCTCACAGAAAAAGAATCTTTAAAATTAAAAAGAGATTGGGTGGATACAGTTTTCTTCTTTCCAGGAGATGATAAGAGAAATGAAATCGCTACATTATGTCGTAAATCTTTAAATGTTAAACTAATTTCCCAGGAATCTGACGATGTAGGTCGAAGGTTGTTTACTGAGCTGATTATTAGAAAGACTCCACTCTCCCTATTTAACATTTATGCTCCAACCACAGGTGACGTTTTATTTTAGAATAACCTTATAAAAAATCTTCTACAACATCCTCATGATAAATTTCATCTTGGGGAAGATTTTAATCAGATAACAGATCCCTTTATTGACTGCAGTTCCCTAGCCTCCTTCATACAAAATAAAGCTAGCAAGCTTTTTTGGGCAACCTATCAAGCAACGGAAATTGTTAGATGCTTGGAGACTTTCCAACCCCACGACAAGGGAATATAGTTATTTTTCATCGGTACATCAGACCCCTTCACGTATTGTGTATTTTCTTCTCTCTCATAATATTTTGCAATCCTTACAATCTGCTGACATTGGTTCTATTTTAATTTTGGTCTATGCCCCAATATCCATTCTATTAGATATTTTTACTAAACCCAATCTATCTAATTGTTGGCGCTTTAACAATTCTGTACTTCTTGACCTCAAATGTACTTCCTCTTTTACCTCTTTTTTTTAATGAGTGCTTTCATTTCATTGAATTGGATGACTTACCTTTTTGCACTATTTGGGACACCTTTAAGGAAACTGCAAGGGACTTTATCATTAACTATGTCTCCAAGAAAAGACATGCTGCTCGGAAAAAGGACACTGACCTCTTCGCAAAAATGAAGAGATTGGAACACTCCTATTATACCTCTAGGTCAAAAGAATGCCTATCTGAACTCATTGCCACCAAGCTTAAATTCAATAAAGAATCTACAGATAATGCTTCATTATATCTTTTAAAATCCATTGCAAAATTTTATGGAGGTCAGAAAAAATCGGCAAACTACCTGCAAACTACCTTAAGATCAAACACAATAGACTTAATATTGAATCAATTCTAGATACTCAACAGATTCGTAAGTATAAGGATTCCAAGATTTTAGAGGAATTTCATCATTTTTACAAATCTTTATACACACCAGATACTTCTCCCTTAGATACTGAAATCACAGGTTATCTATCCACTATAAAGAAATGATACACAGCTAAACCTTTATCCATTAGAGTTCGATATCACACAATGTAATTACATACAGCATTATATACACTCAAAAAAGATAAAGCTCCAGGCCCGGACGGGTTCACTGTAGAATTTTTTATACATTTTCACAATTACTCCTCCCAAAATTGACAGCTCTTTTATCTTCTTTTTTACATACTGGCAAAGCCTCAGGATCTTTCTTAAAAGCTATGATATGCCTCATTCCCAAAGATGTTAAAGATTTGTGCCATTGTAGGAATTTTAGACCCATCGACTCTGTAAACATAGACTATAAAATCTTTTCCAAAGCCTTGGCCTTGAGAAAGGACTCTTTGCTGCCGGACCTTCTCGGCAGGGAACAGTCTGGTTTTGTTAAGGGGCGCTTTATTACAGATAATACCAGGTTATTCGTTGACATTTTATCCAAGTCTTCCCATGTGTTATCTCGTGGCATCCTACCAAGTCCGACAACGCAGTACATCAAGGGGTCAGACTGCCACAGGCTGGCAGGATTAATGCAGGTCATTCAATAAACATGAAAGACAAACAAGACAAAGGAACCTATTTTCAAGCTCTATAAATTACACAAACTGGTTACAATTTGTAGACTGTCGGAATTTTCTTAGTGACCAGGAGATGATAAATAAGTATTAATAGTCTTAATCCATGCTTCGTGTTCTCTGATCCACTACATAATAGTGGGATAGAAACTGAGACTGTATTTATATTCAATTTCAGAAGCCAATTTAGACTCTGCAGTATCATAAATACCAGTAACTGCTATCAGTTGATTTATGATGTAAGGGCATGCAAAGGAAATTTACTCAATTGCACCCACAAGACAATACCTCGCATGGCTGCAAATGAATGACTTGCAATTCATAAAATGTTGCCAGATTGCTCCAGAAAAGCAGCACCAGTCACAGCCATTGATATTAAATCACCAAAATAACGGACGTAGTGGAAGTGACATTGAGTTCCTGCTTGTGTAAGATGATATCACAGGCAGTCACATTTCAGATTTTTGATATCCATGACATCACATCAAGTGCTCTAATGATATCATAGGAAGTGATAATTGCCACAGTTAAAATCTGACAATCAGTGCAGCACCAGCAGCCCGTCCTTAAGGAGAGACACCCCCCCAGCTTTTGTCAGACATGAAAAGTGTCTGTCAGGCTGAGCAACAGTCAGCATGATAGACATGTTTTATGTTCAGGTCAGACAGCCAGGCACTGGAAATGAGCTAAATGTGCAGGTGCTGGATGCCTGAGCTGAACTTTGTCGTGCTGAAGATGTCACAGCCCTTTGGGAGTAACCTCTTCAGACTGGCAAAAAGGTACCGGGACCTCCCGCTCATGATGATGGGAGCGTAACTGATAGCTTCAGACCTGGGCTCTTCAGTTGTAACTACCGAACTACCAAGAGCGTCTTTCATTGACTCCTCTTGCATAGTGAGATAGGGGCAGCAAGACTCACTGACCTCATCTCATTCTGTGACAAGTTAGGGCCTGCTGCCTCCTTTCATTGGCTGACCTAAGGTTACACCATGTATTCTTTCATCATGGGCGACTACTTTATCGTTTTCAAGTCATAACATAATCGGGTGTTGTTGGAAGCTCAATATAGATTGTGTGATACAGGCCTTTTCATGTATCCCTGTTGTGTAGGCAGTCTATTTTCTTCCAATTGTCATAACTGGGACCCTGTTTTTCCAGATTGTGAAATGTATGTGGTAAATATAAGAGTGCGTACATAAAGGGATGTGGTATCAAGCACGGAATAGTTGTCAAAAGGATTACTCCTATGTGTGGTATAACTGGACTGGCAATCATGTATTCACGTGTATGAGAATATGGATCTGTAAATCAATAGGTAAGGATGATAGAAACATTTAAAAAGCTGGAGGGCCCAAATCACTAAGCTTTTCCTATGGGTAGAAGTTACTTACTCCAGGCTTATGGGCTTAAGTTGTGCCTCCACCAAAAGGCTATGGGCATCCCGCTTACTCTCTATAGATATTATAAAAGCCCAGTCCTTTATAACTAGTGTAGCTGTAACATCGTTCATTTTTGTTGGATGTTCTGCAGCCACCAAACCTCTAAATAAGGACCATACTCATGAACGTACTACATTAAAAAAAAGTCTTTCTCATGGGTTCCATCAGTAAACCTGTCATGCTTCTGCTTTTAGAATAGGAAACAATTACAGCAAAGGTCTCAACAGATCACTTACGATCATGTGAGGGCAGATTATTAGAGACGGTAAAGCCATTGTCCGACACTGTCCTATATAATTTGTATCACCGAGGAAGCGGACTGTAACATAGAGGTCTGTAAGTAGGTGCTTGTTAAGTTTATGCTATAAAGTGAAATGTAATTTGCTAATAATTTATAAAAACACAATTAATATTAAAAGGTTACACGGGTTGCCTGCAGTGCGCAGATGGACATCATGGTATTGATTTTTTGTTCATAAGGTGGTACAAGGTTTAAAGAACCTCCATGAATTATATGATCCATTCGACAATCCTCATGATGGAAACTCGTGTCTGATCTCTGAGCTTTTAAGAAAGGAGAGATAGGGTGAAGCTTTGCAGTGTCCCTAGGTTTAAACTGTGGACCTTTCTGATTTTGCTGTGAGGAAGGCTATTGTCCTCTGTTGCTTCTGTGAATGCTTGGATGCATGGTTTTAGGTTTACTTATATCTGATTGCTGATGATGAAAGCTATGATGATGAGGACAATCAGATGATGAGGTGGGAGGTAGCCACATTCAAGAGTTGGCAGAACACAGAAGATCAACTTTATGTGAAAGCAATTCGAAATGGCAGATTTGTTGTACTATTTACATCAGTACAAACAGATGCCTCCTAAATCCATCAACACTGGTGATGGTTTTAGGTTTCTGTGTGCTTCCCACAGCAAACTGTCCCTTTCTCCCTCAACCTGGAGCTCAAAAAGTGCCTTAGAAAATATTTTTTCTAACAGCAATTGTTATTTCAGATGTCTCCTCCGCACTTAGCAAATCAGTTCATGGATCCCAGTGTTTTACTGTCAATCTGCTTCCTGCTGAAATTTAGTAGTAAATTACAGTCCTATCAAATCAAGTAATAACGCGTTCTAATTCATAATAATGATTGGTCGTAAACAATCCCTTTATAACACATTAAGCAGTCCGCCTCCCTATCCATCTAACTCGCATATCTTGATGACCCAGACATTTTAGACACTGCTCATAAATGTCATAACTATGTATGCCCTGGGATTCTGAATTCATTAACCTACTACACATGCTGACACTGCTAAATTGACAATGGATTGTAAATCAAGAGAGGAGTTGAGTATTCTAGGCATTTCCTCCTGCCAATGTCATTCCAAACAGCAGCAATACAGAACACAAAATTTACAATGTTCCTGCAGAGAAAATCTACTTGACACATAAATAAACCCCTTTTTGCTGCTCCTCTGAACTGCCAAGTAATTACGTTTTTATGTGGTGTTTAAAAATGTATAATGATATTTATTCAAATGTATTATATTTATTTGTTTTGACCTTGCTGACAATATTGTGTTGTTCACGTTTGAAAGCATTTATGAGTCTTCATGCAGATTTTTGTTGCTCTTTTTGTAATGCATTGTTATATGTTTTGCTGCTCTAATTGCTCTTTATTAAGTCAGTGTGAAGGGGTAAGAGAGTCATTGTTACTGTTATTTTTCTCTTTTTCACATTTGCCTCTCATTTGGGAAAGTTGGAGCAGGCGAGGCTATTTTTAAATGGCCATACAGAGTCCCACAGCAAGCCTTCCCGGGAGCAGGTCACAAATTTGGTTTCAGCACACTTTATTGTTATTGCTCTGTGAATTACTTGCTTACATTTCTTCATGTTTTTATTTCATTTTGTGATTTCTCTCTTATAGTAGAAGAGAGCAGGAAGACCAGATTGCTCCCCTGCCTCAAAACCCCTCAGGACTTATATCTGCTAGTGGGTGGCACTGTCAGTGCGCCTCCTGAGAACTTCTTTGCCTCTGCGTCTGTGTCTATAGTATGGCACGGGCACAGAGGCAAAGGAATTCCCTCATTTGCACGGGCCACGCCCCCATACAAATAAGGGAACGCCCTCTGAAGTTTGCACAGGCGCTTTATGTGCACCAGAGCTATCAGTATTACAGAGGGAACTCACTAGCGTCTGCCACCCCTTCTATAATAACAAAGTACCCTGGGGGTGCGCAAAGCGGGCGCAAATGCCCATTGTGCCTCCCCCACGGGCACTTCTATAATACGGCCCCATGTGTTTCTTGCGCATACTCTTTAACTGAAAAAAAGTTCCAAAACCCAGAGTTTGTTTCACTGAACCAAAAAAGTAATGGCTCGGATGATCTTGGAGTATCCTCCATGTGTGTCAAGGGAACTGATTGATTTTCCTGCCCAGGAGAGAGATTGTCTCTCATGGCAGACCCTGCAAGGGGATTCCAGTAACAGTCAGCTAACTTGAGTCAGGTTTGAATAACCATGATTATGACACAGTAGCCCTGTGGCAAACGGCCCACTGATTCAAAGACTTTCAATGGTGAAGCAATCTGTGGCTATGTTGTATGAAGCCTTGTGCTTTCCACATCTCTCAATTGGGAGGAGAAATGTAAATTTGCCAAGTTCAACATTGTTTTGGGGATGGTTTCTCAAATACACCCTGCTTGTCTTGCAGTCAGAGCCTGGCTCCTGACATTTTTTGGTACTGTGCTGTATATTAAGCTTTTTTTAAAATTTTTGGGGATTGAAATCCTACAGCTTGATAATGCTTGAAGCCAGGGAAGGACAGTCTTTATGAGGTTGAACCACTTGTTCCTGTGGTACTGCAAAAGCCTTGCACTGCAGTGTAAAAAGCTCTGGGCAAAATAAACCAGGAAATCTTGCCCACCAAGGTCTCATCTTTTTGGGTATCTTCGGCATCTTGATCCAGTCCACCAGAGGTTGAAAAGGTTCTCCATCCCACTTTTCCAAAAAATGGCTAAGTTCTTCTTAGGTGCTGTAATTAATCCCATGCTTTCAATAGCTCCTCTGGGGGAACCAGACTTTGGCTGTCATGACTTGTCGACTGAATTCACATGCATATACTGGACAGGTAAGGAGATGTGCTGCCCAAAACTTCATGAATGGGTTGGTCTTTCAGCGCAGAAGAAGTCAACAGTGCAAGCGGAGAGTAGGGCCTGTTTGGTATGGGGATTCACAATTGCGATGTATGTATTAAGTGAAACATGCAGGTGTAATTAAGACAAACGTCCAATCCCAGGGTGCCACATTATTCTCATGAGGCTTGCATTGTAGACAGTCATCTTGGATTCATGTAATATAAGTTGCACATGATTCAGAATGTTCTTTGCTAGGGCAATCAAAAACTATTCAAAGACTTGCTGAACAAAGAGCAGTATTCTGGATAGAACTTGACATAAGGATTTAGGGCCAGATGTACAAATAATTGGTTGCAAAAATCTGGTCAAGATTTTGTGACAAATAAATAATTGTATAAACCCACCTATGTACTTATAGGACAGATCTAAAATTTGGATTCAGAGTGGGCCCCAAATCCAAATTATTACAAGAATTAGAAGACAGCAGTTCTCAAAATGTGACTATGATTGGAACCCTTTACAGGGATGGTGGCCTGCAATGGTCAGCAGAGCACCATGTCTGTGACTGTCTCTCAACAAATCAAACCTTTGTATTACATGCAGCCCATTTTCCTAAAGGAAAACAGGCCTATATTTTTTTTAATAAAAGCTTTATTTTTAAACTTTGTTTGAGAATTGGCAGAGGTCCCCTGGACCACTGCCTGCTTCCAAACTTTTATTAGATTCCCATTTTGTGAATGCTTAATAACCCCAACTAGGGGGTTTGTAATTTTTCATTGTTTTGTGACCAGATTTTGCTTACAAAACATTGATAAATTGCACAACAATTAGCCATATAGAAGGGACGCCAGCAACATGCTCCTGCCAAATTGTGAGGAGTATCCATTTGCAAAGCCATTTTAGGAGTCAGTACATTTTTACCCACTCCCAAATTGATTTTTGTATAATCATAAAAGCGTTTTAATTGTCGCAAACACAGAATCGGAGAAGTTGCAACCTTTATCATGCTTAGTACATCTGACCCTTAGGCTTATATTTGCACATTATTACTGATTACTTCCATCCAAGCATTGCAACTTCTAATTGCACCAACTATTCATCCGGAATACCAAGAAGAATCTTGACTTGTACAGACTATGAGCCTTACTTATAAGGTTTTGACACAGGGCAGTGCCACAAGGAATCTTGCTGTGTTGCCCTGCACCAAAAGAAATGGGAAGTAATGCGCCATATCTCAGAGATATGGTGCATTCCTATCCTTTCCCCTTGTACTGGCGCACAATGGACAGCCATGCACCAATGCAGGCACCCTTGCGCCAAGGTGCAAAGGTGCCTGCATTGTAGGGATGATTGTTTTTGTTCAGTAAGGGACACCTTCCTGTCTAAAAACAATCACTAGAGGTGCTTTCCTCTTTCTATGTGTGCTGCAGAATTCAGCACACAATGAAAGAAGAAATAAGGAGGAAAAATAAGGATAATTTTCTCGTTGCAACTTCCTAACGCCACTCCTGAGGTAGCGTTAAAATCTGACACATTCCCAGATTTACGTTTCCTCGTAAATCTGGGAATGTGTCAGATTCCATGGGTGTAGCCCACAGAAACAACCATGGAACGCCCCTTTCACACTGTGTTATACGTGACTGGGACACATATTTACAAAGCCTTGAAAAGCCACGTAAAGGGGCTTCGTGTGGCCTAGTAAATATGCTGCAGAATGTTGCGCCTCCAGAGTGTCAAAATAGTGACGCCACTGCAGCGCAAAAGTGCCACTAGGGGCCCTAGATATATTTCGTTTTGACTCACCTATTAAATTAAGATTTTGAATCAGTTGGGGAGCGAATGCTTATTGTCTAAGGGAAAGGTACAATACTAAAGTGTATGCATTACAGCTGACAAAAATGATTCAGTAAGAATCACTCGGAGCACAAACTTAATTTATGAATCACTGAAGGTAGTTATAATGAGTGAAATGACTAATGCAGTTCAGGTAACCCATGCATCTTTTATAGAGGTTTAATTTCCTTTTCAACTGGCGTACCCGGCACAGGTAAGAGCGGTGGGGCGGGGCTGGGTAGGTGAGGAGTCGACAGATGACCGGATAGATAAAATTAAAATAAAAAATAAATAAAACAACTTACCTTGCACTTGCCGCATCATCAACTCGGCGATGAGGCTAGCACAAGGTAAGTGCTTTTATTATTTTTTTTATTTAATTTTACCAATCCCATTGTCTGTGGACTTTCCCAAACCCCACCCCACCCTGCCCCATTGCTCTTACCTGTGCCGGCCGCGCCTGCATTTCAATCCTAGAAAGTTCCAGAGTTATAACCATCTGTAGACAGTCAGAAATGCAGAGATTATTACTAGGTCATAAAGCATAGCAGGACTGATGATTTGCAACTTCAATTGTGAAATACTAAAAGGGTGATTTGAGTGATTTCGTATTTTAGATATGAACCATTCTACACTGCTTGTTTAGCTGTAGGAACAAGCAGAATGAAAATATCAAGTGTCTCTCTTTCTCTCTCCTGTCCTACTCCCTTTTCCATGGCTCAATGCTGACCAGCACAGTATCCTTTGCATGGTTGTCATTGGCTTCAAGTAAAGTTGAGAGACTGCCATTGCTTCTGTAGGAACTGGATTGCCAGGTTAATGCAAACTCAACAGCTTACCTAGCCCACATTATCACTCAACCTGAGATATCGATTATGAAAATACCAAACCTTATATGCAGTAGATAAATTAGGGCAGGAGGTGGGTCCAATGAGATCAGAGAACAGATTTTTACAATCTTACTTAACTCAAGGTAAAAGAGAACTTGTTTTCTTTTAACACAGAAAACAAAGATAGTAGTCAGATTCTGTCAGAAATAGGGTTGTTAATTTCTGAGAGAAATAGCAACTTTAGAACACAATTGGTTAGGCAAAAGTACAGTTCTAAGATAATCTCTACTCCACTACTGTTAGCTAGGTCACAAGCAGCAGGCAATCACTAGAAAAGTATATGTCAAGTTAAAGCAGTTACCAGCAAGTTTAAAGTAAAGTAAAACACACCACATTAAAATTTGCAAAGGGCTAAATGTGCCAACCACCTGGTCGCAACAAGAGGTTTCAAATTGTGCACTGACTGGTTTGCAGCTGGTATTCTATTTTGCCAATTGATTTCTGTACTAATGGGTCAGTTCCCAAAATAGAGAGTAGCTTGGGGATGCAGAGTGACCTGCCTCATAATACACATTTGGGAAGTCTCACTTTGTGGCCCTCTATGATTGGCTAAAATCACAGGAATGGTAACCTGCAAAGAACAGCAGACCAGTATCGCTGTGATTACATTCCAAAAGAGATTAGGTTTTTTAATTAAAGCAGCCTGAGTTCCTTAACCCCTTCGCTGCCAGGCCTTTTCCCCCTCCTGTGCCACGCCCTTTTTTTGCTTTTTGGGGTAGTGCGCATTGAGGCCCCGGTAACTTTTTGACCACATAAGGTATCCACGCCAAATTTGCGTCCTTTTGTTCCAACATCATGGGGATTCTGAGGGTACTCAGGGTTTGTTGATTCCCCTGGAGGGGTCACAGAAATTAGACAAAATACAGCAAAATTTAGTTTTTTTGGGGGAAAATGGGAAAAACGGGCTGCAAATGAAAGCATCTGGGGTTTTCCCTGCAAGTGTTATCAGAAAAGGGTTTGTGGGGCTGAAATCACCATTTTCCCAGCTTTTAGGTGATACCAGACTTTTGTCAGAAACCCAACATTTTTTACACAGTTTTGGCATTTTTCTGGGACATAGCCTATTTTTGCTATTTTTTGTGCTTTCGACCTCCTTCCAGTTAATGGTAGAAATGGGTACAAAAGCAATAATGGATCCTGGTAAGCTATACATTTTGGAGAAGTAGACAAAATTCTGAATTCAGCAAGGGGTCATTTGTGTAGATCCATCAAGGTTTCTTTATAGAAACTAACAGTTAAATATAGGATAAATTGAAAATTTGTTGAAAAAAAGCGCCTTTTGTGTCAACGTTTTCACCTGTAACTTCTTCTAATTTTGACAGCTCTTTGAAAGCAATATACCGTTACATCCGCTGGACATTTCTGGTTGTGGGGATATATAGGACTTGTAGGTTCACCAAGAACCCGACAAACCCAGAGCCAAAAACTGAGCAGCAACTTGCAATGGTTTTTTATTATGTACCGGGTATATAGTAATTATTCTGTAAAAATGTGTACATGGAAACATCGGTATGAAAGACACCTATGTATTTCTGAAATGGGAACAAAATATAGAGTTTAGAAACAGTAGATATTTGCACATTTCCGAAATTGGGAATACTCATACTAGCATGAGAATTATCAGTCATTTTTTAGAATGACTTCTTTTTTTCACAATGTCTTTCATTTGGAAGGCAGAAATGCATCGAAAGTCAATAGGTAATAACAGTTCCTTTACAAATATGTATTACCCTAAGTCTCCCGATAAAAATGGTACCTCACTTGTAGGGGTAGGCACAGTGCCCACGACAGGAAATGGCTCAAAACCCAACGTGAACACACCACATTTTCACAATGCAAAATTACCCTTTGCCTTGCTGTAGTTTTTGAACCATAGCTTTGCCGGCACCTAGGGAAACCTAGCAAACCTATACATTTTTGAAAACTAGACACCCAGGGGAATCCAGGATGGGGTGACTTGACTGCCTCCCACCAGGTTCTGCTACCCAGAATCCCTTGCTAACCTAAAAAATTGCCAAAATAAACTCATTTTCCCTACATTTCTGTGGTGGAAAGTTCTGGAATCTGCGTGGATCCACAAATTTCCACCCACCCCGCATTCCCCAAAGTCTTCCGAGAATAATGGTACCTCACTTGTGTGGGTCGGCCTAGTGCCCGCGACAGGAAACGGCGCAAAACCTAACGTGGACACACCTCAATTTCACAGCGAAAAATGACCCTTTTTTGGCAAAGTGCCTAGCTGTAGTTTTTGAACCATAGCTCTGCCGGCACCTAGGGAAACCTAGCAAACCTATACAATTTTGAAAACTAGACACCCAGGGGAATCCAGGATGGGGTGACTTGACTGCCTCCCACCAGGTTCTGTTACCCAGAATCCCTTGTAAACCTAAAAAATTGCCAAAAAAAACACATTTTCCCCACATTTCTGTGGTGGAAAGTTCTGGAATCTGCGTGGGTCCACAAATTTCCACCCACCCCATGTTTCCCAAAGTCTTCCGATAAAAATGGTACCTCACTTGTGTGGGTCGGCCTAGTGCCCGGGACAGGAAACGGCACAAAACGCATCGTGGACACACCTCAATTTCGCAGTGAAAAATGAACCTTTTTTGGCAAAGTGCCTAGCTGTAGTTTTTTAACCCTAGCTCTGCCGGCACCTAGGGAAACCTACCAAACCCTCACATTTCTGAAAACTAAACAACCGGGGGATTCCAGGGAGATATGGCTTGCGTGGATCCCCCAACGTTTCCTTACCCAGAATGCCCTGCAAGCCTCAAATTTAGCTGAAAAAATCACATTTTTCACACATTTTTGTGTGGGAAAGTTGTGGCATCACCGGGCTGACACAAATTTCCTACCACCCAGCGTTCCCCCGGGTCTCCCGATAAAAACGATGCCTCACTCGTGTGGGAGGCCCAAGTACCCGCGACAGGCAAGGGCCCAAAACGTATTGAGGCGACATGAAAATTGCCTACCTCAAAACGACCTGGTTTTGCAAGGGGTGATGTGTACAGGCCCCAGCTAGGCCCGCAAGGCACAAGGGTTCGCTCTCCTGTAACGGAATCTATAAGGAAGTTGGCACGGAAACTGCAAAGTACAAAAACAAGGTTTATTAACCCTTAAGGGTGGTACTACAATCCATACAATACCCTTCAGCATTGCATAGAGTAGCACAAAGAACTTGCGTACACAGTCCCCTTTTATACACACCAGAGGGGCTCATAAGTGGGTGGATACAACATGAGGCCGAAGAACATTACCATTTATGGTCATTCTCGATACTGAATCAATACATGGGCGGAGCCAACACACTCCTTGAGCCCGCGAAACACATGGTCAAGCAAGGCTAATTATAACAGATGTGGTCAAGTCTGGACATGCGTCAGATGGATAGAGAGAGCTATTTATAAACTGTTACTAGGCAGATTACAAGAGCAACTAACACAAAGGTCGGACTCTCCTCGTGGCGAACACGTGGCAGCATGACAATACAAAATGGAGTCCAAACTTCGGTCAACATAACGGAGAAAACATGATCTAAAGGGAAAGCATTAATGTCTTTAGTAAATGCTTAATCACATTGCTGTTTTAATTTACAACAGACGACCCTTTCAGCATTTACTGAAGACATCCGGTTTCCAAAAATCATCATATATGTCAATTATCATCATTCCTTTAACCTCTTTAGCTAGACGCTTCTGATGAGCAACATCGGCAATAGCTTTCTTATCCGGGATGCAGAGTGAAATGCATACAGAACAGAACAATGGTCCACATTGAACACACATACAGAAAAAGAACAGAATTGCTATAATAATACAGAGACCAGTTAAGACCTTCCATCCCCAGGCAGTAACCAATGCCCAAAACCATCCAGAAAAGGACCAAGTGCCGTTTTCTGTGTGGATTTCAGCTGCTATTTTATGCAACTTGTTAATGGCGTTATAAACGGATGGCGTATGATCAGGGATGAACACACAGCAACTGCTTCCAATAATTTTACAGGCTCCACCTCGATCAGCTAGCATTACATCTAATACCATACGATTCTGCAATGCAACAATTCTAGTTATTTGTAACTCTTCCGTAAGATTCCCAAGAGCAGCAGCAGTCTGATTTGTCACAGCTTCTACCACTCTTGTTAATCTTCGGATCTTCCTACTATTCAAAGCGGCTCCAACAAAGAAAAACAGTCCTAAGTTAAAATCAATATACTGCTGCAAGCTGGTATCAGTCTGATCCACATTATCAATCGATAAAGTACGTTTATACCTATTTACAGTCACATTATTCAACAATTTCAAATCCTTATGGTAAGATGCTGGTGCTAGGAATACAGGAGGTAATAGGAAGGATACATAACATACCCCAGACCACCCAGCCGGCAAACGGTAATAACCTTTATTTCCGCACACAAAATAGGTATTATGGGACGCTAGGAAGGTACTGTTATTCAATCCATCAATGTTCAAGACAGTTAGGCAATCACTGACACCAACAGGGATAAAACCCACACTCTGGACACACAGGTCCGCTTGAGCCTGTGCCACTTGGATCACGAATTTGTCCTTCCCCACAGTGTCTCTGGTGTTCGTGAAGATATAGGGAATGGATTCATTGTCTGGTCGATACTCTTCCCATTCCCAAATTGTCCCATTCGCTTGCGGATATCCATTTTTATCCTGATGACATTCTTTATTAAGTCTGAAAAGCAATCGTCCCACTGTCGGTTTCCGAGTGGCAAACAGTAAGGTGTACCATGCTCTACAAGAGCCATTATGAGAGAAAGGAAGTGGTATGAATGGCGTACCTCCTTTCTTCTGATGGGCCGGCATCATCCCACATATCCAACAGTTCGTAGCGTTCGTAGCAACGTGGGTATGATGCAGCATCTGAATGAAAGTGTTATTCAAATAAGACTGTCGGTGCTTCAACTCTTGATACGGCAATGTATAGAAGTAGTGCTCCGCAGGCACCGGAGTCGTCAACACAAGTGTTTTCCGAGCAGGAGTTACCTCCTCTACAAACCATGTTGTTATCCCAACAATAGCTACTGTTAGCATGAACCCCAACGCACAAAGGATTTTCTTCTTCTCCATGTCAAAGGAAACAATACCCTGATATCTTCCTGAAACTAAAAAAAGTCTGTCAGAACTCTTCCCCTTGGGCAGCGGTTGATTTCTTCACCAGCGGGCCAAGACGGGTGTCGCTACACTAATGCAGGGCTGATCCCCCCCCTTGCCTCATCGGCTCTCCGTTTCACTAACCCAAGGGCCGTTCTGACAGTGTGTCCCGGTACTGGAAAACTCACTTCCGTGGTCGAAGATGATATCGCCTTCCTCCAGAAGTCGCGTGGTCCGGAAAGAGCTCCTCAGTGTCACTTGGCTCTGCAGCACGGCCTGTCTCTGCTGCCAGGATTTCTCGTTGATCGGTCAGCACGGCAGACTCCACCAATCCGGGCGGTACCTTTCGACAATGCAAGGAATGGATCCAATTCTTCCTGTTCGAGACTCGCACAGCCGTCCTCGTTGCAAGGAGGACCTGCTCAGGGCCCACCCATCTCGGTTCCAAGCTATTCGTTCTGTCAAAGACTTTCACCATCACATGGTCACCAGGCCGGAGACCATGTCCTTCACCGGTAGACCGATCAGGGAGCGCCTCTCGGACCTGTTGATGAATAGAAACCAAGTTATCCGTTAACTGTGCCAGATAATCACTCATCATTACACAAGGTACATCATACACAGCCTTAGGCCTTGGTGGACCCCAAATATTCATTGGGCGTCCGAATACCACTTCATACGGCGTAAGGCCAGTTCGAGAGTGCGGTACTGATCTAATTGACAATAACGCCAGTGGCAGGGCGTCTGGCCAAGTCAAAGACGTCGAAGCTTGAATTTTGGCTATTTTAAGCTTCAGTGTACCATTATACTTCTCGACTAGGCCTGCAGACTGAGGGTGAAACACGGCGTGGAACTTCTGAGTGATGCCTAGACCCTTCAAGACATACTTTATAACATCCGCTACAAAGTGAGGGCCATTATCACTCCACAGAAGTCTACAAACGCCATATCGGGGGAAAAACTCCTTCAGCAGCAGCTTCGCAGTAGTCATTGCAGTATTGTCTTTCGTAGGGTACGCTTCAACCCATTTGCTGAAAGCGCAGACCACTACTAGAACATACTTCAAATTATTACAGCGCTCGAGCTGGATGTAATCCATCTGCAGAACCTCAAAGGGTGCAGTAGGTGTCGCAAATCCTCCTGCTGGAGTTCGAGTACCCTTTCCTGGGTTATACTTCAGACAGATCATACAAGTCTGCACCACCCTCTTTGCCGTGCTAGCAATCTCTGGATGCTCCCAAACTTGAGTAAGCAATTTCACAATTGCGGAAGCTCCAACATGTGCTAGCCCATGTGCCATCTGAACCATAGGTTGTACAAAGGCCGTGGGTAACTTCCATCTATCCATCTGCTTATTTCTCCAACAACCCTCATCATCCAACTCTCCCTCGCTAGCCCATTGCTCCCGCTCTTTATCGGAAGCGGTCCGTTGCATTTCGCGCACTTCCTCCTTCGCATCACGCCATCTTTCCACTTGTGACTTTACTACATACATGGCAGTAGCACCGGGCTGCATCGCGGTCTCCCGCGCTACTCGGTCTGCTAACGCATTCCCTTCTCCAACTTTATCAACTACTTTCCTATGGGCGCTACACTTAACAATGGCAATTTTCTTTGGGTATGTCAATGCGGTTAAAAGATTGTGAACTAACTCTCCATGCATTATCTGCGCCCCATGTGACGTTAGAAACCCTCTCTCCTTCCAGAGTAGGCCGAAGTCGTGCGCTACTCCGAAGGCATAGCGGCTATCTGTATAAACATTCACACACAATCCTGTACTGAGCTCACATGCTCGTGTTAATGCTATCAGTTCCGCTGCTTGAGCTGATTTCGGTGGTATGCGTGCTGTCTCCACTATCGTTTGTAATGTGGTAATTGCATATGCTGCTGAAGTCGTACCATCTGGTAGCTTCAGACAGGATCCATCCACCCACAGTTCTCCATCTACATCTGGAAAGGGCGTATCCTGGAGATCAATACGACCCTTTGTTTGTTCCTCAGTCACAAGAATACAATCATGCGCTTTCCGCGCCTCAGGCTGAGTTTCGGGGTATGGCAACAATGTTGCCGGGTTTAGTGTTACGCACCTTTTCAACGTAATATGAGGAGCCAAAAGCGTCAACTCATATCCCGTCAAACGGGCACTGGTCAAGTGCTGCGTCTTTGTTTGATTAAGCAGGGCATCAACAGCATGGGGGACTAATACCAACAGCTTGTGAGATAACACAATTCCCTCGCTTTGGCGTATTGACACAGCTGTCGCCGCAACCGAGCGAAAACAACCAGGCAATGCTCGGGCGACAGGATCAAGTACAGCCGAGAAATATGCACAAGGGCGCTGCTTGTCGCCGTGCATCTGTACTAAAACTGACAATGCACATCCATCTTTCTCATGCACATACAACGAAAAGGGTTTTGCATAATCAGGGGTCCCTAACACTGGTGCTGAACAAAGGGCCTGTCGCAGTTGCTGAAAAGCAACATCACACTCATCTGACCAAGGGATTGGGATAGGCGTATCCTTTGTCAAAAGGGCTAACAATGGCTTAGCTATGTGTGAAAACCCCAATATCCACTGTCTACAAAAAGAAACGAGGCCCAAAAATGCACGGACATCCTTCTGTGTGGACGGTCTCGGTGTATCCAAAATTACTTGGATACGATCCGGTGTGAGTGCCCGTCCCTCCTTAGACAAAAGGTGACCCAAATAAGTCACCTTTGGTCTACAGAATTGCAATTTCTTCCGAGATACCTTATGATTGTGGGATGCTAAAAAGGAAAGTAAGGATAGCGTGCTTCTCTCACACAATTCCAGGGTGTCAGCCGCCAACAAGATGTCATCGACATATTGAATGAGGGCGACCCCCTCGAGTAAAACAAAGGAATCCAACTGTCGTTTCAAAGCCTGACTGTAAATGCTAGGGCTTTCTGTATAGCCCTGGGGAATCCTACAGAAACGATAAGATCTATTATTTAATGTAAACCCAAAAAGATATCGGCTATCAGGGTGAATGGGAATGGAAAAGAAGGCATTTTTCAAATCAATCACTGAGAACATGGTCGCCGTAGGCGGGACCAAGGTAAGCAACGTCGTGATATCGGAAACCACCGGGTACTGAGGTATCACGATCTTGTTTACCTCCCTCAAATCAATTATGAACCGATAGACCTTTGCATCCGTGTCCTTTTTCAGGATAGGGAGAATCGGACTGTTACAGATATTATAGGGAACTTCTTCCACTACTCCCACTGCGATCAAATCTTGCACAATCTGTATGAGAGCATCCTCGCCCTCCTGGGAAATACGATACTGCGGGAGGCGCGGCAACACCGCCCCCTCCTGGACACTAATGTGGACCGGAGGAATCACCATTTGTCCCACATCTGTGTCCGAAGTCGCCCATAAAGCTCGAGGGAGGGTGGCCAACAACGCATCCTCTGATATCGTACACATCCGCTCTGACCGGGGGTAGTTGTCATTTAAGATCACCCTCACACCCTCAGGGGAGCAGCGGATCGTAGCCCTAAAGTGCTTTAACATATCAAGGCCCATATTGTTATCCGGTGTATACGGAGCAAGCAGAAACGGACAGGGCGCAGAAAAAGAATCAACCTTAAATATAAGGGGCTGTGAAAGAGGGCTTCGGGAGAGTGTACCGTCAAACCCTACCGATGTAACCACTGAGCCGGATGGGGGAGCCCCCGGAACCAAGTACCTAGACAATGCACTACGTGTCGCTCCTGTATCTACTAGGAACTGATCAGTAGAACCTAAAACCTCAGCCGATACATAAGGACCCGTCTGATCGACCGGCACCTCAACTGATTCAGACCCCCATCCAACGCATTCCTATGCATGCTGAGAATCATGATATCCTGATCGATCAATCTCCGATACGTGATACTGATGCTGGCGATCGAAAACATTTGAGCTATCTCGGTGCTGCCCAGCGGTATCGAAACGAACATGATCGTTAGAATTCCCTCTAAAGCTCGAAGAACCCCCTCTACCTCTCGGGCCACCCGGAGTATGCCCCTGACGCGAAGCACGCAACACTGGGCAATCCCTGGCCCAATGGCCCAATTGCTTACAATACGCACACTGGTTCCTATTCAAATCAGATCGGCCCGAAGGGGGACCATAAGATCCTCCCCTTCCTCTATTATTACCCCGTCGGGGCGGGCCATATACTTGTGCCAACATTACCTTAGTCTTAAGATCTTTCGATTTCTTTTCCTCCTGGCCCTTCGCCTCGTGCTCCTGACGCTCATAATACTGAGCGATAGTCAGAAGAGCCGTCGGCGTCGCGGAGGACCAGGAACTCTCGCTCGCTTTTAAACGGGCCGCAACTGCCGGTAACAGATTAGCCACATATTTGTCCGCGAAAAGGTGGCGGCCAGTGTCGTCAGTAAGCGACTGGCCACTAAAATCATGAAACGTTTCCTCAAAGCGCGTGAAGAAATCTGCGACGGACTCGTCAACTTTCTGTTTACATGCGGCTAACATATTCCAGTCAATCTTTTTAGGGGGGATAATCGTCTTCAGCTTAGTCACAATAGCAGCAGGGAGATCTAAAATACTCTGCGGCGGTTTCTGCGCGGGCTTCCTCTCCCTGTCTTCATCCTCAAGCTCAGACCACCGGGCCTTAAAGGCAACTATATCATCTACCTTTCGTACAGATCGCCACATATCCGGTGGTAGAATAAGGCCAAAGAACAGGTCTATGTCTGCTAAAGTCATAACGCAAGAATTCAAGGCCCCCTCAACTTCTTCATAGAAGGCCGCTGGATTCTTGCGGGGGTCGGGCAGCGCATTCTTCAATGCCATAACATCAGCCCTATGCCACGGAGTGTAAACCCAATTATACACGAAATATCCCCTAGCATCGGCGGAGGTAATGTCCGAGCTAGTCCCTGCTCCTTTAGGAGGAACATACAAAGGCGCTGCCTCTCGCATTGGTTTAGCATGCACTACGTCATCCTTATCTGACTGGGAGGTGGATGAGTGGCCCCCTGCTGCAAACGAATCCGACTGCTTCTCCTCCTCCGTTTGTTGGCGTGCTTTCTCTCTAAAGGCCAGCACCTCGTCCCGCAAAGCAAACAACCGCCGAGCCGCCTCAGGAGCCTTAGGGGGAGAAAAAACACCATTACGTAATGCTCCGGCATCCGAAGACACTTCGTCAGGCTCAAGAACACTAGAATATTTTCGGAAAGCAGTAATTACTTCATCCGCGAAATGAGACAGAAAATACACCCTCTCTCTATCTTGCCACGACCCCCAAGTATGGAACAACTCCTCCTTAGACATCTTGCCCTTAAGTGCACGGAGGGAAAGTTTCCGAAGCTCAGCCATATGCTCGGCCGATAACATGGACCGTGTGTCTACCTTACCCGAGGCCGGGCCAGAATCTTGCGGCCGCGGAGCAGATGCGCCAACATAAGGGGGCGGAGAGCGATCTAGCAAATAAAAATCATCATCAGGATTATTAAGGACAGGATAAAGTGGCTGGCGAACAACATATTGACCCGAAACTTGGAGCCTACGCTCTTTCTCTTGTCTGTCCGCCTGCTCTTTGTCCTCCCGACGCTTCGCTTCCTGTGCTCGCACATGATCATTCTTTCGTTGGTCTTTATCATACAGCGCTTTCTCACGCTTCTCTCGCTCACGCACTTCCTTCACCCATAATCGCACACACTCAAACATATCCTGACGAGCACGTCGCTTACACATACACTGTTCCACATACTCAATCTTACGTATATCAAACGATCCATACAAAGGCCATCGCAACTCAGGATCCTTCTTTGTGTATTTCCTCCATACTGTGCTGTACATTATGGAAGAAAGACCATGCTTCACATACATATCCCTATTAGGCGTCCCCTCTGGGGGGGCCGGAGCAGATTCCTCGAGGTTCAACCGGTTTCCGAAACAGCAGCACCACTTACGGAGTGCGCTGAAAGCAGGCATGCTCAGAAATAATGCAAAATATGCAATATTATAAAAAATGGCACTTAATCGTTGCGCCGTTCAAAGTTACACAACTCTGGAGAAATCTCTCCACATCACCTGCCTATATGTGTTGCAACGCATATATATTCACAAAGACAAATCCAAAATATGACTAGTCATCATCAATCAAACTCAAATAGCCAACCCAGGCTTCAAAAACTCGGAGCAAGTACCGTACAACGGTTCTTACCAATCAAGAGTCCAGATTCCAACTGCCAAGCTCCACAATCGCCCAAACGGCTCTCACGGCAGGACCGACAGAAGAGGTCTCAGTCGATGACCGGCGCCACCCAGACGGTCAGCTCGGAAGGGAAGGAAGAAAAACCTCGGGATGCCAGGGCTAAAACGCCGCTGGCAGTGATCACGTCCCCGGCCAAACTCCTCACCTTCGTCGCGACCAGTCCTTCGAGCATCCGAGTCGCCGATGAGCCCCACGTGACGGGCGCCAATTGATGTGTACAGGCCCCAGCTAGGCCCGCAAGGCACAAGGGTTCGCTCTCCTGTAACGGAATCTATAAGGAAGTTGGCACGGAAACTGCAAAGTACAAAAACAAGGTTTATTAACCCTTAAGGGTGGTCCTACAATCCATACAATACCCTTCAGCATTGCATAGAGTAGCACAAAGAACTTGCGTACACAGTCCCCTTTTATACACACCAGAGGGGCTCATAAGTGGGTGGATACAACATGAGGCCGAAGAACATTACCATTTATGGTCATTCTCGATACTGAATCAATACATGGGCGGAGCCAACACACTCCTTGAGCCCGCGAAACACATGGTCAAGCAAGGCTAATTATAACAGATGTGGTCAAGTCTGGACATGCGTCAGATGGATAGAGAGAGCTATTTATAAACTGTTACTAGGCAGATTACAAGAGCAACTAACACAAAGGTCGGACTCTCCTCGTGGCGAACACGTGGCAGCATGACAATACAAAATGGAGTCCAAACTTCGGTCAACATAACGGAGAAAACATGATCTAAAGGGAAAGCATTAATGTCTTTAGTAAATGCTTAATCACATTGCTGTTTTAATTTACAACAGGGGGGTCACCTGGGTTTTTGGCCCGGTGCTCGGCGGCCACCTAGGGGAACCTACCAAACCCACATATTTCTGAAAACTAGACACCCGGGGGATTCCAGGGAGGTATGGCTACAGCTACAGCTCCCATCTGCCTCCTGGGGGGCAGAAAGACTGTCATTTTTGTGGGGGGGAGGGTGGGGGCATTGGCGTGCCCGTTTCAGGCAGCCCACACCCTAAAAACAATTGCGCTAAAGAAAATCCCTGGTGTTTAGTGGGCTTTCTGCCCCCCCCGGAAGGGGCAGATTAGGGGCCAATGCCCCATCTGCCCCACGGAGGGGGCAGAAGACTATAATAATTGGGGGGTGGGGTGGGGGCATGGGCCTGCCCGTTTTGGGCAGCCCCCACCCCTATTTTTATTTTTTTTGTAAATTCCCTGGTGTCTAGTGGTCTTTTTGCCCCCCCGGGAGGGCAGATTGGGGGCCAATGCCCCATCTGCCCCCCAGGGGGGGCAGAAAGGCTGTAATGGTGGTGGGTGGGTGGGGGCATTGGCATGCCTGTTTCGGGCAGCCCCCACCCTAAAAAAAACTGAAAAAAAATCCCTGGTGTATAGTGGACTTTCTGCCCCCCCGAAGGGGCAGATTAGGGGCCAATGCAGAAAGACTGTGATTATTGGGGGGTGGGGTGGGGGCAGGAGCCTGCCCGTTTTGGGCAGCCCCCACCCCTATTGGTATTTTTTATAAAATTCCCTGGTGTCTAGTGGGCTTTTTGCCCCCCCCAGGGGGGGCAAAAAGACTAAATAATGCCCAAAATATTTGGGGGGAGCAAAGGCCCTTGCCCAAGGGGCCGCTCCCCCCTCCCTGGTGTCTAGTGGGTGGATCCCTGCTTGGGGATCGCCCTCCTGTGGTGATCCCCAAGCAGGGATCCACTGGGGAGGGGTACCATTGGAAAGGGGAGATTCTCCCCCCTTCCAACGATACCTCTCCCGTCTTTCTACGTTCTCAGGGGGCTGAGATAGTCTCCTGAGCACGTAGAAAGTGAAACTGAAATGAGCCTCTTGGCTCATTTCAGTTTCATTTTCAATGTAATGACGTCGGCGCGCCGTGCGCGCCGATCGTCATTACAGTGAAAGGGGGGGGGCCTCGGGAGCTGGGGAAGTTCTTCCCCAGCTCCCGAGGCTATTTTGCATGAAAGGGAATCCCTCTGGTGTCCGCACCAGAGGGATTCCCCAGGGTATGCCTCATGACGAGCTGGACTCGTCATGGGCACAGCGCGACTGTGCTCCATGACGAGTTCAGCTCGTCATGGGCATACAAGGGGTTAAAAAGAACTGGTGTAATTTTTAAAAACGAAGTTTGCAAATCTTGAAAATGTCAGTGAGATCAGGTCATCCCATAACCACTCTCTACTAGAAATGAGTCTGCCAGTTCAGTTCATTAAGGGAAGGGTATTCAGAGTGAATCCCTTCACCTTTGAGAATCTATTACAACAACTTCTTGAAAGCTGGTAACTGCTCAATGTTTTCTGACCAAAATTATAGTTACAATCCATTGATACATATGATTCTGACTAACAATTTGTAAGTAATACCCCTTAGACCCCTCTTCCAAATTGCTATTTGGTGGGTCCATAAACCCATTTTCCAATTTGGCAAAACAAATCCAAATCACAAAATATGGTTAGTACAATTGAAAAAAGAATTTCGCATATTAAAATTCTGTGGTTTTGTGGGTATCGGAGTTTGCATCTGCCAAATCCCTTATAAAATGTGGTCCTTAATGAGCAAAACACCTTGGTCAGGTGGATGACACATACAAGGAAGACACCCTGGAGAGTCTAGACCACACATTAGGAGTGGCTTTTATGATCTTGTACACTCTAAAATTATCCTAGGGAAACCTCACAATACGCACTGCGTAGGTAGCCAACTCTCATACACTCTAATGCTGATAAAAGACAACCAAACTCTTCAGCTCGTAGTTATAGCAAATAGATAGAAAGCAGACACTGGAATAACTAGGACCCAAAGAATTACCAGGCTTTGCAAGATTATACTTTTCTAACTTTATAGGACTACGGGCACACACTGCGGTTACAGCTGATCATCTGCATCAGCAGATAGCCACATGGTCTTAAACAACTCATACCTACCATCCCCACCATGCACAAATATTAAACTTCTTAACCAGACATGACGTCCGAAGATACGCTGTTAGCCCAACATACCCATACTATTGGTAGCATCTCTTAATGTCAATGGCTTAATCCACTTTATTAAACATAAGAAACTCCTCACATTGTGAGGTTGCTGCTGGTAGGATTTTCACTAGTACTGGAGACACACTTCACACCAGAAGAGGGAGCAATGCTACGTAGAGACTAGATAGGCAAGTTGCTCCATGCCAGCCACACACATTCAAGGAATCCCCCCAGTGACTCCCCAGCACACCACAAGAAGAGAGGCATTGCAATAATAATTTACATGTCGCTACCTGCCAGAGGATTACAGACTTGGAGAGATGATGAAGGGCACTATATATTTGCAAAAATTGGCTTACAAAAAATATGTATAATTGTGTGATCCATTTTCATCTCGGTGGGCGACACAAACTAGATAGATTAATCACCTCCTTCGGGAAGACCATACTACCACTAGGAGGTGACTTGAATATCACCACTGACCCAGTCCTACATAGATCTGGCAAACTGGACATCAGAAATGACAGAAATATCTTGAAGGGCATGATTTTAGACAATGTCATGGTGATTCTTACATCACCAAAACAGGAAATACACATTTACTTGTTGCCCTAATGTTATCCATACTAGGATTAAATATTTTAGATTGACTCCTAATCTGATGAAACACCTATTAATTGCCTCTATAATCCCGAAGAGACCTCGGACCATAACCTCGGACCATGATCTGTAGCTGGACTTGGGGATGCTCCTCTCTCTCTCCTCCCCTCCCCAGCACCTGGCACATGAATGTTTCCAAATTCTGATAATCACAGGACAAGGCCTGACTACAAAGCCATATAGAACAATACTTTGTTGACAATAAAGGATCAGTTTCTTCCTTCCAGACCTTCTGGGCTACAGGTAAGGCCTGTATACAGGGGGCTATAATGAAAGACACTGCCCTGGTGATAAGAAAGACACATATCAATAGAATACGACTAGGAGCAGAAGCAGGGGAGTACGACTGGAAGGAAAAGCAGGGGAGTACGACTAGGAGCAGAAGCAGGGGAGCTGTCATTTGCTTATTCCAAATTCCTTACTCATGCATTACTATGACAACTAGTTCAAGTCAAAACAGATTTAATTTCAACTAGTAATACACGGCGGAGGCGGGAAATCACTTTTCCACCTGCATCAATGAAATTATGAACCATGGGAGAAGACTGGACTCTTAATAGGTGCCCAACTCAGACAGCTTAAATCTAGCAGAACAACACCAGAGCTGCGTGGTAAATAAGGGAGTCTGCTAGTACATCAGACAGATATCAAGTTGTAATTCCAGTCCTTCTACCCAACATTATTTACTTCAAACAAATGGCTCGACGCCAGGGAGTAAACCGAGTTCTTTCAAAACTTAACTATCCCCACACTAAAATAGATGCCATTTCTGGGAGGTCCTGCTGAACCTATTTTCAGCTCGGCAAAATGCTCCAAACAGGAAGAACCTGGTTATTTTGCTCAGTAGGATGCAACAAACTTGGCAGGCTTCACCATCATGTCCCCCAACTACAGAGGTTAAAAAAATGAAAGTTCTCTCTGTTCAGTCCTGCAGCCCTTAGTTTCTCACAACAGGCTTGTAGGCACAGGTCACGTGTAGGTTCCAATCCTCTGTGGTCAGCTGGGCCCTCTTGGAGCACAGATCACTTTTGCTTTTTAAGTTCTTCAAGACCAACCACTAGACCCATAGAGAGCATTTCTAGTCCCTGGGTGCTAAGAAAAATCAAATGCCCTTGAGAAAATCCTCTTCTTCTAGCAAGAATAAGGAATTTTCATTCTTCTAGCATTACCTGTTTCTTCAGGCAGGGCCTTCCCAGGTCCAGAAATGTCCTGAGGATGTGATGGTTGAAGTGCCAGATTTATACTGTGCACTAGCCAGTGATTTCAGAAATTCTGCCACCAATCCAAACATCCCTCGTGTTCCCCACCTTCATGTCTTTTTTCTCCAATCAGGTCCTTTATACTTTTTGGGTGGTTTTATACAGTGCTAATTTGACCTGAAGTTATTGGAGCATGTTTCATGAGCACCAGTAACATTGCACATGGACACAGTCTCTTCTTTTTCTTTTATGCAGAGAGGTTAAGTGATTTGCCCAGAATAACAGGATGCTGACCAGATACCGAGACTCAAACCTGGTTCCCCAGTTTCAAGGTCGGCAGCTCTGACGTCAACATGCAGTGGTTGTGTTAACCCACCTCTCCCCACCCGCTGCCGTTGTTTTTAATAAACTCCTTTCCTCCCTGGTATTAACCCATCACCTCCTCTGCTCTTTTGTTTTACCCTCCACCCTGCACTTGAAAAAAACATTAACAAAGACAATAGAACTCACATAGTCAAAACCTATTGGCTATGCCAATGCTTGTTCCATTAGGCAGGCCCTTCTTAAGTTTAGCAATGCCCTATTTAGATAATCTCTCCTCACAGGTGACAGGATCCAATGCTGATGGGAGCCTGGCTGTCTAAAAGGGTTCTGGGAATGAATAGGAAAAAACCATGTTTGGCATCTTCAAGTAATAAAGGGTAGTGCTAAGGATGCCCTTTGTTCTGTCAGCTGTTCTGACAGCTGTTTCTGTCCACTTCCAAATAGCTAATCAATGCTAAGTGGTCAGCAGTTAACATCACCGGTCCATCCTAGGCTCAGAGTGAGACCATTGTCTTCCAAGCCCAAGTTGGTAAAGCTTCCAGGCAAAGATGTATTTTCCAGCCATAGAGGAGGGATGACTGACAGAACTACTTTTCAGCCAATTCAGACTCGGGCAGCCTAAATAAAAAATTTCTTAAGTTACTTTTCTGCTCATGTTATCATAAATCTGATTACACCACTGAAATACGATTTTGAAAATTAAATGAGATGTAGGATAGATTGTCAATATCTTGCACTTGAAAATGTTGCAGGCCGAAATTTTGGATTTCATGTTTTGATAGAACATCATCAGCAAAACTTCACGAGACAAAGTTAAAACTCTCTGAAGAACCATATTGTTTCAAAAAATTTTTTACAGCTTGCCCATGATGAGCATTGTGGAATGTCTTCCATGAAGCACCTAATTAGGGCAATTTTTGGTGTCCTGGTGTTGATAAGAACTGTCAGAGAGTGTTCTGTGTGTATCAACAGTGACAAGATGATTAGGGTTTTTTCTGCTCCTATGAAACCTGTAACTTGGCCTGAGTCCCCTTGGCAAAAAGTAACTTTTGATATTTCTGGTCCCTTCACATGTTTACCTTCTGATGCTCGGTTTGCTTTTGTTATGGTGGATTACCATTCTAAGTGGCCAGAGGTCAAGTTTGTTGCCAATGCCACATCCTTAGTTGTCATTTCATTTTTCAAAGAGGTTTTTGCCAGGGAAGGATGTCTGGAAGTTCTTGTTTCTGACAATGGAGTGCAACTTGTTTCTCAAGAGATGGAGGAGTTTTTCACCAAATGTGGGATCAGACATATCACCACTTCTATTTATGAACCTAGGGAAAATGGTCAAGTTTAAAGATTTAATCGGGTTCTTAAAGAAGGGATTGAGTCGGTCAGTAAGTCCAGTGAGCCTTGGAGAGATATTGTGAGGAGGAAATTATGGATGTCCCGTATTACTCCTCACTCGGTTACTGGTGTGAGTCCTTTTAAGCTTCTGAAAGGGAGAGATCCTGTCTCTGATATTTGTCCCTGGTGGATAAAGAAATCCAGCAAGCAGGTTGATGATATTGATTTGCATGTCATTGCTGGTAGGGTGAGAGAGAAGCAGAATAAAATAAAGGAGATTTTTGATGGGAAATGGAAGGTGAGAGTTCCTGATTTTGATGTTGGAGATTTGGTTAGGGTCAAGAAACCTGGTTTCTTGGTCAAAGATAGTTCCAGATTTGGCCATCCTGTTAAAGTGTTGAAGGTTTGCCAGAACAGTGTGGTTACCGGGATGGTAAAGTGTGGAATGTAAGAAGAGTTGTCAAATGCAGATTCCAAGTTTATCGTTCTTAAAACCCCATTGGGCAAATGTCCTGTTTCGGGTGAGGATTTGTCTATTGCTTCAAGAGTAAAAATTAAAAGTAGAACCAGATGTTTGCCAGAGAGGTACAGATCTTAGCTGGGTCATTTTTATTTTGTTCTTTTATTGTATGGTTTATTGTGTTTTCTTTTGTGTTATGGGGTGAGATATGTAACATCCTTATCTCACCCGGGTTCTGCCTTCCTATGTCACACATGGAATTTATGGAGCGTGCTTGTTCATCCTGCCATTCTGTGCTCTGTGTTCACTGAACGGCAGTTATCTGTTAGCTGTTTGTTTGGTTGGACGTACTGTGCTGCACCACAATAAATCTTCATGTCAAACTACTTACCTGCTTCACTTCGTCTTTACATACCACAATTACTAACAGGTCAAGTCAAGTCTCGGTAAATTAATCCTTGCTCAACCCTTGGTAATTTGGCAAACGAGCAGTCAGGCTTAACTTAGGAGACAGGTATGTGTAGCATTTAATATCATCAAAACAGGAAATAAGTAAAAGACACAACACACTAAAAATCCAACACAAATTTATAAAAATAGAGACTATTTTTCTGTTTAAAACAATACCTAAATACCAAAACTCCACCCGCGAATCCGAATTTGACACTTGCCGTGAGGGGAACGGTTCCGCTGAAAGTTATCCCGCCGTGAGGGGAACGGCTCTACATTCACTCTCACCACCGTAAGGAGAACAGACCACACTACCCAGCAGCCTCTACCTGGCGTGAGAGAGTAGCGTCATACTCGCACCTGGAGCTTCCCCAAAAGCGCTGCTGCACTCCCACTGCACGGGACGCGCTAGTTGTAATTTGACACTTGCCGTGAGGGGAGCTGCTCTGCTGAAAGTTATCCCGCCGTGAGGGGAACGGCTCTGCATTCACTCTCACCGCCGTGAGGGGAACGGACTACACCACGCAGCAGCCTCAACCTGGCACGAGAGAGCAGCGTCATACTTGCACCTGGAGCTTCCCCAAAAGCGCTGCTGCACTCCTGCAGTGCGGGACGCGTGAATCGGAATTTGACACTTGCCATGAGGGGAACGGCTCTGCTGAAAGTTATCCCACTGTGAGGTGAACGGCTCTGCATTCACTCTCACCGCCGTGAGGAGAATGGACTACACCACCCAGCAGCCTCTACCTGGCACGCGAGAGCAGCATCATACTCGCTCCTGGGGCTTTCCCAAAAGCACTGGTGCACTCCCGCAGCGCAGGACACGTATGGGCGAAGCCCGGGCCACGGGCGGGCTCGTCCTTGCCTGTCAATGACCGGAGGAGACTGGGCTGGGCCACCCCTCTGAGAACCCCTTTCACGTTTGAACTGTTTGGTAAGATTGTAAGACTGTCTGTACTACTTTAGAACCTCGCTGTATTTATTGGGTCTCACGTACTTAGTAATCGACTGTTGTTAGCTCATACGTCTACGATCATGAGAAAGCAAAAAGGCGCAGCAGGTACTCTTGATGCCTTTTTAACTAGAGCAGAATCACTATTGATGCACAAAATTCAAATGACAGAGAGACGATTATCACTTGATTTCACGCAACTTCCATCATTCAAACAACCATACAGTTTTAATTTGAATGACTCGCCACAACAGCCCCCATTAAGTCCAAAGACAATTCTCCAAAACAATCCAATGACACCTGCTCTGCCTAATTCATCACCAATATTCATAAACTCAGAACTAAATGATCATAGTAGACAGGGTATAGAAACAAGATCACGAGCTCCAAAAGCATCAGAAGCGCCCAAAGGGAAAGTCCCTCGAGCAAAGCAGAAGCAAGCTGTGGGTCACCCAAAACCTAAAACGAAGAGCACAGGGGTATCTCGGACCATGTCTCAAGTAACTTCCCACGTAGATGTTCAAACTGTAACATTGACAAATACTGTTAGCACACAGACAGAAGCAGTTTCCCCCCTTCCCACCTTGATCACAAAAGAAAGCTTTGGGGATCACGATCGTGCACTTAAAACAACACTAGAATCAGCACTTGGGTCTATGTAATCCCAGTTTACTGAATTAATTAATACAAAATTTGGTATAGTAGATGCAAAGATTGATCAGCTATATAAAGTGATAGAAAATATGAGAGGTAGAAAGGATATTAGTCAGTCTGACATTACAGAAGGGGTGTGTGAACCAAAGCAATTGCAGGGTGTCCCATTCCTTAGTTTAACTGGAATGAGCAATAGGGGTAATGGTACTCACGTGGTAATTCCCACGATGCAAAGAGAAAACAGGGAGGAAAGTACAAGGGGCAAGGCCCAGAAATTAGATAAAAAACATAGGGGAAAGGCGAGATATACGCCCTGAACAGGTAGCCACAAATATGCCCGCACATCGCCTTGCCCCTGCTGTAACAAATGACCTACAAGGCACAATTTGGAATCCAAGCACTGATGTTCTAGCATTACCACCTGCCTCATGCCCCTGCGTACTAATTTTAGCAGGGATCCCTGCTCTAAGAAAGGAGCATAGTGAATCTGGGACTAATCTGCAAAACAAGACCGTCTATTGGTTGACTAAACATAAAAACTTAAACCCACGGAATGTGAATGACATCTTGATGGTTCACAGAGTAGGGTGGATTGGCGATTCCTCCAAGAAGATTGATGGCGATTGCATAGTAATAAATTTCCACTGACTCCAGCTGGTTCAGAGATTATTAAATATGCAAGAGGAGTTATCTCCCCCAAAAACTTGTATTAGCGTGCTCCATTTAGGCTATTTCTACAAACCACACCCTAGGAAACTTGCTCATGATGGCACCTCAATATTATTTCCAAACAGATTCCAGGCGTTATCAGACCTAGATGCCCTAGAATGACAACCAATTCCTGTAGAAAATGATATACACCTTCCTATTACCACCCAGTTAAGTTGCAATGTGGAACAGATATGCTTTCCGTCCGTACAGCGTTTAAAGGAAACACAGGGCGAGTTAAATGGTCGAAATGTATCTGAGCTGAAGGGACAACTAGGGGTGAAAGAGCCACGGGAATTGACATCTAGTTTCTCTAAGTCTTTTTCTGATGTAATAACTAAACAGCCTAGGCTGAACATAATAAAGACAGGAGTAACGAAGAAGTCAGAAATACTACTTACTTCTTGGAACATTGCGGGACTTAATAGGACTCTTAGGGACACTGAATGGCTGGAATACATAGAACAAAGTGACATCTGCCTCTTGCAAGAGACTTGGGCATTAGAAACCCCACCCATAAGGTTGGGTTTAAGACCGTTAGTATTAAAGCTATTCCTTCAGCAAGAGGTAGGCCATCAGGGGGCCTCGTTATATGGATAAGAATCACTCTTAAAATTGAGCTAACCCAGTTGGCTATACCATCTCAGGAATTGGTCGGTGTGAAAATTAAAACACGGGACAAAAAAGTAATATACCTGATTAACGTTTACAATAGACCAGGTGCAGCTACGAAAGAATCTTTTGTAATAGAACAGCTTGATTCCTTTTTAAACTTATTAGAGCTCAGGGCAATGATAATCGTAGGGGGCAATTTAAATTGTAAATTCGAACCAGTGGTGGGCTTTGAGAACCTCTTAGAAGAGGACGACACAGCAAATAATATCCCTACTCTAGAAAGTAGTTCGACAGTGCCTTGCACTATAGCTGTCGCACAAATCATGAAATTGATAACAGGGCATGGACATAGAGCTTGCAATGGATGTTTACCCTCTGATAGACCAAAGTAATTTACTTTCAGCAGAGGCAATTGCAAGAGCAACATAGATTATATATTGGTATCAATCGAGTTCTGGCCCAATGTATTGGATTTGATAATAGATCCCAGAACCGATAGTGATCACCGTACTTTACAGTTGACATTAGCAACTAACTCCTTTATTGATATTACTATGAATAATGAAGATATTAATATCACTATTGACAATATCCTTGTTAGCTATAATCGTATAGCTTTAAAGTGGCCACATATATTAGGAAATACTGAATCTATGATGCAGATTTATAATACCTTTGCTGACATTGTCTCTCTGCATACAGATTCTCCTGCGGTAGAGTTTCCAATATTAGCCGCTCATTACTCTCTGACAGAAGTTTTAGCATCGATTGTGAGCAGAATAATTAAGGATTGTAGTAGGAGTGCCATGAAGCAAAAGCTGACCTTATATTGGTAATAAAAAAAAACCACATAATGGCCATAAAAGAGAAATGAACTAATTATAAGCGAACTCTTTCCCATGCTAAAAAAACTTGGGATGATAATATTTGGACGGATCTAATTTGTGCAGCTAAGTCCAAAGATCAAGTAGGTTTTTGGAGACTAATTACAAAGGGTAATAAGACTGGCAGGGATACTAAGGATCTATTTCTCGACACTGAAACTTGGGAGGGCCATTTTTCCAGTCTTTATGCGGCAGCACAAACCAAAAATATACTTCCCATTGTAGCTCTTGTACCCAATTTAAATATTGACCATCTTCATTTTAGTCTGGGAGAAACTCTGATGGCAGTTAACGCAGTTAAGTCAGGGAAAGCGACTGGCTCCGATAAAATTACGGGAGACTTGCTGAAGCATGACAGCAGTGTTTGGGGCCCATATTTAAACCGCTTATGTAATGCTATTGCTTTGGGTTCTCCCATACCGGAATCATGGAAAGGGGCAGAGATCATTACGATTTTTAAGAAGGGCAACCGTTATGACCTCGCAAATTATCAGCCCATAAGTTTAATTGATGTTTTACAGAAAATCTTCGCTAGGCATATTTTAATGAGATTAAACAATTGGCTCCAAGAGAACAGTGTGCTCTCAAAAGTCCAGGTGGGATTTGGGATCCAAAATCAGCACAATCAATCAGGTTTTTAGATTTTTTTGTTTTGCTGGAAATATATTATTTTAAAAAAGGGCCACTTGTATATTGCATTTGTAGACCTCAGGGCCACTTTCAACCTCGTTCCACAGAATCTACTTTGGGAATCATTGAAATGCCAAGGATTGCCAGACAAATTACTCGTGTAAATAATAAGAATACACGAGGACAATTTCACCAAAGTAAGATGGGGTCCGAGGGGCGAACTAGCCAAGGCAATCCCGGTAAAAAGGGGTGTGCGCCAGGGGTGTGTACTGGCGCCCACCTTATTCTCTTTATATGTTAACGATAACCCAAGATACCTGCTTGGGTGCTCTCATGATTCACCCAAGTTGGGAGGGGATTTGATGCCAGCGCTTTTATTTGCTGATGATACAATATTAATATCACAAACCCCTAAAGGCTTACAATGCTTATTGGATTATTTGGCCTTGAAATATATGCCAGCAAAACAAAATATATGGCCATAAACACACATAAGTCAATCAATAACCAAAAATTAGAATATGTTCAACATTTTAATTATCTGGGTATAACTTTGGGTGGACCTTTAATTCCCATTGTTATGGATTTAAATGTTAAACCAACAGATCACCATACAATACTAGGACCCTTATTATTTTGGGTGCACCTCTGGTCAACCGTAGAATTGATACATTATAAGGACGGTCTAGAGGAGATCTTAAAGATTGACCGGAGCAAAAGCATCCTGTGGCTCAAGCACGTATCTTCTTGGTTGGAGAAATTGGGCTTGCGCCACTTTTGGGAATATCCTACACAGTTGACATTGATATCCAGTGAATTGTTAAAATCGACATTCTGGGCTTACACTCAAAACAATGTGTTATATGGCTCAGGTATTGGTACATTAACAACTAAGTTCCTTCTTTTCAAAGAGGTAGCAAGTTTTGAGCCCTTTTTAGACGAAGTTTGCCCTCAACTGGCTAAATCCTTACATATGAAGTTTAGATATGGAGTGCTACAAATTAACAAGAATACGTCAAAATGGGCTACAAACCAAGATGGAAATAGTAACGAATTTTGTGAACTATGTCAAAATGTGTCTAAGGAAAATGATTTACACATATTATTCTCCTGCCCGGAATATGGCAAACCCAGGAACAAATGGATTAAACCTATTTGTCGAAACATGAATACTAGATCTTGCCTAGAGGCAGGAAGAATATTGAAAACCGACACATCACAAAAAATTGTTTTTAGCGTTAGCAGATTTTTAATTAATGTGAGCCTGATAAGGGCAAAAGTTGGGTTAAAATTTTAATGCTTAATAAATTAAGAATTGGTGTTTTCAAGCCAGCGGCTGTTTTATAAATTATGCACATGCACTTTAGGTCTAATGGTGCTACAAGGCAACTTGTGTATCTACTAATCGCTATAAAGCATCTGTAAACCTATCTTGATCAAATGGGAATTGCATTTAAAGCTAAATACAATGGATTATGAGCCCATATTAGAGTAATGGATATTGATTTAAACACACTATACAAATGAATTTTAAGGCATTTATGTCAAGTTTTAACTTATTTATATATTTTAATTGTTTTCTTTTGCGGTTAAGTATCTCTATTAATTTTCGTAACGAGTAACGACAGCCCTTACTTTGATGAAGTGTTATTGAATGCAGGGGAAGCTGTTACACTCGTACTCAAACAAACTGCATGTGATTATTTATGATGTATCTTTTATGGTTTTATCTGAACCGAAATAAAGAAATATTGAAACAAAACTTCAATGTAGGAAACTGGCGATAATAATTTTTAAAGATTAAATTAAAAATTGTGCATTCTAGTGCCAAAAAGCTTAAAGCGCCACTTACGGAAATCTGGTTGTGCAGTACTGGGACAAAGTCAAAAGTTTAGGCCGACTTTGATGGAGTGCTGGTTAGACAGGCTGAGTGCTAGGTCCTGATTATGATCTTGGCAGACAGGGTTACTCCATCATAAACGTGATGGATATCCCGTCCGCCAAATTACAATTCCATTATATCCTTTGGAACATGTAATACGGTGGATGGGATATCCGTTACCTTCGTGATGGAGTATCCCTTCTGCCAAGATTGTAATCAGGCACATAGTCTTTTCCTTGGAGCTCTTCTCTCATTCATGAGTTTAACAACGGGCCCTCAGGCTTCTCTGATCCAGAGTTTGAGTAGACAACGGTGGTCTGCTGCATCTTGGTGGCTCCGTGAAAGACAATTGTCAGGTTCTTCAGCGCCGACGGCAAAGACGATCTCAAAGCCGTTGTTAAAGGCTTCCCTCTGAACATCAAGTTGGGCTCCTCCTGGAGGTTTTAAGCGGGACTAACCAGCAAGATCGCTCCATTCGCCAAGTCGATGCTGGCTGCTTGACTCTCGACGACGAGCCTGACTCCTTCTGGAGCTTCTCTGCAAAACTGTGCTGAACGTTTCCAAACTTTTAAATCTTGGAGTTTCTTGGTGCCTTTGAGGAAAACAAGGGTCCAGTAGCTCCAGTCAAGTGGACTTTGGATTGACTCTTGGTGGCTAGGACTCAATTTCTCAAATTACACCTGCACAGTCCAGGAAAAATCCAGTTGCAACTGGTCACCTGGGGTGATCCTCTCTTTGGGCTTGCAAGTGACTTCTTCCAGCTCTGCTGTACTTGTTTCTGATCAGGGAGTCCACTCCTTTTCCTTTGAGTCAAGCACAGCCCTTTTTTCGTGGAGCCTTGAGAGAGCAGCAGGTGCATCTCTTTTGAGTTCAAGCCTTCTGTGATGCAGTCGAATGGGTCCACCAGGGCAGTCATCTTCTTTTGTTCCAGGCACTGTTCTGAGGAGCTGCTGCAGCTCTCCCATATTTATCCTCCATTCTGGGCTGGCAAAAAGGGCGGAACAACCAAAACAATAAGGGTAAAGTTATCTCCCTTTGCTATGACCACTTCCCGCAAAGTGTGGCATATATTTGATACAAAATGCACTGTTCTCACAAAAATCAAAATGGAGAAAATCTCTCCTTGGTGTGTGTGTCTGTACAACTCACCCAAAGGTGTGGTTAACAACTCACTACACTCCTCTTCCAGCCCCTCTTATAATCTACGTTGCGGGCTCCCATCTGGCTGGGGATCAAGTCAAGTCAATTAAGCTCTATTCGACCATGAAAATTACAGCATGTATCACAATCATTAAATAGTTTAAGATAATAGTTCATAGTTAAAATATCCAAGTTAAAAGAAAGGAATAAATAACAAAGACACCTTACATTAAAAATTTAGTTTACATGATATCCAAACATAATTCTAGTCCCAGTAATTCACCTAAGATGCAACCTTCCAAGATTCGAATGACATGCTTTTCATTCGAGTGACATGCTTTTCAAGGATCAAGGAAGTGGGGGCAGGCGTGGGTCCTGTGACATCTGTTTTCCTGCCTTTGAAGTCAAGCTTATCTCCCTAGCCCCCTTTCTCTCCTTGTCTTCTCCAAGAAGAAAATCTCCTCCCACCAAATGGCTATATAGTTTTGGGCCCAGGCCTCTTCACTCCTACTCAGGGAACAGCTTATCTTAGGCTTTCAAAGGATGACCAATTTGAAGAGGCTGCTACAGGGCTGCTTTAGGTAGCCTAAGGATAGTAAGTTCTAAAACTACTTGTCTGTAATAGTTATATTAATCTGACCTTGGCAAGTTGTTCAATTTATTGTAACCATTATGTTGACACTTTGATTGAGGTTGCTAACTAGCTTCCAAGCAAACATAGACTTTATTAAGTTCAGTAAAGCCTCCCTGTGTTAGCTTATGGGGCTAGCGACACAGCAATAGAGAAAAATGACTTCGGCTGTTTTCCCTATCAGGGCATTTAAAACATTGTTTATAATGTTCCTGCTTTGTATAACAATGCACTCCATTTTTGGTACACCTAGGGCAGACCTTATTGTTGACTTATAAGTTATAAAAAGGTAGTTTCGGGTCTTGTAAGGACTTTTAATTTCATAGTTGAATTGGACATCGTTTTTTTAATTTTAAACCAGCCTTCACAGCAGGTCCAGCTTTATAATGACATCAGACACCACAGCAGTGCACACTTAAGTGCATTAAGTCGACTAAGGTCCCTAAACCTACATGTCCTACCATATTCTAGGGACTTAGCAGTAGGGTGTTTTGGCCAATTAGAAATATACCAATTACCATGTACCTTTAGAGGACAGAACACTGGTCCTGGGACTTGTTAGTAGAGTCCAGGGCACTTTAGGAGTTATTAACCACCAGCATAATTCAAAAATGGGGGGTGATCAGGGCAAAAAGGATGGCTTTCCTACAATTTGCATTTATGTACCCAGCGTCTGTAAATTAAATGCTGCAAGTGGGCTGCAGCACTCATTGTGACACCCTCTAAAAAAGCATGTAAAATATGACTTATGCCTGCCACTGCATCCTGTAGTGCAGTTTTAAACTACTATTTTGACTTGGCAAAATAAACCTTTCTTCCCAGCCTAAACCTTTCTTTTTAATACTTACAAGTCACCCCTAAGGTAGGTCCTACAGGCTGATAGGGCAAGGTGCATGGTACTTAAAAAGTAGGACATATGCATTTAAGTTGTACATGTCCTAATGGAGAACCACATTCTTAAAGTAGCTTTTCATTGCTATCTCTCCCACAGACTAACACTGAGTTACCTTATTGCAGCAAATAAGTGATAACTTCAGTTTGGGAATAGATAGAGAAACACACTCCTACTCATCTGAACTGTAATTTAATATCCTCTTTAAGAATAAAGTTGGATTTTAAGTTACACTCTGAAAACAACACTTTCAGAAAGCTTATATTTATCTACCTAAACCCATATGCGTTTCTGCCAGTGTCCAGGGTCACATGCCTGTGAATGGCTTTGCTGTGGTATGTTGTATATAACTTCCAGGCATGAGGAATAAAAGCCTTGGATGTGAGGCACCCTGGAGTCCTCTCCTGAACAGGATGGCCCGGGCTTGGACTCAGCCCTTCCTGAGCTTCAAAGGGTAGCCTGAGGGTGTTCCCACATCCTTCCTGACTCAAAAGGCTGCATGTCCTGCTACTGACAAATACAGCTCATACCTAGGACTGACTGCCTTTGTTCCCCTAGACATATTGGAACCCAACCCAGGAAATGAGGAAAGCCTAACTAAGGGAGCATCTCCCACTAACAGATTGGCACTGGCTATAACAATGGCATCCTCACAAACTCTCATCAGGACACTCCTGGACCTGTGGAAGATTCAGAAGAAGGACTGATCTGTTGTCTGAAGTAGGAAGACTGCACATGCTTGCTTTGAACTCAGGATGCCAAGAAGTGACTCCAAGGGTCATTTGGCTGGCCTCCTGTTTAAGCTACAGGGACACAGTAAGCAATAAGAGGCCTTCCCTGCAACTGCCAGCTGACCAGAAACAACTGGATCTGCTTCAGTCCTGCTGCTGGCCTCTGCTGGGTCCTGATGCTCAAAAGGTGCTCCTAGGTCCTGGATCCTTGGCTGGAATCAGAGTGTCCTCCTGCCTAAAAAATGAACTCCACCAAGTCATGCTTCTTATATCAGCAACTATTGTCACATATCCGGCTAATGTCAAGCTCCAGCGACAAACTGTTGCTCGCTCAGACAACGATTTCCACATGGCCCTTGCCAATGGGAAGCTCCGGCTGAGGCTTTTCATGTGGACTTGGACTCAGGGAAGGTAAACTGTTCACTAGGATGAACCGGGACCCTGTATCTAATTCGTGCTTTATCTCACTTGCCCTGACCTTGTGACGTTGACCCGATTCACCATGACCAGATACCTGCAAGTGGTGCTTTGTGCTGTTGGTACTATTTTCGCCTAGAACTTAAAAAATTCATAAATCTGGTTCTCTGTATTAGGTTTGTGTGTCCTTTTATTTACTAAATGCTACTTTATTTTTCTAAATTGTTTGTTTGTTGTGTTGTGTTTTCACTTTATTATCGTTTGAGTGCTCCATAAATACTTTACACAGTGCTCCTAAATTAAGATTTACTGCTTTTTGTGCCAAGCTATCAGAGGACTAAACATACGTTTGTTTAGTGACTTTTGTGGGTCACCCTGACAAGGACTGTGTTTATTACTTGAGTGGGGCTCTCACCCCTCTCAACTGATAACCCAGTTTCTTACACCCACTTATTCTCCCGCGTTGACATTCACTCAATCAATCAAGAGGAGTGCGGAGTCCCTTGGTAGGATGGTAGCGAACGAGAGCAAAAACGATACCTTTGCTGATGTTAAAACAGTACATTTCATCATCACATGCAATTAGCAACCACTATGCCTTTTATAATAGCTGAGTTTCATGGAAACATCTTCCTGTGTTTGTAACACCCACTGCGATAGCCCGATCACAGGCTATCATACTGAGTTTTTATGTCGAACAACCGTGACATATATCAAGAAACAAAATAGCAATAATTTCTATATAAAAAAAAAGATTGCTCCACTTTTAAATGGATTCATGGTGAGGTCCTGCTTGATGGATGTTCCTTTGATTTAGGATCATGGTTTCATTGAATAAACAATGTAGTCAGTTCCAAAGCATCAGCGAAGCTCAATTATTCATGCTAATTAGCAAAACTACCAAGTTCATGCACGGTTTGATTCAGCTAAAACTATCTGATTGGTCCCCACACTTCCAAACTCAGGGGAGCGAAATCTATTTTGCAATTACTATGATTGTCTTTGACCTTTAATTTGCTGATTGGTTTGTTTTTTATGTGCAAATTATTTTGTTTATATACCAGACAATTGTTTTGAAGGGCTTTCTGCCAGTACACAAATTTTACATCACCTGTGCTGAAGTTAAATACTTTACAGGCTGTCTGCAGTAAGTACGTTCCATTTATTGCAGCGTGGCATTTAAGCTGATTATGTAGATGATGTGATTCCTTTGTAAAAATCAATTTTTTTCTCATTTTTGTCATGCAGTAGACCTTTAGGGGAAAATGTATCAACAATTTTGGGCAGATTTACTAAGAGTTTGCGTCAGGCTTGTGTCACTTTTGTGGCGCAAACCCGACACAAAATCATTTTTGTTATTTACGAAGCCACGCAGAGCCACTTTGCATGGCTTTGTATGGTTTAGTAAATTCAAAGTAATGTTAGGTAGTGCATAGTGCTGCCTTGAGTTACTTTGCGTTGGGAATCCGTTCCATGGATAGAGCAAAGGCGTCACCATGCATCCATTCTGGATTTTGGTACATTCTCAGATTTAGAAAGATTTGTACACCTGGGATTGTGTCAAAAATGCTACACCTTCCCGATTGAGGAGTAATGAGGAGAAAAATTGTTATTTTCTCTTTCCACTTGTGCTGTACATAGAAAGAGGAATACCCAGTTAAGGATTGTTTTTGTGAAGGAAGGTGTCACTTCCGGCACAAAAACAATCCTGCCCGTAACGCAGTTACCCTTGCACTATGGAGCAGGGGTGTGTGCGTTGCCACTAGGCAGCACACAGTGCGCTCACGCTAGGAGGTAGCAGAAATGTGCCATATCTTGGTTGATATGGTGCATTTCTGCTGTCTCCCTTTCACACAATTCAGCACAAAAACTTTGCTGCCCTGCATGAAAAATTTGTAAATCTGCCCCATTGAGTTCAGTTGTGATGCAAACCCGACTCAAAATGGTGTTTATGTTGGAAAGTTGCCTAAGGTAATGCACAGTAGCGCTATGCATTGAGGTGGCATTTTATAGGTGCTACATGGTAGTTGCTATGCAACCACTTATAGGTTTTGACACAAATCCCTATCTACTAATATTGATAGACAGGAATTTGGCAGGTGTAAGGTCTGAGAAAAGCGTTTTAAACTTTGCATGTATGCTGCGTTGTGCAACACTCATACAAATTGGTGAAAGTTAAAAAAACATGTTTGGTAGTGAAAGGGCCTGCTTCAAGTACAAAACTTATGGTTGACATCTCACACATGCCCTTGCACTTAGGTTATGTGCATCGTCTTAAGACTGCCAAGAGTGCACCAGCACATGGAGACAAAGACACTGGGCCATAATGTAGTAGGTATGGCACTGTTCTGCTCACCTTCTTTCATGCAATACAGCACAGCTTTTGTTGCTTCCCTAAACCAAAGACAAATTAGCAAATTTGTCTCCTAATTTTCTGCCTTATCTATTACATAGTCAAGTCAAGTCAAGTCAATAAAACTTTATTCGGATTAATAGTAATCCATAAAAGCACAAAATACAGTTAGCATTACAAAATACACAAAAAGATGCTGTTTACAAAATAAAAAACAACAATCCATACAAACTTTAAGACATAGTTAATCGGGCACGAACCACAGTTTTTAAGAAGGAGCTCATACGAAAAACAAGTTCATGATCGTCCAGGGTCAAAATCATCGAAAATGCAAGGTCCAGGCTGATTGGTTTCAGTTTTTTGAAATACGGGGTTCAAAACCATTTAATATATTTAATATAAAATTTACAGAAGAATAAAAAGTGTAAAATTGTTTGCTCACTCCGACAATCACAAGGGCATGGCTCGGTGAATTGATCATTATAGTTCCATAGCGGAAAACTAAGAGCATATTTGATGGTACCTGCCCTAAGACGGAATATAAGGCCTCGCTCCCAGTGACTCATTGGGAGAGTTAGATAACTAGGTGTAGGATAAGTTAATAGATTGCGAGCTAGATATCTAGAGACACTAGGTTTCATAGACTCTCTCGCGGCCCTTTCGTCACTGAACAACATATAAAGTGCTTGTTTAAGTTCAGACTTGGGTGGTAGCGTAGTGGTGGTAGGTTTTAAGAAAACATTTTGAAAATTCACACTGCGAAGGGCACTCAGCACCGATGAGAGCCAAGGAATGGCCATGCCCTTATCACAACGTAAGCAATCCTCAATAATGTCCCTGGTCAATTTGGCGGCAGGGTTTTTCCAGATCGCCAGCCAAAAAAGAGCAGGGCGAGCACGAATAAAGTCCCCTATAAAATGCAACCCCAATTCCTTATGGCATATGTAGTGTGGGGAGGAAATAGGGGCGCAGAGGAGTTTCCTGCAAAATCTATTTTCCTCAGCAAGTATGTAAGAGCATCTAGCAGTTCCCCAGACCTCAGCACCGTATGTGGCAACCGGGACGCATTGGGCTTTATATATTTTTAGACTAGCAGCCAGCGCACCGGTCTTTTTAGGGCGGGGGAGGCTAAAGATTGAGTAAATGGCCTTTGAGAACTTACCCCTGGAGTGGACAATATGCCCGCTCCAGGAGTTGTTCGCAGCAAAGACCACTCCCAAATACGGGAAACTACTAGTTGACCCCAGTCTCTCTGTCCCCACTACAATGCTACCAATATGTTGTTTCTTCGGGCCACATGACATAACAAAAGATTTTTTTAAATTAGTCTTTAAGTCTAAGGAATCCATGTGGTCGACGAAACCATTCACTAAAATGCGTAATGCATTAGGGGTGAGGCCCATAAGGACTGCATCATCTGCATATAGCAGGGCGGGGAGATGGTTGCCATTTATTTTAGGGACATCGCCAGTTAGGGAAACCAGATGTTTGTGCAGGCCATTGATATAAATGATAAATAGAAGAGGGGCTAGGACGCAGCCCTGTCTGACCCCTCTGTGGACTCTTACCATCTCAGTCACCTCACCCCCTTGTCCAATCCCAATACAAGCCTTCAAATCTCTATGCAAATAGGCCAGGAAATGAACCATAGATTCGTCCAGGCCATATTTCAATAAGGCCCTCCAAAGCAGCGACCTATTGACAAGGTCGAAGGCGGTAGATAAATCCATAAAAGCAAGGTAAATTGGGCATTTACCTGCAACGGTATATTTGCCCAAAATAAGGTTGAGGTTAAGGCACTGCTCTGCAGTGCCAACCTTATTACGAAAACCCAACTGGCAACTCTCTAAAATATGGTTATCCTCGGCCCAGGTCAAAATATTATTATACAGTACTCTGCCTAAAATTTTTAGGGTGTTGTCGATAAGGGAGGTAGGCCTATAACATGATGGTTGAGACCGATCGCCCTTTTTAAAAATAGGCAATATAATGCTCGACGACCAAGTTGGTGGCGGAGAGGTAAGAGTTAATTTTTAAAAACGTTCAACAGAAGAGGGCCCCACAAATCAGGGTAGGCTTTAATAATGTCAATAGGAAGGCCATCCGAGCCTGGGGCCTTATTCCCCGCGCTCTGAGCGATGGCCTCTTCCACCTCCGATAATGATATATCTACCCACGGAGAGAGGTTAAATATTGGAGTGGCCGTCGATGAGGATGGGGCGGCATAAATCTTAGAGAAATGGTCCACCCAGGCAGCTCCGGGAATGGTGCAATCCATTGGAGTCAAGAGCTGACCTGAGCAGCGCAGATCTTTGACTGCAGCCCAAAAGATGTCCCCCTTCCGCGATCAGCGGTTTGCGCTAACACCTCCCAACGCTCTTCAAGGATCTCCTCCTTCCTTCTACTAATGGCCAGTTTATATAGAGTCCTAGCATTTTTCACGTCAGTCAAGTTAGTCGGGCAGGAAGATAAAACACGCCGCAGGTCACGGTTGGCCAGAGAACACTCATGGTCGAACCATCCCTGGTCCACCGTGATTGCTCGCGGCGGGGTCATAAACTGGGCTCGAAGAGCTGATCAAATCTTTACAAAATCCTCAACTGCCACAGGATTCGGATTTAGATCAGACAGACATGAGAGAAAAAGGGGTAGGTTATCCCTAACCAGAGTCTGAAAGGTCCCCATAACGTTAATACACCTTCATTTTAATCTACGGTTGTTTGAGCAGATGGAGAGGTTCCTAGCTCCACATTTTTATTATATACTGGGCGGTGGATTGCTTTTAGGCAGACCTTAATGGGGTTGTGATCCCCTTGAGGCATAGGAATTACTATAGCCTTACTGATACGATCGGCCAGCCCAGGACACATAAAAATGTAGTAAATTATTGATGAGCAATCTCTACCTCTAAATGTGGGCACTAGGGGGGCTGTTGGGAAACAGTTAACCATTATGTCCATGGCATTCTCCAGATTATGTGAGCTCAAAAAGGAAGTTAATTCCACACCCCTTTGACACCCAGGTGCCAGGTTACAATCCCCCATAGGTGGGCAATCAGCATTAAGTCTCGCATTAAAATCACCTCCCAGCACAAGGCCGCTAGTATCATCAAAGTCATGCCTAGATTCCAGAGTGGTAATAAAATTAAAAAAGTTTATAAAATGTATGTTTGGTGATGAACTAAAATCGGTATTATAAAAATTGACCAGAAAGAAACTTATTTTCTGATTAAATAATACAGCCTGGAAATTCTGGTTGTTCGTTGGTATAACCCTGGTAGTGCCTCCGACAGAAATATTAATCCAGATAGATAAGCCTCCCGAAGATTTGGTTGCGAAAATGTTATGACACTGAAACCCATTAACATATAGATCTGTAGTGGCCCACGACTCCTGTAACATAATTATATCGTGACTCTGAATAAAACTAACCCACCCAGGGTCACGAAGCCTTTGTTGGAGGCCTGCTACATTCCAACTTAAAACATTTAAGGTGCCTACTCTTGACACTACACTCTCTAGGTGGTTATCTAAACTATTTGGAGTGACGAGTACTAGTGCTAGGGGAAGAGCAGAAGCCTCATTCTGTAACAAGACTGGAGATTCAGCACTTATTCTTGGTTGTCAGTCGGGGACGTCTAAATCAGACAGAGCGAAGAAGCGATTCGCCAAAGGAAGGGCCGTGGGCGTGGACACACTATCATTAGTAATGGGCTTATAAAAATAACCAAGAGTAAACATACATATATTCGTCTTAAAGCCCGGCAATAACTCACGGGTTCGCATTACAGACTGAACAGTGTGTGGTCTGCAAAAATTTATAACAATACAATCACCTGTGATGTTTTTGACAGATGCACCCACCCATCCCACTCTCCGCACCATTAAGATTTCGTGTAATCTGGCCGGATCAAATCCCTTGTGTTTCCTCAACCAGTCCACACATTTGTTGCGAAGATCCACCCATGACTCCTTCTTTGCACCTGACAAGCAAGGAACTCCAGCCAAAATTATCACATAAGGATGTGACGCAGGGGGGGATTCAAAGTCTCGGTGTTAGGAAAAGTCTTTGGTGCCTTTGGGGCTGTGGGGAATTGTCTCACTTCGTGGTCCGATTTTTGAGGGGGAACAATCACAGAGGAATGTTGCGATAAACTACTAGGTGGACACTGAGTTCTAATATTAGCATCAGCCATCCCAAGACCTAAGTTAACGGAATCCCCCGGCAAACAAGTGGTTGTGACTAGAGAATTACGATTAACAACCGATAGATCAGAAACTGACTCCCGAGTTAACAATTGCTCCATACGTGTGAGTCTTTCCTGTAAAGAGGCAAAGTTTTTATCAAATAAGGCCTTAGAGTGACTAAATATTGCTTTCAAGCCCGACTCCAGGGCTAACATAATGTCGTCCTTACTTTGGGAACTAATGATATCATCAGTTTGGGTGCCAACGGACACAGTATTAGGAGCAGCTAATATTTTTAGTGGAGCGGTATTAAGGCCTACGGGACAGCAATGAAAATTAGCTTTGTTGTTTAGGCCCCTTTTTTATTTGGCCGGCGGGCCACTAGATTTAGCCTCTACGGTTATTTTAGAGGTACGTGATCTAGTGCGAGCTTTTTGGCCACTTGGAATAGTACCGGAGGGTAAATCCGAAATAACTAAGGGGGAGGATTGGGGAGAAGATGCCACAGACATAGGAGGTAGGGTAGGTGACACAGAGAGGCGATGATGTAGGATGTCTCCCTGTGTAAAGGCTTCCAGAGAAGAGCGCCGCTGAGCCGTAATTAAATCTAAAGATAAACGCCGCTCAGTTAGCTCAATCTCGTGTGTAAGTAAGCTCTCTGCCCTAATCATAAATGCATCAAGTGTCCCCACCGCGCCCTTACGTCTATTCATATTGCGCAATGTAAAACACCCCCAGAAGCAAAAGTACACAGCAAATCAAACAGATCAAACAGCCGGGAGTTTGAAGATCACCTGGGCACATAGGTAGTCGAGAACAGTAAATCCAAGGGGGGTGTCCCGGCCTGGCCTCCTCTGGCCCCGGACCGCCACAGACGGCCCGCCCTTTGCTCGGGCTTTGCCCGGCGCGTGCCGCACGCGTCCCGCGAAGCGGGCCTCGGCGATTCTTGAATGCTCCTCCGGGCGCTGCCGTGACGTCAACAGAGCGCGCCGCCGCAAAGGACCTCGGGAATTATAGTCCCGTAGCGGCGGCGCTATCGGCAGAGGCAGAGGCTCCCGGTAAGCGGTTTGCGAAAAACAAGGACTCCTGGCAGTGTCGGCGGTGAACAGGGACTCCAACCGGTGTAAATTTCCAATATGCTAATGGTTCCCCCCGCTCCGCCGGCCTCGGTGATTCTTGAATGCGCCTCCGGGCGCTGCCGTGATGTCAACAGAGCGCGCCGCCGCAAAGGACCTCGGGAATTGTAGTCCCGTAGCGGCGGCGCTATCGGCAGAGGCAGGGGTTCCCGGTGAGCGGTTTGCGAAAAGCAAGGACTCCTGGCAATGTCGGCGGTGAACAGGGAATCCAACCGGTGTAAATTTCCAATGTGCTAATGGTTCCCCATACATAGTCATGGCTTTTCATTTTCAAATTTAATTCAGTACATGGGGCCATATCACATAAAGTGATCAATACATGTGGTTATTGTGTTTTGTTCGTCTTTGGCTGTGTAGATGTGTCGTGCCCTGTTATTGCTTATTAATATAGTGTTAATAGGTTGCTTTGTGTATGTTTTTGGGTTATGTTGTTTTACTTTGGCTACGTCAACAAATGCTGCTATGTTTACAGATAAAAGTAGCACAAACTTTGAAGATCACTCTGACAAGCATTGTCTAAGCTAGTATCATAGGGCTGTTTCAGATCGTCAACTACTTAAGACACCAGTCAACCCAAAACTGTGACAGAAACTGCCTTAACTTAGCCCACACTGTTTGAACCTAACTAAATTATTTTGAATGAATGTAGTGTCAAAATATATTTCCCTGCATTAACAACACTAAACATAGGAGCAAAACCACATTTGTTAACGTCTAGAGATGTCGAATGGACCTATGTTGAATGTGAAATTTCCAATCAAGTCTGGCAGTTCAACCAACAGCACTGCATTCCGGATTTTACAGTCTCTTTCCCTGTTACAGGAGTATTCAGATATACAAAGCAATGATGACTAAAAAAGCCAGGACTGACTTACTGAAGATATCACACAAGGCTGACAATATTTAATGTGTTTGCTGGTGTAACAAACATTTGTTATTTTACACTGTTCATTTAGAAAAATGTTTTGATTCCATCTGGCTTTCCCCTTAAATTAATGATGATCACTAGTTAAACCTCTGGAGTGGGTCAGCAGTAATGGGGGGCAGGTAGGCAGTCTGTCAGCTTGTGGCCTGGCTTTGGGAGTGTTATCTGGGCCGTCCCATTATCTTGAGGAGAACAGGTGGAGGCCAGATTGTGCCTCTTTTCACAGTCCCTGCACCTCTAGCTACAACTCTCACAGGTACAGATTTGCACCCATTAAAACTGAGTCTGGTATTTACAGACCCTTTAATTTTATGTCCAGAGACCACTTGTAGCTGCCAGAAGTGTAATTCTCCCCTAGCCTAAGGCTCCAGGCAACTTATAATGATACTGAATGTACTTATGGGAATCTATGACAATTACAGATGTCCAGGAGTGTTCACTTGAGAAACTCTTTCCACAGCAGAAATATAATAGATTTGATTTTCTAATCAGCTCATACATTTTGGCAGTGTTACCATTTCTTTCCCACTCTGAAACTGCATTTGTCCCTGATCCAGACAGGAATACAATTGCAAGCATTTTCTGTGTGGGAATCTACAAAACAAATGTTTGAATTACCCTACACTTGTACACATTTACGTGTTCACAAAATGTTATAGATTATTTCTCTAAGTGTCAGAATTGGTTAATTAATTTAGGAGGAGGTGATCCCTACCACCTTACTAAAAGCAACCTGGTGAGGTCAGAACTCAGTTCTGAGAGAATCTCTGCTCAACCCCTGATAACTCTGAACCAAGAAGGAGGCAATTCTCGGAAGACAGTGTGTCAAGTTCCTGCTGTAGCAACAAATTTAAAGTTAGGAACAGAACTCCTCATACTAATTTAGAAAAACAGATCAAAATATGAGCAAAAAGACTTGACAATCAATCAAATAAGATGGTGGGAATCAGTAATGCGTTTTTTTTTTAATTTGAGACAGAAAGCATCTAGAAGAATGTATAGGACAATTGACAATAATAGTTTCCAAATGACCAGTACCTAAGCAAGATTTCAGGCTGATCTCAATAGAGCAAAGATCAACTACATGAAGTCTGTCATCCTGGTCAAAGTACCTTCTATCTTAGTCTCTAAAATGTAAGTCAAATCAAACAGCGGTGCAAGGTCCAAGGATGTGGCCAGCCAGGATCCCTTTAATATACATCATCTTTGATCTTCCTCTGAAGGGAATCATTTTGTTGTGTCAAAAGCTCCAAGAGGAGCCAAGCTGAAACTCATGGTGACCAAGTGTGTTTCATTGGTCAGATGGATTTTCAACATTGCCCAGTCCCAAAGATTTACTTTCAGAATTAGGGACTTATAACAAGTCTGGCAGTTCGATGACAGCCAGACTCACGGGGGCGCCATGGTGGCAGTCAATATGAGATAGGTGTTCAGGCGCTATTGCAACACCACAGTTGCCAGTGAACCACCATCACCTGGTGGGGGTGCAGCAGCCGGGGTTTCAGTAATATGCTGGTGATGCCGCTGCAGCACTGCCATGCATATCACAAGTTTCATGACCGCGAGTGGTGTCATGGAGGTCATTCCTCCATTAAAAGGCTGGTGGTCCTGAAACAAAGGTTGCCCAGGTGAAATTGGATGCATGCAGGGGAGCACAACATGTTTCCGCCAGTGTGCATGCACCCCAGTTCCTGCACGGCATGGACTTTAGAGTCCATGCCATGCAGGAACTGTTTTTGGTGTTCCCATTGTGGTGCCCATTTTCAGAGGCACTGCCACGGGACCAACGGAAACCGCCGCCAGACATGAGCAAACTTGCAATCTGGCAGGCAGTCCGATCACTGGTTTGGCAGTGTGGGAGCGGACCGCCGGATGGTGCTCCACTCCAGCACAGCCAAACTCGTAATTAGGCCCTTAGTCACTTTTTGGGATGCTAAAATGTTCCAGTAGGGCAAGCCTAGAAGCTGTTGCTGGGCAGATGTACCGAAGAAGGATAACTTTAAATTGCAGTCTTGCTGAATGTGTTTCCATCATGCCAAAAATCTCTGAGCAGGATTAACCTGGTTTTCTTCACTCCTTTGAGCTTAACCTTCCTGGGCAAGGTTCAACACCTTCTCCAGGTTCTCCACAGGTGGAAAACACATTCCACTTTTCTCCACCTGTTGGGAAAGTATATTCTAGTTAGTGATGCAATCCTTAATTTAACTACTCAAGGCAGGCTTTTTGGTACCAGAGCTCAGATTTACTATAATTGTGCATCAGGGTCGTGTTACTTTTGTGGTACAGCCCCACCCAAAACATTGGTGGCATTTACTAAACCACACAAAGCCACTTTGTGTGGTTTAGTAAATACAAAGGAAAGCAATACTGTGAAAAGCGCTGCCTTGTGGTGCATTACATTGGGTAGGTGTTAAATGAATGGAGCCTGGGTGTTTCCATAAAGCCATCCATGGATTTTGACTCAAGCACAGATTTACAAAGATTTGTAAACCTAGTGTGAGGAATACGACAAGTCTGGAGACCGAGGGGGTGTTTTTAAAGGTTTTATTACTTTATGCAGTCTTTTACGAATGGGGTGGGCCTATAGTAAGGCAGGGGGGCCTCTGTGGTCCTTTCTCTGTGCTCTCTCCTTCCCGCCGTGGTCCTTCCTCTCCGGGCTCCGGTACTGTATAGGTCGAGTTGAGCGTCTTCCCCGGGGTCTCAAGTGCTCGAAGAAAGGAAAGAAATAGCCCTTAGTAAATTGTTTTAGGCTTGGTTTGTTCAGGAAGGGGGTGAGGGAACACTCGGTGCACGTTCGGTCAGGCCTTGTGTGAAGTGGTGCTCGGGAAGGGGTGTGAATGGGGTTTTACACCAACACGCTACCTTTTAGTGCCCAGCTGTCCCCTTAGTTTGCTCCTCCCTTTCTACCTCCCCAGCCCGAGAGACGCTCTCGTACCTTGCAGAGCCACGCTCCTCCGGGAACGTGGCTGGGCGGCTCACGGGGTCGGTGGCCTCCTGGCTCTCGTAGCTGGGGACTTGCGTCCTCTCCGGCCGTCGTCCTCCGCTCTTCCGTCGCTCGTCTGCCGTCACACGTCTCGTCCCTCCTCCTCCCGATGTTATCCGTGTCTTTCTCGCTTTCCGCTCCTCCGCTCGCTGAATACACTGAATACACTCTCTCGCTCCGCTGCTCGTATACCTCCTTCCTCGCTCCGGTGTCCGCGCACACTGAAGGTTGGACATCTCTCTCTATATCCGCCCGGCCTTCTTCGTCGTCACTGTTGGGGGCGGAGCTATCCTCGAATCCCTTCCAGTTAAAGGTACAGAGGCCGGGTTCTTCGTTCGTGATGGGTGGCTGTGCTCCTGTAGGGAACCATTCGTTCTGCTGAGGGAAAGAAAGAGGGGAAAGGTTGTCGGTCACAGTATTGGCCTTGCTGACAGGCTCTTCAGTCCGCTTCCCCCTGTGACACACCTCCCCCCTAGGAATCTCCCGATTGGGGAGAGGATTGCGTGAGAGAAAATCCGCACTCTGGTTTTCTGTACCCTTCCTATGCTGTACTGAAAAGGAGAAGGGCTGAAGAGATAGGAACCAACGCATCACCCTTGGATTAAGGGAGATGTTGCGACTCATCCACCGCAGGGGGGCGTGATCAGTGTACAGGGTGAAGGTTCGGCCCTCTAGATAATATCTCAGCTTGTCCACAGCCCATTTTATTGCCAAGCATTCTTTTTCCACCGTTGGGTATTTCAACTCTCTTGGGAATAGTTTTCGGCTAATGTATAATATGGGATGTTCGGTCCCTTCCTTGCCTACTTGGGATAGGACTGCCCCAATGCCATAGTCTGATGCATCCGTGTGGAGAATGAATGGACGTGAAAAGTCAGGGGATGACAATACGGGGCTGGTGGTGACCACTCTTTTTAAGGCATTAAAGGCTTTCCACATCGTGGGGGAGGGTGTCAGTAAGGACTGGGCTTTGATGTTTTGTTTGAGGGTGTCCGTGAGGGGTGTAGCTATTTCTGAGAACTGTGGAATGAACCGACGGTAGTAACCTATCAGGCCTAGAAACCCTCGCATTTCTTTTTTTGTTTTGGGAAAGGGGGTGTCTGCTATTGCCCGGACTTTTTCTATCTGGGGCTCTATCATGCCATGTCCCAACACATAACCCAGGTATTTCACTTTGTGATATCCCACCCGGGATTTCTTGGCGTTTACGTGTAGCCCGGATTGTTGTAGGGCTTTCAATATGGTACTTAGATGGTGTAGGTGTTGTTCCCAGTCCGTACTAAAAATCACGATATCGTCGAGATAGGCCGAGGAGAATGATTGATATTGTCCCAACACCTGATTCATGAGGTGCTGAAAGGTTGCTGGGGCTCCATGTAAGCCGAAAGGCAAGACGGTGAACTCGTATAGGCCTTCCGGGGTGGCGAACGCATTCTTCTTTCTGTCCTCCTCCCGCAAGGGGACCTGCCAGTAGCCTTTGGTGAGGTCCAAGGTGGTGATATATTTGGCAGTCCCCAGTTTCTCAATGAGCTCGTCGATACAAGGAATGGGGTAGGCGTCGAATGAAGAGATTTCAATTAGTGCTCGAAAATCCATACAGAATCTTGTAGTCCCATCTGGTTTGGGCACCATGACTATAGGGGAAGACCACTCGCTTCTTGAGGGTCTTATTACCCCTAATTTCAACATGGACTTTACCTCCTTTTGAATGGCGGCCCTACGGGCGGCCGGAATGCGGTATGGACGCTGCTTAATAGTCCTACCCGGCAAGGTTTCAATGCGATGTTCGGTTAGGTCGGTCTTTCCAGGCTGGTCTGAAAAAATGTCAGCAAAGGGTAATAACGTTGTTCTCAGGTCTCCTTTCTCCGGGTCCGTAAGGTCATCATTCACCACTAGGTCGGTTAGTGTGGAGGAGGGAGGGGAAGGCATCGATAAAGTCAAGTGCGCTGGCCTTGGTGGGGGTCCAATCCATTTTTTTAGTAGGTTGATGTGGTAGGTCTGTCGTGTCCTGGCACTGAGTTGGAGCTGATAACTCGTTTTCCCTATGGTCTTCACTACTTTATAGGGCCCTCTCCATTCGGCTTGGAATTTCTTGGTGGAGGAGGGGAGGAGTACCAGAGCCCAGTCCCCGATTTCCAACCGTCTCCATTTCTTGCCTTTGTCATAGTACGTTTTCTGGGTCCTCTGGTTTTTTTCCAAGTTGGAATAGGCCAAGTCCCTCAATTTTCCTATTTTGGATTTTAGGGTTTTCATATACTCGAGCATCCCTTTTTCTTGTTCTCCTTCTTCTTTTTCCCATGCCTCTTTGGTCATATCCAGTAGAGTCCTTGGTTGACGTCCATAGAGCATCTCGAATGAGGAGCATCCGAGGCTGCTCTGTCTTTGCCCCCTTATAACGTAAAGCGCTAAAGGTAGGAGTTGGTCCCACTCTTTTCCGTTCACGGTTAGCATCTTCTTCAACGTGGCTTTTAGTGTCCCGTTATACCTCTCCACTAGGCCGTCTGTTTGTGGATGGTAGACCGCAGTACGGATCTGCCGAAGTTGGAGAAGGGTACACACTTCTTTCATCAAGAGGAAGACGAACGGGGTCCCTTGATCCGTGAGAATCTCTTTGGGGAACCCCACTCGGGAGAAGAGTTCCACGAAGCGGTCTGCAATGAGGCGGGACGTAGGGGCCCGCAGCGGATAAGCTTCAGGGAACCGGGTAGCGTAGTCCACTATGACGAGGGCATATTGGTTTCCCCTATGGGTCTTGGGTAGGGGTCCTATGAGGTCCATTCCCACCCGTTCAAAAGGAGTGCCTATGATGGGAAGAGGTTGTAGGGGTACTGCTGGGGGACGATGAGTGTTCTTTTTCTGACATAGGTCACAGGCCTGGCAATGTCTCTTTATATCCTGATAAATCCCTGGCCAGAAGAAGTGGCGAAGCACATTCTGCGTGGTCTTTTCGCTCCCTATGTGTCCGGCTGTTAAGTGAGAGTGCGAAAAAAACATAATCTGATCACGACCAGCAGTTGGTGGGGTTCGTCCCGGTTACCCTGTCTGTATAATAATAACCCGTCTTTGATGAGAAAACGGGGGAATACTGGATTAGGGCTGTCTTGTTCACGGTGAGCTTGGTCCCATGCATTACCAAGCGTTGCGTCGTTTGCCTGGGCAAACTTAAAACTGCGATCCATTACCCAGGGCTCGGGGGATGTCAGTGTAGAGAGTGGGGCAGCAGGGGCGTTACTCTGGCGCCGTGAAGTAGCCTGTTCTTCCAGGGTCCTTGTGAATAAGTCTAAAAACTTGGGGTTATCCGTACCTAGGATAAGGTCCTCTGGAAGGGCCTCTAACACCCCTACCTTAACGGAACAGGTTAAGTCCTCCGGTAACCCCAGGGGTATGATGGTGACTGGGTAGGGTTTGACATCCCCATGTACACACCTGACATGCACCTGGGTGTCCGAGAGAATCTGATCGGGGCGTATGTATTCTGCTTGGACAACGGACTGTCGACAACCTGAGTCTAGTAGGGCCCGCAAGGTCTTCCCATTCACCCGTACACTTACGTGAAACGCACTCCCCAGCTCAGCGGTGTATAGGATGGATCTGGGGACATAGCCGACCTCCATGGGCTCTTCTGTCGCTTTTCTTTGAGGGCATAGACGAGCAATGTGGCCCCAGGCCCCACATTCGAAGCACTGGGGGCCCCTGGGTGTAGGAACGGCTGGTCTCGGGGATGTTATCTTTGTGGGATCTGGCCGAGTCTTCCGTTCGTATCGGGTCCCCGCGGGTCGGTTTAGTTTCTCTGTTTCCCAGATTGGCGTTTTTGGCTGGGCTCGAGCAAACGTAGCAGCCAATTCCATGGCTTGTTCTGTGGTGAGCCGTGGGTGTTGTCGCAACCACCTTTGGGTGGCGTAGGGAAGGGCTTCCAAGTATTGTTCGAGATACACTTTGTCCATTATCTCTTCCTTAGTACTAATAGCCGGCGTCAACCATCTATCGGCTGCCATCTTGAGTCTATAGAACAATGTTTTAGGGTTTTCCCCCGAGGGTTCCTCGTTCTTTCCGGAAACGGACCCTATAGGCTTCGGTATCCAACCCTAGGTGGTCAAGTATTACCCTCTTGATATCGACATAGGCGGTTACCCCTCCCGGGTTGGCCACCTGGTATGCGGATTGAGCCTCCCCTGTAAGCAAAGGGGCCAAAAAGAACGGCCACTTCTCCTGTGGCCAACCACACGCCCGTGCCACCCGCTCAAAATTGAGAAGGAAGGCGTGCGGGTCCTCCCCATGCGTATACTTTTGGAGGGAGATCCCTGAAGGCGTTGGTGTATGCAAGCGGGCTTCATGGGGTGTCACGACCCCCGGGTTTCTTAAAGTTTCCTGTAATCCCTCCAACTGGGCGGTTACTGTGGTCTTGAACGTTTCCCCGTCGGCCTGTGCAGAGCTCAGCTGCTGCTCCACCACCCAACTCAGTTGATCCTGGCCCTTCACCAGGTGCTGTATGAGCGAGTCCATCGTTGGTGTACAGATGGTTAAGCTGCCCGCGTTCTCCACCAGTTGTGAGGAATACGACAACTCTGGAGACCGAGGGGGTGTTTTTAAAGGTTTTATTACTTTATGCAGTCTTTTACGAATGGGGGTGGGCCTATAGTAAGGCAGGGGGGCCTCTGTGGTCCTTTCTCTGTGCTCTCTCCTTCCCGCCGTGGTCCTTCCTCTCCGGGCTCCGGTACTGTATGGGTCGAGTTGAGCGTCTTCCCCGGGGTCTCAAGTGCTCAAAGAAAGGAAAGAAATAGCCCTTAGTAAATTGTTTTAGGCTTGGTTTGTTCAGGAAGGGGGTGAGGGAACACTCGGCGCACGTTCGGTCAGGCCTTGTGTGAAGTGGTGCTCGGGAAGGGGTGTGAATGGGGTTTTACACCAACACGCTACCTTTTAGTGCCCAGCTGTCCCCTTAGTTTGCTCCTCCCTTTCTACCTCCCCAGCCCGAGAGACGCTCTCGTACCTTGGAGAGCCACGCTCCTCCGGGAACGTGCCTGGCGGCTCACGGGGTCGGTGGCCTCCTGGCTCTCGTAGCTGGGGACTTGCGTCCTCTCCGGCCGTCGTCCTCCGCTCTTCCGTCGCTCGTCCGCCGTCACACGTCTCGTCCCTCCTCCTCCCGATGTTATCCGTGTCTTTCTCGCTTTCCGCTCCTCCGCTCGCTGAATACACTGAATACACTCTCTCGCTCCGCTGCTCGTATACCTCCTTCCTCGCTCCGGTGTCCGCGCACACTGAAGGTTGGACATCTCTCTCTATATCCGCCCGGCCTTCTTCGTCGTCACTGTTGGGGGCGGAGCTATCCTCAAATCCCTTCCAGTTAAAGGTACAGAGGCCAGGTTCTTCGTTCGTGATGAGTGGCTGTGCTCCTGTAGGGAACCATTCGTTCTGCTGAGGGAAAGAAAAAGGGGAAAGGTTGTCGGTCACAGTCTTGGCCTTGCTGACAGGCTCTTCAGTCCGCTTCCCCCTGTGACACCTAGGTTTGCGCCAGAATGGTGCGCCTACCTGAAAAAGGCATAAAGAGAAGAGAAATATCTTTATTTCTCCTTGTTAGTTCCTCTTTACATATGTGCTACATTCTACAGTACACACAGAAAGAGGAATATTCCTCTAAGGATTGTTTTTGTGCAGGAAGGTATCCCCCTACACAAAAACAATCCTGCCCGTAATGCAGGCACCCGTGCACCATGGTACAAGAGTGCCTGCATTGGCAATGACATTGGCATTAGGCAACACACGATGCACCAGAGTAGGCAGAGAGCAGAAATATTCCATATCTTTGTAAATATGGAGAATTTCTGCTCTTTCCTTTTCATGTAATGCAGAGCAGCAATTTCCCTTGCTGTGCCACGTTGCCTAAATTAATAGTAAATGCGCCCACAGCTCTCTCCCCAGCCAGATCTCTACTTGAGTCAATCCTCTGTGGTCAGCTGTGCCCACTTGAAGTCAAGAGTCCTTGTGCTTCTTGGGTACTTGAAGGAGGGAAATAGGAAGTCCACCATCTGACCCTTGAAGAGACATTCCAGTCTGCCCCTGGGTGCCAGCAGGAGCTAGGAGTCCTTCAGTGACTCCTCTTTTTCCACCAGGAGTACAGAATCTTCATACACCTGGGCCTTCTACTTCAGGTGGTGATTTCCAAGGTAAGGTGAAGGTAGGGGGAATAAAAAAGGTGGGAGATAGAAAAATACATTGGTCTGAGGATGGATGTATATTATAGGGGAATTTCCTTATTTGGGAACTGAAGGCACGGCAAGTCTTTACATTCTACCTGGTCCTGATGAAATGCCAAGGATCCCTTCTGGACCAACAGGGCGTGAAACATGTCGACCCTATGACCCCTGTCGCTGCACATATCTGAACCAAACTGAATTTGCTCATTTGTGGAAAATCACAGTTTGGTTTCTGTTTTTACCAAACCCGGTGGACTCAGGAAAAAAAGGCTTTTTTGGGCACTACCGAGGTATTTTTAACTAACTATTGCACTAGCTCCACACACCCGCACTCACCACTATGGCATTTTTTACAAAAAGATCTCCCCTAAATAGCCCACTCACTGACTGGTGGGGTATTGAAGTGCCAACCCCACGAGGAGCAAAAATGCCCAATGATGAAGCATAACACCTTCATGGTGTGGGAGAATAACTTTTCAAAATAAGGAAATTACCCTATACTATACATCCATCCTGACACCAAAGTATTTTCTACCCCCCACATTTTTCACTGCCCCTACCTTCACTCTATCTGTAGCCCAATGGGCTGGAATCTCTTTAGGAACAGCTACCCTTTAGTGTTTTACATACGTGTTCTAGGGAGCATGGGTACTGGTCCTCCTTTTTCTGCTCTCGGTCCCTACTTCTGTGGTTTGGGTGATTTCCAAGGTCCTGGAATGTTATGAGGATATGATGGCTGAAGAGCCATATTTATCCTCTGCACTGACCAGTTACTGGAGAAATTCTGCCACCCAATCCTAGTTATTTTCCCATAGTACCCCCAATAACCAATACAGCACTTCCTCTTTGCCTTACTGTAAAACTACCCAGGTGCACTGTTCAAAATGGGCAAAGCCCTTCTGCCATCAGGCAAATCTATCTTCAATGTATTACCCACTCCCTATTAAAATGAGCTCTCCTCCCACTTGACAGTGTCCGAACTGGGTCTCTCTACCACAGTGACTGGGACTAGGCGGTCTAGGATGGTCAAAATAATGTTATTCTTTGTTCTGCCAACTGTTTCTGTCTATTCCCAGATAGCTAATCCCTGGTAAATTGCAAGCAGTCAACACCCCTCTGTCTTCTCTGGGCTCAGCGACAGATAATGTCTTCTAAGACAGGGTCGTTACCTCTCCCAGCCAAGGATGATTATTTCACCTATGGAGGTTTGATGCATGATAGAAATGCTTTTGAGTCAGTTCTGGCTAAGCGCAGCCTAACGTACATATCAATATACTTAATTTCCATTCATGCTATCAATAATCTGAAATAAGTTTGAAGGATTTTGCTTCAATTTTCCTAGGTGCAGATATTGATTTAAATATTATAATCACACCTAGTGGCAGTTTCTCTTTTAAGGTGAAGGGGCAAATGTAAATTAATAAAAGGTTTATTACCATTTTTTTATAAAGTGCCATGCCATGTGCTGTTCTAGCTCAAATGTGAGCCATGGTGGGGATGATTCCTGGCAGCAGACATAACTAAAGCGTAAAGTACAGAGTGCGCATGTTGTATTAGACAGCTGCCTTGTAATGGCCAAGTTGACATGCGCACTTCTGACTGCAGACACAGATCCTTAGGCTTAAAGGGAGAGCCGGGTGAGCCTGCTTCAACCAAACCTGACACTTCTGTCATGCTGAAAACAGCATTAGAGCATCTCCAGGATTGGGTACGTGAGTAGGCTTTTGTAAGGAAAATCAACTTGAACAGGGTCTTGACTGATGGCCGTATCTGTAAGTTTTGACATCGCATTCACCACCACTACATCTGTGATTTAATCTGGGCATAAAAGCTCCAGCGTTTAGGCCACGATTCATTGAGCTCTGGAGCTGATACTGAACGTACGGCAAGTTCCTCACAGTGCCAGTGCACAGCGTCTACAAATGCCAACAGGTAAGGCACATATTACACAAATAAATTCTGTGGAGCTGCAAATAGTACTGAAAAAGAGAGGCATACTATTTTTACAGCTTCAGAAGGTACAATTCTTGAATCTTTTACAGTGGGTAATTACCGTCGCAGCGAACACTGGGGCAGATTTATGTTTTCTGGCGCATCCCTGCAAATCAGCAAGGATGCGCCAGGAAAGATGCGTCACGCAAGTTTACCCTTGCGCCACACATGATGCGCCGCATTTACAATGCGGCGCATCATGGCGCAGGAATAAACAGATGCGTGACGCATCCGATGGCGTAAGGTTGGCGCAGTGCTTCAGTTGCGTCGCAAGCGCGACGCAACTCCAGCACTGTTCCAACCTACCCTATCCCTAACATGGTGCGTCAAGCCTTACGCCTGCTTCAAGCAGGCGCAGGGTTTTGGCGCATCAGCGTTGGGAAAATGACTCAGTCAAATCTTATAGATTTGACTGAGTCACTTTTCAGGGGCGTTCCTGCGATGGAACGCCCCCCCCTCTGTCGACACGCCCACGTGAAACCTGACGCAGGTTTTACGTGGCGCAGGGCTTTACATCGTGACGCATCTCCATAGATGCGTCACGATGTAAATATGGCGCAACGTGGCGCAGGGTTTACACCACCGCTGCGTCACAAAAGTGACGCAACGGCGGCGTAAAAGTGGAGCATCTCCAATATAGATCTGCCCCTGTATGTTTTGTGACTCTTAAAGTGGATTTTCAAAGTGAGCTGATCACGTCAGGCTAACCTGATTACCTTTGTACAATTCAGAAGACAGATGATACTCAGAACATGCTCAGATTGGAGCTAGCTCCGAATGTTACACCTGACCAAACACTGCCAGTCACCCCCATAATCACAGTACCTCTGCAGCACTCAACGGGAAGTCGATGTGTGGTAACAACATCACCTCCATTTAACTGGTTTCTACTGCAGATTCGTATCATCATAGGCACGTTGCATCCATGTTGGTCCTGGCTATTAATTCCGATAGCTCACTGTCCTCCTTTTAAAGAGATTTATGGAGGCGTTGGAGACTTTTTGTGGAGCTCCTCTATGAAACATTCACATGTTTGGTAAAACAGATTTTTGCTGTTAAAGCAGCTGAAAGGGGAATGCGTGCTTATGAGTTAACTATTTCACATTGTTGCATGAATTCGGTTTTAGACACCATGTTCAGGCAGGTCTCAGTTCAGGTTATCCATTTTAGCAGATGGGAAAAGTGTAGAAGTGTCACCGTCCAAGGGGTGTAGTCAGACTTTGAAGTTGACAGACATTTCACACACGTCATCTATACTCTTCACACCCTGTGATGACTTCCCGTATTCGAGGGCGGTTTTAGGAAAATCTATTAGGCACTCAAGCCACACAAACAATAAGGGCAGCAGCAATTTTCTTACCATTAATGCTCACCACTTTCAAATGTCACCAGCCTCCACTTAGGATTGCCCTATGTTTACAAATTAGACATAAGCAGTGAAGTAGTAGTTAGAGGAAACTCAAACTAATTTCACAAGTATAATTTTATGGGTCAAGAGTCACACATTGTGGCATTGATTAGAAATGTCACAGAGCATAGAATTCGAACACCAGCAAAAATGGGGTCCAGAAGAATATTGAGTGACCGTTGATAAACAATGAATTTGCAAGGTATGGCCACAAATGTGACACTTGTAGTAAATATGTTCCAGCATACTGACCAAAGTTCTGTATGAGCAAACCACAGTTGTGAGAGCAAAACACAATCACTCTAGATTCTGGGAATCAGGATGGGATATTTGCTTTTGTAAAATATGTTTTTGCCTTCTAGTGCACCCCTCTTTCTTCATCTTACGGCCTAGGGCTTTAGGCACTGCTTTCTTTAGTGCCACTATGATGTTGTAGTCTTTTGAAAGCAGAGGAGAGGAGTTCTCAATCAAAGGATTTGTTGATCAAAGACCTTGTCTATTATTTCAGACTGAGTTATGTGTATAGTGTACACTGAACTTCTAAACCATAGCTTGTCTCATTGTCTAGAATGTTTTGTAATACTACAGCATTTAAAGCTCATACATATTCCACTTTGTCCTTCTGTTTTAATATTATGCTGGGAGCATTCATTAGCAAGCATTTGAATAATCCTGTTACTTTTGTGAACTATAGACAGTGTTATTACTCAATTTAATTTCAACCAATAACCACACCTACTCAGTTTAACCGACAGATATTATCTCCAAATAATTTAGGGGTAGAAGCCTTTGATTTATTTAGTGGTAAAAAACATATTTCATTCAATAACTTTATTTCAGCCACTAGGGCCATCAAAGTGCAGGTAGCAATAAAACAAATATTATACATTTATAGTTAAAAGTTTTAGATTTTCCAAATTCATATGTTAGAACAATCATAATCCGCTGGACACACAGGAGTTAAAAATCTAGCAGAGAAGTAAAAAGCTTTGTGATACAATCTCCAGCCCATTAAAAGAAAATAAAAGCAGCTACCTGGGGGAGGGCTGCGCTCTAAAAGTATTACAAAACAGAAAATATGAGACTAGAGCAGTGAACCCAAAGCATGGATAGAGTTAATAAACCTATCTACTTTCAGTACATTTCTACTTCGCCAAAAGTACTACTTTAAGATAGCTCGTCGGGTATGCCACATACAATTTAAAAATCTGGATACAGCAAAGACTGTTGGTGGATGGGTGTCATGCTTTAAATCTCTGTAAGCCTCTGCACAGTGCACAAAGCCCAGGTTCTTACAAATGTGGATTAGCCAACGCTTGCGCGGCAACAGATAGGCTGGGCAGAGGAACACCCCGTGTATTTCAGACTCCACCTTATAATTACATGCAGGACAATCCGCCTTTTGGTCTTTAGCTCATTTGCTGGTAACCGCTAGTAATGGGAGGGTCCCTCATCTAAATTACACATACAATATCCTGGCCAAAGAGGATTGAATAGAATCCAGAAAATGTTCCTTGCTGTATGTGTTTTTAACAGACAAAAACTCTGCTGTCAGGTGACCACGTGTGGCACTTTCTTCTAAAGACGTTAAGTTAAATTGTCTGTAGCATTTAACTAGTTCTAGCCTAGAAATCATAGCACATGATACTTTGTGAGTTCTCCAGAGGGCCGGCTTGCCTAACTTAAAGGCAAGATCCCTTATATGGCAAAACGAGGGGATTTTCATGGTAGAACAGATGGTCAGGAGCTCATTTAACTCAGCCCTATAGACGGACAACTCTGGGGTCACCCATAGCCTCCTCCAGAATGTTAGGGGTCTCAGGACAATCTCTTCATCAAAGGGCCTGATACCCATGTCCATGCGGAGGGGAATAATGGGGGTACTACGAGGTAGGCCAACAAGCAGCTGCATAAAATTTTTCTCATCCTTCGTCAGGTTGGTGGCAATGCCCCCACAACTCCACCCCGTATAGCATGGCACCCCTAGCTTGTGCTTTATAGATTTCCACCACAGGGGCGGCTGGTTTAAAGACTGAGCTTCTATTCATTTTCATTATACCGCCCACTGCGTTAGCCTAAGTCTTGCTTTCGCCAGCTGGGGCCCCCATTCAAAGTGCTCTAACAGGGTAACTCCAAGGTAGTCAAATATCTTTACTCTTTCAAGAGGAGTGCCATTTAGGGAAGGGTTTGGCCTAGTCATGCTGGGGGGATTGAAGACCATATATTTAGTTTTGGTTAAGTTGATCTCTAGCCCTCGCAACTTGGAGAAATTGGCGAAACCATCAAGATTGCGCTGGATACCCATTGATGTTTTTGAAAGTAACAGGATGTCATCAGCAAACATCAGCGCAGGCACCCTCCCCAATACTAGCTTTGGAGCATCGTTGTCCTTTATATTTACAAGATGGTCAACAAGGCTGTTAATAAAAAGACAAAATAAGGTAGGAGCTGGAACACATCCCTGCCGGACCCCCTTTTGTACAGGGAAACTTGAAGTAAGTTCCCAGTATTTTCCACAGCGTACTTGGGCAAAATTTCCCAGGTGGAGCCTCTCTATAATGTTGAGAAGGTAGGGAGGAATCCCAAGATCACTCAGCACCTTCCAGAGTTTCTCCCGGGGGACAAGATCAAAAGCCGACTTCAGATCAACAAATATAAGATAGAGGCTGCCACCCTCTATAGTCACCATTTTCCAGAAAAGTAGTTGTAGTCTGAATACTGGTCTATGGTTAACATATTTGATCTGAAGCCGGCCTGGTAGGGACTAAGGGGCAGATTTATGTTCCCTGGCGCATCCCTGCAAATCAGCATGGATGCGCCAGGGAAGATGCGTCAAGCAAGTTTGCCCTTGCGCCACCGCAGTTGCGCCGCATTTACAAAGCGGTGCATCGTGGCGCAAGGACAAGCAGATACGTGACGCATCTGCCGGCGTAAGGTTGGCGCAGTGCTGAAGTTGCGTCGCAAGCGCGACGCAACTCCAGCACTGTTCCAACCTTTCCTATCCCTAACATGGTGCGTCAAGCCTTACGCCTGCTTCAAGCAGGTGCAGGGTTTTGACGCATCAGCATGGGGAAAGTGACTCAGTGAAATCTTATAGATTTCACTGAGTCACTTTTCAGGGGCGTTCCTGCGACAGAACGCCCCCCCTGAGTTGAAACGCCCACATGAAACCTGACGCAGGTTTCATGTGGCGCAGGGCTTTACACCATGATGCATCTCCATAGATGCGTTACGATGTAAATGGGGCGCAACATGGCGCAGGGTTTACGCCGCCACTGCGTCACAAAAGTGACGCAACAGCGGCGTCAAAGTGCCGCAAGTCCGATATAAATCTGCCCCTGAGTATTTGTTCTTCTTCCATCCAACCCTGGAGACGGTCCAAAAGCACCCGGCTGAGAAGTTTTTGGGTGATGTCAATTAAACTAATCGGCCTGTAGTTAGAGGGTGAAAGAGGACAACCTTTTTAAAATATGGGCACTATCTCCGCCCCACGCCAGGTATCAGGGGGATCCAAACCCTTCAGGACAGCATTAAATAGGGCACACAGGTATGGTACCCATATTTTGGGTTCTTCCCGGAAAAGGTCCCCTGGTATTTGATCTAAACCTGGCACTTTGTTGCGGTGTAACTTGTTGAAGGCATTTCCCACTTCAGTCATGGTAATCTCTGGGAACCCCACCAAATGGTCCTCCGCTGTCATACTGAAAGTAGTGGGATTAACGGGGCCACCATCCCCAATGGCATACAAGGACCCAAAGTGGGTCTCCCAAACTTCAGGCGCTATGTTGGGCTCTATGGCCGATCTCCCTTCCCTGTCGCCCGAGCTTACTATTGCCCAAAAGGTTTTCAGGTCTTTGTCGTTAAGGGCAATTCTGAGAGTTTCCCACATTTCTAATTCCTGGTTGGTGGTCCGTTTATACCTAGCCTTAGAAAGTTTGATTAGTGTCCTGTCCTTCACCTTCACCGCATCCAGGAGGTCCTTCTTGGCCTTGCTGCATTTGTCGTTAAACCAGGAGCATTTATTTTGGTTAGTTTTCCACCTGTGGACTGCAGGGAAGAATACATCCACAAGTTTCATGGTTAGCTCAGTGTGTATTTTCCCTACCATTTTGAGATCCACATTGGGCCCCTCCACCTGTATTGCCTTCCACATTTTAGATATAATTGGCTTGCTAGCTGGTAAACTTTGGCCAGCTTGGAGGGAGACTGTTGTATATAGCCCCATCTAACCTTTCTTCTATTGTTTGTTAAGGTTAATGAACCTATCCCGTTTGTAGTGGTAGAAGGGAGTTTAGCAATGCAAAGGTCCCATGGTTTTAAGGTCAGATTCAGGGTATTGTGGTCACTGTCCTGCCTCTGCGTAATATAAAAATCAAGGTCCTTATCCCAAAATTTCGTTTCTACCCTGTTGTAATCAATTAGGGAGGATTGACCTGCTCTATTGAATGTGTGCTGACTTGGCTGATCGGATTTAGTCCATCCATTGCACACCCTGAGTGATAAATCTAGGGTGAGTGAGTTGAGTTGCATTACCAATGGTGACCATACTTTAGTAGGGGTGGTCAGGGGATCGGGTATAGACCAATAAAGATCTTCTAGAGTGGAAGCAGAATGATTAGGGTCAATAAGGGGTTCAAAATGACAATTAAAATCACCCTCTACAATCAACCATATCTCCGGGTCAAGGTTAGGAATAAAATGTCCTAGGTGGTCGATTTTGGCAGATTCTTGGCTGTTATTAACAGGGCGGCAATACACATTGATTAGGGCGATTGTCGTCTTTGAGGGAAAGGAGAGCAGGACACATTGGATGTCGTTTGTGGGTGTTGTCATCTGCTCCGCCCTACAGCCTAGGTGGGTACCTACCCAGATAGAAAGCCCACCTGAGGGTCTGCCCCTCCTCCCCATGGTTGCCAGAATGTTAAATGGGGCAAAACCCGTCCGCTGGAAGTCTTCCCTCGCCCAAGTCTCCTGAAAGAAGCATATATCATGTTCATCAACAAAATCCCCCCAGTCAGGGCAGGGCAGTTTGTTTTTGATACCTGCCATATTCCACAAAAGTATCCTCATCCCACTGACTTACCCTATTTCTCCACTTGCAACCTCAAAAACACTAGCATGGTGAGGTGGTGGGTCATCAGTGTGAACCACACACTGCATATCTGATGCCCTCCCCAATTGACCTTCTCTTCTTGCAGAGCCCAGCAAAACCGTGGAAATACGATCGTGGGTCCTGCTTGATTCTATCCTACCTCCTAGCGGATCAATCCGAAGAGGGAGGATTGAACTGTTACCCCTGTTAGGACATTTCGGGCCGCAACCATCTTTACCCATCAGGTCGAGACCAGCCGGATCTAGATCCACACCCTTTGGAGGTCCCTCCACCAGTCAATATACCTCCTCAAGGCAGCCATATCTGTTGTTCACCGGGATATTGAATTGGGGGAACCTAGTTTGGGCATCCCAGCTACACTCCTGAAATAACACTGAACTTTTTAGTGGGAGTAGGGGTGATACACAACTTCTAGGGTATGATTAGTGTTGTGGATAGAAAAAATCCAGTGAGCGGAAACTCATACCTGTTGGAGGATTATAGCAGTTAGGGAAGGTGTTGAGTAAATTAGTGACAGTGTTAGGGTTATTAAAATTAATGACTACACATTCGCCCAGTTCGCTCTTTCTACGGTTACCTACCCACCCCACCCTTCTAACCATTAATATCTCCCCTGCTCTGGCATAATCAAAATGCTTGTGTTTAGCCAGCCAGAACAGAAATTTGTTTCTCAGCTAAAATTGGGTTTCCTTTGAGTAGGGTTCAATTGGCGGAACACCTGTCAAGACAGCTACATACGGGGAGCATGGGCAGGTTTGTGCTTGGGTAGGCATGTCTCCCCTCACTGGATTCTTGTGCCTGTTGCCCACTAACTTTCCTATTAATAACTTGATCTTGGGTGCTGGGTTTATCTCGCTGCCTGGGAGGGGAAGACCTATTTCTAGCTCTGGGCTCGAGGCTAACACCCCTGTCTCTCTGGTGCATAAAATCACTTTGATCCCCTGGCTCTTGTCTGTTGGAAGGACCCTCGTGGGCATGTGTCTCCACCCCAGGCAGGGATGTTGGACCCACGCTATCCACCTGGCAGCCCATGTCAATCCCTCTCCCCGGCTTGCTGGAAGAAGGAGTTTGGATGTCAATAAGTCTAGCTTTCCCTATTGCCAGTGCTTTCTCCAATCTGTCAAGGCGTTTAATAAGGGGGCCACTTCTTCTTTGATAATGACCCTCAAGTTGTTCTGCAGATCTGTCATCAGATTCAGAGCCCACGCCGGATAGGTTGGGTCTATTATGTCTGTCGGCCTTCTACCTAGGGACTGATCTCGCTCTTCTGCCACCTCCATACAGACTGAATTGACCTCGCCACATTTCTTTTTTTTTGGGGGACCAAGCTCCAATGGTAGCTTACCCTTTCCATTCTTGGGAATGCTCGTGGAAGTTCTACTCTTGCGTGCTACTTTCTTGTAAGGGACAGCCAGTGGAAGTGGCAGGAGTTGCACATCTAACTGGGTTTGAGGGGTATCTGGCGTCATGGCCACATCAGCTGGTGGAATGAGTAAATCAGGTGTGAGTGATAACCGCCTTTCCGTTAACTCAATTTCAGTGTCCACCACCCCTGTTGCCCTCTGCAGCATTTTGTCTATCGCTGTTGGTGATGGCGGCAATGGGGGTGCACTTGTGGTTTTGGCTGGGCCTGCCCTCCTCCCCATTTGGTAGCCTCCTGCTGGTCAAACACCTCATTTATGTCCGCCCTTGGTCTAAACGACAAGTGACTGATATATACACCTGCGATTAATTTAGCAACTTGGAAGAAAAAAAACAGAATTACCAAATGGAACAAGATACTAACAACCCCGTTACCTCCCCCGCACTGTCCTGCCCAACCCATTTATTCGCTAAATGGGGTGAGGGTGGGTCAGTCTGCTGGTCCTTGGAGTTCAAAAGTGCACAGTTCGAGCCAGTGATGGAGATAATAGATCCTCGCTAGGAGAGGCTTGGAAAAAGGAGGCACAGGGAACAATAAAAGTCTTACCCAGCTAATACTGCCAAGTCACGGGTCCTAACAAACAGGGGTCCTGTCGAGGACGGTCACAGGACGGGCCCGTACTTGGCCCGGGCTTCGCCCGGGTGCTGCCCGTGCACGTCCCGTTCTGCGGGAGCCCTGGGCATTAATATGCGCCTCCTGGCGCGTCCCTCCTGTCGTGGCGGCATCCCTGGTGCGAGGCTTGTTGGGAGGTGTAGTCACCTACCTCCCCGCAGCAGCGCGGAAGGTGCAAGGGTGATAATCCTCGTTGAAGGGGGCGAGCTCACGGGCTAGGTGGGCTCCCCTGATGTGCAGGCTCCCATGTGGTGATGTCAGGGCAAGGTGAGGATGGTGAAAACGGGCTCCCGTGCCACGGGAGCCCTGGGCAGTCTTTTGCCCCTCCTGGCAAGTCCCTTGTGTTGTGGCGGCATCCCCGGTGCAAGGTTTGCTTGGAGGTGTAGTCACCTACCTCCAAGCAGCAGCGCGGATGGTGGAGGGGCGATAATCCTCATTGCAGGGGGCGAGCTCACGGGCTCAGTGGGCTCCTCTGATGTGGAGGCTCCCGTGTGGTGATGTCATGGCTAGGTGAGGACGGCAAAAACGGGCTCACTCAGTCAACTTGAAATTTATGCCAGTGTCTGGGAAGGGTCATCGGACGCCGGGTGAAGTTAAACTCTGCAATCAGTTTCCTCCAGTAGCCCCAGCCGTCCTTCTTCTCCCCCGCTGCCTCCTCCGCCTCCCGCTCAGATCCAGATGCAAGATACTTACATTCCAACTCTTCACAAGTGGCTGTCACTTTGGATGCTGAAAAAGACTTTGCCTTGCTTGAATGGGGTTTTATATCAGGATCTGGTGACTGGCATGGACTGGGACCCTCTTTTAGAAAATGAATTTCATTATTTTTAGTTTTTGGAGAGCTTCTATGTATTTTAATAAGACATAAAACCTTTCTTTCCCAACCAAAAGAGGTATTAGATAGCATTGCCCATTATTTCCACTTATTTTTGCTTCATCATTAGAACCACTTTTAGCCTGATTTCATCAGAAACCCTAAAGAAAATATTTTACATTTGGAAATGATGAAGTACATTTCCTGTTTACGTAGATTATATTCTCATGTATAGTGATGATCCTGTAACTACACTTCCATATATTTTTGCAGAAATAGCCCACTTCTCCATTGCTTCCATTTATAAATCAAGTGTTAGTAAATCTGATTATCTTTCTTTGCAAAATGTATCATTGAAAATATATGCTTCGAATTATACTTCGACCTGGTGCAATAAAATAATTAATTATTTAGCAGGTTGATTCTCTAATTCTATTATCTTCAGACAATTCTTTTTCTTGTATTACACTAAAAATAGATTCTCTTAACTGTTTCAACCAAGATGCCCGAGGGTACTATGTTCGTTGTCGGAGGAGACTTTAATTCCCACTTCGAACCACTTGAGGGGCTGCTGGATGCTATAAATCAGGAGGAGGACGATTTAAGGAAAATCCCACATGTGGTCGGCCCAATGGTAATGTCTTGGGCTCTCCTGGCCGTTCAAATCACTTCCCTAACGATGGCCCATTCGATCAGGGCGTGTAATGGTCGAACAATATCTGATAATCCTTCTAGGCCTACGTATAATAAGCCAGGGAGAGAGGCTCGACTAGACTACATTTTTGTTCAGTGTAAGGAGTGCAATAGAGTCCTTGATTTTAAGGTGATATCTAGGGGAGAGAGTGATCATAATCCCCTGATATTGGATTTTTGCTTACCTGGTCTGTGTATGGGTGATTCTTTATCCCTATCCAAATCTGTTTTATCCAATAGAGTTGTCCTGTCTAACAACAGACGTAGAGTAAGATGGGCTAAATTGATTAGTAACCCAGAGGAATTATCTCAAGTTTATGCTAGGGTTAACCCAGTTTTGGATGACGTAGCTACTCTTATTGAGCAACAATCCTTTCCTGATTCCTATGAAAAACTGGGTGAACTTAATAAAGCACTATTCATCAGTTTAATAGATATTTTAAATCCTCCAGTCCTTTGTGGGAAAAGGCCATGTAGAAAGTATCCATGGTATAATAGGGCATGTAGATTGGCAAAGAGTGAATTGTTGGATGCACTAAAAAACAATGTAAATAGGGATGTCATCCAACACAGGAGACAAGTCTATCGGCAGTTAATTCACCATGCCAAGCTTGAGTGGGGCAATGAAAATTGGGCTAGGTTAACATCCGCCCTTGCGGGCAGGGATGCGCGGAGATTTTGGCAGATTGTCTCTACTGGCTCAGTGGAATCTGAGCCAGCAGTAAACCCGAACATAGCCCCAGAAGTTTGGGAAGATCATTTTAGCACCCTGTATAAGGGGAACCATTCCTGTTTGGAGGTCGCAACGACTGAATTATTGCCGAGTGGCGCTGCTGGCCTAGAGCCGGTTAGTTTTACTCTGGGTGAGGTCCAAGTTGCTATATCCATGCTTCCTGCGGGCAAATCACCTGGGTTGGATAGGGTCCCCGGAGACCTTTACAAACACGAACCTAGAGTCTGGGCGCCCTATCTTTTAATAATATTTAATGCAATCTCCGGGGTATGCCAGTTCCTTCCACTTGGCTGGGAGCAGAGGTAGTCCCTATTTTTAAAAGGGGGTCGCCTCTGCTCCCAGTCAATTATAGGCCAATTAGCCTAATAGATGTTGCCCAGAAACTTTTTGCAAGGCTAATCCTAGACCGCCTTTTGGACTGGATGGAGGAATTTGAGATTCTGAGCCAGTATCAGGCGGGGTTCAGAAAGAGCGTTTCAACTACTGATCAGATTTTTAGATTGAGTATGCTCTTTTGGAAGACAGTTAAGGTCGAGGGTGGCTCCCTTTACACTGTCTTTGTAGACCTGCGTGCGGCCTTCGACCTGGTCCCACGTAGGAAACTTTGGACTGTGTTACGGGAACTAGGTGTCCCAGCACCCCTTTTGCAAATCATAATCCGACTCCACACCCATAATTTTGCAAGGGTTAGATGTGGGAGAGAAGGAAATTCATCATCTAGTTTTTCCGTTGACAGGGGGGTTAGGCAGGGCTGTGTCTTGGTGCCAACCCTGGTTTGCCTCTATGTAAATGAACTCATCTCCCATTTGAATGCGGTCCCCAACAGAGACGCTCCAAGACTGCGTGGTATAGGGATCTCAGCTATTATGTTTGCTGATGATACCCTGTTACTCGCTAAGACACCAATGGGTGTCCAGCGAGTTTTGGATGGTTTTGTCTCTTTTTGTTATGATCGGGGGCTAGAAATAAATAGGGCCAAAACGAAATTCATGATTTTTAATCCTCCAAAGACATCCAGCCCAAACCCGGTTATTCACGGTGTTAGTTTAGAGAGAGTTCACACGTTTGAGTATTTGGGATTGACTTTAAACGAAAAACTGACATGGGTCCATCACCAGACAAAATCCAACGTAAAGTTAACCCAAAAGGTGGGGGGAATTATTAAACTATGGAACAAATCCATGACAAAACCTATTGGATCGCCACTTGAAATTTATGGAATGCAGGCGCGTGGGGCAATAATATATGGCGGTGAATTGTGGGGACACAACTGTGCCCCTGAAATCATTGCGACGGAAAACAAGTTCCTCCGGAACTTGGCTGCCCTGCCTACTAGTTCACCCCTTCTTCCTCTCAGGCTTGACCTGGGACTAAGATCAGTAAAGGAGGAATTAGGCTTAAAGCCTCTAACCTTCTGGAGGCGACTCTGGGTAACCCCTGAACTCTCCAGTTACCGGCGCGAATTTACGGAACTATTACAATATCAAATTGTACGGAAAATTCCATGGCTAAAATATATAAAGGATGAATTTGAGAGGCTGGGTTTTTCGGCTTTGTGGACAAACCCGGAAGAGGCCTGTAGAAGAATATCTCGCAAAGACCTGGTCACAACGTATTATGATTGTAATTTGTCTGCTTCCATATCGAGTGATAAAATGGGGATAACGTCTAGCACATTTTTAACAATGAAGGACTATTACAAGTTGGAGACAGTCCTGGATGATATTAACCCCATTGGCCTTAGGAAATTATTTCTCCAATGGAGATATAACGCTTTACCAATTAGAGCCCTCACTAGTAGATGGCACCCACCAACCACTAAAAACTGTCCAGCCTGCACTGAGGAACTGGAGAATGACATTCATGTTATGTTTTTTTGTCCTTCCTATATGAAATCTAGGAAAAAGTGGATTATTCCCATTTGCAGAAATTGGGGGTTTAGGCATCATTTGCATGCCTATCGACTACTGAAATCCGACCTATCCCCTTTAACTGTCTTTGCTGTTAGCAAATATTTAGCTGCTGTGTGGAATATTAGAAGAACTTTTGTGGTAAAATGAGACTTTGCCCAGCATACATGAGGTTCCCATTGTTGAGCGAGATTTCCTCTCGATGTATTTTATTGGCAACGAAGATGTTTCTTTATTTTTCTTTGGAAGATGTATATTCCTTCGTTTTTTAGAAAGCTACATTGCAGTGTGTAATGATCTGTTTAAATTGTATTGTGATCTCTTTTATGACTTTACAAGGTCGAAATAAAGATAATAAATGGAATGGATTATCTTATAATTACTTATTCTATTTTATGTCCTCATTGGTAGGGACATTTATAGTCTATGAAAATTATGACCATACAAGTTGTGTAATTTTGTACCTTGATGTTGCCAATTAATGGTCTCATAAAAATGTTTATCCTAGGATAAAATATTTTCTAAATTCCTTAGAGGATCACAAGGGTGAAAATATCACTGTCTATGCTCAAACTAAATATAGTGGTATTAAAGTCCAGGATTTTACCATATGTCATCCTGCTTTTTCTTTAAAACAGGCATGGCAATTGCTAAATTGATCAGAAGATATGAATCCCATTCTCTGTATTAAAATATTAAAATAGAACATATTTTTATACCACTGTACTTTAAACAAAGTTGTAATTTTGTCTCATGGATCCATATATACCTTAGTCCAACTTTAATTGATAAAAAGTAGATTGCGTCTTTCTCATATTACCCAGAATCTAGCTGAATAGGACAATTGTCTCTCCTTTCTTATTTTGTAAATTAAGTATCGCACGATTAATAAAGAATTATTTTGGAACTCTTGGTGTGACACTACACGGTTATTGGTTATATGTGTTATAAATTTCAACAGCTGCAGGAAAACTGTTCTATTACCAATTCCCAAGGAAAAAATATGTGAAACCTGCAGCTCTGGGGAACTTATCACAATTTCAAGTTCAGTTACTCCTAAAAATCATGCTATTCAGTTTGATAATTGTATTGACACACCATTGATCTCTAATATTTACACTAATTAAATTCCGTTGAAGAAACTAGAGTCAAGTCTAGATTTGATCTGTAATGGGAAGAAGACACTAAAATGCCTTTATTAAGCGACTTTTTGTCACATATTTGGGCAAAACCCTCTTCAACTTCTTCCGCAGGTAATATATTTCAAACACTTTATTTCTTTTAATTTAAAATTTTGGTTAGACCTTTCCTGTTTCAAAGCTCTGTTACTGATATATGGTGCTCCTGTCCATACCATAATGCAAACTTGAACACTCATATGATTTTTCAATGCCATTTTGTTCAAAATGTTTGGAACCAGTTTTTGGCTGTAATGAAAGAAAGTAGTCCTTCAGGAAGCCTAAATGTAAAATGGAGTTCTCATCATCTCAAACACACAATTGTTGATATGTTTATAGCTAAAGCTTTTTATTTAATAACTTTTAATTGGAAGAATGCTTCAGAATTGTCATTTATTGCCTGGTGAAGTTTGATGTTTTTTAAAGTGTGAAATGCAATTTTATCATTACCCTCAGGTAAGACTAGGGGAGCCAATGGGGTTACGGTGGGGTTTCTGAAGTCCCTAGTGGATCTGTGGGCACCTGTTATCAGGCTCCATGTGAATAAAGCTACTCGTGGCCCCTTACCAGAGGCATGGTGCAGTGATATAATAGTGCCAATGTTTACAAAGGGTGATAGAGTTGACACCACTTGTTATCCACCAAACTTGTTAGTTAATGTAAAGGTCAAAATTATAGGATGGGTCATCATAGAGAGATTGACCTGCTGGGCTGACGAGCATTACATCCTGTCTGACCTAGAATACAGATTTAGTGCAGACCTGGTCAGGGAATAGTGGAGCAGAGTATACATTTATACTTATTATAACTAAATATACAAAGGCATGTAGTGGCTCGCTACACAAGATCAGTAAGTTTCTGGATTGATGGGGAATTCACTCAGCACTTTAATTTAAACATAGGAGTTCCACAGGGTTGTATCGTCGTGCCATTCCTTTTTATCATGTAAGTTAAGGGGCTGGAGGGGGTGTTACCTGACTATGATCTTGATGTTCAAAGAGTGGGAGGAAGAGTGATCCCTCCACTTTTATACGCTGATGACGCTGTTCTGAACGCTTGGACAACTAGAAGTCTCCAGCTCCTTTTGTATCTCTTTTTATTTTTATGGACAGTTTGGATCTATCTACTAATTTTAGGAAATCTAATTTTATTGTGGCCGTCCCCAAGAATACCACAACAACCAGTTTTTCAGCCCAAGGACAACATTTAAGTAGAGGTGACAACTTTACTTTTTTGGGGGAATTTTACTAGACTCTAGTCTTAGCTAATGCAGTACTCCTGTATGCTACAAATTTCCATGGACCACCGCCGTGTGGCTGAAGAAGTCGACGCAGCACCTGCCCGTGGCTGAAGACACTGAGCAGCCCAAGTTCAGCTCACTGTATCGCCGAGGTCTGAGACCACCGCGCTGACTCCTACTCAAGCCTTGCTGTTCGGCTGACAAGATCGATGGATCATGGGACCACAGCTGAAGAATATAACGGAACATCCGTTTACCGCCACCGCATCGATCTCCAGTGCATCCAGAATTTTATGCATCGTACCTGTGCAACAAGCTTCTTCAACGAATCACCCGCAGACCAGAACCATCTTGGATTTCGATGCCTCACTTCCCCCTACTGTCCGGATTCAATGCAACAATTGTCTTGCGTGCAGTAGAACTGTCGCATCACCTTCCCAAGGACACAGTAACAGACCCATAGCAGTTTTTTCCCGATGCTTCCCTTCTCTGCGGTTGTCTTGCCTTGTGAATTTTGACGCATCTGAGGTACTTTGTGTAAAATCACTGCATCTATAGAGTTCTATAGACAGAATTGCTTGAAAACTTTTAAAAGTCATATTTTGAGTTATGTATGTTGGATTTTTTTTCATTTTGGTCTTGTTTGGTTTAGATAAAGATCCTTTATTTTGCTACAACTGGAGTGGTGTCCATTTGCAGTATTTTCACTGTGTTACTCTGTGTTATGTACAAATACTTTACAAATTGCCTCTGAGCCTGACTGCTCATGCAAAGCTACAAAGGGGGTGAGCAGGGTTTTTTTGGGGTGTGTAACTCCCTTATACTGACTAGAAGAAGGGTCCCTACTTGGACAGGGTGCAAGCCACTGCCAACAAGAGACTCCCATTTCTAACACATGCATATATTTTGAGAAAGAAATTCAGACCAAGAGAACAATGTAACATAGTCCAACTGGACTTAATGTACCATCTGCTAAGAACCTCCATGTCCCAAAACAACTGACATTTAATGCTTCCTAATAACTACAGCACATACTTGAAAAAAAACAATTCTGAGTCAGGCCCAAAGTGAAGCAAGCGTATATCGTTACTCCATATGAATCTAAGAGAACAAATTCAGTTAGGCCCTTCCATAAAATTATAAATATTTCATTTACCTAAGGTTGAGGCTGCTGTGAGAATGGAAGCCTGAGGTTACAATAATCAGCATACCTCTAACTGCCATCTTGTCAATAAGGGATTTGAGTGGGAAGCATTGTTCTGTCTGCCAAAGTCCACTACAGCAATATACAGGTACTGACTGTGGTACATAGTTCCATAACCAATAACACATTGCACTTGTCACCCAGATACAGTGTAAGTGGAGTTAAATATAACTCAGTAATCACAGATTCTCTGCATGCAATATGTGTAGTGAAGTTTGGACAACTTTGTAAGTTGTGCTGGATGATGAAATAAAACAGAAGCAAGATGTTTTGAGTAGTTCTCTGACAAAGCAATTTAAGTTTTAAATGATTGCATTCACAGTATGTCATCTCATCATATTGAGCTTTCTTTGAAGAATTTTACAGAAGACTCACTTCTTTGAAGAACACTAAGGGGCCAATTCCGATTTTAGTTGGAAAGGCTCCGACCGATTCGGATCATGTCGGCCGGATTCCTTTCAGACCGAGCCATTCTGATGGGCTTGGTCGGAAAGGAATCCAACACGGATTTCCGGATTGCCGACGACAGGCTCGGAGAGCCCTTCCGCCATCCGGAAATCCCTCAGTTCTCCCCTGTCCGCCTCTTTGCGACCGAGGGAGTACGACGGCAGTTTTTCACTGCCTTTTCGTGCCGGTTTTTCCGGCACGAAAAAGCAGTCAGAAACTGTCTTTGGGGGCCCCCAGTAGGGCCCCATGGGTGCGAGACTGCCGTATGGCGGCCTGGGGGCACCTATATTGCCCCTCTGTGGATCCCTGCACCCGGTGGCAGGCACCATGGGGTGTCGCCCACAGGGTGCAGGGGTGAACTGCACCCTTGCTTTCCACGATGCAGGCATGCATTCCGCTCGGAATGCATGCTTGCATTGTATTGTATACGAGTGCGACCGAACCCTGTTCGATTGCATCATACTAGCAGGGCCATAACCGACTACAGCAGGTCGGTCGGTTACGGCTCCTGACCGATGTCGGACGGACCTGAGTCCGTCCGACATCGGAATCGGCGCATACATTGCAATGCAGTAAAAATCCAATCATCCGCGACCTCTCCTATCACGTGTTGACTGTATGCTTGCCTTTCACCCTGTAAAGTACTTAACTGCCTTATTCTCCAGGTCTATGGCAGTACAAGTACTATATACACACACAGATACAAAGAGCACACTTCTTTGAAAAAGAACATTAGGACCTTCAAAGTATTACATGTCATGCAATGTTGGTGACACATTCGGAATAGTTTAAATTTTCAGTTCATGCAGGGCATGTTGGAAATTGTATCAAGAATGGGTAAGGAGGGGAGTCATCCAGGTGCAGCATATTAGGCTGTGCATAGTGCAATGTATAAATAGTGTTGCACAAATTCATCAGTTAAAATTAACTGAATTTTTTGGTAGCCAGCCAATGCTTGAACAGAGTATATTTGACATGCAATAAATATACCTTACTATGTGAATGTTATGTCTTTTTCCAAAATTTTATTTGGGTATTTTCTAATGCTGAGCCGCAGACCCAGGCCAGGATTATAGAGAGAAGCATTAAAGATGGCAGAATTGCAGGCATAGTCCAGCTACCAAAGATAGCAGAAACACAGCAAAAATAGTTGCAATTTTCAGTTCAGGCAGGGCATGTTGTAAATTGTATTAAGAATGGTTAAGGAGGTGAGCCATAAATGCTAAATAGATGAACGAGACTTGTTGCATTCTTTCTGGTCTTATGGAGCCCTGTGAGGTTCTGGGGGGCTGTGCAACAAAGTCATGGGTATGTGGATTTTGTTTAGTTTGCAAATAGTCTTATTACATATTGTAGCAGAACTGGGTCTTAGGAGACACCAGAAATTATTTCTTAACTTAGACTGTCAGGGCTCTATGGTAATGATGTTGATGCTGACCCCCATGCTTCCTAGTGAATCTGATTCAAGTGCTTAATAGAACAGGTTCTACATATGAGACTCTGAGGGGAAAGGAGAAGAAAGATAAGGGATCAACACTAGAATGGCCCAGAGGAGTCCTCAGAACTACAACCCTCATTCTGTAGCTGTCAACCATATATAGCTAGGCACAGTGTATTATTATTATATTTGGACATCAATAGCTTGTTTTTGGTATTATGCCAAGTAATTTACATAAATCACCACAGTAGGGTGTGGGCAGGACATCACCAACAGTGTGGGTATACTCTTGAGCAGCAGACATAGAGGGGAGGAGCAGATGATAGCAGCGGGGTGCCAGGAACAGGTTTGTAGCATTAATAAACTGAACCAAAGCAGTAGAGTGATAAGACAAGATATCAACAAGAAGTAGCAAAGGAAGTGACAAAGATAACAACTGTGAAGGAGTAGGGTAGGAAGTGATACAAAAGTGAAGTTAACCCAACAAAATGCACAGTTGCCAGACAAGTTGTTCACAGCAGTGCTGGTTTAAATACTGTATCTTCCCCCTTGCCCTGGAGGTACTACTCTGCCATCCCGAATTGGGATGTGATTGTAGTTTTTCGATGGAACAGGTACCCTCATAGAAAAGGAACAACACTAACATTGCCGACACCTCTAGCAATGCATTCTGGTTCTCCATAGTCTTCATGTCCTTTCCTCATGTAAGTCTGATATGTGTAAAAAATGATGAAGACTCCTTACAGTGCTTACATAGGCCTTATAGTGTCCAAAAGAGACATGGCTCAAGACTTGTGTATTCTGGTCATACCTAGCATCACTAAATTAAAGCAGGGTCTTGGTGAACAGAGACTGATGGAATAGTCTTTCGATGAATAAAGGGAATGTTTTCAGAAGCATCAGAAAATCTAGAGGCGGGTAATTGGGCGCAATACTGGGTCTGATGGATTGAATGTAAAATTAGTCCTTGATGAAACTGAATAGTCTTTGCCTGCATCGGTAATTGATAATGATGCATATAAATGAAAGCTGTAGTGTATACTGTAATGACATTGGAGAGCTATATTTGTTGCTTACGTGTTCCTACTTGTCTCAACAATGATTAGTCCAAACTAATGTTAAAATTCTTCTTTTATTTTTGTCAAAAATAGAAATAAATGCATAGAAAAAGATCGCAGGATAATAACTGAAGTCCATGTGATATATATGGGCTACATACAGAGGTGTAAATATATAGTATAATAGTAATATTGAGGGAAAACATATTGACAACAAATATATGCCAAGAAATATATTGAGGACACAAATATTGACTTCACATACCATGCACATAAAGTCAGAAAAATTGATAGCAAAATATAGAAGACCCTAATATCATCAGAAAAGAGGTACATTTATTGAATTGCAACGTCTATAGACTATTATACCTTTAAAATATATAATAAATGTAAAAATAGAATTACAATTTAAAAAAAAGACTTGTAATATAAAAAAAATATTGAAAAATAGAATTGACAAATATAACACAAAAATATATACTTAAACATAATCACAATAATAATTGACATAACATTTGAAAATATTATTTAAAATATATATAAAACATACTAATAAATAATCATAATGCACAAACAATAGATATTAAAATATAGAGAATGGAAAAAACACATTTAAATAACAAATAATAGAACATTAATTACTTCACAAAAAACTAGTAAAGTACAATAATCTAACTTTGTATATTAAATCAAACAGTGTATGTTTACATCATTTAAAGTATTAAATGAAAGCAAATTACACTTAAGTGGTTCAAATTCACTACTCTCACTCCAATCTGACAGACAGCAGAGTATGGGTTGGAATTTGGAGGGGCCACATTTACTATTCCCACTCAAACATAAGCAAAATTAAGGAATCTGATGAATTTTGGAGGTATCAGGGTTACTATTCCCACTTCAATCTTAGCAATAGTAGGGACATTGTCGGTCTTTGGAGCAGTCAGATTTACTATACCTATTCAAATCTATGCTACAGCAGGGAAAGTGTTTGACTTTAGAGGAGTTAAATTTACTGTTCCCTGGACAATCTGAGAAACTTTAGGGAAAGTGTTGGACTATGCAGAGGTCAGATCTACCATTTCTATTCCTATTTTTTTTTTTTAAATAAAACTTTTAAATAGACACAAAAAATTGTTTTTTCTTTTAATCTATTAATTAATAAAGTTAGTAATGAAATTTAAAAATACATTTAATTAATCTAACTTTTACTTCAAAGTAATTAAATATTTTTCAACAAAAAGAAAGATGTGTTCAATTAAACACTTCCCACCCTAAAATATAAACACCAGCAAACAACTAAAATTAATAAATGCCATATTTGTTTTAAAATGATACATTATTAATATTATATTTTATAAAAATAAACCACAAAGAACACAATGAATAATTAATAACTAACACAATTAATAAATAAATGCAGTGGTCAAACAATTAGCACTTAAATCATATTGAACAAATAATTAAAATAATTATTAATCAACTATTTGACTGACACAAATATATATCAATTATATATAAATGAAATATTTATAAATCAAAATGAATAAATCACAGATTTAACAATGTCCCTCCCAAACCACCTACCAACCCAGCAACCCTGTAATACATTAACAATTTCAAATTAATTTAAACAATTTTACATTTCATGTAAATTTATACCAAATAAACTTAAGCAAATTAAACACAATTATTATTACAGTAGTAATAAATAATAATGCTAAAATAACTCAACTGTATCAAACTAATTAAAAAAATATATGATGATGAAAAAAGATATTACATACAACTTCGTTTTTGGAATGATATTAAATACCTACGAACATGATACACTTACCTTCTATATTATGTCCCACAATAATCCTGACACAACGATATTTTTTACACAAACATTTTGTCTCAAAATATGTTTTGTACAATATGTTGTTGAAATGCCATTTGTTCTGTTTGTTCACATTCAAGGGCATTCTGAGTGCTCCCAAATTCAGAGTCAAATTGACTTAAATTCCAAAATCTACTCCAAATCTGTCTTTTTATATTTTTCCCCTTAGTACCTGTCTGGCCTCCATTCAAATGATTGAGCTTCACAACATCCATCTTTTGAGTAGCAGTGTGCCTAATAAACTGTATATGATTGTCATAATCATCATTAATGTACTGATTAGTTGTGAATTGTCAGTAAGCAGAAACTTCAGGAGTTGCAAGCATACTTTGAACAGTATGAGTGATGGAATAGACCCATGGTTGATGACACAAGACATGCCGAGCAAGGAGTGGGTTGAAGGTCTGATTGTTTTCTACCAGACAGAAATAATTATCACTATTTCAAGTCCATACGGTCTAAGCCTGTCTAGGAGGATATAAAGATGAGGATAGTGTGGCAATCTGCATAGTGTAGGCGGATAGCAATGGATTGATATGATTGAGCAAGCAGAAACCTCTGGGTCTATGATTCAAAAGGCATTATTAATTATTTGAAGTCTTTAAAGAGGCAACAGGCATTAATTTCATGTCTGGGTTTTTGAACCATGTGAATTTACCTTTGAATTTTTCCACATTGAAGCTGATTAGCTTTAACTGTCAGTTGCGCCGTACAACGTTCTGTATTTTTATCATTCTTTCTATCCTATTATCTGTATGCGACTCCAGCTCCATATTTTTTAAGCTTATCACCTTTCAGTTAATGACATAATGACTGCCAATTATAGCCCAACACACAGCTGCCGTAGCAATCGAATATGCCATAGAAAGCTATAGTATGTTCACTTAGATTGCTCTTAGGATGCATGAAGATGGTAGTGATGTGATTTCTCAACGTTGGTCCTGCTGAAACTTTGACATTACACACCCTCATCCATTCCTATGTCAGATTCACCTTTTGGGACCTGAGCTAAAGGTCTCTCAAGTATTTCTTCACTCTTAACTAGTCATTGCTAGTTGTCCCTCCCCTTCTCTTTAAACTGTCCACAAGATTACTTTCATATGGCGTCCTATTGGATCACCCATCTATCCTTTGATTCTTAATGTCAATGCAACCACTCTAGCATACTTTGTATAGTCTCATGTTTTTCTTGTTTATTTATATGCAAACGACACTGAGATAATACTTCACATAAGAGGGAGAGAGGCATTAACGTCTAAATATTGTTAACTTTCATTGCTGTTGGCTGAGCTTTAACTGCTCAAACAAATATTAGTACGATAGAAATATTATATTAAGACCCCAATACAGTTTAAAAAGTTCTTGCTGATAGAAAACCTACACCTTTGCTCAATAGTAATTCACAGCTTATAGAATATATCTTTCAACTTCAAATGTCTCTCTACTAATGATCTAGAAGTATAGCAAAGTACTCTATATTGAGGCACAAAACCAGTTGTGGCTACCAATTGGAAGGACAGTTCATCATGCTTAAAAAAATATTGAAATCAATTCAAATTTCATTATATATATTATTTTATCTCTCATAGGGTGAACCATCAAATCTAAAGGGCAAGCACACTGAATTAGATGAACATAAGGAACTAATGCCCTCGTTTCCTGGCCACCTCTGATTTTCCAGCTCCTTATAGAGGACTCTGTTATGGATTTGCCCCTCCGAATTAGTTTTTGCGAAGGGCTTTTATTTTGGCATTCAAATTATTACTTGGTGGTCTGATAAAATGATTCAGAAATCCCCTGGCACAGAGAGTATACATTCTCTCTCAAATAAATAGCAGCAACAATAGAGGAATATGTTTTCATGCTGGAATGTAAAATTGCAGACATGCATTGAGTGGAGGACTCTTTAAACAACAGGGTCAATTTGGATGGTGGAGATTAAGCAGTTAAAAAGAAATACCATTGCTTATTTGTCTACCTTGAGTTTCAAAATACATATTTTTGGTGAGTATACAGGTTTTTATTGGGCTGCAGATTCCCCATTATATTACTCAAAATATTGATGTCTTTGGTAATGGTAAGGTTGAGAAATCCAGTTAAGTGGGATTTGTGAAATGATATGATATGGTCTCAGACTGAAACAATCAGGGTCTTTCACTACTGGTGATGGGAGCCCCTGAAATGTGGACTCTAAGCTGGAAGTCAAGTCCCATTTTCACCACTTTAGACTTCAAAACGTAGTGTGCAGAGAAGTCCAAGATTTACTTAGTGATGCACTATTTGCCAGAGACTCAAAGCTCATCAGTGCAACAAAAAACACTTAGCTCCTCATAATGATAGTGGTAAGTCCGCCGCAGTTCGACCACCGACAGCCCTTCGGTCCAATGCTGGCGGTCAGATCCAGGTCTGTGAGGTGACAGACTGCCGCCTCCACCAGGATCAGAGATCCCGATGGGGTGGCGGTCAGAGCAGCATCCAAGAATGGCCGCAGCCATGTAAAGGTTGTCATAAAAGGATAGTGGGGGCCCCAAAAAGGGCCCTATACAGCATGTCTCACTGTATTATGGCCCTGGGGGCACATGTAGTGCCCCCATTCACCTCTGTGCACCATGTACAATGCACAGCATGGTGCATGGCACACGATGCATGGATGTGCAGGATGTGCCTTCATGGAATCGGCATGTTACTGCAGCCCTTTCCCATGGCCACACCATGAGCCAGCCATGTTGTCAACTGCCAGCCCGGCGGTCGCTTTCTAATAGGGCAGTCGGACCACCCGCATGCAGGTCAGCAGTTCGATCATCCGGCATGAAAATGATGCCCTTAATAACTCAATGCTCAGTCCATGCTTTTTCTTTTGAAAAGGATTTATTATACATAAAACTAACAATGACACAAAAAATTACAAAAATGTATTTGTACATGTGTCGCATCAGAGAGTTAACCAATACCATCTTTTTTTGCCCGGACCCCAGGCATTTCAGTCCCAATGAGTCCCTTTTATCCTTCCAAGGGTCGAAACGTCATCAACACATGCACAAAGCCAGACAACTTTTCATAATTGTGATTCAATGATTCATTCCCTGTACCCGAAAATGTACTGAATATTAATTGTGTCTTTTGATATGAATAAACCAATACACTGTATATGTTCACTCGCTACCTCACCTTTCTCTTGTTTTGATTTCGGTTTTGGATTGGTTTCACACCTGGAGTCTACTCCTTTATTCTCTTTCATTATTTGTTGTGATTGACACTCACAAAATTGCTCAATTAAAAGTGTTTCTTGTCCAATAAAACTCGGTTTGGCTGAACCGTAGTTACTCATCATACAAATACTGTCTGTGCCTTTATTTCTCTCACAAAATTCGTATTGAATAACATTGTTTGTTTAGTAAAAATGTTTTTGCTTTAATGATTATTCTACACAGAAAGGTCTGTGAAACTAAAAAACCTTCCTAAGAAGGAGTTCCATGTAAACCTCTGTTCCAAGGATAACTTTTAGAAAGTAGGCATTTTCTTGTTTAATCATTATGTGTGCCTCTGTCTGTTTGTGGATTGCCCGTCTGGTTTTGGAGTGACAGTGGAAAACAGCCACTGGAGGTGGTGGAGGTGTGCCTGGCCCTTTCTGGATGACCCAGCACTGTGCTGAATAGACCTTGACTGCATTTAGAGTAGTGTGAGGAGTTTTCCTTTCACCTGAATAGGTCATGTCTCCCTTTTACAATGCTGTCTCTACCCCCTGTGGTCAAACTGCACCAGTGAGGACTGAACTGGTTTGGACTGGGCTCAGAGACTCTTGCACAAAGAAAAACAAAGACAACATTGAGTATAAGTAGTGGACCTTACACCCCAGAACTTTAGATCACTTCTGGACTCAAGAGGAACCTTTGCCAAGGAGAAGAGCTGGAGAGCTGTGAAAAGGAGTGCTGGCCCTTGTGCTGTGTGGTGTGTGGGGTTGGCACACAGTTGCTGCTTCTGCCAAGGAAAGGATAAAGACTGTAACTTTGCTGTGAACTTGCTTGAAGAAGAATCTCCAAAGGCCTGCGTGTGTTGGCCTCCAGTTCTGAATTCTAAGAAACACAAAGACTTCACCCCAGCTCCCCAGCTCCCCTGAACTCTATTGCTAAGAGTTATGACCTGCCAGGAGGTCCCTGCTCCAGGTTTGGGCATCTGGAGGTTGTTCCTGCTGTTGGGAGCTAGAAGCAACTTGAAAGAACCAAGAAAATCAATCTCTGATGCTGTGAGCGGCACCACTGAAACCTGCATTGAGGCACGGGGCACCACTCCTGAAGTGCACGATGCACCGCCCGGCTTGCACTGCAGCACCAATGCCCTTCGACACCTGGTGATGCTTGCAGTTATCAGCCTTCCTAATGCCAGTGTTCACATCGACTCTGTCATTGCCAGTGCCTGCATCCTGTTATCGTGGTGCTGATAATCACCGAGGGTGATTTCACAAATTCGCCGACTTCACATCGCCTCACTGGAACCAATGCCTAACCGCCGATGCAACCGGCTTCCCCTGGCCTGGATTCGACATGTCACCTCCTCGCGGACACAATGCCTTGGCTCCCTCGTTGCAGCCAGGGAGCCAGCCTCACCTCCACGACACAGTGCAATAACATAGACTTAGTTTCCAAGGTAGTGTGTGTTTGGGGTCCGCTTGACTCTGTGCTCGATGCCGTACACCACACGATCAGTGACATACTTTGGATTTATTGCTGTCACAAAGTCCAGGTGGAGCTATTTATTTTCTGCAACCTTTTTTGGAAAATAACAGTTTTTGAGTGCTATTTTACTTCCTGTATGTTGGATGTTTGTTGTTTTGGTCTTGTTGAGCTTAGGTAAAGATACTTTATTTTTCTAAACTGGTGTGCTGTCCATGGGCCCGAATCACAGAACTAACTTAAGACAAATCCTAAACTTGCTACCATTTTGGTATTCACAGAAGGCACTTACTCATTTTGGTAATCACAGAAGGCACTTACTCATCAATGAGTAACTGCCTTTTGTGAATGCCAAAATGAGTAAGTGCACTCAATAAAATTGACTTTTAGATCAAGAGACGACATAAAATCAATAAAAGTGTCCAGGGACTTCTGAGGGCCATTTGCTGTTGTGGCCATTAGCACCGTATCGTCAGCATAAGTTAACAAGGGGACTGATTTGCTACCAATCTTGGGGAAATCCAGCCTTTTGTTTAATAGGACGGCATCCAGACCATTCGTGTAAATTAAAAAAAGAAAAGGAGGTAAAATGCACACTTGCCAGACGCCCTCTGTTGAAGCTATCTGCTCAGTTTTTTCTCCTTGAGTGCCACATCTTATGGAAACTGTGGTATTAAAGTGTAAACTAGGAATAAGCGGCACCAGGGCTTGTTCCACTTCGAAGCTTTCCAGCATAGCCCACAGTTTCTCGCTATTAACAGTGTCAAAGGCACTAGTCAAATCCATGAAAGCCAGGAGGATTGAACCCTTCCAGGCCTTCACGTATTTGTTAATAATTAGGGACAGGTTTAGGCATTGTTCAGTCGTACGAAGCCCCTCACTGAAACCATATTACGTATTGGATGTCGCTCCTATCATTGTTGCCCATGTCACCAGCTGGGTGAGGAGAACTCTACCCAATATCTTGGATGTAGCATCAATGAGCGAAATTGGCCTATAACAGGCTGGGTCACTTCTATTTCCCTTTTTAAAAATGGTGACCACTATTGCCTCCTTCCAAGTCACGGGCATTGGGCCAATAAATACTGCCCTAAATAAGTTCGTCAGCAAGGGTGCCCACAGGTTTGGATTATTTTTAAAAAGGTCAAGAGGGACCCCATCAGGACCTGGGGCTTTCAGGCAGGACCCCAGGGCTAACGCCTCCTCCACCTCAGTTACTCTGATGGACCTACTGAATTTTGTAGCTGCCACTACGTCTACAGTCAGGTCCCTAGAGAGTTCCTCCACCCTTTTATTTTTAGGACTAAAGATACCATTAAAATGGGCAACCCAATCAACTCCCAAGATAACTGAATCCAACTGCCTGGCTTCTTCCACAAATAATAGGCGATTTATGATTTCCTCAAATTATTTTGTATCTCTTAGGTCTCCTGCCCTCTCTAGTTCTTCCCATGCTAAGCTTTTTAATTCAGCTTTTCTCCCCTCAATTATTGTTTTATAGTTAAGCCTTGCTGCTTTGATTTGCTCTCTATTACAGGGGAAGGCTTGGAGCGCCCTTTTTAATTCTTTATGTCCCTAGAACAATCGGAGTTAAACCACCGTGCCTCCTGATGATCCCTAGGCTTAGGGCTCCTTATCAGCCTCGCAGCTACCTCAACACATAGTGAGCCAAACTCCTTGACAACATCCTCAGGAGGTGAGTCCCTCAAATTCTAGGGGATCAATCTTGCCCCAGTTCAACCTGACACCCTTGTTGCAACAGAAATTGATTGGGCGATCAACGCCCTCTCCTACTTGAGTCTTAAATTCAAGGGACACTATAAGGGGTTTGTGGTCGCTTAGGCAATGGGGTTCCACAACAAAATCCAAAATACATTATAAAAGTTTCTAGATATTAACATGAAATCAATATAGCTAGCCTTGCCACCTCCAACAGAAGTAGGGCACTGCAGTGCAAAATCATTGGCTCAACAGTTAATAAGGCCTAGGTTGTTCATTATCAGGACAGAATTTAGAGCTTCTCCCTGTTTTGAATGGGTAAAATGGGGTAGGAGCTGTCCCTCCGCATCTTCCCCTCCACACACACATTGATTACTGTGCTTACACAGTGTGCAGTTAAAGTCCCCTACCCAGACAATACAAAGTGGCTGCCACTTCCAAGTGATTTGCGTGAGCTCATATTGAAGGGTCTCGATGGCCATACAATTGTGTGGATCAAAGATATTATGGTACCAATTGGCAAAGAGTATTTTGGTTTTACTTAAATTATCAATCATAATCAGTTGGTACCACGGTGATGCACTTATGCTAGTAACCTTTAGAGATCCATATTTTACTGAGATGAAAACTGCAATCCCACCCTTGGCCCTCCCTGCAGCAGAGGGTAATGCAGGTACACAAAAGGAGCCATAACCATCCAGGAATATGTTGTCTCTCAACCAAGTTTCCTGGAGGCAAAAGAGGTCAAATCCTTTAATATATACTAGCCACTCCTCATTCCCTAACTTCAAACAAAGGCCTGCAATATTCCATGAGATGATTTTGAAACAGGAGGTAGATTTTCCCTGATCTTTTGGGCACCTGACTCTGTCAATGGGGGGATGGGATATGCGACACACTAAGGGCTCAAGCCCTATATCTGAAGTTTCTGCCACTTTTGCCGATCTGCCTAAATTGTGGTCAGTCTGTATAATTCCCCCCTCCTCAGGAACCACTTTGAGATAAACTGACTGTCAATCGCTGTCAGACTGATCTGAAATGATTCCAAACATGTTGGAGTGAGTAGTCACCGATTGCTGCAAATAAGTATAAGTTCTTGGGCCTAGGATAGAAGGCGTTTTAGACTGATTGCTACCCCTAATTGGTGGGTAGAAAAAGCCCAGGGTGTAGACCCTTATGAGGTCGTTTGCCCCTGCCAAATCATTAAAGGACCTCAGAAGGAAATGCACAAGCCCTGGGTCCCTAAAATTAATGACCACACAATTTCCTTTAACTGATTTTGTAGTACGGCCCACCCAGCTCACTCGTCTGGCCATGATGATGTTATCTATCAGGTTACCTTGAGCGGTAATTTATTATGCCCCCAGTGAGATGATTTATTGATAAGGCTTTGACAATTTTCTTGGCAGCCTAGTTAGAGATGGGGCACTCCAGTGAGTACCAGAGTGTAGGGGGTACAATCTGGTAGTAGGTTCAAAATAACTTTTTCACCCTCCCTGTCTCTAGATGTAATGCCTGGACACTCGAGATTTGGGGTGTGGAGTGGAGCATGAAGTGAATGTTGTTGACTGTGCCCAACTGAGAGGTCAAGGTTGCCAAATATTAAGGCTCCTTACGTGACATTATGTTTTTGCCTGGGGGGACTGTTACCCAAGGAGACCCTTCGCAAATATCCGCTGTGTGCTCTATTAATGGGGCCACACAAGGAGCTTCTTTTATGGTCAATGTGCTTTGGGGGGTAATCCTAGCATTTGGTATAGCCGCTGTGCTACTCTGATAAGTGTCCTTGGCCTTCTGCGAGGCCTTTGCCGATGACTTATTGAATTCTCGAAGTACCAGGGTGAGCTGGTCGTCAATACGATCTAAGCGATCCACAATAGGTGCTAATGCCTCAGTTATCAATTTATTAATTTTAATTAGAGGAATATCCACCCCTTCAAGTGTAATCCCTTTGCCCGGTCCCTTTCTAGTCCTATCTCCTAGTAGCGGGTCTTGTCTGTTTTTTTTTGTTATCGGCAATTGGTCCTTTGATTTAGCTCCTAATCCCACCCCCTCCATTCTCTTCCTCTTCCCACCTCCCGCTTGCGGGGGACTGTTCTCCTGTAGACTATGGTTGACATCTCTCAAATTTGGCCTATCTTTTGCAGGGACCTCATCTTTGTCCCTGTTAGATCTGGGGGTCTCTAGTTGGCAGAGGTATACACCTTAGACCAAATAGGGACCCTTGCTTCTAGTCAGGGTACAGGGACACACACGGTAGATAACCCCTGCTCACCCTCTAGGTAGCTTGGCTCGAGCAGACAGGCTTATCCCCAAGGCAATGTGTAAGGTATTTGCACGTAGACACCACAATGATCCCCCTTCCGTACACCGTAAACTTAGACCACACAGGTGAGTTGTATCAAAATTAATATCTCTTTATCTAGGTTCCGCAGTTGAAATCAAGCATCACAGGTTTACACAATATTCGCTTTCTTGGTCGGTCGGGATCGTAAGACGATAGTCTCTAGTCTCTTGTGTGATTCGATACTCACTGAGACTGAATCAGTTTGTAGGCTCTTGTTGTTTAGGCAGCTACGTTGCTCCGGCGGTGTCGCGGCACTCGTTGTAAAAGCGCTCCTCGGGCTGTTCGGTGCAAGGTTTCCACAACTCCCTCGACGAGCCCCCAGTGACGATGTCGACGTCACCGGAGTCAGCCACTCACAGCGCGGCTTCGTAGAGCAGGGAAGTACGACTCTTGATCTGCTTCAGGCCTCCGGGTCGCGGCATGGCACGTGCCGATGAGCACGTCGGTCTTCTTGATGCGGCAACCGGTGTCAGGCCTGGGTCAGCGCGGCACTCTCCAGCAAGATAGAGAGCAGCCAGCCCACTTCACAGGCAGATGTTGAGAAGCTTGGTATAACAGTCCACGGTCCCTGCGGCACACAGCAGCGCAGGGGGGACACAGCAGAGTCTTGAGTTTTTGGCAACCTTTCTATCCCTGGGTTGCGAAACAGGAGGCCAGCTCTTCTCAGGCCCTTGGAGATTCAGTTTAAGACACAGCACACAGCAAAGTCTTGTTTAGTCAAGTGGGTAGGGTCAGCACACAGCAAGACCCCTTCTCCTCCTCAGCTTCAGTCGTCCAGTAGAACAGGTCAGCCCTTAGAGCACACAGCACGGCAATCTTCCTTTAGTTCTTCAGCGGTCCGTCTTTCAGCAGAGGTTCCTCTTGATGGTAGAATCTAAAAATCTGTTGTCAGGGGTCTTGTACTTATACCCCTAAAAGTCTTTGAAGTCTTTGTGCAAGTGGGTCCTGAGCCCGGTCTGATCCAGTTCTGGGTGTTGCTGGAGCACTTTGTTTTCCTGGCTTCTGCTTTCTTTTCAGAGTGAGGGGTAGAGTCGTCAGCTGCCCAGCAGGAGGTGGAGCCAGCGGTGTGGCAGGCAGGCACAGCCCTATTCACTCCCAGGTGCTATCTCCTCCCTCCACTCTCCTTGCAAATGTCGCCATTCAGCAGAGGGCTGACTCAGCCAACCTCCCGGGGGATCCCCAGCCCCTGTCACTCGCAAGACAGACAGTCAATCCACAAGCGCGCCCATGCACACAGAAGGGTCAGACAAGAGAACAGCCACTCTCTAAAAAGTACAGTCCTCCAACTCAGGATTTAGAAACAACCTCTCCTACAAGATGTGTTATTAAATGCTGAGCTCAGGGATATCAAATACTCATGCCTTATCTTGTTCCTATGAGAAGATAGGCCGATAGCCATTGGCACCGGCCATCCCCATGTTAGCCTATGGAGCAAGATAACCTTGCAGCAGTGAACACACAAAATGGCCGTTGTTCACTACCAGAACATGTTACCTGCACTAGTACATGCTCTACCTTTTACATACACTGCACCCTGCCCAGGGGGGTACCTTGGGCCTTCCATAGGGATGACTGACGTGTATAAAAAGGGAAGGGTTAGGCCTGGTCAGTGTGGACACTGGCCAGGAGGACATGGCAGTCCGGGGACTGCAGGCAGGCCTGCGGTGGCAGGCCTGAGACACCAATTTAGGGCTACACAGGTGGGTGGCGCAATCAGCGCTGCAGACCCACTAGTAGCATCTGTCATCACCAGCCCTGGCACACACAGTGCACTTTACTAGGGACTTCATGGTGATACAGATATGCCAATCAGGTATATCCAATCAATATGATATTTTACACAGGGAGCACTTACACTCTGGCACTGATTAGCAGTGGCAGAGTGTCCAAAGCATCTAAACCAGCAAAAACGAAATCCAGCATAGCATCAAAAATCCAGGTAGCAGAGGCAAAAGATAGGGGAAAAACCCACGCCAAGGATGTCAGGTCTAACACGTGTCCCCTCCAGCTGAAAGTGGGGAGAACTACCCACCCTCTTGGGAGTTCTCATCACTAAGGCGGAAAAACCTGGACAGACCATCAGCATTGGCGTGTTCTGTTCCGGGACGGTGTTCCACCGTAAAGTCCATTCCCTGTAGGGAGATAGACCACCTCAACAGTTTTGGATTCTCACCCCTCATCTGCATTAACCATCTGAGGGGCCTGTGGTCGGTCTGAACACGGAAGTGAGTCCCAAACAGGTAGGGCCTCAGCTTCTTCAGGGCCCAGACCACAGCAAATGCTTCCCTTTCAATAGCGCTCCACCTCTGTTCCCTGGGAAGTAGCCTTCTACTAATGAAAGCTACGGGTTGGTCCCCGCCCTCGTCGTCCATCTGTGAGAGTACTGCTCCCACGCCTTGCTCTGAAGCGTCTGTCTGCACTACGAACTCACTCGAAAAGTCAGGCGCCTTAAGCACCGGTGCTGTGCACATTGCAGTTTTCAGGGCATCGAAAGCAGTTTGACAGGCCTCGGTCCAATTCACTTTCCTGGGCTGGTTTCTAGAGGTTAGTTCTGTCAAGGGGGCAACAATGGTGCCGTATCCCTTGATGAACCGTCTGTAATACCCGGTGAGTCCTAGAAAGGCTCTCACCTCTGTCTGCGTCTTGGGGGGTTCCCAAGCCAGAATGGTATCAATCTTCGCCTGTAGGGGCGCCACCTGGCCGCTCCCCACCTGGTGTCCCAAATACACCACCGATCCCTGCCCTATCTGGCACTTACTGGCCTTGATAGTGAGGCCTGCGTTATGCAGTGCCCTCAACACTTCACAGAGGTGTTGCAAGTGTTCCTCCCAAGTGGAGCTGAACACAGCAATGTCATCCAAGTACGCAGCGCTGAATTGCTCCAGCCCGGTCAGTACCCGGTTGACCAGTCTCTGGAAGGTGGCAGGGACATTTTTCAATCCAAAGGGCATGACGCGAAACTGGAAGTGCCCCTCTGGTGTTGAAAATGCCGACCTCTCCTTAGCCCCCTCAGTTAAGGCAATCTGCCAGTACCCCGAAGTCAAATCAAAGGTGCTGAGATACCTGGCAGCTCCCAACCGATCCACGAGCTCATCAGCTCTGGGGATGGGGTGCGCGTCAGTCTTGGTGACCGCATTGAGCCCACGGTAGTCCACGCAAAACCGAAGTTCTGTCGGGCCACCGGGTGTATCAGATTTCTTGGGAACGAGGACCACTGGGCTAGCCCAGGGACTGCTAGAGGGCTCAATTACCCCTAACGCCAACATCTTGGAAACTTCTTCCTTGATGCTGGCCCTGACCTTGTCAACTACTCTGTAAAACTTCTGTTTCACCGGTAGACTATCTCCAGTGTCCACATCATGGACGCACCAATTGGTGACACCTGGGGTCAGGGAGAACAGGGAGGCAAACTGACCCAACACCTGGCGACAGTCTCTCTGCTGTTCTGGGGTCAGGGTGGGCGAGAGGACCACCCCATCCACTGACCCGTCTTGCTCCTTGGTTGCTAGGAGGTCAGGGAGAGGATCACTATCCTCCTCCCCACCGTCATCTGTAGCCATGAGCATCGTCACTTCAGACCTCTCGAAGTGGGGTTTGAGGCGGTTCACATGCAAGACTCTAAGGGGCTGCCTAGGAGTCTTCATGTTGATCAGGTAGGTCACCTCACTCTTGCGCTCTACCACCTCATATGGCCCGGTCCACTTGTCACGGAGCGCACAAGGCTCCACCGGCGCCATTACCCACACTTTCTGCCCAGGATGAAATTCAACCAGAGTGGTATTCTGGTCGTACCATCTTTTCATCTCCTCCTGGCTGGCTTCTAGGTTCTCCTGAGCGAGCTTCCTGAAGCGCTGCGTCTGGTTGCGGATGGCCAGCACATAGCTGAACACATCCTGGGGGGTTTTCCCATGGGACTTTTCCCACCCCTCCTTCACCAGTGTGAGAGGTCCTCTAACAGGGTGGCCATACAGCAGTTCAAAGGGGCTGAACCCTAAGGACTTCTGAGGCACCTCCCTGTAGGCAAACAACAGGCATGGTAACAAGACGTCCCACTTCCATCTCATGGGCTCCGCTAGGCCCACAATCATACCTTTCAGGGTGCGGTTGAACCTTTCAACCAACCCGTTTCCTTGAGGGTGGTAAGGAGTGGTGAACTTAAACGTTACCCCACACTCCTCCCACAGTGACTTCATGTACCTAGAGATGAAGTTGGTACCTCGGTCGCAGACCACCTCTCTGGGGAACCCCACACGGGAAAAGATCCCCATCAATGCACGGCCCACCACGGGGGCGGTGATTGTCCTGAGAGGGACGGCTTCCGGGTACCGAGTGGCGTGATCCACCAAGACCAGGATAAACCTGTTGCCTAAGGCGGTCTTGGGATCCAGGGGCCCTACGATATCAATGCCCACCCGCTCGAAAGGGGTGCTCACTACAGGAAACGGCTGGAGGGGCGCCACGCACTTCCCTCCGCTCTTACCACTGGCTTGACATGTTTGGCAAGACTTACAAAAGGTACCGACGTGCTTCTTCATCTGGGGCCAGTAGAAGTGGGTGACAAGCCTGTGATAGGTCTTGTCTTGCCCCAGATGTCCTGCGAGAGGCACGTCGTGAGCCAGACCCAGTAAGAAGTTCCTGAAGCGCTCGGGTACCACCAGCACACGGGCTGCACCGGGCTCAGCGAACTTAGGCTCACTATAAAGTAAATCATCCTCCCAGTAAATCAAATGTTCCTTGGACCCTAGGCCTGCTGCCTGGTCTGCAGCCTGCTGCCGCACACCGACGAGAGAAGGGCTCTCCTTCTGAGCCTGGCAGAATTCCTCCCTGGAGGGACCACCCTCTTGCTGCCAATGGGTCAGCTCAGGCAATTCCCCCAGTTCGGCCACCTGCTCCCCTGTAGGTTCCAGGGCATCCCCCTCAGGTTCTGCTTCCTCCTGGACCGTGGGAACAGTGGGGGCCGGTTTCCCGCGCCCTCTGCCCCTTCCTCTCCTGGCAGGTTCCTGGGCCATTGTTCCAGGCTCCAGTTCTACTAATCCACCCTTGCTGGCTGTCATGGTACGTGTGGATACACAGATCCATGCTGGCAGTCCTAACATTTCCAAGTGAGTTCGATGCTCTACGTCCTTCCATGGAGAAATCTCCAGGTCGTTACCCAACAGACAATCTACCGGCAAGGCATCACTGACACAGACTTCTAAGGTACCAGAGACTCCCCCCCATGTAAAGGGAACACGCGCCATCTTGCAGAGGCGCACTGAAGTGTCAGCGGCCACTACTGGGCGGAGCACATTGGGAATGACTTGCTCTTCAGACACCCACTGACACCTGACAGATGTCACACTCGCCCCGGTGTCTCTCAGAACCTCTATCTCCCTCCCATTGATGGTCACCTTTTGCCCGTATTTCTTAGTGTTCGCGGGTATCAAGGTATCCTGGACCATCTCTTGGTCTCCTAACGAGACAAGGGTCATCATAGCTAATCCCTCTTCCCCACTGGAAATCAAATCCCCTCCCAAAGCTACACTAGCTAACCCTGGGACTGGAGCAGCAGCTGGTGCTGGGGTTTCTTGGGACATTTAGGGGCGATGTGCCCCACTTCCCTACAAGCACAGCAAGTAGGCGGTGGTCTGTTGCCCTGAGGGGGCCAAGACCGCTTAGGCTTGGGGGCTTGGGACTCCTTCTCCTGGGAACTGTTTTGGGGCCCTTTAGAGAACTCCTTACTGTTACCCTTGTCCTCCCCACCTTTCTGCTGGGGACCCTGTCCACCCTTGGCTGGCATACTTACCACCCCTTTGTTGACCCTGGTGCTAGTCCAGCGGTCTGCCTCCTTAGCAAGCTCACTGGGATCAGTTAACTTGCTGTCTAAAAGATGCTGGCGCAGCTCTGGAACACATAGACTACTCACGTGCTCCCAACTAATCAAGTGACACAACCCCACATAATCAGTAACTTTGCTGCCCTTTATCCAACCTTCCAGTGCACGCGTGTACATACTCACACACTCCACCCACGTACTTGAATCAAGCTTCTTGAAGTTCCTAAACTTCTGGCGGTACTGTTCTGGTGTAAGCCCATACCTGAGGCATAAGGCCTCCTTCATAGTGGGGTAGGTTAAGGTACCTGCTGCTTCTAAGGGTGCTAAGACATCCCTCCCAGAGGCCTCAAAATGCTTCCACAAACCCGCTCCCCAACTCTTTTCAGGCACTTCATTCATCTTCAAGGCAAGCTCATAGGATCTAAACCATGCATAGATATCCTCACCCCTCTGATAATTCTGCACCAAATCTTTCGGTATGTATACTTTACCCGCCTGTACTGGTTGTGCGCTGCCACCATTCGGACTGGACTCCACCTATTTAGCTTTAATGTCCAGCTCCCTCATGCTCAACTCATGAGCCAACTGGAGTTTTCTCTCTTCCAAAGCGAGAGCATTCCTCCTCTCCTCCGCCTCTTTCTCACTGTCAAGGCGCAGTTTCCTTTCTTCCGCTTGAGCTTTGAGCTTAAAAAGTTCAATCTCATGGGCCCTAATCCTCTGATTTTCCTCCAGCTCCTCTGGAGAAAGGCTCCTACCGGAATGGGTGCTGCCAGCCCTCGACGCTGGCCTATTCACTGGCAGATCATCGGATCCGAATCCGTGCTCCGGTGTGCCATCCCCTCCAGTAGCTTCCTCTGTTGCGCCATTCTTGGCCTCCCACCAGGCCCTTAGAGCTTTCTGTAGCTCCGTCTTGTTGGCGCCGCCCTTCACTGGGCATCCAAGCTGCTTGCAGAATTGCTTTAGTTGCTCCTTCTTATATTCGAGCAACTTTTTCACTTCGAATTGCAATTCCGACTCCTCACCTACTCCATTCAGAGACATGATGCTTCGTCGATCCTCCAAGAATAGTCTTCGCAAAAACTTCGTGCAATGCAACTGCTTATTAGATTAGTGATGTACGAAGAATCACTGCAGGTCAAGTGCAAATACTGGTTCTAATCCCACCGCTGCCACCAATGTTAGATCTGGGGGTCTCTAGTTGGCAGAGGTATACACCTTAGACCAAATAGGGACCCTTGCTTCTAGTCAGGGTACAGGGACACACACGGTAGATAACCCCTGCTCACCCTCTAGGTAGCTTGGCTCGAGCAGACAGGCTTATCCCCAAGGCAATGTGTAAGGTATTTGCACGTAGACACCACAATGATCCCCCTTCCGTACACCACAAACTTAGACCACACAGGTGAGTTGTATCAAAATTAATATCTCTTTATCTAGGTTCCGCAGTTGAAATCAAGCATCACAGGTTTACACAATATTCGCTTTCTTGGTCGGTCGGGATCGTAAGACGATAGTCTCTAGTCTCTTGTGTGATTCGATACTCACTGAGACTGAATCAGTTTGTAGGCTCTTGTTGTTTAGGCAGCTACGTTGCTCCGGCGGTGTCGCGGCACTCGTAAAAGCGCTCCTCGGGCTGTTCGGTGCAAGGTTTCCACAACTCCCTCGACGAGCCCCCAGTGACGATGTCGACGTCACCGGAGTCAGCCACTCACAGCGCGGCTTCGTAGAGCAGGGAAGTACGACTCTTGATCTGCTTCAGGCCTCCGGGTCGCGGCAAGGCACGTGCCGATGAGCACGTCGGTCTTCTTGATGCGGCAACCGGTGTCAGGCCTGGGTCAGCGCGGCACTCTCCAGCAAGATAGAGAGCAGCCAGCCCACTTCACAGGCAGATGTTGAGAAGCTTGGTAGAACAGTCCACGGTCCCTGCGGCACACAGCAGCGCAGGGGGGACACAGCAGAGTCTTGAGTTTTTGGCAACCTTTCTATCCCTGGGTTGCGAAACAGGAGGCCAGCTCTTCTCAGGCCCTTGGAGATTCAGTTTAAGACACAGCACACAGCAAAGTCTTTTTTAGTCAAGTGGGTAGGGTCAGCACACAGCAAGACCCCTTCTCCTCCTCAGCTTCAGTCGTCCAGCAGAACAGGTCAGCCCTTAGAGCACACAGCACGGCAATCTTCCTTTAGTTCTTCAGCGGTCCGTCTTTCAACAGAGGTTCCTCTTGATGGTAGAATCTAAAAATCTGTTGTCAGGGGTCTTGTACTTATACCCCTAAAAGTCTTTGAAGTCTTTGTGCAAGTGGGTCCTGAGCCCGGTCTGATCCAGTTCTGGGTGTTGCTGGAGCACTTTGTTTTCCTGGCTCCTGCTTTCTTTTCAGAGTGAGGGGCAGAGTCGTCAGCCGCCCAGCAGGAGGTGGAGCCAGCGGTGTGGCAGGCAGGCACAGCCCTATTCACTCCCAGGTGCTATCTCCTCCCTCCACTCTCCTTGCAAATGTCGCCATTCAGCAGAGGGCTGACTCACCCAACCTCCCGGGGGGATCCCCAGCCCCTGTCACTCGCAAGCCAGACAGTCAATCCACAAGCGCGCCCATGCACACAGAAGGGTCAGACAAGAGAACAGCCACTCTCTAAAAAGTACTGTCCTCCAACTCAGGATTTAGAAACAACCTCTCCTACAAGATGTGTTATTAAATGCTGAGCTCAGGGATATCAAATACTCATGCCTTATCTTGTTCCTATGAGAAGATAGGCCGATAGCCATTGGCACCGGCCATCCCCATGTTAGCCTATGGAGCAAGATAACCTTGCAGCAGTGAACACACAAAATGGCCGTTGTTCACTACCAGAACATGTTACCTGCACTAGTACATGCTCTACCTTTTACATACACTGCACCCTGCCCAGGGGGGTACCTTGGGCCTTCCATAGGGATGACTGACGTGTATAAAAAGGGAAGGGTTAGGCCCGGTCAGTGTGGACACTGGCCAGGAGGACATGGCAGTCCGGGGACTGCAGGCAGGCCTGCGGTGGCAGGCCTGAGACACCAATTTAGGGCTACACAGGTGGGTGGCGCAATCAGCGCTGCAGACCCACTAGTAGCATCTGTCATCACCAGCCCTGGCACACACAGTGCACTTTACTAGGGACTTCATGGTGATACAGATATGCCAATCAGGTATATCCAATCAATATGATATTTTACACAGGGAGCACTTACACTCTGGCACTGATTAGCAGTGGCAGAGTGTCCAAAGCATCTGAACCAGCAAAAACGAAATCCAGCATAGCATCAAAAATCCAGGTAGCAGAGGCAAAAGATAGGGGAAAAACCCACGCCAAGGATGTCAGGTCTAACAGTCCCTTTTTACCACAACAGGCGAGAGTAGTACTGCTATCCTTCTGTCATCATTCGACCCCATAGTATCTATGTTAACAACTCTATTGGGGACTGGAGGAGTTAGCGTAAGTGAATCACCTGCAGGGCCAAGTGAGAGTATCTGTTCTGCTTGCTCTATTTCCTTTGTGATGGCCCCCACTGCTTTCTGTGGAAACCATTCAGGGTGTCACCTACGGTACCTGTGGGTTTTACAACTGGCATGGTCTTGCATTTATTCAATCACAAGAAAACTCCACAGGATGTGTGGAGGGGGGAACTAGAGGCGTGGGGTTCTAGGAGCAGCAGCCTCGGATATTAAATGTTCATCACAAAAGAGCTGCTCCTAGTGTGATAACCCAAACGAGCTACAAGAACGTCGTGAGTGTGGGCATCTCACAAAAAGATACGGACTGGTGTCACACACCACCTGGTGTCATGCTTCATCATTGACCAGTCCTCGCCCTCCAAAACCTTCGTTTGATGGAGGACGGGCATACACTTGACGACAAGGATGCACTTCTAAGTGATGGAGTGGGGGCCCGTGACTATGTGAGTGAAATTAAAATTAAAAATCATTATAGTAATCAGTAGCAATTCTTTAATGTGAAGTGAAAACTATATGATATTAAAATAAGTGCGACGGTGATTGGGATATTTATTGTTCCCAACCGTCTAGTGAATGATCTCATGGATGGTCGACATGTTTCTGCCTGGGTGGCCCCGAAGGGTCCGCGGCATTCATCAGGACCTAGATAGAATAATAATGGGCTCCGTTCTTACCACAATTTGGTAATGTGTCACCACTGCGGGAGTGTGGTATAGGTCACACTTCACCGTCTAAGGGATGCTTCCAATAGTGAAGCCTGAAATAGAGTTTTAATAAGAGACAATGTAACTCGCTGGGTCAGTTGAACCTGTAAAAAAGGAAAAAAGACAGAACAATGCATGCATTGGGTGTCGTGCGTGACACAAGTGTGTGCGTGACTCAGTGGCACTCTATTTGTGGACACTAGTGCGAAAATGAGGTGGTAGACAATGCTGCCACCAAGCTTACCCTAATGATTTGGACAAGTAGCCTCATAGGAGAAGAGGCGGAGAAGAAAACCACAACTGTGTTTCCTCTGTAAGAGAAAACATTTCAGAAAGAGTGTTATGTTAAACGGGGATTTGTCATCATGTATAGCCAGCCTCAAAGGCGAGTGAAGTTACTTCCACTTTCCACATACTCATGCTGTCTTACTCATGCTACCACCACACACTTCAGGCATACTCTTACTGTTACTCGCGATCAGCGCGTCCTGCAACCTATGCGTCCGCTCACGGTTCTCCCGGATGTACGAATGTCAGGGAGCGGGCGGGGTATATAACGGCTGACATCCCAGTGCCTAATTGGAACAATCAGAATGAATTGACTTCACGTGGATGATTCCCGGTGTCCCCGGCCGCCGCTGCCTGGAACGTGAATGTCAGAATGGGGCGTGTGAAGGCCTCGAGTGACGCTCGTGATTCGAGGAGAGGGTTTGGTCCTGCCGGCCAATAGTTGGGGTCGAGAGGATTGTGCACGCGATGATTCGCCGATGGAGAAGTGCTCTGATAGGTTGTACTGTGAAGGGAATTCTAAGGCCCGCTTTGATTGGGGGAGCTAAGGCAGGGGGCGTAGCCGAATGGAAAAACGCGATGTAGCCACAGTGTTCGTTGGCTTGGAAACGTGCAAAGCATAATTTCTCGAGTAGTGGTGGCGCGATCCTCCTGAGGTTAGAATCGGGGTGGAGGTGGTTCTGTGTTGGGAATGTGATGATCATTGTGAGGGTCTCATGCTGGGCAAATGCGAAGCAGATTATATTCCACGTAATGGAGTGATGACTATACTTCATGCAGGGTCAAGGTGGCAAGCATGACTCCTGGGTCCAAAGAAATGGTCGTACACAGAAGCGACCTCACATAAAGTGAACTTCTATGGTTTTAAAGGATCACTCCCATACATACAGCAGTCAGGTAATGCTGTGGTGAAACAAGTATTAACAAAAGTGTCTCGCTCATCCAAAGTTTAAGCCAGAATTTGCACGTCCCATACACACTGATGCTCACTCTGGGTATTGCGTATAGGAGGAGGTGCTAGAGTTTTGTGTAAGGGTCAGGAACATGTTGTGGCATGAGTTTTTTAGAGACACGTATGCATCAATGAAGAATTGGAATGTATATACATTCATCTTTCTATCGTGTCAGTTGTAACCATGGAATATCGTCGTTAAGACCCCTCTCGTGGGTACGGAGGCGGAAAACCCATCGTTGTTCTCTAAAAAGGAGGTTGGTTGTGAGGTCAGATTTCCCTTTTCTCATGACTTCAAGTACAGTCCAGCTAAGGTCTGTTTCTTTATGGTTGGCTTCGGAGAAATAGCGAGTCAGTTTAGTGTTGGTCTTTTTGCACCTGATAGTACTTCGGTGTTCGTTGATACGGGTTTTTATCTTCCTAGTGGTCATACCTACATACCGGAGCATGCAAGGACAAGTTAGGAGATAGACAACATTCTCCGTGTTACAATTGCTGAATGTATTGAGTTTCCAGGGTTTACCCGTACCTATGTCAACCTCTTTGGTATTTTTTGTGAGGTTGCAGGAGTTGCACATGCCACAGGCAAAATGACCCACTACACGTGGTTGGTCCCAGAGTCTGGGTTGCTCAGTCTCCTCCAATGTAGTCATCTGGGAGTGTACCAGTTCATCCCTTAGATTTCTGTTGCGTTTGTACGCAAACAAGGGTGTTTCCCATTGTTTCCCAGCGCTATTCAGTATGTGCCACCTTTTTCTGATAATTTTCTGTATGGAGTTTGATGCTGGTGTAAATGTAGTGACACGCACTTGTCTGTCCGTTTGTACTTGCTCGGTGTCTTCCAATAGTGCTTCTCTGGGGTTATTGCTTGCTCTTTTGTTGGCCCTCTTAACCATTTTTCTGGGATAGTTCCGTGCAATGAGTTTTCTCTCAAGGTGTTTCGCTTGTTCTGTATAGGTTTCTTTTTCAGAACAGTTTCTTCTTATCCGTAGAAACTGGCCGACCGGAAGATTCTGTCTGAGAGCTCTTGGGTGGTAACTTTCGTATAAAAGTAAACTGTTTCTGTCTGTGGGTTTATTGTGGACTTTTGTAGAAAACCCTCTGCCAGTGATTGTAATGTCTAGGTCCAGGAAGGTAGCGTGGTCTTTGTGGATGGAATGAGTAAACTTTAGATGTCGATCTTGGGAGTTTACCCACTGTACAAAAGCGGTTGCATTTTCTTCTGTTCCACTCCACACAATCAGAACGTCGTCTAGCAGATACCAACAGCTACGCTATACATCAAACAGATCCCACTAAACGCATCATGAACAGAATAAAGAACATAGTGGAAGAGGGACTCAGTAACGATTGGGTTACGAGACAAGAAGCTGATTTCTTGACCAACACAGAACCTAGGATGCCTAGATTCTACATCCTCCCAAAAATCCACAAGAATCGGATGCCTCCTCCGGGGAGACCCATCGTATCAGGGATTGGATCCGTGCTGGAACCCCTATCACAATTTTGTGATTGGTTTCTGCGGCCAATTGTGAAGGAGGCCGCATCCTATCTAAGGGATACTAAAGATGTCCTCTGCCTCCTAAGAGATTTGGAGATAGATCCCGTCAGCGACTGGCTCATAACTATGGACATCGAAGCCCTGTACACGAGCATACCTCAACAGAGAACACTGGAAGTCGTAGAAAACATCATTCTACGCAGGCAATGGGATTTCATCACCCCCCAACACTTTGTTATGGAATGTGCCGAACTGGCCCTTACAGAAAACTTCTTCCAATATGAACAAACCATCTACCATCAAATAACAGGAACTTCGATGGGGAGCACCTTTGCCCCTAGTATGGCCTGTCTGTACGTCCAACAATTTGAGGATGACTTTGTCAACAATCCAGTGAACCCGTTTCTAAGTCATCTCAAGGTTTGGAAACGGTACATAGACGACGTTCTGATTGTGTGGAGTGGAACAGAAGAAAATGCAACCGCTTTTGTACAGTGGGTAAACTCCCAAGATCGACATCTAAAGTTTACTCATTCCATCCACAAAGACCACGCTACCTTCCTGGACCTAGACATTACAATCACTGGCAGAGGGTTTTCTACAAAAGTCCACAATAAACCCACAGACAGAAACAGTTTACTTTTATACGAAAGTTACCACCCAAGAGCTCTCAGACAGAATCTTCCGGTCGGCCAGTTTCTATGGATAAGAAGAAACTGTTCTGAAAAAGAAACCTATACAGAACAAGCGAAACACCTTGAGAGAAAACTCATTGCACGGAACTATCCCAGAAAAATGGTTAAGAGGGCCAACAAAAGAGTAAGCAATAACCCCAGAGAAGCACTATTGGAAGACACCGAGCAAGTACAAACGGACAGACAAGTGTGTGTCACTACATTTACACCAGCATCAAACTCCATACAGAAAAATATCAGAAAAAGGTGGCACATACTGAATAGCGCTGGGAAACAATGGGAAACACCCTTATTTGCGTACAAACGCAACAGAAATCTAAGGGATGAACTGGTACACTCCCAGATGACTACATTGGAGGAGACTGAGCAACCCAGACTCTGGGACCAACCACGTGTAGTGGGTCATTTTGCCTGTGGCATGTGCAACTCCTGCAACCTCACAAAAAATACCAAAGAGGTTGACATAGGTACGGGTAAACCCTGGAAACTCAATACATTCAGCAATTGTAACACGGAGAATGTTGTCTATCTCCTAACTTGTCCTTGCATGCTCCGGTATGTAGGTATGACCACTAGGAAGATAAAAACCCGTATCAACGAACACAGAAGTACTATCAGGTGCAAAAAGACCAACACTAAACTGACTCGCCATTTCTCTGAAGCCAACCATAAAGAAACAGACCTTAGCTGGACTGTACTTGAAGTCATGAGAAAAGGGAAATCTGACCTCACAACCAACCTCCTTTTTAGAGAACAACGATGGGTTTTCCGCCTCCGTACCCACGAGAGGGGTCTTAACGACGATATTCCATGGTTACAACTGACACGATAGAAAGATGAATGTATATACATTCCAATTCTTCATTGATGCATACGTGTCTCTAAAAAACTCATGCCACAACATGTTCCTGACCCTTACACAAAACTCTAGCACCTCCTCCTATACGCAATACCCAGAGTGAGCATCAGTGTGTATGGGACGTGCAAATTCTGGCTTAAACTTTGGATGAGCGAGACACTTTTGTTAATACTTGTTTCACCACAGCATTACCTGACTGCTGTATGTATGGGAGTGATCCTTTAAAACCATAGAAGTTCACTTTATGTGAGGTCGCTTCTGTGTACGACCATTTCTTTGGACCCAGGAGTCATGCTTGCCACCTTGACCCTGCATGAAGTATAGTCATCACTCCATTACGTGGAATATAATCTGCTTCGCATTTGCCCAGCATGAGACCCTCACAATGATCATCACATTCCCAACACAGAGCCACCTCCACCCCGACTCTAACCTCAGGAGGATCGCGCCACCACTACTCGAGAAATTATGCTTTGCACGTTTCCAAGCCAACGAACACTGTGGCTACATCGCGTTTTTCCATTCGGCTACGCCCCCTGCCTTAGCTCCCCCAATCAAAGCGGGCCTTAGAATTCCCTTCACAGTACAACCTATCAGAGCACTTCTCCATCGGCGAATCATCGCGTGCACAATCCTCTCGACCCCAACTATTGGCCGGCAGGACCAAACCCTCTCCTCGAATCACGAGCGTCACTCGAGGCCTTCACACGCCCCATTCTGACATTCACGTTCCAGGCAGCGGCGGCCGGGGACACCGGGAATCATCCACGTGAAGTCAATTCATTCTGATTGTTCCAATTAGGCACTGGGATGTCAGCCGTTATATACCCCGCCCGCTCCCTGACATTCGTACATCCGGGAGAACCGTGAGCGGACGCATAGGTTGCAGGACGCGCTGATCGCGAGTAACAGTAAGAGTATGCCTGAAGTGTGTGGTGGTAGCATGAGTAAGACAGCATGAGTATGTGGAAAGTGGAAGTAACTTCACTCGCCTTTGAGGCTGGCTATACATGATGACAAATCCCCGTTTAACATAACACTCTTTCTGAAATGTTTTCTCTTACAGAGGAAACACAGTTGTGGTTTTCTTCTCCGCCTCTTCTCCTATGAGGCTACTTGTCTAAATCATTAGGGTAAGCTTGGTGGCAGCATTGTCTACCACCTCATTTTCGCACTAGTGTCCACAAATAGAGTGCCACTGAGTCACGCACACACTTGTGTCACGCACGACACCCAATGCATGCATTGTTCTGTCTTTTTTCCTTTTTTACAGGTTCAACTGACCCAGCGAGTTACATTGTCTCTTATTAAAACTCTATTTCAGGCTTCACTATTGGAAGCATCCCTTAGACGGTGAAGTGTGACCTATACCACACTCCCGCAGTGGTGACACATTACCAAATTGTGGTAAGAACGGAGCCCATTATTATTCTATCTAGGTCCTGATGAATGCCGCGGACCCTTCGGGGCCACCCAGGCAGAAACATGTCGACCATCCACGAGATCATTCACTAGACGGTTGGGAACAATAAATATCCCAATCACCGTCGCACTTATTTTAATATCATATAGTTTTCACTTCACATTAAAGAATTGCTACTGATTACTATAATGATTTTTAATTTTAATTTCACTCACATAGTCACGGGCCCCCACTCCATCACTTAGAAGTGCATCCTTGTCGTCAAGTGTATGCCCGTCCTCCATCAAACGAAGGTTTTGGAGGGCGAGGACTGGTCAATGATGAAGCATGACACCAGGTGGTGTGTGAGACCAGTCCGTATCTTTTTGTGAGATGCCCACACTCACGACGTTCTTGTAGCCCGTTTGCATGGTCTTGCATTTACCCATCATTCAATCAGACCAATTAATAAGAATATAAGGTAGGATAGGGTAAATAGGCTACCAAAATCAATTAAATAGTGGGCTATAATTTCCTTTAGATTGCAAAAATGAAATTACTCTGCAACGCTCAATAGCACCCCATCCAAGAGGGCGAGTTCACAATTTCACAATTATGTACATTTCCTGGTAGGAATTTACACAGACCATCTGCCCCTCTATTCCTATTGATTCAATTAGTGTTCCAGTTTCCTCCCTTGGTAAAGAACTGTTTAACAAGGCAGATCAGAGAGAGTCTTAACCTAAACAGGCACGCAACGGACCAGCTGCCAGAGTTTGGTGGTGCCCTCACCAACTTTCCTTCATCCAGGACCCAGGCGGAGAAGTTATTGTCTAGCCTCAGTTGAGCCTCTGTTGAGGTAAAAGGCCCCTCCTTCCCTTGGTCTCTCTTCCAGAGTGCGACACCCCCTGGGATACCACAGCACCTTCCCCCCCCCGCGATCAGTAGGCACAAACAGGTGGTTATACAGGGAAACTAACAAGGCGTATGAAGTACAACCTTCCTTTTAATTAGCACCACCATCACCAATTCTACTGCCCCCCTCTAGCCTCCGTGTCAGTCTCAATCACTGTTGCTCCCCGGTATCCTCCCCTTCCCTTTCCGTCAAATGTTCTCCACGGGAGGTGCTCCCTCCAACAGTCACAATTGCCTACACTGTCTACTCAGAGTCCTTGCAGTGCCTCATACTGGAGGAAATTGGCTTTCAGATTACTGAGCTGGTACAGTAAGAAACATGAATAGTTTAGTTACTGGATTAGTGTGTTATTCCCAGTTAAATCCTAATGTTCCCAAGTAAGCCTGTTTCTTAAAATTCTCCAATTTTGTTAATCGTGAAAAGGATGTTTTCACTTCAGTCATTAGTTTATATGTATTCCAAAGTGCTAGCTCCTCCTAAGGTGCATTATTATCTTTCTGTTAGACCCTAACTTTATGTCTTCAGACCTCTTGTTTTTGCTGACTCTGTTTCTGCTGGCCTTAGGACTCTGGACACTTTACCATTGCTAACCAGTGCTAAAGTGCTTTTGCTCTCTCCTTAAAACATGTTAAATTGGCTTCTATCCAATTGTCATGTTAAATGTACTTGTAAGTCTCTAGTAAAGTGCCACTACCTGTGCCCAGGGACTGTTAAATAAATGCTACAAGTGGGCTTGTATCATTGATTATGCCACCTACCTACGTAGTACTTCAAACATTTCTCAGGCCTGCCATTGCAGACCTGTGTGTGTATAGTTTTAAACTTCTATTTTGACCAGCCAAAGTTAAACTTTTGCCTGTCCCAATCCTTCCTTTTAAATTCAAATACATCACCCCTAGAGTATACCTTGGATAGCCCAGAGGGCAGGTTGCAATGTATTTAAAAAGTGAGGCATGTACTTTTAAGTTTTACATGTCCTGGTAGTGAAAAGCTCGTAAATTCATTTAAGACCTACCTCTCCCATAGGATAACAATGGATTACCTTATTACATTTTAGAAGTGTAATTTCCAAATTGGAAAAGGTAAACTATTTATGTTTGGTGACTCTGGAGTCCTTATATGAAATCCCAATTTAAGGTGAAGTTGGATTTAAAGTTACAATTCCAAAAATGGCACTTTTAGAACTTTGGCATTTTCTCGCCTGAGCCATTTGGTGCCTGCAGCCTGTCTGCGCGTCAAAAAACTAGGTCCAGGGACAGTGTATTCCTCCTAGTCATCCACACACAATGGGGAGCTAAAGTGTGACTGGAAGGGCCATGACAGGCAGGATGGGAGGGAGGAGCTGGTCCCAGCCCCATTTACACTTTAACAGTCTGTGTCTGGTCTCACGAGCCAGGATGCAGGACATCTGTGCACTTCATCAGCATGCCTCTGGAAGTTTATCCCCACTTCAAAGGCACAGCTAGGTATAAATACTGGATCTGAGACACCAACTCCCCAGTACACTTCTGAACCTGTGGATACTCAGCCAGGAAGGACTGTTGTGTTGCTGAAAGGACTGCCGCTCTGCTGAACTGCTGCTGAAGGAACTTCTGCCTTGCTGTCCTGATCTGCTTCCTGCTGTCCTCTTGCCTGTCTGAACACAGAACTTGACCAGCAACTTTATCCTTGAACACGGGGCACCAGAGTGACTCCATGGGCTAGTCTGCTGGCCTCCTGATCTCAGCATCAGGGACATAAATGGCTCCCCAACATCCTGTACCTGCCCCTGGACCCAGCTACAGTGAGTTCCTGAACCCCAAGTGGTGCTCCTCATGTACTGGCCCCTTGGTGGCCTCAAGGTAGCTGAAATCAAGCTATTGGGCTCTTTGCAAACCCGAATGGGCCCGTTCGCACCAATACTTCACAGCTCACACCATGATTCAGCATGAAGCTCCATCAGCTTAACTCTTCATACTCCAGCATTTTCTGCATGTGAGGACCGCCAATGCGAAGGCACAGCAATGTCTGCCTTTGACCCCGGTCAGCTCTTCATGCTTCGCCGACAGCCTCCCTCGAAGATTGCTCTGCTCCTTGCGGTTCTCTTCAATGCAAACAGGACTCTTGGAACTGACTTAAGAATGTAAACTTCAGTGGGCCGAACTTGGTGACTGTATCTGGCTTGCACTCCATTGCAGTAGGCCTGCTAGTGAGACTTTGACTCAGTCCAGCGCGACCAGATACCCCGAGATGGCGCTTTGCACAATTTTGTGCTATTTGCACTAAATCCTTTAAAAATTCATAACTCTTGTTTTACTTATTGGATTTTGATTAATTTGGTCCTGCTTTATTCAGTAAATTCTGCTCTATGTTTCTAGTATGGTGTGGGATCCTTTTTGTGAGGTGTTTTCTGTGTAATACTGTTCGAAGTGTTGCACAAATACTTTACACATTGCCTCTAAGTTGACACAGGTTACTAGAACATTTTCTAAGGCAAGGGCGGTGTAGAAGAATGATAATATTTAAAACATAGAAGAAGTTGGAACTTTTCCCTCCTCAGCCCCCTATATGGTCTATATGGTCATTTGCATGTAGGTGGTGATCACTGTATTGATCTCTGTAGAGATGACCTTTCCATACCCTCTTTGAGGAGTGAAACTGTGCCCCAGCCTGACTGGAGAATGCACTGCTTGAACCGGGCACATGAGATACAGGGGCATATTAGCAAGGGCGTGCAATAAATATCGCAAATCGCGCTTAGCGCATATTTTTTTACCGCCGTCTGTTGCTGGATCCTATCACGGAGATACCATGTTATTACCAACCTATATCACCAATGCGATATAAGATCCAGTGATAGCGGCGAAATCCACCAAAAACACAAGTAAAACAGCGATAACACTTTTATCGCTAACGCAAAGCTTGCTAATAGGCAGGGGAGGATTCAGCCTTAGAATCCACCCCCCACTGAGGATAATGGCTAAGTCAGGATTTTAGCAGGTGTAAAAATTCCTGCGATAACCCCGGTTAGCACGACTTTTTTCATCGCCAACCGGGGCCGGGACCTCATTGCTAATTGGCGTTGGGTCTGTTATCGGCTGTTTCCGTGGTCTTTTGGTCGGGAACGCCTACTTTGCATGTCATTAGCAATGAATATCGCTGACATGCAAAGCGGCCCCCAAAACGGTCGCTTTCGCCAGAATAGGGCGATTAAAATATCGCCGCTTTAGCGGCAAAAAGTACCGCTAAAGCGGCGAAGACGCCCTTGCTAATATGCCCCATAGTTTCCTTAAAAGATAATTGAATACATCTTGGATATGGCCATAGGAGTGCCCTGATGCTGTTGGTCTTTCCAGATGGAGCTGAGTTCCCACCATTTCTTCCTCAATTGGAAAAGTTCTCAAGGTCCCTGCAGAAGCATTGCTGACCGGCCCATATGCTCCTGGATTTGAACCCAGACAGCCCAAGTGGTCCAGAGTCAGAGACACAGCACATTGATGAGCAGATTACCTGTCAGCAGAGACCAGAGGAGGCCTGTCTAAGGGGCATATCAACAAGGGCTTTATCTCTGCTTTTTTGGCTTTAAAAGCCAAAAAAGGAGAGATAAAACTAGCGCCCTATCAACAACAGGGTGCTAACATGCAAATTTGCATGTTAGCACCCTTTTACTCTACGCTTCCCCTTGCATCTCTAATGAGATGCAAAGGGGGCGTTCCAGAGTAAAATAATAGGAGAAATGTCGCTAAGCGACATTTCTCCTATTATCAAGAATGTAGCTAACCCTATTAGAGACAAAAAAAGCAGCGCTAACCACGGTTAACGCTGCTTTTTTACGTCTGGTATTTTTCTGACTTAGCCATGATATCCTATGGAAGGAGGATATCATGGCTAAGTTTGCCTGTCCCTATCAACAAGGTAACGTGAGATTATCGCTGGGTTTCCAGCGATAATCTCACGTTAGCCTGTTAGCGTGAGAATTTTTATCGCTATTGAGATAAGCGTTGCTAATAGCACGCTATCTCAGCGATAAAAATTCACGCTAGCTGGCGATAATTATCCTAGCGCTAAGTGCGCTTAGAGATAATTATCGCCGGTTGTTGTTGATATGCCCCTAAGAAACTTACAACTACGATTGCAGGTGAGCTGATTGGTGTCTCTGCATGATTAACACACTCCTCCATGCACCATCCTTTATCATTTGTTTTCTTCATTAATCTTGATGCTGTCGGAATGATCAGGCTCCCAGTTGAGTTCACGGCTTGTGAAAGCCACAAGTGCTTCAAGAAGCCCTTTTGTATGTGGGGTTGTATCAACCTCCTGGGGCCCAACAGAGCAAGAACGAGTTCTTTATGCCATCCATCACCAGTAAGGCTGATCCTTCTTGAGTGAGAAGCCACTGGCCCTAGCCTCTGTGGCTCCAATTCAGTTACTATTTAACAAACCAAGCCAACTAACCCTTAAGCCAGCAGGTAGATTTGCCTTCCTGGAGCAAGTAAACACCCTTTCTGAAATCGGAGACATGACCCTCTTTTTTCGGTTACCACGTACATTATCTGCTTTTTGCAATTGCAACATCTTTGATATATTATTGCTGTAGGTGATGGTGAACACTAGCATTGTGAAAAGTAGCTGTTATTTGCACATAAAGTGACCCCAGTTTGGTGATAGGATTGTAAATATTCAATTTTGTTGTGTATTGATTGTGATAAGCTAGTGAATATGGCTTACACTTTCAAATATTCCATGAAAACATTGTTGTGGTATAATGTTTTCCATTGCAGGATTGTGCCTATGGTTCATAATTGTGTAATGATTAAGAACAATCCGTTTTGCAAATAGCCACGTGCACTGGATTTAAAGCTATATTATCGTACATTCATTGAGAACTGTCTACTGTGTATTGTGTACTTCATATCAGTTTTTACTGTAATATATGTTCCTGAAATGTGTATTCATAACTCTGGCTGTACATTGACACATTTCTAGTAACTGTGATCTCACTATCCTTGAGCTACACCTTGAGTGCTCATCCTAGTGTTTCCAGAGAGTTAAAGAGGTGTATTCAGGGCTGGTTTTAGTGCTTGAGTTTGCCTGGTGCAACGTTCTTTGTTGGCACCCCGCCAAGACTCCCTCACAGATTCCCTCACTACCCCAGTGCCCCTCATCTCTCTGTACAAAAGTGCACTAAGAAGTGAAGGATGGAATGCTTGAGTCATCTCAACCACTGGTAATCAATCAGAGCCATGTCCAAGTCCATTGCTGTTCTGCACACCAGGCTACCTCAGTTTGGACCAAGCTGTAGGCAAATCAGTCTTTACCCCGCACCAAGGGGAACAGTCCTGCCCAAACTGCCTGGCCAGGTCCTCCCTAAACTGGAACACAAGCAACCCAGGACCGGTTTCACACTTATTAGGGCTCATCAGCCTGGGCATTGCTTGATACCAGTGGCACAGTGTGCACAGGACCCACATCTGGGCGTACCAGTTCCACCTAGAGTGTTACACTGAACTATATATAAAGTAATAGATGGAATGTTTGAATTAATCGCAGCCACTGTTAATTACCCAGGTTGCTCCCAGTTCATCGTTATTTTGACACCATACAACCTCAGTTTGGACGAAGCCATATGCAAATCAGTCTTGAACCAGCTTCATTGGGAACAGTCCCGCCCAAACTGCCAGGCCAGATCCTCCTGCACCAGAACACAGTCCACCCAGGACAAGTTTCACCCATGTTACAGCCCATCAGCACGGTATAGCTTGGCTCCGTTAGCACAGTGTGCCCAGGACCCACATCTGGACACACCCGCCTCTCTCCGTAGCCCCTCGCTCACAGGTATTTTAATTGTTTTATAGCACTAATACCAGTAAAGGTGGTCAGAACACCTTACATCACTTACACATTATATTGGGACAATGAACTATATTGTGTGGAACTCAGTGCATAGGACAAACAATGAGTACTACAAGGTGAGGAGTCACATGTCCTCCATACAAGTAGGCAGTATATTTTAAGAGTGCTTGGTCTGGAGAAGCGCTATCTCAGGATTTAACACATAGCAAAGTGGTTGGAATTGGCTTTACTAACAACAATTTATTTTTTACCCAAACTAATTAGCAACATTAGGTTAAAGAAAGACTTGGAGGAAAAGATAATGTTTTAACCTATACCCTGCAATTTGAATTCAGCTCTTTAACAGTTCATAGTTGACTGTGCTACATTAGGATTTGAACATAAGAACTGTAAGTAACAAAAGGATCTCTCCGACAAAAGCAGTAACCCACTAAACTATCTACATAAAATACAAATCTGTGATCTGAATGGTACACATTCTTTGCAGCAGGCTTATCAACCCTCTGCGTGACTTTATGGTGAGTCAAACCTGCCAATAGACAACATTTGTCTCTCTCTTCAGCAGGTACATTACTCACTAGAGTTATCTTGATCTTCTTTTTGTTGCCTGAAAATTACTGAAAACACAAGCAACTCTCCAGCAGGTGCTTTTACACCCATAAGATATTTAAAAAAAGGTCCCACCCCCAGATCCACTCCAGGTGCTCTGGCACCGGTTATACTGCGCTAAAGACAGCACAAGGTGTGGTAAAGGTAACTTTCCATCAAAGAACCAGTATCTAAGGAACATGCTAGTGGGGCCCATATCATTCTCACTTTTACAGCATTTGGTCAGTGCAGACTATGAAGAAACAGCTTGACACTCTGTGAAATACATTCTTCGGGCCTCATTACAAAGTCGGTCGGAGTTGCCTTCGACAAACACCGTTTCTGGGGTATGAACCGACACATCATAGGTTGACAAGTCCGCACACCTTATTACGATGGGATCGCACATGGCACGGTCACAAACTCCCATTTGTCTATGGGAGTTTGTGCGGCGGGCGGAAACTGCCCACAGCACAAGCTCCCATTGAGAAATGGGAGTTTGTTTAAATCCCTGTACCGTGTTGCTGGAACCTCACGGTGCCTGCAACACGGTGCAGGGATTTTCAGTGGGCCAAACCGTAGCCCGCCGAAGAATGAGACCCAAAGTCGCTTACGGAAAGGCCGACATGGAAAGGCTGTTGGAAACCAACCTCATAATCCCAACGGCGGAAACACCGTCCTTAAGGGATTATGAGCATTTTCCTACTGGCCAACGGACTCCTTGAGCCCGTCGGAACAGAGTCAGATTGATCGTCCAGTTTAAACTCCGACTGCCGGCATTGTAATTCGGCGGTCGAATGTAAACCTACCATGCCGGTAGGTAAGCCTCCGACGAGCGGTCGGAGGCATACCAATAGACATCATAATTAGGCCCTCTGTGTCTCAACATCCACAGGGCCATCTGGATTCAGCAAAAGTCCTTGGGAGCACTGTTGAAAGGTGGAAACACACACTTATTATATGAAAAAGTGCCACCCAACTGTACATTGAAAAATATATTGCATGCCTCCTTGAAATTCTAAGACTGAAAAAAGATGTGCAGTTTGCCAGACGCCTTCTGCCTCTATATGATGATATGATGCAATTCCACAGTGGCTTTCAAGAGCTTTATAATGTACAAATAGGTATATTGTGTAACATATACATTTATTTGTCGCTGATGCTGCGTTGCATAATGTATAGCAGGGCCTTGAGCTCACAGAGTGACAAACAAGAAAGAGGTGTATAGGAACGCTCAAAGTACAGTTCTGCCAAAGCGCCCAAAAAACTGTTACTGCAAGTACAGTAGATTATGATTACTACTACTGTTAAATTCTGCCGGTTAATCGCCAGAAACAAAAGTTTATGCCCTATTAAAATGGTGTTTAATTTCTGGCATCCTGTATGTTATAGCCATCGTAAACGATAATAACCAAGTAAACAATTCTCATTAACAAGAGAGGGTTCTTAAAGCCTTTACTATGGCTGCAGCATGTCTGTGGGTCAAAATACGTTGATTTCTTGCAATTTGTGAGGATATCAAACTGCTGACTGACTGAGTTCTTTCTTGTCTCCATTTACAATCCAACCCCCAACTGAAATTCTAATAAGAAAAAATATAGCAGAATGCAACATAGAAAATCTCCATTGTACTTTAGCCCCGAAGAAAAATAAAACCGCCAATTACAGACCAGACATTTCTTGACCACAGCCAGCCTCCCAGGTATAATTCTTGCAGGGCTAAAATGGCCGACGTCGTGTCATGTCTGCGTATCCATGAATGGGGCCGTTGTATAGAATGTAAAGGCACATTCAGTATTTAGGGGTGTTTGCTAATTGCCCAGGCAGCTGTCTTTTTAATTCTGCATTACGCCGCATACAAAGCCAGGTTTGTTTAAGTCTGCTGCGAAGTAATCGCTGTAATCGCTTGTAAGACAAGATATCATTTGTCCTTCTGCAGTATTAATGCAGTCACTCATAATAGAAGTTGGAAGAAGCTAATATAGAATTTATGCAACAGAGCGTTTGCTCCTTCACAGTAAGTGAGCATATTTACTGAAAATAAACAAAGGAAAGGAATTAATTTCCCCGAGGAAATGTGTTTCATGAATGTTCTAATGCATTGATGGATGCTCTTCAATCTCAGGAAATTTGCATTTCCTTTAGAGCAGCGAGGGCAGTGTTTGTTGTTGGTATTCGAGTATAATTGAGATTTTACAAAATGCTCGTTTCTTGGCAGGTTACACACAGACGGTGAGAAAGCACTTGAGAGGGAGCGGTTTATTCTAGTGGTCTGATCAGCGGGGAATTGAGCACTCGAGTTTCGACATATGGAAACGTCTTTGATATCATTAATTCGGTAAAGACATTTGTCTTCCTACTACTTCATTGAATCCAAGAGTCTTAGTCGAAAATATAGAGCAACAACCACCTAAACTGGCGAATGCAGCGTCACGAGGTCGTCTTCAGCTAGTCAAGGAATTTTAAACAAGAGCACTTCACATGATGGACATTTTCAGTTCTGGCCTGGGATGTCCAGGAGCAAAATGAACAAACGATGGACTGAATGCTGAACTATGCAAACATTCACCCTGAGTCACAAAGATCTGGGTTTAATCCTTTGTTCTTTTGCTCACCACCCCAATGTGGACCTAGCCATATGCAAATCAGTCTTGACCCTGTTTCTCAAGAGAACAGTCCAACCCAATCTGCCTAGCCAGGTTCTCCCTGGACCGAAAACAATCATCCTGGGACTGATTTTGGTGCATCACCCCTCATCAGCCAGGCTAGCTTGAATCCAGGGACCCAGTGAGCACGGCACCCACGTCTGGGAATAAATACCCTTCCCACATAGGATGACTAAAGCAGAAGGAACAAATGATGGATGGAATGCTGACCAATTTCAAAAATTCACCCACAGTCATAAAGATCTGGATTTAATCCATCGTTCTTTTGCTTACCAAGCCCCCCCCAGTTTGGACCCAGCCACATGCAAATCAGTCTCAACTCTGTTCCTCATGAGAACAGTCCAGCTCGAACTGCCAAGCAAGGTGCTAACTGGACCGGAAACAAGTATCCTGGCACCAGTTTCGGGGCATCACCCCTCATCATCCAGGCTAGCTTGAATCCAGTGGCGCAGTGAGCACGGGACCATGTTTGGGCATATCCTTCCCACATAGGGCGACAAATGCAAAAGAAACAAATGATGGACGGAATACTGAACAATGGAAAAATTCACCCTCAGTCACAATGATCTGGACTTAATCCATTTTTCGTTTGCTCACGAGCCCCCCCCCGCCCCAGTTTGGACCCAGCCATACGCAAATCAGTCTTGACTCTGTTCCTTATTAGAACAGTCCAGCTCGAATTGCCAAACAAGGTTCTCCCTGGAATGGAAAAAAGCATCCTGGGACCAGTTTTGGGCATCACCTCTTATCAGCCAAACTAGCTTGAATCCAGTGGCGCAGTGAGCACGGGACCCACGTCTAGGCATACCCTAAACATTCACCCTAGTCACAAAGATCTGGGTTTAATCCATTGTTCTTTTGCTCACCATGCCAACCCAGTTTGGACCCAGCCATATGCAAATTAGCCTTGACCCTGTTCCTGATGAGAACAGAACAGCCCAAACTGGCTGGGTTTAAACTTGAATGGCATGCGGAGCAAAGGAACAATGGATTTAGGCCCAGATCTCTGTGCTGGGGTGAATGTTTGACATTGTTCAACATTCTGTCCATCAATTGTTCTTCTTCCATTTGTCACTCCAACTGGGATGTTCAGGGCCACACTAATGAGAAAAATACAAACTGCAATCCCAACATGCATTGCGAAGTTTAATTAAAATATTGGACTGACTGTTACTACTCCCATCACATTGCCTCTGTCTTCATTTGGCTGAGCTGGCATCCCAATGGAGCACATTACGTATTCCCGAGGACGTACTTGACTTATCAAGTCCTCCACAAAAACTTTTTTTATCACATGATTAAAACTTTCGGAAGGCTTCAGAGCTGTCTTTGGCAATGATAAGCTGTGCCCTAAAACCACCAAGTTTGAGATGAAGTAAACCAAGAGCAAGGCATTTTCAAGAAGAAAGCAAACATCTGCCAATCTCTGACCATGAACTCCAGTCTGACTGCTCTCTAAATCATTTGCCTTTTAGAAAATGGATCACATGAATGATTGAACTCAAACGCTACCTTGAGATCTGAATATAAAGATAATGCTGTGCAGATGTGTCTGCTTGATTCTCCAGAAAGCCTTGACATCTGGCATGTCTTCTTCTCCATCTCAATTGGTGGCTCTGCACTAGACCTTGAAACTCTAATCCAGTCTCCTTTTTTAATCGCTCACCTCTTGGGCCTAAAATCTTGAGAATGCCTGTGTCCTACTGCTAGGTAACACCCACTACCTGCTACCTTCAACTTGCCTTGTGAGTCGTAACTTCGGCTACTGCTATTGATTGATTTTTTGCGTAGTCTTTTGATGCTAACCTGGGCCTCATGAACACTCCTATGACATTGACCCATCATACCCCTGCTCTTTGCCCATTCTTATGTTCCTTATGCCTGAGGTTAGACTGTGCATATTGTTTGACAGCGACTTTCTATTCCAGACTCTTAAACTCTTATCTCTTACGTGCCCGTACCCACTTCGATATCCTTTCAAAGTTTTCATTTGAGAGGTCCAACCATTACCCATAGGTGGGGTGTTCAGAGGCTTCACTGGTTTGAGGATAATGCGGAGGCCACCAAATTGGGATGTTGAACAGAGTCGCTGACATTTGATCAGCACGCCACTCCTTTCCAGACGAGAGCACAGGGGGGACTAGGGATAATATAGGCATGTCCCTGATCGGAGAGTGGTGCTGTAGTGGCAGTGGATACTAGTTGGCTGCTGAGTGGGCAAGAGGCAACTACAAGTGCTGCTAATGGAGAACCAGAGAAACCCAATTTAACAAACTCCAAAAGATGGGTGGATGTAGTACTAAACACAGGACAAACCATTATACACAAACGGAATGACAGTTATATGTAGACCCAAGGGTACAACAGTTACGTTGGGATCATTTTGACAAAGTGTACCAACAAATTATACTTTTATCTCCAAAACAAATTGAAAAACTGATCATCGTTAAAGATGTAAAATGCACTAACTGTGCATCCCCGGCTGTGATAAGATCAAAAATTCATTGACCATAAAAGCTGGCCAACAAAGAGACAACAAAAAGGGATTTGTGAATAAAGATTAGTGCAGGCAGCGAGGTGCCCTTATATGCAAAGGATATATACAATCTGACATATCCAGTCATGAACAATTGGGTTTTGTAACAAACTAAGGGGGAGATTTTCAAAAAAGTTGCACAATGCAGCAAGCCCCCCGCGAGGCTGCGCCGCGTTGTGCGACAGGGAGGGAGCAGGAGAGCACCATATCTTCAGAGATATGGCTATCTCCTCCCCTTTCCCTTGCGCAGGTGCTGATTTTATCTGCCATGCGCCATGCACACACCATAGCACCGCAGAGCTAGGGTGTGTGCATTAGTGTATCATAGGTTTTGTACAGGAAGGTACCCTTCCTGTACAAAATACCATGCAAGGCACAATTCAAAGCTTTTCCCACATTGCATACGTGCTGCACAGTGCAGCACACATGGAAAGTTGGAAAAGCATGGAGAAATGAAATCATTTCTCCTGCTAGCCCCTCCTTTGAAGGGGCGTTAACTTTTGGCGCAAAACCATGTTTACAAATATTTGTAAATATGGTTTTGTGTCAAAAGGCATGCGTGGTTGCATGGGAACACCCATGTAACGCCCCCTTGGCGCAAAGTAATGCAAATCAGTGCTTCACGCTGCTTTGTGCTACTGAAAGACTGCTTTACAGCGCAAAACAAGTTTTACGCTGGAAAGAAAATAGCAACAAAAAAATGTGCGCTGGTTTGCGTCACTTTTGTGACGCTAAACCAGGGCAAATGTTTTTAAAATCTCCCCCAAAGGTGTGAGTCCATTCAAAACCATGGAGTTCACGAGATTCAATCAACACCAGGCCAAAATTGTATTTTCGACCTTTCGACCCTAAGAGCACGAAACAGCAGATCTCATCAGGACTTTGCAGCTATCTGTTTAAAATGTGGAAAATATTTTTAAAGTAGACAAGCCTTCCAGAAAAAAGAAAACATATGCAGGTTAACTTTTTTTAAAAGTATGAGAAAGTCTGTTTCGGTGTAGAGAGAGAAGGAAACACTTCCATATTAAATAAGGGATCAAGGGAATAACTTGATGGATTTGGAAAACATTTCTCATGTGCAGAAAACCAAGAAAGATAATTATGTAAACATACAATTTCACATGCTTGAAGCATGCAGATTTTGAATTTTGCATCGATTGGAGAATCTACACAAAAGATTTTGAGCATGGGAATACTTCATGAAAAACTAAGGGGCATATTAACAAGCCAGGCGATAAAATTATCGCCGCTTTAGCGGCAGAAAACTGCCGCTAAAACGGCGATAATGGGCTTGATAATATGCTCTATGGAAATCCAATTGAAGCCCATGTTAGACGTCCTTCACATTTAACATGGGCCTCAATTGGAATTCCATAGAGCATATTATCAAGCCCATTATCGCCGTTTTAGCGATAATTTTATTGCTTGTCTTGATAATATGTCCCTAAGACTTCTATAGAAATATTACTGGTATTGAAATCTCAGCTTTGTGAGTAGGTCCTAGAGAGGCTGGATTCTAGAGGACTGTTATAGCGGTATTCCCCTTACGGTGGTTAGTTCATGGTTTTTGTATTAGCTATAATATTGCGCCCAATTTAACCACACTGATTTGTTGGTTCTAACAGAAACATTCAGAAACAAGAATGCTTCCTTTACACTCATAAACCCCCAGAAAGACATATCCTTCATGGGCGTATGCAGTTTTTTTTGCTTTTTTTCTTTAAGGGGAAACACATTGTGGGACAGTTCAAGTGCAAACTGGAGAAAAGATGGAGCTTATGCAAATAGTAAAATATGGGGCATGTTCATGAGCCCCTTTGCGTCTCTCTTGCACCATGCAATGTGGTGCAAAAAAAAAAGAGATTTATGAAGCCACTTAAGGCCACCTTGCATGGCCCTGCGTGGCTTCATTAATCTCGAGCAATGTAACGCACTGCAAATCACTGTGTTGCATTACTTTGCACCAGGGAGGTGTTTTCATGGGTGTTGCTTGGGTGTTTCATGCAACATCCAAGGCTTTTGACACATTCCCAGATTTACAAGAACAAATAATCCTGAGTATGCACCAAAAAAGATTAGCCTCCCAGGAAAGGCATAACAAGTAAAGTAACTTTCTTTCTCCTAGGGCTTTCCTCTTTCTATGTGTGCTGCATTCCACATAGAAAGAGGAACAAGCCTCTCATGATTGTTTTTATGCAGGAAGGTGCCCCTTCCTGCACAAAAACAATCCTGCATGTAATGCAGGCACCTTTGCACAATTGTGCAAGGGTGTCTGCTTTGGTGCTAGGCAGCCCACTGTGCACCAGCACTGGGGAAAGGGCAGGAATGTGGCGTATTGCCTTAAACATAACACGTTCCTACCCTTTACCAGTGACATAGCGCAGCGCAGCAAGGTGACTTGGTGCGCTGGACCCCTTTTTCATAAATCTGGTCCTATGTTTACATGCAAAGGGAATTTATGCCTCATTTAGAATCTAACACACATTTAATTTGAACTCATCTATCTATAATATATACTTTACACATGCTATATTGCAAACATTTGTGAAACTCGCATACATTATTTGATATGTATTTCTGTCATCCTGTAATTGTGCTATGCACACACTGTATGCAAGGCAGATCGCTGTACAAGTGTTAATTAGCAACACAAATCAACCAAACCCCTAGCTAGAAAAGTGCATCAATTCTCAAATGCAGCTCACTTTATATTTCCTACTCGATGACAAATTTCGTCAGTACATGATGATCCTATCTTTACACATTTTGAATCAAAAGTTGCACTTTACTACACCTTCTGCATTACTTATGCCACATGTATTTGTTTGTAATTTACATGCCCAAATAAGTGTAGAGTGATTGCGGTAGACCCTGTAAACATCTTTGGGAGCCCGAAAGCCAGGACTTAACTGGCCTATTGGGCAATAAGGCAGTGCCCAATGGAATGGTCTGACAGATCGGTGTGTGGGTGTTTTTTAATCAGTTTGTGTGGCTGTTTTATGGCCAATTGGGCCTGTTTTCCCTTTTGATTTTCCTAGTATTGCCACACCAAACATTGAATGCTGTCACCCATACCATGAGAAATACCCATACAGCGTGTCATTACAAGTTCAAAACTGGCCTGATTTGCAAATGTGGACCACTTTTTTAGGTATCCAGTATGCTTATAGGGGCCACTTTTATTTTAGTGCCCGGGGTGATTTTTTCGTCCCAGTCCGTCCCTGGTCTGCTCTCACAAGTGCATATCTCATAAGTGTGCTAGGCTGCGCTGCCTGGTCTTACAGGCTCAGGGTCTGCAAAAGCTGGGGAATGTCTTTACTTGGCTGTGGCATCATGGTCTATACACTTGTAATGCCACATCATCATGGAAGTGTGTGTCGTCCTGCCACGTGCTAGTCTAAGTCCTGCACAGTAAGCCTTGAATTTGCAGTGGAGGCCTTCCCTATTTCAACAGGGAGTGAGTGACAATGCAGGTCGCGTCAGGAGGAAAGAGCCCTCAGAGCTCAGCAGATGCTCAAGTGGGTAGCAAGAATTTCATGCCCACCTGCCTGTCCTTCTTTCTGTTGCATTGAGTTGACACATGCCGCCCCACCCTGCTCAACTACCCTAGTAAGTGGAGGATTCTGTGTCCCCCAGAGACCCTGCATTCCCTCACTTAGCTTCAACACTTTAGTGCAGGTACATTTTCTAAAGAAGAATAGAATTTATTTTCTGCAAAAGTGCCTACAAGACAGCTGTCAGTCAGACTATACAGGAGCTGGACAGAGAAGGGAGTTGGTGGTCATGGTGAGAAGTGATGTAATGCAAACAGAGAGACTGTATTAAGAGGTATGTCTGAGGTAGTGACGACTAATTTGTGCAGATGGATGCCTGCTTACTTACCTGTAATATTCATTACTCTGAGTCCTTGGCTTCCTCGTCATGGTCCTCACGTCTGAGTTTACTCCATTCTTACAGAACCTAACCTCCAAACTGGACTTCTCTGCCCATTAAAAGATGACCCCCATACGCCCTAAGTACAAGTACCTCACTTCCTGGGAAGGACTTCCTGAAATAACCAAGCAAGACTGCAATCAGTGGACAAGGGTGAGTCAGGCGGGAACTCAGGACTGTTACGAGGAGAACAAGGACTCAGAGTAATTACCCGTAAGTAACCGGGCATTACTTCCTCGTCCGTCTTCCTCTCAAAGTCCTCCCATCAGTTTACGTACCCAAGCCAGCCACTGATTTCAAAACAAAACCACAAAACAACAAAGTGCAAAACAGAGGAAGATTTAATGACACAGATCATACAGAATCATACAGCAAGAGCAACAGCAGAACTCAAAACAGTAGTACCATAATCAGGAGAGACCTCCCAACCCACAAGCCAACAGTAGTGGGTCTTGAACTTGTGGTGTTCAGCCCAAGTGGCAGCAAAATAAATGTCCCGAATGGAAGACCCCTTGAAGGATGCCCAGGAGGTCGAAACAACCCTCATAGACGTCCCTGGGAAAAACTCAGGAATAGGCATGCAAAATAGACCAACTAATCCAATGGGACAAGGTGGAAAGGGAAAGCTTACAACCTTGCCGGGCCAGACCATGGGAGACAAACAAGGCATCTGACTTGTGGAAGTCCTGAGTGCGACACAGGTAAATCGAAAGAGCCCGATGTACATCCAGTGAATGCAAACGCACCTCCTCAGCAGAGACAGGAGAAGGACAAAAGGTGAGCATAACAATATCCAAATCCAAATGAAAAGAAGACATCACCATAGAAAGAAAAGCTGACTAGGCCAAAGCACCACTTTGTCAGGATTAAAACAAAGGAAAGGAGGGTAGGACAGCAAAGCCCTAATCTCCCCAACTTGCCTCTCTGAAGAAATGGTCACCAGAAAGACCTTTTTAACAGAGAGAAAGCGGAACTCCCCAAAGTCCAGAGGTTCAAAGGGAGCCACAAGCAAACCCTGGAAAAACAAGTCCCACAGAGGCATGTAACACCAGCCGTTGAAGAGAGCAACTACACAGCAAATGAGCCACCAGTAGAGCCACCGACTGGACTGCCTCCCCCCGAAACGCCACAACAGTGACTCACTGACTAAGGAGGGAAGAAACAGCCAAACCCAGCTGAAAAACATCCAGCAGGAACTCCAAAACAGCAGGAGGCTCACAGGAAGAAGAGGTACCCCTTTCCTGACACCAGATAAAGAAATTATGCCATTGGCTGTCATAAGCCTTATGGGTAGACGGCTTCAGAGACTGCTCGATGAGCTCTGCCTCATCCACCAGGTAACCCTGCACTGAGAGGGACTGCTGTTCAAGTGTCAAACTGCTAGCTTCAATCTATGAAGAGTGTCCAGGGGAGGGAGAAGGACGGGCAACACCCAATGGGGAGAGACAGGCAGGTGGAAGAGACAAGGAAGCCAAGGGTGCTGTTACCAAGCTGGGGCCACCAGAAGGTCCTCTGCCTGGTCCTGGACCACCTGAGAAATAAGGAGGAAGGGCGGAAAACAATAAAGAAGACCCAGAGGCCAGGGAACTGCGAGGGCATCCACCTCCCAGGCCCTTGAGGACATCAAAAGTGAGGAAGAAGGGCATTCTCCTCAATGGCGAAAAGATCCAGCCAAGGGTGACAGACCTGGGATTGAATGGCATGAAAGAGCTCTGGATCCAGACACATCATCACTGAGGAGGGAATTCTCCAGCTCAGATCATCAGCAGTCCCATTTTCCCACACCGGAAGATACACTGAGGACAGAGTCAGGAGATGGGAGACTCTGCCCAAAAGCAAATCCGCCTGGCCAAGAGAAAGTGAGAAGGACGCATGCCCCCTTGGCAGTTCAGAAAGGGCGAGCAACTTGATGGTCTGTCTGCACACACACACACACACACACAGAGGTACCCACCAGCAGGAGACAACAAAACCAAAAACGTTGCAGGGCAGCCGCCAAATCCCTTTTCCCATTGAGGAAGCTTCCAGCAGACCAGCAAATCCTAGACTACTTCCATAACCACGCTGGCCCTACCCATGCATGCAATCACAAAACCAATATAGGAACAGCCAAGCAGACCTGAATAAAACCAGAAGTAAAAGGAAAAAGAAAAATGTAACTTCCGAAGCCAAGATGGCAACCAGCTGCAGAATGAAAAAAACACAGGAAGTCATTTCCAGGAAGCAAGGTACTTATACACAAGGAGTACAGGGGCCATCTTGATATGGGAAGGGTAGTCAAGTTTGGTGGTTAGGTTCTTCAAGAAAGGAGTAAACTCCGACATGAGGAGAGTGAGAGGAAGACAGATGAGGAGGTAACGCTGAAGGCACAAATAGAGTAATAATACCATTTGTTTCCATAGATATTTATGAATCGACTGCACATTGATGATGTATTCCCATGGCGCGGCTGAAGACCGTCTTTTGTCTCTATTTGTTCTGGGAAAAGCTAAGGGGCAGGCAGATATAGAACAACATGCGCACCAGGAACGCTGTGACTATGCGTGCTTTCAAAGTTACACCAGTGTAGTGAACAAAAAGTTCAAGGCAGTATTCTTCCCTGTACAATAGACAGTGGCAGAGCTTGGGTGTCATGGCCCCAATGCAAACAATGTAAATTAGCTCCTTTTCCCACTCCGAGTCAATTTTAAAAAATACAGACATATTAGGGGTGCAGTTGGTCTCTCTCTCACCATTGACTGTGGGGTCCCTGCACCTACTGCACTAATGATAGCTGTGTCCTTGTTTACGGCTTTCCATGTTCTTTATTCTACTAGGATTTCCTTCTCTCCTCCCTCTCTCGATCCCTCTCCCTACTAGTCAACCTTCCTCTCTTTTTCTCTCTCCCTCCCATTTCCTTCCTCTTCTGTCTTTCTTCTGTCTCTCACTAGTTCTCATCTCAATCCTCCCCAAGATTCTTATTTCTTTCTCTTCCCTTACCTCTTTTGTCCGTCCTTATTTTCTTTCTATCTCATCATTCTGTCATTTTTCTTATCCTCCTCTCCTTTCTACCTCTCACCCTATCATTTTACCTCCTTTGCTCACTTTTCTCATGTATCCTCTATCCAGTTATTACCTCATGACCCACCCAAACTCTTTAACGAGTAAACATAGAGCTATGTCCTAGGCAGGCTTTGACTTTGACAAAAATGTGAGCAAGCGGCTTCTTAAATTAGTAAAAAACCGTGCAGGGCAGGCTGAGTCCCTTCAAATTTCAGGGTCCTGGTGTCACTGCACCAGCTGCACCACTGATCGCAACTCCCCTGAGTGGAGACCAGCATTCATTTAATAGACTACTATACCCCTGACATGCGTCAAATGTATACGAGGTTCAGTATGCAATCATATTTATTCTTTATGGTAGTCTCTGACATTTTCCTCGTGCAAAAAACATTTTAAAAAGTGTATTCAGAATTCTGTTCCATGCAGCACTCCATTCTGATGTTCAATATCTAGGTTTATTTCAATACTTTGCTTTACTTAGTAGAAAGCATGCTTCCTTCTACTCATCTTGGTCTTTTTGATCAATTGAGTAGTGCCACCAAACTAGTTACAACGTTTTGGTGGAAGGATTTGTGTCCTGCATAGCAACTACCACCATGAGTGACCTAGTGGAGGGATGGGGAGGGAGGGGGCAATTGTTCCCAGTGAAACAAATAGCATTTATGTGGATCCACGTGTGAAATCTGATTTGAAACTGTTTTTTTTGGTTAGTGAGAGACTGGCTATAAAATCAATGGCGTAGCAAGTGTGTCATGGGCCCTGGTGCAAGGAAGGAAGTGGGTCCTCCCAGCATCCCCTTGAATCATAGAATACACTAGTAATCGGAGTTGAGTAGGCCCCTCAGGCCTCTTGTCCCAGTGCCACTGCACCTGCTACACCGACAGAGGCTATGCCTCTGGATCAGGTCACATAATATAAATTGAGGCAGATACAGTTTATTGAGATGGCGCTGCTCTTAGGCCTGAACATGCCACAGACTCTTGCCCAGAACAGTCCTTTGGACATAAATTAACCTTTTGGCCTGACTCTCCCTGAGGCTGCTTCAAGATGACATTTGCTACTGGAACCTGTACGTGCAGAGTTCATGAATACATTTATTCAGGCAGGGTTTGTGTAGCCTCAGCTCTTCAGAAATTGTCCATAAACACGTGTCAGTTATGTGGATGAGATTGCAGTGCAATTATTTACATCCCTGGTGAAACTGTGATGGGGATGGGTTCAGGGGAGCAAGGAAGAAGCTTGGCACTTCTGCCATGCATCCACGATTTGAGATGTTTCTCTTGACTCAGCAATTTAGCATGGCTGGGAGATTTTTGTGACATGTCTGCGTTCTCCAGTCTCTTTACAAATGGCAGAGCCACTCTTCACTCTGACACGCTGAAGGAACAGAAAGGATCTGACTGTCTTAAAGACTTTTGGCACCAGATACCTCCCCCCCAAACCCTGATTATAAAGGGGCATATTATCAATAAACGGCGTTAAAATTATCGCTAAAGCGGCGATAATGGGCTTGATAATATGCCCGTGAGAATTCCAATAGAAGCCCATGTTCCGGTGTGAACATGGACTTCTATTGGAATTCTCTGCGATAATTTTAACGCCGTGCTTGATAATATGCCCCGAAGTTAGTAGAATATATGATGAGCGCCCTTTTAGAGCTTCCTTCCAGAGCCCGTTTGTTGTGCACTATTACGTGAAAGTTGGGCTGTGCATAAATTTATTTTACCTCCATCTTCTCAAAAGTTTCTCGAGCAATCCTCCTTGCGGAAGATGGGCTAACTCGCCTTGTTCACTCGCTGCATCTGGCTTTGGACATTTTACAGGCTTTTGGTGAGTGGTGCAAGCATAGGAAGTGGGTGGAATTAGTAGGTTGAGTGGGCAGTGCCAGTGGGGGAAGTGTGTGGTGGCCTCCGAAAAATATTTTGGGTAACGCACATTTTTTTATTTTTTTTACACAAATTAAGCACTGGGTGCACACCACATTTGTATAGCACGTACCTTTCTGCTTCGCTGATACTTTGCTGGTTGTACCCACTTTTTATGCACATTCTGCTGGTTTTTGGGCATAACTTCATTTAAGTGGAGTACTGCAGCCAATGGTTTAGGTGCATCACCCACTATACACTTGGCATTCCGTTGTGCACTCCCGTGGTTTTGTGAATCACGTATGCATGTATACATTATTCCCTTTCCCTGGCAAAAATGTGACGCACGTCTGGATAGAGATTTACGAATGAAGCCCTGCATTACTGTTCTGATCTTGTATTCGAGTCAACCTTATTTCTGTGATGTCAAAAGATGAGTATATGTTAACATATTTTGCACGCACGATCTATCTAGAAATAGGAAAACATTTCTATGCTCGCAAAGGTTGTTCAGATGTATTGATAATACGTGAACTTTAATACTCATGTCATTTATTTTCTTCTTCCTTAGAACTCACTCGGGCCATACTTCAGTTAATGCCAGTGGCAAAATTCCAGAACAGAAGTAGGAATTGACTCTTACTAATATACGTAATTGTCAATTAATAAAATACCACACTAATTATGAAAAAGTTAAATAAAGTGTATATATTCTTTTTATGATGCATAAATCAAGCACCATGCACTATAAAAATATTTTAGTGCAAGGGATTACGGTTTTCAAAGGTACTTATAAAGACTGGCAGATTACCTTCACCAATAAATTGTTAAAAAAACGTGCTGTGGACAATAAACACACCAGATGTGTCTGAAAGAGTATTTTCTCACAACAGCTCATTTTCAAAGAACATTTTTACAAAATTCTGACTTACTCCAGTATTGGTACATCCATAGGTAAAAACTAAGGGCCAGCCAGATTTAGAGTTTGCTAGACTGAGGGTATTCTGTTGGGATGGTGCAGGGCATTACCTCCACCATCCCGAGGGACATCCGTCCACTAGATTTAGAGTTGTCTGCTTGTCCAGTGGACAATTCTGTACACTGACAGGAACTGCCTTAATGGCATTTACTGTCGACGTATGAAAACTTTGGTGGATGGTACCATAGGCCATGGGGGTTGTGCTTGAACGGTTTCAGAATGTTTTTGTTTTTCCAAAAACAAACTCTCAAAGTGAGGGATTTCTTTTTCAAACTAAAAAACTGTTGACCTCTTCAGCCTGAAAGTTTTCTCCCAGGGTTTGAGACTACTTTTTGTATTTTTTCTTGACCTTTACTGCCAAACTTTTCCAGAAAGTGATGGAGAGGAGCAAAAAGCCTTTACACTGTCCACCCTTATAGGGTGGATTGTACAAAGTCCTTCTTACGATGGCCCCTACTCCTTCAGACCTTCAGAAGGAGTATTCTGTCAACTGAGCCAAAGGGGGTTCCCTCAGCAGAATTTACAGTCTGCCCAATTCTAACTGAGGCAGACAGATCATCAATTGGCAGAGTACTCTGTCACGTTTGCTACGGAGTACCTGGTTTGCCAAACTCTAAATCAGGCTCTTAGTTCTGTTAAGCTATGCTCAAATTCGTGAAACCACTGCTGTTCACCAGTTATGTTTAAGAACACGCACAACACATGGCATAACTTATGGTTGTCTCAGTTTAGGTGTTTTGTTCATGGCAGATGACTGTGAGTTATTTCATGTGTAATGCACATTCTTAAGCATAACGGAGAATTGCAGTTGTTTTATGGTTTTGAGACTCAAACATAACTTACTTTTGAATTGTGTTATATATATATTATCTACTGGCGGCCGCCAGTAGATAGTTATAGTTAGGAACTAGTTTCCATAGGAAAAGCGTTTTTTGTTTTCCCAATAACTTTGGCGCTGGATGATGAATCTTCGTGAACTTTTCAAAACTTGTGGGGCGCTCCTGTCAGCTCCTATCCTGGAAGTTTCGGGGTGATTCGCCAAGCGGGGTCCGAGAAAAAAGGGGGATCCCAAAACGTGTTTTCCCCATGTTAATTCCCTTAGGAAACTTTAGACACGGCTACAGCTCGAACTGCTGAATGGAATTACATCAAATTTGGCAAAAAGGTAGCCCTTGTTTCAGAAAGAGACCTTTTTTTAAATGGAGTAAATCCATTCAATAGTTCCTGAGAGATTAAAAAAAAAGAGGTCAAAAAATCAATTTCCCATAGGAAACTTTAGACATGGTTACAGCTGAAACTGCTGAACGGAATTACACCAAATTTGGCAAAAAGGTAGCCCTTGGTTAAGAAAGAGACCTTTTTTTTAAATGGTGTAAATCCGTTCAGTAGTTTTTGAGATATTAAAGGAAAAATGTGTTTATATATCTGGGCGGGACCTAACTACACAAGCACGAGCTTGGCTCTAATTGGCTGACAACACTTCAATCCAGGAAGTGTTGGCAGCCATCTTGGTGCAATGCTTTTAGGTCTCGCCTAGCGACACAGAGCATGTGCTTCACGCTTGGCGAGATCTATTGCTGTCGATCTACCCAAACACCACTGCACTAACCTAAACCCTAAAACACTACCCGCAGCATGACCCCCTACACTACACAAACACCACTGCACTGCCCTAAACCCTAAAACACTACCTGCAGCACGACCCCCTACACTACCCAAACACCACTGCATTACCCTAAACCCTAAATCTACCCCAGCATGACCCTCTACACAACACAAACACCACTGCACTACCCTAAACCACAAAACACTACCCCTAGCTTAACCCCCTACACTACACAAACTCCACAGCACTACCCTAAACCCTAAAACACTACCCCCAGCAAGACCCCCTACACTACACAAACACTACTGCACTACCCTAAACCCTAACACACTACCCCCAGCATGCCCACCTACACTACACAAACACCACTGCACTACCCTAAACCATAAAACACTACCCCCAGCATGACCCCTACACTACCCAAACACCACTGCACTACCCTAAACCCTAAAACACTACCCCCAGAACTACCCCCAATACTACACAAAAACCACTGCACTACCCTAAACCCTAAAACACTACCCCAGTAGTACCCCCTACACTACCCAAACACCACTGCACTACCCTAAACCCTAAAACACTACTCCCAGCATGACCCCCTACACTACACAAACACCACAACATTACCCTAAACCCTAATACACTACCCCCAGCAGTACCCCCTACACTACCCAAACACAACTGCACTACCCTAAGCCCTAAAACACTACCCCCAGCATGACCCCAACACTACACAAACACCACTGCACTACCCTACTGCACTACCCTAAACCCTAAAACCCTACCCCCAGCATGACCCCCTACACTACCCAAACACCACTGCACTACCCTAAACCCTAAAACACTACCCCCAGCACGACCCCCTGCACTACTCAAACACCACTGAACTACCAAAAATCCTAAAACACTACCCCAGCACGACCCCCTACTCTACACAAACATCACTGTGCTACCCTAAACCCTAAACCTACCCCCAGCACGACCCCATACATTAACCAAACACCACTGCACTACCCTATACCCTAAATCTACCCCTAGCATGACCCCTACACTACACAAACACCACTGTGCTACCCTAACCCCTAAAACACTACCCCCAGCAAGACACCTTACACTACCCGAACACCACTGCGCTACCCTAAACCCTAAGACACTTCCCCCAGCATGACCCATTACACTACACAGACACCACTGGACTGCATTAAACGCTAAAACACTACCACCAGCACGACCCCCTACACTACCCAAACACCACTGCACTACCCTACACCCTAATACACTACCCCCAGCAGTACCCCCTACACTACCCAAACACAACTGCACTACCCTAAGCCCTAAAACACTACCCCCAGCATGACCCCAACACTACACAAACACCACTGCACTACCCTACTGCACTACCCTAAACCCTAAAACACTACTCCCAGCATGACCCCCTACACTACCCAAACACCACTGCACTACCCTAAACCCTAAAACACTACCCCCAGCACGACCCCCTGCACTACTCAAACACCACTGAACTACCCAAAATCCTAAAACACTACCCCAGCACGACCCCCTACTCTACACAAACACCACTGCACTACCCTAAACCATAAAACACTACCCCTAGCTTGACCCCCTACACTACACAAACACCACTGTACTACCCTAAACCCGAAAACACTACCCCCAGCATGACCCCCTTCACTACCCAAACACAACTGCACTACCCTAAACCCAAAAACACTACCCCCAGCATGACCCCCTATACTACCCAAACACCACTGCACTACCCTAAACCCTAAAACACAACCCCCTACACTACACAAACACCACTACAGTACCCTAAACCCTAAAACACTCCCCCAGCACAACCCCTACACTACACAAACACCACTGCACTACCCTAAACCCTAAAACACTACCCCCTACACTACACAAACACCACTGCACTACCCTAAACCCTAAAACACTACCCCCAGCACGACCCCCTACACTACACAAACACCACTGCACTACTCTAAACCCTTAACCACTACCCCCAGCATGACCCCCTACACTACCCAAACATCACTACACTACACTACCCTAAACCCTAAAACACTACCCCCAGCACTACCCCTACACTACCCAAACACCACTGCACTTCCTAAACCCTAAAACACTACCGCCAGCATGACCCCCTACACTACACAAGCACCACTGCACTACCCTAAACCCTAAAACACTACCCCCAGCACGACACCCTACACTACACAATCACCACTGCACTACCCTAAACCCTAAAACACTACCCCCAGCACGACACCCTACACTACCCAAACATAACTGCACTACCCTAAACCCTATAAACTACCACAAGCATGACTCTCTACACTACCCAAACACCACTGCACTACCCTAAACCCTAAAACAGTACCCCCAGCATGACCCCTTCACTACACAAACACCACTGCACTGCCTTAAACCCTAAAACTTTACCCCCAGCATGACCCCATTCACTAGACAAAGACCACTTCACTACCCTAAACCCTAAATCTACCCCCAGCATGACCCCTACACTACACAAACACCACTGCACTACTCTAAACCCTAAAACACTATCCCAAGCATGACCCCCTACACTACGCAAACACCACTGTACCACCCTAAACCCTAAAACACTACCCTCAGCACGACCCCCTTCACTACCCAAACACAACTGCACTACCCTAAACCCAAAAACACTATCCCCAGCACGACCCCCTACACTACCCAAAAACCACTGCACTACCCTAAACCCTAAAACATGACCCAATACCCTACACAAACACCACTGCACTACCCTAAACCCTTAAACACTACCCCTTACACTACACAAACGCCACTGCACTACCCTAAACCTTAAAACACTACCCCCAGCATGACCCCCTACACTACCCAAACACCACTGCACTACCCTAAACCCTAGAAAAGAAACCCCCACCCCATGCCCAATCCCCCTTACCTCTCACTCCTCATGGTTCCTCTCTCCTCGTGGTTCCTGCTTCACGTCGTCTCTGAGGGGCGATGCACATCGTTGTGAGGAAACAGAACAGCCTCTGTTTCCTTCCAACAACGTGGATCGTCTACATGTTTTTTAGAACGCATGGTCATTTACCATACATACCTTTACAATGAAATTCGTTGTAAATGCATGCGTGGCAAATGACCATGCGTTCTAAAAAAATGCGTAGTAATGACTTCACGATGTACAACGCATGCATTGTAATGCATGCGTTGTAATGGTATCGCGAAGTAAAAAAGTCATTGCAAGTGTCCGCGTGGCCTGGTTTCACTTCATATAATATATATATATATTACCTACTGGCTGCCAGTAGGTAGCTATAGTTAGAACCTAGTTTCCATAGGTAAAGTGTTTTTTGATTTGCCAATACCTTTGGCGCAGTTTGACGAATCTTCATGAAGTTTTCAAAACTAATTGTTCACTCAGGACAGCTCCTGTCTTGAAAGTTTTGGGGTGATTCGTCAAGGGGGGCCGAGAAAAAAAGGGGGGAAACTTTAGACATGGCTACAGCCTGAACTGCTTAACGGAATTACACCAAATTTGGCGGAGAGATAACTCTTGGTCCAGAAAGCACACTTTTGTTTAAATGATGTAAATCCAGTCAGTAGTTTGTGAGATATTTAAAGATTTACAGATATCAATATTTTAGAATTGTGAGATCTGATTGGCTGAGCCCTCCCGAGCATGAGCTTGCCTCTAATTGGCTGCCAACACGTCAAACCAGGAATGTGTTGGCAGCCATCTTGTACCTCGGACCGAGTGAAAATTAAAAAGGTGGGAGAAACATACAAAAAAAGAAAAGGGGGCAGGGTAAAACACTCTGACTCCCCAGGCCTGCTCAGGGGGGTCCTCCAAGGACCCCCAGGCCCAAAAAAAGCATTTTCTTTTTACATTTTCGGCCGGGTCGCGCTGGGTGCACGAACACCATCGAAAATGTAAAAAAAATGAAGCTCGGGCTCCCGCACTTTGTTTTTTAAAGCCCCTGGATTGGCCAGGTCCTGGGGGCAATCCTCATTTCTGTAGCCTCTGGGACTGCCACCTCAATGGGGCTTTATAATTTATTTGTGGGGGGCACGTGGTCCTCACAGCCCCGGGGGCCGCCACCTCCCCGGGACTTTATTATGATAGGGTGGGGGGCCTCACTGGCCCCCAAGCACCGGGGACTGCCACCTCCCCAGGGCTTTATTATAATGTGGTGGGGGCTTTGTGGCCCCCCAAACCCTGAGGACAGCCACCTCCATGGGGCTTTATTAAAATACGGTGGGGCCTTATGGGCCCCCCCAAACCCCAGGGACCACCACCTCCCTGGGGCACTATTTATTCAAATTCATGGGTCTGTTACGGAACCTCCGGCCCCGGGGACCATCACCTCCCCGGGGCTTTACAAATGATGGGAGGGAGGCCACACGGCCCCCCTCCAGGAGCCCTTGATGGCCCTGGGGCCCGCCATCCCCCAAGGCTGGCTCCTGCAGTGTCCTGAGGTGCCCACACCCAGGACATTGCTGTTTTGCTATAGCAGGGCGGGAGCACGGCTCCGGCCCTGTCATAGCAAACTCTGCTTTGGTTTTTGGATGCGAGGAAACCTGCTCTCGCTTCTAAAAACCATAGCAGATTGCTTTGGACAAGGGGAGCTGCATGTCAGCAGCTCCCCTTTCCCAAAGCAATGCCGGCTCCTGCAGGAGGCGGGGAGCCATCTGAGACCGTGGGGGCATTGGGGCTCCCCCCACGGTCCCCAACTGTGAGGCAGGGCCCCGGGGAATGGAATAAAAAAACAAATGGCAGGCCAGCCATGGAGGATGGGGTCCCAGGTGCCAATAGTGGCCATGGGAAGGGGAGCCACGCGGCCCCCCTTCCCAATAATTACATTTTGAAAAGGAGGCCGAAATTGGCCTCGGGAGGGGGCCGTGCAGCCCCCTTCCTGTTTTTTGGGGTTATCTTATAGAAAAGGGGTCAGGCCCTGGGGGATGGGGTCCCCAGGGCCACACAAATGGTAAGAGAAGATGGGCCACACAGGCCCCCTTCTATAAACTTTTTTTTTTTAATCCGGCATCTAGCCGGAGGCCCCACGCCTTCCCTGCACCACTCTGCAAACAAGCCCCCTTGCGCGTTGTAAGTTGGGGAATTAATTACCCTTGAATACTGAAGTCCCTGGGGGTCAACTAGCCCGCCAGGTACCTCCAGTAAACACCACACAGCTGGATTGCTGAGAGGTGGTCTGAGGTTATACTTCCAAAAGACTGAAGCCTATATTAAACTTTATTGTAAAGTTCAGTACAACTGCCGTTATATCTGTGAAACAAATCATTGCTGCCATGAGCACAGACAATGATATGCTAGTACTCAAAGACATGATTGCACAACAATCCTTGAAACAGCAAACTCGACCTCTTACAAATGATAGTGAATATTAGAAGTTCAAAAATGTGAAAGATGAACTTTCCATTACCCATGAAGGTATAGTCTTATGATGTTTGAGAACTGTCAGTCTGAGAAAGCAAGTTATTGAAGTGGCACATGAGGGGAACTGTGTAATTGTTGCCACTACGAGTGCTCTCCTAGACCAAGCTTGGTTTCCTCATCTTGATGAAAGAGTTGAAAGGGAATTAAAGGTCATTTGTGAAACTGTCTATCTCCCAAACCAATACAGCATCCATTGAACATGAAACATGTGTGGGAGAAAATCAATTTTGACTTCTTTGGGCCCCTTGACAATGGATATTAATGAGGATTCTCGTTTTCACTTGGTAGAAGACCTCTCATCGATCACTCAGGAAAAAGTAATCGAGAGGCCGGATGGTATTTTGCACCAGGAGTGATCCTTCAATTCCATTCCAACTCTTATGTTAGTTATCTTCGTTTCCTTCAGCCATAAGACCTTCTTTCCTGTCTTCCACTTCAGATGTTGAGGATAGTCATATTTTTGCCGTGGCTTGAGGTAGATCTGAAGTGGAGAACCACCACCATGTACCATGCTTTTGTGCATATGCTTGGCAGATTGCTTAACCCCTTCGGCGCTGTGCACATTTTCGCCCTGTGCGGGCGATTTAATTAGTGGCCGGGATTTGGACGGCCCGCGGCCGTCCTCCGCACACGCCCACCGTGACGCATGATGGACAGGGGCCATCATGCACACCGAAGGGGTTAAGGAAATAAAATTTCAAGGTTGTGGACCTATTTTTAATGTTGTCAACATCATATAGAAATGTTGATGACATATTCACTTTCTTCATTGTCTCTTTCCACACATTCAGTATTTAACACATGCAGTAAATAAGTTTGAGGTAAACTGTGAAAACTCTAAGTTGGTGTTACTTAACACACATGTTATTTACTGAACATCATGGAATCGTTATTTACCGAATTATTGGACTTTGGCAGTTTTAACCATTAAACTTGTGATCAAGGCTTAAATCTGTGGTGGGAATGCCCAACAGTGGCTATGATGTCTGAAACAATCACAGCAAAGAATGGAGCTAAACTGTCCTTTACAATGTGTCAAACAACAGAACAGAAGGTATGTAACATGAAGTGTTATTCGACAATGAACATTCCTTCTCCCCACAAGTAAGGACAGTTACAGAGAATGCTTTCAGTCATCTAAATGTGTTATTAGGATTTTCGTATTCTGCATCTCACAGAAACGATTTACGGGTCATTGACCTGGTAACATCCCACCTAAATCCCTTCACAGGAACTGACATGGGTCTCCCAAAGATCCACTCCAAGCTCCAAGTTTGAAGAAGACCAGCATTTTGAAAACTGCTCACAGTGCCCATATCCCCCCTCCACCCGGGAAAGCTCGTCTGCCCACAGATAAAAAAATAAATGAACCGAATTTAAGACCCTTCATCAAATCCAGCAAGCACTGCCCAGCTGCACTTCAGATCATCTGTCCAAGCATTTCCAGGCCTATCAACCTTTTAAATTCTACACACTATCATTCCATCAGGGTACACAAATCTCTTGAAAACAGTTCTCTTTATGTGCTATTCTCTACAATACTCTTCACACCTAACTAAAATTTATAGTGGATCCAATAAATGTGTGGAAGGACACACCTCTTCTGCATGACTTGCAACCTGGGTGCGCAATGCTAGCTTTGAAGGTTCACCCCCCCCCCCATCAAGCACCAGGCAGAATCCACTCACCCCAATAGTATTCATCTTTCGAAGCTAATACCTTAGACTAGTCTCACCATGGCCAGGATCATCTGCCCCACCACAACTAAATCCTATTACTGATCGCTGTAACACCTTGACTCCTTTCGATGCATAATCTAATTGGCCAGGGACAGATCATTACTTGTTGATACCAACCCTCGTTAAAGTGCTTAGAGCCAGTGGTAACACAGGTTACTGTGCTTTAGAGATAACCAAATCCATAAAAAAATTATAAGACTAGAATGTTTAGTCAGCATTGCAATGGTCAAAACTGTATAGGGGTTGTCTATGTAGGCTAAAGAACAGAGGTATCAAGTATAAATGTAAACAGTACAGCGTGCACTGAAGGCATTCAAGCTGGTTTGAAATTATAAGAAAGAATCCGTAACTTGCAGTTACATCGTGAGGTCTCCTGTTCATTTATGTTGATCTTTATTCTTCTGTGTGTTCACCTTTCCCTCTTGGCCTGATCTTTCTTTCAATCCAGATGTTGCTGGTGCGTGTGGTCAGCCAAGTCAGTTGCTCGCTGATGCAATCTGTCTGAATTTGCATCATGGAGCCTGGAGGATTGACTGAAAGCAAACATTCTGTGCCTGATGTGTGCCAACCTTTTTGCAGTGATTTGCAGCTCACAGCAGGGAACAGATGATTCCTCGCCTTGAACAAATTGATTAGCATTTTATTAAACCATTGCCCGGTGCCAGAACTGTGGAAAAGTCGAGAGGCTATGGATGAAATGTTCATAAACGGAGGCCCAGAGAGTGTGAGGCCATTGTATTGGCAATGTCAATGTCTATATCATAGTTTGAGATATTAAGAATAAAGACAACGGACTTTACATCAATTGTCTCCGAATTTTACATTTATTTTTTCATTTTTAAGCGCTATGAAACACTCAGCACTGGTATCTGAGAGCTCTGGAGCAGGTACGCGTAAGAGGGAGAAGGAACATATTTATTTTTAATAATTTCTGGATAATTACAGACAATCAGTCGGCTCTGTTCGAATTTTCTGATAGATACCGTGATGTTGGTAAGAAAGAGTTGAAGTCTTGGACCTATGGTATATTGGACAAAAGATTTCAGGCATCCAATTGGAAATTCTTGCTCAACCTCTGATGATCAAGTTGCTGTAAATTTGCAAATACATTTTATGGATCCAAAGGAAGAAAGAAGTTAGATTAAAACCAGGGCAGAATACAAAATGTAGTCTAATTTACAAATCGAAAGCATCAACAAATAACACAGTTCAATTTATATAAATTACATTTTTGTTTTTAATTCCTTATCAGACAAGATGTCAAAATCTAAATTTTGATACATAGTGGTTGCAGCTTACACGTGTTTTATCAATATGATATGTAGTTTACTGAAAATAGGACACTTTGCTATGCACGCTTTTACAAAGAGTGCCATTACCCCGCATTTATTACTCTGCAAAATCTTTTACAACACAGGGCATTATAACGCAATCCATTACAACACATTCCTCATTACAACGCAATCTACTATTCTAACTCCACTGGAGCGTTGCTTTGGTGAATGCGTTGTAATGGTTTGCGGTGTAAAGCCCTGCATTGTAAAAGATTTTGCAGAGTAAAAAATGCGGGGTAACGGCAAGCGTAGTAAGTAACACATTCGTTGTAAAGGATGTTTACCGTTTACTGAACATGGATCATCTTAAGTGTCATGTTATGGCATCAGTTCACATATTGTTAAGAGTGCTTCACGTCATGGCTGACCCAGGATAACCGTACTTCAGAGAAAGTATATTGAGATTCTTAGAGAGACTGAGGGGAATGTTTACAAGGGAATGGTGGAGCTTGGCTTTAAGCACAAAATGCTAACGCCACACTCTGCTATTCTTAGAATGCAGGGATGAGCCGTATTTACAAAGATACGGCACATCCCTGCGTTTTAGCTAGCGGTGGCGCTAAATTAAGCTACCAAGCACCAACGCAGGCACCCCTTGCACCACCATAGTGCAAGAGTGCTTGCATTGAGGGAATGATTGTTTATGTGCAGGAAGGTGTCCCTTGCTGCACATAAACAATCACTAATGCGATTTGAAACTTCTATGTGTGATGCAATGTGCAGCACACAGAAGTTGCAAATCGTTATTATTTAAATTATTTTTTATGTGCAGGAAGGGACACCTTTCTGCATATAAAAAAATTATTCATGGTGTTTTGCTGTTTCAATGTGTGCTGCACAATGCAGCACACATAGAAACAGCAAAACTGATGAGAAAAAAAGCATTTTTCGCAGTCTCGCATGTTAAGGCCATGTTTTCTCTGTTCTTAATTTTAGAGCTGTCTCCTATTTACGCCACCCTTGCAAATAGGGGGCGACATCAAAATCAATGGGTGTTGTGGCGGAACGCCCACTGCAACACCCAGTGCCCACCACTTTCACACTAAGGGGCTGATTACGATGTTGTTTGGAAAGGCACCGAACGGGATTCGGAATCTGAGAATCTGATACGGAACCCATGTTTCCGACCAACTCAGATAGATTTCCGAATGACCGATTACGATTAGGGCTGGGCGGAATTTGCGTAGTCGCGCTCCACAAAGCTCCGCGAAACGGTAAAATATCTCCGCGAGCACGCAGAAATTCTGCAAATACACGGAATTGCCTGTTTACGATGCTTTTTTCCTGTTTGCGAACTCTGTTTGCATGCTCGGGGGGAAATATCTCACAAACACACATTTTGAGAACGCGAGCAAGCAAAAATGTCCGCGAAGCCGTGGAACGCAGTATTTTGGGCCATACCGCATTCTCCGCGGAACGCAAAATGACCCAAATTCCGCGAGCGGAATGGAATTTACCGCCCTGGCCTAATTACGATGCAAGGAAACCGCTCGGGCTGTCTGATTTGGTTCCGAATGGGATTCAGACAGCCTGAGTCGTTCTGAGCCAATTGTACAGCTCTATGGACACGGTTTCCAATCAAGCAATTAAGATGACCAATTCTGACAGCCGTTCCGAATTGCTCTGCACACCACAAAACGACTGTCGGAATCTGACTTTGGGGACCCATAGCAGGCCCCCTTTCACCCGTAGGCCTCCGGTTGTGTCCCGTGGGGGTACTCATCAGACCCCTCTTCACCACCATGCACAGTGTTGCAAGCACCATGGGGTGCCCATTACAGGGTGCATGGTTTTCCCCAACCACCCCTTTTTTCAATGGGATCCTGTGTTCTCATTCTGAACACAAGCTCCTGTTGAAGTCAATGTGATTCTGACTGAACGATGTACGGAAGCATCCTAATCGGTTGGTCGGACTCCTAGAACCTGAATCAGTTGGACACGATTATGAAACCGATTTGGTGAGAAGAATTTCTGAATAACATCATAATCAGTCCCTAAGTATAGCGTGAAAGAGTGCCTTATTTACAAGGTGGTGCTAAGCAACGTTAAGTGGCTTAACGCTGCCTTGTAAATAAGGCAAAACCCCTATTGCCACAGGAATGTCATTAAAAGTGACGTTCCTGTGGCAATAGGGGCTTGCAAATATGCCCCTGAGAGTCACTCACTGGAAGTCAGGGATGGTAAGCCAAAGTGAGTTATGATGGTCTTGGTCATGTATGTTAACATCTAACTATGTACCGGTAGAAATCAGTGACAGAATGCAGTGGTGTGTGTCCAGTTAGAGTCCAGTTCAGCCGACTGATCAGCTGATTTCCCTCGAAGAAGCATCCCAATTAGGGTTACGAAAATAAATTTTTAAGGGACACCCAGGGTAGCAGGTTCAGAACCACCATCAACAATTGTTGCATTGTACTAAGACTATAGAAGGATGTGCAGTATGGGATTTAACTTCTATTGTTCTGTGATAGTTCTCAAAGGTATGAAACTGGCTGGCCAGACTCAAGTTGAAAGGGTGACATTCAGAAAGTGGCTGCAGTTAAAGCTAAGTATTAAGCTATCAAGAAACACCTGCTCAAAAGAGGTTTACCACACTTTGCAACTGGTCATGTTCAACTTTGGCTATGAAAGTTGATAGTAATGGTAGAAATAGTGAAAAACCAAGCTAAATTATATTCCCTCATAGAATAATGGTCAGGACCTCTGTGCACTCTGCAGAAAATGATTTCCCCATATACAATGCTGGTGATATGTTCAATGTAGTCTCAGGTCCTCACTGCAGATGAAACACTGAAGGAAACAATCTGAATGTTTAGATGCATGCCCCTGCTTTCACTTCCACCAGGCCCTAAAGAACTGCAAAACCAGCATGCGTTGACACTGCCAGCAGTTGTACGCTCCCAATTTGGTTTACATGCCACTTCTCCTTATGCCCAGCTTTTCCTCATCAAAAACTAGAGAGGACAATCACATGAACATCAACTGCATTAAAGGGCCTGATAGCAGGAGAACTGATTATTGCCCAGAAATTAGCAGAGGGGTGGCTTCTACTAACATTGTCAATGAGGATTTTTGTTAAACTCAATTTGACCTCTTCCGCCAACCCACGGGGTACAGAGTTACTATGATTACCATCTACAGAATTTAATTCATCCAAGAGAGATCCAAGAGTGCACAATCTTTACTGTCCTCTAGGATGTAACAATAAACTCATTGGGCTCAGAGGCCTTCCAGCCATCCCACTACCAGCACAGGGAATTGTCTCAGTAGGGTCTTTGAATGAATAACAGTATGTAAGTATCACCTTCATATTTCTTGGTCTATTACCAGCAATAACTTTGACAGTATACTCTGAACAAGCAAAACAAGCAAAAAAGTACATGGATGGTTCCACTAACTTTGCTAAATACTGACCTCCGCTCCTTGGTGATGTCAGTCTCTCTAATATGTCTCCATTCTCTACTTCAAAGGGGCACATTTTATTTTATACACAAGTTCCTTACCAGAAAAAATGTCAGACAAACTATTTACAAATATTTAAAACAGTGGGCAGGTTAACATAATACGAAGATGATGGGTGCTTTCATCCACATTGATCTCACAAGAGCAGGTCATACCCTTTGTTCTATATTAATTACCCCACTTCTAATTGCCCTTAATTTAACCGGGCCGAGCCTTAATACAATAAATTGCCAATTGAGTGCCTACTATTGAAACATGTATTTTTGTTTAGCTGCATGATTTATTAAGAGGCTGTCATGGTATGTGAAAAGCCTCAAAAACATAAAAGGTGATGAGAGGAATGCTTGCAATTAGTCCAACCACTTTCAATAACTTGTGGTAGTATTCTAATCCATCCTTTTTTTGCCCATCATGGTACCTTAGTTTGGACGCAGCCATATGCAAGTGTGTTTTGATGCTGCTCCAATAGGAAGGGTCCAGCCCAAACTGCAAAGCCAGGTCCTCACAGAACCAGAGCACAAGCAACCCAAGACCGGTTTCAGTGTGATTGGGACTCTTCAGTTGGGTGTAGCCTGGTTCCAGGTGCACAGTGAGCACGGTACCCACATCTGGGTGGTACACCAAATGCACAAAAGGTGATGAAAGGAATACTTTAATGAGTCTAACCACTGGCAATTGCTCAGGGTTACATTCTATCCCATCATTCTTATGCCCACCATGCCACCTCACTTTGGAGCCAGCCATATTCAAATCAGTGTTGACCTTGCTCTAATAGGAACAGTCCAGCCTAAACTGCCAAACCAGGGCCTCCCTAAATCGGAACACATGCAACACAAGACCCATTTCACTGTTATTGAGGCCCTCCATCCAGGTGTGGCTTGCTTCCAGTGGCACTGGGACCACAGGACCCCATCTGGGCATATCCTTTCCACTATGTGCAGTACATTAAACGCACACACAAAAGCTTTGGCATGTGCTGAAGATGCTTCTCATGGACACATTCTTCAACTCACCTTTTATTTTCATCAATTCTTTACAAATATATCCTTTTAGATATCCTGTCACTTCCAAAATTGATGCATCAAACTTCTTTAAACCTCGACTCATTCTTTTCCATAAGTGCATTTTTTTTATTTTATTTTTTTAGAGTTTTATATAGCGCAAACTAGACCCGAGGCATCGGGTATTAGAGCGCTTTACACAAGCACCAGTTTCGTAACAGAAGGTCACATTTATTTTTGGTAGGCGCGGGGTGATATTCCCAGAATCACAGGATGTTGAGCATCGAAGCCGAGACTCGAAGCCTGTTCCCCAGCTTCAAGGTCGACCGCTCTAACCGTGAGGCTACATTCTTTCTGATTAAGGCTTGGGTCAAAAAGCTAATTTTATTTTTGTCATAAGCTCACAGGTACTCATACTTTCCTTCTTTTGAGGCTCCAGAGGATCTGTTTACAATACATAGTGGCGGTTGGCATGATATTTCTTAGGTTTAAGGCCAAACTTCAGAATTCGCCATCTATCCTGTTAAGTTCATAATCGTAGTAAGTGAGACTACTTCCCATGTGTTTGTCCTAGACCACTGCTCCAGATTAGTCAACTGTAGTTACAGTATAGTGAATAAGCTTCATTATAGGAACCATTGAAGCTTTGCCATGTGCATGATATAATTCAATATTGGAGATGACACACCCACAGTGCTTGTACATTGGCACTTTATGAGTGGGGCCCTGCCCCCTATACCAGTTAATAGCATACCCAAATAATTTAAATCACTGACCCCAGCTACTCTCCATTTAGATACCATTTACTTGGAAGGAGACTGGCCCAGAGTCTCATGATCATGGTCTTTTTCAAACTTAATATTAAGATCAATGATTGTAGCAAAGCTAGCTGTAGCAACAATACATTTTCAAGCATTTTAGGGCTTTGATTAATAAAGGGCAGACTGGTTGACGAGTACCCATAATGTTAGGAACTACTGCCTCAGCTAAGAAAAGGGAGATTACACTCAAAAACATGTATAAGTAGGTACTGGCAAAGACAATGTGTCTTAGCTCATGCTTTATTTATACTTCTCTTCACCACAAAACAATGACACTAAAAAGAGGGTGGAGCTTGTGGGCGATTTGGTGCCCTTGAATATTCAGAAGTGATTAAATGTTGAAGCCATCAGTTCTGCACTTAGTACAAGGTGGGCCTCCTAAAAAATAAAATGACACCGACGGTGCCACAAGCCATTTTGCTGCGCCGCGCTGCGTCATTTTAAAAGCACAGGGATGCGAAATATTAACAACAATACAATGCATCTGTGTGCTTTCCCCTGTGCCGGCACACAATTGGCTGCCATGTGCCAGTGCATTCTCCCTTGCGTCATGTTGCAAGTGTGCCTGCGTTGCAGGGATGTATGTTTTTCTGAAGGAAAAGATGCCTTCCAGCATCAAAACAATTAATGATGGAAATTTCCTCTTTCTAGCCATTCTGCAGAATGCAGCACACATAGAAAGAGGAAAAAATGAGGAGAAATACAAGTATTTCTCCTCGTTGCGCCACTACTATGCTTCCCATGTAGAGGTTTAGGATTCTGATGCCATCCTAGCTTCACAAAACATTGTAAATCTAATAATGTGTCAGGTTCCATGGATGTTGCGTGGGAACACTCACAGCAACACCCATGGAACATCCCTTTCACGCAGAGTAATGCGTGAAAGGGGCCTATATATACAAGGCCATGAAAAGTCATGCAGGGTGACTTTACGTGGTCTTGTAAATATAGCCAGGCACACTGCCCTACCGGTGTGTCAAAAAAAGTGACGCATCTGCGGCGCAATGGCCTTGTAAATGAGACCCTGTGAGTCTGAAATACTTCTGGCCAGAACACATGAATAGTGATGAAAGCCATTGAATAAGGAGCAGGGAATTGAGTTAGGCAACAAAGCCATCCAGTCATGAGGAAGTAGCTGACTCAAATCCCACTCTATGTATCTTAGATACAAAGGGTCTGACTAAAAAAGCGCTCCTTAACGGAGACATAAAAATGAGACATTACCACTGGTTTAATTAGAACAGACAACATTTGTATACCTTTCTACCAATTCTTTACAATGTGTTAATCTGACACAAAAACATAGCTAATACATGGCACACATGTTGTTTATGCCATGGTGTATCTGCGTTCGTTATTAATTGTGGTACGTGTATGACCCTTTCTCCTGCAACCTAAAAAACCCTTGAAGGGAGTCAGGTCTGTTTTTTCACTCACACTATATTTAATTGTCTATAGCGTGGGTAAGTTAGATATTAAGTGCATATAGGACCCGTTCAGGTAACACCAGACTCTCTCTATTTTCCATGACAGTATGCTTGTATACTGTGAGTATTGCATTGTATTGTGTTGTAATTGTATTTATATATAGCATTTTATTACCCCTGCTGAGGTGTCGAAGTGCTTTTTCGGCAAGTAGCAAGCTACTCTGGAACCCATACAGGATTATTGGTGAACTAGTATAGTGAAACATGAAAGTAATTTGAGTGTTGGATATGTTAGTCAGTTATTTGGATTCAGAAGGATAGTGGAGGGATAGAAAAGTGAAAAAGGTTTGCATTTATATAGCGCTTGCTACCCCTGATGGTGTTATGAATTGTAATGTACTCCCAATATAGGCCTGGGTAGTCACCTAACCTTTAACCTACATTTCCCTTGCCATTGTACTACATAACGTTTTTTGTACTGACCTTTTACCTAGTTAGGTGCTGCATAAATATGTGGTTTTCACCTCATTTATTATACATGAGGATTGTCAGTATCACAGCAGGATTACCATCTTTTGCATAATAACTATGTATAAGGTTCATCCTTTTCGTCGTCCTCGGCCCACATGACACAGCAAGGTAGAACCCCTGAGGGTACCTTTTTGGGTATATAAACACCATATATTTGCTGGGGCAGGCAGAGGAGAAAGACTTCCATGCTGACACACTGACGCAAGACGCTGAGGTTCCTGCACGTAGACACTGCAGCACACAGTGGTCCAACATCCCTCGGGGGGTTCACATCTCGAGACCAAGACTGGGTCCTTCCTTCTCTCACACCAGGTAATGGGGTTGGTTCTAAACTAGGGGAATTCTTGGCTATATACATACATGCTAGGTACTTTTAGGTACATATAGGTAGGATCCGCATTGTAGGAGTACACATTATTACTGACATATTATATGCCTGCATATATTCATCGTTTTAGCACTATGGTAGAAATCTACCATCCATTTACTCTGTTGGTGCCTATAAACGTTTATATCTGTTTCTGTCTTATGGTTGTTTCAGCACACATACTTTACACTAGAATTATGCTAGTTCAATCAATACTTATTGAAAATGTCCCCATCGTTTATTCTGTGTATCTCTCCGAGACAAAATGAGAATGAGTGACTGAGCGTACTGTTTCAAAGATCCCTGAGGGGTCAGGGTTGTCATGTTCGATAGTTGCCAGAAACCTTTCTCTCCTTGGTAAGAGGGGTTGATAGTGGCACTGTGAGCTAGCTGGTATACAGGCAAACATATCCTGTGGGGGTGTCTGGAAACAGTCTGCACACCACTCCCACAGTTTATGTTGTCTAAACGCCAAGGTTCTATATAGTTTTATAGGAACTACAATACAATGGGGTGTTGAAGTGCTTTTTTGGCGAGAAGCCCGCTACTCCAGAACCCATAAAAGATTAGTGGTGAATTAGTATAGTGAAATATGAAAGTAATTTGAGTGGTGGATATGTTAGTCAGTTATTTGGTTTGAGAAGGATAGCGGAGGGATAGAAGAGGAAAAAAGGTTTGCATTTATATAGCGCTTGCTACCAATGATGAGGTGTTGAAGCGCTTTTTTAGCGAGTAGCACGCTACTTTGGAACCACAGGAAAAAATAGTAACAGGGATACTGTTATGTCAATAATGCACTCGATTGGAGATACCGTGATTTTATTATACCTGAGGAGTGCATATCTGCAACCTCAACTCCCGGTCACCGTCCTCCCTGCAACTGCCAAAGTAGGAAATTCCAAGAGTGCTTGACCTCCAGTACCACACTCTAGTCATGACATAAGCCATTACAGATACTCAACAATACACAACAATGTTTGCATTCTTTAGAAATTAAAAGACCATCATGCCTCACAAAATCTTACAACTAATTACCAAACATTTTTATGCCACCGAGACTGTAAAAAAAATAACACATACAATTATGAAGTCTCCTCCTGTTTGAATATGGATGTGCAGGAATGCGAGCCCATTAGTGCCTGCCCAATTAAACCACCGACAAACAGAAAAAAACTGTCACAGATTTTGAGTAGCTTAAACTAGCTCACAGACGCATAATAAACTATCTTTTTTTTCTCGCCATAGTAAACACTCTTTCGATTGCAAGTAAATTTACCTAGGAAATTGAGGTAATGTTGACTGCGGTCTTCGCATGATCCCTTGGCCTGCGGGCCTTGATTGCGAGTGAGGCTGGCAGAAGGGCAGCCGGTCCCAGTTGAGAGTTTGTGATAATTGCATTAGATGTCAGCTCTGGCAGCGAACGTGTATGCCTTAAAGATCCGGGAGAAGCCCAAGGGTCCTCTGCTCCTCAAAAAACCCACTGCATTAGAGCTGCTTAAATGGCAGGCTGTTTCAAGCTACCACTGCATCTGCTACCCGGGGGCCAGGAAGAGTTGTTTTATTGTTGCATTGTACTATATTGCTAAATGAATATAGTGCTCACTACTTCTATGTGGGGCACTGAAGCGCTTGCCTACATGGGTAGCACGTTACACTGGGTAGGGTGTGTGGTTGGCAGTGTTTTGTCTTTGCCTTGTTCCAGTGCAGGAAGTATTGTGTGATGACCATGGAGTTGTGGTTATCATATGCGACACAGCAATTAGCAGTGGGGTGGATGAAGAAGTGCTAAAGGCAGGCGTGTAGTTGCTGGCAGCTTTGAGCAGTTCTGCAGGTCCCTTTATGGTATTTCTTATGTATATTATCCACTTAGCTGGCAACTGCACTGGGTTATTCTCTCTTAGATATTTTGTTTAACGTTTAGGGACCTGAGCAGGCATGAGTAAAAGGAAGAGATGATGGAGAGATCGGCTAGGAGTGACTTTGTTAATATAATCCATAACCAAAACTACTAGAACTATGCAGTAGAGGCTGGCCAAAATATTCAACAGGGTTAACTAAATTATGTGACAAGAGAAATTATGGGGCATAATGCTGTACATTTTGCGATAGTATTACTTAATTATTTTGCCATTTACTGACATATGGAAACTGTCTGGGAAAAGGTTTCATATTTTATTACCAACGTAAGACCGAAATACAACAATAAGCCACTGAAAGATGACCAGTCAATCTTTGAGAAGAACCTTCCAGTGCACAGGAACGTGTCACTGTGGTTTTTACTAGCCTTTGATCCATTTTAGGTATAAACAAATGTTTTTTTTTTAAAAGTCTGCAGATTATTCTGCAGAGGATGGTTTATGTGGCAAATGAGGCAAATCTATACTTATGCAAAAAATGCCTCAGCCACAGAATCGCATAATTCCAGTTGCCCTATATTTAGCTGACTCTCACTGTGAGAGGTCAAGAAGCCTTCGTAGGCTGTAACTTGTTGGGACCTGCAGTGGTGGACTAAATTAAAATCCTGTGATGGCCAGCAGCATGGTGCAGATCTCTTGAGTTACTGCATTCCTGTTCAGTTGGTGATGGGCCGCTTATTTGCTGTGGTCTGTTACAGTATTGGGTGATGGATATGATTCGTAGCAGTTTTATCTTATGTGAGTGTATGAGTGTCAAGCAGTAAAAGGGAATTCATATGCACCATATGAACTACAGTTGACTGCACAATCTCTGAGTGTTATGATATTCATATTAGTGTGGGTTATAAATGGTATTGATTTGTAATTTAATTTATATAGCATTTACTAACCTTGACAAGGTGTTCTAGGTCTTTACGCCAGGCAACACAATGCTCTTGACCGCAGGGTTAGTCGTTTTTTGTTGTTATTGTTGGCTGTTGGGATTAGGCTTGTGCTGTTAAGGAAATAATTCTATGCCTAGGCTCCAGTTTCTACTTCTTAGACTAAATTAATATGATTTAGATGCTGTCTCTAGTGGGAGGGGATATGCAAATTAATGCACTGTATGGCAGTATAAATATATGAGGTACAGGAGATCAGGGTAACTGTTAGGTTGCAGGGTTATGATTTTTAGAGAAGTTGTTGTGGTATATGAAATGAGGTTAGGCAATATGCACAGATACAACATTAGAGATTGTGGCAAACATGCACGTGACTTAGAGTAGGCTGTATCAGAAAGAGAAGGCATGCAAAGGATTGAAAGAAAGGAGAGAGTCATTTGTTTAAAAAAAAGGGAGAGTTAACAATTGAAAGTTTTAATTCAAGGTCAATTTTCATGCAGGGTTTTTAGGAATATTTCGAGGCTTTCTGGGATAGCATGCAAAACTATAGAAAGAAACAGCATTATTGGCATATATTGCAATATCACTGTAGGCCATGCGAGCACCGGCATGCACACACACACACCACCATAACCCATGGATAAATAAAATTACAATAAATATCATTTTAATTACCCATATAATTAGATGGAAGACAAAAGTAAAACATCAATGTTGTATTGGGAATGTTTGTGCTAGAGATGCTACTCTTCCCTTTTCCTTTGCTGATCAGGACATGCTAAGCGAGAACAGAGTCTGTTTTAGTGTGCTTTTGTAAAGTAATTCTTCTCAGGGCAGGTAGCACAGGGGCTGTATCCAATCTGGAGCACCCACAACATAGACACAATGAAGGGTAAGATCTTGCATCTATCTGTCACTTAGCCTTCCTGCAGCAGTAATAAGACACACAAAAGCAAAGGCTCTGTTTAGAAACATCCTAACCTGAGCAATAGAAACTAGTTCCAACCCTCAAACTTACCGTGTACCAAACCTGCAGTATTCAGGAACAACAAATAATCAGCAGGCCATTCCTTACTAAGGGGAGCCCTGTCAACATTCTTTCTCAGTTCAGTGTATGTTCTCCACCTTCAAGTCATAGGAATGCAGGTGTACACTACCACTTTATGGGGTAGTGATAGAATCTGTTACTGCAGCAACATGCGGCAAAGTTCTGTAGAAAGCCCGGCACTTTTTTGTTCAATCAATCAACCAAATTTTCTTTATTCGATATGTAAAAACAATATCATAAAAAGTACAATAAAGATCATGATTAAAATATCATAAAAAATATCATAAAATTTTAAAAGAAAAGAATGCGGTAGGCGTAATCGCGATATTATAGCAGCCCTCATCAAATTCATTTAGGTAAAAGAAATACATGATATACATGAAAACTTTTTTGTTAAGTTATGCACTGTGTCCTTTTAACCTTCATCTCGAGATCACACATTTTGTATAGGCATCCTTCATTGAAAATACACTTGGCCCTGTGACTGTACTCATGCTTTATGCGCACAGCGACATGTAGCCTTGAAGATATAAGCCTTGGCTGCAACAGGGCGCCTTTAACTGAACCTTGAACAACCCCTTGTACTGTTCAGGGCTTATCGGCGCCCGACCTTGTTCAGTGGGCGGATAACATGATTTGCTCACAGTCACTGTTTTAGCAGAAGTAGTCACTAGCGGTCTTCTTTTCCATGTCCAAAAGAAAGCACTAAAGCCTGCAGACCACGAGGTCGACTGACATTCCAACAGCCTTTTATAATAAAGGTGCTAACAAGGGGTGCAGAACTTCACAAAATGTCTAAGATACCTCCAGATTGTGTTCAGTGCCACAGCTGATGTCCAATTTCAACCTGTAGGTAACATGTTAAAATCTGTGCTTTAGGAATAGCTCAGCTTTTCATTCTTACAATGCCTCTATAAAAAAAAGCATTCAATTACACATAATAATGTCCTACCACCAGACAATCATGTCTTGCAGTAAACTATTCACCATTATTACTGTTATCAATAAAGGATCAGTATGAAAACATTTTCCCATAGACACAGAATGGGTAAAACCCTTTGATACATCTGGCCCTAATTTTTTTGTTTCTATTCTTGTAGGAATGAGGTAAATGAGACTAGGAGAAATGTACTATTTTTCTCTGTTCATTTGCTGTTGAATGCTGCCCCAGTGCTTTGAAGATAGCATTGATCGTATTAACTTGGTGTGACTTGTGATTTCCACAGTCGCACACTTGTAATCTATATCATGTCCCCCTTGTAAAGTATGTGTAAATGTATATTATATTAAACACAATAATTGTTTTGTCAATGCTATGATGCAAGGCTGAATACTTTCTACCCTGTTTGAATTATGAGATATTGTAGGTTTTCTTTCAACCCTTTCCAGACCGTGGAATGAGAGTGTATGCAGAATCTGCCCAGAGCTTTCAACTCTTAATGCCGGGATATGCAATCAGCAGCTAACTTCTGTAGTCTCTCTAGCATGCTATCACATCTCATGTACACCAAATTTAGTAACCGTCCTAGAACCTATAAATAGGTAGCAGAATGTTTAGTATGTGGATAGTGCGGCCCATTTACATTCACACAGTAAAAGACACAGCCCTTTCTTTTTCTTCCAGAGGCCCTGGCTATATGTGGAGTTTGTTTTCTATTATTCTGCCTATGTCACTGACCTAACTTGTGTTCTTAAGCAGGCTCCTCCACTGCACTAGTCTGGCTCAACCAGTGCCCCTGATGTGCACTCTGCTCCTTGGCAGCCCACTCCTCGTCATTCACTGATGCAGCTTGTGTTCCTGGGCAGTCCTGTCCACTGGCCTGACTCATCCATTCTCACTGGCTGATGCACCTTGAGCCGAGTCCTGGGCAGCCACCGACCAGCCCGGCTCCCCCCCATCACTCACTGACACAGTTTATGTTTTGAACCACCCCCCTTACCCCCCCCCCCCCCCTACCCCCCTAGAGCTCTCTGACTGCTTCCTCCACCATTGCTTCTGAGACCATGATACCGTCTTTCCGGCTGCTGGCATCAGGTGGATTGGCTGGTTTTCTTTTTTAATCTTTGAATTTGGTATTTGCCATCTCCAGATTTCCATCTCCACCCGCGGGCAAAGTCATCTCCTGATAACTCGGGTTTGTGTAACATGGAGTAAGAACAGCAGGTGAGCCTGGATCACTACAACACCATCCTAACCATGATTGTACCTGACCTTTTAAAATTTCCAGCGTGCAAGGTGACCCTTCCTACCTGTAACTATTTATAAAATAGACTAGTGGGACAAGGGTGGATGGAGGAAGACACCGAAGAGATTTGAAGAGCAACGTGGAGAGGGAGAAGTGGGGGAAATGAAGGGGAAGGATGTAAAACAGCTGTTTGCTGAACGAAAGCAATGTCAGCACTGGAAGGCTACAAGCCAACCAATCTGATGACTGAACAGGTTAGTGAGACAGACAGCAAAGCCATCCAATCATGAACAAGTGATTGATCTAAAGCAGGCTGTATCCGTATTGGAAACAATAGGTCAGCTGACAGACAGTTAAATCTATCTGTAGTCAGGACCTGCAAAGGAGCTTACAGGTAGCACAATTGTAATCCATCTGTGATAGGAATTTCACGTTTTCTTGCCCCTGCTGCTGTTCACCTTTGTCATGAAAAGTGATAATGGTCTTATAAAGTTAGCAAATACATCAACTTTGAAGAACAGAGCACATTTCGCCTATTAGCGCAGGGCAGAAAAAACAAAAGTGCAAATGAAAACATGAACACAGTGCACAGGCTGAAGGCCAAATTTATTTGCTTGGTGACCTGCTTAGGTTAACTCAGAGAAACAATTTTATTAATGCACATTTCTCATTCTCAATACCATAACAATCCGTTACTAACCCAACAAGAAATCCTCTTTGAATTATGTGTCCAGTATACTTAGGAATTTTGCAGGCTGAAAACCCACATCACAGAGTTTGCAACAGCAAAATCCCTTTCTCTAATTTACAAACCCATTTTGCAATTCAGAAATGTTTTTAAGGATCACAAAATCAGGTTACCAAACAAGACCAAATTTAAATTAATAGATGCCTGTTCAGGGTGATCCTTCGAAATGCCAATTCTGTGACCGTTATTCCAGATGCAAACCATTGCTCTGTTACCAACTTCCAAGTTGGGAAGGTAACTGATTCACAAAGAGGAAGGGTTCTTCCTTAGACCCCTTCTCCTTTGAAAATCAGGGGGGTAGATTCAGGGGCAGTAGACAGCAGTGCAACAGACCTCTTCCTGGTCTCCATGTAGTTTTCCAAATTGGGATTCTTTTGTTTTTGGTAAAACTGCTATGGTTCCATTAAGGAGTAGGTAATAGATACAGTATTTAAGCGCTTTTAGTATTGTGGCAGTTTAGGTTCTGTAAATCCATTATTTGCTCAATATAAAAAATGTTTTAAGTGCACGAAGAAGCCATTTCCAACTGTCTTAGCACAATTTTTACACCGTCTGAGGAACACAAAGGAGCCCATGAACAACAAAAACAAATCTGAATCTAAAAATCAATGAATTACACCTGATCTAGCTGATCAGAGCAATTGGAAAATAGATATATACAGCAAATACAATCAGCCTGAACCTATTTGATCATTATAAAGAAAATATCGCAATCCTGATTATAGGCCAGGATTAAATGTCTATAACCTTTCAGAAAACCTGTGAGTCAGGGACCAAATCAATTGAGCTAAAGATGAAGATCTTCCAAGTACAGGAAGATATAATCCTTCGGCATGAAGACTGGCTTAAACAGAAAATGTATATTAAAGCAGTCCCCACATTTTGCAAAGTCGCCACTACATACAACTGAAGCAAACAGAAACTCAGAAGGTTCACAAATAAATAAATGATAGGGCAGGCACAATATGTAGTATGTAATAGATTGCAACATGACTTCCAACTCTATAGATCCTGTATCTAGAATTGGGGAATAACTCCTGCTTGACGATATTCAATATCTTAGTTCAGAGATTGTCTCATTAAGGGATTTTTGGAGGCTTATGATAGTCTACTCCTAAAATCTCAGATCTGCCATCTTGCAGGCAGGGCACTTGAATACTGATCTAGGGCCGTGGTTGGCAGAATTGGATACAATAAGTGGAATTGAGGTAAGCACAAGGCGAGTCAAAACCTCAGGTATGGTCAGAGGTCAAAAGATTGTTGTGGGAAAGCAGACTTTGAGTAAGACATGCATGCAGTGGCCAAAATCCAACGATGGGTTCCTTCGTTATTTATGATGGGGTTACCCTGTGTTCCTCAGAACCTGTGCTCTGAATATCGTATCACACATAAATGGTTCTGCTGGATCTTACTCAATACATATGAAAAGAAAAAAAATGTAAAACATTTTTAAAAAACACGGACATGAGTGAAACAACATAAAAGTCCATTTATGGAAACATTGAACTATTCAATTATACAATAGTTTCTGCTGAGGTGGTCGATGATAAGTGGAAAAAGTGCTTGTACAGTGCAAAAATAGGTGTATAAAATATATAATCAAGAAATAAATCCACTCCACAGCGCTAAAATGGATCGGCTCGTTTCTCAACAACCGAACACAAATGGTCCGACTAGGTCAGTTCCAATCCAAACCCAAGATCATTGGCTGTGGTGTTCCACAGGGAGCATCGCTAAGCCCCACTTTATTTAACACCTACGTTTCATCCCTGGCAGAAATGAGCAGAAAATGTGGTATTGGCATTTGCTCCTATGCAGACGACACACAGCTAATGGTGGCCCTCGAAGAAAGGCCTGAAGCAAGAAAGCAACATTCAGATTCTTTCAGTCTGAACGCCTGGTCAAAATCATCTTGTAAAATCTTTATAGTTGGGACATCACTGATAAGTTTCCAAGTACTGTATTGGCCGAACTTGACTCCTTTAAATATAGCCCAAGAGTATGGGCATGTCAAAGTTTCGACCAGCTGAAAAGCGTGCAAGTTCTCAACAACCGAACACAAATGGTCCGACTAGGTCAGTTCCAATCCAAACCCAAGATCATTGGCTGTGGTGTTCCACAGGGAGCATCAGTAAACCCCACTTTATTTAACACCTACGTTTCATCCCTGAGTTTCTGCTGAGGTGGTCGATGATAAGTGGAAAAAGTGCTTGTACAGTGCAAAAATAGGTGTCTAAAATATATAATCAAGAAATAAGTCCACTCCACAGCGCTAAAATGGATCGGCTCGTTTCTCAACAACCGAACACAAATGGTCCGACTAGGTCAGTTCCAATCCAAACCCAAGATCATTGGCTGTGGTGTTCCACAGGGAGCATCGCTAAGCCCCACTTCATTTAACACCTACGTTTCATCCCTGGCGGAAATGAGCAGAAAATGGGGTATTGGCATTTGCTCCTATGCAGACGACACACAGCTAATGGTGGCCCTCGAAAAAAGGCCTGAAGCAAGAAAGAAACATTCAGATTCTTTCAGTCTGAACGCCTGGTCAAAATCATCTTGTAAAGTCTTTATAGTTGGGACATCACTGATAAGTTTCCAAGTACTATATTGGCCGAACTTGACTCCTTTAAATATAGCCCAAGAGTATGGGCATGTCAAAGTTTCGACCAGCTGAAAAGCGTGCAAGTTGCTCATCAAAGGGGGGTTCTTCTTCAAGACAGTGAAAAAGGAACATCCTGTATATTAAATGAACATTCCCCAGCAATCTGAGAATAATGAAGACTCACCAAGTAGTCTGATATTATGGCTTAGTTAAGATTCAGGTCTTTGTAAGAGAGTGCTCTGGGAAAACCCAGTGCCAGCACATCCGCGCAATTCCTAAGGGTAAAAGACTTTCTTTAAAATCTAAGAAATATTTCAGCCAGAAAATGTAATTGGATTGATACTAAAAAAAAGCCTTGAATCTCAACTAAGCGATATTGTCAGACTGCTTGGTGAGTCTCCATTATTCTCCATTTACAGAAAAAAAAATCCTCACACACATGAGACTGATTACTGTTCGTTTAACATGCAGGGTGTTCCTTTTTTCACTATCAGACTACTTGGGTCAAAACACTGACGTGTCCATAATCTTGGTCTATATAAAAGGAACTCAAAATGTGAATATACAGTAAGTCGAAACTTATGAGTAATGTCCCAACTATGGATACTTTATATACAAGATGGTTTTGACCAGGCCCTCATACTGAATGTTCTATTGGGCAGTCAACTACATAGAAAACAGGGTCTTTTGAAATTGGGGGCCATGGACCACAATAGGTAAGAGGCACGGTAACAGCACTAGTAAAATAAATGAATCATTTGCAAATAACATTCAATAAATAAAAATCCCAGAAATTGTCAATGGAAGATACTTGTTCTTCCCTGGAGATAGGGGACAGTCATTTATTGACAGTAATTAATCTTACAGTGGGAACTAAAAACACTGATGTTAGACTTGGCTTTTTCAGCGGGTTTACCCCTAGACTTTTTGCATTTTGGCCTCCTGTTTTTAACCTCGTTTTTTATTGGTTTTAGGACTCTGGGCACTTTGCCACTGTTATTCAGTGCTAAAGTGTATGTTCTCCTGGTAAATTGCATTATGATTGGTTTTCCATGATTGGGATATTTGATTTATTAGTACGTCCCTAGTACAATTCACTGTGTGTGCCCAGGGCCTGTAGATCAAATGCTACTAGTGGGCTTGCAGCACTGTTTGTGCCACCCACACAAGTAATCTTTCAAAGTGTTCTCAGACCTTCCACTGCAGTGACCGCAGCAGTTTTGACTGCCATGTCGACCTGGCAAGTGCACCCTTTTGCCGGGCTCTACCTTCCCTTTCCTTAAATGTAAGACACCCCAAAGGTAGGCTCAAAATACCCCATATGGGCAGGGTGTAGTGTATGTGAAAGGTAGGACATGTGTTGGTCTGTATTACATAGCCTGATAGTGAAATACTGTGCATTTAGTATTTCACTATTGCAAGGCTATCTATCCCACAGGCTAACATGGGAGTTGCTTTGTAACATCTTACAAGCATAACTTTCCATTGGGACAAGATGGAGAAATGGAGTTTAGGCTTCCTGAACTCAAAATTTTAAAATACACATTTTAATGAAGATGATTTTTGTGTTGTGTATTTGAAATGCCACTTTTAGAAAGCAGATCTTTGTTTGCTTTACCATCCTGTGTGCCTCTGCCTTTTGTATATTCCCTGTCTGGATTTAGAGTGACAAGAGCAAGGGATGTACATTCACACTAGACAGACAAAAGGGGGGGGGGGTGAGGTGTGTCCTGCCTTTCCTGGGTGACTCATAGCCAGGCTGAATAGACCTGGCTGCAATTAGAGTAGTGGGAGGAGTTGTTGCTTGCACCTGAATGGACTGTGGCTGCCTCTCACAAAGCTGTCTCCATCTCCAGTGGTGTACCTGGCCTGAGCCAGGCTGAACTGGTTTATGTGTGCCAGAGGACTTTATTTGTACCGACTTCAAAGGGAAATGTTGTATAAATATTGGGGCCCTGACCACAGAACTTTAGATTACTACTGGACTAAAGAACCTGCCAGAAAGAAGAACTGGAAGAGCTGTCAGAAGGAGTACTGCCCCTTTGCTGTTGTTGCTTTGTTGAGTTGGCCTGTTGTTGCTGCTTCCGTCTAGGGCATGAAAAGTACTGGACTGTTCTTTCTGCATACTAAGTATATTCAAGGGATTGATGTAGAGCTTGCCTCCTGTTGGTAGTCTCAGGGAAATCAAAAACCTCAACATCTTCTGGGTACCGGCTTCTGGAACTTGATGTTTCAGCTGCCACAGAGAAGAAAGGTAACCTGAAGCTCCCAACGATGCCGCTGCTGGGCCTATGACCTGAAGGCACTGAAGAGGGGACCGCTGCACTTCACACCGCAACCCTGGTCTCACCAACAACACCGTCCGACGCTGCCACTGAGCTGCTGCTTGTACAGTGACCTGTGGGCACCAATCTCTGCACTTCACACTGCAGCCCTGGTATCCCCAAGGACCATGTGATGCTATCACCGATGCTGCTGCTTGCACCGTGACCTGTGGACAGTGCTTGTGGAGAACACAGAGCACTGTCTGCTTCAAACCGAAGCCCTTGTCTCACCGACAACAACGTGCCAAGCTGACATTGAAGCCGCTGCTTGCACTGTAGTTTGGGGGCACCACTCATAAGTTTCATGACGTACTGCCCCATCCCACACCCCAGCTTTTGTCAACTGACACCAGTATTATTGACTCCAGTTCATCAGCCGACACCGCTACCTGCACCGTGACCTGTGAGCCCCACACCCCGCATTGCCCCTTCTTGCACTGCAGCCTTGAGTCTACAGATGACAGCGCTTCAGCAATGACACTGCTGCTTGCACCGTGACCTGTCAGCACGGCAATGAGCATCACCACACTTTGCACCACAGGACTGGTGTCACTGACAGGGCTAGACAACCATCACTGAGCCGCTGCCTGCACCACGACCTCAGGGCACCGCACGTAGCACAGCTCAGCTGCACATCACAGATCCGATGCCTGCCAACGCTGGTGCTCCTTACTTCAAACTCATGGAGTTCATCCTTCAATGCCTGTGACTTTAATGGCCCGACGACTCTTGCACCGAAATACGGAACCAACACTGCTCTTCTGGAGCTCACTGCAAGCTCCGACGCACTCCATCTCCAAAGGTACTGTATTACGGGTCTCCCCGACACCGTAGCTGGCCCGCAACGCTGTGACTCGCTGGAACATTGGATTTGTTTGTTCATGACACTGTGATAGACCAGGGTGGAGCTATCAACTTTAAGGAACTGTATATAAAGCCAATGTTTCGGTTATCCGTATTTTGAAATCTGTATGTTGGATTTTAATCATTTTGGTCTTGTGTTACACAAATAAATATTGGATATTTTTCTAAAACTGGTGGGGTGACCTTTTTTAGTGTTTTCACTGTATTATTGTTAGTTAGGTGCCAATCTTTTACACATTGCTTCTGAGATAAGCCTAACTGCTCATGCCAAGCTACAATGGGGGTGAGCAGGGGTTATTTTAGACGTGTAATTCCCTTATCCTGACTAGAGTGGTGGATTCTGCCTGACTTAGGTGCATACCCTAGCCAACCAGAAAACCCATTTCTAACCACTGATAAATCATCCATCATCATTATCAAATGATTTTGAAATAAACCAATAACAAGAGCCATATATACATAGTGCAAAGGCTCCAGGCCCAAGTCTTTTACTGAAAGATTTCCATAAGCAATTGAATTATTGGTAATGCCAATTGTGCAAAAATTCACGCAAATATCACCCTGAACAAACTTCAGGAATGGCTGGAAGATTAATAAATGATGACATCATTCCAAGGAGGATTCTGCTAGATCTCTCAACCGTTGACCAACCCCAACACACTGGACAATCTTTTAGCAAAATACACAGAACAAAGGACGAGTTTTCACCTCATGTTTTAATTACACATCAGTGTACAACCTACCTAATAGACACAATCTATTGGACCACACTCAATGTCACATTAATTAACTGTCTTATTCGGTCCAGCAGTTGTATGCTGCTGCAACATAGCAGGTATAATGTTGTCTCCAATAACAAATATTTTCAAACATGTATGTCAGTTGCCACCTTGCTGCTCAGCATTTACCTCTACAAATTTCCTGGCATACTAAACTGAGGGACCTATCCACAGAGGTCAACCTTTTTGTGAGTAAATCTATAAGCGTAAATGTATTCATACCTTTTGTAGTAAATTTACGACTTTTGCCTATTCACTATTTACAAGTGTAAAATAACTTCAAAATGTAGATGTACATGTTCCCACTCCCTGAACTGGGGTGCAGCATAATTTACAATAGTAAAAGTACTATTAGTAACTTTTCACACATAGGCAGAGATCTCCGTCACTGTGGTGTTAAGTAGTAATTTAAATTAATTTACATATTTGTTTTAAATGCACAAAATATAGTTTCACAGCACTATTAACTAAATTTTGAAACAAACGTCCAATTAATTTAAATGCATTAGATTAAATTGAAAGTAAATTCGGCACCAAAGCTAAAATGTTAAATTGTTTTGTTATATGTTAACAAATAAGAATTATTTTAAATTGTTGTAATTATATTTTTAAATAATAAGTTTCATTTAATTCTAAGGGGTTGATTACAATGTCGTTCGGAAAGGCTCTGAATAGCATTTGATTAGTCCGAATCTGATTCGGAACCCGCCTTTCCGACCGACTCGGACTCTTTTCCCAACGACTGATTATGATGGCTGGAAAGCGTTCGAACTGTCCGACTCGGTTCTGAAAAGCATTGGGAGTAACCGAGTCAATTGGAGCCAAATCGTAGTGGCCTATTGACCGCATTTCCAGGCGAGCGATTAGGATGTCAGATTCAGACAGCCTTTCCGAATCGGTCTGTCCGACACAGATCGGCTGTCGGAATCTGACGTTGGGGGCCCATAGCAGCCCTCCCTTCACATGGACCCTCCGGTTGGGGCCAGTGGGGGTACCCAAGGAACCCCCCTTTCCAACCATGCACAGTGTGGCAGGCACCATGGGGTGACCGCCACAGGGTGCAAGGTTTTTCGCAACCACCCCTTTCTTCAATGAGAGCTTGTGTAGTCGGTCAAAATACAGGCTCTCCTTGAAGTCAATGGGAGTCTGACCGAACAGTGTTCGGAAACATCGTAATCATCGGTCAGACTCCCCGAACCCGAGTCGATCTGTAACCATTCAGAAGCCGAATCGGTCAGAATCCTTTCGACTGACAATGTATTTGGCCCTGAGTCTTGCAGCCAAAAATATGTCAGGACAGAAGGGAGCTTTAACAGTGCAGACAAATAAGACTAAAATCCTCCACATTGTTGTTTAGCATGTTTATGATGTAAGAAGGCAAGAGAACACACTAGGGAAATTGGTCATGACCTTTTACGGATGACCAGGGTGACAAGCTGCCTACTTGGGGACCAATCTATTTTATTTGCAGTTTTATATAGCATGAACCCAAGCGCCGGGCAGTGTTGCCACCTTTCTCAGAGATACAACAAACAAATGATGGACGGAATGCTGACAATGCAGACTTTCTCCCCCAGTCAAGAGATCTGGGTTAAATCCATCGTTCTTTTGCCCACTACACCACCCCAGTTTAGACATGGCCATATGCAAATCAGTCTTGACCCTGTGCCTCATGGGAACAGTCCAGCCCGAACTGCCAAGCCATGTCTTCTCTGGACCGGAATCAAGCATCCTAGGACCGGTTTCTGAGTATCAGCCGTCATCAGCCAGGATAGCTTGACTCCAGTGGCGTAGTGAGCACGGGTCCCACGTCTGGGAATACCCATCCCACTTAGGGTGAAAAGCGTTACAACAAACAAATGATGGACGGAATGCTGACAATGCAGACATTCTCCCCCAGTCAAGAGATCTGGGTTAAATCCATCGTTCTTTTGCCCACTACACCACCCCAGTTTAGACATGGCCATATGCAAATCAGTCTTGACCCTGTGCCTCATGGGAACAGTCCAGCCCGAACTGCCAAGCCATGTCTTCCCTGGACCGGAATCAAGCATCCTAGGACCGGTTTCTGGCTATCAGCCGTCATCAGCCAGGATAGCTTGACTCCAGTGGCGTAGTGAGCACGGGTCCCACGTCTGGGTATACCCATCCCACTTAGGGCGAAAAGCGTTACAACAAACAAATGATGGACGGAATGCTGACAATGCAGACATTCTCCCCCAGTCAAGAGATCTGGGTTAAATCCATCGTTCTTTTGCCCACTACACCACCCCAGTTTAGACATGGCCATATGCAAATCAGTCTTGACCCTGTGCCTCATGGGAACAGTCCAGCCCGAACTGCCAAGCCATGTCTTCCCTGGACCGGAATCAAGCATCCTAGGACCGGTTTCTGGCTATCAGCCGTCATCAGCCAGGATAGCTTGACTCCAGTGGCGTAGTGAGTACGGGTCCCACGTCTGGGAATACCCATCCCACTTAGGGCGAAAAGCGTTACAACAAACAAATGATAGACGGAATGCTGACAATGCAGACATTCTCCCCCAGTCAAGAGATCTGGGTTAAATCCATCGTTCTTTTGCCCACTACACCACCCCAGTTTAGACATGGCCATATGCAAATCAGTCTTGACCCTGTGCCTCATGGGAACAGTCCAGCCCGAACTGCCAAGCCATGTCTTCCCTGGACCGGAATCAAGCATCCTAGGACCGGTTTCTGGCTATCAGCCGTCATCAGCCAGGATAGCTTGACTCTAGTGGCGTAGTGAGCACGGGTCCCACGTCTGGGAATACCCATCCCACTTAGGGCGAAAAGCGTTACAACAAACAAATGATGGACGGAATGCTGACAATGCAGACACTCTCCCCTAGTCAAGAGATCTGGGTTAAATCCATCGTTCTTTTGCCCACTACACCACCCCAGTTTAGACATGGCCATATGCAAATCAGTCTTGACCCTGTGCCTCATGGGAACAGTCCAGCCCGAACTGCCAAGCCATGTCTTCCCTGGACCGGAATCAAGCATCCTAGGACCGGTTTCTGGCTATCAGCCGTCATCAGCCAGGATAGCCTGACTCCAGTGGCGTAGTGAGCACGGGTCCCACGTCTGGGAATACCCATCCCACTTAGGGCGAAAAGCGTTACAACAAACAAATGATGGACGGAATGCTGACAATGCAGACATTCTCCCCCAGTCAAGAGATCTGGGTTAAATCCATCGTTCTTTTGCCCACTACACCACCCCAGTTTAGACATGGCCATATGCAAATCAGTCTTGACCCTGTGCCTCATGGGAACAGTCCAGCCCGAACTGCCAAGCCATGTCTTCCCTGGACCGGAATCAAGCACCCTAGGACCGGTTTCTGGCTATCAGCCGTCATCAGCCAGGATAGCTTGACTCCAGTGGCGTAGTGAGCACGGGTCCCACGTCTGGGAATACCCATCCCACTTAGGGCGAAAAGCGTTACAACAAACAAATGATGGACGGAATGCTGACAATGCAGACATTCTCCCCCAGTCAAGAGATCTGGGTTAAATCCATCGTTCTTTTGCCCAATACACCACCCCAGTTTAGACATGGCCATATGCAAATCAGTCTTGACCCTGTGCCTCATGGGAACAGTCCAGCCCGAACTGCCAAGCCATGTCTTCCCTGGACCGGAATCAAGCATCCTAGGACCGGTTTCTGGCTATCAGCCATCATCAGCCAGGATAGCTTGACTCCAGTGGCGTAGTGAGCACGGGTCCCACGTCTGGGAATACCCATCCCACTTAGGGCGAAAACCGTTACAACAAACAAATGATGGACGGAATGCTGACAATGCAGACATTCTCCCCCAGGCAAGAGATCTGGGTTAAATCCATCGTTCTTTTTCCCACTACACCACCCCAGTTTAGACATGGCCATATGCAAATCAGTCTTGACCCTGTGCCTCATGGGAACAGTCCAGCCCGAACTGCCAGGCCATGTCTTCCCTGGACCGGAATCAAGCATCCTAGGACCGGTTTCTGGCTATCAGCCGTCATCAGCCAGGATAGCTTGACTCCAGTGGCGTAGTGAGCACGGGTCCCACGTCTGGGAATACCCAACCCACTTAGGGCGAAAAGCGTTACAACAAACAATTGATGGACGGAATGCTGACAATGCAGACATTCTCCCCCAGTTAAGAGATCTGGGTTAAATCCATCGTTCTTTTGCCCACTACACCACCCCAGTTTAGACATGGCCATATGCAAATCAGTCTTGACCCTGTGCCTCATGGGAACAGTCCAGCCCGAACTGCCAAGCCATGTCTTCCCTGGACCGGAATCAAGCATCCTAGGACCGGTTTCTGGCTATCAGCCGTCATCAGCCAGGATAGCTTGACTCCAGTGGCGTAGTGAGCACGGGTCCCACGTCTGGGAATACCCATCCCACTTAGGGCGAAAAGCGTTACAACAAACAAATGATGGACGGAATGCTGACAATGCAGACATTCTCCCCCAGTCAAGAGATCTAGGTTAAATCCATCGTTCTTTTGCCCACTACACCACCCCAGTTTAGACATGGCCATATGCAAATCAGTCTTGACCCTGTGCCTCATGGGAACAGTCCAGCCCGAACTGCCAAGCCATGTCTTCCCTGGACCGGAATCAAGAATCCTAGGACCGGTCTCTGGCTCTCAGCCGTCATCAGCCAGGATAGCTTGACTCCAGTGGCGTAGTGAGCACGGGTCCCACGTCTGGGAATACCCATCCCACTTAGGGCGAAAAGCGTTACAACAAACAAATGATGGACGGAATGCTGACAATGCAGACATTCTCCCCCAGTCAAGAGATCTGGGTTAAATCCATCGTTCTTTTGCCCACTACACCACCCCAGTTTAGACATATCCATATGCAAATCAGTCTTGACCCTGTGCCTCATGGGAACAGTCCAGCCCGAACTGCCAAGCCTGTCCATGTCTTCCCTGGACCGGAATCAAGCATCCTAGGACCGGTTTCTGGCTATCGGCAGTTCGGGCTGGACTGTTCCCATGAGGCACAGGTTTAAGACTGATTTGCATATGGCCATGTCTGAACTGGGGTGGCGTAGTCGGCAAAAGAACGATGGATTTAACTCAGATCTCTTGACTGGGGGAGAATGTCTGCATTGTCAGCATTCCATCCATCATTTGTTTGTTGTAATGCTTTTCGCCCTAAGTGGGATGGGTATTTCCAGACGTGGGACCTGTGCTCACTACGCCACTGGAGTCAAGCTATCCTGGCTGATGACGGCTGATAGCCAGAAACCGGTCCTAGGATGCTTGATTCCGGTCCAGGGAAGACATGGCTTGGCAGTTCGGGCTGGACTGTTCCCATGAGGCACAGGGTTAAGACTGATTTGCATATGGCCATGTCTGAACTGGGGTGGCATAGTCGGCAAAAGAACGATGGATTTAACCCAGATCTCTTGACTGGGGGAGAATGTCTGCATTGTCAGCATTCCGTCCATCATTTGTTTGTTGTAACGCTTTTCGCCCTAAGTGGGATGGGTATTCCCAGACGTGGGACCTGTGCTCACTACGCCACTGGAGTCAAGCTATCCTGGCTGATGACGGCTGATAGCCAGAAACCGGTCCTAGGATGCTTGATTCCGGTCCAGGGAAGACATGGCTTGGCAGTTCGGGCTGGACTGTTCCCATGAGGCACAGGGTTAAGACTGATTTGCATATGGCCATGTCTGAACTGGGGTGGCGTAGTCGGCAAAAGAACGATGGATTTAACCCAGATCTCTTGACTGGGGGAGAATGTCTGCATTGTCAGCATTCCGTCCATCATTTGTTTGTTGTAACGCTTTTCGCCCTAAGTGGGATGGGTATTCCCAGACGTGGGACCTGTGCTCACTACGCCACTGGAGTCAAGCTATCCTGGCTGATGACGGCTGATAGCCAGAAACCGGTCCTAGGATGCTTGATTCCGGTCCAGGGAAGACATGGCTTGGCAGTTCGGGCTGGACTGTTCCCATGAGGCACAGGGTTAAGACTGATTTGCATATGGCCATGTCTGAACTGGGGTGGCGTAGTCGGCAAAAGAACGATGGATTTAACCCAGATCTCTTGACTGGGGGAGAATGTCTGCATTGTCAGCATTCCGTCCATCATTTGTTTGTTGTAACGCTTTTCGCCCTAAGTGGGATGGGTATTCCCAGACGTGGGACCTGTGCTCACTACGCCACTGGAGTCAAGCTATCCTTGCTGATGACGGCTGATAGCCAGAAACCATTCCTAGGATGCTTGATTCCGGTCCAGGGAAGATATGGCTTGGCAGTTCGGGCTGGACTGTTCCCATGAGGAACAGGGTTAAGACTGATTTGCATATGGCCGTGTCTGAACTGGGGTGACGTAGTCGGAAAAAGAACGATGGATTTAACCCAGATCTCTTGACTGGGGGAGAATGTCTGCATTGTCAGCATTCCGTCCATCATTTGTTTGTTGTAACGCTTTTCGCCCTAAGTGGGATGGTTGTTCCCAGACGTGGGACCTGTGCTCACTACGCCACTGGAGTCAAGCTATCCTGGCTGATGATGGCTGATAGCCAGAAACCGGTCCTAGGATGCTTGATTCCGGTCCAGGGAAGACATGGCTTGGCAGTTCGGGCTGGACTGTTCCCATGAGGCACAGGGTTAAGACTGATTTGCATATGGCCATGTCTGAACTGGGGTGGCGTAGTCGGCAAAAGAACGATGGATTTAACCCAGATCTCTTGACTGGGGGAGAATGTCTGCATTGTCAGCATTCCGTCCATCATTTGTTTGTTGTAACGCTTTTCGCCCTAAGTGGGATGGGTATTCCCAGACGTGGGACCTGTGCTCACTACGCCACTGGAGTCAAGCTATCCTGGCTGATGACGGCTGATAGCCAGAAACCGGTCCTAGGATGCTTGATTCCGGTCCAGGGAAGACATGGCTTGGCAGTTCGGGCTGGACTGTTCTCATGAGGCACAGGGTTAAGTCTGATTTGCATATGGCCATGTCTGAACTGGGGTGGCGTAGTCGGCAAAAGAACGATGGATTTAACCCAGATCTCTTGACTGGGGGAGAATGTCTGCATTGTCAGCATTCCGTCCATCATTTGTTTGTTGTAACGCTTTTCGCCCTAAGTGGGATGGGTATTCCCAGACGTGGGACCTGTGCTCACTACGCCACTGGAGTCAAGCTATCCTGGCTGATGACGGCTGATAGCCAGAAACCGGTCCTAGGATGCTTGATTCCGGTCCAGGGAAGACATGGCTTGGCAGTTCGGGCTGGACTGTTCCCATGAGGCACAGGGTTAAGACTGATTTGCATATGGCCATGTCTGAACTGGGGTGGCGTAGTCGGCAAAAGAACGATGGATTTAACCCAGATCTCTTGACTGGGGGAGAATGTCTGCATTGTCAGCATTCCGTCCATCATTTGTTTGTTGTAACGCTTTTCGCCCTAAGTGGGATGGGTATTCCCAGACGTGGGACCTGTGCTCACTACGCCACTGGAGTCAAGCTATCCTGGCTGATGACGGCTGATAGCCAGAAACCGGTCCTAGGATGCTTGATTTTGGTCCAGGGAAGACATGGCTTGGCAGTTCGGGCTGGACTGTTCCCATGAGGCACAGGGTTAAGACTGATTTGCATATGGCCATGTCTGAACTGGGGTGGCGTAGTCGGCAAAAGAACGATGGATTTAACCCAGATCTCTTGACTGGGGGAGAATGTCTGCATTGTCAGCATTCCGTCCATCATTTGTTTGTTGTAACGCTTTTCGCCCTAAGTGGGATGGGTATTCCCAGACGTGGGACCTGTGCTCACTACGCCACTGGAGTCAAGCTATCCTTGCTGATGACGGCTGATAGCCAGAAACCATTCCTAGGATGCTTGATTCCGGTCCAGGGAAGATATGGCTTGGCAGTTCGGGCTGGACTGTTCCCATGAGGAACAGGGTTAAGACTGATTTGCATATGGCCGTGTCTGAACTGGGGTGACGTAGTCGGAAAAAGAACGATGGATTTAACCCAGATCTCTTGACTGGGGGAGAATGTCTGCATTGTCAGCATTCCGTCCATCATTTGTTTGTTGTAACGCTTTTCGCCCTAAGTGGGATGGTTGTTCCCAGACGTGGGACCTGTGCTCACTACGCCACTGGAGTCAAGCTATCCTGGCTGATGATGGCTGATAGCCAGAAACCGGTCCTAGGATGCTTGATTCCGGTCCAGGGAAGACATGGCTTGGCAGTTCGGGCTGGACTGATCCCATGAGGCACAGGGTTAAGACTGATTTGCATATGGCCATGTCTGAACTGGGGTGGCGTAGTCGGCAAAAGAACGATGGATTTAACCCAGATCTCTTGACTGGGGGAGAATGTCTGCATTGTCAGCATTCCGTCCATCATTTGTTTGTTGTAACGCTTTTCGCCCTAAGTGGGATGGGTATTCCCAGACGTGGGACCTGTGCTCACTACGCCACTGGAGTCAAGCTATCCTGGCTGATGACGGCTGATAGCCAGAAACCGGTCCTAGGATGCTTGATTCCGGTCCAGGGAAGACATGGCTTGGCAGTTCGGGCTGGACTGTTCTCATGAGGCACAGGGTTAAGTCTGATTTGCATATGGCCATGTCTGAACTGGGGTGGCGTAGTCGGCAAAAGAACGATGGATTTAACCCAGATCTCTTGACTGGGGGAGAATGTCTGCATTGTCAGCATTCCGTCCATCATTTGTTTGTTGTAACGCTTTTCGCCCTAAGTGGGATGGGTATTCCCAGACGTGGGACCTGTGCTCACTACGCCACTGGAGTCAAGCTATCTTGGCTGATGACGGCTGATAGCCAGAAACCGGTCCCAGGATGCTTGATTCCAGTCCAGGGAAGACATGGCTTGGTAGTTCGGGCTGGACTGTTCCCATGAGGCACAGGGTTAAGACTGATTTGCATATGGCCATGTCTGAACTGGGGTGGCGTAGTCGGCAAAAGAACGATGGATTTAACCCAGATCTCTTGACTGGGGGAGAATGTCTGCATTGTCAGCATTCCGTCCATCATTTGTTTGTTGTAACGCTTTTCGCCCTAAGTGGGATGGGTATTCCCAGACGTGGGACCTGTGCTCACTACGCCACTGGAGTCAAGCTATCCTGGCTGATGACGGCTGATAGCCAGAAACCGGTCCTAGGATGCTTGATTCCGGTCCAGGGAAGACATGGCTTGGCAGTTCGGGCTGGACTGTTCCCATGAGGCATAGGGTTAAGACTGATTTGCATATGGCCATGTCTGAACTGGGGTGGCGTAGTCGGCAAAAGAACGATGGATTTAACCCAGATCTCTTGACTGGGGGAGAATGTCTGCATTGTCAGCATTCCGTCCATCATTTGTTTGTTGTAACGCTTTTCGCCCTAAGTGGGATGGGTATTCCCAGACGTGGGACCTGTGCTCACTACGCCACTGGAGTCAAGCTATCCTGGCTGATGACGGCTGATAGCCAGAAACCGGTCCTAGGAAGCTTGATTCCGGTCCAGGGAAGACATGGCTTGGCAGTTCGGGCTGGACTGTTCCCATGAGGCACAGGGTTAAGACTGATTTGCATATGGCCATGTCTGAACTGGGGTGGCGTAGTCGGCAAAAGAACGATGGATTTAACCCAGATCTCTTGACTGGGGGATAATGTCTGCATTGTCAGCATTCCGTCCATCATTTGTTTGTCGTAACGCTTTTCGCCCTAACTGGGATGGGTATTCCCAGAAGTGGGATCTGTGCTCACTACGCCACTGGAGTCAAGCTATCCTGGCTGATGACGGCTGATAGCCAGAAACCGGTCCTAAGATGCTTGATTCCGGTCCAGGGAAGACATGGCTTGGCAGTTCGGGCTGGACTGTTCCCATGAGGCACAGGGTTAAGACTGATTTGCATATGGCATGTCTGAACTGGGGTGGCGTAGTCGGCAAAAGAACGATGGATTTAACCCAGATCTCTTGACTGGGGGAGAATGTCTGCATTGTCAGCATTCCGTCCATCATTTGTTTGTTGTAACGCTTTTCGCCCTAAGTGGGATGGGTATTCCCAGACGTGGGACCTGTGCTCACTACGCCACTGGAGTCAAGCTATCCTGGCTGATGACGGCTGATAGCCAGAAACCGGTCCTAGGATGCTTGATTCCGGTCCAGGGAAGACATGGCTTGGCAGTTCGGGCTGGACTGTTCCCATGAGGAACAGGGTTAAGACTGATTTGCATATGGCCGTGTCTGAACTGGGGTGACGTAGTCGGAAAAAGAACGATGGATTTAACCCAGATCTCTTGACTGGGGGAGAATGTCTGCATTGTCAGCATTCCGTCCATCATTTGTTTGTTGTAACGCTTTTCGCCCTAAGTGGGATGGTTGTTCCCAGACGTGGGACCTGTGCTCACTACGCCACTGGAGTCAAGCTATCCTGGCTGATGATGGCTGATAGCCAGAAACCGGTCCTAGGATGCTTGATTCCGGTCCAGGGAAGACATGGCTTGGCAGTTCGGGCTGGACTGTTCCCATGAGGCACAGGGTTAAGACTGATTTGCATATGGCCATGTCTGAACTGGGGTGGCGTAGTCGGCAAAAGAACGATGGATTTAACCCAGATCTCTTGACTGGGGGAGAATGTCTGCATTGTCAGCATTCCGTCCATCATTTGTTTGTTGTAACGCTTTTCGCCCTAAGTGGGATGGGTATTCCCAGACGTGGGACCTGTGCTCACTACGCCACTGGAGTCAAGCTATCCTGGCTGATGACGGCTGATAGCCAGAAACCGGTCCTAGGATGCTTGATTCCGGTCCAGGGAAGACATGGCTTGGCAGTTCGGGCTGGACTGTTCTCATGAGGCACAGGGTTAAGTCTGATTTGCATATGGCCATGTCTGAACTGGGGTGGCGTAGTCGGCAAAAGAACGATGGATTTAACCCAGATCTCTTGACTGGGGGAGAATGTCTGCATTGTCAGCATTCCGTCCATCATTTGTTTGTTGTAACGCTTTTCGCCCTAAGTGGGATGGGTATTCCCAGACGTGGGACCTGTGCTCACTACGCCACTGGAGTCAAGCTATCCTGGCTGATGACGGCTGATAGCCAGAAACCGGTCCTAGGATGCTTGATTCCGGTCCAGGGAAGACATGGCTTGGCAGTTCGGGCTGGACTGTTCCCATGAGGCACAGGGTTAAGACTGATTTGCATATGGCCATGTCTGAACTGGGGTGGCGTAGTCGGCAAAAGAACGATGGATTTAACCCAGATCTCTTGACTGGGGGAGAATGTCTGCATTGTCAGCATTCCGTCCATCATTTGTTTGTTGTAACGCTTTTCGCCCTAAGTGGGATGGGTATTCCCAGACGTGGGACCTGTGCTCACTACGCCACTGGAGTCAAGCTATCCTGGCTGATGACGGCTGATAGCCAGAAACCGGTCCTAGGATGCTTGATTCCGGTCCAGGGAAGACATGGCTTGGCAGTTCGGGCTGGACTGTTCCCATGAGGCACAGGGTTAAGACTGATTTGCATATGGCCATGTCTGAACTGGGGTGGCGTAGTCGGCAAAAGAACGATGGATTTAACCCAGATCTCTTGACTGGGGGAGAATGTCTGCATTGTCAGCATTCCGTCCATCATTTGTTTGTTGTAACGCTTTTCGCCCTAAGTGGGATGGGTATTCCCAGACGTGGGACCTGTGCTCACTACGCCACTGGAGTCAAGCTATCCTTGCTGATGACGGCTGATAGCCAGAAACCATTCCTAGGATGCTTGATTCCGGTCCAGGGAAGATATGGCTTGGCAGTTCGGGCTGGACTGTTCCCATGAGGAACAGGGTTAAGACTGATTTGCATATGGCCGTGTCTGAACTGGGGTGACGTAGTCGGAAAAAGAACGATGGATTTAACCCAGATCTCTTGACTGGGGGAGAATGTCCGCATTGTCAGCATTCCGTCCATCATTTGTTTGTTGTAACGCTTTTCGCCCTAAGTGGGATGGTTGTTCCCAGACGTGGGACCTGTGCTCACTACGCCACTGGAGTCAAGCTATCCTGGCTGATGATGGCTGATAGCCAGAAACCGGTCCTAGGATGCTTGATTCCGGTCCAGGGAAGACATGGCTTGGCAGTTCGGGCTGGACTGTTCCCATGAGGCACAGGGTTAAGACTGATTTGCATATGGCCATGTCTGAACTGGGGTGGCGTAGTCGGCAAAAGAACGATGGATTTAACCCAGATCTCTTGACTGGGGGAGAATGTCTGCATTGTCAGCATTCCGTCCATCATTTGTTTGTTGTAACGCTTTTCGCCCTAAGTGGGATGGGTATTCCCAGACGTGGGACCTGTGCTCACTACGCCACTGGAGTCAAGCTATCCTGGCTGATGACGGCTGATAGCCAGAAACCGGTCCTAGGATGCTTGATTCCGGTCCAGGGAAGACATGGCTTGGCAGTTCGGGCTGGACTGTTCTCATGAGGCACAGGGTTAAGTCTGATTTGCATATGGCCATGTCTGAACTGGGGTGGCGTAGTCGGCAAAAGAACGATGGATTTAACCCAGATCTCTTGACTGGGGGAGAATGTCTGCATTGTCAGCATTCCGTCCATCATTTGTTTGTTGTAACGCTTTTCGCCCTAAGTGGGATGGGTATTCCCAGACGTGGGACCTGTGCTCACTACGCCACTGGAGTCAAGCTATCTTGGCTGATGACGGCTGATAGCCAGAAACCGGTCCTAGGATGCTTGATTCCAGTCCAGGGAAGACATGGCTTGGTAGTTCGGGCTGGACTGTTCCCATGAGGCACAGGGTTAAGACTGATTTGCATATGGCCATGTCTGAACTGGGGTGGCGTAGTCGGCAAAAGAACGATGGATTTAACCCAGATCTCTTGACTGGGGGAGAATGTCTGCATTGTCAGCATTCCGTCCATCATTTGTTTGTTGTAACGCTTTTCGCCCTAAGTGGGATGGGTATTCCCAGACGTGGGACCTGTGCTCACTACGCCACTGGAGTCAAGCTATCCTGGCTGATGACGGCTGATAGCCAGAAACCGGTCCTAGGATGCTTGATTCCGGTCCAGGGAAGACATGGCTTGGCAGTTCGGGCTGGACTGTTCCCATGAGGCATAGGGTTAAGACTGATTTGCATATGGCCATGTCTGAACTGGGGTGGCGTAGTCGGCAAAAGAACGATGGATTTAACCCAGATCTCTTGACTGGGGGAGAATGTCTGCATTGTCAGCATTCCGTCCATCATTTGTTTGTTGTAACGCTTTTCGCCCTAAGTGGGATGGGTATTCCCAGACGTGGGACCTGTGCTCACTACGCCACTGGAGTCAAGCTATCCTGGCTGATGACGGCTGATAGCCAGAAACCGGTCCTAGGAAGCTTGATTCCGGTCCAGGGAAGACATGGCTTGGCAGTTCGGGCTGGACTGTTCCCATGAGGCACAGGGTTAAGACTGATTTGCATATGGCCATGTCTGAACTGGGGTGGCGTAGTCGGCAAAAGAACGATGGATTTAACCCAGATCTCTTGACTGGGGGATAATGTCTGCATTGTCAGCATTCCGTCCATCATTTGTTTGTCGTAACGCTTTTCGCCCTAACTGGGATGGGTATTCCCAGAAGTGGGATCTGTGCTCACTACGCCACTGGAGTCAAGCTATCCTGGCTGATGACGGCTGATAGCCAGAAACCGGTCCTAAGATGCTTGATTCCGGTCCAGGGAAGACATGGCTTGGCAGTTCGGGCTGGACTGTTCCCATGAGGCACAGGGTTAAGACTGATTTGCATATGGCATGTCTGAACTGGGGTGGCGTAGTCGGCAAAAGAACGATGGATTTAACCCAGATCTCTTGACTGGGGGAGAATGTCTGCATTGTCAGCATTCCGTCCATCATTTGTTTGTTGTAACGCTTTTCGCCCTAAGTGGGATGGGTATTCCCAGACGTGGGACCTGTGCTCACTACGCCACTGGAGTCAAGCTATCCTGGCTGATGACGGCTGATAGCCAGAAACCGGTCCTAGGATGCTTGATTCCGGTCCAGGGAAGACATGGCTTGGCAGTTCGGGCTGGACTGTTCCCATGAGGCACAGGGTTAAGACTGCTTTGCATATGGCCATGTCTGAACTGGGGTGGCGTAGTCGGCAAAAGAACGATGGATTTAACCCAGATCTCTTGACTGGGGGAGAATGTCTGCATTGTCAGCATTCTGTCCATCATTTGTTTGTTGTAACGCTTTTCGCCCTAAGTGGGATGGGTATTCCCAGACGTGGGACCTGTGCTCACTACGCCACTGGAGTCAAGCTATCCTGGCTGATGACGGCTGATAGCCAGAAACCGGTCCTAGGATGCTTGATTCCGGTCCAGGGAAGACATGGCTTGTCAGTTCGGGCTGGACTGTTCCCATGAGGCACAGGGTTAAGACTGATTTGCATATGGCCATGTCTGAACTGGGGTGGCGTAGTCGGCAAAAGAACGATGGATTTAACCCAGATCTCTTGACTGGGGGAGAATGTCTGCATTGTCAGCATTCCGTCCATCATTTGTTTGTTGTAACACCTTTCTCAGAGAAGCATACCAGCCATCTGTTCACATTTTATCATTCTGCAAAGGTCTGGACATGATCCTTAAGTATAACTTTATGTGAAACCATTTGTATTCTTTTTAAACATGGCCTGTCTTTCTTTGTTACTTCAGTTATCAGCCAGGGGTCTTTAAGACTGCTGTAGAATACATTTTAAAGTGTTTTCTTAACATTTCTGTTTAAAGTATGTACTAAGCTTTAGGTTTTTACCTAATTTTTTACTGGCAGAGACATTCAGCTACGGTCATGCCAGTAAAATAACAGCCAGGTGGCTTCATTTGCCCTAGGAGTATCAAAGCCCATTTTAAAAGTCGATTGTAAAAAAATGCAATGCTCAGATATGATCGATCCATCAAGTTGCTTCATTCATGCTGGAGTTACACAGAGCTTAGGAAAGGAGCATGCATGTGGCAGATCAGTACATAAACATCAAGAAAGACATCAATCTCCCTGGCCCGAGGTCCAATTTACCATCACTTGAACATGGACATGAGTTCAGGGAGGGACAGATCACCAGGAGGAGCCATGCCACTCATGGCAACAATGTGGGGGAGGACACTGGAAGTAGAATTTGAAGCTGATGAGCAGGGGAGAAAATAGAATCCCAAAAACAACACAAAAAAAGAGACAACAAGGGATGGATAATACTGCTGACCCACTGGACCAGCCGAAAGAAGCATCACAGAGGCACACTGGAGCAACCGGACCAACCTACCCCATCTATAAAAAATGAGTGAATTACACAAGACTACGGATTCAGAGACAAATGGAGGGTGCTCATGCCCGGGCCTGGTGGATGGAAAAGTAGCATTTGGTATGCACCACCTGAGTCAGGATCCCCCAAAGGTCAGGCATCTGGCTATCAAAGACCGGACGTGACTACCAGGGAGGGAGGGGAAACTGACCCTCAGATGAAGCAGCCGCACCCATCGGTGGTGAACCCCTGACAGAATGGAACACCATAGAGGATGACAGATCAAAAGGCGGTGATTGAAAGAGTGGACGCATCAAATTGCAATTAGGCATAAAGTGGAAAATTCCACAGAGGTGAGACCAAAGCCTCCCAGACTACCCCACACTGAGGATGACCGCCGATCAATGGAAAACACAGAAGGAAAGAGGATACCGGGAGATGGCCAAGGTTTAGAGAAACACACAGCGACCACAATGGGAGCCATCAAAGAGACTAAACTGGCCCTCGAATTGAAAATCGACAGGGTGGCACAAGAAGTGAACACCTTGAGTGCCAACCAACAAAAATTGAATGACAGAGTTTCAAATACGTAGATCAATCTAGCACACATAAAAGCCATAGTGGCCAAAACTGCAGACTGCATAAAGGCACTGGAACTGTAAGTTGCTAACTTAAAGGACAGAGTAAACAATGCGGAAAAAAGATCCTGGCACAATAATGTACGAATAGTGGCATCTTAGAAAAGACAGAAGCCCCGAGTATGTGACAGTTCCTTGAAGAGTGGCTCTCCTCTGTGGTACTTGGGGATTAAATCTCTAAATCAGTTACAACAGAGAGAGCATATAGAGTCCCCAGCTGGCCGTTTGTGCCCAGGGTGCCATAGTGACTGCTAGTTGCCAGACTTCTCAACTTTCTTGACCTAGTTGCCATCCTACAAAGGGCAAGGACACAAGGATCCTCGTAAATCACAGGGAAAACATCCACATATAACCAGACTGCAAAACCTCTGTCCAGCGCCAAAGGAAAACATTTATGGGTCAAGTAGCACCTCTGGACTCTGGGTTTCAGATATGCACTGTTTTTTTTGGAAGAATTCTGTATAATCAACCAAGGGACATCGTACTTCTTACAGTGGCAGCAGAGGTCTGGGAATGGCTGAATAGCTACTACTACCCTCTACCCAATGATAGTGAGGTGAGTCATTCATCCAAATGGCAGGAACATAAGAAACACTGCAGGGCATGGAGCCGATCAATGACGATGCTAATAAAAACCCAGGCAGAGTCAGAAAAAGCAAAAGTGGTAGCAGACATACAACAATCAAAAACCCTGGAAAACTGCAACATATGGGAACCTCTACTAAAAGAGAATGGGGGCTCTGATGAAGGAGAATTGAATCTGGAGGCTGCCTGGGAAAATTCAGGACCACCGGCAGTCACCCCAATGATGACAGATAAGATAATTTAGTGGTCCCCTAAACCAATGACAAAGGAAAGAACTGAGGGAGGCCCGGCAGGCATGGTCAATAATGTGGGTAGGCAGCACACATTACCCATAGGTGGTGTCCGCTATAAAATGCATGTAGGAGAGTAGGATCTGCTTCTTATGGTTACCCCCACTTTTTGCTGCTGTAACACTGTTTTTCAACTTTAGTCTGGCTGGGGCCCTGCTATTCAGGAACCCAGCCTAGCTGCTTCCTCTCTAAATTGATTCCATGTACCCTAGGTACATAACAGATTGGATTCTGAGGTGCCCTTATAAGTCCCTAGCATATGGTATACTATGTACCCAGGGCATAGGTACCCCAGAGGCCTACCAGTGGCTGAAGCATGTATTATGCCACCCCTGGGAAGCCCTCCAAAATGACACCACAGGTCTGCTACTGCAGCCTGGGTAATGTGGTGCATGCACCCCTTACAGAGATATAGATTCACTATATCTCACCTGTCACTGCACATAGAAACCTCTCAGTCACCTCTATGGCAGGCCTTATCAATCCTGAAGGCAGGGTGCTTGGTTTTGTGTGAGAGAGTGCCCATGCATGAGCAGAACCCCTCTGCAGCCTTCGGAATCTCTTCTCCGGGGTTGTCTGTGATGCAGCTTGCCCATTTGCTCTTAAGTGCATTATAACCAAACGGTAAATGCTAACTTTGGACTGGCTTCACGGAAACATGTCGTGTTTGGTGTCAAACACCTTGTAATCTTACCCCCACACCAGTAACTGGTGTGGGAGTATGATCCCACCCTTCTAGAGGGAGAGACATGACAGCACCGGTATACCCGTTACCAACTTAAAAGAACCCTGGCATCACAAAATCGATGCTGCAGCCACAGACATGGGTCTGGCCTCCTGCTGCGGACCGAAACTCTGGCAGGGGAGGCATGGACAATAGGTTTCCTGTCACAGGGAGGTGTCACCACATCCCAGACAGGCTTTAGTGTATTGGGGCTGGGTGGGTGCACTCTGAGAGTGCTTTGAAGTCCTGCACTGGGGGCACATTTGGTGTCCCTGTGCATAGTCCAGTTCAAACCGGTCACAGGGGCTACCAGCCCCTGCTCTGGCGCGAAACTGGACAAAGGAAATGGGTGTAGCCACCCCTCTTTCCAAACCCTCCAATAGGTGGGTCCCCTGAGTTAGTCCAACCCCTTCCTTGGGTATAAAGAAGGAGCCTCTGTAACCAGAACTTTAGATATTCCTGGATGAAACTCTGAAACTGAATCCTGGACCTTCGACATTCTGTTCAACGCCAGATGACTGAAGAATCTCCGTTGGAGTAAAGGAGTTACTCCCCTGCTTGGCAGGCACTAAAGATGCATCTGTCCGGTCTGCATCTCCATAGCTCCTGCTGGACGCCGAAGACTTTGCAACACAGAGTTGGATTTCCAGACTTTCAAGAGGCTGAACCAGGTCCCCAGCAAAGCTGGGACCCATAGCCCTCATGGGTACCATAGAACTGGAACCCCTGGACACTGTGCACATTTGCAAGTGTATCAGCTTGTCGACGTTTCCTGAGGCTGTGCATTGGGTTACTTGTAGCCCAGACCCGTGGGCCACTATTTTGTGATTCCTCTTGAGGTCCATTTGCGATCCCTGGTCTGTCGACTGGTGGGTCCCTGTGAAGGTAACCCTGACTTTCTTTGGGCTTCCCTAGTTGCTCTAGATGTGCCCTCACTCCACCTTGCTGGGGGAGTCCCTCAGACCTTGCTGGTCCGCACCGAAGCATCTTTCTCCTTTCTGCGTGGGTTGCTGTTGCCAAGGCTTGTTGTATCCAATCCAGGCACCAATGCTGCAGCACTCGACATCCTTTGTGGAACATCACAAATCCAGCTCCTGGTTGTCTTCGACACCTCCTGGTCCTCGTGGCTGAAGAGTCAAGCTTCACCTTCTTCACCTGAAACACCCGACATCGGTGGGCATTTGTCTATCGTGCCCCTGGTCACTGGCAAGTGACCCAGACTCTTTCCCCTCTGCTTTCAGGTTCTTCAAATCTTCGATCCAGGCTTGGATTTCTTCTGACACTTCGTATCTTCCCGGCAGCAGCACTTCTTTGCCAGCTTCCATTAAAAACGACGACGCGACCCAACACCATTTGACACCTATGCACCCGGCTTCCCTGGGTGAGGTAACTCAAGTACTCTGGTGCTCCCATGGGTGTTGACCCTAGAACTGTTCGAGTCTAAGAGGGTTTCATCCTAGTCAATTTCTAAGTGTCCTTTATCTTTAAAAATCTAACCGCGACTTTCCCCATAGAAGCTAAAGGGAGCTCGCAGCTGTGTTCTAACACTGCACACGGACCCCGTGGGTCCCCTGTGTCACTACCTTGGGTGGTTTCTTGGGGTCCCAGCAATTCTACAGGCTCTAGGCCTTGTGTCTAGTTAAGTTGTGGTTCTTATACCACTATTTTAGTATATGGTTTGAGTCGCCCTAGGGCCTAACGTGTATTTTGTGCTACTTTACTGTTTATTTGAAGTGTAACTTATGTGCTTTTGCCTCTAGCCTCATAAAGAGACTAGAGGGGTGTGTTTAGTAATAAATACATATATTTTATATATATATGTATACCTGGTGTGGTCTCCTTTCATTTAGTGACTCAAGAGATTATAGACTGGTAAAACAAGCTGCTTTACATTCCTTCAAGACTTAGCCTGAAGGCTGCTCTCCATAGCTACCACTAGGATAGCTTTGAATAAAGGTTGTCTTTAAACTATCATCAATAAGGGTTTGCTTGGACTGGTGCAAGGTGCCCACTATAACTAGTGGACAGCATATACCAGGCCAACTTTTCACAATGCAGGCATGGCACATCAAGGTGCAACATATGCTTACCAACAGTTTGACTTACAGGGATGACTGATATACCGTGGATTGGGGACGTGGACAGTTTGTAGACCGTCACAGGGTAAGGTGTGGTGGGGAGGGGTTTGGGGAATAGTTAACAGGTTTTCAGCGATGCAGTGACATACTGACCAGAGGAGAGAGATATATTACGCCTAGGGGGTCCATAGGACATAGGAGGAAGGCTCTAACACCAAACTTAACATGACACACACTCTGAAACTCCTAAATTGGATGTTAATTGGCTTGAGAACCCCATAAAAACAGGCCTGGTAATCGGCAAGGCATGACGCAGATGTGATTTCCTTTAAGAGCCATAAATGAGAGGCACCAAATGCTACTACCTGGGGAGCTGGGAATATACAGTGGCCAGAGACTTAGGCTACACCACAGGGTCAAGAGGAGAAGCTATTCTCCTCAAGAAGTCACTGGCTTTTCAGATAACAAGGACTTGGGATTATGACTTGGGGAGTTATACTGTGACACTGGGAGAATGGAAAGGGGATAAACTGGCTCTGGTCAAGTGTATGACCCACCAGGGCTACAAGCAGATACCCTCCAGAAACTGGGACAGATCCTTACAGACTTACCAACAGCCATCACTATCCTGGGGGGAGATTTCAACATGGCCCTTCATGCAAAACTTGACAGATCTTCCCACAGGCAGACACACCACCTGCCAGCAGGGAAATTAAAGAGATTTGTGCAATCAATGGGTATGGGGATATCTGAAGGACAATGAAGGGAGCACTCAAAGCCTATTATTCAAGAGTGCATAATACGCTCTCCAGCATAGATTATTTATTAGCCCCACTTATAACATTAGATAGATTCACATAAGCTGAATGCAAGGCAACAGGCATATCACATTATTCCATGCGAGTAAAGGCATGCATGGTAAAGGCATATTCGTGGTAAAAATATTGTGTGGTAAAAGCATATGTGGTAATTGGCTGAGTTGTATTGTCATACAATCTTCCGAAATGCCACAGCTGTAATCGGCACTCAAAGACCATTTACTGACTGAATGTACACAACATTTTGAAAAAACAAAATATCTGAATATTCAACATGCTTCAGTCGCAGCCCGTCGTTCCTCATGCTATGATCCTTATGTTAAGCTGGACAGGATGGCACATTTAAGACCTGCTACCAGCCTTCTGATAACAGCATGTACCATCTATTAGCCCTGAGCCAGGCACTATTACAAACAGCATTCCCTTGAGTCCCATACACATATACAGAAGCTCCACCATCTGGAATGTGTCTACAGTCATTCTGGGAAACAGTGTGAAGCACTGTCTTCGTTTGGAGTCTTTCCTTAAATCTACAGTTTTCCCTTCACTTGTCCTCATCCTATACCCTATGTAAACTACGTTTCTATGGTGTCTTAGTCTCAGCAAAGGAAACCACGGATGTTGGGCCTCTCTGGGCCACTGGGCACAGTAACACGGCTCATAATTCACACTTCCAGCCTGCATCTGTGAGTTATAAGACTTCCTCAGCAATTAAATGAAAGATTCTAAGGATTTCATTGTTTGTATTCTATTGTTTGTATTTTTTTATGCCTGGATATAGACCTACCAAGAGTTTTAAAATTAACTCTACCACTCTTCTCTCATAACTGTACGTTGGCTGCAGGGCATGTCTAGTTACATAGGATGTACTAAAGTAACCAGTTATCTATTACATCTTTACTTTACCAATTCCTAATATAAGCTAAAGTCACAAAAGGGAGAGAGTGGAAGAATTTAACATTAGTCACTGATAAATTATTGTTGATATAATATATATAAAAGTAGTTGTACATGGTAATAGAAACTAAACTATTTTGTGGAAAATTGATTTATCTCTCACGAATCAGAATAAAAATACAATTCACAGTTGAATATTTAATGCACAGTGTACACATAATACTGTTGTCTGGTGCACAATTGGACATGCATTACATCAATCCCAAAAGTCATATGTTTATGGTTTATGTGCAGTCTTCACCTAGATTTATACTGTTCTTGCGTCAACAGTTTCCTACATTACACCGGGCAACGCCATTTAATTCCTATGTCATGCACTAGAGGGCTATCATCAATAATAACTTTACTCATCCTTCTCTATCTTGTACTCCACAAATCTTTAGGCATATTTGCGCATCTCACGATTCACTGATACATATTATTTCACTACCTCACATACAACCTACCACACCTCCCATTTACATACAGTGCCTTCGCCTCAAACGCCCTACAAGTTTTCTCCTCTATCCAACAAGAATGAATGCCAAGCAAACATCTGAGATCGCATTTTAGTTACCTCACAAAATCTATCTTTTAAATGCTCACTCTCTCTGCACCAGGTTGTTGCTCATCACCAACTAATTCAACTCTCACCGCTCCAAATACACTTAACTACAATCACTGACACTTAATTCACCCTCAAGATTCAGCTACACCAGCATTCCTACATAATCACTGTCCCCACACTTTTACCACATATCATAACTCATTATTGGGTACTTATTTTCTCCCTAAAGAGTTCATACACAGAACCTTTGATTTCAACCAGCATTTGCTGATTGAAAACCAAACTGCATGCGCTGGTACATAAAAAGCACACAAAGGGGGCGCTAGGTGGCGCACAAGCGGAATGGCCGCCATGGTGTGAGGCTCCCGCAGCCTGGCACAGACATCCTGTAATTATCCTCACCTTCAATACAGTGCTTGCCTTGAAATACGGCGACAAGTGGAGCCCTACGTCCAAGGCACCCGTGCGACAAGTTTGGGGGACGGATCGTCGCGGGACGTCATCTCTGCAGCCTTTGGAACAAAGACCCTGCGCGGCATGGAGCTGCCTGATGGGCACAGCTGGCATGCAAGTGCCGCTGCGTCCACGTGGTGACGGGGCCGCGGTGCTGCCCAGGCAGAGACGGAGTTGCGGTGAGTGCCGTTACAGTGCGGCTTGTGCACCTAGGCTGTCTGCGACACAGAGGGTCCCAGTGCTCGCGCTGTGAGGAGGCAGACTACGTGGGTGCGGCTCAGCAGATATTGGGCCTGGGGTCCCACATGGGTGGCGGATCAGCCGTAGGTGGCCATAGGTGGCGGCCATAACTTCTGTGTGCCCTTGCTGTCTGCCTGTGATGAGCACGGAATTACATCAGAGGAACATGCAGGAGGCTCCCCGCTGTGGCAGGCGTTGATAGCGGAGGAAGAGCAGCGATACTTCACAGTGCTGAGTATTTATCCTGATGAGGATTTGAGGGAGTGGCACTTGGGCTATAGGACGGGGTGGCTTCCCGAGTAGGAGGGATCACGCAGCTGCTGTATTGGCTCCTGTGTGTCCCCTGACGATTGGGGGCTCTATCACTGGGGCACAGAGAATTGCACTCAATCCAGCCCTGGATCGCTCTAATGCCTCGCCGCATCACTACACTAACTCACAGATGTCCTTAGAGGGCATAATGGCAGAGGGGGGATTAATAGATAGCTGGTATTACACCCACCCACAGGTCAGGGAGGGCACGCACTTCACAGCACATGCTGGGATGTGGGCACGACTACACTATTGTTTGTTGTCTAGGGGTTTGGGCCAGGCCATTCAGAGGGTACTTCACTTGGCTAGGACCTTTTCCGATCACTATCCCGTTAAACTCGTACTTACACTTCCAGGTTATGACAACCCTAGACCTAGCTGGCGGTTACAGCCTACCGCTCTATTCGACGCGGACTTTTGTACTAAGCTGGGGGAAGAGATACAAGATTTTTTCTTAAGAAATAAGGGCTCTGTAGACAATGTGGAAATTATCTGGGACACAATACAGGTATACTGTATGGCAAAGAGCTTTGGTGTACTCAGGGATATCCAAACAAGGCTCTGAAAGTTGGAACGGGACCTGAGAGGGCTGGAGGTATGGATGGGGTCTGGGGAAACGGGCCAGGCACAGACTGATTTTCGTGAGACGTTATCAGATTACGAGAAGACCGCAGCATGGAGGCTAAATTTAGGGGACGGTATTGGATGGCCCAAAGGTATGGAGAGGCCAGGGAGGGTTCTGGCGGAAGTGATTAGACGCCAGCGCTTCTCTACTCATATCCTCGAAGTTAAGGGGCCAGGGGGTACTGTTTACCGAGACACAGCCGATATACTTAATACCTTTACTTCGCACTATACAACACTGTAAACCACACAACGCAGTGGCTCGCTCGATATGGACAGCTTTCTGGGGGACATCGCACTTGGGTGGTTAAGCGATACGCAAAGGGAGTTTTTATGCCTCACCTTTGAATTCAGGGAGGCGATTATGCAGTTTAAAAGTGGGACGGCGCCCAGCATGTCTGGCATTCCCTCTGAATTCTATAAGCAGTACATAGATATCATGGCTCCAGTCCTTAGGGAACTCTATGAAGAATCCCTTGAAAGGTGAATACTCCCCCCCTCAATCCGTGAAGCGCTGATCCCTTCTTTGTTGAAACAAGGAAAGGCCCCAGAGATTTGCGACTCCTATAGGGCACTCTCCCTTATCAATTGTGATACAAAAATACTGGCTAAACTTTTGGCTAATAGGCTAAATCTCCTGTTGGATAAGCGCATTTTACCTGATCAATTGGGATTCATCCCAGGTAGGGCCACAACTCATAATCTCCGCAATCTTTTTTCTCTAATACAGAACGTCGCGCCTGATTTCCCGCTGGCCGCAGTCTTTTTAGACGCCACCAAGACATTTGACTCGGTGGAGTGGGATTATTTAATTGGAGTTCTACAACGCATGGGTTTTCCTAAGTTGTTCCTCTTTTGGGTTAAGTTCTTTTATCAGCAGCCCACTGCTAAGGTGTTAATCAATAGTCACCTCTCTCCAGCTTTTCCCATAATGAGGGGCACGGGGCAGGGATGCCCGTTATCCCCGCTTTTATTTGCCATAGTGGTCGAACCATTGGCGTCTAAATTTCACCAGCATCATCGCGACTGGGCGTTTTGCTGCTGTATGTGTCAAATTTTAATATCCCTTTACGCGGATGACATTACCTTATACATCAGAGACCCCCAACAAAATGTGAACCCCATCTTGCGAGAATTCCTCGTGTTCGGCAGGTTATCTGGGATTAATATTAATTGGAGTAAATCCCAGTTCTTTCCCCTAACACCTGCGGTTCACCAATTCATGCTGGATTTCCCCCTAGAGTGGTGCGGCACTGACCTGCGCTATCTAGGTATTCTGCTGACTGGAGATAGAGAAGCCACCATATGGCTCAATTATGGTACAGCTATTACGAAACTGGCGGACAATGTCACTCGCTGGATTTGTCTACCCCCTCGCTTGCATGTCGGGCCTCTCTTATTAAAATGGTTGTCCTCCCGCAGTTTCTATATTTATTCATGAATATTCCCTATCACCCTGGCTCTTATTTTTTGAAAACTCTGCGTACTGAACTGTTCTGTCTTTTGTGGGGAGGGAAGCACCCACGAATCCAATGGTCCATGTTGACAAGGCCCTATGCTCATGGGGGTTTTGACATATCAGATTTTGAGATTTAGTTTCTTAGTGCACAAGCGCACTATGCATACTATTGGGTACACCCCCCTAGGTACATGCCACAAGTTGCCACGGAAGATTGGCTCGCGGACCCTATTCCACTGTCTGGTCTCATATATGCCCCTGCTAGGACACGAGCGACGCCACCTACTACAGTCACTGGAACGGTGGATGCCTGGCATCGCATAATAGATATATCAGATACTCCCTTGCTATACTCTCCGTTGTTACCATTAACCTATCATCCTAGTATATCACTGCTGCAAGAAAAGGGTTTTCATAAGCTATGTGTGCGGGTTAATATTGCAACATGGGTTGATTTATTTCACGAAGGCACGTTCCGCTCTGCAGATCATTTCTTTCATGACGAACGGTAATCTCCTCTGGACTATTTTTCATATGTTCGTCTATGACAAGGTATGCGGTCAGTTCTCCCTGATTTCCCGCAGCAGCCAGCAACTCTAGCACCCCTGCACTTCTTTTTGGCTCTAAAGATGGCAAACATTTGGTGTCAAAGTTGTATAACAGTATACGTATGCAGCGGGAGGATGTTTCAAGCTCGGCGCGCCTGCGATGGTCCGTAGAACTGGGTGAGGAAGTTTCAGATGAACAATGGGAATATTGCTGCCTTCAGACTTCACAGATCTCCTCTAGTTTTAGGCACCGAGTCATACACTACAAATTCCTACATCGTCTATATTATACCCCGGCCAAGAAATACAGGTTTAAACTATCTGACAATGATTGCTGTGAAAGGTGTGGGAGGCCAGAGGCCGACTTTCTTCATCTGGCGTGGGAGGGCCCCAGGGCACAGGACTATTTGGAACAGGTACATATGGCGTTGGAAAAAATGTTGGGCAACACGCTAGTGAGGGATCCACGGGTGGCGCTTTTAAGTTACACTGCGCAGATACCCAAGCCACAACGTAAGTTCCTGGCACTGTCCTTCTTACTGGCAAAGCGTAGGGTCGCATGCCGATGGGGCAGGGGGAGGGCCCCGGAATTCAAGACTTGGCTAGGCGACTTGCTTTATTGTCAGGAACAATCTAACATTTACGCTGAAACTTTGCCACTTGCCTCTAGGCCTAGAGATATTTGGGGCCCACTGCAAAGATACCTTCTTTTAGGAGGTACAGAGGGATCGGACACTACTGTTCTGGAGGTTGCTGCTTAACTGTGTTGTACGGGCATTCCTTGCAGGTACTGTTCTCCTTCGCTGGCGTGGATGGGTGTTGTCCCCAGTGTCTTTGTGTGTGGATCCTCCCTGCCTTGTAAACTTTGTTAGGCCATACCCACGTTGTGCCTTGACGCTTTATGTATGAAATTGTCTCCTTCCCCTGTCTGCGGATATGTATATTTAACATCTCATGATTCTACCTGCCCTGCGCATCTCGTGTTCAATGGTCACCTGACATTGGGATATGCATGTAAAGATTCATCTGATTGCTATGTTGGAAAATGTCCCGCATGATATTGGGTGGGAATGTTCATGGTCCTTGAGGTACGTCTTCTTAATTTTGTTCTCGTTTCCATAACATTGTAATGTTCATTACTTGAGATGAAAATACAAAAATAAAGTTTTTTTTTATTTTTTTTTAAAGCACACAAATAGCATTCATGTAAGGCCTGAGGCATTCATAGAGGTTCTGAATACATTATCTGAGGCACTTGACAGTACCACATTCTCATACTCCATGGGCATCATTACCCCACTTAAATCGCGCCTCAACAACTTGCACACACTATCAATAATCTACTCATTTCACAATGATGAATCGTTATATACTTTGGTCGTGCATGGCTTGGGGTTAGCCACAGGGTCTGACTCTGTGCCATCCCCCTTATGCTAGTCAACTGCCCACCCACACCCAACACCAATCCCCCCTTTTTAAATTGTTTTCCCAATCCTGTGGGACACTTGTGGGAGCCAGAGGCCAATTGGATTGTGTTTTTTTTCCAACTTGTTGCCGCAGGACTCCAGTGGGTGTCTTGTGAACCCATCCACCCAGTTATATTTATTTTCAATCTTAATTTCTCAAAAACTACTGAACGATTTAAACCAAATCTCTAAAAACACCCTTTCTGCGTAAAAATTTAGCTTTCTGTCAAAGTTGGTGGTATAATGTTCAGCCACTTCAGCTGTAGCTCTTTTCAAAATTAAGGAAATTGCATGAGGAAATTGTGTTTTGCAACCCATCTGTTTCGCGGCCCACGCTTGACAAATTACCTGGAAACGTTTTAGGAAGGAGCTGAGGTGGATGAACTTTTTTTGGAAAGTTGTTAGCAAATAAATAACCTTCTTCCCATGGAAATGCAGACCTAACTGTATCTACCCACTGCAGACCACCAGTGGATACAGTGGAATGGCATAGATTGGAACGCTATACAGTGCAGTTGCATATAGTTGAATAGTGTAGAGTGGATTGGTATACAGTGTAGTAGTGTACAATGCGGTGGCACACAGTGGAATGGCATAGAGTGTCCTAGAGTGGACTGGTGTAGATTGAAGTGAGGTGCAGTTTAGAGGCATTTAGTGGAATAACACAGAGTGGAGTGGTGTAGAGTGGAGTGCCGAAACAATGGGGTGGCATACAGTGGAATAGTGTACACTGGAATGGGGTAAAGTGGAGAGACATAGAGTAGAATGGCTCAGAGTGGGATAGCATAGAGTGGTGCAGCATACAGTAGAATGATGTAGAGTGGCATGAGGTACAGTGTAGGTGCGTTCAATGGAATTGCATAGACTGAAGTGGAATAGAGTGGAGTGTTGTAGAATGGACTACCATAGAATGGAGTGCTGTATAATGGAGTGGGGTAGAGTGTTATGGGGTAGACTGTAGTAGTGTAATGTAATAGCCATGTGTACAGTGTAGTATAGCATAGAGTGTATTGGCGTAGAGTGGAGTGGCATAGAGTGCTGTGGTCTACAGTGGAGTGGTGTAGAGTGGAAAACCTTTGAGTGTTACTGGTGTATAGTGTAGTGACATAGAGTGGAGTGGCATATAGTGGGATAACGTAGAGTGGCAAAGATTGGAGTGTCATACACTGTAGTAGGGTAGAAGGATTGGCATAGAGTGGCATGGTATACAGTTTATTGGTACAATGGAGTGATCTGTAGTGTAATGTCATATAGTGGATTGTCATAGGGTGGAGTGGCATAAGGAAGAGCGGTGTGCAGGGCAATGCCATAGGCTAGAGTGGCAAAGAGTGGAGTGGCACAGAGTGGAGCGATTTAGAGTGGAGTGGAGTAGCATAGAGCTGTGTGAAATAGTGTGGTGTAGAGTGGAGTGCCATACAGTGGAATTTAATATATTAGAGTTGCATAGAGTGGAGCACCATAGAGTAAAATATCATATAGGGGAGTGTCAAACAGTGGAGTTGCGAACAGTAGAATAGAGTAGGGTGTATAGGTGTACAGTGTAGTACAATGAAATGGCATAGACTGGATTCTCGTACATTCGAGTAGCATAAAGTGGAATAGCGTACAGTGCAGTGACATACAATAGAATGTGTTAGAGTTTAGTGGCATTCAGTAGAGTAGCGTAAAGTAGAGAGGTGTACAGTGGAGTGGCACAGGATGCAATGGCATAGAGTGGAGTGCTGTAGAGTGGATTGGCTAGAGTTGGATGATGTATGGTGTAGTTGCATACAGTGGAATAGCATAGAGTAGAGTCTGGCATACTGAAGTGGCATGCAGTGGAACAGCGTACTTCAAACTGGGATAGAGTGGAGTGGCGTAGAGTGGCGATGCGTAGAGTCTAATAGCACAGAGTAGTGTAGGATACTGTGAGTAGAGTAGACTAAGAGATAGTGGAGTAGAGTGGCATAGAATTGAATGAGGTACAGTGTAATGGAGTGGCATACACTGTAGTGGCACAGAGTGGAGTGTTGTAGAGTGAAATACCGTAGAGTGGAGTTTTGTAGAGTGGAGTGAGGTAGAATGTAGTGAGTAGACTGTAGTGGCATACAGTATAATCACATACTCTAATGTGGCGTACAGTGAAATAGTGTAGAGCCGGGTGACTTACAGTGGAATCCCATGTATTAGAGTGGTGTAGAGTGGAGTGACATAGTGTAGAGCATCATGGAGTAGAATAGCATAGAGTGGAGTGCTTATATTGTAATAATGTAGTGTGCATTGGTCAACAGTGTAGTAGCATACAGTGAAATGGCATAGGCTGGATTGTCATACATTTGAGCAGTCTAAACTAGAATAGTGTGCAGGGGTGTGGTGTACAGTACACTGATCTACAGTGAAGTGTGCTAAGGATGAGTGGCATACAGTAGAGTAGAGTGAGTGGTGTTCAGTGAAGTGGCACAGAGTGCATTGGCTGTGGATCCGCAAAGCCGTGCGCCACTAGCAATGCTATGATTGACTAACCGGGAGGTTGTGCCCACCATTTAAAGTATTGGGGAACGGTTCCAGGGTATTAAAATGTATCTGCAAAATGATTAACGGGGTCAGGGTAGCGGTACCATGACCCCACCGGTGTGTTAGAGGAGTGTCAGAGGGACCTATGTTGGGTATGAAATTGAGTTACATTGTTTTTTTTCCACCATAGGAATCCACGGTCCTCCATGAGGCTCAGTGTGTCCCCCTGTGTATATCAACGACAGATTTGCAAATCTTGATGCACTTTGAAAATAAAAGAAAGCACTTCAGGCCCACCCAGATGCCCGCACAGATATTCTCACACCCATTTCAACACCTGCACAGGAGATCACACACCAACTTACAGACCTACTCCGGCACTCACACACCCATTCACAGATCCATGCAGGCAATCACAGACTCATTCACGGACCCACATATGCACTTATACACCCACTCACAGACCTATACAGGTAAAGACACATCCATTTTGGGCCCCATGTAGGTACTCACAGACCCACTCACATAACTATGTAGACACTCACATACTGACTCACATGCCCATGCAGATACTCACACACCCACCCACAGACCTGTACAGCCAATCATGGACCCACTCACAGACCCATGCAGGCAGTCAAACACCCAGTCACTGACACACTCAGGCACTCATACACCAACTGATAGATGCACACAGCCAATCACAGACCCACTCACAGACCCACTCAGGCACTCACATACCCATTCACAGACTCATGCAGGCACTCAGAGGCCCACTCAGACACCCACATAGGATCTCGTCAACCCACTTTCAGACCCACAGAAGCACTCACACACTCACTCAGAGACCCACACATGCACTCTCATAACCACTGACAGACCCATGCAAGCACTCACACACCCATTCATAGTTCTATGCTGGCACTTTCACACCCACTCAGAGTCTCTCACAGACAGTTTCACACCGACCCACAGACCCATGCAGGTACTCAGGCAACTGCTCATGGAGGTACACAGGCACTCATAGACCCACTCAATCACTCACATACCCACTCACAGACCTATGAAGGCTCTCATGGAAATACTCATATACCCATACAGGCACTCACATACCCACTCACAGAGCTATGCAGGCACTAACAGACTCACTAACAGAACCACATAGAAACTGAAACACCCACTCACACACAGACAAAAAACCCACTCACACACAGACAAAACCACTCACACAGCCCCTCACAGACCCAAACAGGCACTCACACACCCACTCACAGACCCATAGCGACACTTACCCACCTACTCACAGACCCATGCAGGCACTCACAGAACCACTTACAGATCCACTCAGGCACTCACACACCCACTCACAGATCCACACAGACATTCCCGCTCCCACTCACAGACCCACACAACCACTCACAGACCCATAAAGATATGCATATACTCACTCAAAGACACATACATGCATTGACACACCCATTAACAGACCTACACAGGAACTCATATACCCACTCAGAGACCCACACAAACACACCCACTCACAGACACACACAGGCACTCCTGGGACCCAATGTACTTTTTAGGGGAAGGGGGCATGTGGCACCCCTCCCGGACCATTTTTAAACCCAGGGATGCCATCCCCCAGGGTCCAATGCATTTGTGAGGGGAGGGGTGGGGCATAAGCAGCCCTGCTCCTGTGACCCATATCCATTTTGAGGGCAAAGGGGGCACGCAGCCCCCCACCTGGGCTGCTTTATGCTCCAGGGCCCCTCTCCTGGGGCTCAACATATTTTTTAAGGGGAGGGGGCCGTCAAACTTTGCCTTCTGGCCAGATGACCCTAACCCTCGGGCCACACTAGGTATGTCCTGGGGAGCTCACCCTAGGACATAGCGGTTTCCCTGCCCACACAAGCGCAGGCAGGGAAAGCTGTATTTGCTCCTGCTTGGCAAGGGCGTTTTTTAATCTCCCACCAATCAAGAGCAAATACAATGGACCTCATTTAGATCTCAGCAGATAGGTTACTCCGTCACAACGGTGTGGAATATTCCATTTGCCGAAATATAAATCCCATTCTATTCTATGGAATTTAAGTTTTGGTGGACGGATATCTGTCACTGTTATGATGGAGTAAATCATCTGCTGATATCAAAATCAGGTCAAAGGCCTGCTCCCAGCTAGTGGGAGCTTTAAAAATACTTTCACTGGCTGTGAGCAGACTTTTGACCTGTTTCCCTGTCCACACCGATACAGGCAGGGAAAAAGATCAAAATATTGCTCCAAAGGGACAGAATTAGTAGTAGGGGTGGGCGGAATTTGCGAAATCCACTTTCACAAATTATCGCGAAAATGTCAAAAATTATCGCAAACACGCGGAAATATCGCGAAGATGCGTAAGTTTTTTTCCCGCATGTTCGCGAGATTTTCTGCATGGTTGCGGCTCACCAACTTACCCATGTGGTTGCTCGCGGGCGCGGCCATCTTGTTTTCAGTTGTCTCGCGGTGCATGATTGCGAGAAGAAAGACGTGATCGCGCGACGCATGACGTCACTGCGGGCGCGAACTGTCGCAAGACAGCGCAAATGGCTAAAAACAATACAACATCTCATGGAGAACGCGACCGGATCAAGAAAACTTGTCGGCGAACGCAGGGATTCAGGTAAGGCGATCGCGCGCGCGCGAGAATGTATTATTTTACAGCGCGAGCAAGAACCAAATTATCGCTAAGCTGCAGAATGCGGAAATTTTGACATTTTCGCGCTTTCCGCGGAACGCGAAAATGTCAAATTATCGCAATTTCCGCGAACTGAACTAAATTTTAGCCCAGGCCTAATTAGTAGTAGTTCCATCTGTATGGAAGCATTGCTGATTCCCACTGCATGTGGGGAGCGGGCTGGGGCTGTGGGGGTCTTGGGGCTCCCCATGGCCACCAAGTATATGGTGGGTGCCCTGAGTGGGTACCAGGGCACCAACCTTTAAGTAAAGAGGGCCTGAGGAAAGGGGGCCCCTGGGGCCGATAGTTGCTCAGGGAGGGGGGCCGAGTGGCCCCATCCTCTTTAATTTTAACTAGTGCCCCAGGGGGATGGAGTCCCCAAGGCCTAATAGGGTTTGGGAGGGAGCCTCATGGACCCCTCTCCTTTAATTAAAATAAACAGCCCTCTGGTAATGGGTCCCCAGGGCCTAATAAGGCTCAGGGAGAGGGGCTACCTGGCTCTCGTCCCCTTTAATAAAAAAAGGCCCTGGGGATAGGATTTCTAGGGCCAAATAAGGCTCGGAGAGGTGGCCATGTTGCCCCCTCCTCTTTAAAATATTAATTACCCTGTGGGATGGAGTCTCCAGGGACTTATTAGACATGGGGAAGGGGCCTAGTGCTCCACTTCTCCTTAAAAATGGGGCCCTGGGGAATGGGGTCCCCATGGCCAGGCCATGAGGCCAACTCCCTGCCGCATAGCTGATGGCTGTGTGCAGCATGGGATTGTCCATCTTTGAGGGGGTTGGCCACATGGCTTGGTCACAGGCCTTGTGACCAACACCCCACAGCACATCGCCAAACACTAAGTGCAGTGAGAGGTTGGCTGCATGTGGGGTGTTGGGGACATGCCCTGTGGCCAACACCCTGCTGTGCACGACCAAAGGCCCTGTACAGTATGGGGTTGGCTGCCTTTAGGCTTACTGCCAAAGGCTGTGCGCAATGTGGGGTTGACTGCGCATGTTGGGTTGGCCTTAAGGCCCTGCTGCCAACACCCACGGCCAAAGACCTGCATGGCATTTGCTGAATTTTCAGTGTGTGGGTGTGTGAGTGCCTGTACGGGAATGTCAGTGAATGTGTCAGTGGCTGTGTGGGTCTATGAGTGGGTCTGTGAGAACCTGTGTTCGTCTCTGAGAAGGTCTGTGAGTGGCTGTGTGGGTCTGTGAGTGGCTGTGTAACTGCCTGTGTGGGTCTGTAAATGGGTGCAAGAGTGCCTGTGCGGATGTCTGAGTGGATCTGAAAGAGGTTTTTCTTCTTTCCCAAAGTGTGCCAAGATTAGGAAATCCATTTTGGATTTACAAGGGGGCCGCACTGAGCCCCGCAGTGAATCTGCAGATTCCCAAAGTCGAAAAAAGAAACATTTTAACTCAATTTCATATCCAACATAGGTCACTCTGACACTTCTCTAACACACTCATAGGATCAGGGTATCTCTACCCTGACACCTTTAATCAGTTTGCAGATAAATTGTAAGGCCCCAAGAGTGTTCCTCAATACTTATAATGGCAGCCACAACCTCCCGGTCTGGTTGTGGTCAGCCAATCATGGCACTGCTCGTGGTGCATGACTTCACGGATCCACCGGCGGGTCAGCATCCCAAGATAAACAATTGTGTTTTTCCTTTAATAACACTGCAACTACTGAACAGATTTGCACCAAATCACAAAAGTGGCGTTTTCCGAGCCAAGAGCTACCTCTCTGCCAAATTTGGTGCAATTCAGTCAAGCATTTCGGGCTGTCATTGTGTTCAAAGTCCCTATGGGAAATTGTATGGGAAATGCACATTTTTGATTCCCGCTTTTTCTCGGCCCCCACTTGACGGATCATTCTGAACCTTCCCATGCTGATCTAGACACACTACGCCACATTTTTGGGGACATTTTGTCAAGATTTGTCAATCAGTGCCAAAGTTATAAGCAAACCCCAAAACGTTTTTCCTATGGAAACTAGGTCCTAACTATAACTACCTACTGGTGACTGACAGTAGATAATATATGACATTTGTAGCTGGTTCACCAGTTTCATCTGTAGCATAATGTGTGAACCCCCTAAAAAAAACTTCAAGAGATACCTCTGGCTCTGCTCCACCTGTTTCAGCTGCCGATTGGGGTGTGATCATTATAGTCAGGGGAGTAGCTTGGCTATTAAAACTTGGGGGGGTGGACTTCAGATTTTCCATCAGTAATGCTGGGATATTTTGTTAAACCATAATGTATGCGAAGCAGGACATGAGGAGCGCTTAAAGAGCAGTAGAAAGAGCGAGGAGGGCATATTGTTAGGGTCTCATAAAACACAAAATTTTTCAAACCAATCAACACTGCTGCCCTTCACTCACCCCGAGGGAGAGAACCGCATCTCTCTTCAGACAGCCCAGCGCGTAGACGCCACTGCCGAGCTGTGAGGAGCTAAGGCGTCGCACGTCACCGAAAATTTCAAAGTGTTGCTCATCACGGAACAGTGGGGTTTAAATACGCTAACGTTCAGGTGCTCGGTTCACTACCCGAGATTGAAGAGACGAAGAGACACGGGCTACCATGCCATCTAGGTGTTGCATTTTATGGAGCGGGAGGTTTAAAAACTCTATTGCCTAAGTATCCGGTTTATCTACCGTGACTGAAAAAAGCTAGATACACGGACTATTATTCCGTTTGGGTATTGAATATTACAGAACAGAGGTTTATATATGTCCTCACCTAGACAAACGCTTTGTTCCTTGACTGAGGAAACTCAATGAAATAGGCTACTTCGACTTTGTCTTTGCCCTGAAGAAGTCTCTGTATAGGAGACGAAACACGTCGGCTATGGCTTTCTGATGCTATCAAGGCTGTGATACTCCATGCCTGTGAAAGTATTAAATAAAGAAAAGAATTTCCTTTGGAAAATTATATCTACGTCTTGGACATTCCTTTCAATATAACAGACTCTCTTTTAAATAGTGCTGAACCCTGTTGTATTTATATTAACATTTTTTAATGCCATCAAAACAGAGACGAGAGAGTGAGTGTGTGTGTTTTTGTCAGTGTGGGCATGTAAAAATCTCTAGTGAAATCCGATAGTCATTTCACCATACCCAAATGAAAGCACTTGTACCCAACTGCGTACAACAGGATAACATTTTAAGGGGGGTGTAAAACCCCAAACAGCCCCCCAAAGCTATACCCATGATTACAGCCCTGAAGCAACTCCATTCAGTGGGAACCTTCAATTACTGGCCATGTATTGAGCTATTGTCTACAGCGTCCTGAACCTGTCTCTAAGAAAGGTGCAGAAAGTGGTAAATAAACATTATTATAAATATTACTCTACTACCATGCATTTATTTATTCTTTGTCCTAATGCCTGAAGTTCTCTGCCCATTTGGCAATCCCCTCTGCCAGAGACCCTCACTGAGTAAACAACAAACTGATGCAAAAAACCACGTCCTTCTCAAATTTATTCCCCAGTTCTTACTAAAGTACTATTTGTTTCCCCATTTTGAGGGCACAACTACAAAATATACTTCATCAAGTACTTTCCACCTATTAGAACATTGGAATGTTGAGAGCTCCTTTGAAGACAATGCAGTATCTTCTGGTTTATAATGGCTGGTATAAGCCTTCTGCTCCATAAAAGTTTATAAGTGAATATCTCCTGTAAGAAAATTCATCGTTAAATTGTGGGCAGAGAGCACAAATATGATAACTTAATGAAATAATCCACCAATTACATGTACAATAAAAAATATCGAGTACTATGTTATTTATATCAAAAGTAAAGAAGTATTTATTTGATACACATTAAGATTTTTTTTTTTAAATATCAGCTAAAGGATTTCCACTGACATAAGCTCATTCATACTTTATAACATCATAATCTGATCCTGAATGAAGACCTTATATTTTGGTGTAAAAAGGGTACAATTGATGTTCATTTCTGTAATGTGGTACAGTTCAACATGATGTTCATAGTATTCAATATTACTAACAATTGAACATATTAATAACAGTTCGGCAATATATTCCCTATATACAATGATATTAGCTCATGGGTAAGTAGTGCCCATAGGACATTGCACTGGAGGGCTTAGATGTTACTACGCGTTTTTGGCAAAATGCCTTCATCAAGAAGTCATCAGGAGAATGTCTGTAAATAAACAACAATGTATGGTGTATTATACAAATGCCCCCAAAGAAGATGAATGGTGCACAATAAGAATAACTGAACTTACATTAAAATTGAAAATGGCTTGTGTACCATCATCTAGCTAAACCACCACAAGTAAATGTGCACTATAGAAGGATATTTGTGATCCAAGAAAGAGAGGTGAAAGATATTTATACCCAGTGTTCCATTACAAATATTAACAGGTGAAAATTCTCCTCATTCAGGTGTAGGTTAGTTTTAAAATGGACTTATTGAGAGTTGACCACATGGGTAATGCAGTGGTAAAAATTACAGGAATGGGCCTTCATGCAAACATCGTATTGAGCCTTTAGCATGTCATCTCAGAGAAGGTAGATATCTATCATGCAGATGACAAAAAGTGTAGGACCTGTATGGAATTACTGGTGACACTCGTTATGGCTCAATTCCAGGCGCGAGCTGCAGAACAAGTCTGTCCTGGAAGCAAACAAGATGACAGTAAATACATGAGTAAGAATAGAACCAGTGAAATAAGGAGTGGTCCAGGGCGGAGCATTAAAGTTGGCATGACTTACCATGGAATAGATGCCGGTGTGCACGGTGGTAGGAAACAAATGACTGGTACACATGGACACATTAAAAGGTGAAGAGCAAGATTGTTTCATGGTGTAAAACCAATACGGAAGTGGTATATTTAGAGAATTATCACCTCTTATACTTCTTACTCGGTTACAAAGACTGATAAACTTGATTTATATGGGGTCTACGCTCCAGGGGGATGTGGCAGTGTCAGATACCACCTAAAATGTAGAGATGACAACGAGAAAACCGCTGGAAAAAATGGTGGGCATCAAATCTAACAGATCCAAGGCTATACTTACAAAAGATGTGGGTACGGCTAAGCCTGTCCCAGGATGGATAAAATCCTCACGGAGAAGGATATTTCTTATATGAAGGGGGGGCGATGGACAATATTGACCACGAATAAAGCAAGCTAAAATAAAATAATATGTCAAACTAGACTAGCTGCCATATTGGTAAGTCATGGATTGTGATAATAACGGTACTGTACTTACTAGAGGTCCAACTTAAACTGAAATGATCCCAAAAAGAGATCCAACATCATGGCGGTACTTGGAGAGGGCCATGTGTGTTTCGGAAGGGGAAATAAGAATACGTTCAGCGTGCCCCAGAAGTAGAAGGGTGAGGGAGAGTACAATTTGCTATATGATCCAGTATAATAAAATACCTCCAACTGCGATCTTAGAGCAGCAGGGGGAATCGAAAGAATGGCACTAACCGCTTGACTCAAGGGAGCTCAACTGTGCCAGTGAACGCTCATCTTTGCAAGGAAAGGGGCTGCCATTTTAAAATGGAATGGTAGTACAGCTACACAAATACAGGGTATCTACAATAAATCAATAAATGTGAATATCAAAAATACTTAGTTGAAAATGCATTCTACCAGCGAAAGCAGGGTGAAAAATTCTAGTGAGTGAAGCACTAGGTGGCTGGTATGGAGGGCAGGATCACCTAAAGTTGTAGTGCCAGGCTGCTATAGGATCACCAAGTTTGAAGACAGGCCAAATGTGGGATTAATGGCTTAAAACAAATAAGTAACAAAGATGAAAAACACTATAGAATAGAAGTATGAACCCAAGTATGGAAATGAATGGACCTCAGGATGGATAATGGATTAAATCACCAACGCTATAATCCCAAGTCAAATTGAAGGAGGACTAATATGTAGTCCAAATGTATAGGGACGTGCCGAATAGAAAGTCATTGGCTAAAAATGGGTTGGTGACCAAGACGGTAAAACACCAAACCAATAAGGTCATGTTCCATCGGTCCGGGGCGGACCTGATTAGGACTCGCAAAGAATACTTTTGATACTATGTTATTGCAACATACAGATAGAGTTGATTTAGAAGTTAAACCGAATTGCTTGATCCCATGGGATCTCACTGTTGAGGCCTTTCATGGGTGTATTCAGGGAAAAGATCCAAAAGACCTCTCTACGTTTGCGAATTGCTTTGAGATCTATGCCTGAAGGTGCTTGTATATTTTCTAGGATTATCCATATAATGTCTTCGGTGTGTGGTCTAAGTCCAGATTGTGTTGAACCAAGGGGGCTGAAAGCTTCTTCGTCCGAATGGCTGATCTATGTTCGGTAAGTCTTGAGGATAAGGTACGTGAAGTTTCTCCAATATATCCTAGTTTACAAGGGCAAATGAGTAGATATATGATGTCTTTAGTTTTGCAATTAGTAAAAACCTTGAGATTCATTTTATAGCCATTGAAACACATATTGTCTGTTTCCAGCGCTTGATCAGAAGCTTTACATGTTGTGCATTTAAAATTGCTGATTACGGGGTTGCTGCTGTCTATAGTCCTTTGAATAAATCCTTTACTTGGTTGAAGTCTGGCTCTGACCACATGGTGTTTCAAGTTTTTATTACGTCAGTGAGCAAACATCGGTCTTGGTATGAGTTGTGTCTTTTCATTTTCTGCATTGAGAATATGCCAATTTGAGCATTCAATTTGGCGTAACATTTCATTAAGGACTGGATGTTGAGTTACGAATGCTAATTTAGGTTCCTCCTTTCGATTTGGTATTTGTCAGTAGATGTTGGCAGTCATAAAATATGTGCCCTTTTTGAAGAGTCTCTAACTAGTTTCTTAGGGTAGCCTCTGAAGATGAATTTGTGATTCATGTTAATGGCTCTTATATTGTTATCTGACAGATTGGTACAATTGTGGTGTAACCTTAAGAATTGTTCAAAGGGTATGCTCTTTTTCTGGGTGGAGGGGTGATAACTGTCAAAATGTATAAGAGTATTATGGGCTGTGGGTTTGACAAAAAAGTCTACCTCAAGTTAGTTAGCTAAGTGTTTTATGATTATATCAAGAAATTCAACCTGTTCTTTACTGGAGCTGGATGTAAGATGTATGTTTTCATAACATAAATTCAGCCAGGCTAAAAATTCAAAGACCATGTCAGAGAGACCCGTCCATATAAAAAAGATGTCATCAATATAACAGGACCATCTGGTAACTGATTCTGAGAACGGAGCCACTTCACTATAAATGAATGTGGTCTCAAATTTAGCCTTATAGATATTGGTGGGAGCACAGGAGGCTGCCATGCTGACACTTTTTATATGCTTATAGAGATTGCCTTTGAATTTGAATGTATTTTCCACCAAAAATGTTTGAGACATTCAAGGATAAAGATGACCGGGCCTTGATATCTAAGGTGACCATGAGATCAGACTCCGTATTAAACTGGTGTCACTCGACGAGGTTAATAATATGTCTAGTGTCTTGAACATGAGATTGGATGTTTGATACATGGGGTCTTAGAATCGTATCTATATATTTTGATAATGATTCTGTGATTGACCCTATCATTGTAACTATGGGGCGGTATGGTGGATCGTCTTTATTCTTATGGTTTTTCAGGGCACCATATATACTAGACATCTGAGGCTGTCTGGTTCTCAAAAAAAGAATATTCCTTCTCACAAATTTGTTTATTTCATCGCACTCTAGCTGTTAAGCGTTCTATTTTAGTCTTCACTCTTGTCGTGGGGTCAACAGCGACTGACATGTAGTAAGTGGTATCTTGGTGAAGGTCCATCATTTTGGATACATAATTATTAGTATCTAGTACCACGATGTCACCACCTTTATCACAGTTCTTAACTGTGATGTTGGAGATCTGTTTGAGCTCTAAAAGAGCGGCATGTTAGTGGCAATAAAGATTAAATGGAGTTTTGGGAATGTGCCTGGTGGCTGCTAGGAGTTTTTTATATACCACCCCGGGCCGGCTTTAGGGCAGTGCATCAGGTGCTGCTGCACTGGGCGCTGACCTGTGGAGGGGGCGCAGATCTCAGGGGGGGGCTGTTTTCAGCAATAACTTATGATTGAAGAGATGAGGGGCACTTTTGCCTGGTTTTAGTGAGAGAATCTGAGCAGGCGGTCATGGGGTGTGGGGTTGCCAAAAAAGATTGTCATACCAGGCACCACCAGCGCTAAAGCCGGCCCTGAACCTGTTAATGGCTACCTCAGATCCTACCTGGTCTTAGGTGAGTGCAAAGGTGGATGCAAGGGCTAGGCCTGATCTATTGTTGGAATATAAAATGGCTAGTTGGTTGGAACTTAAAAATACCCGAAGTCGTTTTTTTCCGTAGAATGCCATGAGGTCTATGAATGGTTCAAAGATATTCAGGCAAGTATGGGGCACAAATGAGAGGCCTTTGGAAAGTAAAGAGTGTAAAGAAGAGTCCAAGGTTGATATGGAAAGAATGAAAATTGGGATCTGATTCATTCCCTCCAATATTGGACATTCCTTGTAACTAGATACTGATTATGATCTACTTTCTGGTTTCCTCAATACTGGGGTTGGTACTGTGACTGCCAGTGCCCCCTGTGGTTGTTGCCCCTGGCTAAGAAAGTCTGGAGATTAAAGGGTCCTCTTGGGGCAGATCTAGTACTTTTCTGATCAAATTAGTTCGAGATGCCCTTATTCTCAGAGTCAGAGGTGTCTGAAAATGTTGTGATCTCACGGTTATATTGTCTGGAAGGGTATTGGTCATTAGATTTGTATTCTTCCTAGCTTTAATAATTTTCAGCTAGATAGGGATATGTGTTTTCTTTTGTGGTAAATCTGATATCTTTTTTAATTTATCAGTTTTCCTGTTTGTCAGGTAATCTGTATATGAAGCCATTTCCCTATCTACTTCTTTCAAATTCTTTTTTGCTTCTTCTAGTGCTAATGTACTTTTGATCTTGGTTTCTAGTTCTGTTATTTTGACCATTAGTTGTTGCACTAGTTCCTTCGCTGTCTCAACAATTAGTATCATTATGTCTCTTGAGCAGTGATTTGCATTCATGGACCACTGTTCCCCAAAAACTTTTATATGTACAAAGAGGCCCGAAATGTTTTGGATTTTTAAGCCCTATGGAATTACTCCTGCATGTAAGTATTCTAGCATTAAATTGCCATGTAGTTACATGCTTTTTATTTTTTTCTTAAGGGCTTCTAATTTGTGAATATTTGATATATCATGGGTATGGGATGTGGTTTGGTGTTCCTACGAGGAAAGCAAACTCCTCATCAGAAAAACCAAAGGTTTGTAGGTTTGACATGGCTAAGTGGTCAGATGTAAGCAAAATGTAGGGAAAAAGTGAATAAAGATTTCCTCCACCTGAAACGAACGGGAAAGGATGAAACTAGAATAGATAAATAATGAGTGGCTATCAGAAGAAAGTTCTACAAGCCAGATATACTACGATAGCAATATCTCTGCAATGTCTCTTCTCCAACATTCCAATGCCTGCCTCGCTGGTTCTCCCTTCTTAATTTAGAACATTCTACCATCAGTGGGTGGAATGTTCTAACAGCCTTATAGACCTTCTGCCTTTGGCTATGCCTATTGTTAAAGCCCCCTTGTCTCATAATAGGACATTCCCTGTAGCTTGGGCCTATAACTTGGGTTCAGGGCCTTTAACAAACGGTATAGCCCTGCGCTGTCAGCTATAAGACTATATTAGAACATTGCAATGCTGGGAGCTCCATTTAAACCAATGAAGTGCTCCGGGTTTCTAATGGGCAGTAGAAGCCCAGAGCTCCAACATTTTAATGTTTGTTCTCAGCTGTTGCTGTGCACAAAAGGCGTCACTGAGTGCGAGGGGATTTCACACCCCTGGGATTCCCTGAGGCCTTTGTTTAATAAATCTGAAAATTCTGCCTGCTAGGGCTGAAATGTTCTAATAGCCTTAGAGCTCTCCATAGTGGGATCTACCAGCCAGTAATGGCCTGCTCCCTTGTTAAAGGTCCAAGCTGAGAGTGGGCTTTTTATGGCGGTAGAGCCCGCTACAGCAGACTCTAAGGCTATAATACGGTCTGCGGAATCAGGTTTGCACACAACTCCTGGTGTGATGAATCATTTTTAAAAGTGTTAATAACATTCAATCAACACAAAGCTTTTCTACTAATACATTTTACGAAATGAAATACTATTTACTGCTAAATGTAAAACAATATCTTAAAGAATTAAGCTCAAAGAATGTGTAATTACCTTAGTTAACATATTAACGCTGTAAGTAAGCAAGCTGAACACTGTGTTCTTTTGAAATCATCATGGAACTTTTAATTAAACAGTGCTTTATAAACAGCCACACATAGCAAAATTACAGCTCTGATGAAAGTCAGAAAGAATAAACCATTTAAATAACGTCATGTCAAAAGACAATTTTTTTAACGAGTTGTTCTGAAAGGCTGTCCCTCCCTCCTCCTTTTAGCTAATTTATGATCTGGATTAAATTCACAGCTAAGTTTAATATTCTTTGGAACGAGGAAAGACAGATGACATACTTTACAGATGTGATTCAGGAACTCAGAAGTGTCTTAATTATGTATGATGAAAACTCAAATTAATTGACTCACTGAGATGGTGGCATACCAGCAAGTGTCATCTGCACCCACAAGTGACACCTGAAACCCCTGTGGTATGGTGCTGCAGCTATTTGAAATGCGTTTTTGTTAATTATCAGATGTGATAAATAACAATTTAGAATGCGTTGGCCCTCATTCCAAGTTCGTTGGAAATCAAGGTATTTATCATACCTCATTATCCAACATGGTTTGTTAATTATCAGATGTGATAAATAACAACTATCACGTGTTTTTGTGGTAGAACACGGACTTTGGGGCTTACGCATACACAATTTAAATGTCGGCAAAAGAATGATGGATTTAACCCAGATCTCTTGACTGGGGGAGAATGTCTGCATTGTCAGCATTCCGTCCATCATTTGTTTGTTGTAACGCTTTTCGCCCTAAGTGGGATGGGTATTCCCAGACGTGGGACCTGTGCTCACTACGCCACTGGAGTCAAGCTATCCTGGCTGATGACGGCTGATAGCCAGAAACCGGTCCTAGGATGCTTGATTCCGGTCCAGGGAAGACATGGCTTGGCAGTTCGGGCTGGACTGTTCCCATGAGGCACAGGGTTAAGACTGATTTGCATATGGCCATGTCTGAACTGGGGTGGCGTAGTCGGCAAAAGAACGATGGATTTAACCCAGATCTCTTGACTGGGGGAGAATGTCTGCATTGTCAGCATTCCGTCCATCATTTGTTTGTTGTAACGCTTTTCGCCCTAAGTGGGATGGGTATTCCCAGACGTGGGACCTGTGCTCACTACGCCACTGGAGTCAAGCTATCCTGGCTGATGACGGCTGATAGCCAGAAACCGGTCCTAGGATGCTTGATTCCGGTCCAGGGAAGACATGGCTTGGCAGTTCGGGCTGGACTGTTCCCATGAGGCACAGGGTTAAGACTGATTTGCATATGGCCATGTCTGAACTGGGGTGGCGTAGTCGGCAAAAGAACGATGGATTTAACCCAGATCTCTTGACTGGGGGAGAATGTCTGCATTGTCAGCATTCCGTCCATCATTTGTTTGTTGTAACGCTTTTCGCCCTAAGTGGGATGGGTATTCCCAGACGTGGGACCTGTGCTCACTACGCCACTGGAGTCAAGCTATCCTTGCTGATGACGGCTGATAGCCAGAAACCGGTCCTAGGATGCTTGATTCCGGTCCAGGGAAGACATGGCTTGGCAGTTCGGGCTGGACTGTTCCCATGAGGAACAGGGTTAAGACTGATTTGCATATGGCCGTGTCTGAACTGGGGTGGCGTAGTCGGCAAAAGAACGATGGATTTAACCCAGATCTCTTGACTGGGGGAGAATGTCTGCATTGTCAGCATTCCGTCCATCATTTGTTTGTTGTAACGCTTTTCGCCCTAAGTGGGATGGTTATTCCCAGACGTGGGACCTGTGCTCACTACGCCACTGGAGTCAAGCTATCCTGGCTGATGACGGCTGATAGCCAGAAACCGGTCCTAGGATGCTTGATTCCGGTCCAGGGAAGACATGGCTTGGCAGTTCAGGCTGGACTGTTCCCATGAGGCACAGGGTTAAGACTGATTTGCATATGGCCATGTCTGAACTGGGGTGGCGTAGTCGGCAAAAGAACGATGGATTTAACCCAGATCTCTTGACTGGGGAAGAATGTCTGCATTGTCAGCATTCCGTCCATCATTTGTTTGTTGTAACGCTTTTCGCCCTAAGTGGGATGGGTATTCCCAGACGTGGGACCTGTGCTCACTACGCCACTGGAGTCAAGCTATCCTGGCTGATGACGGCTGATAGCCAGAAACCGGTCCTAAGATGCTTGATTCCGGTCCAGGGAAGACATGGCTTGGCAGTTCGGGCTGGACTGTTCCCATGAGGCACAGAGTTAAGACTGATTTGCATATGGCCATGTCTGAACTGGGGTGGCGTAGTCGGCAAAAGAATGATGGATTTAACCCAGATCTCTTGACTGGGGGAGAATGTCTGCATTGTCAGCATTCCGTCCATCATTTGTTTGTTGTAACGCTTTTCGCCCTAAGTGGGATGGGTATTCCCAGACGTGGGACCTGTGCTCACTACACCACTGGAGTCAAGCTATCCTGGCTGATGACGGCTGATAGCCAGAAACCGGTCCTAGGATGCTTGATTCCGGTCCAGGGAAGACATGGCTTGGCAGTTCGGGCTGGACTGTTCCCATGAGGCACAGGGTTAAGACTGATTTGCATATGGCCATGTCTGAACTGGGGTGGCGTAGTCGGCAAAAGAACGATGGATTTAACCCAGATCTCTTGACTGGGGGAGAATGTCTGCATTGTCAGCATTCCGTCCATCATTTGTTTGTTGTAACGCTTTTCGCCCTAAGTGGGATGGGTATTCCCAGACGTGGGACCTGTGCTCACTACGCCACTGGAGTCAAGCTATCCTGGCTGATGACGGCTGATAGCCAGAAACCGGTCCTAGGATGCTTGATTCCGGTCCAGGGAAGACATGGCTTGGCAGTTCGGGCTGGACTGTTCCCATGAGGCACAGGGTTAAGACTGATTTGCATATGGCCATGTCTGAACTGGGGTGGCGTAGTCGGCAAAAGAACAATGGATTTAACCCAGATCTCTTGACTGGGGGAGAATGTCTGCATTGTCAGCATTCCGTCCATCATTTGTTTGTTGTAACGCTTTTCGCCCTAAGTGGGATGGGTATTCCCAGACGTGGGACCTGTGCTCACTACGCCACTGGAGTCAAGCTATCCTGGCTGATGACGGCTGATAGCCAGAAACCGGTCCTAGGATGCTTGATTCCGGTCCAGGGAAGACATGGCTTGGCAGTTCGGGCTGGACTGTTCCCATGAGGCACAGGGTTAAGACTGATTTGCATATGGCCATGTCTGAACTGGGGTGGCGTAGTCGGCAAAAGAACAATGGATTTAACCCAGATCTCTTGACTGGGGGAGAATGTCTGCATTGTCAGCATTCCGTCCATCATTTGTTTGTTGTAACGCTTTTCGCCCTAACTGGGATGGGTATTCCCATACGTGGGACCTGTGCTCACTACGCCACTGGAGTCAAGCTATCCTGGCTGATGACGGCTGATAGCCAGAAACCGGTCCTAGGATGCTTGATTCCGGTCCAGGGAAGACATGGCTTGGCAGTTCGGGCTGGACTGTTCCCATGAGGCACAGGGTTAAGACTGATTTGCATATGGCCATGTCTGAACTGGGGTGGCGTAGTCGGCAAAAGAACGATGGATTTAACCCAGATCTCTTGACTGGGGGAGAATGTCTGCATTGTCAGCATTCCGTCCATCATTTGTTTGTTGTAACGCTTTTCGCCCTAAGTGGGATGGGTATTCCCAGACGTGGGACCTGTGCTCACTACGCCACTGGAGTCAAGCTATCCTGGCTGATGACGGCTGATAGCCAGAAACCGGTCCTAGGATGCTTGATTCCGGTCCAGGGAAGACATGGCTTGGCAGTTCGGGCTGGACTGTTCCCATGAGGCACAGGGTTAAGACTGATTTGCATATGGCCATGTCTGAACTGGGGTGGCGTAGTCGGCAAAAGAACGATGGATTTAACCCAGATCTCTTGACTGGGGGAGAATGTCTGCATTGTCAGCATTCCGTCCATCATTTGTTTGTTGTAACGCTTTTCGCCCTAAGTGGGATGGGTATTCCCAGACGTGGGACCTGTGCTCACTACGCCACTGGAGTCAAGCTATCCTGGCTGATGACGGCTGATAGCCAGAAACCGGTCCTAGGATGCTTGATTCCGGTCCAGGGAAGACATGGCTTGGCAGTTCGGGCTGGACTGTTCCCATGAGGCACAGGGTTAAGACTGATTTGCATATGGCCATGTCTGAACTGGGGTGGCGTAGTCGGCAAAAGAACGATGGATTTAACCCAGATCTCTTGACTGGGGGAGAATGTCTGCATTGTCAGCATTCCGTCCATCATTTGTTTGTTGTAACGCTTTTCGCCCTAAGTGGGATGGGTATTCCCAGACATGGGACCTGTGCTCACTACGCCACTGGAGTCAAGCTATCCTGGCTGATGACGGCTGATAGCCAGAAACCGGTCCTAGGATGCTTGATTCCGGTCCAGGGAAGACATGGCTTGGCAGTTCGGGCTGGACTGTTCCCATGAGGCACAGGGTTAAGACTGATTTGCATATGGCCATGCCTGAACTGGGGTGGCGTAGTCGGCAAAAGAACGATGGATTTAACCCAGATCTCTTGACTGGGGGAGAATGTCTGCATTGTCAGCATTCCGTCCATCATTTGTTTGTTGTAACACCTTTCTCAGAGAAGCATACCAGCCATCTGTTCACATTTAATCATTCTGCAAAGGTCTGGACATGATCCTTAAGTATAACTTTATGTGAAACCATTTGTATTCTTTTTAAACATGGCCTGTCTTTCTTTGTTACTTCAGTTATCAGCCAGGGGTCTTTAAGACTGCTGTAGAAAAGTGTTTTCTTAAAATTTCTGTTTAAAGTATGTACTAAGCTTTAGGTTTTTACCTAATTTTTTACTGGCAGAGACATTCAGCTACGGTCATGCCAGTAAAATAACAGCCAGGTGGCTTCATTTGCCCTAGGTGTATCAAAGCCCATTTTAAAAGTCGATTGTAAAAAAATGCAATGCTCAGATATGATCGATCCATCAAGTTGCTTCATTCATGCTGGAGTTACACAGAGCTTAGGAAAGGAGCATGCATGTGGCAGATCAGTACATAAACATCAAGAAAGACATCAATCTCCCTGGCCCGAGGTCCAATTTACCATCACTTGAACATAGACATGAGTTCAGGGAGGGACAGATCACCAGGAGGAGCCATGCCACTCATGGCAACAATGTGGGGGAGGACACTGGAAGTAGAATTTGAAGCTGATGAGCAGGGGAGAAAATAGAATCCCAAAAACAACACAAAAAAAGAGACAACAAGGGATGGATAATACTGCTGACCCACTGGACCAGCCGAAAGAAGCATCACAGAGGCACACTGGAGCAACCGGACCACTGGAGCAACCGGACCAACCTACCCCATCTATAAAAAATGAGTGAATTACACAAGACTACGGATTCAGAGACAAATGGAGGGTGCTCATGCCCGGGCCTGGTGGATGGAAAAGTAGCATTTGGTATGCACCACCTGAGTCAGGATCCCCCAAAGGTCAGGCATCTGGCTATCAAAGACCGGACATGACTACCAGGGAGGGAGGGGAAACTGACCCTCAGATGAAGCAGCCGCACCCATCGGTGGTGAACCCCTGACAGAATGGAACACAATAGAGGATGACAGAACAAAAGGCGGTGATTGAAAGAGTGGACGCATCAAATTGCAATTAGGCATAAAGTGGAAAATTCCACAGAGGTGAGACCAAAGCCTCCCAGACTACCCCACACTGAGGATGACCGCCGATCAATGGAAAACACAGAAGGAAAGAGGATACCGGGAGATGGCCAAGGTTTAGAGAAACACACAGCGACCACAATGGCAGCCATCAAAGAGACTAAACTGGCCCTCGAATTGAAAATCGACAGGGTGGCACAAGAAGTGAACACCTTGAGTGCCAACCAACAAAAATTGAATGACAGAGTTTCAAATACGTAGATCAATCTAGCGCACATAAAAGCCATAGTGGCCAAAACTGCAGACTGCATAAAGGCACTGGAACTGTAAGTTGCTAACTTAAAGGACAGAGTAAACAATGCGGAAAGAAGATCCTGGCACAATAATGTACGAATAGTGGCATCTTAGAAAAGACAGAAGCCCCGAGTATGTGACCGTTCCTTGAAGAGTGGCTCTCCTCTGTGGTACTTGGGGATTAAATCTCTAAATCAGTTACAACAGAGAGAACATATAGAGTCCCCAGCTGGCCGTTTGTGCCCAGGGTGTCATAGTGACTGCTAGTTGCCAGACTTCTCAACTTTCTTGACCTAGTTGCCATCCTACAAAGGGCAAGGACACAAGGATCCTCGTAAATCACAGGGAAAACATCCACATATAACCAGACTGCAAAACCTCTGTCCAGCGCCAAAGGAAAACATTTATGGGTCAAGTAGCACCTCTGGACTCTGGGTTTCAGATATGCACTGTTTTTTTTGGAAGAATTCTGTATAATCAACCAAGGGACATCGTACTTCTTACTGTGGCAGCAGAGGTCTGGGAATGGCTGAATAGCTACTACGACCCTCTACCCAATGATAGTGAGGTGAGTCATTCATCCAAATGGCAGGAACATAAGAAACACTGCAGGGCATGGAGCCGATCAATGACGATGCTAATAAAAACCCAGGCAGAGTCAGAAAAAGCAAAAGTGGTAGCAGACATACAACAATCAAAAACCCTGGAAAACTGCAACATATGGGAACCTCTACTAAAAGAGAATGGGGGCTCTGATGAAGGAGAATTGAATCCGGAGGCTGCCTGGGAAAATTCAGGACCACCGGCAGTCACCCCAATGATGACAGATAAGATAATTTAGTGGTCCCCTAAACCAATGACAAAGGAAAGAACTGAGGGAGGCCCGGCAGGCATGGTCAATAATGTGGGTAGGCAGCACACATTACCCATAGGTGGTGTCCGCTATAAAATGCATGTAGGAGAGTAGGATCTGCTTCTTATGGTTACCCCCACTTTTTGCTGCTGTAACACTGTTTTTCAACTTTAGTCTGGCTGGGGCCCTGCTATTCAGGAACCCAGCCTAGCTGCTTCCTCTCTAAATTGATTCCATGTACCCTAGGTACATAACAGATTGGATTCTGAGGTGCCCTTATAAGTCCCTAGTATATGGTATACTATGTACCCAGGGCATAGGTACCCCAGAGGCCTACCAGGGGCTGACGCATGTATTATGCCACCCCTGGGAAGCCCTCCAAAATGACACAACAGGTCTGCTACTGCAGCCTGGGTAATGTAGTGCATGCACCCCTTACAGAGATATAGATTCACTATATCTCACCTGTCACTGCACATAGAAACCTCTCAGTCACCCCTATGGCAGGCCTTATCAATCCTGAAGGCAGGGTACTTGGTTTTGTGTGAGAGAGTGCCCATGCATGAGCAGAACCCCTCTGCAGCCTTCGGAATCTCTTCTCCGGGGTTGTCTGTGATGCAGCTTGCCCATTTGCTCTTAAGTGCATTATAACCAAACGGTAAATGCTAACTTTGGACTGGCTTCACGGAAACATGTTGTGTTTGGTGTCAAACACCTTGTAATCTTACCCCCACACCAGTAACTGGTGTGGGAGTATGATCCCACCCTTCTAGAGGGAGAGACATTACAGCACCGGTATACCCGTTACCAACTTAAAAGAACCCTGGCATCACAAAATCGATGCTGCAGCCACAGACATGGGTCTGGCCTCCTGCTGCGGACCGAAACTCTGGCAGGGGAGGCATGGACAATAGGTTTCCTGTCACAGGGAGGTGTCACCACATCCCAGACAGGCTTTAGTGTATTGGGGCTGGGTGGGTGCACTCAGAGAGTGCTTTGAAGTCCTGCACTGGGGGCACATTTGGTGTCCCTGTGCATAGTCCAGTTCAAACCGGTCACAGGGGCTACCAGCCCCTGCTCTGGCGCGAAACTGGACAAAGGAAATGGGTGTAGCCACCCCTCTTTCCAAACCCTCCAATAGGTGGGTCCCCTGAGTTAGTCCAACCCCTTCCTTGGGTATAAAGAAGGAGCCTCTGTAACCAGAACTTTAGATATTCCTGGATGAAACTCTGAAACTGAATCCTGGACCTTCGACATTCTGTTCAACGCCAGATGACTGAAGAATCTCCGTTGGAGTAAAGGAGTTACTCCCCTGCTTGGCAGGCACTAAAGATGCATCTGTCCGGTCTGCATCTCCATAGCTCCTGCTGGACGCTGAAGACTTTGCAACACAGAGTTGGATTTCCAGACTTTCAAGAGGCTGAACCAGGTCCCCAGCAAAGCTGGGACCCATAGCCCTCATGGGTACCATAGAACTGGAACCCCTGGACACTGTGCACATTTGCAAGTGTATCAGCTTGTCGACGTTTCCTGAGGCTGTGCATTGGGTTACTTGTAGCCCAGACCCGTGGGCCACTATTTTGTGATTCCTCTTGAGGTCCATTTGCGATCCCTGGTCTGTCGACTGGTGGGTCCCTGTGAAGGTAACCCTGACTTTCTTTGGGCTTCCCTAGTTGCTCTAGATGTGCCCTCACTCCACCTTGCTGGGGGAGTCCCTCAGACCTTGCTGGTCCGCACCGAAGCATCTTTCTCCTTTCTGCGTGGGTTGCTGTTGCCAAGGCTTGTTGTATCCAATCCAGGCACCAATGCTGCAGCACTCGACATCCTTTGTGGAACATCACAAATCCAGCTCCTGGTTGTCTTCGACACCTCCTGGTCCTCGTGGCTGAAGAGTCAAGCTTCACCTTCTTCACCTGAAACACCCGACATCGGTGGGCATTTGTCTATCGTGCCCCTGGTCACTGGCAAGTGACCCAGACTCTTTCCCCTCTGCTTTCAGGTTCTTCAAATCTTCGATCCAGGCTTGGATTTCTTCTGACACTTTGTATCTTACCGGCAGCAGCACTTCTTTGCCAGCTTCCATTAAAAACGACGACGCGACCCAACACCATTTGACACCTATGCACCCGGCTTCCCTGGGTGAGGTAACTCAAGTACTCTGGTGCTCCCATGGGTGTTGACCCTAGAACTGTTCGAGTCCAAGAGGGTTTCATCCTAGTCCATTTCTAAGTGTCCTTTATCTTTAAAAATCTAACCGCGACTTTCCCCATAGAAGCTAAAGGGAGCTCGCAGCTGTGTTCTAACACTGCACACGGACCCCGTGGGTCCCCTGTGTCACTACCTTGGGTGGTTTCTTGGGGTCCCAGCAATTCTACAGGCTCTAGGCCTTGTGTCTAGTTAAGTTGTGGTTCTTATACCACTATTTTAGTATATGGTTTGAGTCGCCCTAGGGCCTAACGTGTATTTTGTGCTACTTTACTGTTTATTTGAAGTGTAACTTATGTGCTTTTGCCTCTAGCCTCATAAAGAGACTAGAGGGGTGTGTTTAGTAATAAATACATATATTTTAAATATATATATACCTGGTGTGGTCTCCTTTCATTTAGTGACTCAAGAGATTATAGACTGGTAAAACAAGCTGCTTTACATTCCTTCAAGACTTAGCCTGAAGGCTGCTCTCCATAGCTACCACTAGGATAGCTTTGAATAAAGGTTGTCTTTAAAATATCATCAATAAGGGTTTGCTTGGACTGGTGCAAGGTGCCCACTATAACTAGTGGACAGCATATACCAGGCCAACTTTCCACAATGCAGGCATGGCACATCAAGGTGCAACATATGCTTACCAACAGTTTGACTTACAGGGATGACTGATATACCGTGGATTGGGGACGTGGACAGTTTGTAGACCGTCACAGGGTAAGGTGTGGTGGGGAGGGGTTTGGGGAATAGTTAACAAGGTTTTCAGCGATACAGTGACATACTGACCAGAGGAGAGAGATATATTACGCCTAGGGGGTCCATTGGACATAGGAGGAAGGCTCTAACACCAAACTTAACATGACACACACTCTGAAACTCCTAAATTGGATGTTAATGGGCTTGAGAACCCCATAAAAACAGGCCTGGTAATTGGCAAGGCATGACGCAGATGTGATTTCCTTTAAGAGCCATAAATGAGAGGCACCAAATGCTACTACCTGGGGAGCTGGGAATATACAGTGGCCAGAGACTTAGGCTACACCACAGGGTCAAGAGGAGAAGCTATTCTCCTCAAGAAGTCACTGGCTTTTCAGATAACAAGGACTTGGGATTATGACTTGGGGAGTTATACTGTGACACTGGGAGAATGGAAAGGGGAGAAATTGGCTCTGGTCAAGTGTATGTCCCACCAGGGCTACAAGCAGATACCCTCCAGAAACTGGGACAGATCCTTACAGACTTACCAACAGCCATCACTATCCTGGGGGGAGATTTCAACATGGCCCTTCATGCAAAACTTGACAGATCTTCCCACAGGCAGACACACCACCTGCCAGCAGGGAAATGAAAGAGATTTGTGCAATCAATGGGTATGGGGATATCTGAAGGACAATGAAGGGAGCACTCAAAGCCTATTATTCAAGAGTGCATAATACGCTCTCCAGCATAGATTATTTATTAGCCCCACTTATAACATTAGATAGATTCACATAAGCTGAATGCAAGACAACAGGCATATCACATTATTCCATGCGAGTAAAGGCATGCATGGTAAAGGCATATTCGTGGTAAAAATATTGTGTGGTAAAAGCATATGTGGTAATTGGCTGAGTTGTATTGTCATACAATCTTCCGAAATGCCACAGCTGTAATCGGCACTCAAAGACCATTTACTGACTGAATGTAAACAACATTTTGAAAAAACAAAATATCTGAATATTCAACATGCTTCAGTCGCAGCCCGTCGTTCCTCATGCTATGATCCTTATGTTAAGCTGGACAAGATGGCACATTTAAGACCTGCTACCAGCATTCTGATAACAGCATGTACCATCTATTAGCCCTGAGCCAGGCACTATTACAAACAGCATTCCCTTGAGTCCCATACACATATACAGAAGCTCCACCATCTGGAATGTGTCTACAGTCATTCTGGGAAACAGTGTGAAGCACTGTCTTCGTTTGGAGTCTTTCCTTAAATCTACGGTTTTCCCTTCACTTGTCCTCATCCTATACCCTATGTAAACTACGTTTCTATGGTGTCTTAGTCTCAGCAAAGGAAACCACGGATGTTGGGCCTCTCTGGGCCACTGGGCACAGTAACACGGCTCATAATTCACACTTCCAGCCTGCATCTGTGAGTTATAAGACTTCCTCAGCAATTAAATGAAAGATTCTAAGGATTTCATTGTTTGTATTCTATTGTTTGTATTTTTTTATGCCTGGATATAGACCTACCAAGAGTTTTAAAATTAACTCTACCACTCTTCTCTCATAACTATACGTTGGCTGCAGGGCATGTCTAGTTACATAGGATGTACTAAAGTAACCAGTTATCTTTTACATCTTTACTTTACCAATTCCTAATATAAGCTAAAGTCACAAAAGGGAGAGAGTGGAAGAATTTAACATTAGTCACTGATAAATTATTGTTGATATAATATATATAAAAGTAGTTGTACATGGTAATAGAAACTAAACTATTTTGTGGAAAATTGATTTATCTCTCACGAATCAGAATAAAAATACAATTCACAGTTGAATATTTAATGCACAGTGTACACATAATACTGTTGTCTGGTGCACAATTGGACATGCATTACATCAATCCCAAAAGTCATATGTTTATGGTTTATGTGCAGTCTTCACCTAGATTTATACTGCTCTTGCATCAACAGTTTCCTACATTACACCGGGCAACGCCATTTAACTCCTATGTCATGCACTAGAGGGCTATCATCAATAATAACTTTACTCATCCTTCTCTATCTTGTACTCCACAAATCTTTAGGCATATTTGCGCATATCACGATTCACTGATACATATTATTTCACTACCTCACATACAACCTACCACACCTCCCATTTACATACAGTGCCACCGCCTCAAACGCCCTACAAGTTTTCTCCTCTATCCAACAAGAATGAATGCCAAGCAAACATCTGAGATCGCATTTTAGTTACCTCACAAAATCTATCTTTTAAATGCTCACTCTCTCTGCACCAGGTTGTTGCTCATCACCAACTAATTCAACTCTCACCGCTCCAAATACACTTAACTACAATCACTGACACTTAATTCACCCTCAAGATTCAGCTACACCAGCATTCCTACATAATCACTGTCCCCACACTTTTACCACATATCATAACTCATTATTGGGTACTTATTTTCTCCCTAAAGAGTTCATACACAGAACCTTTGATTTCAACCAGCATTTACTGATTGAAAACCAAACTGCATGCGCTGGTACATAAAAAGCACACAAAGGGGGCGCTAGGTGGCGCACAAGCGGAATGGCTGCCATGGTGTGAGGCTCCCGCAGCCTGGCACAGACATCCTGTAATTATCCTCACCTTCAATACAGTGCTTGCCTTGAAATACGGCGACAAGTGGAGCCCTACGTCCAAGGCACCCGTGCGACAAGTTTGGGGGACGGATCGTCGCGGGACGTCATCTCTGCAGCCATTGGAACAAAGACCCTGCGCGGCAGGGAGCTGCCTGATGGGCACAGCTGGCATGCAAGTGCCGCTGCGTCCACGTGGTGACGGGGCCGCGGTGCTGCCCAGGCAGAGACGGAGTTGCGGTGAGTGCCGTTACAGCGCGGCTTGTGCACCTAGGCTGTCTGCGACACAGAGGGTCCCAGTGCTCGCGCTGTGAGGAGGCAGACTACGTGGGTGCGGCTCAGCAGATATCGGGCCTGGGGTCCCACATGGGTGGCGGATCAGCCATAGGTGGCCATAGGTGGCGGCCATAACTTCTGTGTGCCCTTGCTGTCTGCCTGTGATGAGCACGGAATTACATCAGAGGAAGATGCAGGAGTCTCCCCGCTGTGGCAGGCGTTGATAGCGGAGGAAGAGCAGCGATACTTCACAGTGCTGAATATTTATCCTGATGAGGATTTGAGGGAGTGGCACTTGGGCTATAGGACGGGGTGGCTTCCCGAGTAGGAGGGATCACGCAGCTGCTGTATGGGCTCCTGTGTGTCCCCTGACGATTGGGGGCTCTATCACTGGGGCACAGAGAATTGCACTCAATCCAGCTCTGGATCGCTCTAATGCCTCGCCGCATCACTACACTACTCACAGACGTCCTTACAGGGCATAATGGCAGAGGGGGGATTAATAGATAGCTGGTATTACACCCACCCACAGGTCAGGGAGGGCACGCACTTCACAGCACATGCTGGGATGTGGGCACGACTAGACTATTGTTTGTTGTCTAGGGGTTTGGGCCAGGCCATTCAGAGGGTACTTCACTTGGCTAGGACCTTTTCCGATCACTATCTTGTTAAACTCGTACTTACACTTCCAGGTTATGACAACCCTAGACCTAGCTGGCGGTTACAGCCTACCGCTCTATTCGACGCGGACTTTTGTACTGAGCTGGGGGAAGAGATACAAGATTTTTTCTTAAGAAATAAGGGCTCTGTAGACAATGTGGAAATTATCTGGGACACAATACAGGTATACTGTATGGCAAAGAGCTTTGGTGTACTCAGGGATATCCAAACAAGGCTCTGAAAGTTGGAACGGGACCTGAGAGGGCTGGAGGTATGGATGGGGTCTGGGGAAACGGGCCAGGCACAGACTGATTTTCGTGAGACGTTATCAGATTACGAGAAGACCGCAGCATGGAGGCTAAATTTAGGGGACGGTATTGGATGGCCCAAAGGTATGGAGAGGCCAGGGAGGGTTCTGGCGGAAGTGATTAGACGCCAGCGCTTCTCTACTCATATCCTCGAAGTTAAGGGGCCAGGGGGTACTGTTTACAGAGACACACCCGATATACTTAATACCTTTACTTCGCACTATACAACACTGTAAACCACACAACGCAGTGGCTCGCTCGATATGGACAGCTTTCTGGGGGACATCGCACTTGGGTGGTTAAGCGATACGCAAAGGGAGTTTTTATGCCTCACCTTTGAATTCAGGGAGGCGATTATGCAGCTTAAAAGTGGGAAGGCGCCCAGCATGTCTGGCATTCCCTCTGAATTCTATAAGCAGTACATAGATATCATGGCTCCAGTCCTTAGGGAACTCTATGAAGAATCCCTTGAAAGGGGAATACTCCCCCCCTCAATCCGTGAAGCGCTGATCCCTTCTTTGTTGAAACAAGGAAAGGCCCCAGAGATTTGCGACTCCTATAGGGCACTCTCCCTTATCAATTGTGATACAAAAATACTGGCTAAACTTTTGGCTAATAGGCTAAATCTCCTGTTGGATAAGCGCATTTTACCTGATCAATTGGGATTCATCCCAGGTAGGGCCACAACTCATAATCTCCGCACTCTTTTTTCTCTAATTTCTCTAATTCCCGCTGGCCGCAGTCTTTTTAGACGCCACCAAGACATTTGACTCGGTGGAGTGGGATTATTTAATTGGAGTTCTACAACGCATGGGTTTTCCTAAGTTGTTCCTCTTTTGGGTTAAGTTCTTTTATCAGCAGCCCACTGCTAAGGTGTTAATCAATGGTCACCTCTCGCCAGCTTTTCCCATAATGAGGGGCACGGGGCAGGGATGCCCGTTATACCCGCTTTTATTTGCCATAGTGGTCGAACCATTGGCGTCTAAATTTCACCAGCATCATCGCGACTGGGCGTTTTGCTGCTGTATGTGTCAAATTTTAATATCCCTTTACGCGGATGACATTACCTTATACATCAGAGACCCCCAACAAAATGTGAACCCCATCTTGCGAGAATTCCTCGTGTTTGGCAGGTTATCTGGGATTAATATTAATTGGAGTAAATCCCAGTTCTTTCCCCTAACACCTGCGGTTGACCGATTCATGCTGGATTTCCCCCTAGAGTGGTGCGGCACTGACCTGCGCTATCTAGGTATTCTGCTGACTGGAGATAGAGAAGCCACCATATGGCTCAATTATGGTACAGCTATTACGAAACTGGCGGACAATGTCACTCGCTGGATTTGTCTCCCCCCTCGCTTGCATGTCGGGCCTCTCTTATTAAAATGGTTGTCCTCCCGCAGTTTCTATATTTATTCATGAATATTCCCTATCACCCTGGCTCTTATTTTTTGAAAACTCTGCGTACTGAACTGTTCCGTCTTTTGTGGGGAGGGAAGCACCCACGAATCCAATGGTCCATGTTGACAAGGCCCTATGCTCATGGGGGTTTTGACATATCAGATTTTGAGATTTAGTTTCTTAGTGCACAAGCGCACTATGCATACTATTGGGTACACCCCCCTAGGTACATGCCACAAGTTGCCACGGAAGATTGGCTCGCGGACCCTATTCCACTGTCTGGTCTCATATATGCCCCTGCTAGGACACGAGCGACGCCACCTACTACAGTCACTGGAACGGTGGATGCCTGGCATCGCATAATAGATATATCAGATACTCCCTTGCTATACTCTCCGTTGTTACCATTAACCTATCATCCTAGTATATCACTGCTGCAAGAAAAGGGTTTTCATAAGCTATGTGTGCGGGTTAATATTGCAACATGGGTTGATTTATTTCACGAAGGCACGTTCCGCTCTGCAGATCATTTCTTTCATGACGAACGGTCCTCTCCTCTGGACTATTTTTCATATGTTCGTCTATGACAAGGTATGCGGTCAGTTCTCCCTGATTTCCCGCAGCAGCCAGCAACTCTAGCACCCCTGCACTTCTTGCTTGGCTCTAAAGATGGTAAACATTTGGTGTCAAAGTTGTATAACAGTATACGTATGCAGCGGGAGGATGTTTCAAGCTCGGCGCGCCTGCGATGGGCCGTAGAACTGGGTGAGGAAGTTTCAGATGAACAATGGGAATATTGCTGCCTTCAGACTTCACAGATCTCCTCTAGTTTTAGGCACCGAGTCATACACTACAAATTCCTACATCGTCTATATTATACCCCGGCCAAGAAATACAGGTTTAAACTATCTGACAATGATTGCTGTGAAAGGTGTGGGAGGCCAGAGGCCGACTTTCTTCATCTGGCGTGGGAGGGCCCCAGGGCACAGGACTATTGGGAACAGGTACATATGGCGTTGGAAAAAATGTTGGGCAACACGCTAGTGAGGGATCCACGGGTGGCGCTTTTAAGTTACACTGCGCAGATACCCAAGCCACAACGTAAGTTCCTGGCACTGTCCTTCTTACTGGCAAAGCGTAGGGTCGCATGCCGATGGGGCAGGGGGAGGGCCCCGGAATTCAAGACTTGGCTAGGCGACTTGCTTTATTGTCAGGAACAATCTAACATTTACGCTGAAACTTTGCCACTTGCCTCTAGGCCTAGAGATATTTGGGGCCCACTGCAAAGATACCTTCTTTTAGGAGGTACAGAGGGATCGGACACTACTGTTCTGGAGGTTGCTGCTTAACTGTGTTGTACGGGCATTCCTTGCAGGTACTGTTCTCCTTCGCTGGCGTGGATGGGTGTTGTCCCCAGTGTCTTTGTGTGTGGATCCTCCCTGCCTTGTAAACTTTGTTAGGCCATACCCACGTTGTGCCTTGACGCTTTATGTATGAAATTGTCTCCTTCCCCTGTCTGCGGATATGTATATTTAACATCTCATGATTCTACCTGCCCTGCGCATCTCGTGTTCAATGGTCACCTGACATTGGGATATGCATGTAAAGATTCATCTGATTGCTATGTTGGAAAATGTCCCGCATGATATTGGGTGGGAATGTTCATGGTCCTTGAGGTACGTCTTCTTAATTTTGTTCTCGTTTCCATAACATTGTAATGTTCATTACTTGAGATGAAAATACAAAAATAAAGTTTTTTTTTATTTTTTTTTAAAGCACACAAATAGCATTCATGTAAGGCCTGAGGCATTCATAGAGGTTCTGAATACATTATCTGAGGCACTTGACAGTACCACATTCTCATACTCCATGGGCATCATTACCCCACTTAAATCGCGCCTCAACAACTTGCACACACTATCAATAATCTACTCATTTCACAATGATGAATCGTTATATACTTTGGTCGTGCATGGCTTGGGGTTAGCCACAGGGTCTGACTCTGTGCCATCCCCCTTATGCTAGTCAACTGCCCACCCACACCCAACACCAATCCCCCCTTTTTAAATTGTTTTCCCAATCCTGTGGGACACTTGTGGGAGCCAGAGGCCAATTGGATTGTGTTTTTTTTCCAACTTGTTGCCGCAGGACTCCAGTGGGTGTCTTGTGAACCCATCCACCCAGTTATATTTATTTTCAATCTTAATTTCTCAAAAACTACTGAACGATTTAAACCAAATCTCTAAAAACACCCTTTCTGCGTAAAAATTTAGCTTTCTGTCAAAGTTGGTGGTATAATGTTCAGCCACTTCAGCTGTAGCTCTTTTCAAAATTAAGGAAATTGCATGAGGAAATTGTGTTTTGCAACCCATCTGTTTCGCGGCCCATGCTTGACAAATTACCTGGAAACGTTTTAGGAAGGAGCTGAGGTGGATGAACTTTTTTTGGAAAGTTGTTAGCAAATAAATAACCTTCTTCCCATGGAAATGCAGACCTAACTGTATCTACCCACTGCAGACCACCAGTGGATACAGTGGAATGGCATAGATTGGAACGCTATACAGTGCAGTTGCATATAGTTGAATAGTGTAGAGTGGATTGGTATACAGTGTAGTAGTGTACAATGCGGTGGCACACAGTGGAATGGCATAGAGTGTCCTAGAGTGGACTGGTGTAGATTGAAGTGAGGTGCAGTTTAGAGGCATTTAGTGGAATAACACAGAGTGGAGTGGTGTAGAGTGGAGTGCCGAAACAATGGGGTGGCATACAGTGGAATAGTGTACACTGGAATGGGGTAAAGTGGAGAGACATAGAGTAGAATGGCTCAGAGTGGGATAGCATAGAGTGGTGCAGCATACAGTAGAATGATGTAGAGTGGCATGAGGTACAGTGTAGGTGCGTTCAATGGAATTGCATAGACTGAAGTGGAATAGAGTGGAGTGTTGTAGAATGGACTACCATAGAATGGAGTGCTGTATAATGGAGTGGGGTAGAGTGTTATGGGGTAGACTGTAGTAGTGTAATGTAATAGCCATGTGTACAGTGTAGTATAGCATAGAGTGTATTGGCGTAGAGTGGAGTGGCATAGAGTGCTGTGGTCTACAGTGGAGTGGTGTAGAGTGGAAAACCTTTGAGTGTTACTGGTGTATAGTGTAGTGACATAGAGTGGAGTGGCATATAGTGGGATAACGTAGAGTGGCAAAGATTGGAGTGTCATACACTGTAGTAGGGTAGAAGGATTGGCATAGAGTGGCATGGTATACAGTTTATTGGTACAATGGAGTGATCTGTAGTGTAATGTCATATAGTGGATTGTCATAGGGTGGAGTGGCATAAGGAAGAGCGGTGTGCAGGGCAATGCCATAGGCTAGAGTGGCAAAGAGTGGAGTGGCACAGAGTGGAGCGATTTAGAGTGGAGTGGAGTAGCATAGAGCTGTGTGAAATAGTGTGGTGTAGAGTGGAGTGCCATACAGTGGAATTTAATATATTAGAGTTGCATAGAGTGGAGCACCATAGAGTAAAATATCATATAGGGGAGTGTCAAACAGTGGAGTTGCGAACAGTAGAATAGAGTAGGGTGTATAGGTGTACAGTGTAGTACAATGAAATGGCATAGACTGGATTCTCGTACATTCGAGTAGCATAAAGTGGAATAGCGTACAGTGCAGTGACATACAATAGAATGTGTTAGAGTTTAGTGGCATTCAGTAGAGTAGCGTAAAGTAGAGAGGTGTACAGTGGAGTGGCACAGGATGCAATGGCATAGAGTGGAGTGCTGTAGAGTGGATTGGCTAGAGTTGGATGATGTATGGTGTAGTTGCATACAGTGGAATAGCATAGAGTAGAGTCTGGCATACTGAAGTGGCATGCAGTGGAACAGCGTACTTCAAACTGGGATAGAGTGGAGTGGCGTAGAGTGGCGATGCGTAGAGTCTAATAGCACAGAGTAGTGTAGGATACTGTGAGTAGAGTAGACTAAGAGATAGTGGAGTAGAGTGGCATAGAATTGAATGAGGTACAGTGTAATGGAGTGGCATACACTGTAGTGGCACAGAGTGGAGTGTTGTAGAGTGAAATACCGTAGAGTGGAGTTTTGTAGAGTGGAGTGAGGTAGAATGTAGTGAGTAGACTGTAGTGGCATACAGTATAATCACATACTCTAATGTGGCGTACAGTGAAATAGTGTAGAGCCGGGTGACTTACAGTGGAATCCCATGTATTAGAGTGGTGTAGAGTGGAGTGACATAGTGTAGAGCATCATGGAGTAGAATAGCATAGAGTGGAGTGCTTATATTGTAATAATGTAGTGTGCATTGGTCAACAGTGTAGTAGCATACAGTGAAATGGCATAGGCTGGATTGTCATACATTTGAGCAGTCTAAACTAGAATAGTGTGCAGGGGTGTGGTGTACAGTACACTGATCTACAGTGAAGTGTGCTAAGGATGAGTGGCATACAGTAGAGTAGAGTGAGTGGTGTTCAGTGAAGTGGCACAGAGTGCATTGGCTGTGGATCCGCAAAGCCGTGCGCCACTAGCAATGCTATGATTGACTAACCGGGAGGTTGTGCCCACCATTTAAAGTATTGGGGAACGGTTCCAGGGTATTAAAATGTATCTGCAAAATGATTAACGGGGTCAGGGTAGCGGTACCATGACCCCACCGGTGTGTTAGAGGAGTGTCAGAGGGACCTATGTTGGGTATGAAATTGAGTTACATTGTTTTTTTTCCACCATAGGAATCCACGGTTCTGCCATGAGGCTCAGTGTGTCCCCCTGTGTATATCAACGAGAGATTTGCAAATCTTGATGCACTTTGAAAATAAAAGAAAGCACTTCAGGCCCACCCAGATGCCCGCACAGGTATTCTCACACCCATTTCAACACCTGCACAGGAGATCACACACCAACTTACAGACCTACTCCGGCACTCACACACCCATTCACAGATCCATGCAGGCAATCACAGACTCATTCACGGACCCACATATGCACTTATACACCCACTCACAGACCTATACAGGTAAAGACACATCCATTTTGGGCCCCATGTAGGTACTCACAGACCCACTCACATAACTATGTAGACACTCACATACTGACTCACATGCCCATGCAGATACTCACACACCCACCCACAGACCTGTACAGCCAATCATGGACCCACTCACAGACCCATGCAGGCAGTCAAACACCCAGTCACTGACACACTCAGGCACTCATACACCAACTGATAGATGCACACAGCCAATCACAGACCCACTCACAGACCCACTCAGGCACTCACATACCCATTCACAGACTCATGCAGGCACTCAGAGGCCCACTCAGACACCCGCATAGGATCTCGTCAACCCACTTTCAGACCCACAGAAGCACTCACACACTCACTCAGAGACCCACACATGCACTCTCATAACCACTGACAGACCCATGCAAGCACTCACACACCCATTCATAGTTCTATGCTGGCACTTTCACACCCACTCAGAGTCTCTCACAGACAGTTTCACACCAACCCACAGACCCATGCAGGTACTCAGGCAACTGCTCATGGAGGTACACAGGCACTCATAGACCCACTCATCCACTCACATACCCACTCACAGACCTATGAAGGCTCTCATGGAAATACTCATATACCCATACAGGCACTCACATACCCACTCACAGAGCTATGCAGGCACTAACAGACTCACTCACAGAACCACATAGAAACTGAAACACCCACTCACACACAGACAAAAAACCCACTCACACACAGACAAAACCACTCACACAGCCCCTCACAGACCCAAACAGGCACTCACACACCCACTCACAGACCCATAACGACACTTACCCACCTACTCACAGACCCATGCAGGCACTCACAGAACCACTTACAGATCCACTCAGGCACTCACACACCCACTCACAGATCCACACAGACATTCCCGCTCCCACTCACAGACCCACACAACCACTCACAGACCCATAAAGATATGCATATACTCACTCAAAGACACATACATGCATTGACACACCCATTAACAGACCTACACAGGAACTCATATACCCACTCAGAGACCCACACAAACACACACACACCCACTCACAGACACACACAGGCACTCCTGGGACCCAATGTACTTTTTAGGGGAAGGGGGCATGTGGCACCCCTCCCGGACCATTTTTAAACCCAGGGATGCCATCCCCCAGGGTCCAATGCATTTGTGAGGGGAGGGGTGGGGCATAAGCAGCCCTGCTAATGTGACCCATATCCATTTTGAGGGCAAAGGGGGCACGCAGCCCCCCACCTGGGCTGCTTTATGCTCCAGGGCCCCTCTCCTGGGGCTCAACATATTTTTTAAGGGGAGGGGGCCGTCAAACTTTGCCTTCTGGCCAGATGACCCTAACCCTCGGGCCACACTAGGTATGTCCTGGGGAGCTCACCCTAGGACATAGCGGTTTCCCTGCCCACACAAGCGCAGGCAGGGAAACCTGTATTTGCTCCTGCTTGGCAAGGGCGTTTTTTAATCTCCCACCAATCAAGAGCAAATACAATGGACCTCATTTAGATCTCAGCAGATAGGTTACTCCGTCACAACGGTGTGGAATATTCCATTTGCCGAAATATAAATCCCATTCTATTCTATGGAATTTAAGTTTTGGTGGACGGATATCTGTCACTGTTATGATGGAGTAACTCATCTGCTGATATCAAAATCAGGCCAAAGGCCTGCTCCCAGCTAGTGGGAGCTTTAAAAATACTTTCACTGGCTGTGAGCAGACTTTTGACCTGTTTCCCTGTCCACACCGATACAGGCAGGGAAAAAGATCAAAATATTGCTCCAAAGGGACAGAATTAGTAGTAGGGGTGGGCGGAATTTGCGAAATCCACTTTCGCAAATTATCGCGAAAATGTCCAAAATTATCGCAAACACGCGGAAATATCGCGAAGATGCGTAAGTTTTTTTCCCGCATGTTCGCGAGATTTTCTGCATGGTTGCGGCTCACCAACTTACCCATGCGGTTGCTCGCGGGCGCGGCCATCTTGTTTTCAGTTGTCTCGCGGTGCATGATCGCGAAAAGAAAGACGTGATCGCGCGACGCATGACGTCACTGCGGGCGCGAACTGTCGCAAGACAGCGCAAATGGCTAAAAACAATACAACATCTCATGGAGAACGCGACCGGATCAAGAAAACTTGTCGGCGAACGCAGGGATTCAGGTAAGGCGATCACGCGCGCGCGAGAATGTATTATTTTACAGCGCGAGCAAGAACCAAATTATCGCTAAGCTGCAGAATGCGGAAATTTTGACATTTTCTTGCTTTCCGCGGAACGCGAAAATGTCAAATTATCGCAATTTCCGCGAACTGAACGAAATTTTAGCCCAGGCCTAATTAGTAGTAGTTCCATCTGTATGGAAGCATTGCTGATTCCCACTGCATGTGGGGAGCGGGCTGGGGCTGTGGGGGTCTTGGGGCTCCCCATGGCCACCAAGTATATGGTGGGTGCCCTGAGTGGGTACCAGGGCACCAACCTTTAAGTAAAGAGGGCCTGAGGAAAGGGGGCCCCTGGGGCCGATAGTTGCTCAGGGAGGGGGGCCGAGTGGCCCAATCCTCTTTAATTTTAACTAGTGCCCCAGGGGGATGGAGTCCCCAAGGCCTAATAGGGTTTGGGGAGGGAGCCTCATGGACCCCTCTCCTTTAATTAAAATAAACAGCCCTCTGGTAATGGGTCCCCAGGGCCTAATAAGGCTCAGGGAGAGGGGCTACCTGGCTCTCGTCCCCTTTAATAAAAAAAGGCCCTGGGGATAGGATTTCTAGGGCCAAATAAGGCTCGGAGAGGTGGCCATGTTGCCCCCTCCTCTTTAAAATATTAATTACCCTGTGGGATGGAGTCTCCAGGGACTTATTAGACATGGGGAAGGGGCCTAGTGCTCCACTTCTCCTTAAAAATGGGGCCCTGGGGAATGGGGTCACCATGGCCAGGCCATGAGGCCAACTCCCTGCCGCATAGCTGATGGCTGTGTGCAGCATGGGATTGTCCATCTTTGAGGGGGTTGGCCACATGGCTTGGTCACAGGCCTTGTGACCAACACCCCACAGCACATCGCCAAACACTAAGTGCAGTGAGAGGTTGGCTGCATGTGGGGTGTTGGGGACATGCCCTGTGGCCAACACCCTGCTGTGCACGACCAAAGGCCCTGTACAGTATGGGGTTGGCTGCCTTTAGGCTTACTGCCAAAGGCTGTGCGCAATGTGGGGTTGACTGCACATGTTGGGTTGGCCTTAAGGCCCTGCTGCCAACACCCACGGCCAAAGACCTGCATGGCATTTGCTGAATTTTCAGTGTGTGGGTGTGTGAGTGCCTGTACGGGAATGTCAGTGAATGTGTCAGTGGCTGTGTGGGTCTATGAGTGGGTCTGTGAGAACCTCTGTTCGTCTCTGAGAAGGTCTGTGAGTGGCTGTGTGGGTCTGTGAGTGGCTGTGTAACTGCCTGTGTGGGTCTGTAAATGGGTGCAAGAGTGCCTGTGCGGATGTCTGAGTGGATCTGAAAGAGGTTTTTCTTCTTTCCCAAAGTGTGCCAAGATTAGGAAATCCATTTTGGATTTACAAGGGGGCCGCACTGAGCCCCGCAGTGAATCTGCAGATTCCCAAAGTCGAAAAAGAAACATTTTAACTCAATTTCATATCCAACATAGGTCACTCTGACACTTCTCTAACACACTCATAGGATCAGGGTATCTCTACCCTGACACCTTTAATCAGTTTGCAGATAAATTGTAAGGCCCCAAGAGTGTTCCTCAATACTTATAATGGCAGCCACAACCTCCCGGTCTGGTTGTGGTCAGCCAATCATGGCACTGCTCGTGGTGCATGACTTCACGGATCCACCGGCGGGTCAGCATCCCAAGATAAACAATTGTGTTTTTCCTTTAATAACACTGCAACTACTGAACAGATTTGCACCAAATCACAAAAGTGGCGTTTTCCGAGCCAAGAGCTACCTCTCTGCCAAATTTGGTGCAATTCAGTCAAGCAGTTCGGGCTGTCATTGTGTTCAAAGTCCCTATGGGAAATTGTATGGGAAATGCACATTTTTGATTCCCGCTTTTTCTCGGCCCCCACTTGACGGATCATTCTGAAACTTCCCATGCTGATCTAGACACACTACGCCACATTTTTGGGGACATTTTGTCAAGATTTGTCAATCAGTACCAGAGTTATAAGCAAACCCCAAAACGTTTTTCCTATGGAAACTAGGTCCTAACTATAACTACCTACTGGTGACTGACAGTAGATAATATATGACATTTGTAGCTGGCCCACCAGTTTCATCTGTAGCATAATGTGTGAACCCCCTAAAAAAAACTTCAAGAGATACCTCTGGCTCTGCTCTGCTCCACCTGTTTCAGCTGCCGATTGGGATGTGATCATTATAGTCAGGGGAGTAGCTTGGCTATTAAAACTTGGGGGGGTGGACTTCAGATTTTCCATCAGTAATGCTGGGATATTTTGTTAAACCATAATGTATGCGAAGCAGGACATGAGAAGCGCTTAAAGAGCAGTAGAAAGAGCGAGGAGGGCATATTGTTAGGGTCTCATAAAACACAAAATTTTTCAAACCAATCAACACTGCTGCCCTTCACTCACCCCGAGGGAGAGAACCGCATCTCTCTTCAGACAGCCCAGCGCGCAGACGCCACTGCCGAGCTGTGAGGAGCTAAGGCGTCGCACGTCACCGAAAATTTCAAAGTGTTGCTCATCACGGAACAGTGGGGGTTTAAATACGCTAACGTTCAGGTGCTCGGTTCACTACCCGAGATTGAAGAGACGAAGAGACACAGGCTACCATGCCATCTAGGTGTTGCATTTTATGGAGCGGGAGGTTTAAAAACTCTATTGCCTAAGTATCCGGTTTATCTACCGTGACTGAAAAAAGCTAGATACACGGACTATTATTCCGTTTGGGTATTGAATATTACAGAACAGAGGTTTATATATGTCCTCACCTAGACAAACGCTTTGTTCCTTGACTGAGGAAACTCAATGAAATAGGCTACTTCGACTTTGTCTTTGCCCTGAAGAAGTCTCTTTATAGGAGACGAAACGCGTCGGCTATGGCTTTCTGATGCTATCAAGGCTGTGATACTCCATGCCTGTGAAAGTATTAAATAAATAAAAGAATTTCCTTAGGAAAATTATATCTACGTCTTGGACATTCCTTTCAATATAACAGACTCTCTTTTAAATAGTGCTGAACCCTGTTGTATTTATATTAACATTTTTTAATGCCATCAAAACAGAGACGAGAGAGTGAGTGTGTGTGTTTTTGTCAGTGTGGGCATGTAAAAATCTCTAGTGAAATCCGATAGTCATTTCACCATACCCAAATGAAAGCACTTGTACCCAACTGCGTACAACAGGATAACATTTTAAGGGGGGTGTAAAACCCCAAACAGCCCCCCAAAGCTATACCCATGATTACAGCCCTGAAGCAACTCCATTCAGTGGGAACCTTCAATTACTGGCCATGTATTGAGCTATTGTCTACAGCGTCCTGAACCTGTCTCTAAGAAAGGTGCAGAAAGTGGTAAATAAACATTATTATAAATATTACTCTACTACCATCCATTTATTTATTCTTTGTCCTAATGCCTGAAGTTCTCTGCCCATTTGGCAATCCCCTCTGCCAGAGACCCTCACTGAGTAAACAACAAACTGATGCAAAAAACAGAGGAGTATACCACGTCCTTCTCAAATTTATTCCCCAGTTCTTACTAAAGTACTATTTGTTTCCCCATTTTGAGGGCACAACTACAAAATATACTTCATCAAGTACTTTCCACCTATTAGAACATTGGAATGTTGAGAGCTCCTTTGAAGACAATGCAGTATCTTCTGGTTTATAATGGCTGGTATAAGCCTTCTGCTCCATAAAAGTTTATAAGTGAATATCTCCTGTAAGAAAATTCATCGTTAAATTGTGGGCAGAGAGCACAAATATGATAACTTAATGAAATAATCCACCAATTACATGTACAATAAAAAATATCGAGTACTATGTTATTTATATAAAAAGTAAAGAAGTATTTATTTGATACACATTAAGATTTTTTTTTTTAAATATCAGCTAAAGGATTTCCACTGACATAAGCTCATTCATACTTTATAACATCATAATCTGATCCTGAATGAAGGCCTTATATTTTTGTGTAAAAAGGGTACAATTGATGTTCATTTCTGTAATGTGGTACAGTTCAACATGATGTTGATAGTATTCAATATTACTAACAATTGAACATATTAATAACAGTTCGGCAATATATTCCCTATATACAATGATATTAGCTCATGGGTAAGTAGTGCCCATAGGACATTGCACTGGAGGGCTTAGATGTTACTACGCGTTTTTGGCAAAATGCCTTCATCAAGAAGTCATCAGGAGAATGTCTGTAAATAAACAACAATGTATGGTGTATTATACAAATGCCCCCAAAGAAGATGAATGGTGCACAATAAGAATAACTGAACTTACATTAAAATTGAAAATGGCTTGTGTACCATCATCTAGCTAAACCACCACAAGTAAATGTGCACTATAGAAGGATATTTGTGATCCAAGAAAGAGAGGTGAAAGATATTTATACCCAGTGTTCCATTACAAATATTAACAGGTGAAAATTCTCCTCATTCAGGTGTAGGTTAGTTTTAAAATGGACTTATTGAGAGTTGACCACATGGGTAATGCAGTGGTAAAAATTACAGGAATGGGCCTTCATGCAAACATCGTATTGAGCCTTTAGCATGTCATCTCAGAGAAGGTAGATATCTATCATGCAGATGACAAAAAGTGTAGGACCTGTATGGAATTACTGGTGACACTCGTTATGGCTCAATTCCAGGCGCGAGCTGCAGAACAAGTCTGTCCTGGAAGCAAACAAGATGACAGTAAATACATGAGTAAGAATAGAACCAGTGAAATAAGGAGTGGTCCAGGGCGGAGCATTAAAGTTGGCATGACTTACCATGGAATAGATGCCGGTGTGCACGGTGGTAGGAAACAAATGACTGGTACACATGGACACATTAAAAGGTGAAGAGCAAGATTGTTTCATGGTGTAAAACCAATACGGAAGTGGTATATTTAGAGAATTATCACCTCTTATACTTCTTACTCGGTTACAAAGACTGATAAACTTGATTTATATGGGGTTTACGCTCCAGGGGGATGTGGCAGTGTCAGATACCACCTAAAATGTAGAGATGACAACGAGAAAACCGCTAGAAAAAATGGTGGGCATCAAATCTAACAGATCCAAGGCTATACTTACAAAAGATGTGGGTACGGCTTAGCCTGTCCCAGGATGGATAAAACCCTCACGGAGAAGGATATTTCTTATATGAAGGGGGGGCGATGGACAATATTGACCACGAATAAAGCAAGCTAAAATAAAATAATATGTCAAACTAGACTAGCTGCCATATTGGTAAGTCACGGATTGTGATAATAACGGTACTGTACTTACTAGAGGTCCAACTTAAACTGAAATGATCCCAAAAAGAGATCCAACATCATGGCGGCACTTGGAGAGGGCCATGTGTGTTTCGGAAGGGGTAATAAGAATACGTTCAGCGTGCCCCAGAAGTAGAAGGGTGGGTCACTAACTATGTAGCCTAACCCAGAACGGGTGCGCCATGTTGGTGCAGGCAGATAGTATAATATGGTATCCATACATTTATGAAGACACCTCACTAAAGAAAATGTTAGTGAATAAACAAATAAAAAGGTTAAAAGGTGATGTCCTTTTATATGGGTTTGACAATTGGTGTGAGGGAGAGTACAATTTGCTATATGATCCAGTATAATAAAATACCTCCAACTGCGATCTTAGAGCAGCAGGGGGAATCGAAAGAATGGCACTAACCGCTTGACTCAAGGGAGCTCAACTGTGCCAGTGAATGCTCATCTTTGCAAGGAAAGGGGCTGCCATTTTAAAATGGAATGGTAGTACAGCTACACAAGTACAGGGTATCTACAATAAATCAATAAATGTGAATATCAAAAATACTTAGTTGAAAATGCATTCTACCAGCGAAAGCAGGGTGAAAAATTCTAGTGAGTGAAGCACTAGGTGGCTGGTATGGAGGGCAGGATCACCTAAAGTTGTAGTGCCAGGCTGCTATAGGATCACCAAGTTTGAAGACAGGCCAAATGTGGGATTAATGGCTTAAAACAAATAAGTAACAAAGATGAAAAACACTATAGAATAGAAGTATGAACCCAAGTATGGAAATGAATGGACCTCAGGGATGGATAATGGATTAAATCACCAACGCTATAATCTCAAGTCAAATTGAAGGAGGACTAATTTGTAGTCCAAATGTATAGGGACGTGCCGAATAGAAAGTCATTGGCTAAAAATGGGTTGGTGACCAAGACGGTAAAACACCAAACCAATAAGGTCATGTTCCATCGGTCCGGGGCGGACCTGATTAGGACTCGCAAAGAATACTTTTGATACTATGTTATTGCAACATACAGATAGAGTTGATTTAGAAGTTAAACCGAATTGCTTGATCCCATGGGATCTCACTGTTGAGGCCTTTCATGGGTGTATTCAGGGAAAAGATCCAAAAGACCTCTCTACGTTTGCGAATTGCTTTGAGATCTATGCCTGAAGGTGCTTGTATTTTTTCTAGGATTATCCATATAATGTCTTCGGTGTGTGGTCTAAGTCCAGATTGTGTTGAACCAAGGGGGCTGAAAGCTTCTTCGTCCGAATGGCTGATCTATGTTCGGTAAGTCTTGAGGATAAGGTACGTGAAGTTTCTCCAATATATCCTAGTTTACAAGGGCAAATGAGTAGATATATGATGTCTTTAGTTTTGCAATTAGTAAAAACCTTGAGATTCATTTTATAGCCATTGAAACACATATTGTCTGTTTCCAGCGCTTGATCAGAAGCTTTACATATTGTGCATTTAAAATTGCTGATTACGGGGTTGCTGCTTTCTATAGTCCTTTGAATAAATCCTTTACTTGGTTGAAGTCTGGCTCTGACCACATGGTGTTTCAAGTTTTTATTACGTCAGTGAGCAAACATCGGTCTTGGTATGAGTTGTGTCTTTTCATTTTCTGCATTGAGAATATGCCAATTTGAGCATTCAATTTGGCGTAACATTTCATTAAGGACTGGATGTTGAGTTACGAATGCTAATTTAGGTTCCTCCTTTCGATTTGGTATTTGTCAGTAGATGTTGGCAGTCATAAAATATGTGCCCTTTTTGAAGAGTCTCTAACTAGTTTCTTAGGGTAGCCTCTGAAGATGAATTTGTGATTCATGTTAATGGCTCTTATATTGTTAACTGACAGATTGGTACAATTGTGGTGTAACCTTAAGAATTGTTCAAAGGGTATGCTCTTTTTCTGGGTGGAGGGGTGATAACTGTCAAAATGTAAAAGAGTATTATGGGCTGTGGGTTTGACAAAAAAGTCTACCTCAAGTTAGTTAGCTAAGTGTTTTATGATTATATCAAGAAATTCAACCTGTTCTTTACTAGAGCTGGATGTAAGATGTATGTTTTCATCACATATATTCAGCCAGGCTAAAAATTCAAAGACCATGTCAGAGAGACCCGTCCATATAAAAAAGATGTCATCAATATAACAGGACCATCTGGTAACTGATTCTGAGAACGGAGCCACTTCACTATAAATGAATGTGGTCTCAAATTTAGCCTTATAGATATTGGTGGGAGCACAGGAGGCTGCCATGCTGACACTTTTTATATGCTTATAGAGATTGCCTTTGAATTTGAATGTATTTTCCTCCAAAAATGTTTGAGACATTCAAGGATAAAGATGACCGGGCCTTGATATCTAAGGTGACCATGAGATCAGACTCCGTATTAAACTGGTGTCACTCGACGAGGTTAATAATATGTCTAGTGTCTTGAACATGAGATTGGATGTTTGATACATGGGGTCTTAGAATCGTATCTATATATTTTGATAATGATTCTGTGATTGACCCTATCATTGTAACTATGGGGCGGTATGGTGGATCGTCTTTATTCTTATGGTTTTTCAGGGCACCATATATACTAGACATCTGAGGCTGTCTGGTTCTCAAAAAAAAGAATATTCCTTCTCACAAATTTGTTTATTTCATCGCACTCTAGCTGTTAAGCGTTCTATTTTAGTCTTCACTCTTGTCGTGGGGTTAACAGCGACTGACATGTAGTAAGTGGTATCTTGTAGAAGGTCCATCATTTTGGATACATAATTATTAGTATCTAGTACCACGATGTCACCACCTTTATCACAGTTCTTAACTGTGATATTGGAGATCTGTTTGAGCTCTAAAAGAGCGGCATGTTAGTGGCAATAAAGATTAAATGGAGTTTTGGGAATGTGCCTGGTGGCTGCTAGGAGTTTTTTATATACCACCCCGGGCCGGCTTTAGGGCAGTGCATCAGGTGCTGCTGCACTGGGCGCTGACCTGTGGAGGGGGCGCAGATCTCAGGGGGGGGGGCTGTTTTCAGCAATAACTTATGATTGAAGAGATGAGGGGCACTTTTGCCTGGTGGTAGTGAGAGAATCTGAGCAGGCGGTCATGGGGTGTGGGGTTGCCAAAAAAGATTGTCATACCAGGCACCACCAGCGCTAAAGCCGGCCCTGAACCTGTTAATGGCTACCTCAGATCCTACCTGGTCTAAGGTGAGTGCAAAGGTGGATGCAAGGGCTAGGCCTGATCTATTGTTGGAATATAAAATGGCTAGTTGGTTGGAACTTAAAAATACCCGAAGTCGTTTTTTTCCGTAGAATGCCATGAGGTCTATGAATGGTTCAAAGATATTCAGGCAAGTATGGGGCACAAATGAGAGGCCTTTGGAAAGTAAAGAGTGTAAAGAAGAGTCCAAGGTTGATATGGAAAGAATGAAAATTGGGATCTGATTCATTCCCTCCAATATTGGGCATTCCTTGTAACTAGATACTGATTGTGATCTACTTTCTGGTTTCCTCAATACTGGGGTTGGTACTGTGACTGCCAGTGCCCCCTGTGGTTGTTGCCCCTGGCTAAGAAAGTCTGGAGATTAAAGGGTCCTCTTGGGGCAGATCTAGTACTTTTCTGATCAAATTGGTTCGAGATGCCCTTATTCTCAGAGTCAGAGGTGTCTGAAAATGTTGTGATCTCACGGTTATATTGTCTGGAAGGGTATTGGTCATTAGATTTGTATTCTTCCTAGCTTTAATAATTTTCAGCTAGATAGGGATATGTGTTTTCTTTTGTGGTAAATCTGATATCTTTTTTAATTTATCAGTTTTCCTGTTTGTCAGGTAATCTGTATATGAAGCCATTTCCCTATCTACTTCTTTCAAATTCTTTTTTGCTTCTTCTAGTGCTAATGTACTTTTGATCTTGGTTTCTAGTTCTGTTATTTTGACCATTAGTTGTTGCACTAGTTCCTTCGCTGTCTCAACAATTAGTATCATTATGTCTCTTGAGCAGTGATTTGCATTCATGGACCACTGTTCCCCAAAAACTTTTATATGTACAAAGAGGCCCGAAATGTTTTGGATTTTTAAGCTCTATGGAATTACTCCTGCATGTAAGTATTCTAGCATTAAATTGCCATGTAGTTACATGCTTTTTATTTTTTTCTTAAGGGCTTCTAATTTGTGAATATTTGATATATCATGGGTATGGGATGTGGTTTGGTGTTCCTACGAGGAAAGCAAACTCCTCATCAGAAAAACCAAAGGTTTGTAGGTTTGACAAGGCTAAGTGGTCAGATGTAAGCAAAATGTAGGGAAAAAGTGAATAAAGATTTCCTCCACCTGAAATGAACGGGAAAGGATGAAAGTAGAATAGATAAATAATGAGTGGCTATCAGAAGAAAGTTCTACAAGCCAGATATACTACGATAGCAATATCTCTGCAATGTCTCTTCTCCAACATTCCAATGCCTGCCTCGCTGGTTCTCCCTTCTTAATTTAGAACATTCTACCATCAGTGGGTGGAATGTTCTAACAGCCTTATAGACCTTCTGCCTTTGGCTATGCCTATTGTTAAAGCCCCCTTGTCTCATAATAGGACATTCCCTGTAGCTTGGGCCTATAACTTGGGTTCAGGGCCTTTAACAAACGGTATAGCCCTGCGCTGTCAGCTATAAGACTATATTAGAACATTGCAATGCTGGGAGCTCCATTTAAACCAATGAAGTGCTCCGGGTTTCTAATGGGCAGTAGAAGCCCAGAGCTCCAAAATTTTAATGTTTGTTCTCAGCTGTTGCTGTGCAAAAAAGGCGTCACTGAGTGCGAGGGGATTTCACACCCCTGGGATTCCCTGAGGCCTTTGTTTAATAAATCTGAAAATTCTGCCTGCTAGGGCTGAAATGTTCTAATAGCCTTAGAGCTCTCCATAGTGGGATCTACCAGCCAGTAATGGCCTGCTCCCTTGTTAAAGGTCCAAGCTGAGAGTGGGCTTTTTATGGCGGTAGAGCCCGCTACAGCAGACTCTAAGGCTATAATACGGTCTGCGGAATCAGGTTTGCACACAACTCCTGGTGTGATGAATCATTTTTAAAAGTGTTAATAACATTCAATCAACACAAAGCTTTTCTACTAATACATTTTACGAAATGAAATACTATTTACTGCTAAATGTAAAACAATATCTTAAAGAATTAAGCTCAAAGAATGTGTAATTACCTTAGTTAACATATTAACGCTGTAAGTAAGCAAGCTGAACACTGTGTTCTTTTGAAATCATCATGGGACTTTTAATTAAACAGTGCTTTATAAACAGCCACACATAGCAAAATTACAGCTCTGATGAAAGTCAGAAAGAATAAACCATTTAAATAACGTCATGTCAAAAGACAATTTTTTTAACGAGTTGTTCTGAAAGGCTGTCCCTCCCTCCTCCTTTTAGCTAATTTATGATCTGGATTAAATTCACAGCTAAGTTTAATATTCTTTGGAACGAGGAAAGGCAGATGACATACTTTACAGATGTGATTCAGGAACTCAGAAGTGTCTTAATTATGTATGATGAAAACTCAAAATAATTGACTCACTGAGATGGTGGCATACCAGCAAGTGTCATCTGCACCCACAAGTGACACCTGAAACCCCTGTGGTATGGTGCTGCAGCTATTTGAAATGCGTTTTTGTTAATTATCAGATGTGATAAATAACAATTTATAATGCGTTGGCCCTCATTCCAAGTTCATTGGAAATCAAGGTATTTATCATACCTCATTATCCGACATGGTTTGTTAATTATCAGATGTGATAAATAACAACTATCACGTGTTTTTGTGGTAGAACACGGACTTTGGGGCTTACGCATACACAATTTAAATGGTATGGTAAATAGCATATACTTTTCCCTTGTTATGTTCTGGCAGGTTTGACCTGCTGATATTTACCAAAGGATGAGATATTTAATGCACCCAATTATTACTGGGAGTGTTAAATAACACCTAACTCGTAATTCCCATCCCTGCATTAACATGATTATGCGCAGGGTTTGGAAAACACCTATCCACTCATAATCAGGGCCTTTGAAGGTTACTACAGTGGGGAGACACGGGTTCTAAAAATACTTATACAGGGCCGTTTCTTGCAGTGCATAACAAGAGGTGGCATTCTGAGCACTGAAAACCTTCCTGCTGCGCTGCCCTACGGCAAATGAAAAGTGCAGGAGTGCACAGTGTTTATGAGATACAGCACATTTCTGTCTTCTTTCCCTGCACTGGTGCTCAATTGGCTGCCATGCACAGATGCAGGCACCCTTGCACCATGGTAAATGCCAATAAGATAGGCAAAAAATAAACATGGATAAATGCAAAAGGAAAATAAATACCATAAAACGGGGAGCCCTAGATAGAATTGATATGATTCAGCACTTATATTGCGCACAGCTACAACAAGGAGTGTCCCGGCGCAGTACCAGCAGGACAGTCGAGAAGGAAACATGCACCGTTTGTTTAAAAAAAACAGGTGTTCAGCTTCTTTTTAAATAACCTTGGATCGTTTATAGTGCGCAATTCCAAGGGTAGCTGATTCCAAGCTACAGCCCCCAACGGGTAAAGTGATCTGTCGCCAGCTCTCTGTCTGTGAATCCTGGGGGTACGGACCAGCAATTTATTCGAGTTTCGCAGTTGCCTCAACGGGTTGTAGAAGCTGAGTCTGGAGCTCAAGTAGGTAGGACCTTTGTCATATAGTGTGGCATGGACTTGAACTTAACTCTTTCCCTAACAGGAAGCCAATGGAGAACACGGAGTTGCGGCCTACTGCTCGCTCTCCTTGGAAGGTTGAGCAGGAGCTTAGCAGCCACATTCTGGATCACCTGAAGCGTCTCTAGGAGATATCCTGGAAGGCCTGCATATAACGCATTGCCATAGTCGATGCGGGACATGATTATGCTTAAATGACTGTTTTCTTAGCATGGAAAGGAAGGAGCGGCAGAAATTTCTTCAGCAATCTCATGATCCTGAAGCAGGCTCCAACCAGCCTTTTGATTGGGGGCCCAATTGACAGCCTGTCATCAAACCAGATCCCGAGATTTTTTTCCAGCCCAATTTGGGGAGCCAGCGAGGGCGCATCATCTGGCCAGAAGGAGAGCCAGAACTACGGGGTTGAATCCCCAAAAAGGAGAATTTCCATTTTGTCCTCATTCCATTTCAATTGCGCTTTTGCTAGCCAGTGGAAGACTGAGGTGAGACAGGACTTTACATGAGAGCTATTTGCCTCTTTTCCCTTATTCCAGGAGAAGATCAACTGTGTATCATCCACATAGGAGATCACTTTTGCTCTGAATTTGACTGCTAACTAGATAAGAGGGGTAAGATAAATATTAAACTGAGTAGGGCTCAATGCTAAGCCCTGATGGACCCCAGTGTCCACTTTCCGTGAACCTTCTGAGTGGGGGGAATCCAGACTTGTTGGCTTCTGTCTTCCAGGAAGGATTTTAGCCAGCTTCGTGGTGACCCTGAGACTCCTATCTCGTGCAAACGGTCTGATAGAAGGGCATGCGTTACTGCGTTGAACGCTGCTGACCAATCCAATATTATGAGTGCCGCCCTACCCCTTGTGTCCAGGATACCCCTAATAGCTTCTGCTACCTCTACTAGAGCCGTTTCTGTGCTATGCAAAGCCCTGAAGCCTGATTGAATGAAGGAGGCCATTGAGCTCCATGTACTTCGCTAGCTGTCTGTTCACCTTCTTCTCAAGAATCTTAGAAAAAGCTATTAGTAAGGAAATGGGCCTATAATTAGAAGGGGTGGTTGAATCTGATGAAGGTTTTTTTGAGGAGGGGAAAGATCATAGCCTGTTTCCAGCCTCTAGGCATCATAGGTGTTAGTCGAGATAAACTAAGCAACTTATTAACCATTGGATTGATGAACTCTGCCCCGCAGCTAACAATAAGGATCGATCGGGGAGCCTGATTTTAAACATTTTGAGAGAAACGGCTTTGAGGGAGTCCAGTTTTGGGTAATTTGCCACATTCCTCATATTCAGGGTTTCATCCTCAGGAGCCGGCCTTCTACCAGCTTCCAGGCTTGCTTGAATAAGTCGGACCTTGGCAGCAAAAAAGCCCACCAATTCAACACACCACTCCTTGGAACCCTCCTGGAGTCAGAAAACTCTTGACTATCGTAAAAATCTCATTTGAGTTATTTCCAGAGCTCACAATGCGCTTCTCATAATACAAAGGTTTAACTCTTAGGATGGAAGCCTAATAGTTCTTTTGTGCTTTTTTTCAAGACCTCTTTGTCCCCTAAATTATAGTCCCTCATCCATGTCCGTTCCAATATCTTGCAACATTGTTTTTCCAATTTCAGGGTGCCTGAAAATCAGGGTTTAGATGGGGTTCCTCTCTCACCTCTGTACTGGATGGAGGGGCCTTTTTAATCCAGTTATAACAGTTTATTGCTTCATCCTTGGCATTTATCCATATTTATTCTGTGTTTAGAGAATAAATGGAGTCGTAAAATTGTATATTTCAACATTTATTAAACTCTTCGATGTGTCTCATACATGGATGATTGTCATGATTTAGACTTTTAGCAAATTAAGTAGCCACATACAAGAAAACAATTCAGTCACAGGTACATATTAGCGTTACACTACAAATATGTGTTAACATATGCCTACATTTAAGGAAATTTCATCCAGTTTTTTAACTCTCCATGTTGTCTATCTGCTCAGCTGTTGCCTGGAATTCATGAAAGACAGCATGGAGAGTCTCTCACAAAAGCACCATTTTCAGTATTTTTCCGCTTTAGAAAACAAATGCAGACAGGAAACGCATTTTTTTCTGTCTGTATTTATCTGCAAAATCAGTAAAAACGGAAAACCGGGAGCTTCATAAAAAAAAAACTGCTCCGGTGGTGCAAGCTTCTCATAAATAAGCCCACAAGTGCAAAGTCACATCTGAAATGCATTTGCAAGAGCAATAATGATGTTGTTGGCAGCCAAATCCAAATGATTCCACAGCCAAGGAAAAAGTTACATATCAGTCCAGCTATACTCACCATAGGATAAAAAAAGTCAGACTGCTGTTTCCTAACCATTGAGACACTGAGTAACCATTATATAGTAAAACATTACTAAACCTACAATCGATTTGATAAGCGGAAGGGAAATGGGGCGTATAATCTAGAGCTGCAGATATTCAAGACACAAATGAATACATTAATGAAAGCAATTTATGGAAAACAAACATTGTGCTCAGCAGGGTATCTAGGTGCTCAGAGAATTTCTGTGTTTGTTGTCAGCTTTGTTCGGTGAAAAGCTGAAGAGATCAAAATTCAAGTTCTTATTTTTTATTGTTATTTATTTACCAGTAACACAATCACTCACAACCACTGGACGGTGAGGTATAACTGGAGAGAAGGATAGGGGGAAGGGGGAAAATTGTGAAGGGAGGATGGGGAGATCTGCAGTGGGGGATGTGAGGATAAGTGTGGGAGGGTTGAACGCGGGGTGAACTCAGCGGTTTTATCTCCTCTCAGACATGGTGTTGCAAGGTCATGTTGAGTCTGGCACAAATCAGTAAGCCTGTCAATTTGTGTTGGTGTGGGTACTCTTTTCCTCGTCTTGTGGAAATCTGAGAATTCTCTGACAAGTGAGTTCCTGGAAATTGCGTGCACAGGAACAGATGAGTGAGGCGGGAAACAACCATTACAACGAATTACCGCAGCTGTCATTACAATGCGAAAGGCTTGATGCAGAGGGTAGAAGGTGTTGGATTTAACTCCAACACCTTCCTTACTGTTGCACATACTGGAGTTGGAATAGTAAATTATACTATTCCAACTTCCAGCGCACCCCTGACAGCAAGTCGGGGTAAAGGTATGCGTTGTAATGGCATGCGGGGTAATGGCATGTGTTGTAAAGTTATACAACTGTGTGAGGCCTACATTTTGTCAAATTGTGCCAGTTTACAGTCTATGGACTTTGAGAGTTTCTCCATCTTTACAATGTCTCATAGTTTGCGTACCAATAAAGATGGTTTGGAATTAAGTTGGTGCCAACTGTTTAGTTGCAGAAAGCATTGTTTAATTGGTTTCTCTTTATGGGAGTGCAGTGGGTATGTTAGCTCATTAGGGAGGTCAAACGAAATGTAGTTAGGAAGGTGGGGACATCCGTATTGAAAATCTCATTAACGTCTTTTATCACTACTTCCCAGTATCTCTCACATTTAGAACAATGCCAAAGGAGGTGGATCAAGGGGCCCGTTGGCCCAGAATTTTGCAGCTTAGTTCCAAGCTACCACCTCTCCATTTCACAATCCAAGCAGGCGTATAATACCAGTAGTGCTCCACTTTGAGCATTGCTTCTTTCACTGCAGTGCTAAAGGAAGAGATACATAGTCTATGAAGGATATCTGACCATTCTTTGGCAGACAATGTATGGTCTAGCTCTGCTTCCCATCTCCTATTGTCTGGAAATTTACTGGAGTCTATGGCTTTATTCTGGAATGAATATATTTCAGATAGGTGGCCCTTATCGCCAATTCTGGTACAGTATCTTAGTCAGAAGAGCAATTTTCACGGCTGCTATTCTTCCCACCAATGAGAGGCCTCCTCCCCTCCATGTCCGTAGGTCCAGGCATGCTGTATCTATGAGGCTGGTGTGGTTGCAGGATGCTGCCTTCTCTGGCAAGATGCAAACTTTGAGCCCTAGATATAGAACCCATTGACTAACCCATTAGAAGGGGAACTGTTGCTCGAGTTGAAGCCAGTCTTGAAGTGGTACAATGAAGTTAAAGGCCTGCAATTTTTTAATGTTTACTTGAAGCCGGAGATATTTGTCAATGTCCTCTAGTGCATACTACAGGGCCAGAAGGGATAGAAAAGGATGCATCATTACAACCATTACGTTGCTGCATAGAGGGCTATTTTGTGTTCCTGATGGCGTATAGTGATGCCTGTGATCTGCATATTTGCCCAAATCCTTTCTGCTGGTGGCTCCATAGAGAGAGCAAAACAGAGTGGGGCGCAGGGCCAGTGTTTCCCTGGCAATAGAGAAGGCCAGAGAGGTAAGACCATTTACTCTCACCGGTGCCATGGGTCTAATATAGGTGCACTCAACACATTTTCAGAACCAGGTACCTAAGCCCATGCTAGGCTAGCAATCCCCAAAGGAAGGGCCAGTGCACTCTGTTGAATGCTTTTTCCTCAGGGTTCCCTGGGGTGGCACAACCAGTGCTGCAGCCCCAGAGGACCCTCTTCAGTACCCATGCCCTAGGTAACAGAGGTACCATTTTCTAGGGACTCACAGGGGTAACTGAAGTGGTGACAATCATGGTAAGGTTTTTGGGAAGAAGATCTGGCACTGGGGACCTGGTTAGCATGGTCCCAGTGCACTTACAGCTCAAAATCGTATCAGGCAACAAATGGGGGCTAAACGTGTCAATAGAGGCACTTTCCTACAAGTATGCAAATGAATGTAGATGTAGCTGAGTGTCCTGTGTTTGTGGCTGTCTAGAGGAAAATCACAAAGTGTAGCTGTCACCAAACCCCGACGTGTATTGGAGACAGGCTGGAAGGCACACAAAGAGGTAAGTACAGGGAAATACCCACTTTCTAAAAGTGGCACTCCTAAACTGATATTGACAAATCTAACTTTACCAGTAAAGAGGAGCTGTCATTACCAATACAAAGGTATAAAACATCCAGCAACTACTCATTTGCAATCAGGAATTCAAGCTTAAAAGTGTATTAAGGAATCCCTAATGGTCACCTATGAGAGAAGTAGTGAAAAATTTATTTGGGTGTTTGTCACTACTAGGACATGTGAAGTACACCGGTACATGTCCTACTTTTTACTTACATAGCACCATGCCCATAGGGTCACTTAGGGCCTACCTTGGGGGTGACTGATATGTAATAAAAGGGGAGTTTGGGACTTGGCAAGTAGTTTTAAATGTCAAGTCAAAGTGGCAGCAAACTGCACACTCAGGCCCTGCAATAGCAGGCATGAGACAGGTTTGAAAGGATGCTTCTGTGGGTGGCACAATCACTCGGCAGCCCACTGGGAGCATTCAATTTACAGGCCCTGGGTATATGGTACACTACTTTTCAAGGGACTTATCAGTAAATTAATTGCCAATCAGGTGTACACCAATCATAAACAGGTTTAGGGGAGAAACGTATGCACTCTAGCACTGGTTGGCAGTGGTAAAATGATCAGAGACCCAAGATCAACAAAAAGAGAATCAGCAAAACAGGAGGTAAAATGCAAAAAGTCTGTGGAAACACCACCCTAAGTATACCGGGTTTAGCAAGGTATGTTTCTTGTAGGAGACATATCGCACAGTAGGAGTCCCTGATCATGGACAGAAGTGCCAGCCATCTACCAGGGAAGTTAATTACACAGACATTAAAGCTCTTTATTGTAACCATTTGTGGGGTGGTAGGTGATTAGCACTGATGTATGGGGAGAGGTAGAGGCAATGCCTGTCTGTCACGATAATATCCATGGGTGGGGATGAACAGGGAGTGAACCAAAATTGAAAAATGCAACCATTCGCTCCATGACAGCCATGGGTACCACTTGCAGGTGAGAAGGGTCAGTTGGTAAAGCAGTGGAGCTGGAGGTGATGTGGGCTTTCTGATTCCCTGGTGGTGTGAAAGAGTAGAAGATATCTGTGGTCCTTGCCAACTGTGAGCATGGAGGGCCGGTGCCTGTGGGGTGGTGAGAAATAAGCCCATGAAGGGTCGAGCAGGCCAGCGTTCCAGAGGTTAAGCAGACTGACAGTCAATCTGAGATATGTTCCTGGGCACTATCATGGTGCTGGAATTGGCTGAAAAGTTCTGAAGGCTCACGGCGACTCTCGTCAGCTGATGGTTTCTATGGTTTGTTTCTAAGTGTGGGTTGCTACCTTCTAGTGGCTGACTTTTGTTTAGGGGAGTCCAGAGGTTGGTTGTGTTGGTTCACTTCAGTGGGGGCAATGTCCAGCCCCAAAGTAGAGCAGGGTTCATCCATGGATCGGACTATGTGTTCCATTGTTCCAGATAAAGATCAGGCGAAACTGCTAGCCCCACCTGTTTTTGACCCCTCTCTCTCAGAGGAAAGTGGTAGCTGCATTGAGGGAACCACAGCACTGGACAGTAATAGGTGAGGGATCTTGATACAGCCACACTTTCATGACCTCAAAAAGGATGGGGCCTTGGTCATGGACAGTTGCCAATAATGGCTTCTTTGTGGTGGAAGTGGTGGACACATGTGAGGATCTCATGTGTCACATTCGGTGGGCTGATTAGCATGCCTGCTGTATGTGTATGGTCAAGAATGATGTTGGTCTTGGCCAGGTCCGTGAGTATGTCTTGAAAGAGGAGGACGATATAGCCCTCAAAGTCATCAGAGTTTGCCATAAGGGAAAATACTGTGATTCTAATGTTGGAGGTACACTGCTTAATTTTAAGGTGCTTCAGGTGGATTTGTAGGTCAACTCTTGTCTATAGACATCCAGTCTCTCCTCCATTGCATAGCTGCTGTTTTCCAGAGTGACCACCTTTTGACCAGGTCCTTTTTGACTTCCTTGAGATCTGTGGCGATATCGTCTTTAAATGCTGCAATGTCTTCCTGAATTTTCCAAAACAGCCATTACATGTGTTGGGTGCATCCCCTTCTTGGTGCTTTATGTTTGGGGGATGCCAATCGGAAGGCACCTGGTCCATGGAAAAAGAGTTGTTTGCCAGGTCTGCCCATTTAGGGGGGTTCTTTGGTCAGCATGTCTTTCAATGTGGCTATGTGTTGCCATTGCTGTGGAGTTCATGGGCCCAGGGATGTGCCCCAAGACTTCAATTAACAGGAGTGTGTCCCCTTCGCCAAGGCCTAGGTAAGCGTTGAGGTCGGTATTTCCACCCTGTAAGAGTTAGTGGGTGCTCTACTGGCAAAGGACACGGTGGTCAGGGATTCTGGGTGGGTGGAAAGCACGTGGCACCTCATCAGGTCTCTGGGAGTCTTTGGTCTGCTTACGGGGCATTAGGCTGGGCCCCTTCTCGCCTGTGTTGACTAGAGACTTTTTAGGATCTGGAAGAGCACCTTCCTCCCAATCTCAGCCGGTTCACCTCACAGGTGTGCTGCGCTCCAACTCAGGGCAGCAGAACAATCCAGTGGAGCACGTCACCTTGCCTGTGATGTTTTCTAGGCCACTCCTAGCTGTTGTAGCGAGTTGCCTTCACAGGAGGAGTACAGGAAATGCGGAGATGGACCTGGGTAGTGAGGTGCATCACATCCATTCCAGGTTCTGTAACAGCTTCACTGCTGCCACTGGAATTTGAGACACACTGCCAGTCTTCAGTTCAGCCGAGCAGGGTGCAGCATCAAGCCGATCTCGTTCTGGGCCTCAAGATCAGCAGGCCACTTGCCGTTCTGCAAGCTGCGCAGAGTCATGCTCTGGCTCCCACTGCTCTAGACACCTTACCCTGCTAATGTTCTGGATCCAGGGTGCTGTGAGCCAGCCGGGACTGCAGAGGGCTACAGATGGATGGAGAAGCTCCTCAGATGTGCTCCTATTCAAACACGATCTGGGCCGGGGCTTAGACAGACAAGGTGGTTTGAAATAAGCAGTAAGCAGGAGGGAAGGAATAAGTATCTTACTCCTAGTCTTGCTAGGCAAATGTGGGGAAGCAAAATATATTGGCAGAAGCGTATCTCAGTGCAGGATTTACATTATATCAGAAAAACCGAGAAGTGAGACCCCCAGACCCATGTTTTCCAAAGCTTTGTGGCAAATGTTCATCCATTTGTATATCAGCAGCCATTATTAGGAATACAGATGATAAGACTGTTTTCTCTCTGTGACAAACCTAAAACCAGACACGCTGCCATTCATGCAGTGGATACGATATTGAAAACTGCCTAGATAAATATCTTTCCATAAAAGAAGGCTGAATTAAATCAATGTGTGTGATGGGCTTAAAACAAGATTGTGGATGTAGTATGAAGATCATGTTTAGGATCTTTCAAACAAGAAAGCAAGAAGTTGTAAGCTTGGTTAAATTTGTGTTTGAAAGAAAGTTGATTGTCAAACATAGGACCTGATGTATAAAGGGGTTTTGCCCATTATGTGTCTATGGAAAAAAGTGTTCATACATAAAGCCCATAATCTCTGAGTTGCTCTTCAGCTGACTGTGGAGGAATACCCATGGATAAATGCCACAAGGCGACTGGCCAGCATGAACTATATGTTAAAAAATACTGATACCATCTTATCAGAGTTAAGCCTTCTGTGATTCTTTTGTATTCAGAAGTCAATGCCGTTAAAGCACTTATGAACAGTGTCCGAAAGTTGACCAGCATGTCAGTGTTGAATATGTGGATTGAGTTGATAAAAACAACAGAAATCAGTATTACCATGGAAGAGGGGTTTGAGGTTTGGAAGGTAGTGCAAAGGGTAGATAACACTACTAATTCAGTGCACTGTCTTTCACCCAACCTCCCAAAGACATGTGAGAAGGGTGGTTTGTAGCAGTGTTGAAAAGCTGTCAAGTAAAAGTTGAGAAGGACCAGAGACCCTCCAGAGGCAGATGCAGCGATGCAGCGCGCGCAACATTTGTTTTATTTATTTATTTGTTTACTTACCTCTAATCTGCCGTAATCCATAGTTTACTACCCCCCGCCCCACGTCAGCGGCAGGCAGCACTCCCACCACGGGCCGCTACTGCCCTCAGGTAGGCCCAAGGTAGCCCTGTGGGCAAGGTGCAGTGTATGTGAAAGGTAGTACATGTACTAGTGTGTGTTACATGTCCTGGTAGTGAAATGCTGTGCATTACGTTTTTCACTATTAAAAGGCTGTCTGTCCCATAGGTGAACATGGGAGCAATGGAGTTTAGGCTTTCTGAACTCAGAATGTAATAACACACCTTTTAGTAAAGGTGTTTTTTAAATTGTGTGTTTTAAAATGTCACTTATAGAAAATGAGCCTTGTTTGCTTTACCATTCTGTGTGCCTCTGCCTGTTTGTGTATTCACCATCTGGTTTTGGAGCGGCAAGAGCTGGGGATGTGCATTCATTCTAGACATTCACAAGGAGGGGTGTTGAGGTGTGTCCTGCCTTACCTGGATGACCCATAGCTAGGCTGAATAGACCTGGTCTGCATTCAGAGCGGAGTGAGGAATTTCGCTAGCACCTGAATAGGCTGTGTCTCCTTTTCACAATGCTGTCTCTACTCCCTGTGGTCAAGTTGGACCAGGGAGCACAGACCTGGTTTGTACTAAGCTCAGAGACTCTGAAGCAAAAAGACCAATGAGAAAAAAGGGTATAAGTATGCAACCTTAGACCCCAGGACTTTAGATCACTTCTTGAACAAGAGGACCCTGCCAAGAAGAAGAGCAGGAGAACTGTGTGAGGAGCGCTACCTTCCCTGTGTGAGGGGTGGGTTGGCCTGCAGTTGCTGCTTTTGTCTGTGGTAGTGGAAAAGGACTAACTCGTTTTGCCCTGCTGTGGTATCCTCCTTTTGAAGAATCTCAAGAGCTTGTGTTTGCTTGCCTCCTGTTTTTGGTAGCCTCAGGGACATCAAAGTCTTCCTGGTTCTTTACCGATTGGGAATTTCCTGGTTCTTTACTTATTTGAAATGTTCTGGTGCTTCACTTCTTGGAAATGTCTGTGTGCTTTACTTATTTGAAATGTCCTTGTTGATAAAATTGCTGGGCTGATTCCCCCCCTCTCTGACTGCTGTGTTCCACACCCGAGGCACTGCCACACTGTGTTGTGAGGTTCATCGGGTTAGGAGAAATCTTTGGATCTGAGGCACGCCCGCTCAACAACTGAGCAGAGCACAGGAATCACCAAGCGTTGCCCGGCAACCAACACGCGAGCAGAAGTCTCCTGTGTTGCCCCGCAATAACTGAGGATGCCACCTAGGTCCCCGCAGCACTGGAAAGGGAAGCATCATCAGCCGCGGCTCCTCCCTAATGTCCCAGCACTGCCGATTGTGAGCTCAGGTGTGAAGGCAAGCAGGGGTGCTTCCAGGGTGACAGAAGCTGGAACCAACCTTTGCTCATGCCACCGCACCCAGCCGACGTGCTTCCACGCACAAAGTAGCCTCTTCACGCTCCTCCTACTTCTGTAACAGGGGAGGACGACCTGGGAGTCAATTGTTGGTTCTGGAGTGGACCGAAGGGGGACTGAGTGAATTGCCCCCCCTGTGGTGAGATCATTGGGGGCATTTGTTTATCTTGCTGCATATAACTAGGCGGGAAGGAATCATCGGAGGTCCTGCTCAACCACTTTCCCACCTCAAATGGCAGGATTTGCTGCAAATGGTAGGCAGGAGCGCTGTGCCCTAGGTTCATTGGGTTGTTAGGGGCAGATGAAAGTGGTAACTCCTGTGTTTTCCCCGGCTATCTTATTGCCTGATATTGGGGATCAATATTGTTCTACTCCTTGGGGTGATCCAGTAACAAATGTCATTTAGAGATTGTTTATGACAAGTGCAACCTATAAATATTTTCCGTAATGCTCTAACTGTGATGAATATGGCAATTGCTCAGTTGGCAAAGTACTTATTGATTTATGTGCTTGTGTGTCTATGTGTTTTATGTCCAATATATGACATTTTCGTATAACCTGGTGTGGAGTCTCTTTTGTGGTGTATTTAGTGTGTCAATGGTGTGTGCTGCACAAATGCTTTACACATTGCCATTGGGATAAGCCTTACTGCTCTAACAAGTCATTGTCTGATGGCGCAGAGTGGCCAAATTGGGAAAAAATCGCACCTTGACATAAGTGTGACTACAGGATGGTGTTCCCACTCTTTCCCCGAGTTAGGGATCCATACCCTTGAAATTCTTCCTCCTTTGGTGACTCCACTGTACTTTCCGCCCCCTCCCTGGGCTTTTAAATAGCTTTCTCTTTTTCCCCTAACCCATGAGTGAAAAATTGGTCCACCTTTAAGTGGGGTACTAATCTTATCTTTTCTTTACCCCTAACTAGAGGTCCTTCTCATTAAGTGAGATGTAAAATCAGTGGGAGAACAAGGGAAGGCATAATCTCTTGTCCATTCTTGGTTGTGGATGTATTGCTCTGACAAGCTACCAAGGGGGTGAACAGGGTTAATCTTGGGTGCTTAACCCCCATTACCCTGACTAGAGTGGTGGGTCCTGCCTGGCTTAGCTGTATACCCTAGCCAACCAGAAACCATATTTCTAACAACCGCTCCCATGCATGTCACGGGCGACGATGGAAGTAGAGAGACAACATTACATATTTAATTGCTGTTTTTTACAATGTAATCAACGGCCAGTTGAAAAATGTTTGCCAGAGGGCAGATGAAGAAACAGTGCTGTAAAGGCTGACAGAGATTGTGCATACAAGAGAAGAGACAAGTGACATTTTACAAAGTTAAGTAGAAGTACAGTAAGTAGGGAACAACAGTTCTGTCTTGGAGTTAAAGAAGTGTGAGAGGTATGCACCTGATACTTTTGAAGAAGAAATGTGTGTCCTGGAAAAAATGGGAAAGGTAAGTTTTGCTACTATTTTAGAAGCTTCCTTGGGAGTGTTTGAAGCAGTGGAGGAAGGTTTTGAAAAATGTGGAACAGGGTTTATAGAGAGCTGCTTTCTGTTGATTTTGGGTGGGGACCTTTGTTGCTCTGGAAGCACAGCAAAATGCTTTTTGCCAGCAGAACACAGCTTGTTCAAATGTAAGCTTTCATTTTCTTAAATTGTTATTATACCACAGTAATTGTGGCTTCATCTTAAAAGCATTTGTCGGTCCCAAACATAGAAGAACATCTAGGAGAACATATTTTCTCTGGTTATTATTTTAGTAAATGGGTGGGGAAATGGAAGCTGCTAGACAAGGGTTGCACTGTGGTCAATGAAAATGACAGCAAGGTTTTAGAGTTCTCACACACCTCCTCCTAATTCCCCCTCCACGTTCCTCACCCTAAATGCACACCTGACCTTGGGTGAAAAAATGTTAGGATGTTATAAGCATGGCCAAGTTTCAAAACATTCCTATATTTTCTGTGAATTGAAAAAAAAGGATTTCCTCAAATTACAAAGGAACGATTCAAAGTTTACCTTTGTGAATACTGAAAAGTAGTAAACTTACACAAAAGTGCAAGTTTACCTTTGTGAATCTTTGAATTACTGATAAATTGAATGGCTTGTTTGTTTGCTCTTATGACATGCCTATTTAACATTATTAGCCGGTTTTGCTTTTGTAAAAACCTTAGTTTAGGACTTAACAAACACATGCCATCTCTTAGAACCCACTCTCACAGAGTGGACAAATATTAATTACTTAAGGCCCCTTTTTGTCTTCTCAATGAAGTCCTCTGGTACGTAGATTAAAATTAAAACAAAATGTTTGAACATTATGGATGTTTAAAATGAACGCTTTCATAGAGTATTATTCGAACTAGGAAATAAGCAGAGTTTAGGGTGCAGTGTAGCATCTCAGTTGCAAAGCATTCTTAATTGTTTAATGGCTTGAAGGACATTTTCATCTCATTCAATGATGACCAGCCAGCCACCACTTCCCTTGAGATTATCATTTCATCTTAATGCTAATTTAAGATTCAAAGTAAATTAATAAAAACGATGACCGTTCAGAACCAGTCATTGGTAACCTATTTCTCAGAGTGTAGATGACTAAAAAGTCGAAACCAGGATCTTATTAGGGTAGTGTAAGGAATGGCACTTATTTTTTTTTTTTAAGTTTGAGTTTATTGAAGAAATAAAGAAGGGAAGGAGAAGGGAGGGGAACGGGGTATAATCATCATGATAAACATATACAAAAAATAAGCAATTCAATAGAAACTCTCATTAAAAGCAATTATAACAAGCATGAAGCTTACATGAACAGAGCCTACGTATAGGAATGAAAAATACCATATAGTATAGTAGAACGTGATATCATAACAAAAAAGGCATTAAAGAAAGAAGAAAATCATGGTGGCTTACGCACCTCAACTGTGTTAGGATCTGGAGAGGCGTGCACCGGAGCAAAGGAGGAGAGATAGGATACCAAAGGAAGCCAAATCAGGTCGCGTTTAATTGCCAGGGAAATGGGAGATACGTAATTAGTATCTAGGCGATGATGGAAGCAAACTGCATTCCACCAAGATTGGTAGGAGACATTTGCAGCCTGTTTCCAATTAGAAGTAATGGTATGGAAAGCCACAGCAACTAGAAGGTCAAGTAGTAGATAATGGGAAGGAGATTGTGGGAGTGACGGTGATAGGGAACCTAGAAAAACTTGTGAAGGGGAAAAGGGAATTTGAAGTTGAAATATCTTTTGTATTTGCGTCCATACTAGGTGCCAGAACTTGGAGATAGGAGGGCATTCAAACAACATGTGTTTGAGATCTGCGACGGGACAGGAACAGGACCAACAAATAGGGGATGTGTCAGGTGAAAAACGGGATAAAGCTTGTGGAGTACATAAAGTTCTGTTATAAATGAAATATAAGGTTTGGGTAGTATTAGCAGCTCTAGAGGCTTTATGAAGCTTAGCCCATATTTTGTCCCAAAAAGGTATTGGCCAACCCTGAGAAAGATCCAATTCCCATGCATTCTCGATTTTAGATTTTAGTCTGTCAGTGGAGTACCGGAAAGAGTTATAAATAGCAGAGGCTGAGGGAGACGTCTCCAATAATAAAGAAGTAGCTTTGCGGTCCAAAGGAATATCAGTAGATGGCGCCAAAGAGCGAAGATATAAGATCAGGACTGGGAGAAGGGCATTGTATTGCGAACGAGCAGAAGAGGGCAGTGAGAAAGAGGATTGAAGTTCCTGGAATGAGAGAGGGGTATCTTGGGAAATTAATTGAGAGATCCAACACAATCCTCGAGAATGCCATGTCTTCCAAAAGATGGTGCGATTACGAATTTTGAAAAGAGAGTTGTGCCATATCGGTTGATCGTGAATGGAAAGGAGGGAGGGATAAGATGATATTATGTAAGGGAGAAGGAGAGTGCGGCAATGAGAAATAACAGGCGTACGAAAGCGAACTAAAGAAGACGTGAAGGATAAAAACTCGCGAAAGGTAAAGGGGGATAGAAAGGAAGACTCCATACTTAACCAGACGGGCGGATAGTGCGGAAGATCAGAAGAGAACCAACGGGTCGATTGTTTCAAAGAGAAAGCTCGATGATATTCTCTGAAATTCGGAAAGCGCACACCAGACTGAGCCTTATCCTTGCGCAATGAAGCCAAAGCTATCCGAGACCGCTTGCCATTCCATAAGAATTTCAGCAACAAGGAATCAATCCGTTTAAAAAAGGAAACTGGAATGTGTACTGGCAGCATGGAAATGGTATAAAGAAGAAGAGGGGATAACATCATTTTTATAGAATTGAGCCGACCCCACCAAGACAGAAAGAGCGGGTTCCAGCGTTGAATAGCCGTGTCCATTTTCTTGAAGACATAATCAAAATTAAATTTGAGTGTATCAGACAAGAGAGGAGCGAACCAAACACCCAGATATTTGATCCTAGATGGTTGCCAGGAGAAACTCGTTTGGGAAAAAAGATGCTTTTGACAAATAGGGTTTAAAGGTAGAATCTCGCACTTATCAGCATTTAGGCGATAACCAGAGACCGCGGAGAAGGAAGACACCTGCTGGAGAAAAGAGGGAATAGAGGAAACAGGATCAGAGCAGTAAAAAAGAATATCATCAGCATAGACCGAGAGTTTAACTTGACGCGAACCAAATTTAAAACCAGAAATACTGTTGTCTAGACGAATTTTAGTAAGAAAGGGTTCCAAGGCTAAAACAAAAAGTAGGGGGGATAGAGGACAGCCTTGTCGCACTCCCCTGTGTAACGAGAAATAATCCGAGGTCATCCCGTTGACAAAAATGGAAGCCTGGGGATTAGAATAGAGTAAAGAAATAATAGAGATGAATTTGGAAGAAAAGCCGATCCAGCGCAAGGCCTGAAACATAAAATCCCATCCAATCCTGTCAAAGGCTTTCTCCGCGTCTAAAGAAATAGCCGCGAAGGGAAGTGACAAAGAGGAAGCCTTGCTAAGTATATTAAGAAAAACACGGGCATTGTCAGATGAGAGACGGCCCTTGACAAAGCCTGATTGTTCAGGGCCAATGAGATCGGGTAAAAGGGGATCCATGCGCAATGCCAAAATTTTGGCCAAAATTTTATAATCCGTATTGACCAGTGAAATTGGTCTGTAATTTTTGCATAATGAGTGGTCCTTATCTTCTTTGGGAATTAAACAGATTAAAGCCTGTTGGAAGGAGCCGCTGGAAGAACCCGCTGCAAGGAAGGATCGGAATAATAATAATAGTTTAGGGAGAAGTAGAGAGGCGAAGTGGCTGTAAAATTCAATAGTGAAACCATCAGGGCCTGGAGACTTACCGTGCCGCAATTTAGAAACAGCATGAGAGATTTCAGAAAGCGAAATGTCTTGTTCTAGGGCAAAAAAATCAACTTGAGAAGCCGGGGGGGAGGGAAGCGAATGAAAATATGAAAGAAGATCCGTAGTCTCCGGGATGTGTTCGGGGGTATAAAGATTGTCATAAAATTTCACAAACTCAGAGAGAATGTCTTTATCTTTAAAGCAAGAGTTCCCAGTGGAAGTCTTAATGGACTCAATCTTTGTACGCTCCTTTCTTATCTTTAAGTAATTGGCCAAAAGTTTTCCCATTTTGTTCTTACCTCCATAATACCTGGAATTAAATTTTAGCAAAAGGTTAGAGGCAGCATCAGTTGTAAACTTATTGAAGGAAATTTTCGCATCAATAAGCTTTTTAAGAGAAATCTCAGATTTAGAAGCATGATAATCAAGCTCTAAAGTCTTAATATTAGCTAAAATGCGTTCGGATTTGGCTTCTCGAAGTTTCTTTCGTCGGGCTACAAAATTAATAATAAAACCCCTAGAGGCTGCTTTAAAAGAATCCCAAACAGTAACAAAAGAGGAATCAGGGGTATGATTGAAAAGGAAAAATTCAGTGGCAAAGGCAGTAAATTCGGAACAAAAAGTAGGTTCCAAAAGCAAAGCATTGTTGAAACGCCATCTGCCAGAGTGAGGGGAAAAAGGAAGTAGGTCAAGGTCCACATGAACCGGAGCATGGTCCGAGATTAGGATGGAACCAATGTCAGAGCGTATAGCGTGCTGGGATAGGGATTTACTAAGGAAGATATGATCAATGCGGGATTGTGATTGATGTGGAGGGGAGTAAAAACTGTATTCTCTAAGATCAGGATTACACAATCTCCAGATATCCACCAAGGCATTATTTTGAAAGGTGTTAACAAATTGAGAGTGCATCCTAGAGGGGACAAATTTAACATTGGAATGACGATCGAGGAAGGGATCAACAACTTGGTTACAATCTCCCCCTAGAAGTATGTAATCTCCAGAAAGGGAGGACAGCTTAGTTGAAATAGAGGGCCAAAATAATCTGTCAATCCCAGTTGGGGCATACACATTAAAAAGAGTGATAGGAATATTATCTATAAGCAGTGTAACAATAACCCATCGACCATCAACATCACATTCGTGAGAAATTGAGGAAACATTTAACTTTTTATGTAATAAAATCACAACACCATTTTTCTTGGAAACTGTGGGGGAGCAAAAAACATGACCCACCCAACAACGCTTGAGTTTTAGAGCCTCGTTTTCAGAGAGATGAGTCTCCTGAAGGAGGGCAACATCAGACTTAAGTCTCGCTAAATGTCATAAAACCCTTTGCCTTTTAATGGGATTGTTTAAACCCTTAACGTTCCACGATGTAACTCGGAATGGAACAGCAAAGAAAAACAGCTAACAGCAACATGCTTATTACTGCAGAAAAAAAAAAAATAATAACTTGAGAAAACTGAGAGAATTGTAACGAATTGATGAAGGAGAGAGGGCAGAAGGAGAGAAAGCAAAGAAGAATAAAAGGAAAGGAAAAAAAAGGGAGGAACCACTATGAATATAATACTGAATCCAAGGAAAGGAAGGAGCAAGAAGGGGAGATGGGAGGTGAAAGAAAGTGAAAAGAAAGAGGAAAGAGCAAAAGGTAAGAGATCAAGTGTAGGAAAAAGGACAGAAACAAAAAACAACAAGAAGACAGTACACGTTCGAAACGAACGACTGAAAAACATACTTACAGAACGAAAAACTCAAGAACGAGGATGGGGTGATGGCGCCGGGAGACAACGACGACGACAACATCCAGAGCAGATATCAAACCTCAACTACCATGGATCCAAAAATGCAGCATATAGAAAGTAGCATGGCATATCAGGGTAGGAGGGAGGAAGGAGATGTCTGTAGAAACAAGAGAGATATACAATTGAAGGGAAAGACGTGTCACAGGAGAACAGGAAACAATTGAACTACATAGGGGACACATGAGAGTGAAACGACTATCGGAAGAAGAGACAGTAGGGGAATCACAACATCAGCGATAATGGAGAGACAACAGAATCATAACACAATGAGTTCCAAGAAGAAGTAGCAGATCTTGTCAACCAGGTCTGGATACATCCATAACATCTGGGCCTTGCCGTTGGAGAAACGCCTGCAAGGCTGCAGGGTCTTCATATGTGGTTGTTCTATCTTTATATGTGACCTTGAAGAGACAAGGATGTAGTAGTCCATATCTAGCATTCAGGGCCCGTAGTTGAGGTCGCATGTCCAAGAACTTCTTCCTTCGATCTGCAGTGGCCTTGGAGACATCTTGTGAAAGATAGAGGCGATGACCTTCCCACATAATTTGCTTCTTGAGCTTGGCAGCTGAAAGGACCTGCAGGAGGTCAGTGAATTGCAGGAATAACATAATGACACCTCTAGGCTTACTAGCGACCTTCGGTCCAAGGCGATGAGCCCTTTGGATGTTAATGGAAGTTAAGGCCGGAGCATCTAAGATCTTGGCAAGAAAGGATTGGAAGAAGACGGTGGGGTTTGACCCCTCTGTAAGTTCTGGAAGACCATAAAGGCGTAGATTGTTCCTACGATTCCTATTTTCCAAATCCTCCGTCTGACGTTTAAGTAGAAGTATCTCCGCCTCCATTGACAGAATATGGGAACAAGAGGATTGCAAAGAGTCTGTGGACGTTTCCAAAGTTTGAACACGGGACTCCAGAGACGACCATTTTTCCTGCATAGCCTGCATGTTCTTTGTGGTAGCTTCCATAAAGGGTTTGAATGCACAAAGTTCTTCCAAAATGAGATCCATGGAAGAGGATGAGGAGTTACTCCCTGGGGATGGTGGATCCTTCTTCAGGCGCTTAGAGGAAGCTAGAGAGGACGCCAGTTTTCCTTTGTTGCGCGCTTTTGGGATGGCTCCTCGAATTAAATCTGATTTTGGTGCCATGGAGTCTTCCATGTCCTGAGGAGGAGAATCCGAATCTGAGTCCACAGGTAATTGAGAAGAAGTAGCCAGCTTTAAATTCCGGAGTTTGCCCATGAAGAGTCTAAGAGTCAGTTGAACGAAAGCAATAGGTTAATGATGAAAATACAGGAAACCTGAGACCAAGGAAGACCGGCAAACATGAAAGACAGGCTGAGGTCACCACAAGGCGAAGCAATGCTGAGTCGAAGCGAAAGCAAGCATGGTCATGCAGAAGTAGAATGAAATAACAAATGTGTGAGAGGAAACACAGTTGTGGTCCTGTAAGACATCTCCAGGGTTAGCAAGTCCTGTTAGCGACCTCCATTGTAAATGTCCAACTTCAGGGCAGCAGACTCCATAAAAGCAAATGCGAGGCTCTTCAGCCGGCCGCCGTGAGGAGACACAGCCAGCGGAGAAAATGGTGGGTAATTGCGCAGGAGCCAGAGCTGCTACTGCCGAGCGGCATGCAGGAAATGCCTCAGAACCGGGAAATAATGAGGTTCCAGCTCACCTCATGGTCCGAATCATGAAACACGCAGACCGACAGGAAAAAGACGCGCTTTATTAAACAGTTCTATTGTGTTCCATGCATTTCAAAGGCACTCCAATTGTAGTTTGCTTCCATTAACTGCCAGAACACCATAACAGGTTGCCTGTCCATAAATACATCAGACAGGACCACGTTCTGCCAATCTTTCAAATGAAGCTGGGCTTGGGCAGAATAATTATAAAATTTGTAGTGCAACACTGTACCTGTATTCCAAGAGGCACAAGTCCAGACAGCTGCCTTCTGTTAAGAACCGAAGTGTTGCAGTTGGTAGCGAAAATGGCAATGCTATGTAGTATATTTAGAAGAGGTGCAAGCTCAGCTGTTTCCAACAAGTGTAAAAGCATCACCTTTAATTTCAGAGATGGGACATACCAGGTGTTCAGGGTAGCAGGCAAGTGTTTCCAAAGAGTGAATTTCTGTCTGAGGAAGTCAGTGATCAATAACCTTCCTTTGCAATATTGCTGTTGCAAATGACTGAAGGGCCAGTGTTGTAGAGCAGAAAGTCAAAAGTTGTTATAAGTGGTTTCACATAAATTCCCTCATCAACATAGCCTCTGTGTTTTATGAGGTGTTAAATCATCAATACACAGTCTATTTATTTTTAAACTGTAGACTTCCACCATTATATAGAATGGAAGAAACTATCTTTTACTCTGAAAGTCTCCACTGTTAATAAATTATGGTAAAAGCTGCCAGAGAATTCCTGTCTTCAATTGAAACCCTTCACTGCACAAAAGGGTCAAATACAAGTCACTGGCATACAATGTTGCAATTTAAGCAGAAGCTCTCCAGATTTTCCTCAGCTGACGTGAACCCTTGAACTGAGTAAATCACCTCATTAGCACAGTTCCCGGGCTTCACAAGGCAGCCCCACACACAGCGCGTGAATTTTAGTAGCTTTAATTTAAGTTCAAATAGTTTAATTTAAGTTCAGAGAGCTCTTCGTAAGGAAAGAGAAGCCACTGCCTCACCTTCCGGTCCTTCAGCTCCGTAGTCCATGAGGTGAATTTCCTGTCAGCATTGGAGAAATCATTTACGAGGGCTGTGACAAGCAGCAGGTGCCTTCATTTGAAAAAAAAAAACACTGTCTCATCTGCTCTCTCTCCGCTGTCACAGAAGCAGTTTATAAATCATCTCTGCACCACCGAAGAGCTGCAGCTGCCGGTCCGGGTCTCCCCACAGCCGGAGCTCCGGTTCTAAGCGGCCATCTTCTTGCGTGGCCAGACCACGCCCCAGGAATGGCACTTATACTAGTCCAACACATACCGAAGCGAATTGTGTTAATAGATAAACTGTGCTGTAAACCTAAGAAAACACGTCCAAATCTATGCTTCAGTCTTCTGAAGAATAGACAATTTTTCAAGTAATATATACTCTCAATTACATAAAGTGTTTTAGCCTTGTACACCTTATGAAGAGAGACTATATCCCCTTACCAACTGCCTTCTATAATTCATACAGACACTGACGAATTTTCTTGTTTCACAAGGTGTGGGCCAGTAAAAAATTTTTGCATCACAATTTCCACCAGGTAAGGACTTGCACATCCTGTTATCCTGTTTTAAAGGTTACAACTTCTCCACTGTAGCCAATACCCAAATAACCCATACGATCTCAGGTTTCAATGATCTGCTCCATCCACTTTGAATATGTCTATATTCAGTATGCTGAAGGACTTCATACAATAGTAAAAAAGCATTGACAACCTCAATAGTTTTCAATTTTGTGTAGGTTAACAATTTTAGTGTTGTTTAGCAATGCCTAAGATTGGGCCTTTAGGCAATATACAGAAAGGAACACTGGTGGCACAAACCTATGACCTGCAAAGGTTGTGACAGTCCCATGATGGAATGTGTTTCCAGAGAAAATTCCCATTAAAGTGGTCTGGCCTAGCAGGATGGACCTTTGGGCCCAGATACCAACATATTAATAAGCTTACTCCCATAGGTTAAGTCCTTCCTTTGAAAAATGTTCTTTTTAATTGAATTCTAAAAATATTCGAGGACTACTCTTGGAAAGATGTGAGAATCACAACTTTCTCCGCGCATTCATATCGATAAGCATTTGTGCATCAGTAATTGTAGCAGATGGACATTTACACATGTGTCCATATTTAGAGCCTGGCTGTGCACTTTATTCCATTATACTATACAAGCACATGTTTTCCCATGGAGCAAAATCTTTGTTTTTATGCCATCGTTTTTTCCCTAATAGGAGTAATACTCCAATTTTATTGGGGTTTTGAATGTTTCATACACGTTTGTGAATATCCACAAATCCTCAGGTTTGTGCAGATTCACTAGGGCAAGAAATCCCTGCCCTAGTATGACCTTTCCCGAGCCCATGTGAGGATATTTGCTAACATGTAAGTCCACACTATTCTGGTGTAATTGTAAATTGGAGTAAATCCATACATCCTTTTGCTAGTATAAACTCATGTTTTTTGAATATCAAACATGAATTTACATTCATAAATTAGGCAAAGTATGCTCCTTAACTCAACATAAGAGGCACAAATGGCTTTGTAAGCAGCCCCCATACAATGAAAGTGATGATTTAAGCAGAGATAGGAGAAAGAGAGGAGGTTAGCGAAGGGCAATATTGATGGAGTGTGAGGTTAATGAATGAGTACAGATAGAGTTAGTGAGTGACTGGAAATGACAGAGAACGATAGAGTAAAAGCTCTTTGAGAAAATGGGGATGGGTATAATGATGGTATGTTAATATATTTTTTATGGCGCTCGAATACCCAAAGGTGTTTTGGCGCTGCCTTAGAAGCAGCGAGAAAACAGAGATAAGCAATATAAAAGGTGTGGCTAGTGATTGTAAAGCCAAGTTTTCAAGGCCTTTCTGAAATGTAAGAGGTTTTTTGACTCTTCAAGGTAAAGAGGCAGGGAATTCCAAGTCTTTGCAGTGCTGGTTACAAAGGTTGTACCACCCCATTGGGCTCTCCTGAAGATCGGAACTATGAAGTTATTGGCATTCCTGGAGCGAAAGGATCTATAAGGCATGAGCCATTAACACTTCTGGACAAAAAAGTCTGGACCAGAGCTATGCAAGGCCTTAAAGGCAATGCACAGTGCTTTAAAGGTGATTTTTTTCTCCTATCGGCAACCAATTGAATTCATAGGGGCAGATTTACAAGAAAGTGACGCAATTCGTCACTTTCCCTGCGCCAACATGCAAAACCCTTGCGTCACCATGGATGCGCCGTATTTACAAATTCTGACGCATCTGTTGATGGAAAAGTCACGCGTTGCTGGAGTCGTGTCGCAAGCACGACGCAACTCCAGCAATGCTTAGGGGCGCCCCATGCCTAACATGCTGCGTCACTCCTTACGCCTGCTTCAAGCCGGCGCAGGGTTTTGACGAAGCATGGACGTAAAAGTGATTCACTGCGTCACTTTTACGGGGCTTCCTGCGACGGAACGCCCACCCTGCATACATTAAACCTGACGTAGGTTTAATGTGGCACAGGGCTTCACAATGTGACGCATCTCCCTAGATGCATCACGTTGTAAATGGGCCGCAACGTTTACGCTGCCGCTGCATCACAAAAGTGACGCAACAACGGTGCAAAAGTGACACAAGGGGCTTGTAAATCTGCCCCATAGAGCGCCATAGAGGCTGATTGATGTTTGGGAAGACCAAAGATCAGATGTGCTGCTGCGTTCTGCAATATTTGGAGTTTAGCCAATTGTTTCTGATGCAAAATGACATAAAGTCCGTTCCTGTAATCCAGTTTGGACAGAATTAGTGGTGTGACCACAGATTTTTGAAGATAGGCTGGAATATAAGGGAGAATTTTTCTGACGATCTTTAAGAGATAGATCACTGTAGAGACATTTGGTTCGCTTGATTTTCGAAAGTGAGCCTTTTGTTAAATATGGCTCCGAGGTTTCCTATTTTATCAACTAAAGTGGGAAGAGGGACTAAGTCGTGTTGCCACCAATCTGGGGGCCAAAAGATGATAAGGTGACATTATTGCCAAATAGAGGAACGTCACTTTTTCCTGAGCTAAGTTTTAGGCAATTTTCACTCATCCAGACGCTGATGTTCTCCATATATTTTCGAATTGGTTAGCTGCCTGGGGGGATTTTCTGAGACTGATACGATGATTTGAGTATCCTCCGCATACGATCCACTGAAAAACCAAAAGATTTGATCAATTTGATTAGGGGACGGATGTATAGAGTAAACAGTTTAGGGCTGAAGGATGCACCCTGCGGAAAGGGAGAGTGAAGGATTTAGACACAAATCAGTGTAAGGTTACTTGTTCCCTTTCTGAAAGGAAAGAGGTAAGAAGAGAAAAAGCAGTGTCTCTGATGCCCATCTCATAAAGCCGGGTTATGACAATCTTATGGTTGACGGTGTCAAATACTGCCAAGACATCTAATAGAATCAAGGAACCGTTGTCCTCTCGGTCCATAATTGTTCTTATGTTTTCTGTGGCCATTGAAAGTGCTGTTTCGGTACTATGTTGTTTGTGCAAACTGAACTGGGCAGCGTCAAGCAAGTTGTTATCGTTTATGAAATCTGATAGCTGTAGATTTAGTGCTTTGTCAATAATTTTTGCTGGCAAAGGTTAACAGGATATGAGAGGATAATTTTTTGGATCAGAGAATAAAACCATGGTAAATAAAGCAAAGAGCAATGAGAATTAAAGAGAGTGGGGAACTGGTGGGAGCTGAGGAGAGAGAGTATAGGGTTACCACAATAATAATGTAATCAGGAGATAAAAGGGAAAGTAATCCCACAAAGTTCAGAGGGACACCCAGCAGCTCTTATTGGGAACGAGTGCTGGGTAGTTCTCTGTGCCAGAGTCTCAAACCTTGTAATCTAACTGCTACCCTTGGTTGCAAAGTGTTAGAAATGGGTTGTCTAGTTTGCAGAGGTTTGCACCCTGTCAAACTAAGGACCATCCCCTAGTTAGGGGAAGTCAGATACACACCTTAAATTAACCTGTGCTGACACAGAGCATTCAGGCTGAACTTTAGAGGCAATGTGTAAAGTATTGATGTAACACTTAAATTATCGTAACTCAATTAAAACACCACAAAAACACTCCACATTGATTTAGAAACATAGAGAATATTTATCTGATTAACACAAGACCAAAACAACAAACATCCAATAAGCACAAGTTGAGATATGAATTTTTAAAGAATACACCAAAAATAGGGCTAACAAGTTGCTAACGATCAAAAGGTTCCTTAAGGTTGCGAGGGATCGATGCAAAGTCAAAGTTTGGGCTGACTGTGATCGACAGCAGGATGTCTATATGACCCAGACAGGTCCAACTGAAGAAATACATTGGATGGAGCTTTTGTTGAAGTTGAGAGTCTACTTCAACAACGTCGAGCTGCCCAGAGAGGGTCCCGCATTGCTGTCGAGCTCTGTTGAAGTGAATGCAATGCTTTGTTGTCAACCACACCAAGTGTTGTCATCAAGCTGCGCAGGCTGTGAATTCTTCATCGTGGGGCAGCCTCTGCATTGGCGTTGAAGGGGCGATGCGGTGGGAATTCTCACACAGTTAAGGCAATGCATTGGCTTTTTGCAGAAATCAGCTACAGAACCCTCTTCTTAGGCCCAAGACAGGAAGAGGCACCTAAGGAAAGGGTAGGAATCACAGATGGGAGAACCCAGCAGCTCCAGCAGGATTGTAGGAAGTCTTTTGTGTCACTGAAACTTCAGAAAACAAGCCAGCTAGCCCTTCGTGTCACTTTGCATTCAAGTGAGATGGTTCCAGTCCTCAGCAGGACAGAGGTCAGCAGGCAGCAGGGAAGCTCAGCAAAGCAGAGAAGCAGTTCCTTAGAACAGTTAGTCACAGCAAATTAGCTATCCTTACAGCACAGCAGTTGTATTGCAGCAGAGTCCCTTCCAGGTCCAGTAGTGTACTGATTTGATAGGGTCAGAGCCCTGGTACGTATATCTAAAGGTGGTCTCTGATGTAGGGGGTAACTTCAAATGAGTTCACTGAAGTGCACAAGGATCCTTTTCAACCCAGCCCTGTCTGCCAGGCTGTCTTTGGGGGGTGATCAGTCCTTTGTGTGAGGGCAAGACACAGTCTATTCAGATATAAGTATAAGCTACTTCTCCCCCTTCTTGCAAAGGTAGCAGAATGCAGATGAATGCAGATGAGTCCTTCGTCACACCTAGCCTTTCTTGTGCTTGTGGCTGTCTAGAGGGAATGCACAAAGAGTGTCTGTTACCCGGCCCAGATTTGTATTGGAGACAGAATGTAAGCAAACAGAGTTAGGAGCAGAGAAATGTTCACTTTCTAAAAGTGGCATTTTTAAAATGCTAATGTCAAATCCCACTTTACCATTAAAGAAGATGTATCACCACCATTCCAAAGATATTAAACATGAAGTAGCTACTCCTTTCCATTCAGGAATTTCACCTTAAAAGGTGCTTTAAGGAATACCAAAATGCTGGCCTATACAGAGAGTAGGACTCATAGTATTGAAAAGCTAATTTAGCTGTTTGTCACTCCCAGGACATGTAAAACTTAAAGCTTTAGTTACATAGCGCCCTGTCATTTGGGGCACTTAGGGGTGACTAATGTGTAATAAAAGGGGAGTGTAAGGCTTGCCAAGTGATTTTAAATTCCAAGTCGAAGTGGCAGTCAACTGCACACACAGGCCCTGCAATGGCACCCTTGAGATAGGTTTGTAAGGCTACTTGTGTGGGTAGCACAACCAGTAATGCAAGTCCACTAGTAGCATATGGATTACAGACCCTGGGTATATAGTATACCACTTTACAAGGGACTTATAGGTACACTAAATATGGCAATCAGGTATACACCAATGTCAACATGTTTAGGGGAGGAGCACATGCAGTCCTAAGTCCAACAAAAGATGCAACAAAAAGTGGAGGGAAGCAGGCAAACAGTTGGAGGATCACCACCGCAAGGATGACAGGTACAACACAAAAACAATCACAATTATAATGAGAATATAAACACACAAGAAGACAAAGGGGAAGCATTGAAGGGAACCCAGAAACAGGAACTGGGCTCAGGGAAAAGCAAGACTGGAATCAAGGTAAGGTTCATGACTGGACTACAGAACATAATGCAAGGAGTTTACATCTAACACAACAGATCACGAATGAACACAGAAACAGGAACTTGGCTCAGGGAAAATCAGGACATGAATCAAGGTCAGGTTCAGAAATTAAAGATGCAAAGTATAAGGTAGAGGGCCCGATACACAAAGGGACTTATGTGTAGTAATGTTACAAGTGCGGAGTCTTCGCACTTGTGGTGGAATATCCGCATTCGGGGTGGAATCCCCACACCCATGCTCCAAAATTCTTTCCTCATGCAGAGTAATGCAAGGCAATGATGCTGCCGTGCTTAATGCCAGATTTACGAAGCAGCACTGAGCCACACAAGGTGTTATTGCTTGGCTTGGAAAATTTGACTTATGGATGGCGTTGCACTTGATTCACTTTGTGTGATGCAAGAGCAACACCATGCTTTGGGAAATCTCACCCAGGATTTGTACAGTGTAGAATACACGCAATGTATTAAATGTTATGAGAAATAAAACGATTTCTCCAGTTTTGTGCCTGCATCAAAGAGGCATTATTTTTTATGCAAAGCCCAGTCTGACAATGTTCTTAAATAGGGTGTTGTTCCGGAACTCATGTGTGGTTGCGCTTGAATGCTCAATTTATACCCATGGAAAGCCTATTTGTCCCAAAACTAGGGCAAAACAGTTCAAATAGCTTTTTGCACTAACAAAAGGGCAAAAAAAATGAGTTTGTACAGTAAATATTTGCATCACTTTGCATCACTTTGTGGAGAATGTAGTCATGATAAATCTGCCCTATTGAATGTGCTCTTGGTTGTAGTTTTTTTCTTAGTTTGCCCCAGTTATAGGATGTCTATGTTTTACTGCAATTTCTTTCACTTGATCATAGCTTTCACATTAGTATTCAAAATCCACTACTATCAACTTTGTCAGTCTATGACTAGCTACATTTTCAAGACTATTAAATCAGTCTAAAATGTATTCTATTCAATGATGAAATGTTGAACAATATTAAACACTGTCACTGTCTTCCACCACACACTCATCGATCGATCGACTATGCCAGAATGGAATCACTGACTTTGTGCTCAGATGGATGAAATCATTTCTCATTGGTCACACCCAGAGAGTCGCCTCCTTCCCTTCACCTCACAGCCCAAGCACACCATCTGCAGCGTAGCCAAAGGCTGATCCCTCAGTCCAACTCTCTTCAACATCTACATGACTCCACTTGCAGAAATCATTAGATTGCGCAACATCAACCTCATCTCCTACTCCGACGATACCCAGCTCATTCTCTCGCTGTCAGCAGACCCAACCTTGACAAAAACTAGCTTCTGAAGCTGCATGAAGAACTTCTCAGCCTGGTTGAAAGACAACTACCTTAAGCTCAACACGGACAAAACTGTAGTGCTGATCTTCAGCAGACACACCACCCTCTGGAACGATGCAGGGTGGCCGGCGGAGCTTGGAACCACCCTCACACCAAAAGACCATGCCTGCAACCTAAGCACCATTCTGGACAGCAAACCCTCCATAAAACATCAGGCTGACACCATCTCCTCAGCCTGCACCCACATGCTCTGCAAAGTTTTCAAATGGCTCTCCATCAGCAAAAGGAAAACAGTCACCAGTACATGCTGCTAGTGATATTTGAAGACCTCTCATTTCTATCTTGAGTAAACATTGCAAAATATTTTGGTATTCATTTGAAAAATGCTTTTTACCTCTATTTCCACTGTTAGTTGATGTTATATCGTGTTCCACAACACACCAGCTCACAACGTTCGATTGCTCTTTGCTAAAGCTGTCAGCCTTAGGGTGTTCTTCCCCCAAACATTTTGCCTTCACATTCCTATCATGCTCTATTTGTTTTTGTTGGTCTTAGGACTCTATACGCTTTACCACTGCTAGTTAGTGTTAAAGTGCTTGTGTTAACCCCTAAAACATGTTAAAAGTAACTTACACCCATATTTAATTTACTTATAAGTCCCTACTAAAGTGGTATACCAAATACCTGGAGAATGTAAATTAAATGCTACTAGTGAGCCTGCAACAAGGATTATGCCACTCACTTGAGTGGCCCCTTACAATATATCCCATGCCTGCTATTGAAGCCTGAATGCAGTTGTGGCAATATAACTTACTTGTCAAGCCTTAAGCTTCCCTTTTATCCCATAAACGTCACCCCAAAGGTAGGCTCTAGGCTGTCTGTAGGAGAGGTGCATTGCAATAAAAAGTTGGATATGTACTTTTAAGTTTTCAATTCTCTGGTAGTGAAAAGCTCCCAAATTCATTTTTCACCACCATGAAGCCTTCCTCTCCTATAGGATAACATTGAGCTGCCGTTTTTACATTTTATAAGTGCTAACGTTTGATTGGGAACAGGTAACATTTAATGCTTGGTGTCTGAGAAATTGTAATTTAAAACCTTTTTAGTTGTAAAGTTGGATTTTAAGCTGCAATTTTTGAAAAAGCCACTTTTAGAAAGTTTACATTTTCCCTTTCTAACTATTTGATGCATGTAGCCTGTGCTGGGTCACATAACTGGGTGTAGTTGGCAGTTGGACTTTGTGTATTCCTCCCAGATAGGCACACACTAGAGGAGTTCAGTGTGCCTGGATGGGCATTCACTGGCAGGTGGGGGAAAGGAGCTGGGCATAGCCCCGCTTCCAACTGAATATGCTGGAAACTTCAAGCACTTCAAAGGGAATTCTAGAGAAACTTCTACTTCAAAGAAGGGATCAGGTATAAAATTAGGACCTTCAAACCCACTCTTCAGTTCACTTTCTGGACCTGCAGAAGGACTCTCATATGATTGCCTGCTGCTGGGGTCTGCTGTTTGCTTCAGACGACTGTTGTGCAGCACCTGCAAATACTGCTTTCCTGCCTGAAGCCTGCCTTGAACCTTCAGGCGCCTGCCCTGCAATGTGAGCACTGTTCTACTGCTGTTCTACTACCAGAGTGACTCCAAGGGCTAGTTTGCTTCCCTCCTGATAAGAGCCTCAGGGACAGAAAAGGCTCCAACCATCTAAAACCCACAATAGGACCAACCATTTTGCGGTCCAAACCCCCCAAGGATCCTTGGTGGTGATGTTAAAGGTACCTAGATAGCCAATATCCAAACCCCGGGACTTAGAAAAGGTTTTGTGAAACACTGCTTTGAGAACCAAGAGGAGACCAGGACCAAGCTGCTCATCTGTCTACCCAAGATGCACCATCAGTCGGCCTGACTTTGACATAGGTTCAACAACGTTCTTCTCCGCAGCAGCAAATCCTGTTTATTATCCTTCAGCAAAGGAGTATCCAGCTTTGTGGAACTCTCGTCTAGCTTTGTCCCACTGGAGATGTTCGACTCCTATAAAAGAGACTAAGTCCAAATGCAGAAATCTTCACTGCAACTTCATCCAGCTGCATCCCAATGGCAACACCTCCTCCTCGGACACTTTCTTCAGCCTTGCTCCACTGAACTTTATCTTCTCTGACAACTCTTTGCTGAAATTTCTTCTAGGTCCAAAGGTAGGCCCCAACAGGGCTCGATCCACTTTTTGTATCTGACTTGCCCTTCCTCACGGTCTGCCATATTGTTAGACTTTAGCTCCCTCTTGTGACACTAGATGTACACTGTCGGCCCTTTTTATCTTTTAGGGGCTAGATTTTACCTTAAGCTTTAAAAAAATCATAACTTTGGTTCCACTGATTGAATTTTTGTCATTTTGGTGTCAATTAATTCATTAAGATTTCCTTTATTTGTCTAGATTGATGTGGATTTTTTCTTGTGTTGTGTTTCCACTTTGTTACTTTTTGTGAGCTTCACACATACTTTTCGCATTGCCTTTAAAATAAGCCTTACTACTTTTGTGCCAAGCTACTAAAGGGTTAATCACGGGTTAATTTAGTGGTTTTTGTGGTTTGCCCGAATAGCAATTATGCCTGTTTCTTGAGCAGGGTTAACACCCCACTTAACCAACAGTCCAAATTCTCAAACTCTTGCTCTATCTTATGTGGTTATTTTTTTGTGTTAAACATATATTTTGAGATTGCCAAAATTACCTGGTTTAGTAATCTGGTTCAATGAAACTATGCGTCACTTCATGATGTCTTGAGTTCTGCAAGAAGCTAAAGACCTGGCTCTTCGTCTAAGCACCTTGAAGACCACACACCTACTCACCTGCCCAATCACCTGTATACCCTCTTGGGTGATTAGTGCACTATAGAAATCCACATAACATAACATGCCATTCAACAAAACATAACAATATGACATGCAGTACGAGACAAAAATAATAAATAACAAAGAAAACAGATAATAGACTGTGTTTATCTCTGAAGCTATTGTACACTACCTTAAGTATTATCGTTGAGGTTACCAACACATGTTCATACATGTTTGCACATTTTTCACAGATATCTTAAGAAGGTCATTAGCTGGGTTCCTTTTTATCAGAGGTGCTAAATATATGTATAAACCAATTAAGTATGTACTACTTATACTTAATGTGCTGTGCCATACATTTTAATGAGCGTGGTTCTTGCATACCCTCTGCTCATGATGGCGCTCTAGTTTATTGAAACCAAATACAAAAAGGTGAAGGTAGTATATCCAACCACACTCATAACTCTTTCCTAAACTACATGTGTGGATCATAAGAAACAAGTATGTGAATTGATGAAGTAATAGAGATCTTTCAGTTTTCTTAGAACTATTTGTATTCATAAGAACAGTCCAACATAAAACACAAACTTAATTTCCCAGGTACTGGTTGCTTCTTAGGGTCACCAACCTCGGTTTGCCACTGTGATTATCGGACCAGTCCATAATGCACCTTACTTCTTTTGTCAATTTTATCAAATGTATGTTATCTTATTTATTAAGCCTATTTAAAATCACTGGGGATACACAAGTGCAGGGACGCTATGTTTTTCGTTCAACTTTTAAATGATCATGATATCTGTTATTGTGTTTCTGTATTTTTAAAAACAGCTGTCAGATGCAGAAAGAGGAGGAATCGGTATGTGTGATAGGATGGCTTTGCTCATTTGGGGGTTTGAGGGCCAGAGAAGAAATCTGTTTAAGTGTACCTGAAGAAACGTCTTTTTTCAGTCGTCTTTCCGCTGATCTGTATTTTTATACATGAATCTTGTGATGTTTTTCTTTGTGGCTCTTTTATGGCCCTTTTCTGTGCCCAATAAAGAAATTAGAAATTTGAATTGGATAACTGAAATCACGGGAAAGTCGTGATTTGAAACGGAAAAAGTTAAACATTTCTGGTAATTGGCAACAAAATAATACATTGCACACATGTTAAGAGATTTCAGAATTGCTTTTTTATATCGTCTGCCCACAGTGGAGAACTAGCCAAATTTACCACCTGACTCTGTATTTTGAAACACATTATGAAGAAAACTAAGTATAAAGGTGCAGATTTACAAGGTCTGGCGCATCTCTGCAAATCAGCAGAGATGCGCCAGAACACTTGCGACCCGCATAACCACCCGTGCGCCACCACTGATGTGCCGCATTTACAATGCGGCGCACCGTGGCGCATGGATGGGCAGATGCGTGTTGCATCCCCTGGCGGAAATGCGGAGCATTGCTGGAGTCGCGTTGCAAGCCGCATCTCCAGCAAGGCTCGGGGTGCCCCTATGCCTAACATGCTGCGTCAATCCTTATGCCTGCTTCAAGCAGGCACAGGGTTTTGACGCAGAATGCCGTAAAAGTGACTACGTGAAATCTTGTAGATTTCACTCAGCCACTTTTAGGAGGCGTTCCTGCACCGGAACGCCCCCCTCTGTGCCGGAAAGCCCACATGTGGTGCAGGGCTTTACAACGTGACGCATCTCCCTAGATGCGTCACGTTGCAAATACCCCGCTGCATGGACCTGCTTTGTGACGCCGCGGCGTCACAAAAAGTGATGCAACGGCGGTGCAAATGTGGCGTACAGGCCTTGTAAATCTGCCCCAAAGTATTTAATAGATGAGGAAGGAATGTTAAGCAAACCACCTATATATGTATAGAATTATTATGAATCAAAATAAAACCTTGTTATCTGAAAAGCATTTGTTGAGTTTAGCTGTTATAAGGAAGAGACAAATATGCTCGAGCCTCGGCCGTACTATGCAATTGTGAACGTCAAGAGATTAAAACAACATGTTTAAATTGTGTGTTGTAAATGTAGTTCATAACATCCTCAATAGAAAGAGTACTTCAATTGGGACTGCTAGATGGATATATGTTGCCCCAAGACACACTGCACGATAATATTACGTCATGAATGAAACGTCAGACAAAACGGAACTTAACAGACAGCGAATAACGTGTAACATGTTGGTCTGTCTCAAAATGGAAACTGAGGCCCCAATTCACAAAGGTAAACTGAGAGGAAAGTCGAATTTTACGACTTTCGGTATCCACTATGGGCATTTACTCCGCGTAAATGTCCTTTGTGAATACTGAAAGTCGCAAAGTTCCGCTTTCCTCTCAGTTTACCTTTGTAAATTGGGCCCTAGTGTCTGGAAGGCGCACAATAAATAGTCCAGCAGTATTGCATAGGTAAACGAGTAGCGTCAGGCGTCAGCCATCCTGGATGGGTTAAGACAGACTATTGAAACCGACAAGAGTATACCCTCCTCACCAGTTTATAATGGAGTTTGTCTGTGTTTGGAAAGTGTATGAAAGAATGCATTCCCTTATATCTAGAGGGAATTTATGGCTCATATAGAAAAAACTGAGTTGCAATTTAAAAGGGAAGCCTGGTGTTAATATATACATGGGTTGGGTGTATGATGTCGGCCATATTAAACTAGAGTATATATGGTTAATTATTAAGTGAATATGATTTCCCACGCCTATTCCTAGAATTGGCATTTAAAGAGAAATAGTATTTGATGACTAAACTAACAACATAGCACATTCACCACTGAGCGAGTCAGTGTGAATCAAAACGACTTGAAAAGTTCTCCTTAGTGTCAGACTTCCGCCATATGTGGAGAAATAGAGCTGATGAGTGCTGTCATTTTGATATCATATCATTCATAATTCTAAAGGTAAATTGAAGGTTGAGCAAATAGCATGGGGACAGACTTAATAAAAACAGCGTTCATATGTCAATTGCTGTGAAAGGACAAAGCCGGGGCTTATTTATGGATCTTTTCGGAATGTCTATTTAAAAGAAAAGTAGAAAACAGAGAGCAGCCATATTAGAGCACTATCCATGTTGGCCAGGTTGCAATATAATAAATATATCAGATGTCTTTCATTACAATCAGCTTATCTTATGTGAGCATCTCTTTAAAAAAAGTAACGTACTTGATTGTGAGTAAAGATCCAGTTTATGGACATAAAGGATTCAGGAAACATATTCCAACAAGTTGAACACTCAATAATATAAGCCTGTGAATATAATGTGCATAAGGCTCATGTCTTCAGTAAATAGTGTAAGACCTGGGCCAAAAGACACTAAAATTAGTAGGAAGCAGAAAGAAGAGAGGACACCTTATTGATGTAGAGCATCCAGTGAAACATGTAATACCATGTTACATGCTTAATGTAACTTACCATAAATTACATTACACAGATTGCAACCCATGATATATAATAGAACGAATGCAATGCAAACAAGTTGAATCTATCAACTTGCACCATACCATTACTCAAAGTAAATTTTTTAACTTCCACTTCATAATGTGAATTGATACTAATAATTATCTGACAGTCATCTAGTTAGGTAAAATAGGAAGCGTAAAATATTGTCACAGAAATATATTCACCCACCAACCTTAATTACATAAAAAATCCTCAGTTTAACATTTTATGATTTCCTATAATCTTACTTCAATGGTAGTGGATATTTGAGATCGTTTGTTTGAAACCATAGTTGGCATACAACGTGCAATTCACTACACCACCGCCTTTCTCACCACCCTCCTTGCCATGCAAGTCACAACCCAGTAACAACTAGTAAGATGGTAGTTGATCTTCACAGCGTAGTCTTTATTAATTTCAACATGATATCGCCAATCTCCCTATTGGCTCACTCACTGTTAATCTCTTGACCAATTTATTATTGCTTATTTAACACACCACAGCACGCCCAGGGGATATCAGGATTATATACTTTACATCTCCCCATTATTTGTATTTACATTTGACTCTCCACAGAGCCTTTGCCACGTGTTGGGCCAGCAGGCCACAACCAAGATACCCTGCTCTCCTTCGTGCTGACCGCCCACCGGCCAACGGAGCCGCAGGTAGTTTCATCGCTGCTAATAACCAGCGCCGGCTTCCTGGGTAGGGCCAGAGAGTCCAGAGCCACCAGCAGGTCAGCCCCCTCTCCCGCCAGCCCGGAGCCCACAATGGACTGCGCGTCCTGTTCTGGGGCCAAGCAGCCACTGTCAACCGGAGTCTCTGTTATTTCTCTTGTCCAGGACCCCCCACAGGGCGATGCGCTCCCTGGCAAATTCGCCCTCCCCCCCTCATACCTTCTACTTCCACCGCGAGTGCTCCCAAAATGTTCTGTAAAAACAACTCCAGCCCTGCATGGGACAGGTGCACACCGTCCGGTGCGTACAGTTCGGGACTTGTCACCTGGATTAGCTTGTGCCTAATGGTGCTGATGCTAGACCTCCTCAGGATTTCCTCTACCGACTGATTCAACCTCTTTATTGATTTATTGACTGCCTTAACCGGAGCCCCCATCGCCCATACCCGTCGTGGAATCACTTCCGACCAAAGTATTTTCGTATCTGGTAACATGTTCCTAACCACCGAAAGGGCAGAGAACAGCGCTTCCTTGACTCCTCTCCTGCCCGCTGGGATCATATCATTGCCACCTGAGTGAATCACCAACACATCTGGGACCGGCATGCCCCTGGTCAAGGCCCGCCTTAAGTCATTCGGCACCTCTACAAGCCGCTGTCCGCCGACCCCCACCCAATGATGGTCGACTCCCTTCGCTTTCTGCCCTCTGTCTCTGTGTGTTTTGTTGAAGAAGCGCCCTGCTCTACGAATAAACGAGTTACCACACCAGCATACTTGGGTTCTCTGACCTGGGACACCTGAAGCAAATCGTAAAGGAGACAGAATCAGCCGTTGCAGGGAAGGGAGCATGACAGTCTGGGGATTCAAGCAAGGTGAGGGCGTACATAGCGTTCGAAACATGATGATTTCCATCGCCCCACCCTCTTAATAGTGTCACCGGGAAGACCCAATGCTGCAGCCGTTGTGGCAGCCCCGATGTGGAATGAATGGGATGTGAAATGTGTCGTCTCCACCCCCAGGGATTCCAGTGCTCGCTTGCATACTCTGGTAAACTGAAATCTAGTCAGGGGAATGCCATCAGCATGTACTAACACCCTCTGGTCCCCTCCACTTGGTCTCATCTTGAAGAAAAAGTGGGCCAAGGTCACCGGACAGAAGGTGGCCCCAGCCACTGCCCCCAAATGGACCCACGTCCCCTTGCCCAATGGGTCTGTCTTGGACCTCCGAACTCTGACCTGTATAGTATCACTGGTTAGGACCACATCCTCCAAGCGCAAGCCCCCTTCTCTATCAGATTTAGAAGCGGGAAGTAGTTCTGATACTCTAAAGGCCCCAAAGAAGGCTAATGCATATGCTAATCTAAGCAATTGTGTTTCAAACATTGAGAAGCAGATGCGGGGCAACACTTCCAGGATGTTTGCCAGTCTGCTAGCATCGATCGGTCTTCTATTGTCTCTTACCCCGGGCACCAAGCATTCCCACCCTATCATTGCCCTTTTGACTCTCGGGTCCTTTGTGGGGTCTGCCACCCCCCCCAGGCCCGCATAAAAGGCTATTGCTGATAGCTGCCTCCTCACCATGGACAAGGATTTCCCGCTCTCTTTCTGCCGTACGATAAATACCAGCACCCCATGCGGTGACCACATCTCTACTGCCCCTAACCCCCTAATGATAGCCAAGTATGCCTGCCACGCCTTCTCATACATACTCTTAGTCTTGGGGGCCAAAGACGCTGTTATCAACTCGGGGGCTGTGGGGCACCAAGCTTCCATAACCCCTCCGGAAAGTTCGTCATCTGTCTGTCGGCTTGCGGCCATCTGGCACGGAACTCTGTTAACTTAAAACAGGACAGGGCGTCAGCAACTGTGTTATCCACCCCCGGCACGTGTTTAGCTGTAAAGTATACATTGCGCTGCAAGCAAATAAGCACCAACTCTTTCAACAGCCGCAAAACCCAGGGGCAAGTCGCTCTCTGATTGTTAATTGCCACCACTGCTGACATGCTGTCGGACCAAAATATTATACGCTTGTTTTCCAACAGGTCCCCCCACAAGTGCAAGGCCACCACTATTGGAAAAAGCTCAAGAAAGGTGATGTTGCGGGTGAGCCCAGGCTCTGCCCACTCCCCCGGCCAATGCTGCATGCACCATTTGGTGCCCAATATTGCTCCAAATCCTACACTGCCTGCCGCATCCGTGAACAATTCTAACTCCCCATTTGCTTGACTGGGTTGTTGCCAGATTACCGCTCCATTGAAGCCTGCCAAGAATTCCTTCCATAGCCCCAGATCGGTTCTGACCTCAGAAGAAAGCCTGGTGTGGTGGTGCTTTTCCTTCAGGCCGGACATCGTTCGTGCTATGCTTCTAGCAAAGACGCGGCCCATGGGTATCACCCTGAGCGCAAAATTAAGCTGCCCTAACAAGATTTGTAATTGGTGAAGCGTCACTTTCTTTGCCGTCAGACATGCCTCTATTGCGGCCCCAAAGGACTCTACTTTCTCCCGGGGGAGTTTGCATACTCCTTCCTCCGTGTCAATTTCTATCCCTAGAAAGGTTAACCGTGTCCCTGGTCCTTCTGTCTTCTCCTCTGCCAGGGGAACCCCCAGTGCTTTGGCCAGGTGCTGGAAGCCCAGCAGGGCTTTCCTGCAATCCGACGAGCCCTGTGGTCCAAGGAATAGGAAGTCATCCAAGTAATGTACCACTTCCGCTGATGGCCAGACTTCCTGCACTGCCCATTCGAGAAACCTGCTGAAGGTTTCAAACACTGCACATGCGATAGAGCAACCCATTGGCATGCAAAGGTCAATGTAAAACTCTCCCTCAAAGGTGAACTCCAGAAACTTGGTGTCCTCTGGGTGAACTGGCAGGAGGCGAAAGGCCGACTCAATGTCTGCTTTTGCTAACAGGGCTCCCGCTCCCAGCCTTTGCGATTTCTGTATTGCCACATCAAATGTAGTGTATCGCACTGTGCATAGGTCCGGGTCCAGGTTGTCATTTTCCGAAAACCCCGGTGGACTCGACAAATTGTGGATCAGTCGGTATTTGCCCTCTTTCCTCTTAGGTACTAAACCCAGGGGTGAGCATACTAAGTCTTGTCTAGGCAATTGCTGGAAGGGGCCAGCCACCCTCCCCAAGGATACTTCTTTCCTGATCTTCTGCCTAGCCACTTCTGGGTTCCGAAGGACCGAGCGCTGGTTGCGTGGTGGAGTACCTGAAGGGGTAGCACTGGAGGGAATGTGAAAACCAAATGTAAAACCCTGGAGTAGAAACTGCGCTTCCTTTATCTTGTTGTACTTACTAAGGAAGTGTGTCAGCACATGGAGTTGTATGGGAGTAGGTAGGGTCTTAGGATGCCTGGGTACCGCGTCCCCTCGGCTGGGGTTGATTCTGGGTAGGCTGCTCCTGTGGCTTTCCCCCTTTCTTATAGCACTTACTCTCTGGGTGTCCCAGCTTCCCGCAGAAGGAGCACAAATGCTTAAACTTGCATGCTGTGCCCCGGTTGCACTCATTCCTGTTGTACTGCCAACACGCCAGTTTTTTGTCCCCCGTCCCTCTGTCCTCCCGAAAGGGCTGACTCGTTTTGTTAAATGACCGGATGGACTGCTTTCGTTTGCCGAAACTTGTTGTCGTACTGAAGCCACCCCGTTCCTGGGAACTCCGAAGAGGCCCCATGAATCATGGAAATGTAGCTGATTAACTGGGCTGCCATTTCGGGGTACCTCTCGACCATAATAGCTGCGTAGATAGCAAACCCCGTGACCCAATTCTTAATGGTCCAGTCCACCCATACTCTCTTCTGTTTCAGCTCCCCTTCCTTCCCGGTCCTGCTCTTGCCCGGAACTACCCCAGCATTAATTAGGTCATTAATTAGAATATTTTTTCTCTGGTTTCCAGTGGAACGTGCCACGTGATCCCCGCAGATGGGGCAACCGCCCGGATTCGCCGACCCATAAATGAATGGACTATGTGCAAGGAGTGGCTGCCCTGCCGGTACTGCCCCCACCGCGAGGGGGTGCGTTGCCATGGGAGACACTGTCACTGGTATCCCGCTATTAATGGCTGGTCCCTGGGACGTCGCCGCCACCACTACTGGAGATTGTGCCACACCTCCCGATTGGACCCAGACTTGTGCTATCCCACTGCCCTGGTGCGCTACCACCGGAATGGTGGGCTGTGGTGTTGCGACCCCTGTTCCCCCCTGCTGAGCCATTGCGCCGGGTGAAATCACCTCTGTCCTCAAACCTTGCCCGGCTACCCCTGTGAGCTCAGCATTGGTTAACGCCGCATTTGCTGCCGGCTGAATGGTTGCCCCGCTTGAATGCGCCGTGGGGGTCGTGCTTGTGGGCTGTATACTGTCAGCGGGCAAGACCGTGTGTCCCTTCACCCCTGCCTCACCAGGGGTACCAGTCTGTGTGTCCGTAACTTTGTTGCGTTTGTCTGCTTGCGCATCCTTAAATCGCTCTGGTGTCCGCCTTGCCCGCTTGGCACGCGTGCCCTCCTGCTGCCCGCTTGTCTCGCCCTTTTCGGACAACGTGCGTAGTGCCCAGTCGATGCCTCCTTTTTTCGCAACCTCCCAGAGCTCTGCCAGTGAGCGGAAATCATCTTTGGTGGCCGGTGCGCCTTTACCCTTCTGCAACCGTTTCGGGGGCATTCTGCACTTAAAGAAACAAAATATAGTTAATTGTTGCCCCTCTTCCCCATTTTCTGTGACCCCAAGGGCCCAGTGAAACCCGCTTTCACGCTGTCCCATATTATCATGCTCTCATGATGTTTACTACACCACCTAATTACACCCCCCTGCGTGCTTGCTGAGATTCTGCGCCAGCGCTCTGCCCTTTGTGCCATCAAGCTGCGCTATGCCCTCGTATACTCCAGCCAAGAATGCCAATGTAACACTCATCCCCTTGCTCCATCCATTAGGGCCCCTCTGACTCGTGCTCCTTAACATCCCCTTCATGCATTACCATGTAATCCGCCCCAATTCTTTCTGTCCTCTTTGGGTAAGATTTATTAATAACCTTTTTTTTTTTTTTTTACTAATATTAATCCTCTCCGGGATAATTATTCCGGCCCGCCCCTTCTAAGGTGGTAACTTAACAAATTCAGTGGCGGTCCCCCATCCAAGTGCTCCCCAGGCTCGACCCTGCTTCACTTCCTGGTCTTTGTAGCTCGAGACACGGCTAACCCTGCAACCAGGTACCTCCCATTCCCGGCAGCCTTCTTGGCCTCACACTCCCCTTACTTCCCGCTTATCAAGCCCAAGTATAGCCATTTCGAGCCTCCCCACAAACCCCGCTATGTGACGGGACTGTGCGGGACACATGTGCTTACCGGACCTGAGAAAATACCCGCTCGATGCCCAGCGTTTACCCCTGCAAACAGCTTCGATAAACTGCCATGGTGCCGATGAGGATAACACCACCTTCACCGCTACGGCCTCCTTGAAACCGCCGTGCCACACATGCGAACCCCCCCTCACTAACGTGCCTCCCTGCGCTTACTCGGCGCGAAGCGTACCATTCCTTCGTTGTTTTTTTTTTTTTTTATTTAGACCAAACGCGCCCGCATGAACATAGCGCGACTCCGATCATCGCCGCCTATAAACTTGGAAAGGGGGACCCGGAGAACAACCCAACGCTCCCCTAAATGCTTCCCATCCCCCGCTATGATGCTACCCCTCTAATTTAATTTACCTCTTCTTTACCCGAATGATGCTACGCCGATGTGGGCCCCCTCACCTCTTCGACAGCTCCGACACCGCTCCTTCGCGCCTTCGATGCACTGCAACTTCGGCAATTCGATGCTCCGCGATGTTGCCGTCAACACGGCGAGGGGACAAAGAGGGGGTTCTACCTCCCCCCTGCATTTTTAGACCCCGCGCCAGTTTCGGTTTCACTGGTCGGCGTGACGCGCTTCCGGGTCCTTGCAGCCTTAAACACTTCCGGTCTGCTTGCCCCCTCCTCCCCGAAGAGTTCTATCCGTTTCCGCCCTTTGTTGCCACTAAAGGCACCACGCCCTCTAGGTGGGGTGGTGTCGATCAAGCATATCATGTGTTAGCATAAATGCATCCTGCCTTGTCATAATATTTGAAAATCGTATCCAAAACATTAAATGTAGGATGAGCTCAACATTATGTTGTACTTTTTGGGGAGAAATATGTATAAGTACAAAATTACAGATGTTTGAAAAACATCTCAATATAGATTGCCAAAATAAATCCTGAAGGAAATGCCATTAATACAGGAAATGGTGCAATTCTCTATCCTAGTTCAACCCATTATCAAACAATGTAATTTAACAAATCATTTAGCCTCCAGTCTACTTAATGTCAAAGTTCTACAACCCCCTCACTGGTGAAGCAACACTATTGTTATGTCATGGAATCTGACATTTAAACGTTTAGGCATTTTATGAAAATCCTCGAAAGTTGTAGCCAAAAAATACTTGGGGGGATATTCTCAAGGACGGGCGATAACTATCGCCAACGCAAGTTATCGCAGTTTTGTTACTGCCACCTCACCCTGAAATCTATTGCCATGTTATCGGCGTATTATCAAGCCGACGCTACATGGCGATAGTACCAGGGAACGGCGCCGAAAACTCCCAAAGACATAAGCGCGTTGGCGATAGTAAATCCTGCATTAGCCGTCGATACCTGGTGATCGGCCCATTAGCGCCAGAAAAGTCCCATCTTCACTGCTGCAATATGCCTTGTTAAAATGCCCCAGAGTTCTTTCACAATGTTGTGACACAAATATAACTGAACACGTTTAAAGCTGCTTAATTGACATTTCAAATGCCTTTAGAAAATAGGGATTGTGCACATCTTTAAAAACACCGTCGATGTACCTTCTTGTGAGTTACAAATCATGCGCACAAAAAAAAATCTTTTAAATGTTTTGGTGCTTGCAATAAAAGAATATCCAGGCAGACTAATCAGCTAGGAAGACGCCTTACTTATGAGCATGTGCAGATTTATAAACTGCTCCCGCTAGCCAAACGTATTCGGATATTTCTATGCAGTGCCCACGTTGACTTCGATGCATATTGTCCTTCAAGACGTCACCCACGATGCACAAAAGAACATGCATGACAAACTAATGTTACACAGCAGAATCCCAGTCCTGTGTGGCATCTGAGCTGGTCGAAGCACAGGTCTTTTCTTCATAATGCCCTCACACACCCCAAGGGATGTCATGCTTCATCATTTGGGCATTTGCCCCTCGTCAGGCCGGCGCTGCAATGCCTGACGGGCTCCCGAAACCGGGGCTCTTTGTCGGGGATCTTTTGAAGAAGCCGTATGGGTGCGTGTGGGTGTGAGGGCAGGGTAGTGCACAAGGAGTGGCACTTCGTCAGGACCACGGGGCCCAGAGCGAGGGTAGGACGCCAGCAAGTTGCCAGTCTACCTACAAATCGGAGCAACTTTTGTGCTCTGTTGTCATCCCCGTCTGTCCGGAACTAGGTCGTGAGGGGTCTATCCTCATCGCAGTACCAGTTCCTTAGCATTCACCCCCTACCGTTCCAAGCAACTAGTGCTAAAACGGTAGTGCACTTACCTTACACGTTCTAATTTTTGGTCCTGACGAAGTGCCATTGACCCCTTTGGGGCAGCTGGGGCACGAAACATGTTGACCACACCTTCACATAATTAGCCCTTTCGGACCATTGCTCCTAAATAGGGCTTCTACACCTTTTTTTATCAAGGCTAGAGCTACCTCATTATTAAAAATACTTAAATAAGTAGGACGGCCCTAAACCTTTTTTAAAAACATCTCACTCCTTGTGCACTACCCTGCCCTCACACCCACACGCACCCATACGGCTTCTTCAAAAGATCCCCGACAAAGAGCCCCGGTTTCGGGAGCCCGTCAGGCATTGCAGCGCCGGCCTGACGAGGGGCAAATGCCCAAATGATGAAGCATGACATCCCTTGGGGTGTGTGAGGGCATTACGAAGAAAAGACCTGTGCTTCCCCACTTCCTCTCCCTTCCTAACTAGACACCCATAGGAACTGCTCTTCTTGTTCTCAATATACCCTTGGTGCCTTCTGAGCAGGACCTGTTTCAAAACTAGGCTCCTTGTCCCTCTCTGAATAAATCTGAGCTGGTCGCCCAGGAAGTCTGGTCCAAAATCAGATTCCAGTTATCTGCCCTGAATCCGAGGAGGGCAGGGCATTTCCAGATGGATAACGCTGGCAAGGTGCCTGCTGCACCTACAAGGTAAAACATATAGAGGGGGGACCAAGCAACTGCAAAGTGTCCAGCACCTTTGACATATACCGACATGATGGCCGGGATAATTTGTCCTCTTCCGTGATTGTGCAGAATCGCCAAACACTGTTACCAACAAACTCCAAAATGCTGGTAATTAACAGAGTAATCTGTGGCCAAAGTTTGCCACCTTGCTAATGCTGAGACCACAGACTGTCATATGGCCTGGTTATATTCTCTGTGTTAGAGTGCTCACAGCACCCTGTTCTGGTGCTATGGGTGGTTCTCATGCATAAAGACTGCTAGCCCACGTGCAGTGTGCCCTGACAACCTCCAACTGGGCCATGCAGGGCAGGGACTCAGCCATGTCCATTCCGGCAAGATTGGTGTCTAGTGCAGACCTGTGGAGGGGTCCAAGCTTGGCGATGGGGGATCTCAAACTTCTAACACAGAGATTATAACCAGGCCATATGACTCTCAGCATTAGCAAGGTGGCAAACTTTGGCCACAGATTACTCTGTGAATTACCAGCATTTTGGCGTTTGTTGGTCACAGTGTTTGGCGATTCTGCACAATCAAGGAAAAGGGCAAATTATCCCGCCCATCATGGCGGTATTTTGAGTATGCTGGTATAATTACATTCTTTTACACTGCTAGGACATCCTGCCAGTGTTAATCATGTATACTTACATTGTGGCACATTGTGTTTTTTTCCTGGCCATGCCGATCAGGAGCATTCAGGTGCATTGTAGCTGCCTCTTTGCCATGACAGGGTGCCACATTGTGGTTATCGGTAGGGGTTGCCACTTGCCGGTATGGTGTCGGCCCACTCAGACCAAACAAAGCAGTCATGTGCACTTCCCTGTTCGCAACGCAGGCTGCATTACAGCCTGCATGGTGAAAATGCCCCCGCCTCTGGCCCCTGGCTGCATGACTTGTCCCGTTGCAAATTAGCAATCACACTGCCGAATCGTAGCATTGTGATTGACTCAGGGTAGGGAGCCTGGCTGCCGAATTCCTGTTCCTGGAAGCAGACGCAGGGAAGCAGGAGCTAAGAAGACTCGGGGCCTGGCTTCGAGGTAAGACTTCTCTCATTACAATATTTATGACTCCCGCTCACACACACATCCCCGCGTCCAGGCTCCATCCAGTATTCTTTCTGGCGTTTACCACCTTACAGCTGGCCAGCAACCCCCCCAGCACTTCTCAAAGGCGGCCGCTGTGTGCTCATGCACAGTGGGACTAACACTTGTGTGCCAAAGGCACATACGTATTTACAACGCATTACATGACATTGCATTGCGAAGACATGAACATCACTGTGCCCACTCCAGTAAGTGCAACTGTAAACTAACCTTTGCACCCCAATCCCCACTGTGAACCCAGGCATCCCTTTTTGAGGCTCCAATGCACACCCCAAAATTTAAATCAAACCAAATCACACCCAAAATGTAATATTTAACCCTTAATCACACACAAAATTTCATATTTTACCCCAAAACTACACCCAAAATTTCAGATCCGACATCCGAAACCCATACCCACGCAAAATACTTAAAATTACCCCATTTATGACCTCACAATGTGTTGTACTCAAATGCGATGTAAGATACCTGCATTGTCGGAGTTGAGTAGTTAATGATAAACTGCCTGCGTTGTACTGGACATCTCCCATGCCAAAGGCAAACCATAGGCAAGCCCGTCTGCATCCGTCTGCCCCTGGACCGCGCTCAGCACCAAGGAGCCTTCCTCTTGGACACTCCACCACTATGACACCAGCACCCTCCTCCCTATCAACCCTGGAAGCCACCTCGCCTGCAAGGACCGACCTCTGCTCCCGACCGGACAATACCATCGCCATCACTGACAGCTGCAGTATCACCCGCAAGGAGCAGCCCTAATGGTTGTTAGCGACAGCTTGAGAATAGTGCGATGAAAATATTGCCGCTTTAGCGGTAGAAAAGTGCCGCTGACGAGGCGATATTGCCTTGTGAATATGCCCCTTGGTGTCTTGATTTCTGATGGCACAAAATTAATTGTTCAGGTATTATTTTTATATGTGGTATGATTCAGCTGCCCACATATAATAGTTTTGCTATCCCACATGATTAGATAAATGCAATATCTGATTTTACAATTCATAATTTCAAATATTTCAATATGTCAGTTGAATGCTGTATCTTCATTCCTGATGATCGTGATTGATGCTGTATTGTCAAACTTTGATGCTTTAACACCCCCTTGATGGGGAGGGGAGGCATTTGTGTGCAACTGGAGTATTCTGTAGCAAACTGGAACAGAGAACAATTTAGAGTATGGGCCCTTTATTATTTGCTTCTTCATTTTTATTATCATTCTTAAGACTCTTAAAAGCCAACAATATTTCCAATGTCTGTTTGGGATTCAATTTACCTCTTTCTTATTAATAGTGTATTGTGTTACCATGGCTAATTTTCAATGCTTCTTTTTCCATACGTCGGGAGCGATTGCTGATTTGTCTTGCTGATTGTACATTGAGCTTTTTAGATAAGTGCTAGGAGTTAAGTCCTCCCTATGAACGTTTTTCATATATTGCTGTCCCGGGTAAAAATCCTGGTCTGAGCTTCAATTATGTTTCAGTCTCGATATCTGACCATATGGAGTCAAAATAGGTTGTGATTAGGGTGGGTACTTTCAGCATATAGAACAGAATTACAGCAAATAGGCTTCTAATAATTGTTTCTCTGAAATGGACCCTCCTTTATGAACAAACTAAAATCCAAATGTTCAATGTTAGGTGTACTGTATGACATTGTCAATAATATGTTGTATCGATTGTTATTGATAAAAGTTACAAACGCATATAGTTATGTGACATTAGCAACCATAACAAGTAAGACATAATTGATGTAACATCCCCAACAGAAGATATAATCATGAAATTAGAAGCCTTAACTACCTCATACTGACCTATATGTATATTGGTGTAAGGTGGCAAATGTTTCAAGTTGATTGATACTCCCTTTCACTCTCTTTACCAATTACAGATGAAAAATTGCCTTCCAGGATAAGTTTAATCATTTAGTTGTTTTTATGTTATCTAAAAGGTTCCTAATAGCCCTAATTTCAAATTTAGTGGGTATACAACTATTTAGGGAGCAAAAATCTAAAGTAAGGCTAGTGGAAGTATGTGATACTGTGGCTATGACATTTTCTGCTTAATTATGGACTTGCCATATTTGCCGCTTAGTCCATTATTTGATGCATACTTTGCAGATTGTACCAAACTTGTTTCTAGCTCAAATGGATCAAAAGTAAGTAAAATCACAGCAAAACATAGTGCCACCCAGTGGAAGGCCTTTAGAAAAAGTCAATTGGTCACCTTTCAATTGCCTATTGTATTTCAGTGTTAAACGGTTACTACTGAGATGAAACTTTAACTCAAACAATGTTAACGTGTAAAAAAGACAAGATAATGTGTAATGCTGTAACAAAATGTGCTACATTACAATACATAATTTACCTTTACTTGCTGCATTATTTATTCAACTCTGCTGCAGAATCTGATCCTCCTCAGTCGCATAATTCCAGTGGTCCTAATCTAGAGGAACTAATATGATGTCTGGTTCCAAAGTTACATCTAATATTATGTTAAAAATGTCTTTTGTTTCCTGAATGTAGTATGGAAGATTTTTAACAATGGGGTGCGAACAGGAACTGATCTACCATGTATATTTTTCTAAAATAATCTTTCAGTTTCCGTAACAATTGCAGATTACATTTAATACTAGCATTGATATCTGCTATTTACGGATTGCATTCTTGAGTACCATCTCCACCTTCAGAGATGTTTGAAACATAATTGAACATGTCCTGGGTGAAATTCTCTATTGCTATGTTTCCTTGCACTGCATTTCAATGGTATTCTAAAAATAAATATATATGTGTATGGATTACTCTTTAGCATGCTGGCTACTTTCCTTATGTGATTCTCAACACTGGCTGCCTGCCACCAATCACAAGACGTTTTATAGTACAGAATGTCACCATCTTAATCTCATTTTCTACCTTCACCTATCAATTCTTCTGTATCTTTCAAGCTTCTGTTACCTATAGTCAACACTAGTTTGTGATTAAGGGTGGGCGTAGTTCGCGAAGTAGCACTTCGCGAAGCTACGCAAAGTGAAGTTCGCACTACGCGAGCTACGCGTAGCACTTCGCGAACTGCGAAGTAACATGTTCGCACTGTGCAAGATGTTGTTTTCAATGATTGCACAGTGCGGACAAGCAACCGGCACTGTGCAATCATTGAAAATGGCATCTTGCACAGTGCGAGCTGTAGTTTTCTGCTGCTCGAGTAGATTTTTCCTCGAGCTGCAGCTTTCTCAACGCGAACTGGTAGTTTCTCATCGCGAACGGTCGCGAGCATACGCGACCCCTCGCAATGAGAAACCTGACCTTCTCGCGTTGTGAATCTCGCCGGGAGGTTTATTTTCCATGCTCGCGATCGCGAACAAGGAAAAAGTCTCGCCAGGATGTCATTTTGCTTGCTCGCGGTCGCCAACTTGACGTTGAGGACCGCGAGCAAGCAAAAAATGACCGCAGCACTACGCAACACTACGCTACGCGTGTTCGCACTGTGCTACGTGCAGTTCGCGTAGTGCGAAGTAACGCGAACTTCGCAAACTACGCGAGCGTAGCGTAGTGCTTCGCCCAGGCCTATTTGTGAGTCACTGCGCAATGGTTCTAGTCTATTAACATTGTTTGGGTATCAGCACTTCAAATTTAGTCCACTGTAGGAATTTGATCTTTTATTCTTTTTTCCTAATGTATACCTTATATGTACTTTTCTATATGGGCCTGGAGGCATCTTGATTCACATATTTTGCCCATTGCAACTTGGAAATATTTCAATGGGACCGAAAAATATGTCAGCTGGTTCCTTCCTGATTCCCATCACTGTGGCATAATCTATCTTTCACCTATCCTTGACTTAGGGCCTGATTTATATTGCGGTGGACAGGTTACTCCACCACAACAGTGATAGATATCCTTCCGCCAAAATATTAATTCTACTGTATCCTATGAGAATTTTATTTCGGTAGATGGGTTATCAATCACCACTGTGATGGAGCAATCCATCTGCCAAAATATAAATCAGGCCCATATTCAACAAGGACTCTCTCTTGATACAATTACTGCAAGTATATTTAAATTCAAATCCATTCACTATTCCTCATTTAATATATTGTTTGAGTTCATTCTAAGAACATCCATGTTGACAGCAGACTACCAAAACAGAATTGTTTGTACAATAGAAGATGTATCATTTATGTTGGATCATTCATATGAATAAATATAGTTCCAAATAATTGCAAAATTACTAGCAATTCATCAATTTATTCACTGATCTATATGCAATTTTGTGGTGTACTATCTTATTCTTTAAGAGACCGGTCTATTGGCATGACATAACATCCATCCTTTGAGCAAGGCTCTCTCATTCCCTTTAAGAAGCCTCATTTTTGTTGTAAGTTTTTGAGCAGATGTAGTCTTTCACTCATGCCTCTCCATCCAGTACTGATTTATTTTACTCTTCATCCAGAATATTAAATACAAAGCAGCGAACCATGAAAATTGGGGGAATCAAATACTTTCACAATCACAATATCTTCTACAAGCCCTTGGTAAGCTTGCACATCTAGTGATAAAACAAACACTTCTCAGAGTTCCTGTTCAACCATGCAAGAGCCCATTTTTTAACTAATATGGACCATTAATGTCTTAGACCAGTTCTTTGTATTGTTTGTAGTGCCTAATTAGGTTTCCTCTTGAGGAGATGAATTAAGTAGGTCTGATGTAAATATCCCTGTATTCAATTTTGGTATGCCAGGCAAGTTTTAAAATGACTGCACAGATTGGTACTGGTCATGCCAGATTTACATTATAACATGTACCTCATGCCAGCCCTTCATTCTATTACATGCTGCAACAAAGCAAATTAATTGAATTAAGGGCTGGGGTACTAATTCCTGTTGAACATTTGTTGTTACTGACTGTGTGGGAATTGACCATGGTTGGAAGATTGATGAATCGACAATTCTAGGTCACCTAAAAGGCTGCTATGAGTAGTGTGATGAGCTAAAAAACTTCCATTTGTTTGCAGTGTTAGGGCACTAGAACACCGAAGGCAGTGGTATTGATAAGCTGCATGAAGAGCTGTAGCTGGAGGGCAGTGTCAGATGCTGACTTGAATGGAAAGAGTGATGAGTGGACACTATCTGGTAGGTTCAAGAGCTTCCAAAGCAACTTCAAGGTACAGACAGAGACAGAAAGGAGCTTGCACTGTTTACAAGTTTGAGAATCAGTATGAAAAGCTGGTGTGAGTTGGTAGGGTTAGAAATAGACATTAGTGGACAGTATCATAAACATTGACTAGTAGTCTGTGAATCAGATGTGCAAAAGGATTGAAACTAGTGACTTGAATGTTACTCCAGGATCCCTGCAACAAACACATTAATTTATAGGAGCAGGACCTAGTCTAAATACTAATTAAAAGTGTCTGAAATTAAGTTAAGCATTCCAGTCATCAATTATTTTCTTTCTGCAGCCTAATCACGCTGATACCTGGAAGTTTTCTAGTTGCCATCCACCAATAAATGGACAGTTTAAGAGCATCAATCCGGTACCTAAGCAATAATAATGCTATCATTTATTATAAGACTCCTTGTTTGGGCATCCTCCATCCAGTTAGCTCAATTTGTTTACAATAACACCACACCTATCTCTCCGAGACAGTCCCCATTACCTGCAGCCAGGAACACAGCCAGCATATCATTGCATTGACATGCCCATTCCATAAAGGATACTTCTGAGCACAAGCAACAAGACTTCTGTTAAATGCACCAGTCAGCCTAAAGAAATCTGACAGAGGTCTGGGTGAAATACAAGCTTTACACGGGGATGCATCTCCTTCTACAACCTTGTGATCATGTGTAGCTCTCTCAAAGATGTATGTTGAAAGTGAGAAACAAAAAATTCCAACCCTAACATAATGGTCCCTAAAACTTAAAAAGAATGGTTTTTTGATTTTTAATTTTGAGTTTTATATAGCGCAAAATAGACCCGAAGATATCAGAGCGCTTGACATGAGCACCAGTTTTGTTACAGATGGACACATTCATTTTTGTTCGGCACAGGTAGATTAAGTGATTTGCCCAGAATCACAGGATGTTGAGCGTTGATGTCGAGACTCGAACCCGGTTCCCCAGCTTCCAGGTCGACCGATTCAGCCATACGGCTACATCCTCTCTTAATTTAGTAACTCTGAAGGTGTCTGCACCTTCTTCGTTGTTTAGTCACACAGTTTTCGTGTGTGCCTTTTAAAACCAGTGAACGACTCTGAGCTACGAGTTGCCCTGCTACCCCGTTGGCAGGTGAGCATCCTAAATTTGATGTGGCAGCTGTCTTAGGGGCATATGTATGATAACTGGAGTTTGCGATTCTCAAAATGCGATTTTTAGAGAATCGCAAAATGCGATGTAAATAAAAAGTTGCTAATAATTAGCGATTCCCAAAAAATCGCAGAATTTTACTGCGACCCCGCTAATAGCTATTCCTTAATTGCAAATTTGTAATTAAGGAATCGCAAAAATAGAGAATCTGCAATTCAGGTGCAGCTTGATGACATCACACCCAGGAAGTGTGACTGCCCATGCTGTTCCAGATTGTCTGAGGCTGTGTCAGAGGCTGGGAGGAGAGGCAAACAACTGAGTACTGCAACTTCAACTATTCCAAATGGATCCCCAGGAGAAAGAGAAGGACAAGGAGGAGGTTGGGAGGAAAAGAAAGCAGATGTTCAGCGAGAGAGAGCAGGAGGTGTTCATAGAAGAAATGGTACACAGCTATGAGTAGCTCTTTGGCAAAAAAATCACTCCATGTGCCAGAGTCAAGAAAAAGAAAAAGAAAAATATGGCTGGACATCCAGGCAAAGGTCAATGCCATTGGTGTAACCCAGCGCTCTTTGGGGGACCTGCGCAAGCGATGGTATATGTGCTCCAGGTCCAAGGACAAGGTGGCAACCAGGCTGGAAAAGGCAAAGAAGACTGGTGTGGGAATTTCCACAGAAACAGAGTCTACACCCCTTGAGGAGTTGGTGGAGTCCACCCTTCAGCCAGAGAGCGTCAGTGGTGTGGCTGACATCGACAGCTCCGACCCTCCCAACACCAGACAAGGTAAGATGCATGCCAAATCATGCCTCACTCATCACCGTCTCAATCACACACTCAGGAAGGCACCAACTACAAAGTAAATATGCTCCTCCAGTACACTTTTCCCAGCACACCCAGCAATGCATCATGGGAGATGTAGTCACATGCATCATACAGTGGAGCAATGAGACACAGCAATATAGAATCAGTAGAAGTAAATCAGTAAAGGCAAAAAAACGCTAGACAGTACTTAGCCAACGCAAAATCAGAAAACTTTATTCAGTGAACAATGTTGAGCAGAACATACAATTAAAATGTGCTCTTTCATTCACAGTACCACCTGAAACACAGGATGACAGTGAAGGAGCTAAGGAGGCAGCACATACAGAGGAGCAGGCAGGCCAAGAGGACACAGAGGAAACCACACTGACAATACCTGTCCCACAGAGACAGCGAAATATTGTGCCTCCACTCCCACTGTTAGAGGCAGAACAACAGTCCGTAGGGGATGATGCCCAGCCAGACCAGGTCCGGTGTGCAGCACAGGTCCAAGAACAGCCCACTCAGCACAGTAGGGATGAAACATGTGTGAGATGCAGGCCAAGGGCGAGCACCAGCGCTGCTGCTGATGAGGAACACACAGTGTTTGCCGGACTGGAAGGCAGCATGATCAAGATACAGCGCCTGCAAATGAAATCACTGCGGTCAATACACCGGCAGCTGGTCTCAGTCAACCACAACCTGAGTGACATGAGGAAGGGCATCAGGGAAATGACTGGCGCAATCAAAGAGCTGTGTCCACAATGAAGCAAGACCAGGCAGCCAGACGCAGGCGGAGACAATGTCTCTACAGCCATCTGGACACCTATAGCAAGGCGGTCAACCGCCTGTGTACTGCCACATCCCTGCTGTCATGCCGCTCAATGAGCATGCAAGTTGAAATGGCCCACTGCAGCCAGGATGTGGCCAAAGGCCTGGTGCAGGTGGCGACTGCCGTGGAACAGCTGCAGACAGCTACCACAGGTAGCACAGGACTCCTGGGCTCAGGGGATGGCAAGGAGGTGTCAAGCAGGAGCAGCATCACCCCACCAGTCCCTGAAACCAGACGGCGCAGTGGGAGGCAGGGTACAACACCTGGTGAGTCAAGAGAGAGCAGTCAGCACCCTGAGCGTGCACCAGCAGGCAGTTCCTGTAAAAAATAGACTGCCACCACTGAAGAAAGTCAATGGGTGAAGCAACTCATTGCATGTGGACTTGTGTTTGGCCGTCATACATGCACTGTGGGCATAACATGTGCAACATCTTGTGACACACATAAAGTGTCTGTCAGGCTGTGTGACTGAAATCACCCTGCTGCTAAAGGATTAATTTTACAAAGTTGTGCACAAAACATCTTTTGCATTGTGTCATCATTACTCAACTAGATATAGTTTTGTGTTATCTCATCACGTCTCTGTCGTCTGGCAGCTGCCGCAACACCACCTGCTGGTCTGCAATGCGGACCTGGGCCCTCATCCTCAGATGCATCTGTATCAGTAAGTTCAACTGGAATGCCTTCTGTCGTAGCTATGTTGTGGAGCATGGCACAAGTAGCCACAATCTTGCAGCAGGTCTTTGGGCTGTATTGTAGTGCTCCTCCGCTTTTATGCAGGCAGCGGAACCGGCTCTTCAGTATCCCAAATGTCCGCTCAATTACACAGCACGTAGATTTGTGGGCACAATTATATCTTCGCTCCCTTACATTGGCTGGATTGAGGTATGGTGTTAGGATGAAGTCTCGCACTGCATATGCACTGTCTCCTACAGGATTAAAGACATGAGGTCAATCACTGTCCTCCCACTGCAGACCTTAACTGTATTTTAAAATGTTAGACGTGCATTTACCTAGCAGGTAGCCCTCACCAAAATTGCCACCAGTGAGATATCTGCATATCTCACTATGTCTAAATATAAATGAGTCGTGTGTACTGCCAGGGTATTTTGCAACAATATTGTTGATGATATCTTTGGCATTGCAGAGGACATGTATGTTTAGTGAATGATAAAATTTGCAGTTCCTGAATACATACTCATTGTTTGATGGGGGTGAGAGGGCTACATGGGTTCCATCTATGCAGCCAATTTCGTGGGGAAATTGGGCAATCCCTAGGAGACCCCACCTGCTGCTGCTATCACCCCTTGGAAACTCCCTGATGCCAGTAAGTGCAGTGAACACAGGACCTGCACATGGGTTGGCATGATTTGGGTCCTGCGTGTTGGGTGTTCCAGCAAGGGTTTTAGCTCATCTATCAAGTTCATAATGGTGGCTGAGTCCAGCCTATACTTCTCATGGATCTCTTCGTCAGTCTGCTGGAACAGAGTGATGCGCACTCTGAAGATCCGTTCCTGTCGCATCCTTCTCGTGCTCCAGCCCGAATTCGCATCCTCCTGGCTATCACATACAGCTCTGCCATTGTGAAAGTGCCTGTTGCATTGTGGGCTTGTTTAAATAGGTTGCACCTGGTTACCACCTGCTTTGAGTTGGTGGTAAAATCCATGTGCAAAATTGCAAATCACCTAAATTCGCAATTTGAGATTTTTTAAGACATCTGTTTGCGAATTCGCAATTTGCGATTATGCTATTTGCGATTTCTGCAAAATGCGTGTTGCAGATTGCGAGTTGGCAATGATTATTTATTTTCAGATTTCAGGCCTCGCGAAATTGGTATTCGCAATTTTGGTGAATACCTATTTTGCAATGCGAACCTATGTTATACATAGGACAAGTCTATTTTGCGAGCGCAAACACTGTTTTTTTGCGATTCACAGTGTTTGCGACCACAAATTAGCTTGATACATATGCCCCTTTGATTCTAGCACAGTTTGCAGGCGGTGATATACTTATGTAGTGAGGACATGGGATTAACTGCGGACATTGCTAAATTAGCATAAATTAGTATATGCTTGGTCGCCATTCTGCTGCTTTTGCACACAATACTACATGGCTCTGTTCTCATAAGCACTCTGCTTGCACCTTTTCACATGAGAACTGTCTGCCTTTCACATATCAAGCTGTACAACGTGCTCTTCGTCTGCACAGCGCGTTCAAGGTCGAAAAACAATGTATGCTGTTGATTCACTTAGGTCAGTCCCATGGCCATAGACATAACATAAAACACAGCTGCACTACTGAAACTCGGGTGCTTTTAATATGGCATTACATGAATGAGGAGGCACTTGGAGAAAATCATTCCAACGAAGAAGAGCTGTGTTTGTCCTGAGATGTAATTCATTGCATCTAAACTTGGAGGTATGGGGTCCCCATGACAAAGTCTAGAGGTCTTCTATAATTATAATAAACTAGCTCTTAGCACGGGGATGGTGGTAGGGTACAGTAGTCCTGTTTCCACTGTCATTATAATATGGTTTCCCCTTTTGTGCTTTATGGAACTGTAACAATGCTGATTATATTGTTCTTATGCATTTTGCTGCTAGTATTGGCTCGTGTACTGCATTATAGAGCACGTTAGTTAAAATAGACATTTTAAACTATACAGTGTCTCTGTTTACTCACATTGTGGACAAGTATGGGTGTTTGAACAAAAGAGTGTTCTTGTTTCCCACCACTCCTGAGAAGAACAAAGTTGCATGTTCTAGGTTGTCTAATCATTGGTAACTTCGCTGTAGTATGGAGAACGAATGAGACACTATTGCTAGTCGAATTGGGGTTCTAGGCATTGAGGTGGGTTTTTTGGTACACCACAATACACCGAGGTCCTGGTTTCCTGTGCATAGTTCTGTGTATGTGTAAAATCCCTGCAACATGATCCACCTAAGGTTTAGTCCAGTACTTATTTACGAGGTACTTTAGTAGTACTTGTGCTTGTCCACAATACCCTCGCTTCTGTTTTCCAGAAAACAGCTGTGATGGCATAACCTACCTATATTTATGTTTTTCTAGGTTTTTTCAAGCTTGATATAATTCAAAGGTTTTATTATTCTTTTGAATTGCTACCCTTGCGCTGCCACGCATTAAGTTGTTATCCATTCTTAGTCCTTATGGCTGATGTCGATATTGCGGCACATAGCCGCGCTCCGCTCCATCGTCATTTGAACGCATATGGAGGCATGACGCGGGTATCGCACATATTTTTGTGGTTGGTGCGGATCCAGCTTACCACTTTGAGGTGTTTTACTCTTGGGTAATGTTAGAAATGGGATTTCTGGTTGGCTAGGGCTTGCGCCAAAGCCAGGAAGAAACCACCACTCTAGTCAGGGCTGGGGAGTTACACGCCAAAGATAACCACTGCTCACCCCCTTGGTAGCTTGGCACGAGCAGTCAGGCTTATCTCGGAGCCAATGTGTAAAGCGTTTGCGCGCGCACCCAGCAACAACACCCAAGGCCCACCACAAAGGAAACTCCACACAAGGTATTATATAAAAATAGCCTTTCTATTATACCAAACACATTAGATAAAAACACACACTTTACAATGTGCCAACAGGCACGTGCAGAATTTACAAGGGATTATATGTACAGGGGACAGGGCCACATGGACCACTGTCAGGAATTAGGACTTTTAGAACTTAGCACTTAGAACATAGGATATAAAATTACTGTAGCACAAAATAACACATGTAGCACACTACCAGTAACTACTGGTAACAGGTAAGTACCACCTACGCAACCCTAACCACCTTAGCAAAATATTACGCAGGGAATCAGGACCTCACTAGTACCACCTGTACTAGGAGAGAAACAACCACCTAAGTATCACAATACCTGTAGGGGTAAAAGCACATTACACATGATGCCTAAAAGCACATTCAGAGGTGTAAACACAAGGCACATGATGCATAAAAACACATTCAGAGGTGCAGGTTTAGGAACAATAGCGCAAAACTCACATTAACCACTATCTGTGGCAGTCCCTAGGCCAACTGGCCTTGTCGGGGCTAGGACGCCCTGTCCAGCAGAGTCAGGGCGCGCCTGCGCAGGCTGCGCAAACCAGGGCGCACAAGGCACAACCTACACGTTGCAGCTGCCCACTAAGTGCTAGGCAGCTGGAGAAATGAGCGTGGGCACCACTGTGCATTTTAAATCAAATATAGCAGTCACGTGGAGCCTCTCCGGGCTCTAGACAAATGATGGGGCCAACGCTGGAGCCTCACCGGGCTCTGGGCATGACTAATGCCCCTAAAGCAACGTAGGAGCCACGTGGGCTCTAAACAAATACTCTGCCCCTTCGTTGGAGCCTCGTGGGCTCAAGACAAATGTGCCCCGTTAGAGCCTCGTGGCTCAATAAACAAAGGTGCCCCGTTAGAGCCTTCTCGGGGCTCTGGGCACAGAAGAATAATGTCCCCATCGTTGGAGCGTCTAGCGCTCTAAATACTCATGCCCATTTGAGCCTCACAGGGCTCTGTGCTGGAGCCTCACGGGGCTCTGCAATGAATGGGGGGCATCGGAGCGGTCCCGACTATCCGGTGGGGGCCGCTCGAGGAATAGGCCGGTCTGGGACCGGCACCCACAGCGCATGTACGGAGTCCCCCAGCCCTTCCCTACTCACCGGGCTGTTCTCCGGGGACTCCGCTCCTCTCCTGGCCGGTCCGCCGGAAGGCAGCTTCTCTCCTCAGGGCCCCGGGGCGCAGGGTAGGCTCCTTCCTGCTCCGGGGCTTGCAATTCAACGCGAGTCCTCGGTGGGAGGCGGGGTAGGCTCCCGCCCTCCTACTTCCGGTCCTGGGTGTCCCGGAGGCCCACCCTATCCTGCCTGACTTCCTGGCCGTCCCGGCCCGGGCTGCAGCGGTGATTTTCGTCGGCGATGAGGGGTGGGCTCCCTCGAATTATAAATTGGGTAAACAAAATGGCACAGATGCAGGGTGGGCACCTGCTGTTAGAAATAATCCGTGAAAGCAGCCATAACGCGGGGTGGGTTCCCGTTTGACAAAGGGCAGTTGCGGGGGTATCCCTACGGCGGGATTCCCTCGGTGGATGAGGCAGCTCAGTGCGGCAGAGCCCACGCGCTCCTTGGCAGAGAACAGCACCCCACACCCAAAAATGAAGCGCTCTCAGCGCTATAGGCACAGTCCAGCACAACAAAGCCCTGGCAAGGTTTTTAGGAAGGTAGGCAGGGGGCAAGGCTGGGCCCAGAGCCAGCTCACTGGGCCTCCAGGCAGGGAGGTAGTCCAAGTGGCGGTCCTCTGGCCCAGCAACAGCAGCAGCCCCCTCAGGCAGGATCCTGGCAGAGAACAAATTCTATGGGGACACAGCCCCATTTTTATACATCTTTTCCCTTTGTTCTGGGTTCAGGGTGAGGGGGGAAAACCAGTCGCAGCTGGTTGGGGAGCACCCTTGATGTGCTCAGCCCCTCACTCTATTCACTGGCAGGGCTAGGGTCATCAGTCGCACCACAGGGGGCGGAGCCAGCATTGTGTGGGGAAAGCCCTGCCCTATTCAGGTCCAAGGTGCACTCCTCCCCAGCCATCCGCATGCTAATCTCACACTCACTACTGGGGCAGACCCACCCAGACTCCTGGAGCCAGGCTCACCAGCCAGCTCCAGCCAATCACACGGCAGACACCTTTTACACTAATATGCCAACTCCTAGAAGTGGCACTTCCGCACATGACATAATCACGCATCATACATCATTGCAAAGAATTCGATCACACGAGTCTGCACATACCAAACTCGAGCCTGCACATCCCACGCATCAGGAACTACCAGGGACACATACATTCCCCATGCATTCCTATGGGAGGGCAGGCCTATCTCACCACATGCACTCAGAGTGCGCACGCACTTTACTCTGGGACACAGGGAAAGTGCGCAGAAACCAAAAATCACTACCACCAGGTCACCAATAAAACCAAAAAGTCCAGGGGTGAACCTGCCAGAAGGGCCAAGTCCAACAGGTAACCTTTCCGGCAGTGAATGGAGATGATAACTTGTTCTATGTATACACTCCGACTGCACGTTAGTTAAAATAAACATTTTAAACTGTACAGTGTCTCTGTTTACTCACATTATGGACAAGTATGGGTGTTTGAATGAAAGAGTGTTCTTGTTTCCCACTACTCCTGAGAGGAACGAAGTCGCATGTTCTAGGTTGTCTAATCATTGGTAGCTTCACTGTAGTACGGAGAACGAATGAGACACTATTGATAGTCGTATTGGGGTTCTAGGCACTGAGGTGGGTTTTTTGGTACACCACAATACACCGAGGTCCTGGTTTCCTGGCATAGTTATGTGTATGTGCAGAATCCCTGCAACACTTAGTCTACTGGAAAGGTGGTTGCCTGGAAAACAGAACATGGGAACCAGCGAGTCACCTTCAAGCTCCTTGCTTGGGCTGACAATTCCATCATCGATTCCTATTCAAGATGAAACATCTTGTGGGTATTCTGGGAGGTGTGTACTGATCTAAACCACAATGTTGATCTTCCCTAGGTGCCTTACCTTTCGCCATGTCTCCTGCCATTTTACTCTCCTTTTTCAGCCTTCCACAAACCATCAATCTTAAACAACACATAGTGGATTCTGTGAAGTGAACTAGAGATCCTGAAAGAATATAAAGTCTCACAGTGAAGGGGATAATCTTAGACACAACCTTTAATGAAAGACATGCCCATTCTGCAGGAGCTGCTTGCCTCCTTGTGCCTCGACAAGGAAGTGTTTCTGGTGTGAGCTCTGAACTGGAGAGTCAAGCTTGAACAGTAGCCTGCATTTTTCTGTGATGATTTAAGTTGTAGTTCATGTTCCTGCGCTCCTGCTACAAGACCCTAAAAGACAAAAGAAAATATTGTTAGATAGCCAGTCAAGTACCAGAGATGTGCTTACAACAATGTGGTTCTACCTCTTGTTGTTACCATATCTGCATCTTCTCAACTCCGATTTAACAGGAGCAAGATACATTACTAGGAACATTGAGACTTTGGCCTGATAGCCTATTACTAATAGTAGTGCAAACTCTTCTAACACAACCATCCATCACTTGGGTTTAAAATGATTGATATTTATGCCTCTGCGTAAGGAGACTTAATAAGAATTGGTGCAAAAGTTCTGTGCACTTACACCATTCACAGCTTCTGTGTTTGTATGACTGCTGTTTGCAAAACTAAATTCCCTGTTATATGTTGTAAGTTAAAACATTTGCAACATAAAAATCTAGCACGAAATTGGAGTAATCACATTTGTGCCTCCAACATTAGGTATGGGATGTTTTACTAGTGGAGTGAAATAAGTAGCCACTGGTGCAAGTTATATTTCTTTTTTTTGTCCTTTGTTAAAAATACACCATAACACACCTAAACCAAATATACCAGTGCAGGGATCAATACAGACACTTGCAGACTCATGCAGGAGAGGGCGTGGTGGAGGCACCTGATATACCTAGGACCATCGAAGCATGCCTGCTTTAATTTGAGCTGGCAGTTGCAGGTAGGGACCGCTGGCACTCATTTTTGGGTACAGCTGCTCATTTGTTCATCATCAGACGTTCACCCAGAGTGAGAGGAAAACACAAAAGGGAAAAGAACGGGGAAAGAAAGACAGAAAACAATGACAAGGGGAAAAGGACGGGATGGAAAAGAAGTTGTAAGCATCAGATAAAGGGGCAGGGAATGCATAGAGATGGATGAAAGACGCATGAGGTGGAATCAACACTACACAGCCTTGGTATTGTGTGAGATTTTTCTAGCTAGCATTAGCTGTAGGCTTCTGAGCAAAGGTTTGTGCCTGGGCACCACCTGTCCTGATGTAACCAAGAATTCAAGTAAAATATATGCATCCATATATGACTTTCAGATGCCAACCACAATGACAGTAAAATCACATAAATAAATTAATGAGTTGTTTTTATATTTTATGTGCATTGCAAATCTGTGATTATGGCTGCTCTTCTGTCTTCTTTTTACAGTTGGGATTAAGGGATGTCCCACCAGATTAAGCAGAAGCTGTGTCTGTAGCACAAACATCTCTTCTTCTGAAAGTTGAAAGTTTGGATTATGCAGGCATTGATTCTGCTATGTATACAAAAGAAAAAGAGGAAGGCATTCATTGTGTGGTCTTCACAATTGTTTGTATGATGGAACCACAATACCTTAAACCATGAAAGACCTTAACAATGACACATAACAACTGAAGCATCTTAACCACGACAGTCTTTACAACGACTTTCTTTACCACAAATATGCCTTTACCTCAAAAATGTAAGTGTTTTACAGATACTTATAAACCATATGTGTGTGTATATATATATATTTATATATATATATCTACATATATATATATATATATATATATATATATATATATATATATATATATTTATTACCTACTGGCAGTCGCCAGTAGGTAGATATAGTTAGGACCTATTTTTCATAGGAAATCTGCAACATTCTATTTGGAATAACGTTGGCGCGATTGACGAATCTTCGCAAAATTTTCCAAACTTTTGGCCAGCTCCGGTCCACTTCTATCCTGAAAATTTCACGGTGATTCGTCAAGCGGGGGCAGAGAAAAAAGGGGGGTCCCAAAACACGTTTTACCCATGCATTTTCCCATAGGACCTGTTGACACAGCTACAGCCCAAACTGCTGAATGGAATTACACCAAATTTGGCAAAGAGGTAGTCCTCAGTTCAGACTCGTGCCTTTTGCTTAAATGGTGTAAATCTGTTCAGTAGTTCCTGAAAAAATTAGAGTTAAAAAGATCAATATATCTGGGCGGAGCCTAACCACACATCTCATTGTGAGATCTGATTGGCTGTCAGTACTTCATCCAAGAAGTGTTGGCAGCCATCTTGGGACCAATATACATGATAGCACCTCATTAAAAAGCATTGCAGTTAATAGAAGGTTTTAAGACTTTATTTACATTATAAATCATGTGTTGATGGTACCATACTCATTTTAGGAATTGTGGTGTGTTCTAAGGGGATTTTACCATGTGAAAAAGCCTTCTGCTGTGATATCATGAATCATGTTTGAGAGAAAACTATTTTCTCATGCTTTTCCCACAGAGGTTTGGAAGGTGATCTATAAGCTAAACTGAGAGCATATTTCCTGTAAATTCACATTATCTTTCTCAGTCATGTGAGAATGAAGTCTGACATTCTCAGTAAAACATGTACATCCCACAAGGGCAGAGACTGTCAGTTGATTCCTTTGTGTTCTATTGCAGCTTCCCAGAGTGTTCTAAAGAACAAATAGAGCGCTAATAGTAGTACTTATGACAAACGTATTGCACACCTGAAGCCATCTTGATTGGAATAAAGTGGTAACTCTTAAAACATTTAATTTAGAAAGGAACAAAATGAGGGGGTTCATTTTGCCATAGAAAGTATGATTAGTGCTGCAGAAAGAAAAATTAGGGCACATTTTGAGTGACTTCTCAAATCCTCTTCTATTTCATAAAAAAATTCTGACATGCAGACTGAAACATGCACTTTCAATACCAGCAGCAGACTTCCCTGGTGAGCAGTAGCTTTACTTCAGTGATCTAATTAGCAACTAGAGTGCTAACATTCTGAATTTATGGCAAATTTGTGACACATCTGAATGCCTTCTTGATGGAATCAAAGTAAAAAACTGAAAGTATTTCCTACTGAGGAGACAGCAGTAAATGAGGAAATTAGGAAACTTCATAACAAATAAGTCTCCCAAAATGGCCACCAGAGACAAAAGAGCCCAAATACAGCACAAATATCACCCAGATGTAGCCCACATGTAGCCCAATGACAGAAGTGTGCAAAACACTTATTTTTTGTGTATTTGCAGTTTTATATAGTGCAGACTTGTCAGGTATAGGAGTTCTTTACATTAGCATTGGTTACATCACACGAGATCAAATTCCCTATGGCGCATTTTAAGTTGGGGAAATAATTCCCCTTCAATCCTGAGGGCCCCTGGGGGCTAACTAGCCCACCAGGTGCTTCCAGTAAGCGCCACTGAGCTGCGTTGCAGAGACGTGGTCCAGGCCGTGCCACATTTTACACCTCTCTGCAACGCAGCTCTGTGGCACTTACTGAAGGTACCTAGTTGGCTAGTTAGACCCTAGGGACCCTCAGGATTCAAATGAACTTAATCTCCCAACTAAAAATGGCCACAGGGCGTGTTTACAGAGTGGTGAAGGGAGGGGACAGGGCCTGAGTTAACCTGTGCAAACACTCCCTGTTGTGCGTTTTAAGTTGGGGAAATAATTCCCCTTCAATCCTGAGGGACCCTGGGGGCCAACTAGCCCACCAGGTGCTTCTAGTAAGCACCACTGCGCTGCATTGCAGAGAGGTGGTCTAGGCCGTGCCCCTTTTTACATCTCTCTACAACGCAGCTCTATGGCGCTTACCAGAGGTACCTAGTGGTCTAGTTGGACCCTAGGGACCCTCAGGATTCAAGGGGACTTAATCTCCCAACTTAAAACGGCCAAAGGGCATATTTACACAGTTGGGAAAGGAGGGGACGGGGCCTGAGGTGACGTGTGCAAACACGCCATGTGGCGCGTTTTAAGAGGTAGTTTTAATCCCCTGCCCTATTATATACTAGTGGCTTACGGAGGAGGTCATGCTAATCACAGGGGGACCCCAACCCATAGTGTTCCCTAGTGTATGTAGGTGTCTTCACTGCATTCTGAGCGTCTTTTAACATAGCACTGGCTCTAGGACTGGTTAGTCAGACTCAGTTACCACCAGTATCCATCTGAAAAAGTTGAGGGTACAGGATGATTTTGCAACAAGGCTTCTTTCTGCTCTTTTGTTTGTTCTTTCTGCACGTTATCCTTCTTCCTGCACTTTTCTTCGTCTTTGAGGACTTCTGTTGCTTCTTTCTGCATTTCTTTTTTTTCTTTCTGTGTGTTTTTTCTTCTTTCTTCACATGTCCTATCTCTGTAGGCATGGTTAGAAATTAGCATTTAAAAAACCTTTGAAATTCACAGAAAAAGCCATAGGTTTCAGGCACGTTATAGTTAGGAATTAGGATTTAAAAAACCTTAAAAATTCACTGAAAAAAACAGAGGTTTCAGGGGCGTTATAGTTCGCTGGACTTTTCACTCGTATAAAACCATTGAAATTCCACCGTTATAGTTAGTTCAGCTAACTATAACTATAACTATAACTCGCGAGCGCGTAAATAGAAACTAAAATTTTCAAAACAATGGACATACCAATACCAGTTACAACAACCTATTCAGTAATTCTAAGATCCACATACACATCCACTCATTCACCAACAGTCCTATACAGTCACTCATACATGTACTCACTGATCATATGTACTCATACACCTATACATCCTGTTACACAATGCCACTCATCCATAGAGTTGCTCACACACATAGTCACTTATGCTAATACAGAATCAAACATCCATTTACTTGCATATACAGTTCTACACACACCACCACACTTGTATAAGACAGTAAGTATGTGTTAGTATCTGCATAAATAAGTGATGTGGTGTGTGTATAAATAACGCGGTTGGTGTGTATAACTGTATACATGAGTAAATGGGAATGTGATTGATTCTTTGCATGACTGACTAGGTGTGTGAGTAGCTCTATGGATGAGTGGCGTACTGTGACTGTATGTATAGGTGTATGAGTGCATTTTATAGTACTGTATTGATGAGTAACTGCATGTATAAGTGAGCAGATGTGAGTGTAGACCTAGGAAATAGTGGGTGGTATGTAGTATCTGGCATTGTTGTGTGTACGGTTTCAAAAATAGTACTCTGTATTTTAGAGTGTGTGTATCAAAGTTCATATTAGGCCATCACTATGTGCATCAGATTATCAGGTGGATGATGTCATCACTGATGTCTTTTGAGATGTCATCAGTGATGTCACTGACCATGTCATGTGTGATGTAATATGTGATGTCATCACCAGTGCATTGAGGGTGCCCGAGTTATAGTTAGCTCAACTAACTATAACGGGCGAATTTATCTGGTTTTATATGAGTCAAATGTCCAACTAGCTATAACGTCACTGAAACCTATGGTTTTTTCAGTGAATTTCTAAGGTTTTTTAAAGGCTAATTCCTAACTATAACGTCTGTAATACCTATGGTTTTTTCAGTGAATTTCAAAGGTTTTTTAAATGGTAATTTCATATTTTAATATTTAAAAAACATATTTCTTCTATTTTTTTGTAATATTTTGGAACTCTATTAACCTTTTTGTTTTTAATTTGAAAAATATGTAATGTTTTATATCTTCAAAAAAAGTATGTATTTAGTTTTTTTTGTTGCTGAGAAAACTGAAGTCCCATATCAGTAGTGTACCAAGATCCATCACTACGCCAATCCTAGCCGTCATATTGATAAACTCGCAAAGGATGTGCATGTAGTATCTGACGGGTTTGTGGCACCGTGTCCCACGTAACATCATATACGTATGTGGTCGCGCCAGCTGCTACTTTGGTATGCGACGGGTACCCAGTACCAAGCTTCGCCTTACGTCATGTACGTATGGGGTCACGCCCGCTGCGCGTTGCGTATGCGATGAGTGCACGCTGCCAGGCCCTGTGTTACGTCATAGACGTATGGTGTTGCACCAGGAATGCAATTCCCTCATTTTTTTTGTCTCAAAACTGTATTTAAATAAGTTTAAAGTGTATATGAGAACAAGCGATAATCTAAAATATTTTATACATTTATATATTTCTAACAGTAATAAACTTATATTATGGTAATATTTTCTCAAAATCGCGTTGGGTGCGGCCTCCTTGCATGCTCGCTGCACGATTTCCCCACTGCCAGAGGTAACATGGTTGCATACGCTGTCCACAGCACAATGTAATGTGGTACGGCCCAGAGGCTGTATCATGCATACATAATGAACACACGGAGACAGATAGATATTGGAAGTGGGTACGGGCACGTGCACTCAACTCCTTTTTATTACCAGGTTTACATATCCAGTGATATCTGTGCTGGATGCGTGTGGGGTGAGTGTAAAGCAGCCCTCAGGGAATGGTTGCTGCTAGCATCAACTACAACAGTAATCATTGGATCACACACAGAGATTCAATAATAAAAGGGTCAATAGTTTGTGCTGCAGCAAGGTAGGGACACTAGATGTGAAATAATACAGAAAAGATTCTATCGTAAAACAACCATAACTTGTGGTATACTAAGATACAGGCAGTAGATCTGAAATAATACACAAAAAGATTGTATCATAAAGGGTCCATCAGGTCTAGTGCACTTAGATAGCCACATCAAAAGCATTCAGCATGTGCACAGCTAGCGATGATGTGTGCTGTGGGCGGGCCGTACTAGGAGCAATGTCTGTTGCCTACAACACTACATCATCTGCAATAGTGACTCGATCTGAATTGTAAACACTGCTGTCTGCAGTGTAGGCCAGAGAGTGGTCAGCAAGGGCCCACAGCCATGTGGTGTTGACTTGAGCTGTCCTGTTTGCCATACGCGAAGCAATAAAAACAGTGTGCGGACCCTGTGATGATGCGTATGCGTGGTGCGGACAGAGCGCACTGGAGCAATGTCTTTTACCTACCGGACTGCGTCATCTACAATAGCGACTCAATCTGAATTGTGAACACTGCTGTCTACAGTGTAAATTGAAGGCAGTAGTGAGCACAGTCTTCCATGAATACTTTTTCTCACTTCCTCTTCACAAAATACAACATAAATTACACAAAACTCTGCAATAAATATATCAAAACAATTTGAATTGCGATCTCTGCTGTCCACTGTGTACACTGTTATTCAGTGTTCTTTACCACTACCAAGAAGAATTTGGTCATTGTACTAGACCTATAAGTCATCTTAAAAAAAGTCTTCAAGCAAGTATACTAAAAGGCTATTGTGTATATTTCAATAGATGTTGTAGTTAGATGCCTACTGGATTCTGCAATTAAACAATCACCACACCATCTGAATTGTGAGCCCTGCTGACCGCACTGTATGCCAGAGGCAGTTGTCATTAATGCCTCACAGCACATGCCGTTGGATTCGGAAGCACGCAGTTGGTTGCACCTGATTGGAGTGGGTACACAGAAATCATCACAAACTTTAACTTCTGACATCCTCAATCACAGAATCAACACCCCGTTTCACTGTTCCCACCTGCTGAACCACGGTGTGCTCCAATGACTGAAGTCAACCAAGCCCAATAATCATGTGTAGCAGTTAGCTATGGAAGCACAGAGTCTGATGCACCTCAACGGTGGGAGTTCTGTCAAAACCAAGCAGTAAGTAATATTGGACATCGTCCATTTTGGGATAAAAACACCATTCCACTGTTGGGACCTAGAGTTGCTTGCACCTGGTCAAAGGGAGTACCTTCATCTCCACTCTCAGATACAGTTCTAACATCGTCCATTGTGGGATCAAGACCCCGTTCCACTGTTCGGACCTGCTGTACCATGGTGTACTCCCCCGACTGCACTCACCCAACCCCAATAATCATGTGCAGCAATTAGCTACAGAACCACAGAGTCTGATGCACATCAACGGAGGGAGTTCTGGAAAAACCAAGCAGCACGTAGTATTGGACACTGTCCATTCTCGGATCAAGACACCGTTCCACTGTTGGGACCTAGAGTTGGTTACACCTGGTCGAAGCGAGTACCTTCATCTCCACTCTCAGATGCAGTTCTAACATCGTCCATTTTTGGATCAAGACCCCGTTCCACTGTTCGGACCTGCTGTACCGCGGTGTACTCCACCGACTGGTGTCAACCAAGCACAATAATCATGTGCAGCTCTTAGCTACGGAAGCACAGAGTCTGATGCACGTCAACGCAGGGACTTCTGTGAAAATTCACAAGCAGCAGCTAATATCGGACATCGTCCATTGTGGGATCAAGACACCGTTCCACTGTTGGGACCTAGAGTTGCTTGCACCTGTTTGAAGCGAGTACCTTCATCTCCACTCTCAGATGTAGTTGTAACATCGTCCATTGTGGGATCAAGACACCATTCCACTGTTGGTACCTCTTTGAGTACTGTGTTAGTAGTATACAGAGCACTTCATGGTGCGGGGCCTCAGGCTGGGTGCTGTCTGCCTGTGTTGCGGTAGCCAGCGTGGATCTCAGGATAATTCCCAACTCGCAGACCTCGGCCCAAAAGCTTCCGTCGGTACGTGGTGGGCCCTCTTTCACATACGACAGTGTCAAAAGGTGAACTGTGGGGCATATGTGCATCGCAGCGGCCATGACGGTTTCTGTGTAGTAGCAGGCTGAGAGCATTATTCCAGCAGCCACCCTCGCTCATGGCGTCAGCCTCGTGGCGGTGTAAGCTGCGCAGACCTGAAAGACATGTTCGCCATTCCAGAAGAGAGCCACACCCAGAGAAACGTGCCTTTTATTCATATCCCTACGCTTGCCTTGCGTACGCCGAGCCAGCTCACTACGCTAAAGATTTGGGAGGGGAGGGGGCACGTACACGCTATGTTTTCATAATCTTCCCTACTGACTGTACTATCATGGTTGCGTCCACTGTCGACTTCACTCAATAGACCATCAGTGTATGTTGACATGTAAATATCTGTGCTCTGCATACTCAAGTCTGTCCGGCACCTCCCCTCAACACTTTGCATTGTATACTTTTATAATCGAGAATCACTTGCCACCTTCGCACATGCTTTGCTCCCATCTCTCCCCGCATTCTGCATTGTGTGGCAGAGGTGCCATGCCATGTTTTGTTTGTGTACATGGCTAGCCACTGTTCCCACAGTACGTAGTGTTGTTGTGTCTGCTAGGTGTACACGTTGTTTGTCATGTTGTATGTGATTATATAAGGTAGTGCGTTTATTCATGAGCAGTGGTTTCTCCCATTTACATATCGCTGTCTTAAAGAGGATACAGAAGTTTTTCACGCAGGTGAAAAGTGCGACCACAATGGCAGTCATTCATTACTATGCAAGAATGTTTAACTGCACGGCACTTCTAAGCTTACAGCAACCAATCTTGTGTGCTTTCTTAAAAGCACGCCAACTCCCACAATCAGACCAACATTCACACAGTTTTCTAATGGCAGTTATCTGCTTCTTAATAACATGGACTGCTCCGGAATTTGAGCTGGCATACCGTATGTCCTTACTGTTTCAAACCGGATAACTTCCTCTGGCAATCTCTATTCCCACCCACACAAAGTAACTCCCAAAGTTCAACTTGGCCTTCAATACCTACTTTGAATTTTTATAAAACAGAGCAAACTGAAAGCACTTTTGTTTCAAACAGAAGTGTCCCTCACTTCTCCAAAAGTAATTTATCGACGGCAGAACTTCAAGTAAAATACACTCCCTTTTAAATATGAACCTCCCATTACACTTTGTGAATTGTTACACAATGTTCAACACATCTGACATTTAAGGTCTGGCACACTTTTTTTTAACATTATCTCCTCTGGACTTTCTCACAGGCTTTCAAACTGTTTTTAGTCTAATACCAGACTTCATTCATTCGATCATCTCTGGAATAACAGCAACAGTGCCCATAATTCTCGCTCTGCTTGCGGCCATCCTACTACTACTCGGAGCCAGCTACAACATGACATTTATTTACACATATACAATCTGCGTGCAACCATCTTTTTATTGCTCAACTTGTCCAATTGACTTGAGAATGGATCTATGCCTTGCCAACATCCCAGCAAACACTCCCGATATCCAGCAGGTAATGGAGTATCTTGAAAAAAAATGAACTTGATTGTTCGGGCAGTGGAGCAATGTCGGATGCAACGCAGAAAGGTATCCTGACGGAATGTGATTTCTGCGCAGCCGCGAAAGATCTCCTGCAACGTGCGACCTTTGACAACATCGCAGATTCCCTGCTAATTCAAATTGCCGCTCCAACATTCGAGGAACATTATTGTCTCTTCGAGGATATGAATTGGATCGCTTCGCTTTTCTCACACGATGGCAACAATCGCCTCTTGGAACATTACGCATCTCAAGCCGCAGACTGCAATCTCCAAGACTTGTAAGAAATTCACTTTATTCTTGGATTGATTTTTTCCAACTTTTTAAACTTTTTCCTCTTAAATTTGTTAATACACTTCAATTGAACTATTTTCATATAATAACTTTCTAAGTATGCTTAGCCATTTGAACTCTGTTTTCATTATTGGCCCTCACCTCTCCACACTAACCAGGAATGGATGATGTATGACCTATGCAAATACGCTATTTACTTGCTAAATTAGCCTAAACCCGACATCCATTTTGAAACCATATCTATTCTTTGTACACACGTCGCTCTGCCTGCCTCTTATCCACGAAGCCCTTTCACACAAATTAGCTCATTCTCAGCCTCTGCTCATGAACTGGCGATCAAGATAAAAAAACACAGCATTGTTTAGGAACTGGTTGGCACAGTTTGGTAATCGTATCATACCTTTATTTTCATTTTAAAATGTACAGTCATTCATGTCTAATAGGTATTGTTTATGTCACATGGAACTGTAACATGTAATGTGGAATTGACTGATGCAGGAGCTTACATTTGAATACAACAGAAGTGGTTGGAGTTTGCCTCAGCTGGATGCCTTAGCTCTTGCACCAGTGGTTCCATTTATGGCACTTACAAAAATAAACTTTTTATATAACTTGCAGACTCCATCGCTTTATCCCACACAACCACTTCCTTAAACACACCTGATTTTACCATTTGTCTTCTGTGGCATTGCAACATTCTGCATTATATTCTTCACAATAATTTCTTTATTCCTGCTTGCTAAAACACTCCATTCCAGTCTTCAGACCGGTATGGGTGAGTAGTTTGCTTCCCACTCCCGCTATAGTCTAAACCCATACTAACACCACATGCACAGCAATGCTACAGCGGCCAGTATGCTACAGTGCCCAGAGCACATCAGTTTACAGCAATCAGCTCACGGTTTCATCCCGAGTGTACCGGCACCTCACCTCAGCACCCTCTCACTCAGGGCAAAACAGCACTTTCACACTGCTAGGGGTGAATACTTCATTTTACACTCCCTGTATAGCATACCCTAACGACCCCACAGAGCTCACACCGCTATACTCTAAACCCATACTAACACCACTTGCACAGTTATGCTACAGCGGCCGGTATCCTACAGCACCCAGAGCACATCAGTTTACAGCAATCCGCTCACGGTAACTATAACTCGCGCGCCCGCAATCCACTGCTCATGACGTCACATATTACATCACTCATGACATGGTCAGTGGCATCACTCATGACATTACTGATGACATCATCCTTGTGATAGAGTGGCGGTCGTGCGAGTTATAGTTATCTGAACTAACTATAACGGGGGAATTTCAATGGTTTTTTACGAGTGAAATGTCCAGCTAACTATAACATGTGTGAAACCTATGGTTTTTTAAGTGAATTTGCAAGGTTTTTTAAATGCTAATTCCTAACTATAACGTGTGTGATAAACCTATGGTTTTTTTAAGTGAATTTGTAAGGTTTTTTAAATGCTAAGTTATGTATGTTTTATTATATTTTTTATATATATATATATATTTTTTTAAGGTTTTTCACCGTGCCCTGCGATTTTTTGAAAAAAAATAAAATGTTTTTTTCACCCTTCGGGGTCCTTCAGGGACCCCCTGACAACGGCTAGGGGGTCAGGAACTCTCTACCCTGCCCCCTTTTCACGTTCTCCACCTTTCTTTTTCACTGTCACACACAAAACACACAAAATGGCAGCCGACACTTCCTGATTTCGACCGATTCGAACGTTGACTGACATGAAACCGTCAATCAGAATTACGCTCGCGCACGGCACGGTGCGCGCCTTTAGATATTTATGTACATTTAACTGCAATTTTCTCAGGAACTACTGAACAGATTGACTCCATATATGCAAAAGGCACATCCCTGACCTGAGGACTACCTCTTTGCCAAATTTCAAGTAATTCTGTTCAGCCGTTCGGGCTGTACCTTCGACTAAAGGTCCTATAGGAAAATGCATGGGGAAAACGCATTTTGGGACCCCCCTTTTTTCACAGCCCCGCTTGACAAATCACCCCGAGACTTTAAGGGTAGGAGCTGAGCGGAGCGCCCCATTAGTTTTGAAAATTTCGCGAGGATTCATCAACCGGCGCCAAAGTTATTCAAAATAGAATTTTCAGATTTCCTATGAAAACGGCGACCGCCAGTAGATAATATATATATATATCTATCTATATATATATATATATATATATATATATATATATATATATATATCCAACTGAAACGTGCTCACACACTTGAAGGTACCACACAAGGCATTCGTTTCTTCTATTTATTGCGAGGACCGCAAGGCAGACAACTTTACATTTCCAGCTAGAATTTTGCCATTATCTCCATACGCGTTTCGGGCGTGGCTCGCCCTTGGTCACTGGCATGGCTTCTTAGGAGGATAGGCAGCAAACAGGTAATTTAACGTCTTTTTCAATTTATATATCCCGCCCCACGCGTATGGAGATAATGGCAAAATTCTAGCTGGAAATGTAAAGTTGTCTGCCTTGCGGTCCTCGCAATAAATAGAAGAAACGAATGCCTTGTGTGGTACCTTCAAGTGTGTGAGCACGTTTCAGTTGGATTTATTTGCGGCCCGCTCAGGTCGGGAAGGCACCCCGCTGCTGAAGTGCGGATCCAGCGCCGGAAACTGAAAGGCGCGATTGGAAAGGCGTTCCAGTTGCAAGGACATTAAAGAAGCTTGGCACCAACCTTGCATTGTCGCAGCAACCCACTGTGGAGATGTATTGCGGTGAGGGGAACAAGTTTGCATTACCTACTAAAGGTTGAAGATCTATGATTGAACTATAAAGACCAGCATGCACTACTTGCACACGCCCAATGGGGCGGGATATATAAATTGAAAAAGACGTTAAATTACCTGTTTGCTGCCTATCCTCCTAAGAAGCCATGCCAGTGACCAAGGGCGAGCCACGCCCGAAACGCGTATGGAGATAATGGCAAAATTCTAGCTGGAAATGTAAAGTTGTCTGCCTTGCGGTCCTCGCAATAAATAGAAGAAACGAATGCCTTGTGTGGTACCTTCAAGTGTGTGAGCACGTTTCAGTTGGATATATATATATATATATATATATATATATATATATATATATATATATATATATATATATATATATATATATATATATATATATATATATATATATATTCAATGAAAGAAACTGGTTTCAGGGACATTACAGTTAGTTGGACATTTTACTCATGCAAAACCAGAGAAATTCGGATGTTATAGTAAGTTGAGCTAACTATAACTCGCGCCCCCGCAATGCACTACTCATGACGTCACATATTACATCATTCATGACATGGCCAGGGACATCACTGATGACATCTCAAATGACATTACTGATGACATCATACAGTGACTGTGTGTTTCTGTAAACTTTAAATATGTTTTATATATATAGGCCAAGGTGTATTGAACAATGAGTGGGTGATTGACTGTCTGAATGGATGATTTAGTAGGTGCGTGACTGACTATATAAGTGAGTGATTAAATGTGTCTTACTGAATGCATGGGTTAGTGGCTAAACTCTGTGAATGACTGTATCAGTCTGTCAGTTGGTGTGTAAGCGTCTGCATGGGTTGGTGAGTAGCTACATGTGTGTCTATATGAGTTATTGATTGGTTGTCTGACTATCTCTATGTGTGCCTGAGTATCTGTGTGGGTGGGTCAGGGGTGTATGACTCTGTGCATAGATGTTTGAGTGGGTTATTCACTGGGTGTATGGGTCCAAGAGTGTATCTGTGAAGGGCTGTATGGGTGGGCGAGTGTGTGTATAGTTGTGTTCGTGAGTGAATGGATGTCTCACTGATACATGTGTGAGTAACTACATATGTGAAAGGCAGTATATATGAGTGTATAATGACTATATGTGAGAGTGAGTTATTGTGAGAGTGGCTGTATGGATGAGTGTGGCTTGTGGCAGTGATTTCATAAGACAGTAAGTATGTGTTAGTCTCTGTATGAATAAGTGAGGTGGTGTATTTATAATTGTATAGGTGAGTAAATTAGGGTGTGATTGATTCTTTGCATGACTGACTGTGTGTGAGTAACTCTATGGAGGAGTGGCGATGTGTGAGTCTCTGTACAGGTGTATGAGTGCAAATGATAGTGCTGCATTGATAAGTGTCTGCATGTATGAGTGAGTGTATGGGTGAATGAGTGGATTTGTGTCAACACCTAGGAATCATTGAGTGGGTTGTAGTAACTGGTATTTGTGTGTCTATTGTTTCGAGAATGGTAGTCCCTATTTTAGAGTGGGTGTATCAAAGGGTATATTAGGGTGTGAGGAGGTGAATCAGATTATCATGTGGATGATGTCATTAGTGATGTTATTTGAGATGTCATCAGTGATGTCATCAGTGATGTCACTGACCGTATCATGAATGATTTAATATGGGAAGTCACAAGCAGTGTATTGCTTGGGCGCGAGTTATAGTTAGCTCAACTACCTATTACGTCCGAATTTCTTTGGTTTTTTATGATTGAAATGTCCAACTAACTATAATGTCCCTGAAATCAGTGGTTTTTTTCAGTGAATTTCAAAGGTTTATTAAATGCCTATTCCTAACTATAACATCCTTGAAACCTATGTTTTTTTCAGTGAATTTCAAAGGTTTTTTAAATGCTAATTTTTAGCTACAACATCCCAGAAACCTATTGTTTTTTCAGTGAATTTCAAAGGTTTTTTAAATGCCAATTTCTAACTATAACGTCCCTGAAACCCATGTTTTTTTCAGTGAATTTCTAATGTTTTTTAAATGCAAATTTCTTACTATGCCGACAGAGGTAGGACATGTGCAGAAAGAGGAAGAAAGGCGCAGAAAGAAGCAAGAGAAATGCAGAAAGAGGCAACAGAAGTCCAGAAAGACAAAGAAAGGTGCAGAAAGAAGCAAAAGATATGCAGAAAGAACCAAGAGAAGTGCAGAAAGAGGCCTAGGGCAAAGACATCCTTTGCCCCCACCTTTTTGCTGACGGGTACTGTTGGTAACTGACTCTGACTAACCAGGCCTAGCGCCTGTGCTATGCTAAAGACACTTAGAATACAGTGAAAACACCTACATACACCAGGGTACACTGTGGGTTGGGGTACCCCTGTGATTGGCATTACCTCCCCTGTAAGGCCCTAGTATATAATAGGGCAGGGGGATTAAAACTACCTCTAAGTCAGAGGTGCAGAAACATGCTACTTTAACTAGTACTTGCGTTTGCAGAGTGGTAGAGAAAGGGTGCTGGGCCTCCAACGAGCGCTCAGGAATTCTGCTGACTAGGACTTACAGGCGGTACCAGGAGGGCTTCTTGGCCCCTAAAGACCCTCAGGAGTAAAGTGGACTTTATCCTCCATCCCGTAGTCTGCCAGGAGGTGCGTTTGCAGAGTGGTGGAGAAAGGGGGCATGGCCCCCGAAGACGCCTCAGCAATCCTACTGTGTGGAACTTACTGGAGGTAACAAGAGAGGTATTTGGGCCCCAAGGACATACTTGGGGGTCAACTACCCCTCCTATTAACTCTAGTAAGTATCACACAGCAGAACTGCTGAGTTCTCATCACAGGCCACACCCCCTTTGCCCACTACTCTGCAAACGTGCTCCATGGTGCACTCTTCGATAGGGATTGAAGTCCCCTTCACTGCTGGGGGTCCCTAGGAGCCAACTAGCCTTCCTGTTATCACCAGTAACCCCACACAGTGGGATTGCTGAGAGGATGACACAGGCCACGCCCCCTTTCTCCACCACTCCACAAACGCGCCTCCTGGCATGCTCTTGGTTAGGGGATGAAGTCCCCTTTCCTCATGAGGGTCCCTAGGGGCCAACTAGCCCAACAGGTACCTCCAGTAAGCCCCACACAGCTGAATTGCTGCGAGTGGTCCAAGGCCATGCCTCCTTTTTACACCATTCTGCACACGCAGCTCCAGGTGCACTATTGCTTGGGGGATGCAGTCCTCTTGTGCCTGAGGTCCTCGGGACATGAGAGGACCTCATCGCCCCATCAGCAGTGTGCCAAGAGGGGCGTTTGCAGAGTGATGCAAAAAGGGGTGTGGCCTTCGGACCACCTCTCTGCAATCCAGCTATGTGCCGCTTACTGGAGGTACCTGGTGGGCTAGTTAGCCCCCAGGGACCCTCAGTATTCAAGGGGACTTAATTCCCCAACTTAGAACACGCTAGGGGTGCCTTTGCAGAGTGGTGCAGGGAGGTGGCTGGGCCCCCAGCGAGATGCCAGCTTTTTTTCACCTTATTTTCTTCTTTGAAGTGGGGCTGTGTGGCCATCAATGAGAAATTCTTTAGTTAACAGCAGCCCAGAATTTGCAACCAACTCTTATTGGCTATCCCCAAAAAATTAATATTTTAAACGCAGCTCATGTCGGGCATGCAAATTTGGTGCCACCATGTCTAGTTATAAGTCAGCTTTCAGGAAAAAGCCTATGGAGATAAGGTGCCACTATATGTGCAGGACTGAGTTTGCCGTGTATGTTCTAGAGTATTCGTGTGGTCTACAATATGTGGGAAGCATAAAGCTACAGGGACATATTAGAATTGTATAGCATCTTAGGGCCCTAGTTAACATACCCAGTAGCAGGCCATTTCAAACTGGTACACAGTAACAACTTAAATTACGTTAAATATTTTGTGATAGGTGCAGTACCGGTGTTGAGAATAGGAGGCAACAGGGAAAGACAGCTTGAAATTAGGTTCATACTTTAACTTGATTCTAAGATACCAAATAAACTCAACACAAGTGGGGCTTACACAATTTTTCTATGAGATCAATTTTCTATGAGAACAATTTTCTGTGAGAATATTATCTGATGATAACAACAGGTAAATCTGTTGAATTGAGTTTGTAGTCACTTAGAGATAAGAAGAGTTTAATTTATTAGGATATAGAATGTCAATCTCAGCACAAACTATTATATTTATTATATTATATTGCAAATTGGTAATCCAGTGCAGGAAAGACGTTTTAATGGCACTAGTTTTAGGATGGATTTGATGATAATATTTATCTATATTTTTATGTCTATATGCACCAGTCGCTTTGTGACTAGAAAGCACTTTCTGCCTCTATGCATGAGTCACATTACGATGCATTAGCACTTTATTATACCAAAGTGGTTGAAGACGAAGAATATATTGATATAAATATGGTTAAGTATTCATGCTGCTATATAGTTTCCAGTTTTGCGCACTCTAACACAGTTTTGCACATTTAGGCACATTGCACTTTAGGCATATATTATAAGGCAACATCATGATGGATGTTATATGACAAACAAAGTGAATATCCCATAGAGCTGTATTGGCAAGTATATATATTAAGTAGAAGAATTGTTGATTAGGGAGGACACAGGTCCAGTTACCACAATGATTCACTAATGATGTAATTTTTAAGCCTTGATGGTACATGTCATGTATAAGCAAAACCCCACATGACATTAGTTAAAACTAAGGATTTTTTTGATGTTACGCAAGGTATTTAGGACTCTATGCAATAACATGTCGGCAGCACATTGATTACAAGTAAATAATTGTAAGTATAACCTCTGTCGTATATTTGCAAGGGGTTTGACTTTATTGAGTTGATAAATGAACATGTATTAAGAATGTTCGTCTAGTTGTCCAAAGAAAACGACTTCTGTTTTGTGTCGGTTACATTTCAGCTGATTTATCTTAAGCCAATCAAATACCGTTGTGAGGCAATACCTAATCATTGCGCTGTCAATATCAATTCCTTTGTGGCATGTAAAATCAGCTGAGTGTCATCTGCGTATGAGACAATGTTTGTGCCCCCTCCTCTACCAAAAGTGCAAGGGGTGATAGATATATATTAAAAAGGGTGGGACTGAGAATGGAGCCTTGGGGGACTCCCACATTCATGGCCGTGACAGGATATGAGAAAGGGGGTAGCCAGATATCCTGTTATCTGTTTCCCAGGAAGGATGACATCCATGTTAGGGTGGTCCCCCAGACCGATGTTAGCCAGTCTGTACAGGAGCCGCCCGTGAGGTACCAGGTCGAAGGCCGCCGACAAATCGAGTAATATCAGAACAGCCTTTCCTCCTTGGTCTAGCTTACCCTTGATAAATTTAGTCACCTTCAGCAGAGTGGACTCTGTACTATAATTGGCCCTAAAGCCTGATTGAGATTCATGAAAAAGCTTCCAGTCTTCAATGTGTTTTTGGAGGGCCCTGTTAACATGTTTCTCTGGCACTTTAGAGAGGGCAGGAAAAACGGATATTGGCCTATAGATGGCGGGGTCCGTCTGTTCGGCATTAGCCTTTTTTAGAAGGGGAGGAAACTTTGCTTGCTTCCATAAGTACGGCATTTTGCCTGAGGAGAGGGATAGATTAAACAGCTTCATGGCTGTGGGGTTGATGACATGTGCTAATATGTTAAGGGTATTTGCCGGGCACGAGTCAGTAGGAAAGCCAGGCTTTATGCTTTGGAGAAGAGCGAATGACTCCTCCAGCTGAAGCTCGGGGAAAGATAGTAAAGAAGGGGGTTCCAGCTAGACAAATGTTCCATTTGCCATGTGATAGAAGGTAAGTTCTTCCTCCGAGATGCTCATGAGAGCTTGTTGGATAACGGAGATCTTATTCTGTAAGAATTGTGCTATCTGCTTAAACCATTCCTCCATGTGCAGCCCTTCCTTTATACCGGCTTTCAGGGAGGAGAAAGATTTCACTAAGCTGAAAATTTCTTTACTCTTATTTTGGGCATATTCTATCTTGGTCTGAAAGAAGTTCTTCTTAGCTACCTTCACGAGGATAAAGTGGGCTTTTGAGGTTTCCTTATAAGCTTTTCGGTCATCAGGCAGAAAATGTTTGCGCCATTTTCGTTTCATTTTCTGCACTTTTTTTGCTGGCTCTGAGTGAATCATTAAACCATGGTGTGGGGGAGGGTAAACGACTAAAATATAGAATCCAAAATATAGACAGGACATAATATCGACTCTAAAATATAGATAGCACAGAATATCGTATTACCAAAATATAGATAGGACAGAATATCGAAATTGGGGTATGAAATGTCGATTTTTTTAAGTGTTATGTATGGTAGTATATGAGTTAAAATTATGTATTATTTTTGTAATGTATGTTTATTTTTTTTAAAGTAATGAATGTTATGTAATTTAATTTTTGCGTAATTTAATTCCGTGGCGGGTTGTGGGTTTATAGGGGAATAGGGTGGGAAGTAATTTAATTATAGTAAATTAACTGTTAATTTTTATTTATATGTATTGATAATTAATTGATTGATAATTAATTCTTAATTGGTAATTAATTTTTATTAATTGGTAAATAATTGTTATTCATTGGTAATTAATTTTTATTAATTGATTAATTGATAATTATGTTAATTTTATTTTTTATTATTGGGAGTGAGTTGTGGGTTTATAGGGGAATTGGGTGGGAAGTAAATTAATTGTAATAAAGTAAATATAATTTTTTTGGATTTGTATTGATAATTAATTATTAATTGGTAATTACTTTTTATTAATTGGTAATTTTTTTTTTCTCAATGGTTATCAATTTTAATTAATTGGTAATTATTTTTAATTAACTTTTTTATTGGTATTGATAATTAATTTAATCTTATTTTAATATTTAATCATTACTTTCCCTACTGTTGCACTCTCAGGAGTAGGAATAGCAATTTTTACCCTCCCGCTATCCAACGCTTTCCCTACTGTTGCACTCACTGGAGTGGGAATAGTAATTTTTACCCTCCCGCTATCCAACGCTTTCCCTACTGTTGCACTCACTGGAGTGGGAATAGTAATTTTTACCCCTACGCTATCCAACGCTTTCCCTACTGTTGCACTCACTGGAGTGGGAATAGTAATTTTTACCCCTACGCTATCCAACGTTTTCCCTACTGTTACACTCATTGGAGTGTGAATTATAATGTTTACCCCTACGCTATCCAACGCTTTCCCTAGTATTGCACTCACTGAAGTGGGAATAGTAATTTTTACCTTCCCGCTATCCAACGCTTTCCCTACTGTTGCACTCTCTGGAGTGGGAAGAGTAATTTCTACCCTCCCGCTATCCAACGCTTTCCCTACTGTTGCCCTAACTGGAGTGGGAATAGTAAGTTTTACCCTCCCGCTATCCAACGCTTTCCCTACTGTTGCACTCTTTGGAGTGGGAATAGTAATTTTTACCCCTATGCTATCCAACGTTTTCCCTACTGTTGCACTCACTGGAGTGGGAATAGTAAGTTTTAACCCTACGCTATCTAACGCTTTCCCTAATGTTGCACTCACTGGAGTGGGAATAGTAAGTTTTTACCTTCCCGCTATCCAACGCTTTCCCTAGTGTTGCACTCTCTGGAGTGGGAATATAAAATTTTACCCTCCTGCTATCCAACGCTTTCCCTACTGTTGCACTCACTGGAGTGGGAATAGTAATTTTTACCCCTACACTATCCAACGTTTTCCCTACTGTTGCACTCATTGGAGTGTGAATTGTAATGTTTACCCCTACGCTATCCAACGCTTTCCCTACGGTTGCCCTAACTGGAGTGGGAATAGTAAGTTTTACCCTCCCGCTATCCAACGCTTTCCGTACTGTTGCACTCTTTGGAGTGGGAATAGTAATTTTTACCCCTATGCTATCCAACGTTTTCCCTACTGTTGCACTCACTGGAGTGGGAATAGTAAGTTTTACCCCTACGCTATCTAACGCTTTCCCTACTGTTGCACTCACTGGAGTGGGAATAGTAATTTATACCTTCCTGCTATCCAACGCTTTCCCTAGTGTTGCACTCTCTGGAGTGGGAATATAAAATTTTACCCTCCTGCTATCCAACGCTTTCCCTACTGTTGCACTCACTGGAGTGGGAATAGTAATTTTTACCCCTACACTATCCAACGTTTTCCCTACTGTTGCACTCATTGGAGTGTGAATAGTAATGTTTACCCCTACGCTATCCAACGCTTTCCCTACTGTTGCACTTACTGGAGTGGGAATAGTAATTTTTACCTTCCCGCTATCCAACGCTTTCCCTACTCTTGCACTCTCTGGAGTGGGAAGAGTAATTTTTACCCTCCCGCTATCCAACGCTTTCCCTACTGTTGCACTAACTGGAGTGGGAATAGTAAGTTTTACCCTCCCGCTATCCAACGCTTTCCCTACTGTTGCACTCTTTGGAGTGGGAATAGTAATGTTTACCCCTACGCTATCCAACGCTTTCCCTACTGTTGCACTCACTGGAGTGGGAATTGTAATTTGTACGCTCTCACTATCCAACAAAATCTCTACTTTTTTTTACATTACATTTAAAATTTTTACATTTTAAGCTTTTTTTATATAATTTAAGTATGTTTTATTTAATTGTTTTTAATATTTAATTACTTTTACATTTAAAAAATTCAATATTTTAGCTAACTATATTTTAGCATTCTATATTTTGGAATCATTATTTTAATACTTACCTGTTTGTAGACAGGGATTCTATATTCTGTACTTCTATATTTTGGAGTCGATATTTTGGGCAATCTATACTATGTCCCTCGATATTTAGTCATTGAACCGCGGGGGAGGCCGACTTCTTGGAGGAGCGAGTGGCTACTGGTACTGCGACATCAATGTTAGCACAAAGCCATGAGTCTAATTGAGGGCATCCCTGTCAGGGTTGCCCCACAGCTCTGGAGAAGATCGGACAAGGGCATCAGCTAGCGTTGGGATCAGTGGTGGCTGGTGAATAGGGGCGAATGGGGCATTGCCCCTACTAGGCTCGGGATGAGGATCGGGGAGGAGGACAAGAGAGACACCACAAGCAATGCAGCAGCCTTAAATGAAGTGCTCACTGCACTGCCCCGTGTGTTCATCACAAATTAAATTCTGTTTTGTTTTCTTCAAAAGACGAGGTCACAGCAGGTCAGAGACCTCCTGCGCATGTGCTGGCGAGGGCGAGGAATATTGCTCGCCCTGGAAGCACTTGCAGAAAGAGTGATGTCATTTTGAGGGGAGTGGCCAATGAAAGTGGAAAATGCCTGGTTTCAAATGGGGCACCTATGCTGCGCCCCAGGCGTTTTCAGCAGCGCGCCACTGAAATCAATGGCAAGGGGCAGGGCAGTGGGTGGCAAAAACTGGAGCACTCCCCTTGCCTTTGCGCTAGTCCCAGGCCTCCTGATTGGACCATGGGAACTGAGGGCGGGGGCTGCAGAAGAGCCCGCCAGCCGCCGCGCAGCTTTGACTCCGGCACCAGGACTGATGGCACGCAGCAGGTGCGCTGCACTCCATGTGCTGCTGGCTGTGCATTGCTCGGTATGGACACCGGCACCGGCCGCAGTCATCACCGCACAGCACTGCAGAACACTCTCGCCCTCCAGGCTCCAGCCTCTCACAGGCCCAAATCTGTGTGAGCACTCTGAGATGTCACCACTTGGTAAGTGGATCCTACAAAATAAACAGTGGTGCTCATAACAATTCACGATGCAGGTTGTCTTGAAAAATGATTAATCGGCAGCTAGAAAGCACAAGCAGAGAAGAGGCGCGAATGTGAAAGATCGACTGTGGTGGTGACTTCAGTGCAGAAGTCTTAGAGTAGCACACGTGGAGCGGAGCTTCGGCTGCAGAAAGGACGCATTGATTGGCAGAAGTGTGGCGTAGAAGCTTTTTAGAGGTGCGCAGTGGAAAACGCAGGGTGTGGGGGACGGGAAGGGAGGGTTCTGGGTAACACTTAACAGGGAGGGCTGTTGTTAGTGCTGCAAAATTACTACTTTAGATCCGTGAAGTCGCCATGTCAGCATTCGCTCTGCAATTACGGGAGCATCTGCCCATGTGTGACAGAAAAAGTATGCCACCTCCAAATGGGCCGGAAGCGTCGTGTTTTAAATTGATTTCATGTGCTGCCAATTTTGTCATAAGCACTTTGGGCACCTGCTAGGAACTGTGCCGGCCCGTGAGTCTCCAAAAGGAAGCAAAAGGGAAATGACTGTGTAACACTTGAGCTCCATGTGTCCTCGGAGGGGAGCTGGATGACACAGACCAGGCGCCTGTTACTGCTAATGAGAAACAGCGTGGGCATACAGGTACACAAAGTACACGTCTAAAACTTCACAAGAAATACTTTACTTCGTGCTCCTCCTCTTCTTGTGGCTTGCAGTTTCCCCGCACCCTCCTTGCAGTCCGCCTTCCTCTGTTTATCCTCTCTCAACCTTCCTGCCCTCCCAAATATGCGCTTGAAAACGCACCATCAACCCACTCCTTCCTTCAAAACATTTTCGGGAGGAGAACCCTGCCGAACCCCACCCCCCCTTCCCACCCCCGGGCACTTAACTCAGACCTCCACACCCCACCACCTTCATATGTCACCAGCCGCCCCTGGTTGGGATAGATATTTTGTGGAATGCCCTGTAGTTTGAATCTCTTTGAATTGTATTGGCCAGAGGAGCTGTATCTAAGATAGGGATTATGAATTTTAGAAGGAGGTGGTCTAACCAGGTAATAGGTAGTGGAGGGCTTGCCGATATGTCAAAATTGTGAAAGATTTGGTCGAGGGTATGGCCCTTCTCATGGGTGGTGGCAGAAATTGATGGAGAAAGATTGCAGGCCTGCATCCTCTCCAACAAGGAGGAAGCTGTGGGATCAAGTTCTTTAACCATATGTATATTAAAATCTCCTAAAATAAGGCAGTTGTTATATTTCAGGGCCAATGAAGTGGTGGCTATGTTAAGCATGGAGATAACATTTCTGAATACACCTGGTGGTCTGTAAATCAGAATACCTCCAATACTTTGATGGGGAGATAAGCAGCAGTGAAAGTCTAAGGACTCTGCCCCCTTGATATTTTTAAATCGGGATGGGAGCGCAGTCCAGCTTTTGTTTAAAAGTCAAGGCAACACCGGCTCCCTTCCCACTAGGTCTATCACTCCTGAGGATTTTATAGCCCATAGGGTGGCCGAGGAAATGGTGGGGTTAGAGGCTTCAGACAGCCAGGTCTCAGTGAGGAATAAAAGGTCAGGCAGTATGTACCTATTGTAGTGCAGTGGTGGACTCCTGTTGAAGGACGTGGCCCTTAGGGGCTAAGCGGGCTGCTTAAAATCACCTGTTATGCCTTCCCAAGAATGAAGAGTCAGTCAGACAGTAGAGAATACAACTTACACGTTTATTGTCAATACTCTGCAGAGGAGTCTGATCAGACCTGCACTCTAAGATGTCTGCAGAGGGACTGGCTTTCACAAGCATAAAGGTAACAATTATACATTTCAGCATGAGCATACACACCCACCCAGTAACTTTCCACAGAAGGCAACAAGAAACAAATGGGGCGCACAAGGATGAGCTAAGAGTCTGAGACCGGGCACACACTATCTCTCTGGCAAGGTCATTCTGTATGTGCCTGCAGCTGAGCCAGTGGGAGAAGGCTTCATCCCATGGGAAAGATATGCAGAATTACAAAACAATGTATTCATTAGTTCAGCGAGGCCCAACCTTGGGGAGAAAATGCACCCAGCAGCTTTCTGCTGAAGCAAGCAGTACACATAATGAGGCTTATTTCAGTCACACTCTGGTTTGGATTGCAAAATACAAAATGGAGTCACACACGCTAACTCAGGCCTGTATATTATAGGGATAGCTCAGTGGATTGCATAACGTGAATACAAATGGTGTCTATTTAGCCACACATTACCAATAGAGCATTAAACGAGTGCGTTGCGGAAATGGGAATTTGAAACCTAACAGTGTCTGTGGGAAACTGGGCAGCATGGCCGGCACCGGACTCCCTTCTGGACGGTGATAGATGCAGACGAGCTTGCCTTAGGCACGCCTTTGGAGCGCCAGCGGTGCACCCACTATGTGTGTCCACTGCGCGCGTCTGTTGGAATCGAAATAAATAGACAAATGCCTTCGATGCATTCGACTCAGCTGTGGAGGCGGAATTGAGTGAGCAGAATTGAGGTGCCCAAATTGACCAGCCCTCCGCACAATCGACGTATCTGCCGCAGTGGACCAAAACTGTGGAGAAGTGAAGCAACAAACAGTGAGCCAGTAGGAGTTTGCCAAGAAGTTTAAAGTGCAAGTGCAAGTAAATTTATATTAAGTATTAGAACACAGATTAAAAAACCACTAAAAACACTGAAGTAAAAAAGGAGCAGTCCCTACCACTGTCTGCTGCGTGCGTCCGTTTGCATTGAAATAAGTGAGTAGGGAGGAGGCCAAATTGACCAGCCCGCGGCACAACCGGCGTATCAGCTGCGGCAGGCCGGGACTTTGGAAAATGAGGCATGGACCGAAGCAACAAACAGTGAGCCATTATGAGTTGCCAAGAAGTTAAAAGTGCAAGTGAAAGTAAATTCATCACGAGTATTAGAACACAGATTAAAAAAACACTAAAAACATTGAAGTATAAAAATGAACAGTCCCTACAGCTGTCCATTGAGCGCATCAGTTTACATCGCAATAAATAGGCAAATGCCTTCGATGAAACTGGAGCGCTGACTCAGCTAGGGAGGTGAAAGTGAGTAGGTGGAAGTGAGGAGCCCAAATTGACCAGCTCTCCGCACAATCTGCGTATCAGCCGCGGCGGAACAGGACTGTGGAAAAGTGAGGCGGGGACCGATGCAACAAACAGTCAGCCAGGATGAGTTTGCCAGGAAGTTTAAAGTGCAAGTGCAAGTAAATTTATAACGAGTATTAGAACACAGATTAAAAAACCACTAAAAATACTGAAGTAAAAAATGAGCAGTCCCTACTGCTGTCGCATTTCATGTGATGAGTCTAAGCTGTGGTAAGTCTAGCTTACCTTTGTCGCTCTGTGTTTCCTGCGGCATCTCTGCTCTGTGAATAGTGCCCCATGTCAAACCTAGTATGTCTCAGTGTTTTTTTTTTCTTTTCTCAACATCAACATCAACATTTCTGAACCCAATCCTCCCTCTCACACTACATGCCCCCCAACTTTATATAGCGGTAACAATTCCCTCCCCCTCCCTTTTGAGCACCTCCCTTACCCAATAATGTAAATTAACCCCTACTATTACGGTAGAACATTGTGGAGTACACGTGGGGGTGGATGTTGCCAGTAAATCCAGCTCCATTGAGTCCGTAAGTGCCGACCCTTCAACACTCTACATTGAAAAGTTTATCACCCACTAGTTACCACACTTTTTTGTGTATCTTTGGGTCTTTTCCCCATGCCGGTCCCGGAGACCAGACCATATCCCTTGATTGTAAGCTACCTGCGTTTTTCAAAGCTGGAGTTAGAATAATTTCTTAGTCCCAGTGGTCTATAAAGGCTATCCACCCGCAGTCAAGCCATGTGCAGGGCTACCGGGATTACTCAGTGTGTATGTGAAATTTACTTCCATTATTATCACCTAGGCTACTTACCTTCACACAGCTACATAATATCTCAACAATTTAGGCAGACAGCACAGTCCTGATCGCCACGCCTTAAAGTTCCACTGTTGCTCTTCTTCTGATGTTGCTGTCTCGTCACCTGTGCCATGGCCGCGTGGGGAATTTTGTCTGTGGCTTGTATCTTTCCTGTGCTTGGGGAATTGGAACATTTGTTTTGGGTCTGTGAAGTAATGTATTTTCCCTTCTGCTTGGAGACATAGTTTGGCTGGGTACATCATATTGTAGTCCAGATGAAGCTCACTGAGTTTTCTCTTGACCCGGACAAACTGCCTTCTCGCCTCCTGCACCTCTGGAGTGAAATCCGGGAATAGGGCCAACTCCATTCCCTCGTACCTTAGAGTCCGCAATTCCCTCACCTTACGCAGTGCAGCATCTTGATCGTAGTAATTGAGGATCCTCGCCACTATGGGGCATGGAGGTGTCCCCGGGACAGGCCTGGGGACCAGCGAGAGATGCGCTCAAACCACCACGAAGAGGTCAGTGAACGTGTCTCTGCCCAGTATATTGATCAGTAAGGTCTCCACAAATATTTCCATATTGTCTATGCGCGCTGTCTTCGAGACGCCTATTATGTGTAGGTTGTTTCTTCTGGGACGCGCTTCTAAGACTTCAGCCTTGCTTTTGATTACCTGTACAGCTTTTGCCATCTGCTTTTGCTTTGCAGAGTCTGTTGCTATATCTTATGCATCAGAGACACATTTTTCTACTGTGTCCAGCTTCTCTGTATGTTTATCAATCCTCTCCATCATCCAGTCCATGCGGAAAGTTAAGACATCCATTTTTCCATCGATCTTCGTGAGGCTTCACTGCATCGCAACTAGTATTTGTTTCAAATCCGTGTGCGGTGCTTGGTCTGCCTCTTCGATATCTGATTCTGCAGAGCTGTGGTCCGGCTCCCTGGTTCTGTAGAGCTGAAGTCCGGCTCCCTGGACCTGGGGGTCTTCCGAGCTTTGCATTGCAGCTTTGGTAGCAATTTATCTGTCTTTCCTATGACGCCTAGTTTGTATGGTGACTACATTGTCAGACCAGTCTAGGAGCGCCCCTGTGGAGGACCGCTTCATTGCTCTCTGTGGCTTCTTAGGATTTCTGGGTTCCTGCCTCAAGGTCCTCTGTAGAATGGCACCACGCTCCCCTCACTGCTCCTGATGGTTACCTATACGTCGTGTCACGTTGCAGGCAGGAGTACTGATGGTGTTATGCAATACACTACCATAGCCCTATTAATCTCCTCTCAAGTGTGTCTGCTGATCTCCACAGTAGCTGTAGTGCTGTAGTGTCTGCTGTTACGCCGAAGATTGGAGCACCATGTCTTTCCCCCCTTTTTTTTTGCCCCCACTCACGCACACAGGGTGCATTTGCACACTTGTTACATCAGGCCCCACCCCCTCCCTTCACCAATGTGAAAACGCGCCCCCTGGCGCGTTTTAAGTTGGGGAATTAATTTTCCCTTCAATGCTGAGGCTTCCTGGGGGCCAACTAGCCCACCAGGTACCTCCAGTAAGCACCACAGAGCTGCGTTGCAGAGTGGTGTAAAAAGGTGCGTGGCCTTGGACCACCACTCTGCAACACAGCTCCCTGGCGCATACTGGAGATACCTGGTGGGCTACTAGGCCTCCAGGGACCCTCAGTATTCAAGGGGAATTAGTTCCCCATCTTACAACGCGCCAGGGGAGCATTTGCAGAGTAGTGCAGGGAGGGTGCGGGTCTTCCAGCGCAATGCCGGCTTTTTTAATGTTTTGTTTTTCAGAAGGGGGGCTGTGTGGCCCCCCTTATTTTCCCTTTTTTGTTACCCTGGGGACCCCATCCCCCAGAGCCTGACCCCTATTTTAATTTTTTTTAGAAAGAAATGGGAAGGAGGCCACGTGGCCCCCCTCCCAGGCCACTCCTGGCCCCGGGCACCCCATCCCCCGGGGCCTGGCCTCTCCATTGGGGACCATGGGGGGGTCCCTAATTCCCCCATGGTCCCGCCGGCTCCCTGCCTCCTGTGGGAGCTGGCATTGCTTTTCCACACAGGGAGCTGCTGACATGCAGCTCCCTATGTGGAAAAGCAATCTGCTTTGGATTTTGGAAGTGAGAGCAGGTTACCTGCTCTCACATCCAAAATCCAAAGCAGAGTTTGCTATGGTAGGGCGGGAGCTGCACGGCTCCCGCCCTACCATAGCAAACAGCAGTGTCCCGGGGGTGGGCACCCCGAGACACTGCAGGAGCCGGCCCTGGGGGGTGGCCGTCCCCAGGGCCATCACAGGCTCCATCAGGGGGGCCGCACGTCCTCCTCCCTTCAATTAGAAAGCCCCAGGGAGGTGGTGCTCCCTGGGGCTTGGGGGTCCGTAACGGACCCCACAATTTCTTATTTTAAAGAAAAGCCCCAGAGAGGTGGCGGTCCCCGGGGATGCGGGGGGCCGTAGTGCCCCTGCATACATTGTAGTAAGCCCCGGGTTGGTGGCGGTCTACAGGGTTGTGGGGGGGCTGGCAGCCCCCGCGTTTTATTATAAAAGCCCCGGAGAGGTGGCGGTCCCTGGGGCTGCGGTGGCCCCCATGGGCCTCTGCTCTTCATTTTTTGCATGAGCCCGAGACCTGGCCCACCCGGGGGCTTAAAAATAACGAAGCGCGGGAGCCCGCGCTTCGTTAGGTCTCGCCAAGGCAGCGCATGTGCTGTATCGTCGAGAGATGCTGTATACAGTATAGTGGGAAAAGCACGGCCCACTTTCTGCCTATCTTTTTGATTGGCCGAATTCCTAGATGCTACAATCTGGTTTGTTTTCCTCAACTTAATTCCGCCTCCTGATGGCCATGTCGTCATTTTTCTCCTTCCATAGCTATCGGCCCCTTTACTTTTAAAACTGTTTTGTTCCCCTGACTCCCCGTTCCCTCACACAGTCTGTCACTTCTCTGCCCACCACAATCCCCCTGCCCCCACTCCTGTTCCTGCCTTCTTCGACGACCGCAGTTTTATTTTCAATGCAATAGGACTCGCGTGAATACGAGTCCCATTGAATATTTAAATGCTTTTTTGCCCCTTTGATTGGCTGGCTGCATTCGCACTCTCTTTTGCCTGACCTAGACTCTGGCATGCGCGTGATGCTATACATCGTACGCATGCGCGCCGAAAGTCTGTCTCTGCCTTTTGCTTATTTATTTGTGTTTTTGCGGCGTCCACTTCAGGGACACCGTGCTCTGTTTTTTTTTTTTCTCTAACACTTTGCGCAGCGCCCGCATAAAGGACACCGCGCTCGGTGTTAAAGTTAGTTTTTTTTATGCACATTTCTATAGCGCGAACTCTAAAGGTATTGGAGCGCTTTACATGAACTCTGGTTATGTTACATAAGGTCACATTCAGACATGGGGAGATTATGTGATCGGCAGGCAGGGCTGCTCGGGAGGAGCACTTGAGGCAGGCTGGCACGGTGTTTTTTTTTAACAGATTTTTATAGCGCAAACTCTACTTGAAGGTATTGGAGCGCTTTACATTAGCTCCGGTTACGTTACACAAGGGCACATTCAGGCACGGGAAGATTATGTGATTGGCAGGCAGGGCTGCTCCTGAGGGGTGCGTGAGGCAGGCTGGCACGGTGTTGTATTTTTTTATGCAGATTTCTATAGCGTGAACTCTACCTGATGGTATTGGAGCGCTTTACATGAGCTCCGGTTAAGTTACACAAGGGCACATTCAGACAAGGGGAGATTATGTGATCGGCAGGCAGGGCTGCTCAGGAGGAGCGCTTGAGGCAGGCTGGCACGGTGTTTTATAATTTTTTATGCAGATTTCTATAGCGTGAACTCTACCTGATGGTATTGGAGCGCTTTACATGAGCTCCAGTTAAGTTACACAAGGGCACATTCAGGCACGGGGAGATTATGTGATCGGCAGGCAGGGCTGCTCCGGAGGAGCGCTTGAGGCAGGCTGGCACGGTGTTTCTTTTGTAGTGCAGATTTCTATAGCGTGAACTCTACCTGAAGGTATTGGAGCGCTTTACATGAGCTTCGGTTACATTACACACGGGCACATTCAGGCAAGGGGAGATTATGTGATCGGCAGGCAGGGCTTTTTGAGAGGAGCACTTGAGGCAGGCTGGCAAGGTGTTTTTTTTAATGCAGATTGCTATAGCGTGAACTCTACCTGAAGGTATTGGAGCGCTTTACATGAGCTCTGGTTACGTTACACAAGAACACATTCAGGCATGGGGAGAATATGTGATCGGCAGGCACATTCAGGCATGCGGAGATTATGTGATTGGCAGGCAGGGCTGCTCTGGAGGAGCGCTTGAGGCAGGCTGGCACAGTGTTTTTATTTAATACAGATTTCTATAGCGCGCCTGAAGTTATTGGAGCGCTTTACATGAGCTCCAGTTACGTTACACAAGGGCACATTCAGGCACGGGGAGGTTAAGTGATCGGCAGGCAGGGCGGCTCCGGAGGAGCACTTGAGGCAGGCAGGCTGGCACAGTGTTTTATGTTTTATTCAGATTTCTATAGCACAACTTCTACCTGAAGGTATTGGAGCGCTTTATATGAGCTCCGGTTACATTACACAAGGGCACATTCAGGCACAGGGAGATTATGTGATCGGAAGGCAGGGCTGCTCGGGAGGAGCGCTTGAGGCAGGCTGACACAGTGTTTTTTTTGTATGCAGATTTCTATAGCACAAACTCTACTTGAAGGTATTGGAGCGCTTTACATGAGCTCCGGTTACGTTACACAAGGGCACATTCAGGCATGGGGAGAATATGTGATCGGCAGGCACATTCAGGCATGCGGAGATTATTTGATCGGCAGGCAGGGCTGCTCGGGAGGAGCGCTTGCGGCAGGCCTGCACGGTGTTTTTATTTAATACAGATTTCTATGGCGCGAACTCTACCTGAAGTTATTGGAGCGCTTTACATGAGCTCCGGTTACGTTACACAAGGGCACGTTCAGGCACGGGGAGATTAAGTGATCGGCAGGCAGCGCTGCTCCGGAGGAGCACTTGAGGCAGGCTGGCACAGTGTTTTATTTTTTATGAAGATTTCTATAGCACAACCTCTACCTGAAGGTACTGGAGCGCTTTATATGAGCCCTGGTTACATTACACAAGGGCACATTCAGGCATGGGGAGATTATGTGATCGGCAGGCAGGGCCTTTGGGGAGGAGCACTTGAGGCAGGCTGGCACGTTGTTTTTTTAAAATTCAGATTGCTATAGCGTGAACTCTACCTGAAGGTATTGGAGCGCTTTACATGAGCTCCGGTTACATTACACACGGGCACATTCAGGCACGGGAAGATTATGTGATTGGCAGGCAGGGCTGCACCCGAAGGGTGCGTGAGGCAGGCTGGCACGGAGTTTTATTTTTTTTATGCAGATTTCTATAGCGTGAACTCTACCTGATGGTATTGGAGCGCTTTACATGAGCTCCGGTTAAGTTACACAAGGGCACATTCAGGCACGGGGAGATTATGTGATCGGCAGGCAGGGCTGCTCCGGAGGAGCGCTTGAGGCAGGCTGGCACGGTGTTTCTTTTGTAGTGCAGATTTCTATAGCGTGAACTCTACCTGATGGTATTGGAGCGCTTTACATGAGCTCCGGTTACGTTACACAAGGGCACATTCATGCATTGGGAGATTATGTGATCGGCAGGCAGGGCTGCTCGGGAGCTGCGCTTGAGGCTGGCTGGCACGGTGTTTTATTTTTTTTATGCAGATTTCTATAGCGCAAACTCTACCTGAAGGTATTGGAGCGCTTTACATGAGCTTGGTTAAGTTACACAAGGCCACATTCAGGCACGGGGAGATTATGTGATCGGCAGGCAGGGCTGCTCGGGTGGAGCGCTTCAGGCAGGCTGGCAAGGTGTTTTTTTTAATGCAGATTTCTATAGCTCGAACTCTACCTGAAGTTATTGGAGCGCTTTACATGAGCTCCGGTTACGTTACACAAGGGCACATTTAGGCATGGGGAGATTATGTGATCGGCAGGCAGGGCTGCTCCGGAGGAGCGCTTGAGGCAGGCTGGCACAGTGTTTTATTTTTTATGCAGATTTCTATAATACGAACTCTACCTGAAGGTATTGGAGCGTTTTACATGAGCTCTGGTTATGTTACACAAGGGCACATTCAGGCGTGGGGAGATTATGTGATCGGCAGGCAGGGTAGCTCGAGTGGAGCGCTTGAGGCAGGCTGGCACAGTGTTTTATTTCTTTAATGCAGTTTTCGATAGCGCAAACTCTACCTGAAGGTATTGGAGCGCTTTACATGAGCTCCGGTTACGTTACACAAATGCACATTCAGGCATCGGCAGGCAGGACTGCTCCGAAAGAGTGCTTGAGGCAGGCTGGCAAGGAGTTTTTTTTAATGCAGATTTCTATAGCTTTAACTCTACCTGAAGGTGTTGGAATGCTTTACATGAGCTCCGGTTACGTTACACAAGGGCACATTGAGGCACGGGGACATCATGTGATCGGCAGGCAGGGCTTTTTGGGAGGAGCGCTTGAGGCAGGCTGGCACGTTGTTTTTTTAAAATTCAGATTTCTATAGCGTGAACAATACCTGAAGGTATTGGAGTGCTTTATATGAGCTCCAGTTACGTTACACAAGGGCACATTCAGGCAATGGGAGATTATGTGATCGGCAGGCAGGGCTGCTCGGGAGGAGCGCTTGAGGCAGGCTGGCACAGTGTTTTGTTTTTTTTATGCAGATTTCTATACCGCGAACTCTACCTGATGTTATTGGAGCGCTTTACATGAGCTCTGGTTATGTTACACAAGGGCACATTCAGGCACGGGGAGATTATGTGACCGGCAGGCAGGGCTGCTCGGGAGGAGCGCTTGAGGCAGGCTGGCACAGTTTTTTATGTTTTTTAATGCAGTTTTCTATAGCGCAAACTCTACCTGAAGGTATTGGAGCACTTTACATGAGCTCCAGTTACGTTACACAAGGGCACATTCAGGCACGGGGTGATTATGTGATCGGCAGGCAGGGCTGCTCCGGAAGAGTGCTTGAGGTAGGCTGGCAAGGAGTTTTTTTTAATGCAGATTTCTATAGCGCAAATTCTACCTGATGGTATTGGAGCACTTTACATGAGCTCCGGGTTACGTTACACAAGGGCGCATTCAGGCACGGGGAGATTATGTGTTCGGCAGGCAGGGCTGCTCGGAAGGAGTGCTTGAGGCAGGCTGGCACCGTGTTTTAAATTTCATGCTGATTTCTATAGTGCTAAATCTACCTGAAGGTATTGGAGTGCTTTACCTGAGCTCCGGTTACGTTACACCAGGGCATGTTCAGGCACGGGGAGATTGTGTGATTGGCAGGCAAGGCTGCTCGGGAGGAGCGCTTGAGGCAGGCTGGCACCATATTTTATCTTTGTTTTATGCAGCTTTCTATAGCGTGAACTCTACCTGAAGGTATTGGAGCGCTTTACATGAGCTCTGGTTACGTTACACAAGGGAACATTCAGGCACAGGGAGATTCTGTGATCGGCAGGCAATACATTTAAGATCCTAATGGCGAGAACGATTGGCATTGCCAATGCTTGTTTTGTTTTATTTTTCGTCCGGATACGAGCACCCAGTGTGAATTTGGACAATTTTTTTTTTAAAATGCTTTTTTGGTCCCTGGGTGTCCTAGTGGGACCCCCTGAGCGGGCCTAGGGGGTCAGGGTGTTTTTACTCTGCTCCCTTTTCTGGTTTTTCATGCTTAATTATGTTTTCTTGTGACTCGGTTCTATGAGTCACAAGACGGCTGCCAACACTTCCTGGTTTGGAGTGTTGACAGACAATTAGAATAAAGCTCGTGGTCGGGAGGGTTCGCGAACCCTCCTCGGCCATAGATATTGATATTTCTATTTTCAGTCATGTACCTAATCATCAACCAATGCAGCAGCTTACACAACAACTGAGAGACTGATACAGACATTCACACAGTTTAGTCAATAACTCATGCATTCAGTAAGACACATTTAATCACTAACTTATACAGTCAGCCACACACCTATTAAATCCTCCACCCACACACTTATACACCAACTCATTCTTCAATATACCTTGGCATTAACATATATAAAATATATTCAAACTTTTCAGAAACACACATTCACTGGATGATGTCATCAGTGATGTCATCAGTGATGTCATCAGTGATGTCATTTGAAATGTCATCAGTGATGCCATCAGTGATGTCACTGACCATGTCATGAATGATGTAATATGTGACGTCATCAGCAGTGTATTGCGGAGGCGCGAGTTATAGTTAACTCTACTAACTGTAAGGTTCGAATTTCTCTTGTTTTGTACGAGTGAAATGTCCAACTAACTATAACATCCCTGAAACCTATGGTTTTTTCAGTGAATTTCTAAGGTTTTTTAAATGCTAATTTCTAACTATAACATCCATGAAACCTTAGGTTTTTTCAGTCAATTTCAAAGGTTTTTTAAATGCTAATTTCTAATTATAATGTTCATTAAACCTTTAGTTTTTCAGTGATTTTAAATTATAATTCCATTCTCAACCTGGTGAAAACAGCCGATATTGCCAGTTTTCCAGCAATATCTTCCACAAAAGAAACTCGCCACAAATGAGAGCAACAACTAACGCTAATAATGTGCAGAGTAGGCGTTCCTATGCAAAAATAACATGAAAACACCACTTCCCGACATTTTCAACGAGCAGCCAAATCTGCGGTGGGATTCAAAAACAGGCAATAAGCTGCGTTAGCAGTAAGAATGTAACATCTTCCTTTTACTGGTGTAAAGTAGAACAACTACCTACAGAGTGAAATGGAGCCCAGCCCAGAATCACATCTGAAGACCAACACATGTCATAGAGCTACTGATCACGCACGTCCCACACCCAAGAAGGCCACAAAACCCACTGCCACCACCCTCAGGACCTCCTGCCGGACCACCCCCCCCCTACTACCACCGAGGCAGCGCACACCAGGACAGCGAACATTCCTAAAATGGCATGGCCCCTCAGCCACACAATAGCTGAATGTTGCGAGATGTGGCAAGCAAACATGTGTGAAGGACGCAAGTCACCCACCAATAATAATGCACACAATACCAAGTGTAGCGGTGATGTGCTGGACAGACCTCACTATGCAGAGTACAAACCTCTCTATGTGTACATATACTGCTGGTGCTTTTAGTGTTGTGGACAGTGGACGCAACCATGTTACCTCAGGCAGAGGGGACGATCTTGGTCATGTACCTGTGTCGTCCTCCCCTGTAAGCGGAAGCGCAGTGGGCCGGTCCAACGTACGCCACTCCAGCGAAGAAGTGTGAATAAATAGGCCGGGGCTCTGGGGGCATGGTTGTTTGAAGGCCAACATGTCTGCAGAGCGGCAGCCCTCACCCTGCCACATGGCTGCCACCATGACCTCCGGCCTCCTCGACACAGGCCCCCTGCGAACACAGCAGCACAGCACCGCAGAGTTATGTCTGTACACACTACTGCCTTCGATCTAAACTGTGGACAGCAGGGATCTCAATTTAGATGGAGTCGCGATTGCAGATGACGCAGTCTAGTAGGAAAGACACATTGCTCCCAGTGTGGCCTGCCCAGACACCGCATCATCGCAGGCTGCGTACACGCTGAGCGCCAGAGGTACCACTAACTCAGTGCACCACAAGTCAACACCACGTGGCCTTATTAAGGTAGAATTTGTTAGACACAAGACATTGCTACCAGTGCGGCCCGCCCGGACCACACATCATCCCAGGGTGCACACACGCTGAGTGCTTCAGGTGCCACTAACTCAGTGCACCACAAGTCTCCACCACGTGGCCTTACTGAGGCAGAATTCATTAGACAAAAGGCATTGCTACCTGTGCGGCCCGCCCATTCCACGCATCATCGCAGGGTGCGCACACGTTGGTTCCTTCAGGTGCCACTAACTCACTGCACCACAAGTCATCGCCACATAGCCTTATTAAGGCAGAATTCATTAGACAAAAGACATTGCTACCAGTACGGCCCGCCCAGACCACACATCATCGCAGGTTCCGCACACGCTGAATACTTCTGATGCCACTAACTGTGCAGCTCAACTCAACGCCACATACCTGTGGGCCCTTGCTGACCGCTGCCTCTGGCCTACACTGCGGTCAGCACGGCTCACAATTAAAATTGAGTCTTGATTCATTAATTACAGAGTCCAGTAGGCAACTAACTACAACGTCCCTGAAACCTACACAATATCCTTTTAGTATCCTTGCTTCAAGAACTTTTTTGATATCAATTATAGCTTTAGTACAATGACCAAATTCATCTTGCAAGTCCAAAGGAACACTGAATGGCAGTCTACACTGCGGCCAGCAGAGTTCACAGTTCGAAACCTACACATTTCGACAATGTATTACAGATATATTTCATCTTTTGTTACCTAAACTGCGGTCAGCACAGCTCACAATTTACATTGAGACATGATTTATTAATTGCAGACAGAATTGTACTCCATGTCCCCAGATTTTGTCAAGAGGAAGTGACAAAAAGCATTCCTCGATGTCTGTGCTGACTACTGCCTTCCATCTACATTGCGGACTGCAGGGCTCACAATTCAGAGTGAGTTGCGATTGCAGATGACGCAGTCCAGTAGGGAACAGACATTGCTACCAGTGAGACCCTACCGGACCACGCATCATTGCTAGCTGTGCACACGCGGAATACTTCTGATGCCCCTACCTCAGTGCTCCACAACTCATGGACCATTTATGATATAATCTTTTGTGTATGATTTTTGATCTGCTGCCCCAACCTCAATGTACCACAAGTCATGAACCCTTAACAATAGAATCTTTTGTGTATTATTTCACATCTGGTGCCCCTAACTTAATTCAGCACAAGTCATGGACCCTTTATGATTGAATCTCTGTGTGTGATCCGATGATTACTGTTGTACTTGTGGCCAGCACCAACCATTCCCTGAGGGCTAGCTTACACTCACCCCACACACATCCAGCACAGACGTCACTGGACATGTGACCCTGGTAGTAAAAAGGGGCCGAGCGCACATGCCCATACCCAGTTCCACTATCTATCTAACTGTGTCTGTGTTTTCATTATGTATGCATGCTGCTGCCCCTGGGCCCTACGACATTACATTCTGCTGTGCACAGCGCTCGCAACCATGTTACCTTTGGCAGTGGGGAAAACTTTGGTTATGTAACTTTGTCTCGTTCATTGTATAATAGCTAGAGACTGGATCATTAGAGTACTGCAAGGAAAGTGTATAGTGAATTTATAAGTGCTTCGGAATTGGCAGAGTGATTGGATAAGTACATATGTTGGTGGAGCTTAACCCCCGAGCACGAGTTTGGCTCTAATAGGCTGCCCTCCATGAGCCCAAAACAGAAATTTGGGCTTTGCATGGCCCTGTATTGCTACAAAGCGGTACCAAAGGGGGTGGTGATGGACGGAGCATCAGAACCAATCAAACACTCACACCCAGTCAACAGATCTGGGTTTGATCCATCACCGTTCTTTAGCCCACTCTGCCACCCCAGTTCAGACATGGCCATATGCAAATAAGTCTGACCCTGTGCCTCATGGGAACAGTCCAGCCCGAACTGCCAAGCCATGCCTTCCCTGGACCGGAAACAAGCTTCCTAGGACCGGTTTCTGGCATTTCAGCAGTCTTCAGCCAGGCTTGCTTGAATCCAGTGGCAAAGTGAGCAAGGGACTCACGTCTGAGCATACCCTGCCAACTTATGGCGAACAAAGTGGTACAAAAGGGGGTGGTGATGGACGGAGCATCAGAACCAATGAAACACTCACACCCAGTCAACAGATCTGGGTTTGATCCATCACCGTTCTTTAGCCCACTCTGCCACCCCAGTTCAGACATGGCCATATGCAAATCAGTCTGACCCTGTGCCTCATGGGAACAGTCCAGCCTGAACTGCCAAGCCATGCCTTCCCTGGACCGGAAACAATCAATCAATCAATCAAAGCATTTGTATAGCACGCTACTCACCCAGAGGGTCTCAAGGCGCTAGGGGAGGGGGGTCCGCTACTGCTCGAACAGCCAGGTCTTGAGCAGCTTCCTGAAGGCGAGGTGGTCCTGGGTAAGGCGGAGGTGGGTCGGGAGGGAGTTCCAGGTCTTGGCGGCGAGGTAGGAGAAGGACCTTCCTCCTGAGGCGTCTCTGGTGATGCGGGGGATGGCGGCGAGGGCGTGGCTGGTCGATCGAAGCTGGCGTTTGGGAGCGTAGATGTTGAGGCGGTTGTTGAGGTATCCTGGGCCTTGGTTGTGTAGGGCTTTGTGTGCGTGGGTGAGGAGACGGAAGGTGATTCTCTTGTTGACCGGGAGCCAGTGCAGGTCTCTCAGATGTCCGGAGATGTGGTTGCGGCGGGGGATGTCCAGGATGAGTCGTGCTGAGGCGTTCTGGATCCGCTGGAGTCTCTTCTGGAGTTTGGCGGTGGTTCCGGCGTAGAGGGAGTTGCCGTAGTCCAGACGGCTGGTGACGAGGGCCTGAGTGACCGTTTTCCTGGTCTCGGTGGGGATCCACCGGAAGATCTTACGTAGCATGCGCAGGATGTTGAAGCACGACGAGGAGACGGCGTTGACTTGTCTGGTCATGGAGAGGGAGGAGTCCAGGATGAAGCCCAGGTTGCGTGCATGGTCTGTTGGTTTGGGTGCGCTGCCTAGGGCGGGGGGCCACCAGGAGTCGTTCCAGGTGGAGGGTGAGGATCCCAGGATGAGGACTTCCATCTTGTCCGAGTTCAGTTTCAGGCGGCTGTTCTTCATCCATTCGGCTACCTCTTTCATCCCTTCATGTAGGTTGGCTCTGGCGGTGTCGGGGTCGTTGGTGAGGGAGAGGATCAGCTGGGTGTCGTCGGCGTAGGAGATGATGTTGAGGTTGTGCTGGCGTGCGATGGCTGCGAGGGGGCTCATGTAGACGTTGAAGAGGGTTGGGCTAAGCGAAGAGCCTTGAGGAACGCCGCAGATGACTTCGGTGGCTTCTGATCTGAACGGGGGAGGCGGACTCTCTGTGTCCTTCCAGCGAGGAAGGAGATGATCCACTCCAGGGCCTTCTTCTGGATTCCGACATTGCTGAGGCGCTGCACTAGGGTACGGTGGCAGACCATGTCGAAGGCCGCGGAGAGGTCTAGGAGGATGAAGGCCGCTGTTTCTCCGTTGTCGAGCAGGGTTCGGATGTCATCGGTGGCTGCAATCAGGGCGGTCTCGGTGCTGTGGTTGGCCCAGAAGCCAGACTGCGAGAGGTCGAGGGAACCGTTCGTCTTGAGGAAGGCGGCCAGCTGCTTGTTGACGGTCTTCTCGATGACTTTTGCTGGAAACGGGAGCAGCGAGATGGGGCGGTAGTTCTTGAGGTCGGCGGGGTCGGCTGATGGCTTCTTTAGTAGAGCGCTGAGTTCGGCGTGCTTCCAGCTCTCCAGGAAGGTAGCGGTGTCGAAGGAGGTGTTGATGATGTCTCGCAGGTGGGGTGCGATGACAGCGTCGGCCTTGTTGAAGACGTGGTGAGGGCAGGGGTCGGTCGGTGATCCGGAGTGGATGGAGTTCATCGTGCAGACGGTGTCTTCGGAGCTGATCGGGGTCCAGGCGCGGAGGGTGGTGGTGGGGGGCGGTGGTTCGGTCGTGGCGTGCGATGGTAGAGTGCTGAAGCTGTTGTGTATGTCCGCGATCTTGTTGTGGAAGTAGGAGGCGAGGGAGTTGCAGAGGTCTTGCGAAGGGGTGATGTCGTTGTTTCCGGCGTTGGGGTTGGAGAGCTCTTTAACGATGTTGAAGAGTTCCTTGCTGTTGTGTGCGTTGTTGTCCAGTCGTTCCTTGAATGCTGTCTTCTTGGTGGCGTGGATCAGTTGGTGGTGTTTTCGGGTGGCGAGCTTGAGGGCCGTCATGTTGACAGGTGTTGGGTCTCTGCGCCAGTCTCTCTCGAGGGCTCGGCAGTTCTTCTTGGAGCTCTTGAGTTCGTTGGTGAACCATGGGGCTTTCTTGCTGCCGGGTCTGCTAGGCGGGGCCCTCAGGGGGGCGAGGTCGTCTGCGCAGTCGCTGATCCACTTTGTGAGGTTGGTGGCTGCTTGGCTGGGGTTCGTTGCGCTGGTGGGTGGGTTCTTGCTCAGAGAGGTTGCGAGCTGGTCGGCTGTGATCTTGTTCCAGCTTCGGCGTGCAACCTGTTGCTGGTGGTGGAGGATCGTGGTCCTTCTGAAGCTGAAGTGGACGCAGCTGTGGTCCGTCCAGTGGAGTCCAGTGGCGTGGCTGAAGGTGATGTCCTTGCTGGATGAAAAGATGGGGTCGAGTGTGTGTCCGGCGTAGTGGGTGGGGGAGGTCACCAGTTGCTTGAGTCCGAGGTTTGCGAGGTTGTCCAGCAGGGTGGTGGTGTTGCGGTCGTTGTTGTTCTCCAGGTGGAAGTTGAGGTCCCCAAGGAGGATGTAGTCAGCGGAGGGGAGGGCGTGCGGGCTGATGAAGTCGGCGATGTCTTCGCTGAATTGTGTGCGTGGTCCCGGGGGTCTGTAGATGAGGGTGCCTCTGAGGGTGGTCTTGGGGTTGATGTGGACCTGGAAGTGCAGGTGCTCTGCGGGTGTGAGGGAGTCGTCGGTGTTGGTCGTGATGCGGATGGTGTTCCTGTGGATGATGGTGATGCCTCCTCCTATCTGGTTGACGCGGTCCCTCCGGATGATCTTGTAGCCGTCGGGATGGCGATGGCGATGTCGGGCGCTGAGGAGGCGTTCATCCAGGTTTCCGTGAGGAAGGCGACGTCTGGGGTTGTGGTGTCGAGCAGGTTCCAGAGCTCGACGGCGTGTCTGTGGACGGAGCGGGTGTTGAGCAGGATGCACTTCAGGTGGTTGCTGCTGTTGCTCGTCTTGGTCTTGGTCGGTGCTGGTGTAGTGCAGGTCCGGATGCAGGTGAACTCACAGGAGTTGCAGCAGAAGGGTCCGTGGGTACATCTCGGGGTGGCTTGGAAGCAGGCCGGGAATCGGCCGGTGTTGAGTGCGTTGAGTTCGGTGGCGTCGTAGGTCAGGCGGGTGGGCTGGCGTCTGCGGGGGACAGGGGGTCTGGCGCTGGGCGCGGTCCAGGCGCGGACGGGCGCAGACGGGCTTACCTTTGGCACACCTTCGGCGCTCATTCGGCGCTCCCGCTGCGCGCGTCCGCTGCGCGGTTGCTCGGGGGCGTCATAAGTAAGGAGCCGGGAGGGAGGGTCAGCTGGGAGGCGGGAGGCTGTGTGTCCAATGGGCAAGGAGGGGAGGCGGGGCTGCGGGGTCAGCGGCGGGAAGCAGCAGCGGCGGGAAACAGGCGGGAACCAGGGAGGAGAGTGACCGGGGCAGCGGCGCCCAAGAAGATGCCGAGTGAAATGGGCAGCCGCAGCAGGCAGCGAGCGGAGGGCTGTACCTCCAAGCAGGTCAGCAGAGGTGAGGAGGAGCGGCGCAGCGGTCGCTTCAGCAGGCAGGCGTCAGGCAGCAGCAGTGGGAGGGGAGCGACCTCCTGTGGGGCACAGGGGGTCACACTGTCCAGTCCGCCGCGGTCCCCTTAAGTAAGGAGCCGGGAGGGAGGGTCAGCTGGGAGGCGGGAGGCTGTGTGTCCAATGGGCAAGGAGGGGAGGCGGGGCTGCGGGGTCAGCGGCGGGAAGCAGCAGCGGCGGGAAACAGGCGGGAACCAGGGAGGAGAGTGACCGGGGCAGCGGCGCCCAAGAAGATGCCGAGTGAAATGGGCAGCCGCAGCAGGCAGCGAGCGGAGGGCTGTACCTCCAAGCAGGTCAGCAGAGGTGAAGAGGAGCGGCGCAGCGGTCGCTTCAGCAGGCAGGCGTCAGGCAGCAGCAGTGGGAGGGGAGCGACCTCCTGTGGGGCACAGGGGGTCACACTGTCCAGTCCGCCGCGGTCCCCTTAAGTAAGGAGACGGGAGGGAGGGTCAGCTGGGAGGCGGGAGGCTGTGTGTCCAATGGGCAAGGAGGGGAGGCGGGGCTGCGGGGTCAGCGGCGGGAAGCAGCAGCGGTGGGAAACAGGCGGGAACCAGGGAGGAGAGTGACCGGGGCAGCGGTGCCCAAGAAGATGCCGAGTGAAATGGGCAGCCGCAGCAGGCAGCGAGCGGAGGGCTGTTCCTCCAAGCAGGTCAGCAGAGGTGAGGAGGAGCGGCGCAGCAGTCGCTTCAGCAGGCAGGCGTCAGGCAGCAACAGTGGGAGGGGAGCGACCTCCTGTGGGGCACAAGCTTCCTAGGACCGGTTTCTGGCATTTCAGCCGTCTTCGGCCAGGCTTGCTTGAATCCAGTGGCAAAGTGAGCAAGGGACTCACGTCTGAGCATACCCTGCCAACTTATGGCGAACAAAGCGGTACAAAAGGGGGTGGTGATGGACGGAGCATCAGAACCAATCAAACACTCACGCCCAGTCAACAGATCTGGGTTTGATCCATCACCGTTCTTTAGCCCACTCTGCCATCCCAGTTCAGACATGGCCATATGCAAATCGATCTGACCCTGTGCCTCATGGGAACAGTCCAGCCCGAACTGCCAAGCCATGCCTTCCCTGGACCGGAAACAAGCTTCCTAGGAACGGTTTCTGGCATTTCAGCCGTCTTCAGCCAGGCTTGCTTGAATCCAGTGGCAAAGTGAGCAAGGGACTCACGTCTGAGCATACCCTGCCAACTTATGGCGAACAAAGCGGTTCAAAAGGGGGTGGTGATGGACGGAGCATCAGAACCAATCAAACACTCATACCCAGTCAACAGATCTGGGTTTGATCCATCACCGTTCTTTAGCCCACTCTGCCACCCCAGTTCAGACATGGCCATATGCAAATCAGTCTGACCCTGTGCCTCATGGGAACAGTCCAGCCCGAACTGCCAAGCCATGCCTTCCCTGGACTGGAAACAAGCTTCCTAGGACCGGTTTCTGGCATTTCAGCCATCTTCAGCCAGGCTTGCTTGAATCCAGTGGCAAAGTGAGCAAGGGACTCACGTCTGAGCATACCCTGCCAACTTATGGCGAACAAAGCGGTACAAAAGTGGGTGGTGATGGACAGAGCATCAGAACCAATCAAACACTCACACCCAGTCAACAGATCTGGGTTTGATCCATCACCGTTCTTTTGCCCACTCTGCCACCCCAGTTCAGACATGGCCATATGCAAATCAGTCTGACCCTGTGCCTCATGGGAACAGTCCAGCCCGAACTGCCAAGCCATGCCTTCCCTGGACCGGAAACAAGCTTCCTAGGACCGGTTTCTGGTATTTCAGCCGTCTTCAGCCAGGCTTGCTTGAATCCAGTGGCAAAGTGAGCAAGGGACTCACGTCTGAGCATACCCTGCCAACTTATGGCGAACAAAGCAGTACAAAAGGGGGTGGTGATGGACGGAGCATCAGAACCAGTCAAACACTCACACCCAGTCAACAGATCTGGGTTTGATCCATCACCGTTCTTTAGCCCACTCTGCCACCCCAGTTCAGACATGGCCATATGCAAATCAGTCTGACCCTGTGCCTCATGGGAACAGTCCAGCCCGAACTGCCAAGCCATGCCTTCCCTGGACCGGAAACAAGCTTCCTAGGACCGGTTTCTAGCATTTCAGCCGTCTTCAGCCAGGATTGCTTGAATCCAGTGGCAAAGTAAGCAAGGGACTCACGTCTGAGCATACCCTGCCAACTTATGCCAGGGTATTGCTACAGCCACAACACTCCACTAAATGTGCAATAAACATTCATATCCACACATATATGTCATGTGCACGATCTTTCATGTATGCAAATATGGATGAATGTAGGGTCAGTGATTCCCCCTGCCTTCCATGTTGACCAAGTTTTAGGACATGGGTCACAGGGTGACACATTGGTGCTTGCGGCCCGGGTGGCAACAGCACTACAAAAGGGACACCCGCATCAGTTGATTCCTCATACAGCCCAGGATGGAACCACACCCAGAGCTCCGGAGTCATTGTTCACAGCCTCACGCAGGACTGGCATACGCCAGGCCAGCCCAATCCACTTATGCATACAGGGAGGGACAACAACGCTTCATGGCCCAGATTTTCATTGTAGTGATCTGCTGCACTCAGGTCTAGTTGTCAGTATGCCACAGCCCCTCCCTGATGGCTGGTTTACACCCACACCACACCCATCAAGCACAGGCATCACAGGACTTGTGACCTTGCCAATAAAAAGGACCGGGCGCACATGCTCCATGCCATTTCCATTTCAGACTTGGTGCACCGGATGCACTGCGGCTGGCACAGGCACACCGCCACAGGACGGTAACTTTCAGTGCACTGAGGTAGGGGCACTGTAAGTGCTGAGCGGGTGTGCAGTCTGCGATGCTGTCCCATCCCAGTGGTCCGGACAGGTCAGGTTATGTGTGCCCTGCTGGACCGCAGTGTAGGCCTGAGCCATTGACCAGCGGGGGCCTACCGCCACGTGGCATGGCCTCACTGGTCACAGAGTTAGTGGCATCGCAAGGGCTGAGGAGGTGTGCAACCTGCAATGTTGGCGGGTGCACGGATATGTCCTCTGCCATGGTAAAATCAAGACGTGACACCAAATGTGAGACCTGGTGGCCTGCGGAGTGAGGCTGCATGATGTGGAGGGTGTCCTGTCCGCAGAAAGGTGAGCAGTGAGGCCTGGGTGTGCAGGGGCAGGCAGACACCTCTGGGCTGAGGGAGTTGATGGGGTGCAGCAGCCTGGGTGCACAGCGGTGGTCAGACACCTCGGGGCAGTGGAAGTGGATGCATGGACGCATGATGCACGATCTTATCTTGCTTTTTCTCTAACAGGCCTGCGATGATGCGTAGCCATCTTGGCAATCAACACCCACCCTGAATTGTGAGCTCGGCTTGACCACGTGTACGCAACGGCTGAGGAGGTTGCTTCGATACGTGGTGGACCCTCTTACACAAACGCCAGTGGTGGAAGGTGAGCAGAGAGGCTTGTTTCCGCAGTGGGCAGTCACCTCTGGGCGGTGGGAGTGGGAAGTGTTCAGCAGCCTGGGTTCACAAGAGCGGGCAGACACCTCCGAGCAGTGGGAGTGGATGGGGTGCAGCAGCCTGGGTGCACAGGAGCGGGCAGACACCTCTAGGAAGTGTGAGTGGATGGGGTGCAGCTGTCTGGGTGCGCATGAACGGGCAGTCACCTCTGGGCACTGGAAGTGGATGGGGTGCAGAAGCCTGGGTACACAGCAGCGGGCAGACACCTCTGGGCAGTGGGAGTGGATGGGGTACAGCAGCCTGGGTGTGCAGAGGTGGGCAGACAACTCTGGGCAGCGGGAGTCAATGGGGTGCAGCAGCATGGGTGTGCAGGGGCGAAACAGAATTATGCGCATGCAGTTGTATGCACTCTGCCATTACTGATTCTATACTATGTTTCAGATGACTAAACGTGAGGGCTGCACTATGTCCCGGCATGTGGTTGGAGACACACCGGTGGCAGAAAGGTGAGCTGTGGGGATTTTCTCCACAGTGTCAACACTCACTCTCCCTCTCCATCTCTTCCTCTCTGTCACTCACAGTCTTTCTCTCTCTCACTGTCTATCTCTTCCTTTCTCTCTTTCTCTGTCTCTTCCTCTCTATCTCATTCTTTCTTTCTCTCTCTCTTCCTCTCTGTCTCACTCGTTCTCTCTCTCTCTCTTCCTCTCTCTCACCCTGTTTCTCTCTTTCCCTCTATCTTCCTTGTACCCCACTCTTTCTCTCTCTCTTCCTCTCTCTCACTCTTTCTCTCTTTCTCTGTCTTCCTCTCTCTCTCTCTCTTTCTTTCTTTCTTTCTCTCTCTCACTCTTTCTCTCTCTCCTTTGATGGACGCATGACGCACAATCTTATCTTTCTTCTTGTCTTGCAGGCTGTGATTCACAAATTGTCGAGGGATGACACGCCATGTCTGTACCTACTTTTATTTTGTTGTTTTGTTTAAATAAAATGTTTTATATATAAATCCATAGATGACTGAGATTCTTATTTGTCCAACCTCACATGCATGTTTTTAATTCTAGTTGTGCGATATCAGCCAATTTGTTACATTCCAGAGTTCCTAAGGTTGCTCTCACATTTGTATGTGGGGGGTGGCGGTGAGGGGGGATGGCATACAAGGGGCTGGTGGCAGGGGGTGTCGGAGCAGTATTGGGTGTCCGAGCTGCATGATTGTTGGCTCCATTGCATTTGTTGTTATTCAGGTGTGGCTCTGGGCTGGGATCCCTTTCATGTTGCAGGTTGTAGTCTGACTTTACACCAGCACAGAGCAGGTGTAAACTTCCTACTACTAACACACCTTATCGCCTGTTTTGTACTCTCTTCGACGATCTTGTTGGTGTTTGAGAAACTTGCGAAGTGATGTGTTCACTGCTTTTTGCACGGGTACGCCTACTCTACATCTCATTCGCAATTTTTGTCAGGGTCATCCGTGACGATGCTTTTTGAGGCTGATATCACTGGTAAACTGGTGATATGGGCTGTTTGCTCCAGCTTGTGAATGGTACATTAAATTTATCACCATTATGGTTGTGATAAAGTGCCGTTAACTCGACGATGTGTCCTTCAGAATATACCCCTCCGTGTTTGAAAGACTTAAGAAGTACATGAGAAGAGGGCCGCGTCGGCCCCCCTCCCGAAGCCAATTCTGGCCCGAGGACCCCATCCTCCGGGGCCTGGCCTCACCGTTGGGGACCGTGGGGGGAGCATCAATGCCCCCATGGTCCCACCGGCTCCCCGCTTCCTGCGGGAGCCGGCATTGCTTTTCCACACGGGGAGCTGCTGACATGCAGCTCCCCGTGTGGAAAAGCAATCAGCTTTGGATTTTGGAAGCAAGAGCAGGTTTCCCTGCTCTTGTTTTCAAAATCCAAAGCAAGTTTGCTATGACAGGGCAGGAGCCGTGTGGCTCCTGCCCTGTCATAGCAAACAGCAGTGCCCCGGGGGTGTGCACCCCTGGACACTGCAGGAGCCAGACCTGGGGTGTAGAGGTCCCCAGGCCAATCATGGCCTCCAGGAGGAGGTCCGATCGCCGCCCCTCCCAACATGAGTAAAGCCCAGGGCAGCGGGGACCCCAGTGGGCCTCTGCTATTATTTTTTAAGAAATACCCCCGGGACCTACCCCACCAGGAGGCCTCATTAAAATAAAACATGGGAACCCGCGCTTCATTGTTGTTTAAACAATTTTGGCGGAATTCGCGACCCCAGCGCATATTGCGCTGAATTTGTTGTTTTAAAAAAAAAGCTTTTTTGGGCCCTGGGGATCCTTCTGGGACCCCCTGAGAAGGCCTAGCGGGTCAGGGTGTTTCTACCCTGCCCCCTTCTCTTGTTTTATATCTTTGTTTCTCTGTTTTCTGGTGACTCGCTTCTATCGAGTCACAAGATGGCTGCCAACACTTCCTGGTTTGGAGTGTTGACAGCCAATTAGAATGAAGCTCGTGGTCGTGGCAGCCAATTAGAATGAAGCTTGTGGTCAGGAGGATTAGCGACTCCACCACTGCCCTAGATATCGAAACTTTTATTTTTTTAATTTCTCAGCAACTACTGAATGGATTTACCTCATTTGAAAAAAAGGTCGCTTTCTGAACCAAGCTCTAACTTTTTGCCTTTCAGCAGTTCGGGCTGTCGCCCGTCTCAAAATTTCCTATGGAAATTAACATGGAGAAAAGGTGTTTTGGGACCCCCCTTTTTTCTCGGCCCCCGCTTGACGAATCAGCCCCAAACATTCAGGAAAGGAGCTGACCGGGATAGACTTTTTTTTTGGAGAATTTTGCGAAGATTCGTCAAATGATGTCAAAGTTATTAGCAAATCAAAAAATGCTTTGCCTATGGAAACTAGGTTCTAACTATAACTACCTACTGGCGACCGCCAGTAGGTGATATATATATATATATATATATATATATATATATATATATATATATATATATATATATATATATATAAAACCTACTTATAGTTATAGTTATTAAAAAATATATATATTACTACAAATTTGCGATTTTCAAGATTTTGCAACAAAAAAAACTGACTGCAGGCTCCTGTACTTGTTTAAATTAAGCTCCCGAGTGAGGCCCGTTTCCTGGGGGAATATAATAAAAAATAGGAGGGAGACGCATGGTGCTCCCCTCCCAGTGCTTATTAAAGCCCTGGAGACCACCATCTCCTAGGGGCTTTATTTACATTGAATGCGGGGGCCGTGTGGACCCCCGCAGCTCTTGGGACCACCATCTCCCCAAGACTTTATTTAAATTGAATACAAGTGGTGAAGTGGATGCCCCCGCAGCCCCGGGGACCCTCACCTCCCAAAGTGCTATTGAAATTAAATGCAGTGGGGACACACAGACTCTCCCACAATCTGGGGAGCTGCCATCTCCCCAGGGTTTCACTTTAATGCAGGGGGGCTGTGCTGTGTCTCGGTGACAGCCACCACCCCATGGCTAACAATGACATTAATTTGGGGGCTGTGTGGTCTCTCCTACAGCCCGAGAACCCCCACATCCCCAAAGCTAAACATAACATTAATGTGTGGGGGCCTCATGGCACCTCTGCTGCCTCAGGGCCACCATCTCTCCGAGGCAAAGTTGTGCAATGGAGGCGGCTGCACTGCCCCCCTCATGGAGCCATAGATGGCCCTGCGGATCGCCACCCCCCTGGGCCAGTTCCTTCTATATTCTGGGGTGACCGCCCCGGGACATAGCTGATTGCTGTGGCTTGGTGGGAGATTTAGCGTTCCTGCCAAACCAAAATAAGGGTCAGAAACGAGTAGCAAAAGGCAGAATAGAGGTCAGAAACAAGCAAAAAGAGGCAGAATAGAGGTCAGAAAAGAGTAGAAAGATGCAGACTAAAGGTCAGAAATGAGTAGCAAAAGGCAGAATGGAGGTCAGAATTGAGCAGCAAGAGGTAGAATAAAGGTCAGAAGTGAGCAGCAAAAGTCTGAATAAATCCCAGCAATGAGCAGAAAGATGCAAAACAGAGATCAGAAACAATCAGAAAGAGGCAAAGCATAGGTCAGAAAGGAGCAGCAAGACACAAACTAAAGGTCTGGAATGAGCAGGAAGAGGCCAAATAAAGGGCAGAAACCAAAATGCAGGAGGGAAGGTCAGAAACGAGCAAAAAAAGCAGAATATAGGTCAGAGATAAGAAGAAAGATGCCAAACAGAGGTCAGAAACGAGAAGCAAGAGGAAGAATAAATGTGAGAAATGAGCAGAAAGATGCATAATAGAGGTCAGAAACAAGCTTGCTGAGAATTGCTGAGACCTCACGGAGGCCTGCTCCAATTCTTAACCTCTCTGCACAGGGGCCTCCTGAGGTACTACTGGTTGGGGTGTGAACTCCCCTTGGCTTCTGAGGGTCGCTGGTGGGCCAGAACCTCTATTGTTGCATAACTAAGTACCACACAGCTCGATTGCTAAGATGTCGTCAGAGGCCCTGCCCCCTTTCTCTACCACTCTGCGGAGGGGCCTTCTGGGGTACTACTTGTTAGAGAATGAACTCGCCTAGGAGGCTGATGGTCGTTGGGGGCCAAGAACCTTTATTGTTGCGATATCTAAGTCCCTCACACCCGGATTGCTAGGACGTCGTTGGAGGCCTCACCCCCTTTCTCAACCACTCTGCAGATGGGCCCTCTCGGGAATTACTGGTTGAGGATGTACTCGCCTTGGCTGCTGAGGGTAGTTGGGGGCCAGGAACACCTATTGTTGTGATCACTAAGTCCTCCACAGCTGCACTGCTGTGATGTCATTGAAAGCCCTGCCACCTTTCTCAACAACTCTGCACAGGGGCCACCAGGCATTCTACGGATTGGGGTAGGAACTCCTCTTTACTGCTGAGGGTCGATGGGGGCCAAGAACCACTATTGTTGTTACAATTAGATCCCCCACAGCTGGATTGCTGAGACCCCTTCAGAGGCCCCGCCCCCTTTCTCAATCACACTACAAAAGGGCCTCCAGAAGCACTACTTATTGGGGCATGATGTCCCCTTGCATGCTGATAGTCTTTGGGGGCCAAGAACACCTCCTGTTACCTCCAGTAAGTCCCACACAGTGCAATTGCTGAGAGCTGCTCAGAGACCCCGCACCCTTTCTCAACCATTCGGCAAATGCACCTCCCGGTGCACTACTGGTTGACGGATGAAGTCCTATTGGATGTTGAGGGTCCTTGGGAGCCAAGAAGCCCTCCTGTTACCTCCAGTAAGTGCGACACAGAAGCATGCCTGAGAGCTTGTCGGAGGCCCTGCCCCCTTTCTCCACCACTCTGCAAATGCAACTACAAAAAACCATAGAAATTCACTTAAAAAAACAAAGGTTAGATGTGCGTTATAGTTAGAAGATGAAATTTGAAAAACCTTAGACATTCACTGAAAAAAAACAAAGGTTACTGGTATGTTATAGTTAGGCTCACATTTCACTCATAGAACACTAGTGACTCGTGCAGCCACTAAGTCACTCACACAGCTACTCTCACACCTACATATACACCCATAGAGCCACTGACACACCCATACACACCCTCAGACATACACTCACACACAGATACACACAGTCACACAGCCACACACATAATCTAAATTAAAAAATATAATCACTCATAAGTAGTACAGAAAGTATACTAATTTAACTTTTGTGGCAGCTTAGTATATATGTAAAACACGTAAACTTTTAGAAAACATTCCAAATCTCTGGATGATGTCATCAGTGATGTCATTTGAGATTTGATCAGTAATGTCATCAGTAAGGTCACTGTGTCTTGAGTGATGTAATATATGAGGTCATAAGAAGTGCATTGCAGGGGTGTAATTTATAGCTAGCTCAGGTAACTATAACTGCTGATTTTCACTGGTCAGTGAAATCTGAGCCTAACTGTTACGTCCCTCTAACCTTTGTTTTTTTTCAGTGAATTTCTAAGGTTTTTTAATTCTATATCTCATGTATAACATCCCTGTAACCTTTGTGTTTTTAGTGAAAATATATATATATATATATATATATATTCACTGAAAAAACCATAGGTTTCACACATGTTATAGTTAGCTGGACATTTCACTCATAAAAAAACCATTGAAATTCCCCTGTTATAGTTAGTTCAGCTAACTATAACTCGCGCGACCGCAATCCACTGCTGATGACGTCACATAATACATCACTGATGACGTCATCCAGTGAGTGTGTGTTTCTGTAAAGTTTAAATATGTATAATATTTATAGGGAAAGGCCTGTGGAAGAATGAGTGGCTGTACAAGTGTGTGAATTGATGATTTTCTAGGTGCGTAACTGACTCTATAAGTGAGTCATTTGAGATGTCATCAGTGATGTCATGAATGATGTCACTGACCAAGTAATGAGTGATGTAATATGTGACGTCATCAGCAGTGGATTGCGGTCGCGCGAGTTATAGTTAGCTGAACTAACTATAACAGGGGTATTTCAATGGTTTTGTACGAGTGAAATGTCCAGCTAACTATAACATTTGTGAAACCTATGGTTTTTTCAGTGAATTTGCAAGGTTTTTTAAATGCTAATTCCTAACTATAACGTGTGTGAAACCTATGGTTTTTTCAGTGAATTTGCAAGGTTTTTTAAAGGCTAATTCCTAACTATAACGTGTGTGAAACCTATGGTTTTTACAGTGAATTTGCAAGGTTTTTTAAATGCTAATTCCTAACTATAACGTGTGTGAAACCTATGTTTTTTTAAAAAAAATTGCAATGTTTTTAAATCCGTTTTTTTTTTCTTTTGAGATTTTTTTTTTAAACAATATGCTACCTATGTATATAATTATTGATTTACTGTATCCTGCAATATAGAATGGTTCACCTTTATTAAATAAATGTTTAGATATAGTTGAACAACATAGTTAATATCTTCTACAAACCTTTTTATTTATTTTTTAGGATTTTTTACCGTGCGCGTATGGTAAGCTTACGGTACGCGCACGGTACGCTTTAAGTACGGTGTGCGTACGTAATATTTATGCTCCGTGTGTGCATGCGTACGCGATTTACGTACGCATCCGTACTTCGTCTGTGACGTGTATGCGCTTCCTTCCTGCGCGCATGCGCGCGTGCACGTTACGCGGAACCGTCGTACGTGCGTGTGCGCGTGCCTCTAATGCGCATGCGTGCGTGCGCGCGTGCGTCTAATGCACATGCGCGCGCGCGTGCGCGCGTCTTACGTACGTGCATGCGTACTTTTACCGTGCGCGTATGGTAAGCGTACAGAGCGCGCACGGTAGGTCATGTGATCCAGAAACAACACTTTTCATTGGTTTAAACTTCTTTCATTTCCAGAAACTTCCAACACCACACCCATTCCCCTCATTACTGCTTGTTATTCCCTAGGAGAAGGAGCTGAATTGTCTTTGGGATACAATGGCAGAGCAGCAGTCCTCTTCTGGGAGTGAGCAGGACAGCATTATTAGACAGAGAAAGAGGAAACAGAAGGATTCTTTTGTCTGGCAATATTTTACATTTCCAGAGGGGCAGAAAAAAGTCAATGCTCCATTAGTCACCTGCTCACTTTGTGGGCGTGTCTTATCTAGAGGAAATCCAAAGAAGAAGTATTCTTTTGGAATTTTCACTATGTTTAGACACATTAGGGATGTACATCCCAAGACTTTTGCTCGACATACTGAAGCAACCCCTCCAGAAAGTCATCCGAGCACATCCGCAGAAGCTCAGCCGAGTACATCTTCAGCAGCTCAGCCCAGCACTTCCTCTGCGATGGGAGCGTCACCCTCTTCTGCTCCTCTGGACATTTATCCTCAGTTTCAGAGAGTACATATAAGGTGCAATACTTCTTACTCTCGTATAGCTATTGGGGAGACTAGTATTCCTCTAATAGACAATAAGATTGAGCAGCACAAGTGCTGTACCTTTTAATATTGCCATTCTTTCCTTCCTCTGTCCCTGTATTAACACAAGGGCTCTTTTAAGAGCCACCCTACCTCACAATTTTTTTTAATTTATTTTATCACTTTTTAAAAAAAAAATATTTTACCGTGCGCGCATACGCGCACCCTTTTTAAATAAATAAGTAAATATTTATTTCACCCTTCAATGTACTTGAGGGACCACAAGGGAAATGAGAAAAGCAGAGTGAGGAGAAGTGAAAAAAAGGGAGTATGAAAGTAAATGTGTGATAAATACAGATATTTCAAAATTACCTGACCAACAAAATAACTTAATTATCAATAACTGTTTATTTTTAATTGCTAGAAAAAAGTATTAATTTTCCTAAATTTTCGTTCTCAATCTGTAAAAAAAGAAAAAAAGTATTAATATTTAACAATACATTTTAGAATACAGTACATATATTTTCTTATTTAAAAAAACAAATTTTTGCCCTTTTTTTGCTGTTTTCAGAATATATTGTATTTCACTGTAAATCGTGAAACCAATTGCATTCATCACTTAACAGCGGGCAAAAAAATTAACATCTGAAAGATTGTTTAAAAAAAGCCCTGAATCTCTTCTCAGTAAAACATACCTTTATAGAAATGTAACATATTTAATAAAAACATCATCTAAAAACAATAAATATTTGCAATAAATATCGCTGTAAATCTTGTTGCTTAAGCACATACACCAAAATAATTTCTGTCAAAGAAGTCCACAAGATAAATTTTTACCTTTCCATGAGGCCAAATGGTAATTTTTAAATTCTTTTTTGATGAAATATCCAATCGTACTCCAATAGAGTCGCAAAAATGATTTGTTCAGAAGTTGCAATTTGTATCTATATTTTTGGTTTCAGAAAAATTAAATAGGAATTTGGTAATTCTGCAGGCAAACGATGCTTGAAAATCAATTGAGAATCATTACACAGTGTCCAGCCTTTTTCACATTTAAGATAAACTGTGTAATGACCAGAAGTTATAGAAGGTCCATCATGGAAAATTATTGCAACTGCAACAAAAGTTTTTCCAGATATTGATAATTGATGTCCTGTAAACTTCTTTATTAAAGTGTCCAATTTTGAACCATCAGCTCTACAACGTTGCATCATTAAAATTACATACTGTCCATATTTCTTTAAAAATAACATTGAAAACATGTCTGATTTACATTTAGAACATTCCATGTTGTGATTGGCATCTTTAACTAATTTACTAAAAGTCACTGATTTACTCTCTGGTAATGTTAAATATATGAACCTTTCTGAATCAACATTAGAGCTGCATGTGTTGAAACAGTTTTCACAACTATGTTCCCATTTATAAGAGAGACCAAACATATTTTCTATTTATACCCCTTCTTCTTCCAGTACCATAAGGATATACATCAAGAATTCCTGTGCATCTTGCTGGACATTTTGAGTAAACTGTGTACATCCTGAACATAAAAGTTTTCTAACATCAGAAGCACTTTCTATTTTAGTTTTATCAATACTCAGCTTCTCAAAAGGAAAACTCAGCAGAGAACAAAATCTTTTTACATGATTAAGTATTATCTGCTCTTGCAAACTTTCAAGATAAAATACAACATTCAGCACTACATTAGCGTAGCAGTTGACACCAGAGCTATTTTCAAAATGACAACCAACAACCTCTTGAACACTGTCCTTTTTCTTTTTGCTTGCAATCACATCACTCTCCTTTTGTTTTCTCTTCTGTACATCCTCATTACAGATATTCTCAATTCTCCTTTTCCGAGAAACAACACGTTTTTCAAACACAGGATACTGACCTAAATGAGGAGCATAGGTTCTTCTTAATCTATTATACTCCTTTACACAATTTGCATCAGCACTAACTTTTGAGTCATCAAAGTCTATCATGAATAAACCAGATAATGTTTTCACTCGTGACAAAGCAACATATGCCATACCTTCTTTGAACACAATAGAACCAATGTTTACAAAAGCACTATCTACAGTTAATCCTTGAGATTTGTGAATAGTTACAGCATATGCTAGAGAAAACTGAAACTGCTTCCTACGTACATATAAGTCTTTTACAAGCAAAAAACGGACTGAACAACGACTAATGTCTTTAACCTCTTCAATCTGATCAAATTTGATTTTTAAAAATTCAATCCCATCTTTTTTCTGGTATTTCACAAAACCCACAACTTTACCCATAGCTCCATTCACTAAACCTTTTTCTACATCCAAATTTCTTCTTAAAAATACTCGACAGTTCATACAAACATAAAGATTTTTTTCTAATCCAGCAGTTTTCGAAATGTTCTTCTCTAGAGAATCCAATTTATTTTTCAATTTGCCTGTTAATGTAATAGTAATTCCTTCATGCTGAATTTTGTCCACTGCTTCCATTTTCTTAATCTCTTCATTTTCCAATTTCAAAAGTTCCTCATTGAATATCGAGCATTCACGTAGTGTTGGCATTAAGCAGATTACAGTATTTTTTTCTGCAATGTTCTGGTATATTTTCTCTGCAACTATTTCTTCACTTGGAAATAAATTATGTAGCAACCGACTCTGTAATGCTTCTCTGCCAACTTCTGTGAGTAGTCCAATTCTGATATCTTTCAGAATACTTGCATAATCTTCATCATTTGCTTGCCTCATATTGGTAGTGAGTTCTTTGTACTCAAAGAATGACCAAATATTCGCATTACCAATACTTCCTAATGACTTCTTCGTGTCTTCATGTGTCACAGTATTAAACACTGGTTGTCCTTTAACTGGAGTGAGCTGCAGAAAATCCCCAAAAACTATAACATGTTTTACACCAAATAACACGTCATAGTCTCTCTTTAAAATTTGCTGCATTCTTAAATGCACAAAGGCAAGCATTAAGTTTGATACCATGCTTACCTCATCAATAATGAGAACTTGCATCTTCTTCAACACTCTTGAAACTTCGAAGCATGCTTCTCCTGTTAGCTTGTGATATTCTATTTTGTTCTCATGCTCCACTGGTAACATTAGAAAGCGATGTAAGGTAATTCCTTCTATGTTATATGCTGCTAACCCAGTTGGAGCAGTAACAACACAAGACTAAGTTGAATCTGTTTTTTGCTGTAGGTAGCTTTGGATGACTTTAATTAAGAAACTTTTTCCAGTTCCAGCCTGTCCACTCACATACATCCTGATTGGTTCAAATGATGCGCATGAGCACTCTTTCTTTTCATGTAGTAATCCATGATCAATTTTTTTTGTGACTTCTTCATAAATTTGTTTTTGTTCTTCATTCAGTTGCTGTTCCAAATTTGGTAAGTCTATTAAATCTTCCTGAGCTTGATTCATAGCTGTTTCCACTTCAGTCATTGCTATTGCAGCTTCATTTTCTATGATGGGTTTTCCTAGGGGATCTTGACTGAGCGTTCCAGAACTTTGGCTGTCTTGAGAACTGTCTCTAGCTACTTCAGCTGCAATTGTAGCTTCCTGTTCAATTTCTTCATTTAACATTTGTACATAATTTGTGAAAGTACTGCATTCAATCGTATCTTTACATGCATTAAAGGAATCTTCATAGCTGTGAAAATCTCCAAGTAATTCATCCTCTGAATGCCATGGTTTAAACAGCTGTAAAAGTGCTAAGTAGTAAAATTTCTTTTTGTCAGGAGTGTCGCAACTCAGCTTCCTGTGATTAATCAAACTTCCTTTTGTTTGATTCACCAAACATCCTTCCTCACCAATGACTTTATATTTTCCATTGTTGATGTCTTCTGTGGCTTTCCGTGTAAAAATGTAGTTCTGCAGCACTTCATAGAGACACATGTTCTCAAGATGACGACTTCTTTTTGGGTAATATGTGTCCAACATGTTTGATTTCAAAATATCTGTACTTTCCGGGTCATTCTCTGCCAAATATTCAATTTCTCCAACAGATTTCAGTACCCGATTTCGCATTCCTGCAAGGCCTAAACTTACCCAAATTATTCTTCTGGATTTGGAGTACAGACTTGCAGATGATAACCTATCTGAACATTCGTAGGATCCAATTTCTCGATGCGATAACATCTTTAAACTGAAACTGTATAGCTTCTTACTGACAGTCTTCTCGTGAGAAATCTCTTCCCACATATCCTTCAATTGCGTTTTCTCAGATTTAGTGATGTAAGATGTGACATAGCGAGCAACAGCAATAGAATTGTCAGCAACATACTGTATATCCATGTTAGCATTCCACATGGATAAAATGACTGGGTTGTAGTCATTTATATATTTTGACTCTTCTTTTCTTCTTAGGTTGTACGTATTTTTGGGAGATTTTCTTGTAATAGTATGTCGCATAGCTGACATAAAACTGTTGACTCTTCCTTTTGAAAGAACAGGTCGTGGAAATCCAAAGCGACATTTTGTGTAGAATTTTTCTTTACTCTTATACTTTCGTCGACAGTATTTTCCACACCGATGACTTTGGAAACGTAAAACTTGCTCTTTTAAGTTTTTCTCTTCTGTGCTTTTAGGTATAGCACATGTTGCATATTCTTCAATGAATGATAAAACTGCATCATCAGAATCTGTTCAAAATTTTGGGGCATCCTTGATCCACAACAGCATATGAATATGAGGAGCACCTCTTGCTTGGTACTCTTTTCTCCAAAAGAAATCCACAACTTCTCCAAGAGGTGGATTTTTTTATTGCAGATGAAGGACATCATAGCCTCAAATCTATGATTGAAATATCTGCAAACATTAACCAGATCCAAATAGCACAATTCTCCTGCTGTCTTGTATTGGATGTTTTCAATATTTGAATTTGCCTCTCAAAGAAAATCCAGAAGATCATCCCAAGCGTACTCAGCACAGCTTAGGGTGAGAAACCATGTAGGAGTTCCTAAATTCCGTAACATACATTTCAATTCTCCATGGCGTCGGTACCAATATTCATTTGTCCCACGCTGACAAGCCATTAGATTAATCAATTGATATTCCAAATGATCATCTCGCTTTTGCACTTTGTTCATAAAATCCTTTGCAGACACATTATGTAGATGTACTCCAGTTTTCAAAATGTGATTTACTGCATAAGATAGTGCTGACAAGTCACTTTCAAATAAAAGATGGAACAAATAAGGAATACTTTGACGAAATCTTGGATCTTCTGCATATAATCTTGTAGTCCGATACTCAGAAGCAGGAATCTGTCCTGGGCGTTCATCATATCGTCCACCTTTTCCTGTAGGAAACAGCTGGGGAAAACAACGAGCTTCCAAACTCTCCTCCCATACACTTACGGGAGTTCCTTGTGCTTTTTTCATCTGAAACAGATCAATAGTGTTTGCCATAACTTCTTTTGAATTAAGAGGATGTATGCTGAAATGTTCATACATTTCTTCTTCTTTTGACTTATCCACTTTTTCAATTTGCCCAGCTGGTATTCCTGAGTCTGGTAGTAAAACTTCTTCATCTTCATCCATATAAATTGTTTCATACCATTTATTATTCCTTTTCAAATATAAATTTGCTCTTTGTACTTTTCGTACATCTACCAGCTCCTGGCTTATTCTTTGTTGGTACTCCGTTAACCAGAATAACTAATGGTTCAGTTTCCAATCTATCTGCGTCAATTGTTTCCATATTTTTTTTCAAATCCAATGGCAAATAGACAACTCTTCCTTTTAAACCTCTTTGTAAATCCGAAGGAGGTAATTTACCTGTTTTTGGCTCCATACGCACTATGGTCTGAAACGGATGGACACATTGAATGAGTATAGACTCATACGTATTTAAATCAGAAAGTTCTGCAGGAATATCAACCAATTCTAAATTATTATGTACATCTCTGGCTGGCATTCTATTTTCTTCTAACTTGTTATAACAGTATTTACAAATACGCTGATCTTCACCCAAAACAAAACAATTTTCCAGAAATATATATGTTGCAAAATCCTTCCACTTATAATTATCTTCATTTTCACTTTTTTTATACAGATCAACATTTCTTGTTTGAAATTTGTAATGGCTTCTCCGGCAACAAATACAAGTAATATTTGGTCTTTCATTAGAGATGATAGTAAATTTTGTCATTTGATCTTCAAAATTTTTACTAACAGTGGGTTCTACATTCTCTTCCACATTTTCTTCAATAACTGTGTCATTACCTGCACTTTCTTGTTCCGGACCAAAGTAACAAAACTGAATTTCATCAGTAACCTTCTCTACATCTGATACAGATCCACGGAACAGAGCCCTATTCAACTCATTTAACTTTTGTGCTGGACTTTTAGCAAAATACAATCTTCTAACAAACTTTCTCATTTCTGTATGGTGAACTGCCAGCATCCTAAAATGGTGAAAAACACTTTGGCAAACTTTCCTAGAAAGACAAGCCAGAGAATGTCCTTGCAAACCAGTATTCTCTCTCACTCTACATGGATCTAGTCTTTGACGGGCCTTAATCTTCTGTTTAACACTTTTTTTACTATATTCTCTTAGAAACTCACGTAATTTATCAATAGATTCTTGTCATACAGTACAAATACTACTACAATTCCAAGTGTACACTGGGGCTTTAGGACGTCTCCCCATAACCTCATCAGCTATCACTTCTTCCTCATTTCTTGGAACCATTTTCTCCTTTTCCATTACACAACCATCTTTCACTTCATAAGCACGACCTCTGGTGTCAACTGCATGCAGCAAACTATTACTTTGAAGATAACTCTCTTCATTAAAAAATGGTTCAGTACTTGAACTATGCATCCATTCTCCTAAAAACACTTTACAAAAGTTATTTCTTTTCACTACTCTTTTCGTTTTGCTTTGTAACTTCATTACATTGACCATTTTATCTAATGTACGGATCTTGTTCAAAATTAAAATGAATAGTTTTCTTTTCAAATCTGAAGCCTTAGTTACAATAGATTCAATATCTTTTTTTCGCTTATAAAATGTTGCTTTCTTCTTATATTTTTTCACATCCTTTAGCAAGTTGGACTTCACTCTTCTCTGAAACATTTTTCTACGAATGTCTTTAAATGCTGTTTTTCTTTTTAAGTCAATCTTTATTGCTTCTAATTGTACATTAGCATTTTGTAATTTCTCACTTTTGTCCTGTTGTTTTCTACTTGAAACACTATTTGCAGTGGGGACATTTTTCAAATTTGTTCTTTTTTTGAAGATATTTTTAAAAAAATCCTTAGTTTGCTTACCAGAAGACTTTTTCTTGTTTCCAACATGAGGATCTTCAACTAATTTGGGTCCTCCAGTTGTCTTCAAATATAAATGTTTTTGCTGTTCTTTTCTCTTTCTTGATTTTATAGGCATCTTTAATTTATTTCACTGTTGGTCAGCAATACCTGAAAGAAACTAAAAAAAAAATACCTTTATGTAATTTAAATTTATTACTATTTTTTTTTTGAGCTTTTCAAATCTTATAATACTATCTACCCCTTTCCTACAAGTGAAAAACACAATAACACCAACACGGATTAAAGCTTCCCCTTTCCTACGAATGCAATTCTAAAAGAACCAGAGTAACACGAATTAAATCTCTGGCAACAATTCCTGTGTGCGCACAAACTCATGGTGTGATTCTAGGCAGAAAACAAAATTTGATTTGCAATTTGAAAGCACACTTACTACTGTGGTAGAGCAAGTGATAATTACTCTAACAGTCTGACACATTTTCATTATAGTTTTCAGAAATAGAAAAGAGCACATGCCCAAACAGCTTTTTGAGACCATGAACATGTGCAACCTGAATGACGTACTACACTCTAGCAAAGGAAATGAGCCTTGGTGATGTTCAGTGTATTAGCGTTACTCACTGCTATCTGAAACACCACACAGCGCTGAAAAGTAAGCATGACTGCACATGAGAAACAGCTTGCTCTCTGCTAAGAGTGTGCTTCTGGAGACTGTCTACTGTCAGGTGCAAAACAGATCTGCATGGACGCTTGCACAACTGCATAAACACTGGAGACATGTATGTAACACTACATGTGTGGTAAGGGTTAATAGGACTTTTGAACATGTACAAACTACATGACCCATTGCAGGAGTGGAAGCAAAATCTACCATGTTGATTTCAAATGTGTTAGCATTGCCCTCTCATTTGTGACATATTAATTTGGGCTGAATGCTAGCCATCACAGTTCAAAAAAACAAGCTTCCCCTTTCCTACGAATGCAATTCGAAAAGAACCAGAGTAACACGTATTGAATCTCTGACAACAATTCCTGTGTGCGCACAGACTCATGGTGTGATTCTAGGCAGAAAACGAAATTTGATTTGCAATTTGAAAGCACACTTACTACTGTGGTAGAGCAAGTGATAATTACTCTAACAGTCTGACACATTTTCAATATAGTTTTCAGAAATAGAAAAGAGCACATGCCCAAACAGCTTTTTGAGACCATGAACATGTGCAACCTGAATGACGTACTACACTCTAGCAAAGGAAATGAGCCTTGGTGATGTTCAATGTATTAGCGTTACTCACTGCTATCTGAAACACCACACAGCGCTGAATAGTAAGCATGACTGTACATGAGAAACAGCTTGCTCTCTGCTAAGAGTGTGCTTCTGAAGACTGTCTACTGTCAGGTGCAAAAGAGATATGCATGGACGCTTGCACAACTGCATAAACACTGGAGACATGTATGTAACACTACATGTGTGATAAGGGTTAATAGGACTTTTGAACATGTACAAACTACATGACCCATTGCAGGAGTGGAAGCAAAATCTACCATGTTGATTTCAAATGTGTTAGCATTGCCCTCTCATTTGTGACATATTAATTTAGGCTGAATGCTAGCCATCACAGTTCAAGAAAACAAGCTTTCCCTTTCCTACGAATGCAATTCTAAAAGAACCAGAGTAACACGAATTGAATCTCTGACAACAATTCCTGTGTGCGCACAGACTCACGGTGTGATTCTAGGCAGAAAACGAAATTTGATTTGCTATTTGAAAGCACACTTACTACTGTGGTAGAGCAAGTGATAATTACTCTAACAGTCTGACTCATTTTCATTATAGTTTTCAGAAATAGAAAAGAGCACATGCCTAAACAGCTTTTTGAGACCATGAACATGTGCAACCTGAATGACATACTACACCCTAGCAAAGGAATTGAGCCTTGGTGATGTTCAATGTATTAGCGTTACTCACTGCTATCTGAAACACCACACAGCGCTGAATAGTAAGCATGACTGCACATGAGAAACAGCTTGCTCTCTGCTAAGAGTGTGCTTCTGGAGACTGTCTACTGTCAGGTGCAAAAGAGATCTGCATGGACGCTTGCACAACTGCATAAACACTGGAGACATGTATGTAACACTACATGTGTGGTAAGGGTTAGTAGGACTTTTGAACATGTACAAACTACATGACCCATTGCAGGAGTGGAAGGAAAATCTACCATGTTGATTTCAAATGTGTTAGCATTGCCCTCTCATTTGTGACATATTAATTTGGGCTGAATGCTAGCCATCACAGTTCAAAAAAACAAGCTTCCCCTTTCCTATGAATGCAATTCTAAAAGAACCAGAGTAACACAAATTGAATCTCTGACAACAATTCCTGTGTGCGCACAGACTCATGGTGTGATTCTAGGCAGAAAACAAAATTTGATTTGCAATTTGAAAGCACACGTACTACTGTGGTAGAGCAAGTGATAATTACTCTAACAGTCTGACACATTTTCATTATAGTTTTCAGAAATAGAAAAGAGCACGTGCCCAAACAGCTTTTTGAGACCATGAACATGTGCAACCTGAATGACGTACTACACTCTAGCAAAGGAAATGAGCCTTGGTGATGTTCAATGTATTAGCGTTACTCACTGCTATCTGAAACACCACACAGCGCTGAATGGTAAGCATGACTGTACATGAGAAACAGCTTGCTCTCTGCTAAGAGTGTGCTTCTGGAGACTGTCTACTGTCAGGTGCAAAAGAGATCTGCATGGACGCTTGAACAACTGCATAAACACTGGAGACATGTATGTAACACTACATGTGTGGTAAGGGTTAATAGGACTTTTGAACATGTACAAACTACATGACCCATTGCAGGAGTGGAAGGAAAATCTACCATGTTGATTTCAAATGTATTTGCATTGCCCTCTCATTTGTGACATATTAATTTGGGCTGAATGCTAGCCATCACAGTTCAAGAAAACAAGCTTCCCCTTTCCTACGAATGCAATTCTAAAAGAACCAGAGTAACACAAATTGAATCTCTAACAACAATTCCTGTGTGCGCACAGACTCACGGTGTGATTCTAGGCAGAAAACGAAATTTGATTTGCAATTTGAAAGCACACTTACTACTGTGGTAGAGCAAGTGATAATTACTCTAACAGTCTGACACATTTTCATTATATTTTTCAGAAACAGAAAAGAGCACATGCCCAAACAGCTTTTTGAGACCATGAACATGTGCAACCTGAATGACGTACTACACTCTAGCTAAGGAAATGAGCCTTGGTGATGTTCAATGTATTAGCGTTACTCACTGCTATCTGAAACACCACACAGCGCTGAATAGTAAGCATGACTGTACATGAGAAACAGCTTGCTCTCTGCTAAGATTGTGCTTCAGGAGACTGTCTACTGTCAGGTGCAAAAGAGATCTGCATGGACGCTTGCATAACTGCATAAACATTGGAGACATGTTTGTAACACTACATGTGTGGTAAGGGTTAATAGGACTTTTGAACATGTACAAACTACATGACCCATTGCAGGAGTGGAAGGAAAATCTGCCATGTTGATATCAAATGTATTTGCATTGCCCTCTCATTTGTGACATATTAATTTGGGCTGAATGCTAGCCATCACAGTTCAAGAAAACAAGCTCCCCCTTTCCTACAAATGCAATTCTAAAAGAACCAGAGTAACACAAATTGAATCTCTGACAACAATTCCTGTGTGCGCACAGCCTCATGGTGTGATTCTAGGCAGAAAACGAAATTTGATTTGCAGTTTGAAAGCACACTTAGAGCAAGTGATAATTACTCTAACAGTCTGACACATTTTCATTATATTTTTCAGAAATAGAAAAGAGCACATGCCCAAACAGCTTTTTTATGCTGAATACAAACCATCACAGTTCTAAAAAACAAGCTGCCCCTTTCCTACGAATGCCATTCTTACAGAACCAGACCAACACAAATTAAATCTCTGACAACAATTCCTTTGTGCACACAGACTCATGGTTTAATTCTAGGCAGAAAACAGTATTCCTGGGTGATACCAGTACACCTTAACTTCTAGAGAAGACATACTACATAATATCTTACAAGTTCAAGGCACTTAAATATCTTCCTTATCTTAAAATATAAAACACTACTTTAAAAGTGGAAGGAAAATGTTCCATGTTAATTTCAAATGTGTTAGCATTTGCCTCTCATTTGTGAGAAAGTGATTTCTGCTGAATGCTAACCATCACAGTTCAAGAAAACAAACTGCCCCTTTCCTGCGAGTGCAAGGCTAACAGAGCAAGAGCAACACAAATTAAATCTCTGATAACAATTCCTGTGTGCACACTGTCTCATGGTGTGATTCTAGGCAGAAAACAGTATTCCTGGGTGATACCAGTACACCTTAACTTATGGTGAAGACATACTCAATAATATCTTACAAGTTCAAGACAGTTAAATATCTCCCAAAACACAAAATGTGAAAAACAACTTTAAAAGAAGAATCACATTTCTATTATTTATATCAAAATGCACCACATACATTCCCTCTCAAATTCATAACTCACCTTTAAAAGTAGTTAGTTCAGAAAGAAATGTGGCACTCAAACAGCAGATTATCACAGCAACAATCTCTGAGCTGTACACCTCTCTCCTCTCACCAGAACCAGTTAATGGCAATGTTTCCCTCTCTTTTTTCACACATATACATGTTAACTCCAAATCACAGAGCTTCCCACATTTTTTTTTCAAATGGAAACACACATTTCTATTGGTTGCAAATTTCAACCCTTTCCAAATGATCCCTTCCCCCAACATGACTTCTGCCTGCTACCATAGCAACAGGTCATGGAACACTGGTGTGAGCAGAGAGGTCATAAGTTCAACACACAATTTTTCTAATCCTTAGAGCAAGAGTGCTTGAGTTTTCAAACCTAACAGCAAATCCAAAGTAATGTTCTGTGGGTACACATTTTTCTGAGCCAATACAAAACATGCTTGTAAAAATCTAAACATACAGCCTAGTTTTAACTGTAAAACGGTTTGAATCAGCCAATCAGTTCTTTTAAAAAAAAAAAAAAAGGTATGTTAGCCTCCATTTTACAACTATGTTTCTTTTCATATTGCCATTCTACTGAAAGACACCTTCTGAGTGCATCCTGATCTCCTTGAAAGATGTTCACAGTGTGGATTGTAGGTCATAGCTATGTCTAAAAGTTTGCAGAAAAAAGAGGTATTGTGAAAGACCTTGCTTTGCCAAATGTAGACATTAAATGGATTGGTCAGAGAGGGTTAAAGTGGCACCAATTAATGCCTTTGGTGAAAACCTTTCTACATCTCCCACAGCCTAACCTTATTATTGTGCACTGTGGTGGAAATGACCTAGGCACTTTAACTGGGGTAGGTCTGGAAATGCTTGTTAAGGACACTTTTCTGCAATTGATGTCACTTTTTCCACAAAATGCCTTTGTATATTCTAATATATGCCAAAGGCAAAAGTGGAACTGGTCCAACCAATTTTGTCCGCAGATTGACAAAGCAAGAAAGCATGTCAATAAGTCTGTTTCTGCTTTCCTCAGAGACTATGGTATGGGTTCTATATACCACAACAACTTGCGTTACAACATGCAAGACATTTATAGAGGAGATGGTGTACATTTCAATCATGAAGGGAACAGAGTCTTCCTCTTGAACTTTAGACTCTGCATCGGTACTTACGTGTAGGTACCAAAAAAAACACTTCATAAACACAATGGCTCTTTTTAGAGCCACCTAACATCTAAACATTTAATTTTGATTTTTAATTCTATTTTTTTTTACCGTCGTACGCGTACCATACGCGCACAGTACGTTTACCCCGCGATTTTTAAAAAAAAGATAAAAATGTATTTTTCACACATCTGGGTCCTTCTTGGACCCCCTGACAAAGGCTAGGGGGGTCTGCAACTCTCTACCTTGCCCCCTTTTCACGTTCTTCACCTTTGTTTTTCTTTGCTAGACACACAAAATGGCGGCTGACACTTCCTGATTTCGACCGACTGGAATGTTTACTGTCATGTAACCACCAATCAGAATTACGCTCGCGCACGGCAGCGTGCGCCTACGGTACGCGTACGGTACACGTACGGTGCGCGGCTATAGATATGTATGTACTTTTAACTGCAATTCTCTCAGGAACTACTGAACATATTGACTCCAGATATTCAAAAGGCACATCCCTGACCTGAGGACTTTCTCTTTGCCAAATTTCAAATAATTCTGTTCAGCCGTTCGGGCTGTACCTTGGACTAAAGGTCCCTATGGAAAAATGCATGGGGAAAACGCGTTTTGGGACCCCCCTTTTTTCTCAGCCCCCACTTGACGAATCACCCTGAAACTGTCAGGGTAGGAGCTGAGCGGAGCGCCCCAGCTATTTTGAAAATTTCACAAGGATTCGTCAACCGGCATCAAAGTTCTTCAAAATAGAATTTTCAGATTTCCTATGGAAGCACGGTCCTAACTACAACTATCTACTGGCGACCGCCAGTAGATAATATATATAATCTACTGGCGCTCGCCAGTAGATAGTTATAGTTAGGACCTATTTTCCATAGGAAATTCGCAACATTCTATTCCCAATAAGTCTGGCGAAGGTTGATGAATAGTTGTGAAATTTTCCTAACTTTTGGCCAGCTCTGCTCCGCTCCTACCCTGGAAGTTTTGTGGTGATTCGTCAAGCGGGGGCCGAGAAAAAAGGGAGGTCCCAAAACACGTTTTCCCCATGCAATTATCCATAGGATCTGTTGTCGCAGCTACAGCCCGAACTGAACTACACCAAATTTGGCAAAGAGGTAGTCCTCAGTTCAGACTTGTGCCTTTTGCATAAAAGGTGTGAATCTGTTCAGTAGTTCCTGAGAAAATTAGGGTAAAATAGTTAGTGATATCTATGGCCGCGGAGGATCCGCACACCCTACCCGCACCGTAAGCGCACCCTCCCCGAACCGAGCGCGCACCCTGACGATCACGCGCTGAATGCTAATTGGATGTCGAGTGTCTGTCTACATTCGAAACCAGGAACTGTTGGCGGCCATTTTCTGCCTCGGTAGAAGCGAGGCTGAAGAAGCAAGGGGAATAAGTGTGTAAAACATATAAAGGGGGCAGTGTGGAAATACTCTGACTCTCTAGATCTGCTTAGGGGGTCCCCTTTTTTTAAGAAATAAAAAACGGCAAAATGCGCGCATGGTGCGCGCATCCTATCGCGTTGTGTGCACGGATTCTCTCGCTTTGGGTGCGCGGACCCATGGAAAAAAAAATTGAAATTTTTGGGAGATAAACATCAAGCTTAAGTTTTTTGTTCTTGAGTGGCTCTAAAAAGAGCCGTTGTGTTTATTGAGAGTGTTTGGTACTTATAAGTAAGTACCTATACAGAGTCTAAAGTTGTTGAGGGAGACTCTGTTTCCTTCATCAGTAAAGTGTACTCCATCTCTCCTATACATCTCTTGCATATGAAAGCACAGATTGTTATTGTAAATGGACCCCATTCTATAGTCTCGGAGAAAAGCAGAAACAGATGTATTCACATGTTTCCTAGCTTTCTCAATTTGTGGACAAAAATGATCGGACCAGTTCCATTTCTGCCTTTGGCATATATTAGAATACACAAAGGCAGTTTTGGGAAAAAGTAAAATCAGTTCTGCAAAGGTGTCCTTCATAAGCATTTCCAGACCTACCCCAGTCAAAGTGCCCAGGTCATTGCCACCACAGTGCACTATTATGAGGTCAGGGTGTTGGATATGCATGAAGGATTTCACCAATGGCATCAATTGGTGCCACTTTAACCCTCTCTGTCCAATCCATTTAATGTCTACATTTGGCAAACCTAGGTCTTTGTGAATGCTTTTGTTTTCTGCATACCTTTGGCTCCAGAAAATATAGCTGTGTCCCACAATCCACACTCTAAGCATATTGAAAGGAGGTCTGGATGCTCTCAGATGGTCTCTGTAAATGAAATGGCAGTTTGGAAAGTAAGATTTTCTAAAATGGTGGCTAAGATGCAGTTTTGAAAAAAGACAAGAAATCATTGGTTGTTTGACAACCTTCTACACTGAAAGGTAGGGTGCATATTTCTGTTTTTTAAACGCATGATTCCTATTGGTTAACAAAAACTGATTGTAAGGAACATTATATATGATAAGCTGATATGTTGAAAAGTCAAGCACACTTGCTGTCTTGATTAGCAACATTGTGTGCAGAAGGCAGATTGGGGGAAGGGTTCAAATTTATGTCATTTGGAAAGGGTTGAAATGTTTAATCAATAGAAATGTGTGTTTGGTTTTGAATTTATGTGGGAAGGAATGTGATTTGATGTTTACATGTATATGTGTGGAAAATGAGAGGGAAACTTTGCCATTCTTTGGGTTTGCTGACAGGTACACAGAGCAGAGATTCTGTATAAGAAAATCTGGTGCGTGACTGATATCTGGTGTGTGACTGATATACTTCTTAATCTACAAAACAACTAGAAAGGTGAGTTATTTAATTGTGAGCGGATGTATGTAGACTATTTTGATTTTAATCAGACTAATGTATTTCTCCTGCTAAAGTGTAGGGAGTACTGTTTTGTCTACAATCTTATTGACAGTGTGTGTGCATGTAGAAACAATTCTGTGATAAGCATTTGTGTTTTTCATGTGCTTGCAGACAGATAACTGTGCTGTTTTTATATTTTGTTAGAATTAGAAACCAGTCATTGTTTATGAATTTGTGAAATGAGTTATGTTTCTACACTAAAATGTAGTACTCCTAGATGAAGAAATGTGTTTTGGTATAGTGCAAGGGATAGTGTTGTTTGTCTAGAATCACACAGTGAGTCTGTGTGCATTTGGGAACCATTGTGAGAGAAGCATTTGGTAACATCGTGTATTTGCTGACAGATAACTGTTTTAAAACCTGTCTTGTTGTCAAGTTTTAGTAGCATTAAAAGGCAGTTTTTGCTTATGCTTTGATTAAAGGCTTTGACTCTAAAGTGCAGCTCTGAAATATGTAGTTTGTGTGCATTCCCCTTACCTCTTCCACTGTAGAGAATGAGTTTTGGTAAGCTCCTAGGGATAGTGGTGCTTGTCTAGAATTACACTGCGAGTGTGTGTGCTTTTGGGAACTACTGTGAGAGAAGTATTTGGTAACATCATGTATTTTCTGACAGATAACTCTTTTAAAACCTGTCATATTGTCAAGTTTTAGTAGCATTAGAAGCCAGTCTTTGCTTATGCATTGATAAAATGAGTCATGTTTTGACACTAATGTGCTGTACTTTAATAAGTAGATTGTGTGTAGTCCCCTTACCCCTTGCACAGTAGTGAAGGAGTTTTGGTAAGCTACTAGGGATAGTGTTGCTTGTCTAGAATCACACTGTGAGTCTGTGTGCATTTGGGAACCACTGTGAGAGAAGCATTTGGTAACATTGTGTATTTGCTGACAGATAACTGTTTTAAAACCTGTCTTGTTGTCAAGTTTTAGTAGAATTAGAAGGCAGTTTTTGCTTATGCTTTGATTAAATGAGTCAGGCTTTCACACAAAAGAGCAGTCCTGAAATATGTAGAGTGTGTGCAGTTCCCTTACCACTTCCACTGTAGTGAATGAGTTTTGGTAAACTCCTAGGGATAGTGTTGCTTGTCTAGGATCACACTGTGAGTCTGTGTGCATTTGGGAACCACTGTGAGAGAAGCATTTGGTAACATCGTGTATTTGCTGACAGATAACTGTTTTAAAACCTGTCTTGTTGTCAAGTTTCAGTAGCATTAGAAGGCAGTTTTTGCTTATGCTTTGAGTAAATGAGTCAGGTTTGACACTACAGTGCAGTTCTGAAATATGTAGTTTGTGTACAGTCCCCTTACCTCTTCCACTGTAGTGAATGAGTTTTGGTAAACTCCTAGATATAGTGGTTGTTGTCTAGAATCACACTGTGAGTCTGTGTGCATTTGTGTAACCACTGTGAGAGAAGCATTTGAGTAGTTCATTTCTTTGAATATGCATAACTGATTAAAAAATGTCCTGTTGTCAAGTTTAGGTAGAATTAAAAGGTAGTCATTCCTTATGTATTCACCGAGGAACTGTCCTTGCAATACTGTAAACATTCAGTTAATATTCAAGTAGTAATGGAGTGAGGCAGGCCTTTGCACATGCATTGATTCAAATGCTTATCTACTATGCATGCAGTTCTCTAACCATCTACATAGTTCTCGTTCATACCTTTGATTCCACTGTCAGTATCCATACACTTCAAGTAAACACCCTGTCACTCCCCATGTACACCTCTAGTGACCCATTCAGCACCAAGTACTAATCCATTCACTGCGCAAAAACCCAAACACTTATAAATTCTCCCAGGCACTCTGTTTTCAGTACTTTAATCATTCAGTCAGTGTCTAAGTACTCATTCGTGTGAGCCAGGCCTGTCAACATGAACTGGTTTAAATCCTATACAGTATGGATACAGGCTTCTAGTCAACTACACACTTGTCTTTCACTTCTTTAATTAACTAGTCAGTATCTATATATTTCAAGAAACATCTTGTCAGTCATCTTACACTCATTCAGTGACTGATTCAGTACCATGTACTATTCTCTTCACTGTGCCAGAACTGAAAATTTAAAAGTTTTACCCAGGCACTGTCCTAGCAGTAGTCTGATGATTTAGTCAGTTTCCAAGTACTCATGTTGTGAACTATGCATTACCACATAGACTGCCTCAAATGTCGGTGCAGTATGCATGCAGTCTTCTAACATACTATACACTTGTCTTTAACAGCTTGAATTCCTCAGTCAGTATCCATGTACTTCCAGCAAACATTCTGTCACTCCCCTTGCACTTCTCTAGTGATCTATTCAGTACCATGAACTAATCAATTCACTGTGCAAAAACCCAAACACTTATAAAAAATCACCCATGCACTCTCCTTGCAGTACTCTAATCATTCAGTCAGTACCCAAGTACTCATACACTGAGCCAGGCCTTAGCACATGGACTGCTTCAAATGCCCATCCACTATGGATGCAGTCCTCTAACCACCTACATACTTGTTTTTCATACCTTCAATTCCCCAGTCAGTATATATACATGCCAGCAAACACACTGTCACTCCCCTTGCACTTCTCTAGTGACCCATTCAGTACCATGTACTAATCCATTCACTGCTGCAAAACCCAACACTTATAAATTCACCTATGCACTCTCCTTCCAGAACTGTAATCATTCAGTCAATACCAAAGTACTCTTGCAGTGAGCCAGGCCTTAGCATATGGACTGCTTCAAACCCCTATCCACTATGCATGCAGTCTTCTAACCACCTACACACTTTTGTCTTTCACACCTTCAATTCCCTAGTCAGTATCCATACAGTCCAGCAAACATCCTGTCACTCCCTTTGCACTCCTCTAGTGACCCATTCAGTACCAAGTAGTAATCCATTCACTGTGCAAAACCCAAACACTTATAAATTCACCCAGGCACTCTCCTTGCTGTACTCTAATCATTCAGTCAGTACCAAAGTACTCATGCAGTGAGCCAGGCCTTAGCCCATGGACTGCTTCAAATGCCTATCCACTATGCATGCAGTCCTCTAACCACCTACACACATGTGTTTCACACTTTCAATTCCCCAGTCAGTATTCATACACTTCTAGCAAACACCCTGTTACTCACACAGTGTGTCTCCTTATAGTACTGTAATCATTCAGTCAGTTAGCATATAGTCTTTTAGTGAGGTAGGCTTTAGGGCATGAACTACTTCAAAGTAGTATGCACTATGCATGTAGTGTTTTAACCATGGTCACACTTGTGGTTCAGGGCTATAGTTTCTTAGTCAGTTTTTATATAAAATGCGTTCAATCAAATCAAATCAAAGGAAAATGTATATAGCGCAACATATCACTCGGCAAGAGTCTCATACTCATGCGTTTGTACAGTAATGGAATAGTATAAATGTGAAAGTTCTTAATATACATTAATTTGTGATTCTTTTTTACAGATACTGTTTTTCAACGTTAAAATAGAGAAATCATGCCAGAAGAGAAAGAAAAGAACAGAGCCAGGAGGATTATTTGAAGAAACATCAACCACAAGTATTTAATGTACAAGATAATGTGGCTAAAAAGAAAAAATCTTCTGGTAAGATCACAAAGCAATTTATTAAAAATGTTTGTAGGAGCAAACAGAATGTAGATATTGCTGGAACTACTGAGAATTCTTCAAGTAAGAAAAATATTCAAAATAAGAGGAAAAGTAAAAAAGCAAATGGTCAGTCAAAGAAGATAACGTATGGTAAAAGAAGGCAAAATCAGGATAAGGAATTACACAAAAAAATATTTTACAAGAGAGTAGTGCATAATTTGCTGAAAGATGTGAAGAAATATAAAAAGAGGGCTTTATTTTATAAAAAAGAAGCATATTGAAAACATTGTGGAAAAGGCTTTTGAAGTAAAAAGGAAACTGTTTATTTTAGTATTAAACAGAAATCGATCACTAGATAAACCAATCCATGTATTGAAGGCCAAAAGTAGGAGGAAAAGAGTTATTAATAAAAAAAAAATTGTGATTTTCTCTGGGAGAATGGAAACAAAGTTCCAGTTCAGAGCCGTTTTTTAACGAAGAGAGTTATTCACTGAGCGAAAAATTATTGTATGCAGTTGACACCAGTGGTAGAGGTTATGAGGTTAGCGACGGTTGTCCAATTGAGAAAGAGAAAATGGTTGAAAGAAATGCAGAAGAAGTGATAGCTGATGAAGTTTAAGGGAGACGTGCCAAAAACCCTGTGTACACTTGGGATTGCAGTAGTGTTTGCAGTGTACGACAGGAATCTATTGAAAAATTATGTAGTTTTTTACGAGCCTATACTAAAAAAAGTGTAAAACAAAAGATTAAGCTGTTGCAAGGACTAGACCCTTGCAGAGTGAGAAAACATACTGGTTTGCAAGGTCATTCTCTGGCTTGTCTTTCTAGGAAAGTTTGTCAAAGTGTTTTTCACCATTTCAGAATGCTGGCAGTACATCATACTCAAAAGCGGAAGTTAGTGAGAAGGTTCTATTATGCAAAAAGTCCAGCACTAAAGTTAAGTGAGTTGAACAGTGCTCTTTTGCGTGGGTCAGTATCAGATGTGAAGCAGTTCTGTGATGATATTGAGTTTTGTTACTTTGGTCCTCAGCAAGAGAGTGAAGAAACTGACACATTAGTAGAACAAAATGTTGAAGACAATGTACAGCCCGTAATTACAGAAAAATTTGAGGATGAAATCACAAAGTTTAAGGTCATTTCAGGTGAAAGACCAAATGTTTCTTGTATTTTTTGTCGGCGAAATCACTATAAAAATCAGGTTAGGGGTGTCAATCTGTATTTAAAAAGTGAAATAGAAGATAATGATAAGTGGATGGAATTTGCAACTTATTTGTTGGTAGAGGATTGCTTTGATTTGGGATCTGAGCAGCGTATTTGCAAATATTGTTATAACAAGTTAGATGAGAATAAAATGCCTGCTAGAGCTGTTCAAAATAATCTAGAGTTAGTTGCTATTCCACCAGAGCTGATAGATTTAAATACGTATGAGTCTATTCTCATACAATGTGTTCACCCGTTTCAGGCTATTGTTCGTATGGAGCCCAAAACAGGTAAATTACCTCCATCAGAGTTGCAAAGAGGAATGAAAGGAAGAGTTGTGTATTTACCGTTAGATTTAAGGAAAAATATTGTAACTATTGGTGTAGACCATGCAGAAAATGAGCCACTAGTCATTCTAGTTAATGGTGTTCCTACTAAGAATAAGAAAATCTGGCAAGAGTTAGTGGATGTTAGAAAAGTGCAAAAGGCATCATCGTATCTGTTAAAAAATAATGAGTACTATAGAAATGTGTTTGTAGGAGACGAAGAAATAGATTTAGCAGAAGATACTGAAACATTAAGTGGACAAATAGATAAAGTGGACATGTCCAGATGTGAAGAAATCTATGAACATTACAGTGTACATCCACTTCATTCCAAAGAAGTGATGGGGAATACAATTGAGTTGTTTCAAATGAAAAAAGCAACAGGAAGTCCCATGAGTGTAAGGGAAGAGACCTTGGAAGCTCGTTGTTTCCCACAGTTGTTTCCAACAGGAAAAGGTGGACGATATGATGAACGTCCTGTACAGATTCCTGCATCTGCATATCGGACAACAAGATTATATGCAGAAGATCCAAGATTTCGACAATGTATCCCTTATATGTTTCATCTTCTGTTTGAAAGTGATTTGTCTGGACTTTCATATGCACTAAATCACATTTTAAAAACTGGAATGCATCTTCAAAATGTAGCTGCAAAGGATTTTATGGATAAAGTGCATCAGAGAGATGATCATTTAGAATCTCAGTTGATTAATCTGATGGCATGTCAGCGTGGGACGAATGAATATTGGTACCGTCGACATGGAGAACTGAAATGTATGCTACGGAACTTGGGAACTCCTACATGGTTTGTTACACTAAGCTGTGCTGAGTATGCTTGGGATGATTTACTTGAATTTCTTCGAGAGGCAAATTCCAATATAAAAAATATTGAATACAAGACACCTGGAGAATTGTGCTATTTGGATCCTGTCAATGTATGCAGATATTTCAATCATAGATTTGAAGCTATGATGTCTTTCATCTGCAATAAAAAGAGAGAAGTTGTGGATTTCTTTTGGAGAAAGGAGTATCAAGCAAGAGGTGCTCCTCACATACATATGTTGTTATGGATCAAGGACGCCCCCAAATTTGGAACAGATTCAGATGAAACTGTTTTGTCTTTCATTGAAGATTATGCTACATGTGCTCTTCCCAATAGCAGAGAAGATAAAAACTTAAAACAACAAGTCTTACGATTTCAAAGCCACAGGTGTGGAAAATACTGTCGACGAAAGTACAAGTCAAAGGATAAGTCCTATACCAAATGTCATTTTGGATTTCAACGTCCTGTATTATCCAAAGGAAGAGTGAACAGTTTTATGTCAGCTATGCGACATACCATCACGAGAAAGTCTCAGAAAAACACCTACAACTTAAGAGGAAGCGAAGAATCGAAATACATAAATGACTACAATTCAGGTATTTTATCCATGTGGAACGCTAACATGGATATTCAGTATGTTGCAAACAATTCCATTGCTGTTGCTCGATATGTAACGTCTTACATTACTAAATCAGAAAAGACTGAATTGAAAGAAATGTGGGAAGAGATTTCTCATGAGAAGACTCTAAGTAAGAAATTATACAGTTTCAGTTTGAAGATGTTATCGCATCGTGAAATTGGAGCATATGAGTGTTCAGATCGGTTATCATCTGCTAGTCTATATTCCAAAAGTAGAAGAATCATTTGGGTGAGTCTCGGTCTTGCAGGAATGCGAAATCTGTTCAAGAAATTGAATATTTAGCAGAAAATTAACCAGAAAGTACAGATATTTTGAAAACAAATATGTTGGACACATACTACCCAAATAGAAGTCATCATCTTGAGAACATGTGTCTCTATGAAGTGCTGCAAAACAACACTTTTAAATGGAATACTACAGAGAACATCAACGATGGAAAATATGCAGTTATTGGTTCCGAAGGATGTCTGGTGAAACAAAGGAAAGGAAATTTAATTAATCACAGGAAACTGAGTTTCGACACTGCTGACAAAAGGGAATTTTACTATTTAGCCCTTTTGCAAATGTTCAAACCATGGCGTTCAGAACTGGAATTACTTGGAGATTTTCCCAGCTATGAAGATTCATTTAATGCTTCTAAAGATAGCATACAATGCAGTGCTTTCGCAAATTATGTCAAAATGTTGAATGATGAAATTGATCAAGAAGCTACAATTGCAGCTGAGATTGCTAGAGACAGTTCTCAAGACAGTCAAAGTTCTGCTGCACTGAGTCAAGATCCACTAGGACAACCAAATGGTGAAAATGAAGCAGCGATTGCAATGAATGAGCTGGAAACAGCAATGTATCAAGCTCAAAAAGATGCAATACAGTTAGGAAACTTGGAAGAACAACTAAATGTTGAACAGTAACAAATATATCAGCAAGTGAAAGAGCAGATTGACCATGGATTACTTCATGAAAAGAAAGGGTGCTCATGTACATCATTTCAACCTATCCGAATGTATGTGAGTGGTCAAGCTGGAACAGGAAAATGTTTCTTAATTAAAGTAATTACAAGTTATCTGCAAAAAACAACTGAGTTGCATTTGTCTTGTGTTGTCACTGCTCCAACTGGGTTGGCAGCACATAACATTAAAGGAATTACTTTACATCATTTACTAATACTGCCAGTAGAGCATGAGAACAAATTGGAATACCAAAAGCTATCTGGAGAAGCTTGTTGTGAAGTTTCAAGAGTCCTGAAGAAAATGAAACTTCTCATTATTGATGAGGTGAGCATGGTCTCAAACTTGATGCTTGCCTTTGTGCATTTAACAATGCAGCAAATTCTTAAAACAGAGTATGACGTGTTATTTGGAGGAAAACACGTCATAGTTTTTGGAGATCTACTGCAACTGACTCCGGTAAAAGGACAACCGGTATTTAAAACACTAGCCCACGAAGATACCAGAAAGTCTCTCGGCAGTTTTGGTAATGTGAACATTTGGACTCATTTTAAATACAAAAAACTGACAAGAAATATGCGACAGGCAAATGATGTTGAATATGGAAGTATTCTTCAAGATATAAGAATTGGAATTCTTTCAAAACAAGGCAAACAAGCTTTGGAGAGTCGATTACTTTGCAATGTCTTTCCAAATGAAAATGCAGTTCCTGCAAAAGTGTAAGCGGAAATTGCTAAAAATAAATCAGTGATTTGCTTAATGCCAACACTGCGCGAGTGTTCCATATTCAAAGAAGAACTATTGAAACTGGAAAATGAAGAAATTGTAAAAATGGAAGCCATTGATAAAATACAGCATGAAGGAATCACTATTATTTTGACGGGAAAGTTGAGATCAAAACTGGATTGTTTAGAAAAAAAAATATCTACAACTGCTGGTTTAGAAAAGACACTGTATGCGTGTGTAAACTGTTGGGTAATTTTAAGGCGTAGTTTGGATGTAGAGAAAGGTTTAGTTAATGGTGCAATGGGTAAAGTGGTGGATTTTGTGAATTATCAGAAAAAAGAAGGAATTGAATTTTAAAAAATTAAATTTGATCAGATTGATGAAGTTAAAGAAATTGGTCGTTGTTCAGTTTGTTTTTTGCTTGTTAAAGATTTATATGTCCGTAGGAAACAATTTCCATTTTCTCTGGCATACGCAGTGACTATTCACAAATCTCAAGGATTAAGTGTAGACAGTGCATTGGTGAACATTGGATCTACCGTATTTAAAGAGGGTATGGCATATGTTGCTTTGTCACGAGTCAGAACATTATCTGGTTTGTTTTTGATTGATTTTGATGAGACGAAGGTTACTGCAGATGCAAACTGTGTAAAAGAGTAGAATAGGTTAAGAAGGGTGTATGCTCCCAATTTAGGTCAATATCCTGTATTTGAAAAGCGTGTGGTTGGTCGAAAAAGAAGGTTAGAGAATATCTGTTCTGAAGGTGTCAAGAAGGGAAAAGAACAAGATAATAATGTTGTGATTGCAGGTAAAAAGAAATTTGACACTGTTGAAGAGATTGTTGGTTATCAGTTTGAAAATAGTTCAGGTGTCAACTGCTATGCTAATGTAGTGATCAATGGTGTTTTTTATCTGGAAGGTTTGCGAGAACAAATTATGCAGAATCGGCAAAAAAGATTTTGTTCTCTGTTGCATTCTGTTTATGAAAAATTGACAACAGATACAAGTAAAATACAATCTGTTTCAGATGTTCATTGTGTTTTGGATGTGTGTTCTGGTTCTACACAATTTTCACAAAATACCCAACAAGATGCTCAGGAATTCTTAATGTATATGCTTACCATTTTTGAAAATGAAGGTGTAGAAATAGAAAATATTTTTGGCCTTTCTTACAAATGGGAACATGATTGTGAAAATTACATGTATACATGTAGCACCAATGTAGGCACTGAGAGATTTCTGTATTTAACATTACCAGACTGTAAATCAGCTTCCTCCTTGGACTGTGGGTGCCTAATCTTTGATCGTGAGGCGTCAATCGTAACGCCGCCAATAAATTTGACCTCATCAACTTTTGATGCTCACTGTTTTGGATACCATACAGAGAAATTTTGCATATAAGGGCGCTTTTGGAATTACACTTTCGATTGACTTAATCTACTTCGGTTTTTACTCTCTTTGGGTATTTACAGTAAAAACTCACATGGAACGCTTATTTCAGAATTACTTTCTGCCCTGATGAAGTTCCTTTAAACGGAACGAAACGTGTTGGCTGTTTTTACATGTTACATGAAGGAGAATAAAGTACCACAGTGAACCTATCCGTTCTCACGTGACTGTCACTTCATACCTGGTGCCACTTCCACTTCTTTTCATTTACCTTCTCTGGTTTTCCAGTGGGATCCAAACACAGCAGGTCTCGGAGTTGTTTGGCACAGGAAACATACTAATTTGGGACTTTGATATTGATGTGCGCACTATCAGTCGGCTGTGTAACTTTTGTTTTCCCAGACTGTAAATCAGTGTCTTTCAATGAATTAGTTAAAGTTGCAAATCAAAACATGGAGTGTAGGCAATGTAAATCAGAAATGTTATCCACATTATTATTAACAAAATATAGAAAATACATAATTTTAATGAATGCAACGTTGTACAGCTGACGGAAGAAAATTGGATACTTTAATAAAGCAATTTGTAGCAGCACAACTATCAATATCAGGAAGGACTTTTGTAGCAATTGCTATAATTTTCCATGAAGGTCCTTCCACCACATCTGGACATTACACTGCCTATCTAAAATGTGACAAAGGCTGGTCACTTTTTTTGATTCTCAGTTGGTTTTTAAACAACGTTTGCCTAGGGAATTACAAAATTCCTACCTAATATTTTTAAAGTCAAAGTTTTAGGAAGATAGTTCATCCTCTGAGGAATTTATTATTATAATTTAATAGGACTACCATTGGACAATTTACATAAAGAAGGAGTGCAAAAATGCCATTTGGCCTCAAGGAAAGGTATATTTTTGAATTATGGACTTTTTGGTGGTCATTGATTCGGTGAATATTTTAAAGCGGCAATATTTACAGTTTTTATAAGTTAAAGTTATAGAATTTTGTTATCCGTAAGCATTTCATATATGTGTGATTTGTATTTTCTGGTATTTTACTGAGAATAGCATGTTGTTTTTTTTTTTAACAATCTGTCTGATTGTTTTTTTTTGCCCGCTGTTAAGTGATGAGTACGATTGAAATCACTATTTCTAGTGAAATTCAATATATTCTGAGTAAAAGCAAAAAAGGCAAACAAATTACTTTGTGGAAATTAAGCTGTGTTGTAAAAAATGTATTATTACATGTTATATTTTTTTTTTATTTTCTTTCACAGTTTTGAAATCTGACCATAATCAGATATCATGTGACCTGCAGAAAAAGAGATTTGAGGGGTTCATAATATTTCCCATTGTACCTATTGAAGGACCGCAATCATTTCAATCATTCTTCTTTGAACATCTTTGCAGACAAAACTCTGTGCTTACCTTCTATCATTCGCAAGGAATTTTAAAACCTGAAGTATGTCACTTTTTGTAACATAGTTATTGCGCAAGACACTCTTTCATATTTACAAAGAGAGGAGAAGGCACTCTGTGCACTTTTTCTACTCCATGTAAATACAACCTAATCATGCACACCACTTTGCGTTGAAAAGGTGTTCTATAAGTGTTGTTGTGCATGATTGCACTGAATACTCATAGAACAAGACACATCTCTAGATTTATTAGAAATTATAAATCTCAATATGTCTGTGAATGCTGCACCATTCTAAAATTGGTGTAGTAAAGCACAACAAGGAGAATTGTTTTCATTTCTCCACATTTTTATATCTTCAATTCATGGTAATATGTTCAGCATACATAGAAGGAGAAAAATGCCTTTACTGATTGTTTTTGTGCAGGAAGGTGTGTCTTCCTGCACAAAAACAAACACTACATGACACAGATATCCTTGCACTATGGTGCAAGGGTGCCTGTGTCACCACATGGCTGCAATTTTTCATCAGTGATGTCATTTGAGATGTCATGAGTGATGTCATCAGTGATGTCACTGACCATGTCATGAGTGATGTAATATGTGACATCATCAGCAGTGCATTGCGGGGGTGCGAGTTATAGTTAGCTGAACTAACTATAACAGGGGAATTTCTAGGGTTTTGTACGAGGGAAATGTCCTGCTAACTATAACGCCCCTGAAACCTATGGTTTTTTCAGTGAATATATATATATATATATATATATATATATTTATATCACCTAGCAGTTATAGTTACGACCTAGTTTCCATAGGAAAAGTGTCTTTTGATTTGCCCATAACTTTGGCACTGTTTGACGAATCTTCGCGAAATGTGAAAAACTAATGTGGCAGTCACCTCAGCTGCTGTGTTGAAAATTTTGGAATGATCCATCAAGCTGGGTCTGAGAAAAAGGGGGTGCCAAAACGCTTTTTCTCCATTTTAATTTCTATAGGAAACGGTTGACACAGCTACAGAGCGAACCGCTGAACGGAATTACAACAAATTTGGCAGAAGGTAGATTTTATTCCAGAGAGCATTTTTTTTTTAAATGGTGTAAATCCATTCAGTAGTTTCTGAGAAATGTAAAGGTTTCTCAGATATACAAATATGGCCACGTTGGATCCATGAACCCTCCCGATCTCGTGCCTGAGATCTGATTGGCTGCCAACACTTTAAACCAGGAAGTGTGGGCAGCGATCTCGTGACTCAGTTGAACCAAATCACAAGAAAAAAATGTAAATAAACAAGAAAAGGGGGCATGGTAGGAACACCCTGACTCCCTGGGCCTGTTCAGGGGGTCCCACAGTTAACCTCATGGCCCAAAAAAAACAGTTTATTAAACTTTTCAGCAGGAGTCACGGTGAATCTGTGAATCCTGCCAAAAAACTAAAATCAAAACAAAGCGCAGTCCCTGTGCTTCGTTTAATCAGGCCTCCAAGTGGGCCAGGGCTAGTATATTGAAATGGGGAGGTCCAGGCAACACTCCTGCTGCCCCGGGGAACACCACCTCCCTAGGGCTACATTAAAACATGCATGGGGGCTCCTAACCCACCACGCAGCCTCAGGGATGCCACCTCCCTGGGGCTACAAAGTACCAGGGGCCCTCCATGGCCCTATTGACCGCCACCCACCAGGGCCGGATCCAGCAATGTTCAGAGGTACCCAACCCGGGACACTGCAGTTTACTATGACTTGCAGGAGCACTGCTCCAGCCAAGCAATAGAAAAGACTGCTTCACTTCATGGAAGCAAGAGCTTGAAATTGATGCGGTCTTCGGGCCGAAATGGGCCTCAGGAGGTGGGCTGCGTGACCTCTCTCAGTTAATTTTTTTTTTTTCAGTTGCCTGACCCTCGGGGATGGGGTACCAAGGGCTGATAATGGCCCAGGAGGGGGTGGCTCACTCCCCTTGAAATATATATATTTTTTTAAATGGCCAGGCTCTGGGGGATGGGGTCCCTTGGCCCAAAATTGGCATGTGGAGAGGGGCCACACGGCCCCCCTCCCCTTTCCAGAAAAAATAGGAACATCGGTCCATCTCTGGGGGTGGGGTCCCCAGGGCCGAAATCGGCTTTGGGAGTGGGACCGTGCTGCCCCCCTACCTTGTTATTTTATTTAAATATAGAATGGTCAGGCCTGGGGGATGGGGTCCCAGGGATCCAAATGGATCAAGCGAAGGGGAGCCACAGAGCCCCCTTCCTAAAATAAAATAAAAATCAGACGCCGTCAGCTTGCTGATGGCCCTGCCCCCTTTCTCCACTACTCTGCAAACGTGCCTGTTTGGACGCTCTTAGCTGGGGGATAAAGTCCCCTTTGTTCCTGAGGGTCCTTAGGGGTCAACTAGCCCACCTGATACCTCCAGTAATCCCCACACAGTGGGATTGCTGAGAGGTGGTCGGAGGCCACGCCCCTTTTCCCACCAGTCTACAAACACGCCTTTCGGAAAACTGGCATGGCGATGAGGTCCCCTTGCATCCTGAAGGTCTCAGGACTAAAGTGGACTTCATCCCCCAAGCAGCAGTGCGTCAGGAGGTGCATTTGCAGAGTGGTGGAGAAAGGGGGTGTGGCCTCTGACCACCTCTCAGCAATCCAGCTGTGTGGTTCTTACTGGTAGTAAGAGGAGGGCTAGTTGGCCACCAGGGACCCACAAGAGAGAAGGGGACTTCATCCCCCAAATAGTAGTGTGCCAGAAGGAGTGTTTGCAGAGCGGTGTTTAAATGTGCGTGGCCTGCAACCACCTCTCAGCAATCTTACTGTGTGGGGTAACTGAAGGTAACAGGTGGGCTAGTTTGTCCCTGAGGAACTTCAGCAGCAAAAGGGGCTTCATCGTCCTACCAAGAGCATGCCAGGAGGAGTGCTTGCTGGGTAGTAGAGAAAGGGGGGCGTGACCTACTATCAGAACTCAGCAATCCAGCTGTGTGGGACTTACTATAGGTAATAGGAGGGGTATTTGCCCCCAAGTACATCCTTGGGGGCCAACTACCCCTCCTGTTACCTCCAGTAAGTTCCACACAGCAGGATTGCTGAGAAGTTGTCAGAGATCACGCCCCCTTTCTCCATCACTCTGCAAATGTGCCTCTAGGTGCACTACTAGTTGGGAGTTAAGGTCCCCTTGGCTCCAGAGGGACCTTGGGGGCCAATAAGCCCTCCTGATGCTTTCTGTAAGCCCTACACAGTGGAATTCCTGAGACTGGTCAGAGGCCCAGCCCCCTTTCTCTGCAAACTCATTAAAAAACCTTATAAATTCACTAAAAAAACAAAGGTTACACAGACATTAAAGTTAGGGATTAGCATTTGAAAAACCTTAGAAAGTCACAAAAAACAAAGGTTGCAGGAACATTATAGTTAGCAAATAGAATTTAAAAAAACCTTAGAAATTCACAAAAAAAACAAATGTTACAGGGACATTACAGCTAGGCTGATATTTCACTCTTAGCAAACTAGAGAAATGCAGCCATATTAGTTGCGTTTTTGTTTACCACGCACACCGAGGTTGTGCCTCAATTTTGCTGAAAAGCTGACGATTCAAGGCGTGCTGGGAGGAGTCGTCCTCTAAACCAAGGCGAGAGTGTTCTGACTGAACCATCATCGCAACCAGACAATACCCTTGCGGGTTTGAAGCCCAAGAGCACATATATGGCCCCTGTGAGCCACAAAGTCTTAGACATTTACGAAACCTTGGTTAAACGCGATCTCCAACAAGTTTTCAGTCACAACAAAATCAAACAATCCAACATGACATCCAAAGACAAAGCTCTACTAAACCAGTTGGCTAATAATCCTAACATCACATTTGTCAATGCAGATAAAGGGGGAGCGCTTGTCATTATGGATTTGGCACATTACAATCGTAAATTGTATGAACATGTACTAGATACAACAACTTACACAAAATCCTACTTCACAAATACAGTCAATACTTGTGAGTATCGTGGACAAAGCAGTCCATGGCGGCATCTTAGGTGAAAAGGAACGCAAATTTCTCATTCAAGATTTTCCAACATGTCCGACCTTGCATATGTTACCCAAGATCCATAAAAACCTTCTTGACCCACCCATGAGACCGATAGTTTCAACCCGGGGGTCTCTTCATGAGCCAGTGGGGAAATACCTTGACAAACATCTTCAACCTTTGGTACAACGAATGTCTACATATGTCAGAGACACCACTGACTTTTTGAACATACTTCAAACTTTCACAAACGATTGGGGAGAAGATATGTATCTGTGCACCATCGATGTCACGGCTCTTTACACCTCCATTCCACACAACTTGGGCATAGAAGCCACCGAATTCTTCTTACTCCAATCTCAAATAAAGGAAGATTTGCAAATTCTGTTACTGGAACTTCTTCATTTCACTCTATATCATAGTTATTTTTGTCACAACCAACGATTTTTCTTACAGCTCAACGGAACTTCCATGGGCAATTGCGCAGCTCCTTGGAAAACACATTCATTACTCTATCTCCGTTACATTGATGACATTTTTTTGATTTGGAACGGCTCAAAACATCTACTAACAAGCGCCATCGACCAACTCAATCGCATTGATGAAAGATTGAAATTTACATTCAATATACATAAATCCCAAATCAACTTTCTGGACGTACTAATATACATCAAAGACAATCGCATTGAAACTAATCTATACAGAAAAGACACAGACAGGAATAATCTCTTACACTTCTCCAGTTTTCATCAACCCACACTCAAAAGACATTTACCATTTTCTCAACTTCTCAGAATCAAAAGAATTATTTCAGAACCCACACAATTGTCTCATCAAGTTTCAACCATGGAACGGCGTTTCCTTGATCGTGGATATCCTCAACAAATTCTTACTAATGCCATCAATCTAACATCCAGTAAATCCCAGTCTCAACTATTGGATAACAAAAGAAACATTAAAACATCCACAAGAGCAGTTATTGTCTCTAAATTTTCCACCGAGAGTTTTAATGTCAAGAAAGCCATTTTGAAACATTGGCCTATGTTGCAGCTAGAACCTGACTTCAAAAACATCTTTTCGGACAGACCTCTGTTTGCCTATGAAAGAAGCAAAAATCTCATAGACTTACTTAAGTCGCCGAAACCTTTTGATGGAGCATCGATACACAAAGATACTGTGCCTTGCCACAACTGTGGTAATTGCAATAATATTATCAAGGGGAATACCATTCAGCATCCGACACATGGATCCAACATTAAGCTATATGTGACAGCAACGTGTGATTCAAAAAATCTTGTATATATGTTGAAGTGCCCTTGTGGCCTGGCATACATTGGCAAAACAGAAAGGAAAATCAAAATTCGGTTGAATGAACACAAGAGCAACATCCGCAACAAAAACGCCAAATCTGCTGTAGCGATGCATTTTAATGATCACAAACACAACATTTGTCAACTAAGGTTTCTGGTATGCGAAACAGTACCAATCAAAGAAGGCAGAGACAACTGAACATTTTTACTTCAAAGAGAGACCGCTAGGATTTATCGAATGAACACTTTGGTACCTCACGGACTGAATGACCGTGTTGAATTTAGTTGCTTTATTTAAAGCATCTTTGTTCCTTGTACTCTAATCTGGTTCCTTCTATCTTTACTTTATTCTTACTACCTCCACAGCATTCATTGGTTCTCACCAATGATATTTTGAATTGTATCTTCTTTTGATCCCTCTTAATCTTTTTCTAACATTTTTTTAATCACTCGCTTTATTTTAGCCGTTTCCTCATCCTTTTTTCTTTATCCTAGTTTGAACCTTCATCACATTTTGATCATACTGTCTCATCACCTCCACTTTTACTGTCTCCACAGATTTTCAGTCTTCACTGCATCCTCTCTCTTTCTTTTTCTTATTTCTTTCAATGAAACTTTATTGACATTTCTGTTACACACCTATAAATCTCTTGCGGACTATTTTTTGGTTACTCCTCCTTGTACTGGTTAACATTTTCATTTGAATGACAACAGTTCCATTCTGCTAATTACGTTTGCTGATATGATTGTTTCTTTCAATCCACTGCCACCATTCCATATGGCCACCATAGGAACAGCCTTTCACACACTCTCTTCTTCCTATTTATAATCACCGGCTAAAATGGCCGACACGAAGACTCATTCTCCAACTGGAGCAAGCCGCACGCTCTCCCTGGTTCGGTTTAGGTACGTTTGCTTTATCACCATTATTAGTTTGCTTTATCACTCTCATGATTTCCGTCACTGGGTTCTAAACTATTGGTTAGTGGCAGTTACATGCTGCGCATATGCAGTTTCCATGCAACTAGTATACTTAAATATTTCCGTGTCGACGTTAGACAATGGATCGGCATCTTTTCACGGTATAAGGTTTATTTATTTTTTATCACTTTTTAACTTCCACTACCATTCACCTTGATTTAATTCACCAAACTTCCATGACATTTACTTTCCTCCAATAATACACGATTTCTGCGTGTCTTCAATAGTCACCTCAATACTAACACCCTTAATGGTCGCTTCGATTTACTCCTATATCTTTTTACGTTTTTTCAGGATTCCTCCTGACGAAGGGTATCTCGTACCCGAAATGCATTGAGGCTTTTCCTTGAACATCAAATTATTGAATTGTTTACTTTTTTGAGATGCTCATGACTACAATGAAGACTATCTAGTAGTGGATTACCACTAATAAAAAAATTTCAACCCTACCCCTTTGAAACATTTTGAATAACCTACGACATCGTCGCTACACAGTGGCTGTGCTATAGGAGGGACACCACACTTTGTTGAGTGGTGCAACTAGCACTTGCCATTATAGTTGCCCCTGCAATGCACTGCTTATAACCTCACATATTACATCACTCATGGCATGGTCAGTGACATCCCTGTCTCTGAAGTACCAACTCGCACCCCTATAGAATATTTTAAACTCTCACTGGCACTCCCACACAACCATTAAAAATCGTTTCACAGAGCCATACCAGTACTTTCAGAGCCACTCACTAATTCTTAGATCTACACATATCCACTTGCTCACCCATACTGCCACTCATACACCCACTCCGTCACCAATACAGCCATTGACATATCCATTCATATACCCATACAGGCACTCACACACTGAGTGAGTCACTCATAGAACTACTCACACACCTACACATTCACCCATACAGTCAATCATACAGATATGTACTAACCCAAACAGTTACATACATTCACTTTCTTGCTTATTACAAATAGTAACACATACTCATTCACCTATACAGTCACTGACAGAAGCATGTACTCATCCATATAGCCACTCTCACATTCCCTCACTCATGCATACATTCACTCATATACCCAGTCATTCACCTATACCGCCTTTCCATTCACAGTTACTGACCTATACTGACACAAGCCCTCAATCATCGCCATACAGACACCTACTCACCCATTCAGGTTCTCACACATACACTCACTATCACATACAGGCACTGACTCACCCACCCACTAATCCATACAGGCAGTCACACACCTCCTCACACACACACACAGACACCCAGACATCCATAGAGATAGTTAACCAATCAATCACCCATATAGCCATTCACATACTCACTAACACACTCATACACCCATTTAGACATCAACTGACTGACAGATACATTCACACAACCAGTCACTTATCAATACATTCACTGAGACACTTAATCACTCACCTATTCAGTCAGTCAGGGACCCACTCAGTCATCCAAACAGTCACTCATACACCCAGTGATTCACCAATACACCAAGGTATATATATTTAACACTCATTAACTTTCTAAAAACACTCACAGTCACTGGAAGATGTCATCACTGACATCATCAGTGATGTCATTTGAAATGTAATCAGTGATTTCACTGACCATGTCATGAGTAATGTGACGTCATAAGCAGTGCATTGCGGAGGCGCAAGTTATAGTTTACTCAGGTAACTATAACTGCTGAATTTCTCTGGTTTTGTACGAGTGAAATGTCAACCTAGCTATAACAACCCTGTAATTTGTTTTGTGTGAATATATGTATATATATAATATTCATATATAAATATATACACACACGCATATATTTATATATATATTACCTACTGGCGGTCGCCAGTAGGTAGTTATAGTTAGGACCACGTTTCCATAGGAAAACCTCAACATTCTATTTTGAATAACTTTGGCGCCGGTCGACGAATCCTCGCGAATTTCTCAAAATAGGTGGGGCGCTACGCTCCGCTCCTACCCTGAAAGTCTCGGGGGGATCCGTCAAGCGGGGGCTGAGATAAAAGGGGGGTCCCAAAACGCGTTTTTCCCATGCATTTTTCCATAGGACCTTTAGAACGAGCTACAGCCCGAACGGCTGAACAGAATTACTCAAAATTTGGCAGAGAGGTACTCCCTAGGTCAAGGAAGTGCCTTTTGTAGGTTTGGTGTAAATCTGTTCAGTAGATTCTGAGAAAATAGCCTTTAAATCAATATATATATCTGAGCCCGCTTACGGTACGCTTACCGTACGCTTACGGTAAGCGTACGGTGGCGTGCGCGAGCGCGATTCTGATTGGCTCTTAGATCTTAGTAAACATTCGAATCGGCCGAAACCAGGAAGCGGCGGCCGCCATTTTCTGTGTTTCACTCTGAAAAAAAAAGAGTGAAAACAAGAAAAGGGGGCAATGAGGAGAGTTACAGACCCCCTTACATTTGTGAGGGGGTCAAAGAAGGACTGTAAAGTACAAAACAAATATTTATTGATTTTTAAAAAAAATCACGGGGTACGCGTACGGTAAGCTTACGGTAAGCGTACGGAAGAAACATGGCGTGCGCGAAGGAGATTCTGATTGGCCCATAGATCTTAGTAAACATTCGAATCGGCCGAAACCAGGAAGCGGCGGCCGCCATTTTGTGTGTTTCACTCAGAAAAAAAACAGAGAAAACAAGGAAAGGGGGCAATGAGGAGAGTTACAGACCCCCTAACATTTGTAAGGGGGTCAAAGAAGGACAGAAAAGTACAAAAAAAACATTTATTGATTTTAAAAAAAATCACGGGGTACGCGTACCGTAAGCTTACGGTAAGCGTACGGTAAAAAAAATAAAAATAAATAAATGAAAAGCAGATTTAAGAGTTTAGAAATTAGGGAGCTCTAAAAAGAGCTGTTGTGTTTATGAAGTCATTTTTTAAGTGGTACCTACAAGTAAGTACCGATGCAGAGTCTAAGGTTCAAGAGGAAGACTCTGTTCCCTTCATCATTGAAGTGCACACCATCTCCTCTATAAATGTCTTGCATGTCATAACGCAAGTTGTTGTGGTAAATGGCACCCATACCATAGTCACGGAGGAAAGCAGAAACAGATTTGTTGACGTGCTTTCTTGCTTTGTCAATCTGCGGACAGAAATGATAGGACCAGTTCCATTTTTGCCTTTGGCATATGTTGGAAAACACAAAGGCAGTTTTAGGGAAAAGTGTAAACAGTTGTGCAAAGGTGTCCTTCATAAGCATTTCCAGACCTACCCCAGTCAAAGTGCCTAGGTCATTGCCACCACAGTGCACTATTATGAGGTCAGGGTGTTGGATTTGAATGAAGGATTTCACCAATGGCATCAATTGGTGCCACTTTAACCCTCTCTGACCAATCCATTTAATGTCTACATTTGGCAAAGCAAGGTCTCTCATCATACCTGTTTTCTCTGCAAACTTTTCACTCCAGAAGACATAGCTGTGCCCTACAATCCACACTGTGAACATCTTCAAAGGAGAACTGGATGCACTCAGGAGGTGTCTTTCAGTAGAATGGCAATATGAAAAGAAAGACAGTTTGGAAATGGAGGCATACATATTTTTTTCAAAACAAAAAGAACTGATTGGCTGTTTCATACCATTCTAGAATAAAAACTAGGCTGTATGTGTAAATTAATAGAAGCATGTTTTGTATTGGTACAAAAAAATGTGTAACCAAAGAACAGTACTATGGATTTGCTGTAAGGTTTGAAAAGTCAAGCACTCTTGCTCTGTGGAATTGAAACATTGTGTGTCGAACTTCTGACCTAACTCTACACAGCAGTGTTCCATGAGCTGTTGCTATGGTAGCAGGCAGAAGTCAAGTTGGGGGAAGGGTACTAGGCAGAAGTCAAGTTGGGGGAAGGGTACTTTTGGAAAAGGGTTGGTTTTCAACCAATAGAAATGTGTGATTACATTTGAAAAAAAGGGGGAAGCACTGAGATTTGAAACTTACATGTATATGTGTGGAAAAATAGAGGGAAAGTTTGCCATTATCTGGTTCTGCTGAGAGGAGAGAGGTGAACACAACAGAGATCCTGGCTCTGATAATCTGCTGTTTGAGTGTCACATTTCTTTCACAACTAACTAATTTTAAAGGTGAGTTTACAGTTTGAGAGGGGATGTATGTGGTAACTTAAGAAATGAATAATAGAAATAGGAATTGTTTTTGTTGTAGTTACACATGGTGGTTTCATAATGTGTCAGTCTGTAAAAGTGATTTACACTTGCCCCGAAAAAAAAAAGAGCAGTAAGTGTGCTTTCAAATTGGCAAAGAAATTTCGTTTTGGGACTAATGTGAAAACATGACTCTGTGTGCATAGAAGAATTATAGGCAGAGATTTATTGCGTCTTGCTCTGGTGATTTCACAGTTGCATTAGATGGAAAGGGGGAGCGAATTTTTGGGGGAAGAAGCAGAGTCTTAGCACACACCCATGTGCTTGCCATGTATAGTCATGCACAGTATTTAGAAGCGAGTGGGGTTTTCAGGTTTAAGTCTGTAATGCAAATACATTCAGCATCACTAAGGCTGGTTGCCCTTGCTGGAGTGTAGGCAGTCACAGAGAATACACATGGTGGTGGTCTGAAAAAACAGCTTGGACATGTGCATTTAAATAAATCAAAAAAAGTGGTTTTATAATGTGTCAGTCTGTAAAAGTGATTTCCAATTGTAAAAAGTGATTTTCACTTGGCCCGAAAAAAAAAGAGCAGTAAGTGTGCTTTCAAAATGGCAAAGAAATTTCGTTTTGGGACTAATGTGAAAACATGACTCTGTGTGCATAGAGGAATTATAGGCAGAGATTTATTGCGTCTTGCTCTGGTGATTTCACAGTTGCATTAGATGGAAAGGGGGAGCGAATTTTTGGGGGAAGAAGCAGAGTCTTAGCACACACCCATGTGCTTGCCATGTATAGTCATGCACAGTATTTAGAAGCGAGTGGGGTTTTCAGGTTTAAGTCTGTAATGCAAATACATTCAGCATCACTAAGGCTGGTTGCCCTTGCTGGAGTGTAGGCAGTCACAGAGAATACACATGGTGGTGGTCTGAAAAAAACAGCTTGGACAAGTGCAATTAAATAAATTAAAAAAAAAGGTTTCATAATGTGTCAGTCTGTAAAAGTGATTTTCACTTGCCCCGAAAAAAAAAAGAGCAGTAAGTGTGCTTTAAAAATGGCAAAGAAATTTCGTTTAGGGACTAATGTGAAAACATGACTCTGTGTGCATAGAGGAATTATAGGCAGAGATTTATTGCGTCTTGCTCTGGTGATTTCACAGTTGCATTAGATGGAAAGGGGGAGCGAATTTTTGGGGGAAGAAGCAGAGTCTTAGCACACACTCATGTGCTTGCCATGTATAGTCACGCACAGTATTTAGAAGCGAGTGGGGTTTTCAGGTTTAAGTCTGTAATGCAAATACATTCAGCATCACTAAGGCTGGTTGCCCTTGCTGGAGTGTAGGCAGTCACAGAGAATACACATGGTGGTGGTCTGAAAAAACAGCTTGGACATGTGCATTTAAATAAATCAAAAAAAGTGGTTTCATAATGTGTCAGTCTGTAAAAGTGATTTTCACTTGCCCCGAAAAAAAAAAGAGCAGTAAGTGTGCTTTAAAAATGGCAAAGAAATTTCGTTTTGGGACTAATGTGAAAACATGACTCTGTGTGCATAGAGGAATTATAGGCAGAGATTTATTGCGTCTTGCTCTGGTGATTTCACAGTTGCATTAGATGGAAAGGGGGAGCGAATTTTTGGGGGAAGAAGCAGAGTCTTAGCACACACCCATGTGCTTGCCATGTATAGTCATGCACAGTATTTAGAAGCGAGTGGGGTTTTCAGGTTTAAGTCTGTAATGCAAATACATTCAGCATCACTAAGGCTGGTTGCCCTTGCTGGAGTGTAGGCAGTCACAGAGAATACACATGGTGGTGGTCTGAAAAAACAGCTTGGACATGTGCATTTAAATAAATCAAAAAAAGTGGTTTCATAATGTGTCAGTCTGTAAAAGTGATTTCCAATTGTAAAAAGTGATTTTCACTTGGCCCGAAAAAAAAAGAGCAGTAAGTGTGCTTTAAAAATGGCAAAGAAATTTCGTTTTGGGACTAATGTGAAAACATGACTCTGTGTGCATAGAGGAATTATAGGCAGAGATTTAATGCGTCTTGCTCTGGTGATTTCACAGTTGCATTAGATGGAAAGGGGGAGCGAATTTTTGGGGGAAGAAGCAGAGTCTTAGCACACACCCATGTGCTTGCCATGTATAGTCATGCACAGTATTTAGAAGCGAGTGGGGTTTTCAGGTTTAAGTCTGTAATGCAAATACATTCAGCATCACTAAGGCTGGTTGCCCTTGCTGGAGTGTAGGCAGTCACAGAGAATACACATGGTGGTGGTCTGAAAAAACAGCTTGGACATGTGCATTTAAATAAATCAAAAAAAGTGGTTTTATAATGTGTCAGTCTGTAAAAGTGATTTCCAATTGTAAAAAGTGATTTTCACTTGGCCCGAAAAAAAAAGAGCAGTAAGTGTGCTTTCAAAATGGCAAAGAAATTTCGTTTTGGGACTAATGTGAAAAAATGACTCTGTGTGTATAGAGGAATTATAGGCAGAGATTTATTGCGTCTTGCTCTGGTGATTTCACAGTTGCATTAGATGGAAAGGGGGAGCGAATTTTTGGGGGAAGAAGCAGAGTCTTAGCACACACCCATGTGCTTGCCATGTATAGTCATGCACAGTATTTACAAGTGAGTGGGGTTTTCAGGTTTAAGTCTGTAATGCAAATACATTCAGCATCACTAAGGCTGGTTGCCCTTGCTGGAGTGTAGGCAGTCACCGCGAATACACATGGTGGTGGTCTGAAAAAAACAGCTTGGACAAGTGCAATTAAATAAATTAAAAAAAAAGGTTTCATAATGTGTCAGTCTGTAAAAGTGATTTTCACTTGCCCCGGAAAAAAAAAGAGCAGTAAGTGTGCTTTAAAAATGGCAAAGAAATTTCGTTTTGGGACTAATGTGAAAACATGACTCTGTGTGCATAGAGGAATTATAGGCAGAGATTTATTGCGTCTTGCTCTGGTGATTTCACAGTTGCATTAGATGGAAAGGGGGAGCGAATTTTTGGGGGAAGAAGCAGAGTCTTAGCACACACTCATGTGCTTGCCATGTATAGTCACGCACAGTATTTAGAAGCGAGTGGGGTTTTCAGGTTTAAGTCTGTAATGCAAATACATTCAGCATCACTAAGGCTGGTTGCCCTTGCTGGAGTGTAGGCAGTCACAGAGAATACACATGGTGGTGGTCTGAAAAAACAGCTTGGACATGTGCATTTAAATAAATCAAAAAAAGTGGTTTCATAATGTGTCAGTCTGTAAAAGTGATTTTCACTTGCCCCGAAAAAAAAAAGAGCAGTAAGTGTGCTTTAAAAATGGCAAAGAAATTTCGTTTTGGGACTAATGTGAAAACATGACTCTGTGTGCATAGAGGAATTATAGGCAGAGATTTATTGCGTCTTGCTCTGGTAATTTCACAGTTGCATTAGATGGAAAGGGGGAGCGAATTTTTGGGGGAAGAAGCAGAGTCTTAGCACACACCCATGTGCTTGCCATGTATAGTCATGCACAGTATTTAGAAGCGAGTGGGGTTTTCAGGTTTAAGTCTGTAATGCAAATACATTCAGCATCACTAAGGCTGGTTGCCCTTGCTGGAGTGTAGGCAGTCACAGAGAATACACATGGTGGTGGTCTGAAAAAACAGCTTGGACATGTGCATTTAAATAAATCAAAAAAAGTGGTTTCATAATGTGTCAGTCTGTAAAAGTGATTTCCAATTGTAAAAAGTGATTTTCACTTGGCCCGAAAAAAAAAGAGCAGTAAGTGTGCTTTAAAAATGGCAAAGAAATTTCGTTTTGGGACTAATGTGAAAACATGACTCTGTGTGCATAGAGGAATTATAGGCAGAGATTTATTGCGTCTTGCTCTGGTGATTTCACAGTTGCATTAGATGGAAAGGGGGAGCGAATTTTTGGGGGAAGAAGCAGAGTCTTAGCACACACCCATGTGCTTGCCATGTATAGTCATGCACAGTATTTAGAAGCGAGTGGGGTTTTCAGGTTTAAGTCTGTAATGCAAATACATTCAGCATCACTAAGGCTGGTTGCCCTTGCTGGAGTGTAGGCAGTCACAGAGAATACACATGGTGGTGGTCTGAAAAAACAGCTTGGACATGTGCATTTAAATAAATCAAAAAAAGTGGTTTTATAATGTGTCAGTCTGTAAAAGTGATTTCCAATTGTAAAAAGTGATTTTCACTTGGCCCGAAAAAAAAAGAGCAGTAAGTGTGCTTTCAAAATGGCAAAGAAATTTCGTTTTGGGACTAATGTGAAAAAATGACTCTGTGTGTATAGAGGAATTATAGGCAGAGATTTATTGCGTCTTGCTCTGGTGATTTCACAGTTGCATTAGATGGAAAGGGGGAGCGAATTTTTGGGGGAAGAAGCAGAGTCTTAGCACACACCCATGTGCTTGCCATGTATAGTCATGCACAGTATTTACAAGTGAGTGGGGTTTTCAGGTTTAAGTCTGTAATGCAAATACATTCAGCATCACTAAGGCTGGTTGCCCTTGCTGGAGTGTAGGCAGTCACCGCGAATACACATGGTGGTGGTCTGAAAAAAACAGCTTGGACAAGTGCAATTAAATAAATTAAAAAAAAAGGTTTCATAATGTGTCAGTCTGTAAAAGTGATTTTCACTTGCCCCGGAAAAAAAAAGAGCAGTAAGTGTGCTTTAAAAATGGCAAAGAAATTTCGTTTTGGGACTAATGTGAAAACATGACTCTGTGTGCATAGAGGAATTATAGGCAGAGATTTATTGCGTCTTGCGCTGGTGATTTCACAGTTGCATTAGATGGAAAGGGGGAGTGAATTTTTGGGGGAAGAAGCAGAGTCTTAGCACACACCCATGTGCTTGCCGTGTATAGTCATGCACAGTATTTAGAAGCGAGTGGGGTTTTCAGGTTTCAGTCTGTAATGCAAATACATTGAGCTTCACTAAGGCTGGTTGCCCTTGCTGGAGTGTAGCACTCTGGACATGGGCTTTTTAAAAAATCTGAAAAGTGGTTTCATAATGTGACAGTTTGTAAAAGAGATTTTCACTTGCCCAAAAAAAAGAGCAGTTTGTGTGCATTCAAATTGGCAAAGAAATTTTGTTTTGTGACTATTGTGAAAAGAAATGTAGTAATATATTTAAATACAATAAAGGATTTTTTTTTAGTTTTTTTCAGGTATTGCTGAAGAACAGTGAACAAAATTTAAGATGCCTACAAAATCTCGAGTTCAAAAAACGCTAAAAAAAAAACTATATTTGAAGACAACTGGAGGACCAAAGTTAGTAGAAGATGCTCATGTTGGGAAAAAGAAAAAATCTTCTGGTAAGCAGAAAAAAGAATTTCTTAAAAAAATATTCAAAACAAAGAAAAATGTACAAAATGTCTGTCCAGGGAAGAATGTAACAAAACGAAGAGAACAGCAAAAATTTGAGAATTTAGTTAATGCAAATATACCTTCTGCAACTGAAAAGTTTTACATAAACAGAAAAACAGCGTTTAAAGAGATACGTAGAAAAATGTTTCAGAGAAGAGTTATGTCCAATTTGATAAAGGATGTGAAGAAATATAAGCAAAAGGCAAAATATTACAAGAGAAAAAAAGAAATTGAAGCCATTGCAGCAAAAGCATTAGAATTAAAAAGGAAACTATTCATATTAATTTTGAATAGGATGCGTACATTAGATAAAATGGTTAATGTACTGAAATCACAAAGCAAAAGCAAAAGAGTAGTGAACAGAACAAACTTTTGTAAAGTGTTTTTAGGAAAGTGGATGCATAGTTCAAGTAGTGAACCTTTTTTTAATGAAGAGAGCTATTTTCAAAGTAATAGTTTGCTGCATGCAGTTGACACCAGAGGTCGTTCATACGAAGTAAAAAATGGTTGCATAATGGAGAAGGAGATAATGGTTCCAAGAGATGAGGTACAAGTGATGGCAGATGAGGCAATGGGGAGACGTCCTAAAGCCCCAGTGTACACTTGGAATTGTAGTAGTATTTGCACTGTGCGTCAGGAATCTATTGACAGATTTCGAGAGTTTCTAAGAGAATATAGTAAAAAAAGTGTAAAACAGAAGATTAAGGTGCTTCAAAGTCTGGATCCATGCAGAGTGAGAGAGAATACTGGTTTGCAGGGTCATTCTCTGGCTTGTCTATCTAGAAAAGTGTGCAATAGTGTTTTCCATCATTTTAGGATGCTGGCTGTTCATCATACTGAAATGAGAAAGTTTGTGAGACGGTTGTATTTTGCCAAAAGTCCAGCAATAAAGTTAAATGAATTGAATAGGGCTCTGTTCCGAGGAACGGTATCAGATGTAGAGAAGGTTGTTGATGAAATTCAGTTTTGTTACTTTGGTCCTGAACAAAACAGTGCAGAGAAGGACACAGTAAATGAGGAAGAAGTGGAAGAGAATGTAGAACCTTCTGTAAGTAAGACATTTAATGATCACATAACAAAATTTGCAATAGTCTCTAATGAAAGACCAAATGTTACTTGTATTTGTTGCCGCAGAACTCATTATAGAAAACAAACTAGGAATGTTGATCTCTACAGAAAGAGTGAAAATGAAGATAATTATAAGTGGATGGATTTTGCCACATATATATTTCTTGAAAATTGTTTTGAATTGGGTGAAGATCAGCGTATTTGTAAATACTGTTACAACAAGTTAGAGGAAAATAGAATGCCGACCAGAGCTGTACATAATAATTTAGAATTGGATGCTATTCCTGCTGAACTTTCTGAATTAAATACATATGAGTCTATACTCATTCAATGTGTTCATCCGTTCCAGACCATAGTACGTATGGAGCCCAAAACTGGTAAATTACCTCCTTCAGATTTACTGAGAGGTTTAAAAGGTAGAGTGGTGTATTTGCCCTTGGATTTGAAAAAAAATATGGAAACTATTGATGCGGATACTTTGGAAACTGAACCATTAATTATTCTGGTTAATGGTGTACCTACAAAGAATAAGAAGATTTGGCAGGAGCTGGTAGATGTGCGGAAAGTACAAAGAGCAAATTTGTATTTGAAAAAAAATAACAAATGGTATGAATCAATTTATATAGAAGAAGAAGAAGAAGACGAAGATTTTCAAGAAGACACAGAAACACCAACTGGACAAATTGAAAAAGTGGACAAGACAAAGGAAGAAGAAATTTATGAACATTTTAGCATACATCCTCTTCATTCGAAAGAAGTTATGGGAGACAATATTGATCTCTTTCAGATGAAGAAAGCAAAAGGAACTCCCGTGAGTGTATGGGAGGAGAGCTTGGAAGCTCGATGTTTTCCCCAGCTGTTTCCTACGGGAAAAGGAGGACGATACGATGAACGTCCAGAACAGATTCCAGCTTCAGAGTATCGGACTACAAGACTATATGCTGAAGATCCCAGATTTCGACAAAGTATTCCTTATTTGTTTCATCTTTTATTTGAAAGCGACTTGTCTGCACTGTCTTATGCAGTAAATCACATTTTAAAAAGTGGAGTACATTTACAAAATGTGTCTGCTAAGGATTTTATGGAGAAAGTGCAGCACCGAGATGATCATTTGGAAACACAACTGATCAATCTGATGGCTTGTCAGCGTGGGACAAATGAATATTGGTACCGACGCCATGGTGAACTAAAATGCATGTTACGCAATTTAGGAACACCAACATGGTTCCTTACCCTAAGCTGTGCCGAGTACGCTTGGGAAGATTTACTGGATTTTCTACGAGAGGCCAATTCAAACATTAAAAACATCGAATACAAGACAGCAGGAGAACTGTGCTCATTGGATCCGGTTAATGTTTGCAGATATTTCAATCATAGATTTGAGGCTATGATGTCCTTCATCTGCAATAAAAAAAATCCACCCCTTGGAGAAGTAGTGGATTTCTTTTGGAGAAAAGAGTACCAGGCAAGAGGTGCTCCTCATATTCATATGCTGTTGTGGATCAAGGATGCCCCAAAGTTTGGAACATATACTGATGAAGCAGTGTTATCTTACATTGAAGAATATGCAACATGTGGTATACCAAAAAGCACAGAAGAGAACAAGTTAAAGGAGCAAGTTTTACGTTTCCAAAGTCATCGGTGTGGAAAATACTGTCGACGGAAATACAAGAGCAAAGAAAAATACTACACTAAATGTCGATTTGGATTTCCTAGACCTGTTCTTTCAAATGGAAGAGTAAACAGTTTTATGTCAGCTGTGAGACATACTATCACAAGAAAATCACCTAAGAATACCTACAACCTTAAAAGAAAAGAAGAATCAAAAAATATAAATGACTACAACCCAGTCATTTTATCCATGTGGAACGCTAACATGGATATACAGTATGTAGCTGACAATTCCATTGCTGTTGCACGATATGTAACGTCTTACATTACGAAATCAGAAAAAACAGAATTGAAGGAAATGTGGGAAGAGATTTCTCACGAGAAAACTGTCAGTAAGAAGCTGTACAGTTTCAGTTTGAAGATGTTATCGCATCGAGAAATTGGATCCTACGAATGTTCAGATAGGTTATCTTCTGCAAGTCTCTACTCGAAGTCAAGAAGAATAATTTGGGCAAGTTTAGGCCTTGCAGCAATGAGAAATCGGGTACTGAAATCTGTTGGAGAAATTGAATATTTGGCCGAGAATGACCCAGAAAGTACAGATATATTGAAAACAAACATGTTGGACACATATTATCCCAAGAGAAGTCATCATCTGGAGAACATGTGTCTCTATGAAGTGTTGCAGAACTACATTTATTCACGGAAAGCTGCAGAAGACATTAATAATGGAAAATATAAAGTTGTTGGTGAAGAAGGATGTTTGGTGAAGCAAAGCAAAGGAAGTTTGATAAATCATCGGAAGCTGAGTTGCGACACTACCGACAAGAAAGAATTTTACTACTTGGCTCTTTTACAGTTGTTTAAACCATGGCGTACAGAGGATGAACTACTGGGAGAATTTCAAAGCTATGAGGATTCATTTAATGCTTGCAAAGACAGCATACAATGCAATACATTCACAACTTATCTGCAAATGTTAAATGAAGAAATTGAACAGGAAACTACAATTGCAGCAGAAATAGCTAGAGACAGTTCTCAGGACAGCCAAAGTTCAGGAACACACAGTCAAGATCCCCTAGGACAACCAATCGTTGAAAATGAAGCATCAATAGCCATGAATGAAGTGGAAACAGCTATGAATCAAGCTCAAGAAGAATTTATAGACTTAGAAAATTTGGAAAGACAACTGAATCAAGAGCAGCAACATGAAGAGATCAAAAACAAAATTGATCACGGATTTCTACATGTAAAAAAAGAGTGCTCATGCACATCATTTCATCCAATCAGGATGTATGTAAGCGGACAAGCTGGCACTGGAAAAAGTTTCCTAATTAAAGTCATCAGAAGCTATCTAAAGCAAAAAACGGATTCTACTTTGTCTTGTGTGGTTACTGCTCCAACTGGGTTAGCAGCATATAACATAAAAGGAATCACCTTACATCGTTTGCTAATGTTACCAGTGGAGCATGAGAACAAAATACAATTCAACAAGCTAACTGGAGAAGCATCCTTGGAAGTTTCACGAGTATTGAAGAAGATGCAAGTTCTCATTATTGATGAGGTGAGCATGGTATCAAACTTAATGCTTGCCTTTGTGCATTTAAGAATGCAGCAAATTTTGAAGACAGACTATGACGTGTTATTTGGTGGAAAACACGTCATAGTTTTTGGAGATCTTTTGCAACTTACTCCAGTTAAAGGACAACCAGTGTTTAATACTGTGACACATGAAGACACGAAGAAGTCATTGGGAAGTATCGGTAATACAAATATTTGGTCCTTCTTTGAGTACAAGGAACTTACAACTAATATGAGGCAAGCAAACGATGAAGAATATGGAAGTATTCTGAAAGATATCAGGATTGGACTACTCACAGAAGCTGGCAAAAAAGCATTACAGACTCGGCTGCTACATAATTTATTTCCAAAGGAAGAAATAGTTGCAGAGAAGATATACAAGAACATTGCAGAAAACAAAAGTGTCATCTGCTTAATGCCTACTCTACGTGAATGCTCAATATTCAATGAGGAACTTTTGAAATTGGAAAAGGAAGAGATCAGGAAATTGGAAGCAGTGGACAAAATTGAGGATGGAAGAATTACTGTCACAGTAACAGGCAAACTGAAAAATAAATTGGACTCACTAGAGAAGAACATCTCCAAAACAGCTGGATTAGAAAAAAATCTATATGTTTGCATGAACTGTAGAGTGTTTTTAAGGAGAAATTTGGATGTTGAGAAAGGTTTAGTTAATGGAGCGATGGGAAGAGTTGTGGGTTTTATTAATTATCAGAAAAAAGAAGGAATTGAATGTTTAAAAATAAAATTTGATCAGATAGATGAAGTTAAAGATATTTGTCGTTGTACAGTTCGTTTTATGCTTGTGAAAGACTTATATGTACGTAGGAAGCAGTTTCCGTTTTCTCTAGCATATGCTGTAACTATTCACAAGTCTCAAGGATTGACTGTAGATTGTGCATTTGTGAACATTGGTTCAACTGTGTTCAAAGAAGGTATGGCATATGTTGCTTTGTCACGAGTCAAAACATTATCAGGTTTATTCATGATAGACTTTGAAGAATCAAAAGTTAGTGCTGATACAAATTGTGTAAAGGAGTATAATAGATTAAGAAGAAGCTATGCTCCTCATTTAGGTCAGTATCCTGTGTTGGAGAAACGTGTAGTTTCTCGTAAAAGAAAAAATGAGAATATCTGTAGTGAAGATGTAGAGAAGAGGAAAAAAAAGAGGAGTGATGTAATTGCAAGCAAAAAGAAAAAGGAAAATGAAGAACAGGTTGTAGGATGTCATTTTGAAAATAGCTCTGGTGTCAACTGCTACGCAAATGTAGTGCTGAATGTTGCATTTTATCTGGAAAGTTTGCAAGAGCAGATAATAGTAAATCAGGGAAAAAGATTCTGTTCAGAGCTGAGTCTCCTTTTTCAAAAGCTGAGTAAAGATAAAACTCAAATAGTAAGTGCTACTGACATTAGAAAACTTTTAGATGTATGTTCAGGACGAACACAGTTTTCTCAAAATGAACAGCAAGATGCACATGAATTTTTGATGTATTTTCTTCAGGTAGTGGAAGAAGAAGGAGTTCCCATTGACATTTTTTTTGGTCTCTCTTATAAATGGGAACATAGTTGTGATAATTGTTATAATATATGTGGCTCTATTGTTGATAATGAAAGGTTTATTTATTTGACATTGCCAGAGAGTAAAACAGTCACTTTTGCAAAATTAGTTAAAGATGCTAATCATAGCATGAAATGTGGTGAGTGTAATTCTGACATGTTTTCAACATTAATTTTAAAGGAATACGGACAGTATGTAATTTTAATGATGCAACGATGTAGAGCTGATGGTTCAAAATTGGATACTTTAATAAAGAAGTTTACAGGACAGCAATTATCAATTTCAGGAAAAACTTTTGTAACTGTTGCAATAATTTTCCATGATGGACCTACTGTTACTTCTGGACATTACACAGTTTATCTAAAATGTGAAAAAGGCTGGACACTGTGTAATGATTCCCAATTGATTTTCAAACAACGTTTGCCTTTTGATTTAGCAAATTCCTATCTAATCTTCCTGAAACCTAAATTTTAGAGAGACTTGGCAAGATCTGGACAAAATAATTTTACCATTTTACTGGATTACCATTGCAATTTTGTAAAAAAAAGATTTTTAAAATTATCATTTGGCCTAATGGAAAGATAACCAATTGTAATGTGGACTTTTTTAATTTTTAATGCAATTTTGAAAAACCAATAATTTAGAGATTATCGGTAACTTCTGCACATTTTAAATTTTGGAATGTTATTGGACTGCCATTGGAAATTTTTTCAAAAATGATTTAAAAAATTACTATTTGGCCATGTGGAAAAGTAACCAATTCTATTGTGGACTAAATAAATTATTCAAAAAATTTTCGTGAACCAAAATGTTACAGAGAATCGGTGAGATCTGGACAAATTAAACTTTAGAATTTTATTGGATTTCCGTTGGAAATTTATTCCAAAAAAAAAATTAAAATTACTATTTGGCCTAAAGGAAATGAAATCAGATGTATTTTGGAGTTATTTGAGATATAATATTGTGATTATAGTTCTGAAACAAACATATCAGACGGTATTTTAAAGAAATAAGTATTGGTATTAGATGATATTTTTTTACAATATTATGCATTTCTATAATGTTAAGTTTAATTAAAAAAAGTATCAGGGCTTTTTTAATACAATCTTTGTGATTGGTATTTTTTTTTGCCCGCTGTAAAATGATGAATGCAATTGCTTTCACAATTTATAGTGAAATGCAATATATTCTGAAAACAGCAAAAATAAGGCAAAAAGATTTTTTGGTAAAAAATGTAAATATGTGTACTGTATTATAAAATGTTTAAAAAATATTAATACTTTTTTCTTTTTTTCCAGATAGATATAGAAAATTTTCGAAAACTACAAACATTTTTAAAACTATTTTTTAAAAAAAGAAATGAATAAATATTTTTTCAGTGAGTATGGTAAGTCAATAATAATAATTGTAGTCTCTCAAGGACAATGTAATGTGATAAATGATTTTTAGTGTTTTTTTTAAAAAATAAAAAAAAAGTACGCGCACCGTACGCGTACGGTAAAAAAAAATAAAAAAAAGTTTTTAAAAACATATGTAAAAAAAAGATGAAAGATAAGGTTGGCTCTTAAAAGAACCGTTGTGTTCATGCAGGGACAGAGGAAAGGAAGCATGGGAAAATTATTCAAAGCGACAAATGTGCTGATCTATTTTGTTGTTCACTAGGGAAACACTGGTCTCCCTATGGCAAATTAGATCTTTACAAAATGTGCAATGAATATCAACCTTCCGAAATCGAGGGTTCATTTCCAGAGGGCCAGCAAAAGGAGATTCTCCCCCCACAGATGAAGGGCTCACCTGACCTGCAGAAGAAGGAGTAAGCCCTGCAGGTGATGGTCCAGGCTGAGCTGCTGTGGATGTACTGGCTCGTCTTTCTGAAGAGTTACCTCCAAAAAGATGACCATGTGTCCTTCTGTGTACATCCTGGAGGTGTCTCTTCATAGTGTGATTCCCAAAGGAATACTTCCTGTTAGGATTACCTCTAGAAAGTACACGCTGACACAGCTTGCAAGTAACTAAGGGTGCATTCACCTTTTGCTGGCCTTCTGGAAAAGTAAAATAATCCCAAACATAAGAAGGCTTTTGTTTCCTCGATCTCTGCCTCAAGACAGTGCTGCTAGTGCTAGCCTCACTCTCAGAAGAGCTCTGCTGTTCTGCCATCGTATCCCAAAGACAAACCAGCTCCTTCTCCCAGGGGATCACAAGCAGAAATGAGGGGAATGGGTGTGGTGTAGGAGAGTTCTAGAACTGAAAGTAGTTTCAACCAATCAAAAGTTGTGTTTCAAGATCACATGACCTACCGTACGCTTACGGTACGCTTACGGTACGCTTACGGCAAAAAGTACGCGTGCGCGTAAAAAAGACACGCGCTTGCGCGCATGCGCATAACAGTCACTCCCCGGCACTTCCGCGTAACGTGCGCGTGTGGCGTAAGCGCGCACGCGTCCCACGCGCAGTACGCGCGGCTACGCAAAGTGCGTAACTATATGCAAGCAGCGTAGATAGATTACGGACGTTGCGTAAACCGTACGCTTACCGTAAGCTTACGGTACGCGTACCAAAAAAAAATTAAAAAAAAAAAAAAGAACTGGAAATAAATTTTACATGTTTATTTTAAAAAATATATTAAAAAAAAATATTTAAGGATTTTAAAAATTAAAGCATAGTCTTTATAAAAGGTAAGTAAATTAAATTAAAAATATGTTTGAAAAAATTGAAGAATAAAAAAAAAATTAGCATTTAAAAAACCTTGCAAATTCACTGAAAAAACCATGGGTTTCACACACGTTATAGTTAGGAATTAGCATTTAAAAAACCTTTGAAATTCAGTGAAAAAACCATAGGTTTCACACACGTTATAGTTAGGAATTAGCATTTAAAAAACCTTAGAAATTCAGTGAAAAAACCATAGGTTTCACACATGTTATAGTTAGCTGGACATTTTACTCGTAAAAAACCAATGAAATTGCCCCGTTATAGTTAGTTCAGCTAACTATAACTCGCGCGCCCGCAATGCACTGCTGATGACGTCACATATTACATCACTCATGACATGGTCAGTGACATCACTCATGACATCACTGATGACATCTCAAATGACATCACTGATGACATCACTGATGACATCATCCTTGTGATAGAGTGGCAGACCTCCTCTTCCCCTAATATAACCTTTGACACACACATTCAAAAATAGAAACTACAATATTCAAAAAAATGGACATACCAATACCAGTTAAAACAACCTTTTCAGTAATTCTAAGATCCACATACACATCCACTCATTCACCAACAGTCCAATTCAGTCACTCATACATATACTCACTCATCATATGTACTCATACACCTATACATCCTGTTACACAATGCCACTCATCCATAGAGTTACTCACACACATAGTCACTCATGCTAACAAAGAATCAAACATACATTTACTTGCATATACAGTTATACACACACCACCACACTTACTTCTACGGAAACTTACACATACTTAGTCTTTTAAACAATCACTTATAGAAACACATACTTATTCATACAAGAACTCTTTCAATCTCTCACTCTCACATATACTCACATATATACACCAATAGTCACATATACTAGTTTAAAACATATGTAGTTACTCATAAAGACACTATTGAGACAGTCATTCACTCAATAACACATCCATGCACACACTCATCCACCCATACAGTCCTGCACACATGCTGTGTTCAACACATACAAACAGTGAGTCACTCATTCATACACCTATGCACTACGTAATACCCCCCACCGAACCATGCAGACACTCAGACTGATACTCAAAAAACCAACTAATAACCTATATAGACACCCATGTATCTACTCACCAACCCATGCAGCCACTTATACACAAAGTGAGAGACTGATACAGATATATACATATTTAAACATTACTCACTAAAACATGTATTCACTATGATACACTTAATCAGTCAGTTAAACAATCAATTTTTCAAAAACAAATCATCCATTTAGACACTTATATACCCATTTATTCTTCCATTGACCTTGAGATATACATATATAAAACATATTTAATTTTCAGAAAAACCCACATTCACTGGATGATGTCATCAGTGATGTCATCAGTGATGTCATTTGAGATGTCATCAGTGATGTCATGAGTGATGTCACTGACCATGTCATGAGTGATGTAATATGTGACGTCATCAGCAGTGCATTGCGGGCGCGCGAGTTATAGTTAGCTGAACTAACTATAACGGGGCAATTTCATTGGTTTTTTACGAGTAAAATGTCCAGCTAACTATAACATGTGTGAAACCTATGGTTTTTTCACTGAATTTCTAAGGTTTTTTAAATGCTAATTCCTAACTATAACGTGTGTGAAACCTATGGTTTTTTCACTGAATTTCAAAGGTTTTTTAAATGCTAATTCCTAACTATAACGTGTGTGAAACCCATGGTTTTTTCAGTGAATATATATATAGCTCAATTCATATACATACAATACTCTTACCTGCAAATTCCTTTCACTTTCGTTGTAAACTCGTTCATGGTAATGGCATAATTGTGGTTAAAAAAGTAATCATAATGACTTTTGTTGTTAAGGCCCTTTTGCTGTTCTAGCGTCATTGTTAAGGCCATTGCTGGTTCTGACAGCGCCGATAAAGCTGTTTTCAGTCACAATTAAGTGAAAATCGGCCATACGTGGGTCAGACCCTTGGATTACACAATGAGAAATGAAGAGAGTGTCAGTCTTCAGTCCCTCTCTTAGCCTGAGCTCAAGATTTAATTGGCAGCTTTTAGAGACTGATTTACATAATATATAGCATCACTGTGTTCACAAGGCAATGGAAGATGAAATTCTGCTGTGGTTTTGGCTGTATTATGAGGCAAATAATACAACTTATGTGGCATATTAAGCGAAGAAAGACAAAATATGTGGCATATTCTGTCCCACTTTAATGAGCCAATTTGGGCTTTTTAAAGAAATGAACACAACAGGTTCTCAGTGCTAATCTTACAATCTTTCATGTGTGCATGGGAACAAAATTATATTAGAACTGTCTTTTCTACCTTCCAGAGTAAAATGTTTTTGAAAAACATATATTACATTGCACTCAGTTTTGTTGAATCCTACATGTGCAGGCCTATAATAAAACAAGAGGGCATATCTGTAGCTTCCAGGTGCATTAGCAGTGCCCAGCTCTCCACTTTAACACCACATCATGTAGCGTTGGGTCAAAAATGCAGCTGTGAACCTGCTGTTAACAAGTCAGTCAAACCAACTTAATGAATTGCCCTCTGAGTGGAGATTTACACACCTTAACAACGAATTGATGATGCATTTTTGACCATTCTAGTACAGCCTGACAACAGCAGGCTAATTTTCTAGTAAATGGTACCCTCTGCCCCCCATTGAAGAGCTAAAAACAACTGCTGTCAATGGTTGGTTCAACAGTTGCTCCAAGCCTTGGACATACATTAGCACATGAGAGTGAATCCCCGGTGGAAAAACGTTTATGTGAAGCTGTGCAGTTTTTATCAATTCATCTGAAAGGCCAAGAGTGCAGATTTTTCTTATGGCTCTGAAGAAGCAAGAAACATCAGGGAGCTGAAAATAATTTGTATTTTAAAAGCTTAAACTATATGGGTTCCAATAAATACACAGACAAATCTTATAATCCATGCGAGACACCAATCCCTGCACACAACCCTGTCTCTAATTTTCTTATTATAGTGTAGAATGACATAGCTAAACAAATGAAATAAAAATGAAGTAGCTTTTCAACTGTAATACATTATTACTGCTGAGCTGTGCTGTCACATTGCCTGCTGCCAGAGAGAGGCAGTGTGGAAGCAGGTCACAGGCCAGAATTACAACTGCTCTTAAACAATAGAAATGAGAACTAGCTTATCAGACCTTCTGAACTGTTTTACTGAAATAAACAGTCTTGGTTTATGGGAGAGTGTTTAATTTTTGCACAACTACATTTCATTACAGAAAAACAGCAGTATTAGGCAGGGAGCCATAGGCATTCATTCATGAAGGGATATATGGGGCCCTTGCCCCGTATTAGACAGTAATAGAGTCATAATGGGGGCACATTGGACCCCCTCACATCCCTGCCATTGGACCTTTAATAGCTCTGCCCGTGGCAGACAGGAATCTTTGCAAAAACTTTATTCATTATAGCTTTTTGTTTAGAAGTGATGCATTAAAATGCAAGTAAGTGCCAGCAGCCTGTTGGTATTCTTAAATTTGCACTACGGTTTGCGCACCTAAATATCTATTTGCAATCACACTCATTTAGAGGATGAGTAGTAGATAAACGGTTCCAGAGATTTGGGAAAACACTAATGGTGTGAATATTATAAGGAATAAAATACCCTCTGCCATACATTAAAAGGATATTGCCACCTTTGAGCTCCATAACTTCATACATACATATCTGTGTGGCTTTGAATATTGCTATTGTGTGTACGAGAGTACTCAGCCTTAGGCCTGCACAAATGTTAAGCCTTCCTACACCAACCACAGTGGCTTAAGCAAAATGTTTTATGGTGAATGCTATCATTAATTTTAGCTGAAGATAGGAGCACTGTTTGGCAAAACTAAATTGCGGCTTAAAATATTAATAACAGTGTCTAGGATTCATTTGTGAGATTTCTCTACTGTCCCAGCGTGCCCTTCATTCCACACATACATCCAGTGTGTGATTTATTAATAGCTTTCTATCTTGCTCAAAAATCAATGTACTTCTTGTGCCTTCCTGTGCACAAGTGAAATTAAGTCTGTTCAGAAATGGGGGAGTCTGTCGCTCTTCCTTCAGAGAGATGTCTCAACATTAGATGAAACAGTCAGTTATTCTGGGATGCGTCTGTGTTATGTTACTCCTGTTCCCGTCTCCTTGCCTAGCAACGTGATAGCTTTTATATTTGTCTCAGCGTTCATGACTTGCACGAGAAACATCCGGGGACATTTTAAAGGCTGAGCTGAGAGATGCTTTTCATGTGTACACGGCCGCTCTTCACAGATCGTTCATCAATACAGCTATTCATCAAAATTGTTTTTAGGCAAAAAACATTACCCCTATGAATGAGAGGACAGGGTATTGATGGGGATTGCTGCATGATAGTAAGACTCTGCTCCATTAAGCTTTCTCTTTTACTATCAAACAACATTGGGGCATATGTATCAAAGGAAACATTTGCGATTCTCAAATAGCGATTTTTAGAGAATTGCTATTTGAGAATCGCAAAACGCTATGCATTTAGGATTTGCAAATAATTTTGCGAATCCTACATAATCCTTAATTGCGAATCGCAAAATGCGATTCGCAATTAAGGAATACCTCCCCATTCATTCCTTTGGGCCTAGAGGCCCATACGAATGAATGGGAAGACATTCTCAATTTGCGATTCTCAATTAGAGAATCGCAAATTGAGAATGCAATTTCAAGGGTGCTAGGGAGTCAAAAGGACACCTTGTTGCATCCCTGAAATGTGCATGTGTGCACATGTGGCACACATGCATGCCCTAAGGGCATGTATGTGTGCCACATGCCACTTTGAAAAATCAAAAAAGTGCATTTTTCAAAGAAATCACAAATTACCACCAACTTGAAGTTGGTGGTAATTTTAGATTTCTTAAGGAGAAATCGCACAACTTGGGTGCTTTTTACATCGCATTTAAGGAATCGCAATTTGCGATTCCTTAAATGCTTTTGCAAAATAAGGAATCGCAAATTTTGCAATTCCCTATTTTGCGAGGGCCTTTTGGGATGATACATCCCAAAAGGCTTTTTTCCGTTCGCAAACGGGCCGATTCTGAGAATTGGCTCGTTTGCGAACGGGAAATGGGCTTCATACATATGCCCCAAAGCTCTGTAGTTTCTGAAGCCATTTTGATATAGAAGCAAAAAGATGATTTGCAACGCTATTTGCACCTTTAAGTTCAAAATGAACTCAAACAGCATTTGTATGCTCTGGCTTGATACCACAGCTGTCGCCATTCAATTATGAGAATCACAAGGAGAGGGACTTTGTCTCCGCTCACATATTTGGAGCCAGGAGAACATGTTTTGATTGTGGTGAAGTTGTGTGCGTGCACAAAAAATGCCTGCCCCCCACACATCTGTGATCATTTTATTCATCCAGCTGCCTAAACTTGAACTTTTAAGGGTACACATATGACATTATGCTAATAATGTATCTTGCATAGCTAGATAATTTATGGTGTTTTTCTCTGGCAGCAGTGCAGATGGGAGGGAGGAGAGCAGTCATTACCTCCTCGTCCCTCCCATGCTTCCCTTCATTAAATATACGAGGCATCCGTAGTCCTTAGTGTTTGACTTTGAGAAACGTGCCACAGCTATTCAGGAGGAGACAGACTGCTCTGACTCACTTGTCCACATAGAGCAACAGGCCAAGAGATTGGCTGACATCTCTTCAGATGTTCTTAAATCTTCTGCCATGGCTTCTAGTTCCATGATCCTGGCTCGTGGGAACCTGTGGATGAGGGACTGGAAGGCGGATTTCTCAGAGTAGTCTTCGCTCCCTAAAATTCCATTTGGTGGCAAAATGCTGTTTGGCGAACAGCTGGACAGCATGATCACGAAGGCCTTCAAGGATCGGAAGCATGCTCTGCCATACAAGGGCAAGAATTATTCTTCCCACTCCCGTCATTTCTGGAATCCTCCTTTTTCCGCTTCTTCTTTTCATTCATGCCGTCAGCCCTCCAATCCCTTTTCGGACCGTCTGTGTCAGTTCCAGCCCAAGGTGGCATCTTCCTTGGCAGGTGCCAAGGGTCAGTTGGATTCCTTCAAGCGGAAGTCCTGACAACGATGTGAGACAGCTTCAACTCCTGTGGGTGGGAGGCTGTCATTTTTTCTGGAGGCTTGGAGTCTGAATGTGAGAGATCATTGGGCTTTGAGTATTGTAAGGAGCTGTTATCCTATGAACTTTGTTGCTCTTACCAGGCTGGGGCACCATCCGTACTAGTATCCCCAGGGATCGGGATAAGAGGAGGGAGCTTCTGGAGGGGGTCAAGAATCTTCTGGAGAAGGCGATCGTGCCGGTCCCCCTGGCGGAACAGGGAATGAGTTGCTATTCCATTCTGTTTCTGGTTCAAAGGGTGTCAGGGAGGTTCTGTCCGGTTCTGGACCTCAAGAGGGTGAATGGTCGGGAGCAGACCGTTCACTTCAAGATAGTGACTTTAAAGTCCATAATTCCATTGGTGGGGGTCCGGGACTTCCTGACTTCTAAAGATCTTCAACACACTTATCTGCATGTTCCCATGGCTCTGGAGCATCAGAGGTTTCTGCATTTTGCAAAAGGCGACTGCCACTTCCAGTTTGCAGTGTTGCCATTCGGGCTGAAGTGCGCTCTACGGGTCTTCACCAAGATTTTGGCTCCGTTGGTGGCCTTGATTCACAATTAAGAGATTTTTCTCCATCCCTACTTGGACAATTGATTGGTTCACGATCCCTCGTTCCGGATGGCTCGCAGTCACACGGGGGTGGTTCTGGACATTTTGACAGGGCACAGTTTTCTTATCAATGTGGAAAAATCATGCCTTGTCCTGTCCCAAGATTGCCTCTTTATTGGGGCAGGATTTCATACAGATTTTTGGGTGGTCACACTGCCCGAGGTTCGTGTGTCCAAAATTCATTTTCACATTCTGTCTCTTCTGTCCAACCAGGTCAAGGTGGCAGCTCGTTGGCTCTATGTCGAAGGGGATCTGGCAGCCCCTGTTTTTCTGGTTCCATGGGCCCGGTTGTATTTGTACAAATTGATGGTTCACATTCTGGTGCAATGGTCTCCCCCTCTCTTCTCCGATTCTAGTGACCCCTCAGATCAGGGAAGATCTGGGTTGGTGGCTGGTTCGGGGTCACCTCTAATGGGGGATCGCTCTCTCTTTCCTCTGGTGCCTTTGGGGGTCACCACGGATGCCAGCCTCTCGGGGTGGGGGGCCTGGTTGGGGGATCATCAGTACAGGGACTTCCGGTACCTCTCACAGAGCGGGAGGTCTTCGAATTGGAGAGAGTTGGAGGCTGTCCGTTTGGCTCTGAGGGCTTTCTCCCGTTTTTTTGCAGGGTTCGGTTGTTCTGGTCAGGACGGACAATGTCACAGCCATGGCTTATGTGAACAGGCGGGGGGACCAGGTCCTTGTCTCTGGCTCTGGTGGTGGAGAAGTTGTTCAGTTGGACGGAATCCCGTCTGTTGGTGCTTCATATTCGGGGGTGTCCAATTCCCTGGCGGATACTCTCAGCAGAGGTATCCCGTCCTCAGTAGATTTTTGCCTCTATCAGGAGTTGTTTGTGGAACTGACAGTGCGCTGGGGTGTTCCAGTGGTGGACCTTGTGGGCAAGTGTGGGCGATGCCAAGGTGACCAGGTGTTGCTCCCGCAGTCGGGAAAGTTCAGCTTGGGTGGTGGATGCTCTCGCCTGCCCTTGGCCTCGCAATCCTCTATATGCTTTTCCTCCCTTTCCCCTTCTCCTCCAGTTACTTCTGCGGGTCCAGTCCTTGAGGGCGCCTGTGATTCTGGTTGCTCCGGCTTGGCCTTGTGCCTTCTGGTTTCCTCTCTTGGTGGGGATGCGGTCGGAGGTGGAGTGGTTGCTGCCTCTGACTCCGTCCCTTTTGTTGTTTCCTCTGTTGCAGCAGGATGTTCTTTCCCGGATGCGCTTGGCAGCCTGGAGGTTGAATGCTTAGGTATGCTGCATAAGGGGGTTCTGGCTGGTTTGACCTCAACTCTGCAGGCGGCTAGGCGCTCTTCTACCAACAAATCTTACTTAAGACACTGGCGTTCTTTCTGTAGATGGTGTCATGATCAGTGTTTAGACCAGGCTTCCTCATCTTTGAGGTGATGTTGTTTCTCCAGGATGGGGCTGCGTTGGCTTTAAAGGTTTTCTCCCTTCGTCTACAGTGGGCTGCAATTAAGGCTTTCCGGAGTTCTTGGGAAAATCCCTCAAATCCTGATGGTTTGTTTGGGCGCCTTTTCAAGGGGTTGCGTAATGTTCTCCCTGACCCTCTGCAGCACTTCCCTTCTTCGGATCTGTCTCTGGTGTTGGAGGCTTTGATGTGGCCTCCTTTTGAGCCTCTGGTCTCTGTAGACTTATGTCTCTTGTCCTTTAAGATATTCTTTTTGGTGGCTATTTCCTCTGCTCGCCGCCTGAGTGAATTGGATGCTCTGTCTTCCTAACATCCTTTTTGTAGGGTGTTTGAGGATAGGATCATTTGGCAGCCGGTCCTTTCCTTTCATCCTAAGGGGGATTCTCAGTTCCATCAGGATCAGAAATTGATCCTCCCTTCCTTTTTTGATTCGCCTTCCTCGGAATCTGAGAAGCAGCTGCACTTGTTGGATGTCAGGAGCGCTCTCCTGATCTATTTGGAGGGGGTTTCTCCTTTTCGTTTTTCTGATTCCCTTTTTGTAAATTTTGGGTCTGTGAATCGGGGTTTGCATCCTTCCACTTCTTCTTTGAGTTGTTGGGTTTGGTCTCTGATTTCTTTGGCTTACAAGGCTGCTGGACACTTTTCTCCCGTGGGGATTCAGGGTTGTTCCACTCAGTCCATGGCGGCGTCTTGTGTGGAAATCCAAGGGGCGCTCATTTCCGAGATTTGCCGTGCTGCCACCTGAGTTTCACCGTTGACCTTTGCCTCTCATTACAGGATTGGCCAGGAGGTTGACCCTGCTGAGATTTTTGGTTCCAAGGTTCTTTCCACTATGGTCCTGAATAGCGGTGCTTCCTTGTTGACTGTGTTTGTATAATAAACCTGTTATTGTGCATACCTATTTTGGTTGTCCTATTTTGCTGTGTACATCTCGTATATGTAAGGAAGGTAAGCAAGGGAGGGATGAGGGGGTAATGCATCAATTACCTATCTGTAATTGCATTACTCTGAGACCTACTCCCTCACTTCCATTCATTACATCCCTCCCTCCCTCCCTGGTAGTCCAGGCCAACCTTTTGGTATGGTTTCGGATTATGTGGTACTACAGGATTTTGGAGGGGGTGGGGGCGTTATATGCTCCACGTTGAAGGTCAAATGGTATGGGTGTCTGGTGAGGCACGGATGCCTTGTATATTTAATAAATAGAAGCGAGGGAATAGGGCTCAGAGTACTGCAATTACCGGTAAGTAATTGATGCATTAGCCTATATGGATGTTTAGATCCGGCTTGAAAGTGCAAAAGTCAACTGGCCTTTTAAACTACACCTATATTGTTCTAGAGCTCTTTGCTTCCAAACAAATACATATCTATTACCATGCTATCGACTTGTAATGTTTCACATTAACATACAATGCTTCACATTAACATACACATTTCCATATAACATTCCATTAAAGCCAGACCTATGGGCTTTGCAAATACTTGTTTTCCACCTGGAAAGACACGAGTATGGTTTGCAAAAAAGGTTTTATACCTGTTCAAAGATGCAGTTGTAAACTCTTTACCATGTATTTGTAATTTTTTTTGCAGGATGAGGATTTGGTGTTTCTGAGTCCATGAGTGTCACAGAAATATTAGAAACAAGGTCAAACATTTTACAAATATTGGAATAGTCCTTTTTGACCTAGGAAATGTGGGAGATTTACTCCTGCAAATAGCAAGAGTAAATCTTTTTCAAACTTGAGAGCAGACAAGGTATTTTGTAGTCGTCCATGATTACTGATTTCTATAAAATTTGTACATATGTAAGACATTGATTATTTCATGCATAAACGCACACTTTCCCAATTTATGCACACAGAAATAAATTTGTATTGCCCTGAACTGGAATTCACAAAATATTTCGAGGGATACGTCTGGAAAACCTGTGAGATGTGCAGCTACTTTAAAGTGCTACTGGAAAGCTTTGTAACTCGAGAATTATTAGAAGTTTGCTCCAAACTTCGAAGGGAAACCCACAGGAGTGAACTTCTAAAGATTTTGTTGATAATGTACACAATTCTAGAGCAGAAGTGTCCAGTCTAGGTCCGTGATAGCAGGATCCATTCCAGATTTTCATGTTACCAGTCACTATTTAAAGGAGCTCTAATTTGATTATCTATTTGTAAATGTATCTCTTAAGAGTATTAAGAAAATCTAGCATTAGCTCTTAATTTTTTAAAATGCTTCAGGCTTCACATTCCCACCACAAATGCAGTTTACAGTTCAATACATGCTAACCACGGTTTTTGTTGCTGGCACCAAACCTGCCTGCAAGCAGTCATGGTTGGTTAACTTTTTCAGTGTTGGCTGGTGGACTTTAGAAGTGGTGAGGCATACAGCAGAAAGTGCCTTGAAGCTAAAAAGCACTGTTTGTTTACAGTGCCATCAACAATGGGGAGCAGACTAGAGGTAGCTGCCTCTTGCTGATGCTACTCACTGATATTTAATTTTGAGCTTATTTTTCATTGCAAGCACAACTCTGCCACGTTTTAAGTTGAAAAAATTAAAAACAAATGCCACTGCATTAACCCCTTCGATGCTCATGACTGAGCGGTTCCGTCATGAGCATCGGTTGGGCTGTGCTAATGACGGAACTGCTCAGTCATGAGCACAGCCCATGGGGCATCGATCTTGCCCCCACAGAGGGGGATGACAGCAGAAACTCCCCCGACCTCCCCCACGCTTCCCCAAGACGTCAGCGCCCACAGCGCGTGCCGACGTCATCAGGAAGCGCTGGACGCGCTGGAAATCATTTCTTTCCAGCGGGGCCAGAGGAAGGGTGAGTTTTTGTTGCTCCGGTGGGACGGGGGGGACAAATCAGGATGCCTTGAGGCATCGGGGGAGAGGAAACATGGTTTCCTCTCCCCTGATGTCTCAATGAAGGGAATTCCTGGGACACGATCGCGCACAGCGTTGCGATCGTGCACCAGGAATGTCCCACTATACTCCAGGGATTCTTTTTTTGCGCAAAGGAAGCGCTTCCTAAGGGGGAAAATTATTTTTAGACGTTTCTGCCCCCCCTGGGGACCGATCGGCCAATTATTGGTCGTTTGTGAACCCGGGGGGGGGGGCAGGAAAGCCCACTAGACACCAGGGATTTGTTTTTTTAAAAAACTTGGAAGCGACCCTTTGGGCAAGGGTAGCTTCCTAAGGGCGACAATACATTTTAGACCGATCGATTTTTGGCCGTTTGTGGTCCCGGGAGGGGGGGGGGCAGAAAAGCCCACTAGACACCAGGGATTTGTTTTTTTTGTAAAATTGGAAGCGACCCCTTGGGCAAGGGTCGCTTCCTGGGGCCCAATACATTTTAAAATTATATTCTGCCTCCCGCCAGGGGACAGATAGCCTGTTTTTTTGGGCATTTCTGACCTCAGGGGGGGGGGCAGAAAATCCCACTAGAGCCACGGAATTCGTTTTTTAAAATTGGAAGCGACCCCTTGGGCAAGGGTCGCTTCCAGGGGCTATATTTAAAAAAAAAGTATATTCTGCCCCCCCTGAGGGCAGATTGGTTTGTTTATTCTGCCTTTCTGCCCCCAGGGGGGGCAGAAAACCCCGCTAGACACCTGGGAGTGTTTTAAATGTTAAATGGAAGCGATCCCTTGGGCAAGGGTCACTTCCTTTTGGGCCTAAATAATTTGTAAGACTTTTCTGCCCCCCCTGGAGACAGATCACCTGCATTTCTGCCCGTTTATTTGGCCTCTCTGCCCCCATTTGCGTAGTGACATAGTGTGTTATAATGTTAATTGTTTTATTTCTTGTGAATTGCAATTGTAATACTTTATTTCTCCCTTTTTGTTCTAGTTCAAGGCTTTTGCTCTTTAGACTGTTCCAGGTTGTGAGTTTTATTTTTCTGCATGAATGTGTTTTTTGTAAATGGTGTAATAATAGCAGTATGTTTGGCTTCTGTTTTTTGAGTTTGAAAAACATTTTGCAATTGTGCTCAATGTGTATTTTGTTGTCTTGTGAGTAGTTGGTTTTGTTTTTTTCTTTTTATTGGGATATCGTTGATTTTTGCTGTGTCTCTACAGAGTAGGTGCTGGTGAGTGTAGCTGTCTCTTGTAAGTGAATCGTATAGTTTTTGAATATATAGATCTTTGTGATAAAGGCACACATTTTTGTACTTACTTGTTTTGCACAGTGTTCTTTGTTGTTGACTTGTTTGTGCAGTCTCCTTTCTTAGTAAGGATAATGGCTAGCCGCAGGATTACTGCTCAGCAGGTTGTTGGGATGCTTTTTGAGTCTTCCTCTGACCATGGTTCATAGAGTGACTCTGCATCTGAGACCGAGGAGACAGGGGACGATTCAGGCAGTGAGTTTTCTCTCCACATAGAATCATCAGATGATGAAGGTACTCTCAGTGCGTATGAAGCTACTCTTAGTGCGGATGAAGTGCCTGTGTTAGATGAGGACATTCATGTGCCGATAGTGCGGCAAGAGGCATCTGGGCTGCAGCCTGGGGTTGCAAGGCTTCACGTTGGAGTAGTGCGGCAAGAGGTATCTGGGGCTACAATGATTCCCATTGGTATAGTGCGGGAAGAGGTATCTGGGCTGCAGCCTGGGACTACAAAGCTTTCCGTTGAAAGTGCTGACCTCTGGGTTGCCCCAGGCATGGTGCAGCCGGCATTGCCAGACTTTACTGGTGTTCCAGGGTGTAGAGTGAATACTGAAAACTTTTTGACGATAATTTCTTTTCAGTTGTTTATGGATTATGTGTTTTTGGCAGAGATTGTTGAGCAGACTAATTTGTATGCCGAACACTTTTTGAGGGACAACAGTGGCAGCCTTAAGCCCCACTCTAGAGCTACCCGGTGGAGTCCCACAAATCTGGAAGAGATGGAGAAGTTCTTGGGTTTAACTTTTTTGATGGGCTTGCTAAGGATGTCATCAATGTCTTCATATTGGTCTACTAGTCCCTTGATGGCAACGGGTATATTTCTGGCAGTCATGAGTCGTGATAGGTATTTGCTTCTGCTTCGGATGATGCATTTTGTCGATAATGGTTTAGCGTTGCCACGAGATCACCCTGATTGTGACCATCTTTTTAAGATTCGGCCTGTCATTGATCACTTTGTTGATCGATTTTCTGAGATCTATGCTCCAGGGAAAGAAATTGCAGTGGATGAGTCTTTGGTGTTGTTCAAGGGTCGCTTGGTTTTTAGGCAATACATTCCTAGTAAGAGGGCACGCTATGGAATTAAGCTGTATATGCTGTGTGACAGTAGGACTGGATATGTCTCTAATTTCAGGGTGTACACCGGTAAGGAATCCAGGGTTAAACCCCTGGTTGTCCGTCCACTTTTGGAGTGACTGAGAAAATTGTGTGGGAACTTGGTAGAGGATTTTTTAACAAAGGCCACCATTTATATGTAGATAACTTCTACACTGGTGTGCGGTTGTTCAGGGAATTGGCCAAAGTGTACACTGTTGCTTGTGGCACAATCCGCACTAACCGCAAAGGTTTCCCAAAAGAACTTGTTTGTCAAAAGCTTGTGCAGGGAGAGTGCAGTACATTGCGTTGCGAGGAGCTTCGAGCTGTGAAGTTTTCAGACAGGAGAGATGTCTACATGCTGACTATCATCCATGATAAAAACACTGCATCTGTGACTGTTTGGGGTCAGGTTGCTGATGCGCGCAAGCCTGTGAGCATTTTAGACTATAATAGGCACATGGTTGGTGTTGACAGAGTAGATCAGAGGTTGGAACCTTACACTGCTCTTCGTAAGGCTTAGATTTGGTATAAGAAGTTGGCTATCCATCTTTTCCACTTGGCAACCTTTAATGCTTTTCTTGTGTTCCAGGATTCTTGTCCTGAGTCAAAGATGACTTTTACTAAGTTTCAGGAGTCTGTAATAGGCAGCCTTGTTTTAGTGGAACAGGCAAGTGTTCATAGAGTTGGAGTGGTGGAGGATGTTGCTAGATTGAAAGAACACCACTTTACTGATCACATTCCTCCCACACCCTCAAAAGACTTTCCCAGTAGGAGATGTAGAGTCTGTTGGTAAAAAGGTATTCGGAAGGAGACTCGTATGTACTGCCCCAAGTGTCCTTCTAACCCTGGGCTGTGTGTGCCTGCTTGTTTTAGAATGTACCACACGCAAAATAATTTTTGGGAGCATCCATGAGTGGTAAAGTGAACTGCCAGGCCTCTATTGTTTAATATTTTTTGTTCTGTTTCAAGGTTGGCATTTGTGTAGTGTGTTTAGTTTCAGATTTTGTGTTAGTAGATTTGTATCTATTTGCAATATGTTTGTGTTTTCTTATTTATATAAAAAAAATCCTAAATGTGATGGTGGTGTGCGTGGAGTGGCGCTTGTCTGGCGGTGTGCGTGGTCTGGCGCTTGGCTGGCGGTGTGTTTGAATTGGCGCTTGGCTGGAGGTGTGCATGGACTGGCGCTTGGCTGGTGGTGTGTTTGTACTGGTGCTTGGCTGGCGGTGTGTTTGGACTGGTGCTTGGCTGGCGGTGTGCATGGACTGGTGCTTGGCTGGAGGTGTGCGTGGACTGGCGCTTGGCTGGTAGTGTGCGTGGACTGGCGCTTGGCTGGCGGTGTGAGTGGACTGGCGCTTGGCTGGCGGTGTGTTTTGATTTGCACTTGGCTGGCAATGTGTTTGTACTGGTGTTTGGCTGGCGGTGTGTTTTACTGGTGCTTGGCTGGCGGTGTGTTTGCACTGGTGCTTGGCAGGCGGTGTGTTTGCACTGGTGCTTGGCTGGCGGTGTGTGTGGACTGGTGCTTGGCTGGTAGTGTGTGTGGTCTAGCGCTTGGCTGGCTGGCGGTGTGTGTGGACTGGTGCTTGGCTGGCGGTGTGTGTGGACTGGCGCTTGGCTAGCGTTGTGCATGGACTGGTGCTCGGCTGGCGGTGTGCGTGGACTGGCGCTTGGCTGGTAGTGTGCGTGGACTGTCGCATGGCTGGCGGTGTGCATGGACTGGCGCTTGGCTGGCGGTGTGTTTTGATTTGCACTTGGCTGGCGATGTGTTTGTACTGGTGTTTGGCTGGCGGTGTGTTTTACTGGTGCTTTGCTGGCGGTGTGTTTGCACTGGTGCTTGGCAGGCGGTGTGTTTGCACTGGTGCTTGGCTGGCGGTGTGTGTGGACTGGCGCTTGGCTGGTGGTGTGTGTGGTCTTGCGCTTGGCTGGCTGGCGGTGTGTGTGGACTGGTGCTTGGCTGGCGGTATGTGTGGACTGGCGCTTGGCTGGCGTTGTGCATGGACTGGTGCTCAGCTGGCGGTGTGCGTGGACTGGCGCTTGGCTGACGGTGTGTGAGTAGTGACTAGCTGCTGGTCACTACACACACTGCTAGCCAAACGCCACTCAACACAATCTGTGAGCTGGTGTAGTTGCTGTGTCCGGAATGTGGGCGTGTGAAAGTGATGGGCCCTTGAATGGCGCTGTCTGCTGGTGTGAGTGTTGTAATGTGCTGGGCCCGCGGCTGGCGTTGTGAATGGTTTTGTATGTGTCACACGTAAGAAAGGTGTATGATTGGCCTGTAAAGAGGTTGTTGCCTTGTCGTGGCTTTACAGCTCACGAGCTGTGAGTCAATGGTTCAGTTTCTTGTCCTTTCAATTAACAGTGCATTTCATTTTTGTGAAATTTCTGGTTAATACAACTTTATATACTGAACCATCACTCGCCCTTGTGCCAAATCCAACCAGTATGTATGTGTGCTTGAGAAATAGGTGGTTGTGCATAAAAAGTGTCTTTTCTGTTTTTGTCAAGCAGGGTGTACCTTGTCCTTTTTTGTGAATGTTGTAATGTGTTGGTTTTGTGCTTGGTGGTGTGAATGGTCTTGTGTTTATCATGTATGAAAGGTGTGTCAATGGCCTGTAAAGCGGTTGGTGCCTTGACGTGGCTTTACAGCTCACAAGCTGCGAGTCACTGGTTCCGTTTTTTGTTTTTTCAGTTATTGACAGTGCATTTCATTTTTGTGAAATCTCTTGTTAATAAAATTTTATATACTGAACCATCACTCGCCCTTGTGCCAAATCCAACCAGTATGAGTGTGTGCTTGAGGAATAGATGGCTGTGCAGTAATCTTTGTCTGTTTTGTCTCTCTGCCAAGCTGTACATTTCATCTAAGAATAACCTAACAAATGCAGTTTTTGTCGAAAACTAAACACCCATGGGAGTGCATGGTGATGCCTCTCTTGTGGATCCCAACAAGTTATCTTACCCACAATGTCCTGCAAACCTCAAAATGTGACTGTGACATTTTCCTTGCATTATTGTGCCCAAATTTTCACACTGCAGAAAGTAACAACAAATTTCCAACCCCCCAGCATTTCTCCAAGTATCCCAATAGAAATGGTACCTCACTTGTATGGGTGGGCCAAGTACCCGCTGCAGGGAAGAGCCCAAAACCTATTGAGGCGACATCAAAATTACCTATGACAAACCAACCTGGTTTTGCAAGGGGGGTCCCATGAGTTTTTGGCCTGGGGCTCGGCGGCCATCTAGGGAAACCTACCTAACCCACACATTTCTGGAAACTAGAAACCCGGGGGAGTCCAGCGAGGTATGGCTTGCGTGGGTCCCCCATCATTCTCCTACCCATAATCCTCTGCAAACCTCAAATTTCGCAGAAAAAGTAACTTTTTTTGCACATTTTTGTGGTGGAAAGTTCTGGAATCTGCGTGGATCCACAAATGTCCTCCCACCCAGCGTTCCCCCAGGTCTTCTGATAAAAATGGTACCTCACATGCATGGATGGGTCAAGGACCCACGACAGGCAAGGGCCCAAAACCTATTGAGGCGACATTAAAATTTCCAATCACAAACCAACCTGGTTTCGCATGGGGCCGGGTCCCATGAGATTTTTACCCGGGGCTTAGCAGCCATCTAGGGAAACCTATATAACCCACACATTTCTGGAAACTAGACACCTGGGGGAGTCCAGCGAGGTATGGCTTGCGTGGGTCCCATATTATTCTCCTATCCAGAATCCCCTCCAAACCTCCTTTCGCTGGCACTAAGCCAACCCACACAAGTGAGGTACCATTTTTCTCGGAAGACTTTGGGGAACGCGGGGTTGGTGGAACTTTGTAGATCCACGCACATTCCAGAACTTTCCATCACATAAATGTGGGGAAAATGTGGTTTTTTTAACAATTTTTTAGGTTTGCAAGGGATTCTGGGTAACAGAACCTGGTGGGAGGCAGTCAAGTCACCCCATCCTGGATTCTCCTGAGTGTCTACTTTTAAAAAATGTATAGTTTTGTTAGGTTTCCCTAGGTGCCTGCAGAGCTATGGTTCAAAAACTACAGCTAGGCACTTTGCCAAAAAAGGGTCATTTTTCAGTGCGAAATTGAGGTGTATCCACGTTGTGTTTTGCGCCGTTTCCTGTCGCGGGAACTAGGCTGACCCACACAAGTGAGGTACCATTTTTCTCAGAAGACTTTGGGGAATGCGGGGTGGGTGGAAATTTCTGCATCCACGCAGATTCCAGAACTTTCCACCACAGAAATGTGGGGAAAATGTGTTTTTTGGGACAATTTTTTAGGTTTGCAAAGGATTCTGGGTAACAGAACCTGGTGGGAGCCAGTCAAGTCACCCCATCTTGATTTCCCCTGGGTGTCTAGCTTTAAAAAATGTATAGTTTTGCTAGGTTTCCCTAGGTGCCGGCAGAGCTACGGTTAAAAAACTACAGCTAGGCACTTTGCCAAATAGGGTCATTTTTCACTGTGAAATTGAGGTGTGTCCATGTTGACTTTTGTGCCATTTCCTGTTGCAGGCACTAGGCCTACCCATCCAAGTGAGGTACGATTTTTCTCAGAAGACTTTCGGGAACGCGGGTGAGTGGAAAGTTGTGGATCCACGCAAATTCCATAACTTTCCACCACAGAAATGTGAGGAAAATGTTGTTGTTTTTTACAAAATCTTAGGTTTGCAAGGGATTCTGGGTAACAGAACCTGGCGGGAGGCAGTCAAGTCACCCCATACTGGATTCCCCTGGGTGTCTAGTTTTCAAAAAAGTCTAGGTTTGCTAGGTTTCCCTAGGTGCTGGCAGACCTAGGATTCAAAAGCTACATCTAGGCACTTAGCAAAAATAGGGTAATTTTTCATTGTGAAAATGTGGTGTCTTCACTTTGGGTTTTGCCCATTTCCTGTTGTGGGTACTATGCCTACCCACACAAGTGAGGTGCCATTTTTATTGGGAGTCTTAGGGTAATTCAGTTTTAGAAAGCCAACTGTTATTACCTATTGACTTTTGATGCATTTCTGCCTTCCAAATGAAAGACATTCTGCAAAAAAGAAGTCATTTTGAAAAATGACCGATAATTCTCATGCTAGTATGAGTATTCCCCATTTCGCAAATGTGCAAATATCTACTGTTTCTAAACTCTATATTTTGTTCCAATTTCAGAAATACATAGGTGCCTTTCATACCAATTTTTCCATGTATACATTTTCCCACAATAATTGCTATATACCCGGTACATAATAAAAAGCCATTGCAAATTTCTGCTCAGTTTTTGAATCTGGGTTTGTCGGGTTCTTGATGAACCTTCAAGTCCTATATATCCCCACAACCAGTAAGGTCCAGCGGATGTAACTGTATATTGCTTTCAAAGAGCTATCATAATTGGAAGAAGTTACAGGTGAAAACGTTGACACAAAAGGCTGTTTTTTTCAACTAATTTTCAATTTTTCCTATATTTAACAGTTAGTTTCTGTAAAGAAACCTTGATGGATCTACACAAATGACCCCTTGCTGAATTCAGAATTGTGTCTACTTTTTTAAAATGTATAGCTTTCCAGGATCCATTATTGCTTTCATACCCATTTCTACCATTAACTGGAAGGAGGTTGAAAGCACAAAAAATAGCAAAAATAGGCTGTGTCCCAGAAAAATGGCAAAACTGTGTAAAAAATGTTTTCTGATAAAAGTCTGTTATTCCCTAAAATCTGGGAAAATTGTGATTTCAGCCCCACAAACCCTTTTTTGATACTATTTCCAGGGGAAACCCCAGATGCTTTCATTTGCAGCCCTTTTTTCGCATTTTCCCCCCAAAAAAGAAAATTTAGCTGTATTTTGGCTAATTTCTTGGTCCGCTCCAGGGGAATCCACAAACCCTTGGTACCTTTTGAATTCCCATGATGTTGGAAGAAAAGGTTCGCAAATTTGATGTGGATACCTTAAGTGGGCAAAACGTTACAGGGGCCTAAGCGCGCACTACCCCAAATAGCCAAAAAAAGGCTTAGCACGGAGGGGGGGGGGGGGTGGGAAAGGCCTAGCAGCGAAAAGGGTTAATGTGGCCAAATTTGCTGAATACACAACCTTCCTCTGCCACTAATACTCTGAGGCAATACCACAGATAACTTGCACCTGATCAAAAATTGGTTTGCCGAACCCCATTTGCGCTGCAGCATTCATATTTCTATTAATTATATACCTAACTATTGTTAAAGGTAAATGACCTGCCTTGATTATTACACATCCACATATATTAATTTTTCTTCAGTTGGTGCACATTTTATGAAGAAATTCCTGTTTTGAGCATATAGTAAGACATTTATGTGCACATACCAAGGGGCATATTCACAAGGAGCTATCTCTGAATTAACAGCAATTTATCACAGCCAAAGTCGTGATAAATTTACCTCCCCATTCACAAGCTAGTGTAAACAGCCCACAGCACCATAGATAGAAGCCGCAAAGAAATTGCCACAGAGGACCCGTGCAACTATTGCTAATGAGATGCAGAGTGGGCGTTCCTGTGCCAAAAGCCGCGACAACATCACACCACAACATTCTCAACGACCAGCCGCATCGGTGATAAAAACACAAAACAGGCGATAAAGCGCGTTAGCACCAGGAAATCTACACCTGCTCTGACTTGGTGTAACGTCGGATGGCAGCCTGCACCACAAAAGGGAGACCAGCCCAGGGCCACATCGGAAGGGCAACAGATGCCATAGAGCCACTCATCATGCAGCCCATACACCGAAGAGGGCCACAACACCCACCGACACCACCCCTGGACCCCAACCCACACCCGGAACACCCCCCCGGACCACCACAGACACAGCACAGAAAAAGACAGCGGATCCCCAGGAAGCGTACCAGCCGCACAGTCCTAGCATCTGACAATGTCACCGTCCACCACAGGCTGAAAGAGACAACCATGCTACGCATCCCGACCATCATCGCCTAACAGGCCTACGGCACCAACACAGTGGACAAGCAACCAAACTGCTGGTGTGGCTGCACCTGTTGACCCCTGGCACCCCCCAACAAACACCCACCAGAGTCGGAGGAGTCTCACAGCCAGCCACATCCAATTCCCCCACACCTGTCCTGGACATCACCATCACCCGGGTACCCCAGTCCCCATACATCCAATACAATGCGCAGGCCACGATGAAGACCAAGGAAGGACCATACACCCTAGCAGGATGCATGCATGTGTTAGGGGCAAACCACAGCACACATGTCCTACCTGTGCCCCCTGGTAACACAGCACACAATCACCGCAACAGAAAGCACACGTCCCACCCCAATGTGCAGGCAACAACAGAACACCGTGGAACCTCCAACAATGTCGCCTTCAAATACACAGCCAGTGTGCATGATACCTTCATCCTCCAACCGTCCATCATCAACCAGCATACCCAGGATGGCAACAAGGGAAATACACAGCCCATTGGTAAGTTCCAAATAAACAACCCACTCACCTCAACTCCACAACCATGCAAATCACAACTCTGGCAATGCACACGTCACAAAATCAGAACCAACATGCACAACAACATGCCCACCCACCAGACATGACAGAACAACTCACAATGGTTACCTGGCCAAGCCGTGAACATGAGCCATCAACGGCATGGCACCTCAGCCACACAACAGCCGAATGTGGGGAGAGGTGGCAACCAGGCATGTGTGAAGGAGGCAGGAGAACCATAATTGGGTAATACACAATGCCAAGTGTGGCAGTGATGTGCTGGACAGACCGCAGTATGCAGCACACCCCCATATCCATGGCGACATACACCTCTGGTGTATGCAGTGTAGTGGACAGTTGACGCAACCATGTCACGACAGCCAGTGGGGGACCTCACGGAAATCTTGACTGTCAGGCCCCCCTCTAAGCGTGACCGGAGTGGGATGGCCCAGCGTACGCCATGCCAGCGTAGGGGTGTGAATAAAAAGCACATAGCCCTGGGCGTGTTCCTCTTCCGGAAAGCCCAACGTCTCTGCCAGGGCTGCGCCTCTCACCCCACCACAAGGCCGACGCCATCCTCTTAAGCGGAGTTGCCTGCGACGCCGTCCGCTTGCCAGACTCTGGCACACTGGGCCACGAAATCGTCAGGGCTGCCCCTGCGCAGCCAGGCCTCACTGATCACCTGCCGACACGGTGTGTGTCAAGGAGGGCCCACCACGTGCCAGCGCAAGCTCCAAGCCAGAGGGCCGTGACCTTGGCAGCCTCCTCAGACCATCACCTCCTCCATGACACAGGCCAGCTTTAGTCCTTTTTCGTTGACGTACTCTACTGCCACCTCAGGCCTAATCTTCGGCCCAGTAGGTCCCATATGTGAAACTGTGTACTGAGTCATGAATGGCAGTGATCACAAATACGGGCCAGCAGCAACAGCACCAGGCCCCACCCGATCAGTGAGGAATAGTTACATATGGGCTACTTGCGATATGTGGTGCCACTAAGCCTGTTCAACGCCAGCCGGCGACACTTGGTGCCACTAACCCTGTTCAATGCCAGCCGGCGATACGTGGATGAGGGACCAGGACTACCCTGCCGACCGGTAGGTCCCACATCCAGCACCTAGGCACTAATCATGAAGGGCAGTGTCCACACCAGTGGTCGCACGGAGAGAAGTAAGAGGAATTTGTGGCTCAGTCTGTACGAAACCCGGGTCACATACATGGAGGTGTCCGAACACGTGGTGCCACTGACCCTGAACTACGCAGGCCGGTGGGGCCATCCAATCTATGCCGGCGACACTCGGTGAATGGCCCATGCTGACCAATGCCTCAGGCCTATGATGGAGCAAGGATTCGTGAAAGAAACTTGTTTGGATTCAATCCTCTCAAATAACGTGTAATAATGTAACCAAATTGTTTTGTGAATACTAAAACCGCAATACACCACAAACACTTTTATCTAGGGGAAGCTTTTCTATGTGCATTACTAACCCGTAACATGAATGTCCTAAAATGGCCGACAAAAACGCGGGATTTCTATTGCGCATGCGTCTACTGCATCTACGTAGTATGACTGTCGCTTTTGGTGGGAAACTTTTGCATCTGCGCAATGGCACTAAAAATGGCCATTTCAAACTCACATGCTAATGCACATGCTATTGCTAAACTAAAACTTGTAAATTTTATTAAACACTAATGCAAAAGATTTAAATAAGTAAATGGCGATAGAGTAGAGATAAGTGGTGTACAGTGAAAATATTTGTTTCTGTGTTCTAACGTGTCTTTTTCTGACTTTATTATTAGTTCTTATTCGGGCCTCGGAGGGTGACTGGAATCCCTACCTCATATGAACTGCGTGCATGCGCATAAAGATTGGCCGGAAAACAATGATGGCTCCCATGTCGCTCAGCCAAGGCCACCTTGAATGAAGAAGCCTGAGAAGCTCAACTGATGACCCCAATCAGAGCAACAATGTTGAATAAAATGTTTAATTTACTGAGTAATGTGAAATGCGTGTGGGAATAAAGCTATGGAAAAAGAAAATTAAGAGGTGGGAAGATAAACAATGGCTCATAGAGAAAAACATACATTTTAAGTGGTGTGATGAACTCACCTCCTCATCCCAACCAAACAGAATAAGGAAAAAACATAAGAATTGATACCTGGGGGGGTGGTACACGAATCAAGAACTGTATAATTTAGGTAAGATAGCTAGAGACCTTGTCCAACTTGTCAGATCTGTCATTCCGACTTATCACTGACCCAACGCTTATGCTGCTCCAGTTCTTTCAGAGACGCTGTCTCAGACCCTGCTACTGCCAGAAAATCTGTCTGAGAGTTCGCGATACTGATCGATAAATCTATTCATCTAGAGAATTGTGGAAAACGGGCACCCGAGGAGAGTAGTACCAGAGAGGGGTGCTACGCTGGTGTTGTACTTTAGAAGAAGTTACCCTTCCATATCTGAATCTGCCCGATCTTCCACCTGTAACCTGTCCTCGAGATACCATCTGGTCCCCCAATATACGGAGTTGGGTTCATCTTTAACCATAGGTAATCTAATCAGTAAAATCTGTCGTTTATACCTGCTTTTCCTTTTTCCTCCTTTCCCAGGTACCGTCTTCATTGATCATTTAGTAACTCTGCTATGATTTACTTTTTACCTTGCCTCTTGAAATGAAGGTGGTTACTGTAATTGAATGTTGGCTCACAAATTAATTTAGATAAAGGTTTTCAAGACTTCTTGAGTCTGTGGTTATTCAGGGCAAAGAGATAAATGTCATCCTACCTTAAACTAACTCAGCAACCTGAGGAAGGAAACAATATTTATCAAGTTGGTAAGACTTGGTAAAGGTGAATAACAAAGTTATAAGTAATTTACACGAAACTGATGCCAGTGAGGTTTTACTAGCTTGCTCTATGAATTTGGTTTGGGCCCAGGTGAGTATTAGGTGTATGTGTGACCAGAGCTGGTGACCGCGCTCCATCAGTTTTGCTTGGTAGCAGAGGCATGGTTAGGTTCTAGTTAGTTAGGTAGGGAATATTGTAATTGAAATTTATTGCTATATCTATTAACATTTGTCGTTGTCATCGTTATTCATGTTGTCTGAAGTTCCCGGGAATATTGAATAGCGGATGGTGAATGGATGCCATACTGCAGTGAGGTTACTTGTCAGGATTCAAGAAAAGTGCGGAAAAGTAGATAAAACTAGAACTGTGTTAGGGATTATTTTCTGTATGTAAGTGAGAGTAATTGGTAGCTAAAGAGTTCATTGGTGAAACTTTGGTCTTATATCACCTAGAAAGGGTAATACTGAAGGAGTAGCAGGATCTCTGATGCTTGAGTGAAGAGTAAGCGGAAAGGTTTACTCGTAGTATGTGAAGAGTAAGCAGAAAGGTTTTACTCGTAGTGTGTGAAGGGCAAGCGGAAAGGTTTTACTCGCGGTGAAAGAAACGGACTATTCTTTGGAATTTAGAGAATCTGACACAGTAGCGAATGTTTTATGTTGTTGATTTATGCAAAATACGTACAAAATACTGAGAAATTTAAGTTACGCATTACCTTGTAAAGGAGGGGTCAGGAGGGGTCAGTTGCGAGTGCTGCACTGACATCACAAAGAGCCGCGCTGGGATTGTTAGGACAGCGGGTGTGTGACTTCCATAAGTTATTGTAAAGGAAGGGTCAGTATAAAGGAGTGAAACTGACGTCACTTAAAGCCACGCTAGCACAGAGTAGGTTGAATTCTAATTGGATGCGAAAATAAGAAACTTATTCGTATTGGAGAAACGGATTTGAGTAAAACTAAACATAGAAGCCCTAAGAATAATAATAGACAACAGATTGTGTATGTACGATCCCACATTAACTGGGAGTCGCCCAGATAGAAATTATTGAGGGTTTGCTTATCGGCAATACTTGAGAGAAAGTTCACGAAAAATGTACAGAGAGAAAAGAAAAATGTTTATGCAAAAAATAAAGAGGTATTTCAAAAAGATAAGCCCATTAAAACTAGAGAAGGAATTCTCATTCCTCCTCCAAAAACTCCTGCATCATACATGATGGTAGAGAGAGGTTATCATACTTGTGTATGGTTAGAGAATTGGATTGAATACAGGAAAGATGATGGAATTTTGGCTTTCCCAGAATAAAGAACATTTAATGGGAGAATTTTACATAAGTTACGCACAAGAATGAATGAGTTAGAACCCAGACCTAGGTTGACTCAGTATTAGGCATTAGAAGAATGGGAAACTGAGGTATTTCAATGAGATAGACCAAGGTGTAACTGGAATTTGAGTACATTTTATCCAAAATTTCCACGTGAAACCCGAGACAAAGATGGAACAATGGAGGCAAGCCATGTTAACCGAGGGATTATATCCTGTATTAATGGCTGATGAACAGACAGGAAGTAAATGTAGTGAAAAGAAAAAAACACTTAATGACAACAAGTGAAGGTAACTCTGAAGATGATTATTTAGAAGAAATATTAATGAAAAGTCCTCTGCCATATCACGAAGGGCCAAGCAGAATTACCCCGAGTGCTCCACTCTTAGAGACACCTTTGGTACTGCAAATAGTACATGAAAAAACAATGGAAAGGGTACTCCAAGAAAAGAAAAGAGAGGCAATAAATAAAAATAGAGAAGAATTAATACAAAAGATAACCCAGTTAAGCACACATCCTTACGCTCTAACTATACCTGTAACTATAGGTCCTGTTGTCCCGTTGTACGGAGATAAATCAAAATGTCCTAAAACTCCTGTCATGACCACACCAATCATTGAACCTAGAAAAGAAAAAATAATAGTCGATGACCAAGCCAGTGATTGCAAGTCTGTAATTTCATTAATGGACTTGCCGATAAGAGGGCAAATAAATGACACACCCAGAAGAGTCACACAAGGTTGTTCAAGAGAAGTGAGACTTGAGAAATCCACCGGAACAAAGGGTACCACACTAATAACACCAGAAGAATTAGACAGATGGACAAAAGACATAGAAAAGCCCGATCCACCACCAAAAATACTAGATGTTTTTAAACTAAGAGTAAAATTGGAAGAGATGATAGCAGGAAATGTAGGGCTAGAAAGGTTGAATACCTTCATTGAGGAAGAATTGCTGTTCATTTGCAGAAGTATAACTTTGAAATACAAAAATATTTCATGAAAAATTAATGAATCTGGCTTTAGAAATGGGAATCGATGTGGGAAGATCCAAGGTTTTGCTAAAACCGTATAGAGCAGAATTTTCTGATAAAGACTTTGAAAATATGAATGTGTCTGGGAGAAAATTGCAAGTTAAGGAATTAAAGACGATATTGCAAAAATGGGGAGACCTAGACAGGTGGAAAGCAAGGTGGACAAAGAAAAAGGAAGAAGCACAGACCACTTGAGTAACATCGGAGTATTTAATGAATGAAACAGAAAAAGCAGAAGGGTTGTACCCTACGAGAGAAGTTCCAGGGGGAGGTTATGTACATGTCCCATGGACAAGACAGGATATTTTGTCACTTACAAATGATTTCCCAAAGCTGAGGGAGAACCCTGTGGAATGGTATAGACAAGTTGAAAGGTTTGTGAAGGTTTCGAAAGTTCTGTTGAAAGATTTGGATGGGTTGTTTGACATAGTGGTACCAGCTGACTTGTGGGCTGAGTGTAAAATTACTGTTGATTGGCCAAATGAGGAATACCCGAGAGAGAAGAAAACTGGAGCCCCTCCTGAAGAAGTAATGAGAAAATATAACCAAGTCATAACTTTTTTGAAAGGGAAAATTCTCCCAAAGGAGACAGATTGGGTAAAGATAGATAGAAACTCAAGAAAAAGATGAATCAGTCCATGCGTACTATGAGCGCCTTCTACAGGTGTTCAAACAGTATATGGGGTGGAAAGCATTGGAATAAAGATATGACTCATTTTGTGTATCAATTTGTCAATGGATTAAAGAAGGAAATTTCTGAAATGATTAAGCAACATAATTTGTGTTGGCAAGCAAAGCCCATAGATGAGATTTTAAAATAGGCAAAGTACTGTGGAGATGAAATTGACAGTAGGGGAAAAAAATTTAGAAGAGAAAATGATGTGGGCTCAAGTTAAATTAGCAGAACAACAAGAACTCCAGTTAACCAACATGGCAGTGAAACCAGGAAAGGGGCAAGGAAATGGCGAGAATATTGGGGGAAAGCCAAAAGGGCGATTAAGCCAATGGAAGTATGCAATGGAAACTTCAAAGAAATGCACAAATATGTAGTGTGCTACTCCAGTCCCGTGAATTTATTAGGAAGGGATTTATTGTGCAAAATTTATTGCACCATATTCTGCACACCAGATGGTGTTGACATTCAAACCCCAGAGGAAGACGGAATATATAAAATCATGCTAGCTATGCAAGAAGCAGAAGTAGATTGTATTCAATAATAACCCTGGATGACTTGACAGAAGAAGTAAAATTGACAGTAAATCCAGAAGTGTGGGATTTTACTGGAAAAGAAGTAGGATTAAAGACAGATGAAGACCCTGTAAAAGTGACCGTAAAGGAAAGTGCGTTTTTTCCAAACACCCGGCAATACAACATGAGTCCTGAAATCAAAGCCGGTGTTCCAGCAGAAATTAACAGAATGGTCGAACAAGGCATATTGAAGAGATTTTGAGTAGTCCCTGTAACTCACTTATAATTGGCATTAAGAAACCAAATGGTAAATATAGGGTAGTTCAAGATTTACGAAAGATTAATAAAATTGTTGTGCCTTGTTGTCTGGTGGTGCCCAACCCTGCAGTGATCCTGTACCAAATACCATGGAATGCGAGGTGGTTCACCATGATTGATTTATGCCATGCCTTTTTCTCCATCCCTTTGCATCCAGATAGCCAGTTTTTATTCTCTTTCAAATTTGAGGATCATGTTTACGTTTGGAATTGTGTCCCTCAAGGGTACACAGAAAATCCTCCCATTTTTAACCAGATTTTGAAAAAATGTCTTGAGACTTTAGTAATGCCTAAGGACTCTGTCCTAGTACAGTATTTTGATGGTCTTTTGGTTGCTTCAAAAACAAAAAGTGATTGTGTGACAGATTCCATAGCCTTGCTGAACCATTTAGCAAAAGGTGGACATAAAGTTTCCCCTGAGAAACTACAGTTTTGCAGAAAAGAAGTGAAATATCTGGGACACCAGATAGAACGAGGAGAAAGGAGAGTGACCTTAGAGAGAATAAAAATAAAAAACAAATGAATTTGCCGCAAACTCAGAAGGAAATAAGAATATTCCTAGGGGTAGTTGGGTATTGCAGAAAGTAGATTATGGGGTTCTCCATGCTGGCAAAACCTTTGATACAAATGACAAAGAAATTAGCAAAAGAACAGATAAAATGGGATGATGAAAGCATGAAATCTTTTCCGAAATTACGAAATTGTTTATGCGAAGCATCTGCTTTAGGTATGCCCGACTATTCAAAAGATTTCACATTATTTTGTTGTGAGAGAGACAATTGTGCCCTCTCAGTTCTAACTCAAATTCATGGCCTGATGCGACGCCTAGTGGCATATATTTCTGCTACCTTAGATCTTGTAGCATCTGCTTTACCAGGATGCCTAAAAGCTGTGGCAGCAACATGCGTAAGTCTGGGGCAGAGTGAGACAATTGTAATGGGATACCCTGTAAAGGTAAATGTCCCCCATGCAGTTGTTATTCTTTTGATACAAACTCGTACCCAGTACCTTACCCCAAGCAGATTGACAAAATATGATTTTAGGAGCAGAAAATGTGACCATTGTTCGATGTACTGTACTTAACCCAGCTACTCTGTTACCAGATTCATACAATGAAGAAGTAAAGGAGGACCCCGAACATGACTTGATGCAACAGAACTTAGTACAAAACCATGTCCAGACATACAAGATGAGCCATTAAAAGATATTGAGCATGAATTCTTTGTAGATGGTTCATGCATGCACCATGAAGAGGGAGGATTAAATGCTGCTTATGCTGTGTGTATTTTGGCTGAAATAGTCGAAGCATCCTATTTACCAGGGGTCAGGTCTGCACAAATAGCCGAATTGATTGCTTTAACTAAAGCCTGCAAAAAGGGAAGACATTGGAGAGTAACCATTTACACTGAAAGTCAGTATGGTTATGGGGTTGTGCATGACTTTGGCCAGCTCTGGATGCAGCGAGACTTTCTGACTTCTTCAGGGTCTCCCATTAAAAATTGACAATTTGTCACAGAATTGCTTGAAGCAATACAGTTACCAAAAGAAGTGGCAGTGATCAAGTGTGCCGCACACCAGTCAGGAAATGACCATGTGACTGCAGGCAATCGGTACGCTGACCAGGTTGACCAACACTGTGCCAGATACAAAATGGCAGTAAACAGAAAAATTGAAAATTGTTAAAACAGCTACCAACTTATACTATTGTCAGGGATAGAAACATGGAAGGAAGTAAAAGATCTACAAAATAAAGCAGAAATAAAAGAGAAAGAGGAGTGGATGAAAATTGGCTGTACACAAAGGACCGAAGAAGGTGTGTGGGTCTACTTAGATGATAGACCTGTGTTGCCAGACAGCATGCTTGCACCTATGGCTTGAATGTATCATGGAGATACTCACAAAGGCAGAGATACAATGATTAGACTGTTCAGGCAAGATTGGTTTAACCCGAGATTTCGAAATGTTGCTGAAAGACTTTGCCAAAGATGTCTGACATGTCAGCAAATAAATCCAGATAAGAGAACAGTAGTCTACATGGGGAAAATTGGAAAGGCTGAAGGACCATTCATAAGACTTCAAATTGATTTCATACAGTTACCTGCCCGTCAAGGATTAAAATATGTGCTTGTCATCCTTTGTTTATTTTCAAAGTGGGTGGAGGTATACCCCACCAAAACAAATGACAGTTTAATAGTAGCCAGTCTCCTATTGAGAGAGCTCATTCCTCAGTTCGGTTTTCCAGTAACAATTGAATCAGACATAGGGTCTCATTTTAATAATGAAATAATTTAATTAATTTGTGAAGCATTCAAAATTTAACAGAAGCTGCACTGTGCATAACGCCCACAAGCATCTGGAGTGGTAGAACAATTGAATGGCACAATTAATTCCAGGTTGCGAAAAGTGTGTGCATCGACTCCATTGGACTGGCCTGATGCTCTACCTCTTGTTCTAATGGGACTCAGAAGTATTCCGGACAAAAATACTGGGTTGAGTCCCCATGAAATCATCATGGGCAGAGCAATGAGGCAGGCATGTATACCAGGACACAAGTTGTTGAATATAACTGACGATTTGGTACTGGAGTATTGCAAAGAATTGGCTGACCAAGTGCGTTCTATATCTCATCAGGTTGGAAAAGACGCAGATGTCAGGCAGCCGATTCAAGCACATGATCTGAATCCTGGTGACTGGGTTGTAGTGAAGAATCACACATGAGAGACTTGCCTAGCACCAAGGTTGGAGAAACCACATCAGGTCATATTAGTCACAACAACAGCTGTAAAATGTGAAGGCTTGCCAAATTGGATTCATGAAACTCACACTAAAAGAGTACCAGCACCTGACGAGGAGGAACCTCAACTGACTCAGGCGCTTGAGGGGGCTGAAGGTTGCACAGCTGAAGGAGCTCAAGTAATAGGTCCTGAAGTAGCTGACGAAGAACAACTGAGCATCAGTCAGGATGATTGGATACCTGTAGTAGACATACCTGATATAATTGTAATAACCAGAAGCCAAACCAGCCAAAATAGTCAGGAAAAGAGTGAGAACCAGGTAGGCACAGAGGATAGTGATAAAGAAACAGAAAATAAAATAGATTATAAACCTGAGCAGGACCAGGTAGGGAAGGTACCAATTACCCAAACAAAAGAAATCAAATTCATAGAACCAGAGACTGAGGAAAAACAGAAAGGATCTAAGGAGATTGAACAGGTGGAAGACAACAAACATTTGAAGGAAATTGAGCAAGAGCCAGTAAGGGAAGTTACAGCAATTCAGGCAGATACAGAAAAAGCAACATTAAAAATTGAATCTAAACTAGGTCGGACTAGTGAAGGAAAAAACATTCAGGAAGGAAGTAGTAAATTAGTAAGCCCTGCACAAGATCAGACAGAAAAAGAATTTGAGGATAGAAATAATCACGTTGTGCCACAAATCAATGAAAACAAAAGAACATTAGAAGAAGGTACAAGTGCAGTGGAAGCTAAACAAATCAGAAAAAGTGATACTAGACCAGGTGTTATCAAAAGATTGAAATATCACCTCAAAACCATACCCGAAAACCCAGAACAGGTAGATGAAGTATCCAGTTGGTCTGGGCAAGCAGCTGTAGGTTCAAAACGAAGGAGCCCCAGAGCGAACTGTGTAAATAACAAATTCAAAGGCCCTGAATGGACATATGTAATTCTCAAAGATTTTGAAAATTTAGAAATAATTGAAGAAGAAAATTGAAAATTTTGATGTAGAGCAAATTGACGAAGAAGTGAGACCACCTTGAAACGATTTTCTTTCTTGTAACTCTGTTGCGAAGTTGAATCACTCAAATAAAGAAGAGAAATCTTCTTTCGCCTTAGAAAATGGCTGATAATAGAGCTGCTAGAAAACCGAATTGTTTAAAGAAATATTGCAGAGTGTGTATATGTAGCATATTTCTAATACTCATCATATGGTTAATATTAACAATGGCCATACCTTATTTAATGGTCATAAGTGTACAGAATAACACTAACACACATGAAAGAGTAGCTACTATCAAAGGAGATAGAGTAGAATTAGGAGCACCAGATGAGTCAGATTTACATCACGCTGTGAATAAAAATGGCACTGATTTAAATGTATTCACAAATTTATTAGTACAATATGTAGAAACTATGGAAGTTAGTGATTGCTATATCTGCATGAAATTACCTGCATCCGTAGCAGAGGGAGTGACCTACCATCATTTACCACTGACCTATGGTATATCCTGTAGTGTTTTAGCAAGTTTATCTTATACAACTGGAAAATTGCAATATTATTATTCTAACATAGATGTGATTTTTTCTGAGGTTCCTATGCGAAAAAGCATGAACCCTGTTCTTAGTACAAGAGACTCAGAATTTATGGGTGAATATTTCTTAACCATGAAAGCAATAGATATAGCTGAAGCAAATAATAACAATTTAACCTGTAAATTGCATGAAGAAGAGAAAATATTTTTGAATTTAGTGGAACAAAGAAGACAGGATTTCCAACGAAGAGCCTCTGAACCTGAACCTCAGATACCAAAATGGGCTGAGGAAGAAGAGCATTTTGCAAGTAGTAAATCTCATGATGCCATGTTTTGAAAAGAAAGGGAACATCTGTCTCCATAGGTTAAAAACAGAATATAACAATGTGTTTATTGGTTCCAGTGAATGTGAGCACAATTTCTTAATAATCGGGGGATGGGGACTAAAAAGAGGAACTGATCCAGTATTTCCTGGAGTTTATTATGTGTGTGGCAATAAAGCCTAGTTTAGGCTGCCAGACCAGTGGTATGGGAGTTGATATTTTGGAACAGTATTCCCTAAGGTTTATCATGTAAAAAGACTCACTGGAAACAATGAAGACGCAAATGGACTAACGTGTGTAAAAAGAGCTAGTTTTTCAGAAATCGTAGGTGACATTTTTGGTGCATTGATACCTTCAGTGGGAGTTCTTCTAAATTCTCGAAAAATTTGCCAATTGTCTACAGTAGATGATCGGTTATCTACTGACACGGCTGGAGGATTTCTGCTTATCAACACTGAATTAGTTGCTGTCAGGTCTATGGTTATGAAAAATCAACTTGCCCTTGACATATTATTGGCAAAAGAGGGTGGACTCTGTAAATTATTGAAAACGTAACATTGTTGCACGTATATTCCAGGTAAAAATATTACGGAATTGGAAGAAGAGTTGAAACCACTGGAAGTTTAAAGTGTATGGAATACATTTGCAAATAGTTTTTCTAACATAGGTAGTTGTTTTTCTAATTTAGGAATAGGTATTCTGGGTCACATAATACTACCCATAATGGGAATAACCCTATTAGTCTTAGCAATAATATGTTGGCACAAGTATTGTAAAGGAAGAAAGAAATATGAAGTGAATGAAAGGGGTAAGAAAAGAAAATTTGAAGAAATACAGCTCGAAGAATTAAAAGGGAACGTTTATAAAAGAATGAGAGGATAACAATACAAAAAGGAAAAGAAAATAAATGAAAGGGTTGAGGAAGAAATTGAGATGTGCTAAAAGCTGGCATCTGTTTTAGTAGAATATTAATGATGGCAATAAATGCAATCAGAGAGGGGATTGATGGAGCAAGGATTCGAGAAAGAAACTTGCTTGGATTCAATCCCCTCAAATAACATGTAATATTGTGACCAAATTATTGTGTGAATGCTAAAACGGCAATACACCAGAAACACTTTTATCTGGGGGAAGCTTTTCTATGTGCATTACAAACCCGTAACATGAATGTCCTAAAATGGCCGACAAAACGCAGGATTGCTATTGCGCAAGAGTCTACTGCATCTACGTATTATGACTCTGTCGCTTTTGGTGGGAAACTTTTGCAGCTGCGCAATGGCACTAAAAATGGCCGTTTCGATCTCACGTGCTAATGCACCTGCTACTGCTAAACTAAAACTCGTAAGTTTTATTAAACACTAATGCAAAAGATTTAAATGAGTAAATGGGGATAGAGAAGAGATAAGTGGTATACAGTGAAATTATTTGTTTCTGTGTTCTGACGTGTCTTTTTCTGACTTTATTATTAGTTCTTATTTGGGCCTCGGAGGGTGACTGGAATCCCTACCTCATATGAACTGCGTCCCCTTTTCCTTACATGTTTTGCAGTCTATACAATCGATAACATCTAGTCCAGCCAACGGGGCACCACATTCATCCTGCATACTGGCCCAAGTTAAACAGTAATGTGCATCATAATACTTGCGCAGTGTTGAATCCATCTGAAGTTTTATTAAAACAAAACAGATCATACACTCACGAAACATTGCAGGTGATGGGTGTGTTTCTCCTGACTTCATCCAGTCTACAGGCTTTACTTTACAGACAGGCCTTCTCCCTGACCTTGATGTCATAAACCATAGTCAATGCAGGTCAGAGGGAGCGCGAGCCAAGCCTCCCATTCCAAACGGGCCTCTTATTGATACAGCAGGAGATATGGAATCCACCTCAGGAGATCACTGCCACGATCATCTACATTGACTAAACAGGTGGCCACTCCGGCACCTAGCCCCTGGCTTTGGCTACCATTGGCGAATACCTCACAGGAAGGCTTTCTAATAATACCACACACATACACATTAACACCTGGTCAATTATACAAAGATGCATACACACGCACACACAGTCACACGTATACAAAGGCAAAAGCATACAAAGGTACATACACATGCACACACAGTCACACCTTCACAAAAGCAAAAGCATAGAAAGAGACATACACATGCTCACACAGTCGCATACATACCAAGACAGGGACACTGACACTAGTGCTTACAAGGAGGCCAGTAGTGGGATTTATAACTTTCCTTCTCTCGAGGTCTAGGATAAGCCAGCAGAGTTGACTGGAACAGGTAACGAGGAGGTGCGCCACAGGCTTACAATGACATCAGGGCATATCATCAAGGACCGGCGATAATTATCGCTAAGCGCACTTAGTGCTAGGATAATTATCGCCGGGTAACGTAGAATTTTATCGCTGGGATAGTGTGCTATCAGCAACACTTATCTCAAAAGCAATAAACTTCGAAGCGCTAACTGCCAAATGTGAGATTATCGTTGAAAATCCAGTGATAATCTCACAAAGTTTGGCGATAGCTTGGTGATAGGGCAGGGCAGACTTAGCCATGATATCCATCTTACATTGGATATAATGGCTAAGTCAAACTAAAAGCAGGCGTAAGGAAAGTAGCGATAACCAAGGTTAGCGCTACTTTTCTTATCGCTATGCCTGTTAGCGTGCCCATTGAAAATTGGAGAAATGTCGGTTAGCGAAATTTCTCCAGTTATTTTGGGACGGAACGCCCACTTTGCATCTCATTAGAAATGCAAAGGTGGGCGTTACGGGAAAGGGAGCTAATGCAAGGATTCACGCGATAGCGTGACCTTGCTGATAAGGTGATAAAATTATCGCCGCTTTTCGTCCGAAAACAGATGCAAAAGCGGCGATAATTTTATATCGCCTCCTTGATGATATGCCCCACTATTTTCTGTTTACCCAAAATCTATGATAACGCGCACTCTTCTCCAGTGTCTACCAAGAAACACTTTCAGTGTGGAAAGGTGTGACCTGGATTTTGCACAGTGGGTCATCAAAACTCATGCTGATACACTGCGCGGAATCCAGGGATTGATCAACTTTCTGGCTGAAGACTCTAACCCCACCCTTCTCCCTTTCGTTAGTGAGTGGGATGGAGCTGATAATCTCACCTCACTTTGTGACGAGATGGGGAAGGGTGGAAGCCTAGCTACAGTCCTTGATTGATGTGAAGCCCCCGGCACTGCAGGGATTCAGCCTGAAGCGCCCGAGGCTAACTTTAACAACATTTCATGAGGGGGTATAGCTTAGCCGAGGAGGCTATTACTTTGCTGAGTTGATGAAATCACAGACCTCTGGGCTGTGAAATCGTCAGCTCTGCAATCACTTGCAGTCCCAGGGAGTAGGCTGAGAATGGCCATCGGTATTTCATCACATGACATGCGGTGCACTGATGTGTTTTCAATATTAATCAATCGTCTTTGATTGCTTGAGTGTGATAGGTAACAAATTGTGTATGTGTGTTCCTTTTTTATTTTAATGGCTCATCGCATTGAAGTTCAAAGCAAAACAATTTGGGGCAGAGAACTAAAGGGGGCGTAGCTCCATAGCCCATATAAAGGAACCGCCCCTGTCCTGAAGTGACGGGGCATTTATATGTGCCTCAAAAAGGAATTGTGAAAATGAAGAGAGAGAACTAGAGGCATATTTATCACGTAGTGCCACGCAATGGGACGCAACAGCGACACAACTACTAAGTAAGATTTATGAAGCCACACAAGTCAACCCTGGGTGACCTTGTGTGGCTTAATAAACCTAGAGTAACGCAAGGCAGCTCAAATCACTGGCTTGCAGTACTCTGCCCCAGGGAGGCATTTCATGGGTGGAGCATGGGTGTTCCCATGCATCCATCCATGGATTTTGGCACATTCTGAAATTTACCATTACTGATAGACCCGGTAATGTGTCAAAATGCTGCGCCTCCACAGGTGAGGTGTACCAAGGAGAAATATCTTTTTTTTCTCATTACTTCCTCCTTCTATGTGTGCTGCATTCTGCAGAACACATAAAAAGAGTAAAATGTCCCAGAGGACTGTTTTTGTGCAGGAAGGTTTTCCTTCCAGCACAAAAACAATCCTTCTTACAACACAGGCACCCTTGCACCATGGTTCAATGGTGCCTGCATTGGCGCTAGAAGCACTTTGTGGCCAGCAGTGGAAAAAGACAGGAATGCACCATTTGATGTTAGATACAGTGCATTCCTGCCTTTTCCCTATCACACAGTGCAGCTCAGCAAGGTTACTTGCTGTGCTACATGATTATTTTATAAATGTGCCCCTAGTATTTTGGAGGAGGGTTCGGGAGTGTTAACACTGTAAGATTGGTTATAAATTATAGGCATAAATTCCCCTGACAGTTGGCTAAAGTGCTATATGTGTAACAGGTAGTAAAAGGCAAAACCACAAGTCCTAGAATGCAAAGTGCAATAGCCTTTCCACTGATAGTGTACTTCACATATGCAATAGCTATCAGACTCTCTCACCACACATCCCTCGCCTCATCACTGACATCAGTGGTATCGAAAAAGTATTCCAGAGGTGCTTGGGCCTAAAGTAAGTCCCTGCAGCCCATGCAGAGCAATGAGGACCCACCATCCCTTCAGGGGATCCCAAATCTTTCAGGGATCCCATTTCCCTAAGACAAATGAATATCTGTGAGACATGGAAGACTCAGGGACTCCACTTCACATTCTGAAGGGGTGTCCCATCATATTTCCTTACACCAATGGAGGTGCTGTTCATGATTCAACCAAAGGAGAGTGCAATTATTCTAAAAAAGACTACAATTCTCCCTTTGCCCACCACACAGCTAAAATAGATCCATGCTCGTATTTTAGGTTATGCATTCACCTGTCTTGCAGTACCATATAATGGCAGAATGTCCATGTTTTCAGGCTGAATGTGGGTAATGACTGTTTTAAGTCATTCTCACAATAATTGACCCATCAAATGTGCATTTTTTCGTGACAGGTTAACAAATTCGAGGCATTCTGCTTCACAATTACACACCCCACACATAGTAATTATGTGGTTTAAGTTTGCATCTCTAAGAGGTACCCATACAATCCAGTCAGTGTGCAACTACCTGAAAAGCTACACTCCCGGACCCTTATTACACTTTTCCTGTTTGCGCCATGTTGCATCTTTAAATAGATGCGCTGTGCGCAAACAGGTAAAGTACACCCCATCACAGAGAATGCGCTGCCCTCAGGGCAGCTGAAAACACATGCTGCCCAGAAATATGGAGCAGCTGCTTTAAAACTGCTCCTTGTTTCTCTATGCAGGTGGCAAACTGCCTGCACTTTGGGGGGGGTTAGAGATCGCTTTGCAGGCGGGTGCAGTGAGTGACTGCATCGATCTGCAAGGGAATGTCTGGGGGCCTATGGGACCCTCTTTGCCCCCTCATGAGGGCTTCCATCAGTGGGTGCACCGACACCTCCTGACAGCTTTTTTGCCTTTGAGCCCACGTCCATAGTACGGCGACGGTGCAGAGGAAAAGAGATTCCCTCATACATGTGCAACAGCACTATCAGTATTACAGAAGAGGCCCCTTTCTGTGATGCCAAAGTACCCAGAGGGTGCACAAAACAGGAGTACATGCCCATTGTGCCCCTGAGGCACTTTCTGTAATACTGCCCGGTATGTCTTCATTTCACTTTCTTTGAATGTACGGGAGAGATTTGGAATTCGCAGCCCTCTGAACTAAATATCCTCAAGAAGTCTCCCTCTCCAAATGTGATCCTTTCTCTCCGCTTTTGCCCCCTACCTTTCTCAGCATGTGTTGTTTATTCATCTTTCTCTCCTTTCTTTTTCTTAGTGTTGCCATTCTAGATCTTATTATTTATTATTATTTATTTTATTTTTGCAGATTTATATAGCGCAAACTCGACTCGAAGGTATTGGAGCACTTTACATGAGCATCAGTTATGTTATACAAGGACATATTAATTTCTTGGTAGGCACGGGAAGATTAAGTGATTTGCCCAGAATCACAGGATGTGGAGACGAACCCGAAGCTCAAACCTTTGTGTCCCAGATCCAAAGTCAGCAGTCTAGCCATGAGACCACATCCTCTCGTATTTTCTCTCATTTGTAGCTTGCTCCTTATGTCGCAACCTCTCTAACATTTTTTGCTTTCTGCCCTTCTTACACACGTCTCTCTTCTGCTTTTTTCTCTCTCTGGCTTTGAGTTTCTTTCGCTCTCCTTTTCTGCTGTAATATCTTGACATAATTTTCCCACTATTCCCACTTTCATTCTATGTCTCTCTTTTTTTCCCCCTATCCTTATTTCTTCCTCCGCATTCTCAGTCTTTTTTCTCTCTCCTGCTCTCTCCTCTCTCTTTCTGTTCCCTATCTACTCACTCTCTTCTCTCCCCCTTCTCGCTCTGTCTTACGGCTCCCTTTCTCTCTCTCTCTCTTTCTCTCTCACACACTCAGAAATGGGCCCTCCTGTTGGGTAGAAGAATATTTTTTTGTGTACTAGATGGAATTGAGGTGCTGTAAGGGCTAGGGTCACTGCTTCCAGTGCATTATTAATAGAAGTGTCTCTGATCTCTCTCATCCTGACTTCTTTTGTGTTACACTTTTTATAGACTCCGGCCTCATATACTGAAATTTGTCTTCTATGCAGTTGCAACCAGGTTTCAGTGTCTGTCACGCAACATGTATGCTACAATGTAATCCACTACAGGAAGAGCCCTTTACTAACACTGAAATGGAATATTGCATCCTTATGATGTAGCTTACTTGTAAAAATAATTTAGAAAACACTAGACAGATAACCATTATTATTCTAAATAAGCATCTTCTTAATTGCCAGAGGATCATGAATGGAGGCAAACTTAAAGAACTGCCTTAACCTGTCACTGCCACTATGGTACATAGTGATTCTCCTGCTCAATTGCTTGAAGTGCGTCGAGAAGTGCGGAAGGGTAGCATCATAACTGATATTACTACCTTTTCATGTGTAAAAGGTGACAGGGCTATTGTATATTTGCAGTTATTGTGCTATTATCCTCGAATGGGTGATTGTCTGAGTCGGTCCTGCTGTAATTTCTATCAGAGACCAGCATGTTACACACAGATATGCATCTCAGAATTTGGCCGAAATCATAGGTATGTCTCTGAATTGCTTTAAATCGCACATAGGGCAGATCAACAGTATAGCTTCATATGTTTGTACTTTTTCTAAGTTTTAAAAAGTAATTTATTAAAGAGGATTGCAACAAGCCTACATAGTTACATAAAAACTGCAGATACAGAAGTGCCAACATTATGTCTAGGCTGTCTGGTTTTAGGTTTAAACCTATAATAACTGATAAAACCCACCGGAAGGGAAATAGCCCTCACCAGTAAAAACATATAAACACTGAAAAAACCTCTGCACAAACACAAACTAAATGCCATTCAAAGAAAGGAAATGGAGAGTGCAAGAGTCATTTTTATTTCTTCCTCAAGGGGCCAATGCAATGTAACTTTGTTATTTAAGGTAGCAGTAAAAAAGACTGGGCTAACATTCTGCTTGAGCTTTGTTGTTTAGGGATGTCACTAAAATATTGTTTCTTCTTCCTTTTTTCAGTTGTATGGTCTTTGGTCTTAAGATACAGGGGTTAGAAGCATGTGTTAGGTGTTGTCTATTTATTTTAAAAACTGTAGAGAATCAGGAAATATCAAAATCATATTTGATGTTTGAGTCTTTCACTGATAGGAAAAATGTAGGTTTCATAAGAATCTTTCCCAATATGTTCTATCACATTTACCCAGAGGGAATGGGTAAAAACCCTTGATACACCAGCCCCCTTTTCTAGTGAGTCGGTATTGATTTTAGATGAATTGCATAACACCCCAGGCTTTAAACATCCAATGCAAGGTATAGTGACAGGTATATGTAAAAAGAGTGCAGTCACAAAGTGTAGTGTAGTTCCTATATCCCTGATAGGCTCTGCGCATTGGAATAACATACACTATGGATTTGACACAGGACTAAGGTCAGTATGTCTCTATCGAGTATATTAAACTTAATTACTTGTGTGTGCCAGCTAACTCAGAGGTCACTAGAAACGTCTTGAATATACAAGAAGGGATTAGTCTCTGACAACCGCATAAACATGACAACTTTGTTTCCCTTTAGAATCGGAACAGTCTCAGAATCGTGGAAACAATAGATAACAGTTTCACTCAGTCAATCATGCCTGCTTTGTTTCTACAGAGTTGCACAGAAATAGAGAGACGGGCGTTTCAATAAAAGGGTTTATTGAACAGTCTTATTTCTCATGCAAGAGATATGAATTGCTATAATCGTAAGACAGACTGCGAAGTACAATATGTACAAGGTTAGCAGTAAGATAAAATAATACTGCAATAACATGGTTTGTAGCTATGACATATATTAATCAAAATACATACATAAATGACATAAGCTAAAATGTGATACTCATCTGATGCTTCTAAATTGTTCTACCCCAGTGTACCTAACCTAAGTGTAATACGAAGTTTGAAGTAGGTGCCATTTCTAAAGTATAGCTAGCTATATTTTAGTTTAGCCAAGAGTTGTCAAAAGTTTCTCTAAGTTCTAGTCAGCTCCATACCTTAGAATGAGAGAGGTTGGAATCTCTTTTCTGGACTCAATAGTCTAACCTCCCGCAAGGGAAGTCAGAGAGCATTGAAGCTGGATTCTCTGCGAGGAGGATGGCAGCGTCAGGTCAGTGCATCAGACTGGAACTTGATCTCCTTCCGAACTTGCCATGGCGAACCGCGCATTGTCTGGGTTGGATCGAATCCTCCGGGAACCGCAATTTGCCAGGGCAAGTGCTGGTATATTTATACCTTGAAGGTGTCTAGGAATGCCAGTATTGACGTAAATGTCAGGCAGAGGAACGTCATGAATGAACCCTTAAGGAATAGATGTTCATGCATACTTAATGAGTTCTTGGAGAAATCAATATTCAAGCTGAGGGAAATTCCTAAAATCTTAATGGTCTGGTTTTCCAAGAATTCATTGTGACATGGATGGACGGATGTAGGTGGCCATGCCTGTATTTGGTTTGTACAAACAATGTCTAAATAAGGGCCAGATTTCTATGTCTAAATAAGGGCAATGTGAATTGTACCTATATAAGGGCATACATCGGGAAACCTATATACGGAATCTAAATCTGCACACAACAAAAGCATCTGGGATACTGATGAAAACATGACTCTAGACTTTTGAAAAACATGGAACTCAGTGTCACTTGGAATGCTGATGCATAAGGTTCTTCCTAAATTCAACAAAGATTGGAGTGATATTGTTTGTATTTGCAGTGATTCAGCTATGTATATGAAAAAGTTGTGTGATGTTGATTCCTCAGCTGAAGTGCTTCCCTGTAAGAGTTCCTTGCCACTTGTTAGATGGTATGCTGAAAGCATCTTTTCAATCTTCAGAGTTAACAAAGAATGCTATTGACTTTTTAGTCCATTCCGTTTCACTGTTTTTTCATCCACAGGAACTAAAATGCAAATATTTCTAATTTTTTGCTTTGTGTGGCATCAAAGAAAGAGTCATCCCAACTGTGTCACTTAGCTGGTGGTTCTCAATCCTAGAGGCCATAAATGCTATATTATCCATGTTGCAACCGTTTACAGAACGTTTGCTGAGTTATGATGCCAAAGGCAAGAAATGTGAGGATCTTTGGTCACATATTGATTGTGATTTGGAAAACAATACACTCTTCTGCATTCTTAGATGTTTCGAGGAAAGCATGACTGCTATAGTGGACATAGTAAACAAACTAGAGTCTGAAAACACCCTTGTCTACCAAGTGTTCAGCATAATTGGTGTAGATGTTAAACATCTCCTTGAAAGTAGGCTGGGCGACACTTTCAGTGACTTTGGCACTGCAACATGTTCCATGTTAGAGGGCTTGGCAAGCAACGAAATGTTGAGGAGCAATTCAGGAAATGTTATTTTAAAATGTAGGTGAAATAGCCCTTCACCAACCATGGCATTTGAAGTCAATGAAGCCTCACTGTGGTACTCTGCACAAGTTATAGATCCCTTCTGTAAAGGGAAATTTTCTCAGAAGTTTCATAAATACTGTCTCATTTGTGACCGCTTTATTAACTGAGGGCATATGCGCCCAGTCCAACGGATATGTTGCAGAACCTGTCATAGAGAATCACAATCTTCAGCTGCACCAGTATTTACATGGAAAGCTATGTCTTTTGGCAGAGTTAGCAAATTGTGTACCGGCCATTTTGGCGTGGCCTGTCTCAAGTGCCAATGTTGAGAGGGCCTTTTCACAGATAAAAGTTTACATGGGAAGGAAAGGGCAAGCGTGCATGACCAAAGACTCACTAAAGAAGTATTGCATGGTGTACTACAATAAGTTTGATTTATAAAAATGTATTTGGACCTCATATACACTGTGTATATACCATGCACTATCAGTGCAGAAAGCAAGCAATAATAAAGGCAAAAAGTTCCATGAACACTGGAAAAACACTGTTTCTGTTGTTTTTAATGGTGCAAAAATGTTTAACCACTGATAACCACTGTTTTTTTCAGGTACTGAAATGGACTGAAAACACTGAAAACCCCCCACCAGAATTTACCAAAAATAGAAACTGAAACCAGGAAAGCCTAATTATGTCCTATAAATAGGTACAACATCTTATTAAGATTGAATATGTTGCATATAAATAAATTATAGCATCATAAGAAGGAAAAAGAAAGAGAGAGAGAAAAAGAGAAGGGTATGAGAGATGTCAATAATATCTACTGAAAGGACAAACAGGAGCGTTAAAAAGCAGTGTAGAAATATAAATTCACTAGTAACATATTGTCAATAAAAATCATAAAAGGAAATATAGACAAGAAGTATACTAGTCTGATTCACTGAGGCTTGGGGACCTTTTCAGAGAGAGCAGACTGTTGATGAGTAAAAGCTTGAGTGCAGGTGCCTAAAAAGGTAGAAACAGGTGACCAAATAGTATCCCTCTTAATAGCAAGGGAAACTTGAGTAACATATGCTCTATCTAATCAATGATTATAGCATGCACTATATCATCAGGCTTCAAAACCAAATATGTGAGGTCTGTATCCAGTTCTAAGTAATCTGTTGAATGGCAACTGCAATAAATAAGTCTCATAGAACAGTTTTATGAAAGCTGTTATGCCAAACATCGGAAAAACTTCCAAGAGCAATAGTTGAAAATGAAAATAGAATGTGTGTATGAAAAAAAGTATTAATTTGAGACCATACTATCAGCCGAAATTGATGGGTATGTGGCCATGCAAAAATGTATGTTGTACAGATCTGAAGAGAGAGCATTACATGACCAACAATTTGAAGACGATTCTGGGTTAAATTTATGTAGGTTAGCTGGTATAATCACAAGTATGTTATATATAAAAAAAGAGTGTTTGAGTAGTGTTCGCAGATCTTGATGCTTTGCATATTTTCAACTACATTTTGGCCCACAGTTTGGTGGGCCACAAAGTCTGAAGATCTCGTTACCAGCACCAGGACCCCTGCATGATTTATCTCCCACCGACTACTAGAATAACCTATACTGGTAAGGAACTTCATGCTCCCAACCTTTCAGCCTTCCCAATTGGTTGTGCTTGTCTTAATTTGGTTACCCTCTTTCCGACAGCCAATTTGGACTGCCTTAGATGCGGCTTCCACACAATGGACTCCATCTTGCTTACTGCCCCAATGCCACTTAGTGACCACCTATCGCTCCCCTCAATGGGCGCGAATATGCAGACCTTAAAGCAATGCTGTGCTCCTATCAATACTCGCTCCCTTCCGAAGCACAAACTAGAAATAGCCAACTTCATAGACAGACAGAAATCTGATTTGCTATTCCTCATGGAGACATGGGCAGACACTGCGTCCAGCCCTGACTTCTCCATAGCAGTGCCTTCTGGATTCTCATTATATATGCTAGATAGACCTCTTAAAAGAGGCAGTGGATTAGCCCTGATCTACCCCAATTGCATCATAGCCACTTTTGAATCAGTTCCATCCCCAGACTGTGAAGGTCTTCCTTTTTAGCCTAGATCTTAATAATAAGCACTCATTTAAAGGCATACTACCATACCATCTACCAGGCCCCAAAAGTGGGTTGGTGAAAAACATTAGTGCACTGCTGGAGGACAGTCTATGTACTAATGACTTCACCATACAAGGGGGTTTCACCTAGAGGCCTCATCTGACAAGGATACAGAAGCCATTCTTGAAACTATGGGTACGCTAGGACTAGTTTTTAATTTGTAATTTTCCAGTGAATAAAGAAGTGCACGGCGGCAGGCAGAGGTGAGGAGATACGTTCAGCATTGACTATTACAAGGCCCCCCTCCCCCCGGTGCAAGCTCATGAAGCAGGATAACTATTCCTAACAATATACTGAATATGTGCTATTTCAAAATGATAAGGGTCATTGTACCCTTCATAACCTTCTCCAGACTTGCAACAATTTTTTGGAGGTCTTGATTTGAGTAATAGACATACACTTTATTCAATTAAAAAATTTTGAGTGTAGTACGGATGTATTTAGGTCCTGATGAGTAAAGCAGTGGGGACTGCTTACGAAACATGTTGACCCAGTAGGGAGTATCAGATTAAGGTACACTCCCTACACAACCCCCTATTTTTAACATTCTCAGCCAGGGAATTGAATAAATTCGTTTTTTCCACTAGCCAGAGAATTTTTAATATTTTTTTGTAACTATTCACTAACCCTACCACTCTCACCATCACAATACACATAGCCTACACATAGCCTAGTCCTTCACAAACAACAGTGCTCCCGTATATTTATCGGTCGCAGCACGCCCCGCCCCGTAGAGGGACGGGAAGACCCCTATGATGAAGCATGACACCATGGGATTCATAGTGTGTGAGGGGTATTTTAAAAGCACTTAGTGCCTTCCCATGACATCTCATGGAGCACTTCTTTATTCACTGGAAAATTACAAATTAAAAATTAAAAATAATTCTCACTACTATAGGGTAGAATAACATTATTTATAAAAAGCTTGACAGGAGGAAGGTTCTACCGATAATCCTCTTTACTCCCTCCTTTTGTTAATATTTTCTACGCTAGGACTAGCACACCTAATTGATAGACCCACACACCTAGCTGGGCACACGTCACATGGCTTGTTTAACAATAATTTCCATATCTCGATAAAGGATGTGCTACCATTAATCTGGTGTGACCATCATCCAATCATCTTTGAATTGAATACAACATTAAATTCTAATACACACTTGAGCCCAGGCTGATCCTCCCATACTGAACAAGCCTTATTAATATATATGGACAGGCCAAACTCGGCTAGCTCTGTTTAAAAACTCCTCTACAATCAAGAGTAAACCCTCTTCACTGTGGTTTACCAAGGCACGTACACTGGAAAGTCAAAATTTTAGGAGACAGGAAAGACATTGACACTCACAATACGACAATCATGCAAAAACCTCTTACAAACTTGCACTGACCAAATACAAATGCCTACTGATAAAAGAAAAGAGCAACTACTTTACCCAACAAATAGAGTCAGACAAAGACTCCACTCAGGAGATTTTCCAGGTAGTGACCTAACTTACCACACTTCCAAGCAGTAAAGCAGCCAGCTATAGCCAATCTTTCCGAGACATAAAGGCTCACAGCTTCAGGGACAAAGTCAAGCAAAGTTATTTGAAGTTTGAGGACTCAAACAAGATGCTAGGGTCCATAGCAATCAAGCAAATTCTATTCAAATGTCCTTCACAGATTTCCTCCCAGGTACCCCAGATCTGGTAGCAAAAATGGTTCTCAGTGCCAAGTCTAACTCTCCTTTAGACCACATTCCCCACACAACTCTAAAGCTGGCACCTGATGTGATAGAAAAAAATCTCTTGTCAATTTTTAACTCCATGTTTCTCATGGGAGTCTTCCCCTCTCATTGCAAATGAGCTTCAATCCTCCCTCTTAAGAAACCCAGTATGAACCCTGCCGAGCACCACAACTAACACCCTTTCCTGGCTCACACTACCTGCAAAGATAGTGAAGAAAGTAATAAATACGGAGCTTGCCCAGTTCATTCTAGACAACCATTTGCTGGACCCTACGCAATTCAGATTCAGACCTGGGCATAGTACAGAAACTGCCCTGATCAAAGCCACAGGTGAGATAAGGATTGTGCTGGCTAGAGGAGGTACCATAGTTCTTATTCTCCTCAATTTGTAGGCGGCCTTTGATATGGTCAATCACAAGCTGCTGATCCATCTATTGGGTGAACTATGAGTAAAGTATAAGGTGTAGTGTAGTTCCTACCAAATTTGTAGGACCTGCACATTGTTTGGCATACATAAACTAAGGGCTTGGTGTCTAGACTGGTTCCGGACACCGCCACAGGATATGTCGGCCTATAGACAAGCTAGCTTACAGTGCCACCATGAGCCCCTCCTAACCTACCAGGGAGCTAATGGTTTTCTGGCAACCACTGAACATGACAACCATGACCCCTCAGGGACCATGAAAACAGTACAGAACCTTTTGTTCAGTCACTAGTGCTTACTTACTCTCAGAGAAATATACAGAGATTACACAGTGGGATGTTTTTAATAATATTTATTTAACTATAATGTTATTCTTGCATAAATACCTGTGCTGCAATGATTAGGAGACAGAAGCAGATAAACGTGATTACAAGCACCAAACGCATAAATAGCAGCTATAGTTCTACCATGGTGCTAAACAATGTATATATGCAGGCATATAAAACAAGGCAGTAATCTAGAGTGGTCCTACTATGCGAACCCTACTCTAAGTGTACCTAGAGTGTGTTTAGGTGTAGAGCCAAGAATTCCCCCAAGGGATGATCCTACATCACTACCTAAAAGGATAAAGCGAAGGACCCTGTCTTGTTCAGAAACTGGCCACCCCTCACGAGATTATAAATGAAACAGTGGTCCTTGGAAAGAGAGAGAATACACTTAGGATAAATATAGTACAGAATCGAAACTATATTGTATTTTGGGATGTCCAGCCGGACAACCCTATTTATTTCTTGAATGAAGAAATAACGATTACAATGACATACTAATGGTGGGACACAGTCCTGTATCCTTTGGGAAAAAAGGAAAAGACAATACATGTAAAACAATTACATACAGAGGGGCATTTCAGGAAAGAAGTAATGAGCTTTGTTACAGATCCAATGTAAAAGCTTTTAGAGTAACAAGAATTGCACTTTTTTAACACACTGGCTTAATGTGCAAGTTGTTAACATGGGTCGACGACGTTTCGATCCTGTCTAGAATAATAGGATCATCATCAGGACAAGAATAATTTGTTGCCTGAGCATAAGAAATTGCCATGGGGATCTCAGCAACTGGTCGCGGGGGTAAGGCCAGTAGGCCGGATCGATGAGCCCGGGCTCACACAGGAGCAAGGTCAGGTATAGCTGACCTGTGTGATTACAGGTCGGGAGTTCCTGACCAAGGGTAAGGGACCAGGGGTTCGAAAGGAGGCACACTGGTAGTGCCGGACAGCGAAGCCAAGCCGCGGAACAATTCCGTGAAGGGTAATCCAGTCGAGGCAAACCGGGCTGTAATGGGCCCGGAGTACCGGTCCGAGGGTGGGAAATTCCGCCGATTGATAGTGGCAGGGTGACAATGCACTCGAGAACTGCCTAGGACCTCCGGAGATATGGAGTGACCTGTAATCACACAGGTCAGCTATACCTGACCTTGCTCCTGTGTGAGCCCGGGCTCATCGATCCGGCCTACTGGCCTTACCCCCGCGACCAGTTGCTGAGATCCCCATGGCAATTTCTTATGCTCAGGCTAGCAAATTATTCTTGTCCTGATGATGATCCTATTATTCTAGACAGGATCGAAACGTCGTCGACCCATGTTAACAACTTGCACATTAAGCCAGTGTGTTAAAAAAGTGCAATTCTTGTTACTCTAAAAGCTTTTACATTGGATCTGTAACAAAGCTCATTACTTCTTGCCTGAAATGCCCCTCTGTATGTAATTGTTTTACATGTATTGTCTTTTCCTTTTTTCCCAAAGGATACAGGACTGTGTCCCACCATTAGTATGTCATTGTAATCGTTATTTCTTCATTCAAGAAATAAATAGGGTTGTCCGGCTGGACATCCCAAAATACAATATAGTTTCGATTCTGTACTATATTTATCCTAAGTGTATTCTCTCTCTTTCCAAGGACCACTGTTTCCTTTATAACATAATTACCCAAGGTCCTTGATTACCTTTTTGGGTCCCCTTGTGTTTTCAAATATACCCCTCACGAGATGTCAGACACCTGTGAGGTGATTTCTCAGTATGCAAGGAACCTCAGTGTCAGCGGCAGTAACTCCTCTACTAATCTATCAGGATTGTCATCTTTTATAATAGAAAGTAGCCTTGTGATGCACACATATATTAGTGATGTTATGGGTATATAGATAGCCCTGTCACCCCGTGCATGAAGATAGTGAAGACATTTGTACGTAGTGCAAAACGGGATCTTGTACATGATGTTGCAGGCGTTGTGATAATGTTGTGCGAACCTAGATGTAAAAACAAGTATAGTTTCAGAGAAACTAATCCAACATTGTTGTGCATGCAAATGTATGCAAAAGGTCACAGCTGAAAATTTATTTGTGAGGACAATGTAATAAATAAGCTGCTTCGCTGCATGGGCCTAAACCGGGAATATAACACCAACTCCTCATTCTAAGGGTCGATATCTAAAAAGCTATCTAAAAAGCCAGCAGACAAATAAATAAAAAAAACTTTAAAAACTATTCTTAAAAGTATCTTTAATTGGGCTTCCCAATAAAATATGTAATAAAAGTTTTAAAAGTCATTATATTGGTTGAGATCTCAAGCACTGAGAAAGCCATGGTGCCTAGAGAAAGAAAAGGCTGTTTGGTACATTTTGTCTTAATAAGAGGCCACATTGTTCCCATATGGAAAAGGGCAGTTGTTTATGTGTTCGGACTGGTAGACGCAACATTGCTGTTGCCCACATCAACAGACGTTCCCAGAGGCACACCTCGTAGCATGTTTATGGAGCAAAGGTGGTTCCGTCCAGTTCCAACGGAAGCCACTGAGGAAGGAGTTGTGTCCTACAAGTTGTCCGCAGAGCCGTTGTTCATATCACTAGGAGCTGAAGCATCCCAGGGTGGCTCTAAGAATACGTTTATCATAAATGGAATACGCTGGAGACAGCACTATGCATGTGCCTTTCAGGGGTCCATCAGTACTTTAATGTCCAGTGGCGCAACCAATTCTCACATATATCCAGGACGCATTCATGGCTGCAAAGCAGGCAGCAGAAGGCAGTTTGTATGCAGTCAAGCCAGCCTGGCCTGTATGACAAGAACCAGTGCTCATTTAGTTCTTGAAGACAAGATGTGCCGAAGCAGTGTATCATGCGCTCACTGCAACACAGCATTAACAGTGCTGTCTCCATTCCGAGTTGAACGGAGACGTCCATTGCGGATTAGATAGAATAAAATCAGTATTCCCTGACCTCACTGACTTCCTTTTTGTCAGGCAGACTACAAACAGTTTCCCTAGACCAGTATGAATCATCGCCTTTCTCCCTCCCATGTGGGGTCCCACAGGAATCAGCCACAGTCCAACACTATTAAGGGCCTAATTACGATGTTAGGTGGACTTAATAAGTCAACCCACACTGTCTCGGTCCTGGGACTGACTGACATCTAGTCAGCAGTCCCGACCTCGTAATCGTGATGCTGCGGAACACTGTTCGGTCACATTCCTACATTTTCCTATGAGAGCATCCATTATGGCCATAAACCAGCCATAATGCATGCCCCCATAGGGAAAGGGGAGGTGCTGTTCATCCCTGCACACCATGGCAGGCACCTCAAGGTGCCTGTTACGAGGTACGGGGATCAACAGGTATGGTGCCCCTCGTGCCCCCTAGGCCCCCAACCAGAGGCCGCACACACAAGGGGGCCCTGCAGAGGGCCCCCAAACACGCTTTCTGACATGGTTTCCATGTCGGACAGGCCGTCATGGAAACAATGCCGGAAACCGTGCATCGTAATCCCAAGGGCGGAGAGGCCTGCCCTTTGGGGTTACGAGCCGGTTCCGACTTGCATTCGGGCTCCTTGAGCCCAACGGAGTACAGACAGAATGACCGGCCGGTTTCAATTCCGACCCGCTGATACATAATCAGCCGGTCGGACTTGAAACTGATGATGGGGGTCGTAAAGCCTTCGACCGAAGGTTGGAGGCTTTCTTACCTCCATCAAAATCGGTCCCTTGATGTATACTTTTCTGAACTGGCTACCCTGATTAAAACATTTGACTTCTCTCTAACTTTCTTTGTTGATGACAAGCAAATAGTTGTGTCAGCTTTTAATAATGATGTCTAAGTCTCCACCCACTTTCATGACTGTATGCGTGCAATCAGTTCATGGATGAACATACACTGCCTGAAGGCCAACTCAGGAAAAACTGAAGTGGTACTGTTTGGTAACCTCTTCCAGCATGGGCCTCGTCCTTGTGACCAGAAGAACTAGGCCCCCGTACCATCCTCATGTCCAAGGCCAAGAACCTAGGAGTTCAAATTGACAGCATGCTTAACTTTAGAAGCCAGGTTAATGTCACTGTCTCCTCTTCCTTCTGTGCACTTAGGATGATCCAAATAATTCTCCCTTTTATCTCAGCCAACACCAAAAAGCATTTCATCACCACCTTAGTCTTATCAAAAATAGACAACTGCGCAGAGCTGAAGACTCAGTACCAATTAGCTCAAGGGGAAATATTCTGTTATTTACAGATTCGTCACTCCTTGACAGGAGCCCTTTCTGACTTTGCCAGTCTCCCAGAGTCTTCCCTTTAGAAGATCGATTACTGTTGGAACTTATGTCAGAGAAAGCTGTCTCGCTGACCTATAAGAAATTATGCAATTACCTTCCTGACCCGAATTTTTTACTCTTTGGGAGAGATGGCAGGCTAATATGTGACAGTTGGAATATGATGAATGGCAAATGGCATTGATGTACCCGAAAGAAGCAGCCATCTGTCTCAGGTTCCGACTTATTCAATTAAAAGTCCTTCACAGAGCATATCTTACAGGGGTCATGCTTGAAAAAATTGGGCACAGATCGGAATCGATGTTTCTTCGTACTTGTAATCAGGTAGCAACTTTTTATCACACTATCTGGGAATGACCCGCATACAAATTTTATGGGAAAGTGCCGCAAGGCACATGGAAAGAGCGTTAGATAAAGAACTTAGCCTGACGTTACGCTTAGGGCTCCTTAATGTTTGGGAAGCAATGGATTTTATGGAAGTGGAACAACAAATAACCACATTAAGATACACATTTGTCAAACAGGCAATTGCAATGAAATAGGGAGTGGGGGAGTAGCCTTTATCAAAAAGCTGGATGCAAGAATTTGATAAATGTATGATAGCTGAGATAAATGTGTTTAAATCTCGGGGTTGTCCTAAGAAATGGGATAGAAAATGGGGTAAATGGAATGTGTATCGAGGTGGGCTGTGTACTTCACCAACTGTTGATATGGAAATGCATCACAGAGATGGACTGTAGAGTAGAATACAGATTTGAGGTTTTATTGTTTTTTTCTTTTCTGACAATGTGGATGTCATAAATGTGGTACCTTATACAATTTATCTGACATGTGACCTAAGTTCTATGTTTAATTCAATAAAAATATGTATGAAAAAAATAGACAACAGTAACGGTTTATACATGAACATGTGGGAAAAGCATCTTAAACGTCTTAGAACAATGTAAAACGCGGCCGCCAGGTTTAACCTGGGAATTCCAGTCTGTTTTTCAGGAAATCCATAAGTTATACTGGCTTCCAGTAAGAAGTTGCATTAAGTTCAAAGCCCTTTGCACTACCCACAAGGCTTTGCACAATAATTGCCCAGAGTTTCTGTGGCACCTCTTCGAGTGGTAAAAAATTCGGCAGAAGTCGGGCACTCCTTATGAGCCATGAGATTGGTGGCCCCTAGATTCCTAAAGATGAACTGGGGAGGAGGAAGCTTCATCACGAGAATGGCCAAGCTCTGGAAAAGCCTCCCCCCCCATATCAGGGCATTGCCACCCTGATATCCTTTTGAAAGGAATTTAAACATGTCTTTTAACAAAGTTAGGATCCTTTTCAATCATGTCCAAATGCAGTTGGTGCCAAGACACCTCAGGGTATACGAGCACTCAATAAATCTTTTTCACATAACATGACATTGTGATTCAACGTCAAATCTATCTCTGTGTACTGGAAGTTTGGTGAGTATTTTATATATGAATGGGGCATTGGGATGAGCGGATAAAATGGGAAGAAGATTACTGATGTATGTTTGAGCAGGAAGATGTGATGTTAATGATACTAAGGTGCAAGAAATGGCTTGGATCAAAGTTTTGAATTTAATACAGTATGAATTTGGGAGGTTGTACAACAGTTTTGATTGTGGAAATGTAATAAAAGAGTTGTTTGCTCGAAATTGGTGAATCCGGAGAAAACCTTTTACTCTCCAGGATTTCCAAAACATAGGCCTATTGTTGATTTTTGAAGATTGTTATAACAAATAGGAGAGTGAAGAAATTGTTCTCTATCTAAAAGGTGTGGAAATAGTATTACCTATAGTAGTTTGTAGGTAGTTCTATGACTAGGGTATGAAAAAATATATGCTTTTTGAGAAAATGAGAGGAATTCTTTGAATGAAAGAGGGGATAAAAAGGATAATTCAACATCTTTCCCAAGGGGATAGAATTCCATAGGCGATTTTGATAAACATTTGGAAGTTTGTTTAAGTAGAAACATAGTATTATAAGATTGAAAATCTGGGAAATCCATTCCTCCTTGATATTTACTGTGTTTTAACTTGAAAAGGGATATACAAGTTTTTTTATTATCCCATAAAAAGGAGGAAAGCATTTAGTGAACTTTTTTAAAAAGTAAGCAGCAATAGGTATGGGAATGGCAGAGATGGTATGAAAAAAATGATAGGCACAAGCATCATTTTAATAGAATTGAGTCTACCCCACCATGAGAGGTAAAGAGGATGCCATCTAGCAGTTGAAGTGGATGAGGTGCTGATAAATGTGTTTATGTTCAGATATATGGTATTTTTGATAGAGGGGAAAACCACAGTCCCAGATATTTAATTTTATGAAGGTTTGAAGCAAAATTGGATTGAGAAGAAACTTGTAAAAACATAAAATATTGAGGGGAAGAATTTGACACTTATCATGATTTTATCTATAGACGCACAGATTGGGAAAGGAGTTGACTTCTTCTAGGATAGATGATTCAGGTTTGGAAAGGAAGAAAAGCATAGGCACACAATTTGGTGATTATCTTCAGTTTAGAATCCAAGTATCATAAAGTTTTTTCTAATCTTTGCAAGAAAAGGTTCCAATACAAGAATAAAAGGAAGTGGGGAGAGGGGACATCCTTCCTTTCACCTCTATATAAAGTAAAAGAGGGAGAGATAAGACCATTTGTAAAATTGCAGTGCAGTATACAACAAGGATATATAATAGATACATTTGGGGCTACAACCAAACCAGAAAAGCGTATGGAAGATAATTGTCCAATAAATGTGAACAAAAGCTTTTTCAGCATCAAGGGAAATAGCTGCCAGTAAATGGGGATATTTTTGGGATTTACTTAGCATATTGAAGAACACCCTAGTATTATCAGAAAAATATCAGCCTATGAGGAAACCCGTGTGATACGAAGAGATAAAAAGAGATCCAAATGGAGAGCAAGAATTTTACCAAATATTACATAATCAGAATTTACTAAAGAAATCAGTCTGCAGTTTTTTCACACGTGTGGACCTCCTCCATCTTTAAGAATGAGCCAAATTAGTGCCTCTTGGAGGTGCCACTGGATGCTTTGGAATAAATAAAAATTAGTGATTGTATCATGAAGTTTTGGAAGCAGAAGCCTGGAAAAAGGCAAATTAGATTCAATAGGAAATCTATCTGGGCAAGAAGCTTTTCTCGTTTTAATCAATTTAATTGCTTGAGTGATTTCTTTATGGGAGACATCTACTTCCAATGATGAGAAACCTATGTTGGTGTTGAAGTCTTTCTGAATAGACGATAGGTATTGTCGCATGACTTCTGGATCTGGGATGGATTCAGGGGTATAAAGAGTAGTATAAAATATTCTTAAATTCTTCTAAGATTTCGGCATCTTTAAATGCAGGATGAGAATTTACTGCTAGAACTTCTGAGGTTCCCACTTCCTCTTAGCCACAGGTGATCGCTGCTCCTCCCCCCGGCAATGGAGACGGCTGAACGCCAAATTCGTATCGGGAACGATAGAGACTGGGAGAAAACACACAAGCTGAGTTGGGCCCCGAATGCAGCCGCTGCCACAATCCATGAAGAGTTCCTGAAGGCGCTTTGAGCTCTTGCCGGCTGGAGCATGCCGAATTTAAAATTCTGAATTTGTCCGGAGCATGGAGCAGGCTGACAGCAAGGCTGGGCTGATGGCGTGAGGCATGAGATGAGAATCAGGGAAGGGCGATATAGCCGCTGACCTTGGGTGGCGGTAGGAGTTTAAGTGGAGCAGCGAGGTGAGGCGGCAATGTGGCGATTGGTGCTTGTCAGGTAATTGTGGCAGTTGGTAGTGGGATCGGCTGAGAACTGGGAACTTGAGATTCAGTGCTGGTTGCTGTACAACTGCTCTACAATTAATTCTAATGCTGCAAGTAGAGAAAGATTTGGGCTAGCTTGCATAAATTGCTTGTCTTCTTTATTGTTTGGTGTTAAGACTTTGGACATCTGGCACATAGTTCCAGGATTTAAAGAACTTAAAGAAAGATGGGGAAGCATTCTAAACAAGTGAATGCAATAGCCAAAGTTGATGTAACAGCTGGGCTGAACGCAAAAATAACTTTTAGCACAAGCGAAAGGGACACTGTCGTCGGCTAAAGTGGTGAAAACAGTAAACCAGTCGGGCCTGAACTCAAGCTTCGAGAGCTCCGAGTAAGATCTGTCCGAGCTACAGCAAGGGGGAGAGGACCCCACTAGCTCGGTCCTAATGGAGGGTCCTATTGTCAGTGAGAAGGAGCAGACTAACAAGACTAGTGAGTCAGTGACAGGGATGAAAAGAGTTAAAGAACTCTAAAGATTTTCCACTATTTACGAAACAAAAACATCTAGCCCACAGTTGCTCAAGCTTCGCCACGATTAAACACAGTCTCTGCAGTAACGTCAGAGGAAGCGGCAATTAATTCATTGCAGACGTTGCATATATCTCCACCTTCCCATGTCCCGGTTCCGGCACCCTCGGTAACCACATGGACTCTGCCAGAGGAAGGACGACTGGCGCACTGCCAGGCATGTCCATCGGCTCCATCAGTTCAGCTTTCGCTCCTTGATCAGTCTTCCTCTGTCGAAAACACTCTAAAACAGCAGTTGGAGAGCTGACCTCTGTCTCAGGTACCATTTCGAGCCCCAATAAAGGGTGGCCCGGAACTGTTAGGTCAGACAGCCAGTCTGGAGAGTAAAACTCTACAAGATGAATCTGAATTTCCAACTAGTGGAGACAATACGCAACAACTTGAAATTAAAACTATGCTTAATCTCATACTGGATGAGATTAGCGATATGAAGAAATCTCAAGAGAATGAGATAGCCGCTCTTCATTTTTGGCTTGGAAAAATTGAAGAGGAAGTGGCGGGCCTCCCTGCAAGAATTCAAAAAGTCAAATCGAGGATTGCTCAGCTGGAGGACCAGATGAGTTCCATGGTCCAGAAAGTTAACTCGGTGACGGAAGATAAAATTGTCCTCGAGAATAAACTTACAGAATTAGAGAACCATTCGTGCCACTCTAATCTTCGGATTGTTGGAGTACCTGAGAGGAGCGAGGGAGCTAATACTCTCTTATGGGTCGAATCATTCATCAAGCAAAAAGTGCTTCCTGAATTTACTGAAGACTTAGCATTAACTAGTGCACATCGGATTCCTGCTCATCCCATACCTAACTCTAAGTTCCCTTGTACAATTTTGACCAACTTTGCTGATTACCACGTGAAGGAGAACATTCTGGCTGAAGCGATTCACCAGAGACAGTTCTCTATTAATGAGGGGACTAAATGTCAGATTTTCGCAGATATGTCTGTGGTGGCGGCACGCAGATGTGAAGAGTTTGTGAAACTCTTGTATCTATTTAAAGCCCAGGGGGCTCAGGCTTCTATTGCGCAGCAATCAAAGCTTAGGGTGCTGGTTAGAGGGAAATTCCATATGTTCTTGCGCATAGAGGAAGTCCGAGACTTAACGAAAGAGATCTCTACTTCAAAATGAATGTGTGGGTGTTTTTGATTTCTGATTCTTTATTGTAAGGTTTCCACTGCTGTGTGGGGGGTAGGTCACCCAGGGTGTAGGTCCCGGGCACCCCATAGTGTAGAAGGGGGGAGAGATGTGGATTGCTGGGTCTGTGGGGATGATCACATTTCTTGGGGGGTTCACGGGGTTTGGGGTGGGGAGTGTGGAATTATGGCAGTAAAAAGAGCAGCTGTAAACAGAACTTAGATGATTGTAGTAGGAGTCTGATTCACAATATTTACTATAGATATTGGAAACATGAATACAGCTAGCAGATGTTGCATAATATTGTTAAATGCTAATAGTATGTTGAATAGACAAAAATACGGAGGGCTTATAAGATGGCTCGCTACGCTAAGACCTCAAGTCCACTTCATCCAAGAAACCCACTTAAAAACAAATCTACCAAAGGCTTTTCATCACGGGGCAGTTTTCTAGAGCTTTCTTTGCCTCAGCCAGGGTGGCGATGAGCGGGGTAGCCATTTATTTTGGTAGAGATATGGCCTGGGAATTTGTCCAAGTAAAGAGAGATCCCCAGGGAAGATGGATATGGGTCATGGTGAGGATTAATGGGAGTATACTGAATTTTATTAATTACTATGGTCCAATTATGGATGATCCATCTGTATTATTAACGTTACATGAACTTCTTATTGGGGTTCCCGGTCAGATTGTCTTGGGTGGGGATTTTCACTACATACAAGACCTAAGAGAAGACATCTCAAATAAAAACAAGAAACAGCTGAAGCCAAAGACTAAAAAAGTCTTTGAGTCTTTAATACAAGATCTTCAGCTAATTGACTCATGTCGAAAAGTTAATCATGGTACTCATGATTATTCCTTCTTTTCTCGCCAATTTCAGACAGCTTCACGAATAGATTATTTTTTAACATCTCATTCCCTAATTCTCGTAGAAGCAGAAATCAGTGTGAATGCATTCTCGGACCACTCCTATGTTAGAGTGGAACTAGAAATCGAGGATTTAAGGAGGAGGAGGTCCAGGTGGCAGATGGACTGCCTCCTTCTGCAAGATCTTCAATGGGTTGAAGGATTTAGAGAGTGGATACTGGATTTCTTTAAAAGGAACTGAACTTTTTTCTGTATGGGGTGGATTCAAGGTGGCATTTCGTGTACAAATGATTGCGTTTCAGCAGCGCAGGCGAAAAAAATCGATGTGCGAAAATTGCAGAATTACAGCTAGCCCTTGAAAATGCCTCAAGTTCTTGAAATTCCCCCTTACGGGGTCAATGTAAAAAAAAAAGCAGATGGCGCTGAGGGACTATTTTATTGTGGAGGAAATTAACAGTTCATGGGCCTATCAACAACGGGTTTATGAGGAAAGCCAGATGGTTGGGAAACTTTTAGCGTGGTCCACTAAGACACGACAAGAAGCTATCAACAGCTTTATGCTACTAAATATTTGGTCAGCCAGGAAGCGCTACATGAATATTTTGCAGGGGTAGAACTACCAAGGCCATCCAAAAGCTTAGTCGATCAGGTGCAATGGGATATACTACCAGCAGAGATTTTGGCAGTCTTAAAGTCCATTGCGGGAGCGAAAACCTGTGTTGAAGACGTATTGCCTATTGAATTTTATAAAGTATTGCTAATGAATTGATGACCTTTTTGATTAAACTGTTTAACCATGTAATAGTTGGAGGTATTGTACCCCCTGAGTTTAAGAGGGCAATTGGGATTAATTTTGTGAAAAAGGGCAAGAAACCCAACAATGTTAATTCGTATAGACCAATCAGTCTGTTAAACGCTGACTACACGATTTTGATGAAGATCTGGGCACAGCGATTCACCCCATTAGCCCAGGAAGTGATTCATGGTGACCAGTCGGGGTTTGTTGCTAGGAGGACTATGTCATCCAATACATGGTTTTTGATTCAAGCGCTTGATTATTTTAGTATCAGCAAGACACCAGCTTGTATTATGATGGTTAACGCGGAAAAAGCGTTTGATTTGGTCAATTGGGACACCCTATTCTATGTTCTAGGTAGGTTTGGTGTTCCGTCTCAAGTTATTACTATGCTTCGGAACATTTATCAGGGGGCTCAGGCTCAATTGGTAATTAATGCAAACCAAGTAGTATCAGTAGGTATCAACCGAGGGACTAGACAAGGGCGTCTGCTTTCGCCCCTATTATTATTCTTTATAGAACCTCTGGCTAATAATATGTGAGCTAATATGGATATCCAAGCCCCGATTCAGGGTATGGCAAAAGTAAAGCTGTTTGCTGGTGATGCTATTTTATATCTCAATCACGAAAAGCAGAATTTATACTGGACCCTAGCTGAATTTAGCCAATTTGAACTTATTGGGGGCTATAAAATCAACCAAAACAAAAATGAGATTTTAGTGTTGAACACAGGTATGAATTTTCTCCCAGCTAATTTAAAACAGCAGGCTCTTAGATCAGATCCTATACGGTATCTGGGGATCTGGGTTACAGGTCAATATAGGCAGCTATTTAAATTGAACTACGAGGCAAAAAGCAGAAAAATTGAGAAATTATTGGAAAATTGGTCACGCTTTCCATTAACCTTGATAGGTAGTGTGGCGCTATACTTCCTCTTTTAATTTTTTGGTTACTAACATACCAATTAAGATTAATGTCAGCTATTTTAAAGGGCTTGAATCTATGATCAGGTCGTTTGTATGGAATAAGAAGGCTTCCAGAGTCAAACTCCCAGGATCACAACTGGAAACGAATTTAGGTGGGCTGGCATTACCGCGTATTCGAACATACTATGAGTCAGCGATTTTGGAATTAACAGCATGCTTATTGTCCAGTACAGGGCGATTCGATAATTTCTTTTTTGACAGGATGATACACGAAGCTGGCTCACAGACCCCAGCATTTCTTAAAACTTCAAAACTCCCCCAAAAAACTAGATATCAGACTCAGCATTGTGGCATTTTATTATTCAGGAAAGAGTGATCACTTGGCAAGAAGTACAGATGTCATGATCGCAACAAGCCGGTCTTTTTTGAATATTGACAAATTGTACATTTTATGAACAAATACATTCTTTTATCCTGTGGTGTCCCAACTAAATTGGCAACTGTGCTATTTACTGTAAATGTTGGAGGGGTGGACAACTGGTACCGGCTGCTGCGCTCCCAAAACGAATCGCCATTGGTTGAGAAGTTTTTGAAGAGAGTAACCCAGGAGACCCAATGCTCCTTTTCTAGTCGAGAGTGGCAGGCCTTATCCCTAACAAGTAGTAGGGCTTTAAGAGCTGCCAATTTTAAAAGAATGGGATTCTTGTCCTGTTGGATGGCTTATTTTAACCCCAAGGCATTGAATAAAATCTATCCTGAGGTGGAGAATAGATGTTTTCGTTGTTTGGCTGAAGGTGAAGGGGGATGGAGACACACATTCTTCACCTGTCCAAAACTAGGGGTGTTTTAGGATAGGATCTTTGCGGCCATAAGTCGGGCGAACCAACAGCGGAAGCCGACATCTTTGGTATAACAAGCCGGGGGCTAATCTGTCATTTTTAGCTATCTTTACGCTTGTTGCTCGCTCCTTATGTTTACAAAATTGGAGTTTGGCAGAAACACCTTCATATGAGAAATGGTTAAATAAGATGAAGCACTTCAGGACCTTTGAAGAAGCTTATGTAAGGTGTGTGGGGGCAACAAAAAAGTTTCCAACGACCTGGAAATATTTAACTGCTCTCGAAACTTAAGCCAGGTCGTTTGTGACACTTTAGCACTTTAGAAACCCAGAAGATTTTATTCTAGAAAGCTATTAGTATCAATCAATCAATCAAGAAAGCTTTATTCGATTTTGAGATTTAAAATCATAAAAGCGTACATCAAAATATTCATACATATATATACAAATAAAAAGGTTTAAGAATGGTTTGTTTATGCATAATCAAAGTCAATCGGTATAGTCCCCTGTTAATGAAAAAGTTTATCGAATTACAAAGAAAAACAAATTAAGATTAGTACATTGAGCTCCGAAACTTAACAGCCAGCTTTAAAAAACTCGTTAATGCAATAATAGTACATTCATTGTCCAGCTGTAATAACCTAATCATAGCCAGTCTACAAGTACGTATACCCCAGGACTTTAAAATAGGTTTCAGAAAAGCCCCCCTGGGCAACTGATAAAATTTACAAAAAAGAACACAATGAATGTTGGATTGGGCAGAGGTATCATCACATGGGCAAGGTGGGAGTTCATTCGACCAAGAGTTGCAGAGAGGGAAAGCAATCATACGATAAAAATTTCCAAATCTAAGGCGAGTGATAAGCATTCGGGCATAACAAGAAGGCTGAGTTAGTAAGTAGTTTTGGAGGCCTTCTTGCATGGTTATTTTTTGGTAATTGAGAACTGTATTTTTTGTTTTTTCCAAGTTCCATCTTTTAGTTATAAGATAGTTTAAAGCCAGCTCTCTTAGGGTCTTTCTAGAGACCAATTCCATGGTAGAAGGATTCATAAAAAACTCAGGGTGGCCAAGGTCAATCATCATATTTTTTACATATGTGAGCCATTTTATGTTGGTTAGTCCATCGAGGTTGAGACAATCAGTAATCAAGTCTCTGTTTAATTTGGTCTCCGGAGTAACCCAAATCTTATGCCACAAGAGTATAGGCGCAATGATATCTAGAATATACAGCAGTCCCAATTCAATGTGTATAAAATAAGTCGATGTGGATTTTGAAACTCCTAATAGGTAGCACAAAAATTGATTTTCGGTTTTTTGTAATAGTTGTGCATTTTCAATACCCCAGAGACCGGCTCCATAGGTGGCAGTGGAGATACATTTAGCCTTGTAAAGAACAATCAGCTCTTTCACTGGTCTGCCACCTAATTTAGCTGAGAACTGTTTTAGCGCGCCAATAGCTCGGATGAGGGCCAAATTTCTAGCATTTATTGCTGTATGCCAATTTCCCCTCCTGTCGAAATGTATTCCTAGGTAGGAGAAATTGTCCGTGGTCTCGATTCTGCTATTATCTAAAAAGATTAGACAGGGCAATTTCTTTATTCCCGGACCACAAGCCATCGTGTATGTTTTTGCAATATTTACTTTTAACCCTCGTTCGTTCATGTAAGTTGCAAACTTCAAGACAGCCCTCTGAAGGCCTATCTTGTTCTGAGACATAATGGCGGCATCATCAGCATAAAGGAGTATTGGGGTCGGAGCTCCTAAAATTTTTGGGTAATCATGCTGTGATTCTATTAAGTGTTGGCCAATAGAGTTTATATATAGGGTAAAGAGAAGGGGGGCTAAAATGCACCCCTGTCGTACCCCTCTCTTGATAGGGAATTTATCAGAACACTCGCCTTTGTTTCCGTAACGGACTCTAGCGCCTGCATCACGATACAGAGTTCTTATAAATGCTAGAATGTTGGAATCTAAGCCCATTTCCGATAATATGGACCATAGTAGTTCATGGTTCACGCAGTCAAATGCGGAACTCAGGTCCACAAATGTAACAAAAAGATTTCCCTTTTTTGCCTGCGTGTATTTTGATAAAACTAAGGCCAAATTTAAACTCTGTTCTATAGTCCCTTTTCCTGGACTGAAACCATACTGTAAATGGGATAATACATTATTTTCCTCTGCCCAAAGTTGAATTCTATTTAGAATTGCCCTTGCTGCTACCTTCATTAAGGCATCTAAAAGTGAAATTGGGCGGTAGCAGGTTGGGGCATTTCTGTCTCCCTTTTTAAAAATAGGGACGACTATAGCTTCAGACCAGGATGGTGGGAGCCATGTCGATTAAAATTGTTTAAAACATTCGTTAACAGGGGAGCCCAAAGATCAGTTTCTGCCTTGTAGACATCCATCGGGACGGGAGGAAATCCCTATTGGGAATGTTATCGGTTGAATTGTGGGTGGTTGAATGATAACCCCGTCAATCAGGGGGTAACCGTAATTAAGGTTTTCTGATTTATCATATAGATTTTTAAAGTGATCTACCCAAATTTCCCCGTTTATAGCCATGTCTATAACATCTGTCTGGTTTTGCTGTAAATAGGGAGCGTTGACCGCTTTCCAGAAAGCTGTATTGTCCCTGGATTTGGACGCTACAATTAAGGCCAACCAAGCCTCTTTCTTTAGAGTCTGCTTCCTGATTTTTATGGCCAAATAGTACTGTTTTCTGGCTTTGCTGATCTCATTAGGTGATTTGATGGTTTCATGCAGGGCCCTTTTTAGGTCTTGAAGAGCTTTGGTGCAATTTTTATCAAACCAACCATGGCCAATTTTAATGTTAGGTTGACGCTCTCTAGTTAATAATTTTTTTAATTCAGATTGGATTTTTAAGAAGGGAGTCAAAAGTACTGATGACTCCTCTGTTTCTGTTAGACAGGTGAGTATATCGGGTAGGCTAATTCCCATTAAGGTATGTAGAAGATCAACAGGGTTGACCCTATCCCATTTTATGGAATAGCCATTTTTAGTGGCTAGATTTATATTGGGATGGTATTTGGGTGTGACTACAGGGATCTCCTGGATCATTCTAATTTTAAGATTGAAAGCAATTGGGTAGTGATCACTAAAGAAAACGTTAAGTGTTTCCCAGGCGGTGACCAATCCTTCACTTGGTGGAGATATAAGGGTAAAATCAATGGTCGAATTGCATCCCCGCCCGTGAAAAGTTGGTTTAAAGGGGGTATTTGGGATGCAAAGTTCATTAATAAAAGACAGATTAAAATGGAAAAGCATGTAGTTAAGAGTATCGCCCAGTTTTGAATGAACAAAATGAGTAGGGTTGTCGTCCTTATGTTTACCAAGGCCACAAATGCCATTGGAAACATGTGGGCAAATCGTACAATTAAAGTCGCCCAACCAGATCAACACCAGCTCACCCTTTTTCTGGGACTTAATAGCATTGATACTCGACATAAAATCATCGATCTGGCTTTCTAGATTGCTACTGGAAATATTATTATAAAAATTTATGAGGGTTAGAAATCTTTCCCGCCCCCATCTGACATTTAAAATCTGATAATGCTCAGTAAATGTGTGTCTCAATACCTTTATGCCCTGCGTTATTGAAACATATGTGCTCAAACCTCCTTTATTTCTCCCCTGAGAGGTTAATTGTGCAGGAGCATAGAAGGTCTGGTATCCTGGGATGTGGAGTTCGTCTATAGCCCACGTTTCCTGGAGACAGATAAAGCTGTAGCATGTAACTATATCTAGCCACGGTTGATGTGATATTTTGTTAGAGAGGCCTGCGACGTTCCATGAAATGATGTTATCAGCATCCCCTGTTTCCCTCATAAAAGGTGCAATTTTATTTTTAGCTCTAGTTTTTAAAATTTGGGGGAGAGGGGAACTGGAAAATGTTGGACAGTCACAATTAGGAATAGTCGCAGGGTATAATTTGTCACCACTGACTTGTGGCTGATCAATAAGAGCCACACAATTTGGGATACCCATATTACAAGTATTAACGATATCTGTTCCAGGGGAAAGAGGTGGCAGCATGGGTATTAACAGTCGAATTAGGAGGTCCACGTGAGTCAAACTCCAGGCTAGGTTCTATCTGTCAATCAGGGTCTTCTAGATCTGTAAGTGCCTCAAAACGGTTTGTGACTGGTATAGGCCAGGTTGAATATTGAGGTAAGATTTGTATGTGCTGGTGTTGGTGAAGAAAAGGCCTGTCTGGAAAGGGCGAAAAAGAAGGAGGAACATTCCAGGGACTAGGGTTTCTAGGATGTTGAATCAAAGGAACAGTATAAATAGATCTAGGGTGTTGGGGCGCTAGAACTGTTCTTGTATATCTAGGCGGCCTCCGAATAAGACTATTTCCTTGAAGAGTGAGAAGGGATTGAGGGTAAAAATAACTCAAAGCACGTGTAGATATTCCTTCCACACCTCTTTCTAGAAACCAATCCGCTATAAAAGTGACTGCTTTCTGATCTTTAAAATTTATAGTCACAATGTCTCCCTCAATATCTTTGGGCCTACACCCAAGCCAGGTCAGCCTTCGCACAAATAGAATCTCGCCGTTAAGATCTGAGGGCAGAGGTCTATTCTTGCATAACCAATATATTACTTTATTTTTAAGTTCCACAAACCCCTCCTTCTTTCCTGGACTTAATTTTGGCACACCCGTAAGTATAATAACATATGGGGCAGATTCGGGTGGTAAATCAATATGTTCGTCCATTCTGTCAGAAGACTGTCGTGAGTTTAGCTCCCCAGAAGTTCTGGTCTTTTTCCCTTCTAGTATGTTTTGCGGGATTACTTTTTCCCTCTCTTCTAAGGAAATGGGCACAGTTTCGAAGACAGGTAAGGTGGCCGAAGGCTGAATGTTTGTATCATTAGACAGTGGTACATCTCTTCCAAGGGGCATAACTGGTTGTTTCCTCTGGTCAACAGTTGTTTGAAAAATAACCAGATCCTTCAGTAAGGAACCGTTTGAGGAAGTTACAGCTGTTAAAGTGTCTAATTGCTCAGCTAGCCTTTTTATTCTCTCAGAGAGAGGTAGGAGAAGTGACTTCACGAGTTGTTCGAGTCTCTGGAATAGACAGTCACTGGGGTCAGGGGCAGCAGGTAGCATAGTATCATTGCATTTTGAAGAACTGGGAAATAACCTCGATGCTTTAGAACAGCTACCTGTTGTTCCTGCACCGCCCCTCTTTCTTTTCAGAGTTGCCACGAGTCTGGGTTGTTTAGAGGGATTCATTTTCCTAATAGGCCTTGGTTTCGTTTTAGGAGGCGTATTCGGTAGGACCCCTTCCATAGCGAGGTGTGGGGAAGTCTTCACACCTGTATTAATGATAATTAAGTCCCTCTGAGAATCTGCTGTCGGCAGCAGATCCTGAAGAAGTAACGGAATGCCCGGGTCACTAGTTGAAGCAGAAGTATTTACCAGATTATGTATTACAGGTGAAGGAGACAAAATCAACTGAATGGTACCCAGAGAGGAACGTTTATCAGAGAGTAGACCATGGGACAGACGACGTTCCGTGTCCGCTATTTCGTTGTCCAACTTAGAAACAGCTTTGGCCAGAAAGTGATCAAGAGTCCCTTTCCGTGGGCCTCCCCCTAGTGCGATCTTGCCTTTAGATGGCTGTATAGGCGGTGTGGCAGGCATACTTTAAATGTGAGCACAAGCAGTGGGAAGGTGCAAATGTACGCGTACTGTGCACACAGAGATTACAGGGTTCAAAATATAGTGTTTACAGCACAATACGTGACTGGGCTTGTAATATATCTTACTTGCGACAGCCAAGGGGGATGGCCCAGCCCGGCCTCCTCCGGCCCCGGACGGCCACAGACGGTCCCGCCCTTGTCCCGGGCTTCTCCCGGCGACCGCCCGCGCGCGTCCCGCGACGCGGGAAATCAGCGTCCTTTTCAGCGCCTCCGGGCGCCTCCGGGCACGCAGGTAGCGTCGCGGTTCGCTATTAGTAAGATGGGGAGAGAATAAAAAAAAAATCTTAAACTGAACGTAAATGTATGTGGGGAGAGCACTGCTGGCCGGCTAGTGACAAGAATGTGTTTTTAATTCATGTTTTACGGTTGTATTACATCAATTGAAAAATTCCCCAATGTCTATTCATTCTTTGTTATCATGTATTTAATGAGATTGTCAGGCACAGTTTTATTGTAATTAATATGTTTTTTGATTATTTTTTATTCTTGTTGCTCTGCTCAATAAAAATTATTTTAAAAAAAGAGAATTTACTGCTAGAATATATAACATTTTTGTCTGCTCTTTCTTAATTTTAAGGTAAGTAGCTGCTTTGTTTTGACCACCATAGTTCTAGCGCTTCCATTAAGAAAATAGGAGGCAGCATTTTATGTAGATAGTTTATTATATTTACATTTTTCTGCAATTAGTTTTTTAAGATGAGTGGTAGAATTTGTGTTAGTATAAAGAGTTTCCAAATATTTAGTACTCTTTAAGATATCAAGCACCTTCTGAGAGTTTACTTTTTTCTTCTTGGAGACAGAGGAAATAATAAAATCTCTAGCTGACACTTTGGATTAATCCCATACAACATGAGAAGAGAGACTGGAGGATGAGTTGAGGGAAAAAATTCAGATGCGAAAGACTCAAATGAGGAGGTAAAAACCAGGTCTGGTAACAAGGAAGTATTAAAATGCCATCATCTATTGCCAGCATCAAGAGGGAGCAATTCTAAATCTAATATTACTGGGGCATGTTCTGAGATCAATATAGAGCCAATGACTGCATGTATATTGTGTTGTGCTAATTGTTTGGAGACAAACAAATAATCAATTTGGGATTGTGAGAGATGTGTGGCACAGAAAAACATGTATTCTCGTAATTGTGGCTTTACATATTCTCCAGGACTCAATAAGACATCGTTGGTGAATAGTTGTAGTATTTTTCTGGTGTATGGCAGAAGGGACAAAAGTGGTCTGAGGATGTAGACATTAGTTGAGTAGAAATAGCAGGCGAAAACACATTATCAGTTTTAGTCGGTGCATATACATTAAACAAAGAGATAAAAACACTGTTAATCTGAAGATGAATAATCACCCATCTTCCTTCATCATCCAATTCCTGAGAGAGGAGCGTAACATGAAGTTTTTTGCGGCAAGAATAATAGCACTATTTCTTTTCCAAGAGTCAGGAGAACAAAAAATATTTTCCACCCATTGGTGTTTAAGTTTGGGAGCAGCAGAAAGAACAACATGAGTGTCTTGCAAGAAAACTATATCTGCCTTAAGATTAGATAAATGGGTGAGTATTTGTTGCCATTCAATTGGTGAACCCAAACTTTTAACGTTCAAAGAGATAACATATAATGTCATTTGACAAAGAATTATAGCTATTAAATACAAATTACAATTACTATGATAAATTGGAACTATGATATAACATGAAAAAACACTCTATGTAAGGAAAAAAATGACAAAGAGATTGCAGAAGTAACAGATATATTTAAAAGATAATATAGAGAAAAGGGACAGAGAAAGGAGAGAAATAAGAAACAATATGACATACCGAAAACAAACATAAATCGAGGATGGTGAAGCCAAATTATGAAAACAACATCACAGACTTTGGGGCAGAGCAGGAAGGAGGGCAAACCATCCAAAAGGACTAGGAATGAGTGGTGACCAAAAAAGAAGACATCGCTCGACAAGAACATTAAAAGAAAAAATTATTATTGTTAAAAAATATCCTGTGAACCACAAACAGCAGTTAGTAGATGTAACAGAGCTTTGCACAACATTTATAGAGGGCAATCAAGTAGTAGAGGATCTTGCAACTTCCATTGCTTCTTGATAAAGCAAGATCTTCATAGGTCTTAGGGCCTGATAACGAGTTTGGTGGTACAGGAGCAGGGCGAAACGCTATCGCGCGACTCCTGCACCGCCGGACCAGACTGTCGGCCTCCCACTAGATTATGAGTTAAATTGTGGTCTGGTAGGTGGGCGGCGTGGCAGTCCTGCGTCGGTGCAGTAGAAAGGCTCATTTGTAAGCCTTACACTGCACCGCCGCTAGAACGCCAATGCATGTTTCTGCATGACATGGACTGTGCAGTCCATGCCATGCAAGAATGGGGTGCATGGGGTGCATGCATGCAGGGAGGCACAACACGTGCCCCCTGCATGCACCCCCATTCACAGGAACTAGAGAGGGCCCTGTAAGACCCCGTTTCTTTCCTCACCGTCAGCAGTTTCATAGAGTGAGAACCTCAATGAGACCGCTGGCGGTAAGGAAAGTCGTAATATGTCTAACAGTGCACCAGGGCACCACGAAGCATATTGTGGCCTCATGACCATCACAAGAGATTATGGATCCCTTGTGGTTGCAGCAGTGCTAGGAAGGTTTAAATGCTGTACTTGTAATACGGCGGTTGGACCACTGGTGCAGCGGTCCTAGACCGTCATCGCACCGTTACTGCTAGTTTTGCGGTCCCCTGGACCTCCAAACTCGTTATTATGCCCTTACTCTTATTTCTGTAAGTAACTTGAAAAAGACAAAGATGGAAAAGTCCAAATAGATTCCGTACTGCTGGTGATATGTCAAGAAATGTCTTTCTTCTATCCGCCATAGTCTTGGCTTAGTCTTGAGAAAAGAACAATGCAGATCCTTACCATGTTATTCAACCTCTTAGTTAAGCTGCTTGTAACACTTTTAATAAATCAGTATACTCCAGAAAGTAGAGAATATCACCTTTCGGTTTTTGGAAAGAGGAGGCAGTGTGTAGACTTTGTCTTAGTCTGTGCACTTTTTGAATATTCAACACTTGCGTTTCGGGAAGACCCAGAGACCTCAGCAGAAATTAATAAAATAAGGAGATAGGGTTGGATCCTTGAAATCCCTCTTGTAAGCCATAAGTGTACAATTTATTATGGCTTTTGCGATTTCAAGATCCTGCACCTGTTTTTTAAGATTTGATACTTCCACTTCTAAAAGAGAAAGTTGTTGAGTAATAACTTGAATTGACTCCTCCTTTTGTTCCATTCATGCAACTTTGTTGTCAATAGTCGACCATTAGTCATCCAGGTTTTGAATGCGTCTGTTTATTTCTAACATCTATAGTTTAAGAGCCTGTATTTCCTCCGAAAGTAGTTCCATGGATATAGGTGAAAGAGATTTAGCAGGTGAAGGAGGGCCTTTTTTTAAACTCTTTTAGTGTTGATGAATCAGGTGGTATAGAGACATGTTTGGTGGTGGGAAGTGGGATGTTTGACACCATTGTTCCTGAAGAAGAAGGCCGGTTATCAAGCTCTGAATCCGCCATATCTTATCCTAGTATGGAAAATGGATTAGAGTATAGCAAAATGCAGGATTTACTTCTAGATTTGAAGGAGTAGACTTGTATCTAAAAGATGTTGTTTTCCCCATAAAATATAAACAATAGGATAACAATAGCTTCATAGTTGATTGGGGAATGGGTGCACAAAGAATGTGCCACTTAACAAGACAAAGTCTCTAAAAAAAGCAACTGTTTATGATGACCAACTAATTGATGACTGGGAGGTTGCAAGGTGTAAAGGATGACTCATTCCGTATTATAGAATTTGCCACAAAATGAATGAATATGATGTCACAAAATAGCAGTATGGTGTACAAGAGTTATTTATCCTGCATTTATCCTGTCTGGCATTAGAAAGTAGAGGAAGCAAATGTATCTGTTGCTTTAAAATATGTGTATACAAATATGACTTTCATCTTTGAGAAAGTGCATTGGGCAATGTTGGCACCTTTTAAAATAAGGCCATGGTGCATAAAATATTGTTAAAAAATGTTGAAGTATAGTTGGAAAATGAAATGAGAGATTAGTAGTGATGCATCTCCTGGCTGCAATTATATACAAGATATGTGCTGTGACTGGAAAGTCAGCAATGCAGATGGAAACAAAATGATGGGCTCTGTTCTAGACAGAAGAACGCAATGGCGAAAATGGTGAAGAAACACAATATTCACCGCTTTACAAGAGGAGACGAATATATCCCCGAAGGCAGGAAATGTTCACACACCAAATGTCGGTGCACAGGAGGGTGCAGGTAAATATTGTCAGAGAGGAGTAAATGGGTTTCTCCAAACAGCTGCAGAGCTGCATTAATAGGTGGCCATCTCCGTCGGTACCAGGCACCCCTATTCATGTAAGTACTTCTGAAATCTAGGCTGGCAGAGGTGGGTAGGTCAAGGGCATTACACCGCATCGGACCAATTTACCTACCAGAGCAGAACGTAGTCCTTTGCCCACAACTAAAGGTTAATTATCCCTCTCTAATAGGGAGGGATCTTTTGTGTGCTGTACTATAGTGGGTATAGCGGACATATCACTCATATTTTGATTTTTTGATTGAGTAATGCACACAAACAGTGATTCCCAATCAGGTGAAAGTCAGGTGTCACATTTTCAACATGGTCCTGATGAATTGCCTAAGATCTTTTTGGACCACATAAGGCAAGAAACATGTTGACCCTGATTCACATCTTATGTGCTGTGAATGTTCATTAGTCCCATGGACAGCCACTATCTTTTTTACTCATGCCAAGGGGACCACAGTATTTAATTAGATTAGGTATACCGTAAGACAATTTAAACCACTGACTTCACCTCCCTACATCACCACCACTCATCACTATGGCAACCAACTTTAAAGATCTCTGGCAAAGAACCCCCTTGAGGGGCCCCTTGGACACTGCTGCACCAGCCCTACAAGGGGCTGCCCGATGATGAAGCATGACATCCTTCTGGGTGTGTGAGGACCATTGCTTCCGATCAATAGGTGGCTTGTTCCTGTTGATCAGTCCCCTTTATTTCCAACTGTCAGCTAACACTTTTCCCTCTTGTTTCTTTCTCTTGTTTGAGGAACAGAATGCCTTTTATGGTTACTCTAATTCTGACATTCCCATTACTCAGCAACCCTCCAAAGCAGTTCCAGCGCATATGGAGGTGAATGCTGGCATTGTTCAGTTTTGCGCTAAATTGTAGTTTCTCTCAATATATCCATGTTTTGATACTAGATTCAGCCTATTACAAAGTTCATGCTCAGCTACTAGCTACAGAGGTGGGGTTGTGGTGGTTTCAGAGCACTGAACTGGGCACACACTCTTAAGGAACTGAAAGATGTCAGAATTTTCTGGAGAAGAATAGGTCTAGTGCCATGCAGAGCTCTTACAAGGGAGAATTAAGAACAGGTCAAGCTGTGTGGAGCTTGTGCTGCATCTCTTTGAGATGTTTGTGATTAGGAGAGAGGTTAGAGTAAAGCAAAAATCTTACCTGGGGTGCTTGATCATGGCTTAGAGAAACCACATCTGTCACCATCACTGTGAAATGCCACTATTAACTTACCTTTTATTGAACATGGAGCAGCAAAGGAGAGTCTGCTCTTCAGTGTGCGGGTAGTATGCATGGAGTGCGTCTGGACAGCACTAGAAGGCAGCAGAGATGTACACTAGGTGGGCAGAGTCTGACATGGGTAGCAGCTCCCACATGCAGTGCCACTGAGCATGACAGTGATTTGATGATGATGATAATAACATATGTTTTGCATTTCAGACCACCCTGTTTTTGGATCTCTTTTTAGACTCTCACTAAATGAGTCTCACTCACTGTAAGCTCTGCTAATATGGTGACCGCCAATGCTCCTGTTTCAACATAAGGACAGCTTATGCATTCTGGGCTTGTTGTGCGCGAACACATGCGCACATGCAGTGCACATATGTGCAGGCTGAATGAGTGGGACTACTGTTTAACTTAGCCAGGCTACTGTGCACAGGAAGTCTGTCATACATGGGAGACATAACACATTGTTTATGGTCCTTGCAGAGGACATATATTAATTGGTCATTGAAAAATAAATGTTCCTATTTCTTTTTGACTATAGTGTATATCAATAGTGCTTGACTGTAATTCTAGAGTACTTAACTGAATTTACACTTTAGGTGAAAGCGGCACCAAAGCATACTTTCACATTGGCTTGACCTAGCGGAGAGATTGCTATCTTTTTTCAGAGGTAAATATTGGTCCCAATTGCAAATATAGCATTCTTTTTGTCATATTTGCACTTCTTCGTGTACTTTGGATTTGGTCAATTTTTTCTGAGATGACCCTTATTTAGATTCAGACATTACTTTGCTGGCTAGCAAGTAGATCAAGTTTTCCTCATACAAAGGCCCACCCGAGAGGGATTAAGCCTGTTCTTGGGACAGGAATAGATTGTGTGGTTAAATCTGCATAAGATAATTCCATTGACACTGTCTGACAAGCATGGACATACCCTCCAAGGGGAGAGGAGTTGGCCTAATGGCTTGGGCGGTCGACCTCGAACCTGGGGAACTGGGTTCGAGTCTCGGCAATGACGCTGAACATCCTGTGATTCTGGGCGAATCACTTAATCTACCCGTGCCTAACAAAATGAGTGTATCCTCATGAAATGCAACTGGTGCTATGTAAAGCCCTCTGATACCTCATTCGGGTCAAGTTTGCGCTAGAGAAAGCTTTGTAAAATAAATAAAAATATTTTTTTTTTTAAAAGGTAAACAATAGTGGAGAGAACAGGCCTCTAACTCAAGTTTCTCCATGAACCCTTTGGTGGGAAGGAACCAGTTTGGCTGTAGCAGGTAGGGTTTAGAGCACTAAAAGAGCTATGACCAGTGATAAATTGAAATTAAAAATTTGAAAAGTCCCAAAAAGCTGTGCAGGAGGGATGAGACAGGGATGTAGTGATGATGTAGCACCTATGCATTGGGCTGAGGTACCAACTCTCTGGATTTCCATTGCCACTTTAGAACAACTGCAAAAGGGAAAGTCTTTGAGAAGCATTGAATTCTGCAAGAGTCCAAGGACCAGTGACCTCTTAAGGAAGAACCCTAATCTGGTGTAGTGTGACATTTTGGTCTTGTGTTCATATGTACTCTGTGAACCTGGCTTTCTAGGACCAGAGGCACGGGCCTTCCCATTCCCTCTGGCCGATAGTAGAGCTGTGCACCTACCTGGGGACACAGGAGGAAAGAGCTCCCCTGTAACCTTTGTGGACCAGTCTTTTAAGTGGGTGACCCCAATAGTTGTATCCTCAACTACCCAGGCACCCTGAAAGTGGCCAGGAGATAACTGGGCCTGGGGGTGCTGCAGGGGCCTGCTGAAATAGAACTATCCAGAGCCTAGAAAGAGGAACATGTCCAGGTTGGGAGGAGCTTCAGAGTAGGAGGAGAGGCCCTGCGCTCTCCCTCATTGGAGGAAGAGCCATGAAACACCAGCTCCCTGAACATTACAAAATTGTAGAGACTTGGAGGCAGGAAAGAATACTCCAATTGACTAGAGTCTATCACTACATCGCTAGGAGCAAACCAGAACTTGACCCAACAGAATCAGCCCACCTAGGTCAAAGGCTGCTTTAGCTTGTCCTCCTCATTTTCAGATTGACTGGCGGGTTCCCAGTGCTGCAAGGCCACATAAGAAGCCCATGTTTGTAGGTTCTTTCTCGTACACTTGGGGAGCCATTGACAGCATTAGTCCCCCTGGAGTACTACAGCACCTGGATCATTAATAAAAAAGCGATGCAGCATCTGAGAACATATTTAAAAAAAAGTAAAAACAAGAATGGACAAATGTGGTCCCATAAAGCATAAGGGCAGGCTTGAACATCAGTCCTGGTGCACCTCAAGGGGTAGTCACAATATAAATTGTTATAATTTTCTTTGGGGACCACCCAGGAAGTGCAGTGGACCCTCTGGATGCTGGCAAATGCTCCAATCACAGATTTGTTATTTCACCCTAAACTTCACAGGTTCAAAGAAGAGGGGCCTAGGGGGAATTTCCTTTAGTGTTAAAGTATTCTTGAAGCTTGGCCTTTTTAGTCTTATGTTGCTGGGGAGCAGAGACTTTTCTAGGTTCTAAGACTGCTTTACAACAGTTATAAAATTAATAACGTCTCATTATTGAAACTGAATATTTTATTAAACTAAAGTCATTTAACAGTCAATGTTTATAAACATAGCTTAATGTTATTGAAAGAGTACCATCCTGAAATGGTTTTATATGAGTTGTATTATGTGTAGACCTTATATTTTTGCTTCCAATTCTTGTGGAATTACCTGATAAAGGCAGTAGGCGTGACTTATACTTTTCCTTCTAAATAATGCAAAAACAATGATGACGGGGAATTGGTTACATATTCAGGTGTTTCTTGTGTGCAAACCAGCAGAGGTGCCCCCTGCTCAGTGGGCACACAGTACATTTAGGAGGTTACCTGATCTGTGGGACCTTTCATTAGTGTGCAGCCTCTGTAACTTGTGAGGCTCACTAGAGGGTGTCACCATTGACATTTTCCCCTGCTGTACTGTATATATTTTTACGAGTGCATAATATTTAGTTGTGTATGTGAATAAACTACCTTTCATTTTATAAGAAAGATACTCCCACAGTGATCCTCATGAAAACTATTTCTGCTGAGGCATTGTGGCAGAATTTAAATTCATGAGCAAGTCTGATTCTGGGATGCCTTTAGTGAACCTCATGAAACGTTTCATGCTTGGGAATCACAATCATCTAGCTAGAAACCTTCAAAAAGCTACAGATGTTCCTCTTACCAATGTTGCCTCTCCCAAACAAGTTTCAGTCTGATGTGCAATGATCTCTGCCTCTTTTATTAATGCTAAATAGTGCCAAAAATTCTCTGGTGCTTAGTCACCTCTGGCACAAGAGATAAAATGGGAAGCACAGGTTGTTTTGGGAAGGGACCTTGTTACTCTCTTCAATGGTGTACCTCCGAAAAGATTTGCATGAATGGGCATGACAGTAAGGCCCCATTTGCTGTTTGGGCTTTATTATCTGTAGTTGTGTAAATTCTTTTAAATATAGTGAGTCTTCTGTTGTGAGTAAATTGAAACATAACAGGATTGAGTAGCTGGAGGAGTGGATTACAGGTCCACAGGAGGGGCAAGGCCTACAACCCCTAGACTGCCTTGGTTTCTGCCACATCATCTCTGTGACCGGAAGTGCTTAAAATCAACAGCGAGACTCCTGCAGTGTGGGACTCATGCGGGTCACACCGAGCATGGCCAGGGCAAATACTGGGCCAACAGTGGGTCCATTTACAGTCGTCAGGCCCAGAGGAGGCTGGGTTGGACCCCTTGGCCTTGGAGGGACGTTAAATTAACTTGTTGTTATCAGATTTGTATTATCCTCCAGCCACCTTGCATTTGTGGTATTCTTTCTATGTGATTTTTAATATAATAGGAAAGAAAAAGGTCGAAGGTCCTCTGAACTTACCAACTCCTCCCACAACCTCACGGTCAATTGACAGAATGCTGATTATGGCGTTAAATGTTATTATCCATGAAATTGACCTCACTGAGAGAAGACTATCACTTAGTCCAATAAATATAGCTTTACCATTCGACCGATCCTCAGCTGTCGCTGGTTTAGGCTCATTTGTTGCAGGGCCATCAGACTCCATGGTTCAGGCTCCATTGATGGTTAAGCAAAAGTCCTCCTTAAGCTCTATGTCAGTCATCAAATAGTCAAAACGCTCAGCCAAAATAGGCCAAAAGGAGATCTCCACCCAGACTGAAGAGCTATTACCAATTCAAGAACCAACTCCTATTCGTGATCACTTCCATCTCCCTGATGGGGAAGGCGGTTCAACGGATTTGTTGCCTAAATTGCCCGAGGGGGTGATTTTATTGGAGGACTGCCTAGTGAAAATTAAAGATTTACCTCAGGCAGCAATCTCACCGGCCATTGCACGGGTGAATGCCATTGGATGGATGTCGCTGGCTACCAATTGCTCAGAGGCATTAGATAACATGAATCATATTGCAGCATCAGCCCCTAAACCTGCTACAGCTGTGGGTCTCAGGATGGTTGTAAATACCCATTGTTCACTTGCCCCAGTGCAGGCTTGTCTAACTGCCAGGGTCCTACATTCTACTCAAAATTGTGCAAACTCTTTTACAATGGGCGACTGCTCTATTCCTAATTTAAGCAGTCAATGCCAAAAGGAGCCACTTCGGACTCATGATAAGTGGGGGCAATATCCAATTGAGAGTACAGTTCAGCCAGTTATTAATCTTCCTCCAGCTTCCTGCCTTTATGTGGTAGTCTTATCGGTAGTTCCTCCCTTATGAAAGGAGCAGCAGGAGTCTCATGAGGATTTGCTGAACAAAACTCTGCACCGGTTATCCAGGCATAGGAACTTCCCCCATAATTTGAAAAACAATATTTTGTTGACAAGAAGTAAGGGCTGGATTGTTCCCGGGCCTGTGGATCGGAGAGAACTGTACAGTTGTAAATTTCAAGTAACCCTCCTTGGCTAAGCACTTGCTTTTTCGGCAAACAGGAAAATGCTTGGCTACCAATGATATTCTTCCACTCCCCCAGGGCTATTTCTTTAAACCAAGTTTACCCACACCTAGGCCCTTTCATGATCCTGCTGATGCCGCTTCTCTCATCTTTCACTATACCATCTTTCAGTACACAATTGCTATGATGTACTAGTGAATATAGACTGACATGATGATCCAGGGAAGGAGAGTTCAAGATTTTCAGTCACCCATGACCCTGCAAATTGGACCCCAGCCTCATCAGCCACTTCCTTCAAATTGATCTCCTGTAACATTGCAGGACTACAGTTTAAACGTTCTATTCCGGAGAGGTGAAATTTCATTGACATTTCAAGAGACTTAGCCAACCTTGCCACCTTACCATCCAGGGTTCGCTTGCTATAGAGAGGCGGCTGTCCTGTCATGTTTATAATGTCTATTGTAGACCACAGGGTGGTGAACCAGAGTCGGGCGAGATCAGTCCATTATTTACACATATAGCTGCACTCCCCATTGAATTTGTGAAAATCATATGAGGAGCCCCTAATTGTCAATTTGCGCCAATGTATGCACATTTTTATTTCCACTCCCACGAAGAGGACCAAGTCTGGTCCATACCTCAACTGACAATCACAACAGCGGTCAGATGGTCCCCCCTGGAAGTCCAGGTAAATGCTCTTACTTAAATGTAGGTGTTAGGGCCTGAAATGGTAGGACAGCATCTGACAGGGAGGGGTGCTATGCATTTAACTGGCTCTAGGGATTGAGTCTTTTGGACTATTTTCTCTTGGATGTCCGACTCTGGCCTGCTCTTATAGACATGACAGTGGTACTGATAATGACCACAACTTGTTATCGCTAGAGTTGAAGTCAATAATGCCCACAGTATGACCTAATCATAACAAACCCTTTGATAGAAGGTTGTCCCTATCCACTAATAGGGGCAGGGTGAAATGGAGTTCTATCCAAATATCTGAATAGCTGATTGGAAGCATATATGGATGTACTGTTGGTGGAATAGATGATTTTCTGTTAATGCTAGAGCAGTCCCAGTATGAGTTGGGTGACTTGGCAACCCTTGTAAAAGTTAATTTACAGTTGTTTAGCAACCTACAGAGTTTTTCTATGTAGAATCTCATTGCTTGGGCAAGAGGTAGAATCCCCCTCCTAGTATCATCTGCGGTGCAGATGAGCTAGAATGAAGTTGTCATATTCCATTAAGCAGCAAGATCAGTCAAAGGTTCAGGAGGCTAGAAGGGTATATAAAGCTATCATTCAAGGGGCAAAGAGAAATTGGGAAATCAAAAAGTCGGAATCTCTGCCGACATCGGTAAAGAGAGGTGACTCATCTTTGGTTAGGAACTCAGTTGCCACCGGCAGTTTGGAGGGTTGCCCCCTGATTGAAAATCATATACTGATGGAAGTTTGGGTTGCTTACTTTTCCAATCTGTATTCTCCCTATGAACCTAGCATATCTTCTAATGCTGATTCTCTTATTCTGGATAGTGGTGTTACTACTGAGGTGTGTACTGTCATTTTAGGCAACCCTCTAGATAGCTCAGTTATTACAACTAGGGAAGTTGTAATGGCAATTAGTAAGATTGTTCCTCATAAGGCCCCAGGATTAGACAAGGTGCCATGCGATGTCTTTTTATGAAGGTCTAAAGTGTGGGGTCCCTATTTTGTCCTAATTTTTAGTGCTATAATGAGGGGTGCCCCTATCCCCCTACATGGTTTGGGGCTGAGATTATTCCCATTTTAAGAAGAGAGCTCGGGACCTCCCGGATAAAGACAGGCCCATAAGTTTAAATAATTGCAATCAAAACGTTTTTGTAAGAGTTGTTCTGAATATGCTCCAAGAGTAAATGTCTGCCACATGCATTCTCTCCCCCTGCAGGCAAGGTTTAGGAAACGTACTAGCACTCTAGATCAGGTGCTTCAGTCTCAGCTTCTTTACTGGAAATAGGTCTTATTGGGGTGGGGACGGTTATATGTCATGTTTGTTGATCTTAGATCTACTTTTGATTTGATTTCCCGCATTAGGTTTTGGGTGATTTGGGGGTGCCGTTCTATTTGTTGAACAAAATTAGGTGCTTGCATGAAGGTAAATGCGCTCAAGTAAGATGTGGCAAGATGGGAGAATTGAACGGGATCTTCCCTGTCAAAAGGTGGGGGGGTGAGACAAGGATGTGTTCTTACGCCAACCCTTTTTTAACTTTTATCAATGATCTAGCAAATTTTGTAGATTATGGTGAATCTGATGCTCCAACTCTTGTAAACATCAGGACTCTGGCCCTGATGTTTGCAGACAACATGTTGCTCATTTCAAAATCTCTCATGGGACTTCAAAAGATTTTGGACAGATTTGACATCTTCTGTAGCCTTAAAGGGTTGGATAATAATGTTGCCAAAACTAATTGCATTGTTAATAACCTATGTAATACTACACGGCCCAACCCTACTCTGAAAGGGTCTCTCTTGGAATGTGTTTGCACTTTCGAGTGCTTGGGAGCTACCCTCACAGAACACTTTATCTTGCAACCACAGATAATAAGGAGTAGGTTCAGGCTAGAGGGCATTACAAAGTTACACAAGGGCTCACAGTTTTGCCCTTCAAATTAACAATCTTCAAGCTCTTGGCTCAGCTCTATATGGAGCTGAGCTATGAGGACATAGGGACTTGTCTACCCTGATTGAAAATTGTTTTTTGCAAGAGTTAATGACCTTCCCATCAGCACCCCTCTGCTCCCTCTAGAGTTAGATATGGGGCAAAAAATATAATGGCGTAAGGCCTTTGTAATACAGGAAGATACTGTGGTCTACTCCCTCGATGGCAGCTTATCAGGTAGGGTTGTCGGAGATTCTATGTATCGCAAGTGCAGTCTATATATGGTGGCTGACTTACTACTCTTTGTAATATTGGTAAAAAGTCAGCTCTAGGATACCCCTTTAGAGACCAGTGAAATTTCTAAAACTCGAGTTAAGCACGCATACTGGTGATATGAGATGAGCTTGCTGCATAGCCAGACTACTGTAGGACCCAACTTTGGCATTTCTTCAACAGAAAGATCCCTATGAGTATGAGAATATTTTGGATGAAATTGGGCCAGTAACTGCTAGGAAACTTTTCCTGCAATTTAGATATGGGTCACTCCCTCTTTCCTCTTTCATAGTTAGATGGGGTCAGATTGATGCCCTGATCCCAGCAATGTGCATCTCGTTTAGAAGTAAATGAAACACTTGAGCATATTTTCTTTTTTTTCCCAGTCAACCATGGTGTTGGAGACTGTATATGTGCCCACTATGTTGCAATCTTGCAATAAGGACATACAGAGGAGCTCTGAAAATGTTAAATAGTGACACTTCCAGTGTGTAGTCTTTATGGTATCACGATACTTGGAGATCATGTGGAGGGTTAGTCAAAATATTATAAAAAAGGAATGCATTGCCCAGTATTGCCCAGGGTGGAAATACTTAAATTAGTGGTGGAGACTTTCCTATAATAAAGTTTTATATTGTTTTACATTTTCTAAATGATTTTAATGATGTATTTATGTGTAAATTAAACTGTGCATTTTTTTCTTAATGTTAAATCTTCATTATTGTCACTCTTATGGGATTCCTTTTAATTGTATGAACTTTGATGGCATAAATGATGAACAAAGTTTTGTATGACTGACTGAAATTAAACAAGATTGTAAAGATTTACACTTCTCTTGACCTTGCCAAGGCATATGGATTTACTAGGTCTCAAATGCTCAATATCTTCTTGCACACTTCAGGTTTGATCATGACTAGAGAAGGTGAACATTTCAATTCTTGGATTTGCTTGTGCAAGAAAAGTAAAAGTATCAGCATGGATAGTGAGAACCAGAGTTAGTAGAACAACAAATGCGTTGCATGATGTATGTACTTTGGCTTAGTTGCTATTTTTACATTGTTACAATTGTAACTGCATTTCGATTGCTTTTCTGATGGCAACAAATGCACATTTGTCCCATCTCTGTTAGAGATTGTGAATGATTTGCTCTGATATAATCTGTCTTTAAGATAATAATATTCTTCTTCCTTTTCTCTGCTATTAGCATACAAGGTAGGGCTGAAAATTAATACCACTTGTTTATGTTGAAATCACTTTTTATACATGTGTGTGTCTGTGCGTGTGTGTGTGTATTGCTAGTTGAAGTATTCTTTCACTTTTTTCCTCTATCTAGGTTTTTGGTTTTCTACATTATTTTTCTCTATGTAAGTTTTTGGTTTTCTATGTTAATATCATGTCACAAATATTGTCAGTCTTTATTATCATTGCATTCATATTGTGTAATATTTTATTACAGGTAAGAATGACATGTTTTTATGTTTTACTAATTTTTTTAATATCAGAGTGCATTTCAAATTTATTTTTCATCATCATTCAATTAAGTATTGCTTATGTTATGTTTATTGTTAATATTAAATAATGAATGGCATATTTGTTAAACCATTTTTTATATATATGTTTTTGACACTTTTTTAGTTGTGGGATATAGGCTTAGTAGAGGAATTAGTTGGGAAGTGTTTTTAAATGCTTTTTTCATTTATTTTTAATGTTACATCACTTAAAAAGTTGATGCTTTTAATTAAATGTTTGTCAAACAAATATATACACCATATTTTTATTTTATTTTGTATATAAGTTCAGATTGTTTAAATAGGTTTTAAATCCCTTTCAATCACTATCCTTTTTAAATATATATATACTTAAACATTTTAAATGTTTTAATTTCATGTTCATTTCTGGTAACATTTTAGAATGTATTATTATTTTAAAAAATATGTAAGAAATTGTTTATATTATGATTTAAATTTGATATCTTGCTGACATATGTTTACAATTGCTAAAACCTATATATTCACTGAAAAAAACAAAGGTTACAGGGACATTATAGCTAGAAAATAGAATATAAAAAACCTTAGAAATTCACTGAAAAGGAACAAAGATTACAGGAATGTTGTAGTTGGGCTCAAATTCCACTTGTACAAAATAAATGAAATTCAGCAGTTATAATTTGCTGAACTTAGTATAACAAGCATTGCTTATGACCTCACATATTACATAACTCATGACATAGTCATTGTTATCACTGATGACATCTTGAATGACATCACTCATGAAATCATCCAGCGATTGTGTTTTCTAAAAGTTTATGAGTGTTAAGCATATATACTAGGTACTACAAAAGTTGCATTTGTATACTTTGTGTTTCACGAATGAGTGATACTATTTCTAACATATTATGTGAGTGGGTGTGCGAATGACTGGGTGTGTGATTGGTGGTGTGAGCAGTTGTATGCATGAATAAGTGGGTATGTGAGTAGCTGTATGGGTTAAAAAGTGGCTGTGTGAGTAATTGTATCAGTGAGTGAGTGGCTGTGGAAGTGACTGGGTGGGTTATTGGGCGTGGGAGTGGCTGTACAGGAGTCTGAGTCATTGTGTGAGTGACTGTATGGGTTAATGACTGGGTGTGTAAGTAGCTATATGGGTGAGTGAGTGGCTGTTTGAGTGGGCGTTTGGTTAACTGAGTGGGTGTGGGAGTTGCTGTATTGGGTAGTGACTGTATAGGTGGCTATATGGGTGAGTGAGTAGATGTGTGAGTCCTTGTATGGATGTGTGAGAGTATATAAGGACTTGTAGGGCTACATGAATGGCTCTGTTGAGAGGCTGTATGGGTGAGTGATTGGGTGTGTAAGTGGTTGCATGGGTGAATAAGAGGGAAAGGGAGTAGCTGTAGAGGTGAGTGAGTGGCAGTGAGAGTGACTATAGATGAGAGGGTGGCCATGTGAGTAGGTGTATGGGTAAGTGATTGGCTGTTAGTGAGTGGGTATCTGAGTGGCTCTGTGGATGTCTAAGTAGGTGTGTGAGTAGATGTGTGGGTAAGTCAGTGGGTGTATGAGAGGTTGTGTGGGGGTGTGAGTGAGTGTGTGAGTGGTTTTGTGGATGATGTTATCAGTGAAGTAATTTGGGATTTTATCAGTGATGTTACTGTCCATGTCATCAGTGATGTAATATGTGAGGTCATAAGTCATTGCATTGGGAGGGTGTAAGTTATAGTTAGCTCAGCTAACTATGCCTGCTGTATTTCACTGGTTTTGTGCAAGTGAAATTTGAGCCTAATAATAATGTCCCTGTAACCTTTGCTTTCTTCGGTGAATTTATACCTTTTTTAAACTCTATTTCCTAACCATAACGTTCCTGTAACCTTTGTGTTTTTTTCAGTGAAATTCTAAGGGTTTTTCTAATGTTGTTTCCTAACTATAATGTCCCGGTACCTTTGGTTTTTCAAATGAATTTCAAAGGTTTTTTACATTTTATTTGTCAGAATTTTCTGGAGAAGAATAGGTCTAGTGCCATGCAGAGCTCTTACAAGGGAGAATTAAAACCAGGTCAAGCTGTGTGGAGCTTGTGCTGCATCTCTTTGAGATGCTTGTGATTCGGAGAGAGGTTAGAGTCAAGCAAATATCTTACCTGGGGTGCTTGATCATGGCTTAGAGAAACCACATCTGTCACCATCACTGTGAAACACCACTATTAACTTACCTTTAATTGAACATGGAGCAGCAAAGGTGAGTCTGCTCTTCAGTGTGCGGGTAGTATGCATGGAGTGAGTCTGGACAGCACTAGAAGGCAGCAGAGATGTACACTAGGTGGGCAGAGTCTGACATGGGTAGCAGCTCCCACATGCAGTGCCACTGAGCATGACAGTGATTTGATGATGATGATAATAACATATGTTTTGCATTTCAGACCACCCTGTTTTTGGATCTCTTTTTAGACTCTCACTAAATGAGTCTCACTCACTGTAAGCTCTGCTAATATGGTGACCGCCAATGCTCCTGTTTCAACATAAGGACAGCTTATGCATTCTGGGCTTGTTGTGTGCGAAAACATGCACACATGCAGTGCACATATGTGCAGGCTGAATGAGTGGGACTACTGTTTAACTTAGACAGCCTACTGTGCACAGGAAGTCTGTCATACATAGGAGACTTAACACATTGTTTATGGTCCTTGCAGAGGACATATTTTAATTGGTCATTGAAAAATAAATGTTCCTATTTCTTTTTGACTATAGTGTATATCAATAGTGCTTGACTGTAATTCTAGAGTACTTAACTGAATTTACACTTTAGGTGAAAGCTGCACCAAAGCATACTTTCACATTGGCTTGACCTAGCGGAGAGATTGCTATCTTTTTTTAGAGGTAAATATTGGTCCCAATTGTAAATATAGCATTCTTTTTGCCATATTTGCACTTCTTCGTGTACTTTGGATTTGGTCAAATTTTTCTGAGATGACCCTTAATTAGATTCAGACATTCGTTTGCTGGCCAGCAGGTAGATCAAGTTTTCCTCATACAAAGGCCCACCCGAGAGGGATTAAACCTGTTCTTGGGAGAGGAATAGATTGTGTGGTTAAATCTACATAAGATAATTCCATTGACACTGCCTGACAAGCATGGACATACCCTCCAAGGGGAGAGGAGTTGGCCTAACGGCAGTCGACCTCGAACCTGGGGAACTGGGTTCTAGTCTCGGCAATGACGCTGAACATCCTGTGATTCTGGGCTAATTACTTGATCTACCTGTGCCTAACAAAAATGAGTGTATCCTCATGAAATGCAACTGATGCTATGTAAAGCCCTCTGATACCTCATTCGGGTCAAGTTTGCACTACAGAAAGCTTTGTAAAATAAATAAAAATAAAAAAGGTAAACAATAGGGGAGAAAACAGGCCTCTAACTCAAGTTTCTCCAGGAACCCTTTGGTGGGAAGGAACCAGTTTGGCTGTAGCAGGTAGGGTTTAGAGCAATAAACGAGCTATGACCAGTGATAAATTGAAATTGAAAATTTGAAAAGTCCCAAGAAGCTGTGCAGGAGGGATGAGACAGGGATGTAGTGATGATGTAGCACCTATGCATTGGGCAGAGGTACCAACTCTCTGGATTTCCATCGCCACTTTAAAACAACTGCAAAAGGGAAAGTCTTTGAGAAGCATTGAATTCTGCAAGAGTCCAAGGACCAAGGACCAGTGACCTCTCATGGAAGAACCCTAATCTGGTGTAGTGTGACATTTTGGACTTCTGTTCATATGCACTCTGTGAACCTGGCTTTCTAGGACCAGAGGCACGGGCCTTCCCATTCCCTCTGGCTAATAGTAGAGCTGTGGACCTACCTGGGGACACAGGAGGAAAGAGCTCCCCTGTAACCTTTGTGGACCGGTCTTTTAAGTGGGTGACCCCAAAAGTTGTATCCTCAACTACCCAGGCACCCTGAAAGTGGCCAGGACGTAATTGGGCCTGGGGGTGCTACAGGGGCCTGCTGAAATAGAACTATCCAGAGCCTAGAGAGAGGAACATGTCCAGGTTAGGAGGAGCTTAAGGGTAGGAGGACAGGCCCTGCGCTCTCCCTCATTGGAGGAAGAGCCATGAAATATCATCTCCCTGAACACTACAAAATTGTAGAGACTTGGAGGCAGGAAAGAATACTCCGAGTGACTAGAGTCTATCACTACATCGCTAGGAGCAAAACAGAATTTGACCCACCAGAATCAGCCCACCTAGGTCAAAGGCTGCTTTAGCTTGTCCTCCTTATTTGCAGATTGACTGGTGGGTTCCCAGTGCTGCAAGACCACATAAGAAGCCCATGTTTCTAGGTTCTTTCTCATTCACTTGGGGAGCCATTGACAGCATTAGTCCCCCTGGAGTACTACAGCACCTGGATCATTAATAAAAAAGCGATGCAGCATCTTAGAACATATTTCAAAAAAGTAAAAACAAGAATGGACAAATGTGGTCCCATAAAGCATAAGGGCAGGCTTGAATATCAGTAATGGTGCACCTCAAGGGGTAGTCACAACATAAATTGTTATAATTTTCTTTGGGGACCACCCAGAAAGTGCAGTGGACCCTCTGGATGCTGGCAAATGCTCCAATCACAGATTTGTTATTTCACCCTAAGCTTCCCAGGTTCAAAGAAGAGGGGCCTAGGGGGAATTTCCTTTAGTGTTAAAGTATTCTTGAAGCTTGGCCTTTTTAGTCTTATGTTGCTGGGTAGCAGAGACTTTTCTAGGTTCTAAGACTGCTTTACAACAGTTATAAAATTAATGACGTGTCATACACTGCCCATTATTGAAACTGAATATTTTATTAAACTAAAGTAATTTAACAGTCAATGTTTACAAACTTAGCTTAATGTTATTGAAAAACAGTACCATCCTGAAATGGTTTTATATGAGTTGTATTATTTTTTTTTTCTGTCAAACCATTTTTATTGCAGGACCAAGTACAGCTTACAGCAACCAGGATGCATGTCAATAATGCAGGTTTCCCATCCTCCCCTTAATCATTAATCCGTGTAGTATACACAGCCGTACTGCCCACATCCCAGAGGCCGGGCGGCGTCATATAGAAACATGGCACATTAATACGAAACTGTCAGGAGCATACTTCCGGTGAAGAACCCCGCTGCCCGCTTTTGATTGCTGTCCCTCTGCTCCCCTAAATACCTACTTATATGAGTTGTATTATGTGTAGACCTTATATTTTTGCTTCCAATTCTTGTGGAATTACCTGATAAAGGCATTAGGGGTGACTTATACTTTTCCCTCTAAATAGTGCAAAAACAATGATGACGGGGAATTGGTTACATATTCAGGTGTTTCTTGTGCGCAAACCAGCAGAGGTGCCCCCTGCTCAGTGGGCACACAGTACATTTAGGAGGTTACCTGATCTTTGGGACCTTTCATTAGTGTGCAGCCTCTGTAACTTGTGAGGCTCTCTAGAGGGTGTCACCATTGACATTTTCCCCTGCTGTACTGTATATATTTTTACGAGTGCATAATATTTAGTTGTGTATGTGAATAAACTACCTTTCATTTTATAAGAAAGATACTTACACAGTGATCCTCATGAAAACAATTTCTGCTGTGGCATTGTGGCAGAATTTATATTCATGAGCAAGTCTGCTTCTGGGATGCCTTTAGGGAATCTCATGAAAGGTTTCATGCTTGGGAATCACAATCATCTAGCTAGAAACCTTCAAAAAGCTACAGATGTTCCTCTTTCCAATGTTGCCTCTCCCAAACATGTTTCAGTCTGATGTGCAATGATCTTTGCCTCTTTTATTAATGCTAAATAGTGCCCAAAATTCCCTGGTGCTTAGTCACCTCTGGCACAAGAGATAAAATGGGAAGGACAGGTTGTTTTGGGACGGGAACTTGTTACTCTCTTCAATGGTGTACCTCCCAAAAGATTTGCATGCATGGGCATGACAGTAAGGCCCCATTTGCTGTTTGGGCTTTATTATCTGTAGTTATGTAAATTCTTTTAAATATAGTGAGTCTTCTGTCATGAGTAAATTGAAACATAACAGGATTGAGTAGCTGGGGGAGTGGATTACAGGTCCACAGCAGGGGCAAGGCCTACAACCCCTAGACTGCCTTGGTTTCTGCCACATCATCTCTGTGACCGGAAGTGCTTAAAATCAACAGCGAGACTCCTGTAGTGTGGGACTCATGCGGGTCACACCGAGCATGGCCAGGGCAAATACTGGGCCAACAGTGGGTCCATTTACAGTCGTCAGGCCCAGAGGAGGCTGGGATGGACCCCTTGGCCTTGGAGGGACGTTAAATCAACTTGTTGTTATCGGATTTGTATTATCCTCCAGCCACCTTACATTTGTGGTATTCTTTCTATGTGATTTTTAATATAATAGGGAAGAAAAAGATTGGAGGTCCTCTGAACTTACCAACTCCTCCCACAACCTCACGGTCAATTGACAGAATGCTGATTATGGCGTTAAATGTTATTAGCCATGAAATTGACCTCACGGAGAGAAGACTCTCACTTAGTCCAATAAATATGGCTTTACCATTCGACCGATCCCCAGCTGTCCCTGGTTTAGGCTCATTTGTTGCAGGGCCATCAGACTCCTTGGTTCAGGCTCCATTTATGGTTAAGCAAAAGTCCTCCTTAAGCTCTATGTCAGTCATCAAACAGTCTAAACGCCCAGCCAAAATAGGCCAAAAGGAGATCTCCACCCAGACTTAAGAGCTATTACCAATTCAAGAACCAACTCCTATTCGTGATCACTTCCATCTCCCTGATGGGGAAGGCGGTTCAACGGATTTGTTGCCTAAATTGCCCGAGGGGGTGATTTTATTGGAGGACTGCCTAGTGAAAATTAAACATTTACCTCAGGCAGCAATCTTACCGGCCATTGCACGGTTGAATGCTATTTGATAGATGTCGCTGGCTACCAATTGCTCAGAGGCATTAGATAACATGAATCATATTGCAGCATCAGCCCCTAAACCTGCTACAGCTGTGGGTCTCAGGATGGTTGTAAATACCCATTGTTCACTTGCCCTAGTGCAGGCTTGTCTAACTGCCAGGGTCCTACATTCTACTCAAAATTGTGCAAACTCTTTTACAATGGGCGACTGCTCTATTCCTAATCTAAGCAGTCAATGCCAAAAGGAGCCACTTCAGACTCATGATAAGTGGGGGCAATGTCCAATTGAGAGTACAGTTCAAACAAGTAATCAGCCAGTGATTAATCTTCCTCCAGCTTCCTGCCCTTATGTGGTAGTCTTATCGGTAGTTCCTCCCTTACGAAAGGAGCAGCAGGAGTCTCATGAGGATTTGCTGAACAAAACTCTGCACCGGTTATCCAGGCATAGGAACTTCCCCCATAATTTGAAAAACAATATTTTGTTGACAAGAAGTATGGGCTGGATTGTTCCCGGGCCTGTGGATCAGAGAGAACTGTACAGTTGTAAATTTCAAGTAACCCTCCTTGGTTAAGCACTTGCTTTTTGGGTAAACAGGAAAATGCTCGGCTACCAATGATATTCTTCCACTCCCCCTGGGCTATTTCCATAAACCAAGTTTGCCCACACCTAGGTCCTTTCGTGATCCTGCTGATGCCGCTTCTCTCATCTTTCACTATTCCATCTTTCAGTACACAATTGCTATGATGTACTAGTGAATATAGACTGACATGATGATCCAGGGAAGGAGAGTTCAAGATTTTCAGTCACCTATGACCCTGCAAATTGGACCCCAGCCTCATCAGCCACTTCCTTCAAATTGATCTCCTGTAACATTGCAGGACTACAGTTTAAACTTTCTTATCCAGAGAGGTGAAATTTCATTGACATTTCAAGAGACTTAGCAAACCTTGCCGCCTTACCATCCAGGGTTCGCTTGCTATAGAGAGGCGGCTGTCCTGTCATGTTTATAATGTCTATTGTAGACCAAAGGGTGGTAAACCAGAGTCGGGCGAGATCAGTCCATTATTTACACATATAGCTGCACTTCCCGTTGAATTTGTGAAAATAATATGAGGAGCCCCTAATTGTCAATTTGTATGCCATTGTATGCACACTTTTATTTCCACTCCACGAAGAGGACCAAGTCTGGTCCATACCTCAACTTTCAATCACAACAGCGGTCAAATGGTCCCCCCTGGAAGTCCAGTTAAATGCTCTTACTTAAATGTAGGTGTTAGGGCCTGAAATGGTAGGACAGCATCTGACAGGGAGGGGTGCTATGCATTTAACTGGCTCTAGGGATCGAGTCTTTTGGACTATTTTCTCTTGGATGTCCGACTCTGGCCTGCTCTTATAGACATGACAGTGGTACTGATAATGACCACAACTTGTTATCGCTAGAGTTGAAGTCAATAATGCCCACAGTACGACCTAATCATAACGAACCCTTTGATAGAAGGTTGTCCATATCCATTAATAGGGGCAGGGTGAAATAGAGTTCGATCCAAATATCTGAATAGCTAATTGGAAGCATATATGGATGTACTGTTGGTGGAATAGATGATTTTCTGTTAATGCTAGAGCAGTCCCAGTATGAGGTGGGTGACTTGGCAACCCTTGTAAATGTTCATTTGCAGTTGTTTTTCAACCTACAAGAGTTTTTCTCTGTAGAATCTCATTGCTTGGGCAAGAGGTAGAATCCCCCACCTAGTATAATCTGCTGTGCAGATGAGCTAGAATGAAGTTGTCATATTCCATTAAGCAGCAAGTTCAGTCAAAGGTTCAGGAGGCTAGAAGGGTATATAAAGCTATCATTCAAGGGGCAAAGAGAAATTGGGAAATCAAAAAGTGGGAATCTCTGCCGACATCAGTAAAAAGAGGTGACTCATCTTTGGTTAGGAACTCAGTTGCCACCGGCAGTTTGGAGGGTTGCCCCCTGATTGAAAATCATATACTGATGGAAGTTTGGGTTGCTTACATTTCCAATCTCTATTCTCCCTAAGAACCTAGCATATCTTCTGATGTTGATTCTCTTATTCTGGATAGTGGTGTTACTACTGAGGTGTGTACAGTCATTTTAGGCAACCCTCTAGATAGCTCAGTTATCACAACTAGGGAAGTTGTAATGGCAATTAGTAAGATTGTTCCTCATAAGGCCCCAGGATTAGACAAGGTCCAAGGCGATCTCTTTTTATGAAGGTCTAAAGTGTGGGGTCCCTATTTTTTCCTAATTTTTAGTGCTATAATGAGGGGTGCCCCTATCCTTCTACATGGTTTGGGGCTGAGATTATTCCCATTTTAAGAAGAGAGCTCGGGACCTCCCGGATAAAGACAGGCCCATAATTTTAATTAATTGCAATCAAAAGGTTTTTGTAAGAGTTGTTCTGAATATGCTCCAAGAGTAAAGGTCTGCCACATGCATTCTCTCCCCCTGCAGGCAAGGTTTAGGAAACGTACTAGCACTCTAGATCAGGTGCTTCAGTCTCAGCTTCTTTACTGGAAATAGGTCTTTTTGGGGTGGGGACGGTTATATGTCATGTTTGTTGATCTTAGATCTGCTTTTGATTTGATTTCCCGCATTAGGTTTTGGGTGATTCGGGGGTGCCGTACTATTTGTTGAACAAAATTAGGTGCTTGCATGAACGTAACTTCGCTCAAGTAAGATGTGGCAAGATGGGAGAATTGAACGGGACCTTCCCTGTCAAAAGGGGGGGGTGAGAAACGGGTGTGTTCTTGCGCCAACCCTTTTTTAACTTTTATCAATGATCTTGCAACTTTTTAGATTATGGTGAATCTAATTATGGTGAATCTGATGCTCCAACTCTTGTAAACATCAGGACTCTGCCCCTGATGTTTGCATGTTGCTCATTTCAAAATCTCTCATGGGAGTTCAAAAGATTTTGGACAGATTTGACATCTTCTGTAGCCTTAAAGGGTTGGATAATAATGTTGCCAAAACTAAATGCATTGTTATTAACCTATGTAATACTACACGGCCCAACCCTACTCTGAAAGGGTATCTCTTGGAATGTGTTCGCACTTTCGAGTACTTGGAGCTACGCTCACAGAACACTTTATCTGGTAACCCCAGATAATAAGGAGTAGGTTCAGGCTAGAGCAAACATCAAGGGGCATTACAAAGTTACCCAAGGGCTCACAGTTTTGCCCTTCAAATTAACAATCTTCAAGCTCTTGGGTCAGCTTTATATAGAGCTGAGCTATGAGGAAATCGGGACGTGTCTACCCTGATTGAAAATTGTTTTTTGCAAGAGTTAATGACCTTCCCATCAGCACCCCTCTGCTCCCTCTAACGTTAGATATGGGGCAAAAAATATAATGGCCTAAGGCCTTTGTTATACTGGAAGATACTGTGGTCTACTCCCTCGATGGCAGCTTATCAGGTAGGGTTGTCGGAGATTCTATGTAGCGCAAGTGCAGTCTATATATGGTGGCTGATTTACTACTCTTTGTAATATTGGTAAAGTCAGCTCTAGGATACCCCTTTAGAGACCAGTGAAATTTCTAAAACTCAAGTTAAGCACGCATACTGGTGATATAAGATGAGCTTGCTGCATAGCCAGACTACTGTAGGACCCAACTTTGGCATTTCTTCAACAGAAAGATCCCTATGAGTGTGAGAATATTTTGGATGAAATTGGGCCAGTAACTGCTAGGAAACTTTTCCTACAATTTAGATATGGGTCACTCCCTCTTTCCTCTTTCATAGTTAGATGGGGTCAGATTGATGTCCTGATCCCAGCAATGTGCATCTCGTTTAGAAGTAAATGAAACACTTGAGCATATTTTCTTTTTTTTCCCAGTCTACCAAGGTGTTGGAGACTGTATATTTCCCCACTATGTTGCAATCTTGCAATAAGGACATACAGAGGGGCTCTGAAAATTTTAAATAGTGACACTTCCAGTGTGTAGTCTTTATGGTATCACGATACTTGTTGATCATGTGGAGGGTTAGTCAAAATATTATAAAAAGGAACGCATTGCCCAGTATTGCCCAGGGTGGAAAACCTTTAATTAGTGGTGGAGACTTTCCTATAATAAAGTTTTATATTGTTTTACATTTTCTTAATGATTTTAATGATGTATTTATGTTTAAATGAACCTATGCATTTTTATCTTAATGTTACATCTTCATTATTGTCACTCTTATGGGATTCCTTTTAATTGTGTGAACTTTGATGGCATAAATGATGAATAAAGTTTGGTATGACTGACTGAAACTAAACAAGATTGTAAAGGATTACACTTCTCTTGACTTTGCCAATGCATATGGATTTACTATGTCTCATATGCTCAATATCTTCTTGCACACTTCAGGTTTGGTCATGACTAGAGAAGGTGAACATTTCAATTCTTGGATTTTCTTGTGCAAGAAAAGTAAAAGTATCAGCATGGATAGTGAGAACCAGAGTTAGTAGAACAACAAATGCGTTGCATGATGTATGTACTTTGGCTTAGCTGCTATTTTTTACATTGTTACAATTGTAACTGCATTTCTGTTGCTTTCCTGATGGCAACAAATACACACTTGCCCCATCCCTGTTAGAGATTGTGAATGATTTGCTCTGATATAATCTGTCTTTAAGATAATAATATTCTTCTTCCTTTTCTCTGCTATTAGCATACAAGGTAGGGCTGAAAATTAATACTACTTGTTTCTGTTGAAATCACTTTTTATACATGTGTGTGTCTGTGCGTGTGTGTGTGTATTGCTAGTTTAAGTATTCTTTCACTTTTTTCCTCTATCTAGGTTTTTGGTTTTTTACATTATTTTTCTTTATGTAAGTGTTTGTTTTTCTACCTTAATAACATGTCACAAACATTGTCAGTCTTTATTATCATTGCATTCATATTTTGGAATGTTTTATTACAGGTAAGAATTACATGTTTTTATGTTTTGCTGATTCTTTTAATATCAGAGTGAATTTCAAATGTATTTTTCATCATCATTCAATTAAGTATTGCTTATGTTATGTTTATTGTTAATATAAATAATGAATGGCATATTTGTTAAACCATTTTTTATATAAATGGTTTTGAAACTTTTGCAGTTGTGGGATATAGGCTCAGTAGAGGAATTAGTTGGGAGGTGTTTTTAAATGCTTTTTTCATTTATTTTTAATGTTACATCATTTAAAAAGTTGATGCTTTTAATTAAATATTTGTCAAACAAATATATACACCATATTTTTATTTTATTTTGTATATAAGTTCAGATTGCTTAAATAGATTTTAAATCCCTTTCAATCACTATCCTTTATATATATATATATTACCTACTGGCGGTCGCCAGTAGGTAGTTATAGTTAGGACCATCTTACCATAGGAAATCCGCAACATTCTATTTTGAATAACTTTGGCGCCGGTCGACGAATCCTCGCGAAATTTTCAAAATAGGTGGGGCGTAGAGCTCCGCTCCTACCCTGAAAGTCTCGGGAGATTCGTCAAGCGGGGGCTGAGATAAAAGGGGGGTCCCAAAACGCGTTTTTCCCATGCATTTTTCCATAGGACCTTTAGACAGAGCTACAGCCCGAACGGCTGAACAGAATTAAATGAAATTTGGCAGAGAGGTAGTCCTCAGGTCAAGGAAGTGCCTTTTGTAGGTTTGGTGTAAATCTGTTCAGTAGATTCTGAGAAAATAGCCTTTAAATCAATATATATATCTGAGCCAGCTTACGGTGCGCTTACGGTGCGCTTACCGTACGCGTACGGTGACGTGCGCGAGCGCGATTCTGATTGGCTCTTAGATCTTAGTAAACATTCGAATCGGCCGAAACCAGGAAGCGGCGGCCGCCATTTTCTCTCTCGCACTCTGAGTGGGGCAGCATAAATGAAGCCAAAAAATGTCTAAAGGGGCAGTATATTGAGATCATAACCACCCAGCAGTGATATACGGGTCCCCAAACAACCCCCAATGTCAAAAAAAATTATTTTATTTTTTTCGAAAAATCGCCGATTACGCGTACGGTAAAAATTTAAATAAAAAAAAAATTATCCACACTCTCCCCACCCCGTGTGCAAATGGTGCCCGAAGTGCACCTTTTGTGCATGGCATATCAAACATATGAAAATAATAAAGAATACATTTCACAACGATGCGCATAATATGTCCCCCATGTGCGCACGGTGCGCAAAGCGCATCGTGCGTACATGGCCCATCCCGCATAACGTGGGCACGTGGTGCGCGCAGTGCACCGCATGACCACGTGCGTGCACGGCACTAACTGCGTAAAGTGGGCGCGCAGTGCGCGAAGCGCACCGTGCGCGCACGGAACGAACTGCGTTAACTGGGCGCGCACGCCACGAATGGCGTAAAGTAAGTTAGCATTTAAAAAACCGTACAAATTCACTGAAAAAACCATAGGTTTCACACACGTTATAGTTAGGAATTAGCATTTAAAAACCTTGCAAATTCACTGAAAAAACCATAGGTTTCACACATGTTATAGTTAGCTGTACATTTCACTCGTAAAAAAACAATGAAATTCCCCCGTTATAGTTAGTGCAGGCAACTATAACTCACGCGACCGCAATCTTCTGCTGATGACATATGTGTCTTTATGAAAAAAAAATATTTGTAATATATGTATAGCTAAAATTTAATGGAAGAAGACGGGCAAATAAGTGTCTAAATACAGTATTAGCATCAGCAGAGGATTGCGGTCGCGTGAGTTATAGTTGCCTGCACTAACTATAACGGGGGAATTTCATTGGTTTTTTACGAGTGAAATGTACAGCTAACTATAACATGTGTGAAACCTATGGTTTTTTCAGTGAATTTGCAAGGTTTTTTAAATGCTAATTCCTAACTATAACGTGTGTGAAACCTATGGTTTTTTCAGTGAATATATATATCATCATCATCAAAATTATCTTTATTTCGGCAATTTGCCTTAAAAAGTACAAAAATAAATATGTACAAAGACAGAGCATACACAACATGTAAATATATCATAACATTTCATTAAATGGTAATCAGACCCCTTCTCTTGGTCCACATTGCTAGTAAGAATTGGGAGACTGCAAAAACTATACATTCAGAGGTGTCTGTCTTGAGAATTCTAAAAGCATGGCTACACTGCCGAAAACCCATATTTTTGCAGATAGGCACTATCCAATATTTCCTTGCTTTGATGTATACAGGGCAAAAAAACAATACATGGAGCTCATCCTCTTTGTCACAACTGCAACCAGGGCAAGCCTCTGTAGAGTTGTGTGCCCAATTGCTAGTGAAAGCTCTCAAGGGTAAAGTGCCATATCTCCATTGAAGGTATAATTTTCTAGATGCAATAGGGTAAATAATATCCAAAAAGTTCTCAAATTGATAAGAGTCCTTAGCACTTAAAAATATTTTAGTTAAAGCTCCAATCTTAGGAGCAGACTGTGCTCTAGTAAGTTGTTCACCCACATAAATCTTGGTAAGTAGCTTCCGTGAGATCGCCTTACAGCTTTTTTCAGGATCATACCACATATCGTGTAAACCAAGTTTAATAAACTGGGATTTTAGGAACATAAGCCAAGGGATTTTTTGTGAACCATTACTAGCCAAGATTTCCTTCAGCTCTGCTCTGTAGTGCAATAGTTCCGGCGTAGTCCACAGCCTATGCCAGTATCTGAGGGGTCTCAGGGCTAGTTCATCGTCGATGGACCACAGGCCCAAATCCATCCTTAAAGGTTGCAACGGGGTGCTTTGTGGGAGTGACAGTAACTGTCTAATAAACTTATTTTCTCTTTTAAGAAGTTCAGACCCTGTTAGATACCCCCAAAGCTCCGCTCCGTATAAAATTGCAGCTCTGGCCTGGCTCTTGTAGATCTCAAGCGGAGGTTTAATGGGTTTATAGGTAGACGTATTTGAGAGCCTGAGGATACCCCCTGCATACTGGGTTAATTTCAGCTGCGCTTTCGCTAATTGTGGGGCCCATGAGAGACTTTCACTGAGAGTTACTCCCAGGTACTCGAAGGTTTTTACCCTTTCCAGATTGGATGAATCTAATTTTGGATTCGGCCGTGTGGAATGCGAGGGATTAAAAACCATGTACTTTGTTTTGTTAACATTAATTTCCAGGCCACGACCTCTACAGAAGTCCTCGAAGCTATCGAGCACACGCTGAATTCCCATTGGTGGCTTAGAAAGTAGCAGGGTGTCATCCGCGAACATAATCGCTGGCACCCTGCTACCTGCCAGAATTGGGGCATCATTGTTAGGGGCACTATTGAGATGGGAAATCACGCCATTGACATATAGGCAGAACAGGGTAGGCGCTAAAACGCACCCCTGCCTAACCCCTCTGTCAATGGGGAACTTGGATGTCAGAGCCCCATTTTTCCCATATCGGACCCGTGCAAAGTTCCCCTCGTGCAGCTTCATCAATATTGCCAGGATTGGAAGTGGCACACCCAAACTGAGCAACACAGTCCATAGTTTTCCCCGGGGCACTAAATCAAAAGCGGAGCGGAGGTCCACAAATACCATGTAGAGGCTGCCACCCTCAATCTTTGCCGTTTTCCAGAATAGAAATAGCAGGCAAAAGATTTGGTCCATGGTAGAAGTGTTCCTCCTAAACCCCGCTTGGTATTGACTCAGTATATCGTTCTCCTCCATCCAGTCCTGCAGTCGATCAAGGATGAGCCGCGCAAAGATTTTTTGCGGGGCATCTATAAGGCTGATGGGCCTATAATTTGCCGGTAGCAAAGGGGAACCCTTCTTGAAGATGGGAACAATTTCTGCACCCAACCAAGTGGAGGGCACGTTCATTCCTCTCAAAATTCCGTTGAAAAAAATACATAGATAAGGTCCCCAGATGCCCGTTTGATGTTTAAAGAGATCACCCGGCAATTTATCTCGCCCCAGAGCCTTTCTGGATACAATTTTGGAGATGGCATTAATAACTTCCTCCACCGTAAACTCTATGGTATCATGAGAATCATTCAATGATACTAGAACCGGATGTGTGTCCGTATTAGCTTCAGCAGCGTATAAAGCTTTAAAGTGTTCTTCCCAGACATTTGCCTCTAAGTTGGGTTCGGTTGCGGGTTTAGGATCACCGCTTCCTGTATTAATTATAGCCCAAAATTTGCGGGCATCATTCTGTTCTAGGGCACAGGATAGATCGGTCCATTTTGCATAGTCCCAATCCTGTTTGGCCTGTTTCAACATAGCTTTATAGTGTGTTCTCTTGGCAGAGATAAGGGTCTTATCATTGCAAAGTTTTAGTGCCCGAATCAACTCTTTTTTTGCCAAGCGACATGCATTGTTAAACCAAGAGGAGAGAGGAATCCTTTTCTTTCTCTTGGTTGCCAATGGATTGAGCACAGTAAATAGGGTACCAACTAGACCCGTGTGTAGAGCCTGCAATTTAATATTAAAATCAGGAGGAGGTTGTTGGGAGGTTAGGGCATCTACTTCAATGAACCAAGGCAAAATTGAATTATACAGTCTTGCCAGGTCCTCGCAAGATGCGCCACCTTATCCCATTTAACCCTGCGCCGGTCATTTGTTAGGACTACCCTATCTGTTAGATTATCCCGGTATCCTGGTCCCTTCACCTGTGGGTCCGGAAAGACCAACTCCAGCCTTAAAAGATTGTGATCGCTGTCATCCCTTGCTATAACCTCAAGGTCGATGACCTTCGACCACAGCTTTGTCCCCACCATAATATAATCTAAACGTGATTCATGGCCCTTTTTTATTAAATGTACACCTAGAAGGTATATCCGAGCGGGTACATCCATTACAGGCCCTAATTGAATGGGTTAATGTAAGGGCCGTGATTTGGATCGCTAAAGGAGACCATGACCTGGAGTGTGGGGATTGGGTTGGCGGAATAGACCAATAATCATCCTCAGACGCAAGTGCACCATAGTCCATTCCCGGAAGAGGTTCAAAGTGGCAGTTCAAATCTCCTGCTACTAATAAAAACGTGTCCGTTGGAATAGAATATAAAAAATTTGATAGCTCATCCACCGTAGCGGACTCGCCAGCTATACCAACAGGTCTCGAATAAACATTCACAGCAGCAAGCTTGAAGCTGTTAGGCCATTTCATGATCAATCACACACTGTATATCATCCGAGTGGGTGCAAAGAGACTCAACAGTGCAACCCAAGTGAGTTGCTACCCATGTGGTAAGGCCCCCGGACGGTTGTCCCTTCCCCCCCCATCGTGCAGGTATATGGAAGCCCGCAAATCCCACTCTCCTTTCCTCTTCCCTGGCCCACGTCTCTTGGAATAGACATATGTCCATTCCGTCGATAAAAGTGCTCCAGTCACCACACGATATTTTGCTGTGTAAACCCGCAACATTCCAGGACGCAATCACCAGAGATTCGATATTCGTTGTTGGCCTGGAGTTGCAGTCATTCCCAATTATGGTGCTAGTTTCACACAGTTGCTGCTCTGTAGCCGCTGTAGCTTCAGAAGCAATGCCATCAGATATAGTCTCCCGGAATTCAGAAGGGGGTTCAACTGTGGGGATACAGTGCTCTAAAACAGTATTAGTTATGCCGTCCATGCTCGGCATACACTCGGCCTCACCAATAGCCTTGCCCCTAGTGTTAATATGCATTTGAGTGTCACCCATTACCTGGCCAAGTCAATCCACTTGGTCCAAACAACTAAATCTATTTTGAATAGAAATTTTGGCAGCTGCTAACTGCTGATCATATGGAGCCCTTGCAGTCCTATCTCCTCGTCTGTGTTGTACCAGTAACCACCCATTCTCCAAACTATTCCAGGGAGTCGGGGGGTAAAAATAAGACAGTGAGTGTGTTTGAATCATCGCTCCCTGGTTAGAGTGCCTCCAATTGCAAATATGTTCAACAGTTCTGGGATCTTTGAAATTAACTAGAATGCAGTCACCCCAATAGTTTTGGGGCTATAGCCCACCCACGATACTCTACGTGCCATCAAGATTTCACTAGTGATGTGGGGGGTAAGTGGCCGATTTTTATTAAGCCAATCTGTGACTTTATTTTTAAGAGACGGGAATGATTCTATAGTTGTGCTTGGGAGCTCAGGAACTCCAACCAAAATTGCCACATGAGGGCTACATTCGGGTGGCAGGTCTATAGTATGTTCCTTGGTCTCCGTTTGGCCCCCTTTCTGACATCTGGATTGGCATCCCCCCTCGGCAGTGAAGTAGTTGACGCTCCGCTTAAAAGATGGCTTGTATTTGGTACTGTTAGTGGGGCAGCCGTGGTGTTGTTGCATATAGCTGTAACAGGCTGGGGATGTCTAGTTTCAGATGGAACAGGAACAGGTGTCTGGCTTTAGATTACTCTGTATATCCAATGCTACATGTTCCATCCGCAAAAGCTGTTGCTCAATGCGAGACAATCTCATTTCCAGTGGCATGATAATAGCACTCAATAGAGCACTTATAGTAGCATGTGTCTCCGCTAAAGTATCACTGCTGCTAGATGTTCCTGTCTGGATTTCAATGGGTGCTGGTGGGACATTGACTGGAGCAACAATAGGTGGGGCTGTTACTAATGGATTGGTTATCATCTCACTGCTAGTGATACCTTTAGCAAATTTCGCTTTTTTACCCCCATCCCTAGGAGCCATATTTCTCTTTCTTTTTGGCATGGCCCCTTCACGTTTTCCTCGCAGCTGGGGGAGACTTAATCTCTCGGGTGAACTAGGCATTGTTGATGCTATAGTGGAGTCTAGAGCTTGTTCGAATGGTAGGGCCTGAGCTGTATCTATTCTACAATACACATTATCACAATTTGGAAGTGCATTAACTAGGGATTCACTCCTACTAGGGTCCGGAGTGAGTGCGTTGGCGATGTGGCCCATAGAGGATCTTTTAGCAAGAGCTAGATCTTGTGAAACTCTTCGCTCCATTAATATTATCCCCTGGTCAATTACGGAATTTGCTCTTGTAATAAAATTGTCAAGGGTTCCTGTTAGACCAGCGGATTTCGGTGCGGTCCTGCTTCTAGTTTGTGAGGCAGCCATGATACAGAGGACAGTCTAGAACAATAACAGTACTTACAATCCTCCCCAATCCTCACCACGGTGTATAATTAAGAAGTGTTAGAGGGATGGCCCGGTCCGGTCTTGTCCGTGCTTGAACGGGCTTAAACGGGCCCGCCCTTGGCCTGGACTACGCCCCGCACGCGTCCCGCTGGCGCGAGAACAAGTGATGGTTAAATAGGCAGGGGGAGGAGTCGGGAAGAGGGCCAGGTGCGGGAGATCAGCAATAAGAAAGGCACCCTGGTCCTCGCAGTCCCGTTAGGTAAAAAAATGAAAGTTCATGTAAAAGCCCCGTGCCAATTAAAATTAGAGCTTGTAGTTCTCACCAGGATCCGTTGTGGAGTACTGTTTGAGCCCTTCCAAGAGCGAGGTAGAAAGTCCTGCGCCTACGAGCGGCACCCCTAGGTAGGCACAAAATCCTTCAGCACTATTGCCCAAGTGGATTGACACCAGCCGTACGTGGAACTCGGAGGAGAGTTATGCCGTGAGCTTGAGCCTGGGGCTCCTGCGGCCCTGGGGGGCGGGTCGTAGGGCTCGCGCACTGGAGATGAAACTGGAGTTTCTGCCTCAGGTGTGTCAAAGTTACCTTCAGAGTCCGAGCTCAGCAGCCAGCTCCGCGTGAGTATTTTAACCCTTCAGGAATCTTTTTACACCGCTCTTGAACAGCGCTAAAACTCTCAGTCCTTGCAAATTATATCAATAGGCTGTAACCACTACTCCCCGGCTCCTGTATAAAACTGTTGCTGTAGTTCCTACCTCGGTGTGAGTACCTCGTCCGTCGAGCGTCCTCCGACTCTATATATATATATATTCACTGAAAAAACCATAGGTTTCACACATGTTATAGTTAGCTGGACATTTTACTGATAAAAAACCAATGAAATTCCCCCGTTATAGTTACTGTAGGCAACTATAACTCACGCGACCGCAATCCTCTGCTGATGCTAATACTGTATTTAGACACTTATTTGCCCATATCTTCTTCCATTAAATTTTAGCTATACATATATTACAAATATTTTTTTTTCATAAAGACACATATGTCATCAGCAGAGGATTACGGTCGCGTGAGTTATAGTTGCCTACAGTAACTATAACGGGGGAATTTCATTGGTTTTTTATCAGTAAAATGTCCAGCTAACTATAACATGTGTGAAACCTATGGTTTTTTCAGTGAATTAGCAAGGTTTTTTAAATGCTATTTCCTAACTATAACGTGTGTGAAACCTATGGTTTTTTCAGTGAATTTGTACGGTTTTTTAAATGCTAAGTTACTTTACGCCATTTGTGGCGTGCACGCCCACTTAACGCAGTTCGTTCCGTGCACGGTTTTTATCAACTTTAATAAGCCCTGTACATTTGGTGGCCTTCGGCCACCAAAAGCACAGGGGGTGAGGTCAATGTGGATAGTGTTTTTTTTATTTCGATTTTATAATTTCATGTTGCCAAAATTACGTTTTTTTTCTCTATTAATAAGCCCTGCACATTTGGTGGCCTGCGGCCACCAAAAGCACAGGGGGTGGGGTAAGTGTGGATAGTGTTTTTTTTATTTTTATTTTTTTACCGTAAGCGTACGGTAAGCTTACGGTAAGCGTACGGTAAGCGTACGGTAAGCGTACCCCGCGAAATTGCCGAAAAAAAAATAAAACCGTTTTTGCTCTTGGGGGATGTTTGGGGACTCCCTCAACATGACTATGTGGGAGGGAGTTGTCAAAACAGCCCCGTAACATGTTTTTGGCCATCATGTTTGATAAACAACACTCAGTGCGAGAGACAAAATGGCGGACGCCGCTTCCTGGTTTCGGCCGATTCGAATGTTTACTAAGATCTAAGAGCCAATCAGAATCGCGCTCGCGCACGCCACCGTAAGCTTACGGTAAGCGTACGGTAAGCGTACGGTAAGCGTACCGTAAGCGGGCTCAGATATATATATTGATTTAAAGGCTATTTTCTCAGAATCTACTGAACAGATTTACACCAAACCTACAAAAGGCACTTCCTTGACCTAGGGACTACCTCTCTGCCAAATTTCTAGTAATTCTGTTCAGCCGTTCGGGCTGTAGCTCGTTCTAAAGGTCCTATGGAAAAATGCATGGGAAAAACGCGTTTTGGGACCCCCCTTTTATCTCAGCCCCCGCTTGACGAATCCCCCCGAGACTTTCAGGGTAGGAGCGGAGCGTAGCGCCCCACCTATTTTGAGAAATTCGCGAGGATTCGTCGACCGGCGCCAAAGTTATTCAAAATAGAATGTTGAGGTTTTCCTATGGAAACGTGGTCCTAACTATAACTACCTACTGGCGACCGCCAGTAGGTAATATACTTAAATATTTTAAATGTATTAATTTCATGTCTATTTCTGTTAACATTTTAGAATGTATTATTATTTTAAAAAAATATGTAAGAAATTGTTTATATTAATATTAAAATTTGATATCTTGCTGACATATGTTTACAATTACTAAAAACTATATATTCACTGAAAAAAACAAAGGTTACAGGGGCATTATAGTTAGAAAATAGAATATAAAAAACCTTAGAAATTCACTGAAAAGGAACAATGATTACAGGGATGTTGTAGTTGGGCTCAAATTCCACTGGTACAAAATCAATGAAATTCAGCAGTTATAGTTTGCTGAGCTTAGTATAACTTAGGCCACCACAAGCATTGCTCATGACCTCACATATTACATAACTTATGACAGGGTCATTGTTATCACTGATGACATCTTGAATGACGTCACTCATGAAATCATCCAGCGATTGTGTTTTCTAAAAGTTTATGAGTGTTGAGCATATATACTAGGTCCTACAAAAGTTGCATTTGTATTCTTTGTGTACCACGAATGAGTGATACTATTTGTAACATATTATGTGAGTGGGTGTGCGAATGACTGGGTGTGTGATTGGTTGTGTGAGCAGTTGTATGCATGAATAAGTGGGTATGTGAGTAGCGGTATGGGTTAAAAAGTGGCTGTGTGAGTAATTGTATCAGTGAGTGAGTTGCTGTGTAAGTGACTGGGTGGGTTATTGGGCGTGGGAGTGGCTGTACAGGAGTCTGAGTCATTGTGTGAGTGACTGTTTGGGTTAATGACTGGGTGTGTAAGTAGCTATATGGGTGAGTGAGTGGCTGTTTGAGTGGGCGTTTGGTTAACTGAGTGGGTGTGGGAGTTGCTGTATTGGGTAGTTACTGTATAGGTGGCTATATGGGTGAGTGAGTAGATGTGTGAGTCCTTGTATGGATGTGTGAGATTATATAAGTCATTGTATGGCTACATGAATGGCTCTGTTGAGAGGCTGTATGGGTGAGTGATTGGGTGTGTAAGTGGCTGCATGGGTGAATAAGAGGGAAAGGGAGTAGCTGTAGAGGTGAGTGAGTGGCAGTGAGAGTGACTGTATAGATGAGAGGGTGGCCATGTGAATAGGTGTATGGGTAAGTGAGTGGCTGTGAGTGAGTGGGTGTCTATGGATGAGTAAGTGGGTGTGTGAGTAGATGCATGGGTAAGTCAGTGGGTGTATGAGAGGTTGTGTGGGGGGTGTGAGTGAGTGTGTGAGTGGTTTTGTAGATGATGTTATCAGTGATGTTACTGTCCATGTCATCAGTGATGTAATATGTGAGGTCATAAGTCATTGCATTGGGAGGGTGTAAGTTATAGTTAGCTCAGCTAACTATGCCTGCTGTATTTCACTGGTTTTGTGCAAGTGAAATTTGAGCCTAAAAATAATGTCCCTGTAAACTTTGCTTTCTTCAGTGAATTTATACTTTTTTTAAACTCTATTTCCTAACCATAACGTTCCTGTAACCTTTGTGTTTTTTCAGTGAAATTCTAAGGTTTTTTCTAATGTTGTTTCCTGACTATAATGTCCCGGTACCTTTGGTTTTTCAAATGAATTTCAAAGGTTTTTTACCACTGTTTCCCTGCCCTTTTGAAAGCAGGCAGAGGAACAGATGAAAACTCTGCTTCCAGCAAACAGTGGTACTTTGACACTTGCTGGAAGTGGAGTGTTTGCTTTTGCTTGGCAGGAGCTGTGATAGCTCCTGCCTAGCAAAAGCAAACAGCTATGTCTTGGGAATGGGCACCCCGGGACTCAGCAGGAGCTGGCTCTGTGGGGTGGTGGTCCCCAGGGCTAAGCATGGCTCCAGGATGGGGGCTGCACTGCCCCCCTCCTTAGAGTTTCAAGGGCCTGCCAGGTGGTGGTTCCAAGGGAAGAAAATGGCCCAGGTGGGCGCGTGGCCACCCTTGTTCTAAAAGAAAAATAGAAAGCCCTAGGAGTTGGTGGCCCCTAGGGACGGGGGCCTGCGCAGACTTCCTCTTTTTTGTCAAAATTAATTTATTATTCAGCATCATGAGCAAATGGTACAACATATAGGAGAGAGCGCAGGACCCTGGGCCCAGGTGATCAGCTAATTGTAGTCCAGCTTCACATGTAGCAAGGTCTGTTACAACCCCCTGCAGACACAGAATAAGATGCCTGGTTTTAAACAGTCAACTTTGAGGGTAACCCCATAAACTGAGAAAGAAAAGATATATGAAATCAACCCCCCCGCCCTCCCTCCTCCCATCCCCTGGTGGTGGTGGATTGGCATGAAAATGAGTGGATATCGCAGGCGTATCTTTGAGGTGAGGCAACATACATGGTGCTGCACCTCCGAAGTGAGTGACAAAAGCGTCACCCAACCCTCGCTGGAGAGATCAGAACTAAAAAAGATGCATCGCCCTTAAGGAGGGTGGGCAGACTGCTGAGGGCAGGCCATGGGTCAGGTAAGTGACTAAGGGGCCCCATTTATATTCAAAACTCTTAAAGTCATCCCGGAAGATATCAGCAAGGCGTTCCATAGATAGGATTCTCCACAGGGGAGTGTGCCATAATGATATCGCTGGAGCGCCTTTCTTCTTCCATGTGGCTGTGATTGTGAGTTTTGCTGCCCCCAAGCAAGCCCACATTATAGCCTTGTCAGCTTTCATTTGGTGTTCCAAGGCAGGATCTCTAATGCCCAGGAGCGACTCTTCTATAGTTTTTGGGATGGGATAACCCAGCATGTCTTTGATATGTGAAAGGATTTCCTCCCAGAACAGCCTACTACCGGGGCAGTCCCACCAAATGTGGCGAAAATCCCCTTGTACACCGCAGCCCCGCCAGCAGAGATATGAGGTGTCAAGGAAAATCCGTTTGAGTTTAGCAGGGTGAAGGTACCAGTCCAGGAGTGTCTTGTAGTGCGCCTCCCTCAAAGCAATGGATTGCTTATTCATAGGAATATCGCCCCAGATATGTTTCCATTCCTCTTCAGGAACCTTCCTTCCCAGCACCTGTTTCCAAAAAGACATATAGCGTGCCCTTCGGGGGCGTATGGTAGCTAATAGCATGGCATATAGTGAGGAAATTGCCCCTTTCATGGAACCCGCTTTGAGAACCAACCGCTCCATGGACATGAGCTCCCTAGTGTCTGCATCTTTTATGTGTGGTAATGTGGCCCAAAACTTAAGTTGGAGATAGTGATAATGCTCGCTGTGTGCCACCTGTAATTCCCGTGTGCAGCTCTCGAATGTCCACTTATCAAAGTTGTGGAATAAATCTGAAAGTTTCAAGCAACCTCCCTCCCTCCAACAGTCAAAGGGCCCTTCGCGCAGTGCTGGTGGGAATGCCGGGTTAAAATGAATTGGGGTATATGGAGAAGGAAAAGATGTCTAACCCTCCCTCCTCGTGACCTGGTCCCAGACCGTGAGTGTGGTGTGCGTGGGTGTGCTTAGATATGCATTTGTCGGCCTGTCTACCTTCGGCTTCCACAGAACATCCCAGATCGTTCGCCCCACAATTGCTCTGTCCATGTGGAGCCAGTGGTTGTCGGACTCTCTAATGGTCCATTCCATCACCACCTGCAGTTGTGTGGCCTGGTAATATAACTGAAAGTCTGGCAGTGCCAATCTCCCATCTTTCCTTGGCCGTCGCAAAACATGATATGGGAGGTACGCCCTTCCCCCCTGCCACATTAATCTAGTGAGAAGCGAGCGCAGGCGTGGTAAAAGACCCCGGTCAAGTTCGATAGGAAGAGCCTGAAATAATTAGAGTTTTGGCAAGACTGTTATTTTGACGGCATTGATCTGCCTAAGCCAGGATATGTAGAGACGTTTCCATCTCTTAAAAATCTGTTGAAGGTGCGTCTCCAGAGAAGGGTAATTAGCTTTGTATAGGTCTTTGAGCTTATGGGTAAGATGGATGCCCAGATACAGAAGAGAATGTTTAGCCCATTGAAGGGTCATCTGGCCCTACAGTCGCTTTGCCTCCGTGTCAGAGAGTGTGAAGTTTAGTATGGAGTATTTAGATAAATTAACTTTAAAACTAGCTACTAGTTGAAAGTTCCGCAGTTCCTCCTGCACCGCCCAGAGGGAGGAGGCCGGCTCCATGAGCGTGAGCAAGATGTCCGCGAAAAGGGACGCTTCATGTTCCATGCCTCTGAAACGTATGCCTCAGATCTCCTCGCTGGCATGGAGTTTCACAGCCAAGGGTTCAATGCTAAGGGGAAATAAAAGGGGGGAGAGTGGACTGCCCTGTCGTGTACCCCTGCTTAGAGTGAAGGGGAGCGACGAAAAACCATTGACCAGCACTCGGGATGGGGGAAGATGATTTCCCAATGGGAATTTCCCAATAAAAAATAAAGTAATTCTGGGCGATACGGACAAGGCCCGTACCCCCCGGCTTCCATGTGAAGAGAACACAGAAGGCAAGCAAGAAAGAAGGCCAGCAATGTCTGAGACCAACGGTTGGTAGTCCCCCAGAGACAGGTGTGGAGCAAAAGTCGAACCACTGCTTTGAGGTCTCTGAAGTCAGTGAAACATTGGTGAGGTCCTGTGAAAGGAAGGGCATGAGTTCCTTAGGTACTGCGTTTAACACCTTCCAGAAAGCAATTAAGTCAGGCAAGGGTGTGCTTGTTTTTCGTGATCGTTTTCCAGGACCTGATCTCTCTTCGGAGTCAACCTGTATCAGTTGAGGGACTTGCAGTGGTCTCCGCCTCTGGTGCTGGTAGGCCCAAAATGCGCAGACCTTCACTCAAGTCCGTAACTTGATGGGAATATTCTTGTAGTCAAAGGCGAGACCAAAGGGAAATGTCCATCGATAATGATGTTGTATTCCCGTAGTTTGGAGGTGAAAGGCCGGAAAGCCTGTCTGCGTGCCAGAGTGGACGGTGCCAAGTCCTGGAACAGCGTGCATTTGTATCCCTGAAAGGCGATCCCCTCTTTCTTCCTAGTGGCATTCAGGATAGCTTCTCTAACTTTAAATGAGTGCATCTTCACCAGCACATCCTGAGTCCGTCTCCACTCCCCAGCTTGCGATGTTCCCACTCGATGAACTCGGTCTATCATGAGTTTCAACTGGCGTGGTGCCAGAAGCTCTGCGAAAAGGCCCACCACATACGCCTCCAGGTCAGGCCCCTTAGTGCCCTTGTCCAGGTCCCAAATACGTATATTCTCCCTCCGAGATCTGTTCTCCAAGTCCTCCGCCTTCAGGAGGGCATGTTGCAACTGGAGTTGAAGACTCTGTTGGGTGTAGTGGAGGTTCGTAGAGCGAGGGAGTAGGTCTTGTGTCTGTTCTTCCACCTCCAGCACCCTAGTGCCCACCGTGTCTATATCCTGCCAGAGTGCCGCCATCTTCTCCGTGAGATCGGTCTTGAGCTGGTCCATTGACGCGCGGAGGTCTTGCTTAATTTCCTGGCAAAGTTTGGCTTTGAAGTCCTGAAGCGAGGCTACTAAGTCTGCTCTGGTGAGAGCCATCATCGGTGCTGGGTCACTCTCAGCAGGGGACACGTTTTTATCCTGGAGGGCAAAACACAGAGAAACCTTATTCACAGCCTTCTTTGGTAGCATAAGGGCAGCTCACTGTCTCCAGTCCAGGCGTGAGCTGACCCCCTATGTGATGTCGCCTCGGAGCTGGTGTCAGACAAGCGTTCGGTAGAGATGAGGGGGGAGGAGAAGTTCCAATGATCAAATCCCGGGGGCCATCTTAGGGTCAGGCATCGCCAGTAGAGGAGCAGCTGCAGCGAAGGAGAAGACTTGGTGAAATCTGTTCCTGGCTGGGTGGGCAAGTCAATGCAGAGAATCCTCGCTCACCTCCTACGCCCCCACTGCCAGCAAAGCAGAATCAGTGCGGATCCGTGAGCTCACCAAGGTGCGGGCGCCATATTGAAATCAGGCACAGCTACTCCAGACAGGCCTTCCCCAAAGAGCATGCTCACTGCATTCCAAGTCTAGCATACATAGTGACCTGACATATGGGCCGCATCTCCCGCAAGCAGCATGTGTTCCCCAATCAGGCTTCCACAGGTCACATCACTCGGCTTGCCTCTGAAGTTTTAAACTTCCCGCCACTCAAACTCATCGCCTGCGGGCACAGCACTGCTCCCATCAAAGCTGCGCATCAGACCGCCGAGGATGGCACGGTGGCTCAGAGCTCACCTGAAGCGTCGCTGAAAGTAAGGAACCACATTCCAGTTAGGCAGGTGAGTTCCCAGCGCCAGAGGACGACGGGCGCGCCAGTGGTAGAAGGTGCTCCGCTTTACGCCGTCCTCCATGCCATTTTGGGGCCAGACATGGCCCAATGTGCCGCTGTCTTCTTTACACATTCCTGGGCTAGGAAGACGGTGTCAGAAGTCAAAACCTTGCTCCTGGTGGGGACTGAGCTGAAGCTGAAGATGGCTGCCAACACTTTCTGGATGAAGTGTTGGCAGCCAATCGGAGCTCTGCAGATCTATGCACTGAGCTCGTCATGATTGGCGAAGGCTTTACTGTAGTAAATATACACATTTGGAGTCCTTTAATTTCTCACAAACTATTGAATGACTTTATACCAAATAACTAAAAGCATAATCTGCAACCCAAAGGCTACCTTTCTGTCAAGTTTGGTGTGATTCCATCCAGCAATTTGAACTGCAGGTGTGTCTATAGACTCTACAGGAATTTACATGGGAAACACACTTTTTTCTCAACCCCCACCTCATGGATTGCTTGAAACTTTACATGCCCAACTAGAATGACCTGGGCACTTGTTTTGGAAATGTTTGTGAAGATTCATCACACAGCGCCAAATATTGAGGTAAGTCAAAAACGCATTTTCTATTGAAACATGGCCCTAACCAGAACTACCTACGGGTGGCTGCCAGTAGGCAATATGTATATCTATAATACCTTGAGCCCCCTAGGCCAAAAATGTTTTTATTTTACAATTTTGCCACAAATGTACAGAGTATCTATGGCAAAATAAAATAATTAAAAAACAAGCCCTTTCTCCCGCGCTTGATTTCTTTTATGCCCTGAGGGTGGACCATGTCCTGGGGGGATATCTTTATTCATTTGGGGATAGGGGGATGCGCATGGCTCCCCTCCCAAGGTGGGTTTTGGTCCTGTGACCCCATCCCCCGGGGCATGGCTTTTAATTACATTAGGAGTGGGCATTCGGCCTGGAGCAGTCTTTGAAATGTTAGTGTGTTACAGGTTTTAGTTAGCTTCCCTAGAATTTATTTGATTTCATCAATGGATTGTATCTGTATTTGTGCATTTTTGGGACAATATTTTAATACACATGATAGCTCATGTGGTCTTTGGATTTTTTTTGTCTGCAGAGGTTTCTGAAATTAAAATATTGAGTAACTCTGCTATTTATAGCATTTGTTTGTTGAGTGATAATTCTTTACTGTGTGATTCTTATTATATTTAGCTATTTCTTAATGTTGTGCAATATCATTTTTTAATTATATAATGTTTTTATTCTATATCTATTGTTGTTTCATAACTACTATTGATTATAATCGTTCTATCTTTTTAATATTATAGTTTTTTATGTTATCATTTTATTATGAATTTTAAAAATTATTTAATAATAAATGTGTTTTTAAGTCGTTATTTTCTGGTGTGTGGTAGTGTTCTGGCTTTCGTTTCATGGTAGGGTAGACTTTGCCTATTAGTTAATAGTCACACTTTGCTTGCTAGCTTTTCATGCATTTACTTACTTAGCTTATTTGGATTTTTTATTTTCAGTTGTTTAAGGTACTGTTCTAGGCTTTGTTCATGAATCTTGGCTCTTTTAAATAGAAATATGTCTAGAAACTGGTAGAGTGATTTCTCCTAAGTGTTCCTTAGAAGGATGTACACCACCCTTTCACTGCATTGTTAGTTTCATGAAAGAGGGTGCTTTTGTAGACATTACAACATGGAATATGTAATTTGAGTTGGTGAATGCATCCTGATTGGTTGAAGAGACCAACCCGTCTCTTCAAAGTAATCCATTAGTGGTGAATGTGTGATTTTATTTTTTCTACAGTGTGGGGATTCTAATAATATGTTGTAGTGTTCATTTGTTCCTCTGATACAGATATAGGCAGGCATAGGCTAGTGCTTTTAAGTTTTTTATCTTGTATACAAATTCTATATTTGTGACCTATTCTGTACTAAATGTATATTTCCGTAAGTGCCTCCATATACATTGATTAGCATGATAGTAGCACCCTTATATTGCCGTGTGTGGGTACACTTTTAGAATCATGAAAAGCATAGCTTGTTCAAACTCAAAAATGTTTTTGGGAGAGTGTAGTTATTTGTATTTTGTTAGATTTGTGTAAATGTTTGTTTAATGGCTGCACATTGCTTGTTTAGCAGACATGCATTACATAAAGGGACATTTGTGTTATTGTATGGTGCATACTTGTGTAAATGGTGATAGGTACAATTTAAATGTCCCTTACATCTTCCATGTATTACATTGTGTTAGGATTAGGAAATTATTATTAGTTGTGTAGACAATTATTCTTTTGGTGTTATGTTCATTCTCATGAAATAGCGAACCTTGGTTAGTATGAGTCTTTATTAAATGTTGTGAGATTTGTATTTCTTTGCATGCTCTGGATGCTCTTGGTGTTTCCTTAGCAACCCTTCTTTTTCTGCTAAGTAGTCTGTTTAGATTTTCTATGGGAAGGGGCTGTCCAGTTTCTTCCTCAGTAACTTGGGAAAATATGTATTTTGAGCATAGTTTTTGGTGGTTCTTGTGAGCTTGTGCTCACTTTGCTTAAATTCTTTAGGACAATCCTAATTTGAATTTCATTGACATTTTGAGGGTGATTATTTTCTCGTACACTTTCAACAATATCTCTCTTATGGAAGCCTGCCAGAGCATGCTTTGGAGTAATATTTAGCGCACTTACAAAGTGACTTTCACAAAGTGCTTTCTTTACTTTAGGTGTACCTCCTACACCTTAACAGCATTATCCCCTTTTGTGATTCAACATATGTTACAGTTTCCAACATTATACCGGTGATTTACAGAATTACTACAATGTGTGATACATTTATGCATATTATTTGTTCAATGTTTTTGCCATTTATTTTTTCCTGATTGATTGCTTCGATCTTTTTTAGAAAGTTGTCCTTTTTCTTATTTGTGTTATTCTTTATTCATTTTATTGTTGAAAAGATATATGTTTTAGTTATTAAAGTTAATTTTGTTTTCTTTATATATTTCAAATGGCTTTTATTTTAGTTTTTATTGATACATTTTTGGTAATTTGCTTCATCTGTTATTTTATCAAACTTACATTTATATTTTTTTGTAATAGCATTTTTTCCCTGATTATGTGTCTCAGCCTTCTTTTTCTGTTTTGGTAGTCTTTATACCTGTCTTTTGGAGATCTAATTTTTACATTATTTATAACTTATTTGTCTGTGTGTTTATTAAAATATATAAATAATTCTTGTAGTTACATTTAAGTTATGTGAGAGTTTGGTACATATGTTTAAATGTAGGGTCTTCATTTTTTTAGATTGTTGGAGCCTTTCTGACTATACATTCAGTCTGGCTGATTGACACTTTTCAGCATGGCTGGTTTCTTCTGAATTTGTTAGTTGCACATTTTTGTTTCCTTTTGATACCTTTTTAAATTGGGAGAGGGATTCAATTTGTTAACTATTTTTAAGTTTAATTTCTTTGGTTGCAGTTATTAGTTTGAATATTTTTTCAAATGTGTGTCTTTTGGTATTTACATTTTTTTGAGGTTCTTATTTGTTGAAGTAAATATTTAAACGTACAGGTATTTTAATAATTTTTTAGCAGTGTTTCCTTTAATTATATATTTTGGGGATGTTTTCTGACTTGCTTCCTTTAAAAATAATTTTTTTGTTTTTTTTCTGATATTTAATCATCTTCAATATTTTTTACAGCTATGTTTGAGTAGCTGATATTTGCATTTTTGTATTTTATGTATAGGATGGTGATATTTGAGTACCTTCAAGTCACACATAGAAGACAGTATTTATGAAACCAAATGTAGTCGGAAAACAGACATGGCCTCTCGCAAGTTAAGTGATTCCAAGGTCTTCAGTCTTATAAGAAATAAGTGCTCATAATACTATGACTGAATCTGAGGGTGAGGATCATGGTCCGGAATCTGGAAATGAATATTTCATCAGTGGAGTTACTTCAATGATGACTCATCTTCAATTAAATCTGTACAATATTACTTTGTAGCACAGTGAGCCAGCCACGTTGTCACTTCATTAGCACCAGCTGTGCCTTTGAGAGACATTGATGTTGGAGAACAAGCCATAGTTCATAGAGTAGCCATGCAGAGCACAGAAAGAGAGCTCACTTGGCAAGTCTCCAACAGTCTGCAACCTATAATTCCTTCTATTACCTGGGGTTCCTGAATGTCAAAGCTATGATGCAAATTTTAAGACTATTGATTACTTTGAATTTTTGGTGGCTGGCGAGTTCCTTAAGGAAATGGCTGAAGTAAACGAATTTGCTTATAGAATTTTGCAGGCAGCTTGAAGGCACTCTGCCGTTTCATTCCAGAGCTCACCTGTGGTCTCCTACCTCACATAGGGCCTGATTAGGTTAGCAAGTAGTAAGACTGCTGCCTGCTACCACAGTGGTAAGGAGACCTGTTGACAAGAAGGCAGCAGTCTGACCGCCCAATTATGATTCGACCACGAGGCTGGTGGTCGCCCAGGACTCATTCACACAACAGCTTGTGCTGCAGCTCAGGAAAAGGGCTGCAGCACAATCCCACATGTTAATGAGCACTTCCTGCACCTCCATGTGCCATGCACCATGTGATGCATAGCACACGGTGCATGAAGGTGCATATGGGGCACCACATGTGCCCCATGGGCCACTAAATAGTGGCCCAGGAGGGACGGGGCCCTATTTGGGCCCCCCAATATCTTTTTCTGACAGTCTTTACATGGTGGTGTCCCCACCATGAAAAGGCTGTCGAAAAAGGGATATCCAAATTTGGAAGGCAGTGCCTGTCTTGGCACCACTGTCAAGGTCAGAGGCAGCTCCGACCGCTTAGATCCTATCTTAGATCTTAGATCCTGTCGGAGGCAGCGGTCATGTCTCTTATCGCTGTGGGTCGACTTACACACATAGTAAAGCGGCAGTCAGACCGCTAATGACAGGCTGTCGGCGGCAGTCCGACTTTCATTGTAATGAGGGCTTAGTGAGTAAACAAAATGGGGACATATTGCAATACTTATGGGGATATTATGAAATCGATCAGTACAGGCTTACTGTGTCTTCTAATCTAATTTTGGCAACACTGATTTGCCCATTTATCATGAGCAGAGATTATCTTAGAATTCTGTGACATATGGAACTATTGGTTCCAAATGTCCACTCCATGATCTTTCTTGATAGAACTGACAAACAGGAGGTGTAGTCACAATCATTATCAAAACAAATCTATCAATTACAGAACGTTTACCAAGGAAAACCCTGCTTCATTTGAATACTTCTCCACAGATCTAAAAATGAGAGACCCAATCCTAATCAAGAACCACCTCATCTACCACCCCAGGGGAACCACTCAGATTTATCTGCACAGCTAGTAGAAGTCTTCACTGAAAGTGATATAAAATCAGATCTTTTTAAAGACTTTAATCATCACTAAGGTGATCAAAGTGACCCCACAGTGCCTACTTTTTAGGAAATTCCAATCTATGTCAATTCTGCAAAGCACCAACTCACTCAGTGGGTACCATCGTAGACCTCATCGTGGAAATAAAAGACAAACTGAAGATTAAGAAGACGATAAACTCCATCATCTTTGTTGAATGGTCTGACCACTCTCTTATAATGTTCTCAATTATTGCAATGTAAACTGTTTTCAACAGACAACTAAGAAAATCTGTACAAAATACATCAGAAATCTAGGCAAGTAGCACCTCTCTGCAAGCCTGGAATGCGTTAATATCAATTTCCCCATGCCATCAGATGTCAACATCTCACCAATCTGTATGGTAAGAGAGTGACAGAGATCACAGATGCCTTAATCCCAAAATTCCTGAATATAGTGACAACCCAAAAATCAGTCTTATGGATTTTGAAGGAATTAAATCAAGCACTCATAAACTCTGGATGGAGCATTACAATCAGCAATAAAATACTACAAGCAACACATCTTAAAGTCTGAAGCCCAGTTTATCAGGAAAGAACTGGACATGCCCAAAAACCATCCTAAGAATCTAATCCATGTTATGAAAAAATGCCACGGGACCACATTTCTCGTATAATTCAGCAAACCATCCCAAAAAAATGTTCTCCAACTTGTCCCCTGATAAAATAAAAAATATCTATTGTGCACTGGAAAATATAAGTAAGCACCAAAGTTACAAAATCCTCACCAGGAAATCAGAAAACTGCCTGAGCAGATTCACATAATTCTGTCTGATCCCATTACCATTATCTCCCAGAAACAAACGTTCATCTCATAGGTGAGAAATGATTGCTTCCCCCTCTCTAAAATACATTAAAGAAATACTGGCTGAATGAACATTATAAACTCCTCCCTGGAACAAGGAACTATCCCAAACGCTTCAAAGTCAGGCAAGTCGTTCCATTGCTAAAAAAACACAGAACAGATCCAGAGACCCTGACAACTTTTGTCTAGGAGATAATCTACCCCTCCTGGCCAAAATATTAGAAGGCCATGTCGAATTAGCTGAAACTATGTATTGAAGGAAATGAACTGCTGAATAAACTCCGTTCTGGCTTTAGAGCATGGTGCAGCACAGAAACTGCCACCTTAAAAATAATAGATGACATCCTTTTCATCTACAATGAAGGTAGATACTGTCTTCTTGTCATCCAGGGCATGACTGGCCGTAGCGGGCACCGGGCAATGCCCCGGTCGGCAGCACGGGTGGGGGCCGGTTTTGGGCCCCTGGGGGGCGTTTTGGTTTTAGGGCCGATTTTAGAGCATAGCTGCAAAAACGGCCCTGTAACAAAATCAGCTGAAAACCGGCCCTGGCAAAGAGCTCAGCCGCACCCCCAAAATCCCCCCCCCTCCCCCCCCCCAACCGGGGCCGCAGAGCACTTTGCCAGGGCCGGTTTTCATTCCCAGTCCGGCCCTGTAGTCATCCTAGACCTTTCGGAGGACTTTGACACAATTAGCCACAACTCCATAATGACAATCCTCAAAGATAGGATGAGAATAACAGACATATTTGTTTGGTGGTTCAAATTTCTGGAAAACCTTTGTCAATAAATTAAGATCAATAATTTCTTCTGTAATTCATCAGACATATAAGGAGGTGTCTCAAACTTTTGTTGCACTGTTACCCACGCTTTTTTTAGCATCTACATAGAACTACTAGCCTGCATCCTGATCCTTGCACAATCATACATCATATGCCACTTTTAGACTGATGACATATAGATATAGCTAAAAATAACACTCCCAATGAAGTTCTGACTCTTTCACAAGTCCTCAATTAGATAAATCATTCACATCGATCTGCCATCTTTAACACATTCCATTAACAATAGATTTTCTCCTAATTTCACCCAGAAACTGCTACAAATCAATTCAATTCTGGTTCAGCACAAAACCTATTCTGAAGTGCACTTCCTATAAAATCTCAAGGCTTCATCTACAGGGCAAATCAATAACACAACTTCAACTTTAACCCATAACAGGAATAAAATGAATAATTAAAGGGCAGGACAAATAGGTAGCTAGACCCTAATACTTTCGAAGCAATAATACAGGGACACCACTCATATTGGAGCTCTCAAAGACCACCTCGCCCCTCAGAGCAGCTCTTCACACTGCTGGCAGAATGCCATTTGACAACATCTTCCACTGTGATCTCCAGCAGAGGCTAGGAATACATTTAAACTAGTGTGCATCATACACAGAGCAGTACACGAAGGAATTCCGAGTTGTCTGGTGAGGTAACTAAAGACATCAGGTGGGAAAAGACCTCTAGGGAATTCATGCAGAATCTCTCATCCTGGAAATACCAAGATGAAGAAAACTAGAACAATCGAACTGGGCTTTTCGGGCTATGCTCCTAGACTCTAAATCTCAATCCCCTGAGATTAGAACTTGTACCGTCTTTGACCGATTTAACATGAAGCTGAAGCCCCTACAGCACGAACATGACTTCCCCTTCGATTCACCTCAACTCTTTCCCAAACCATACCGGTCAGATTCTAGATGAACCTTCCATTAGTAAGGACCTGCCCGGCACTCAATTTCATCTTTAACAGTTAAAACTCTGTCCCTAACCTCATATTCCTTTCTCCTCATTTTCATTTAATTCATTATGAACCTTTACCGCATGTAAAGAATCTTTTTTTGGGTTGTTCATTCTCTCTATTGTACTTTTCTAGTGCAGCACTATGTCTAATACTAAGTTGAAAGTGCAGATTCTTATCAAACCCTCAGGTCTTGCATGCACTATGAAAAGCAAAAATTTAAAACAAATAAATATTCTACACCGTACTGATACCTCAGCATCATTATTATGAATTTCGATTGAGCATTTGTTTTTGTTTTCCTGCCTCAGGCATTAGGCCCACCCACACAAGATAGGTACAATTTTTATTGAGAGACGCATGGTAACACTTGGTGAAATAATTATTGTTCCCCATGGAATCCAGATCTTTCCCTCATAGAAATGTGAAGAAATTCTGTACCCAAATGGTAATAATCACAGGGCATTCAGGGTAAGAAATCGTAGTGGTATCCATGCAGCCTACATCACCATTTAATCTATACATGGCACCTATTGCTGACCTGATTGCCTCCTTTTGATTCAACACAGGATATGCTACATTTTATATTTTTATGTAAATTTTATGAATACCCGCGCAAACGCTATCTGGTAGCTCTTTTAAAGAAACTTAATTTTAACCAGATCAGACCAGCACTTATGTATTTACAACTTTTGCACAATGACAGTGTTCTCCATGTAATTGAATTTTTAAAATTGTCTGTTAAATTGAGAAACTGTTTGGACCTATGAGGCTGTTTTTCTGCCTCATTTATCTCAGGAACCTATATGGACTATGCTATGCCTTGCGCCATTTGCACTTTATTAACTATGAATTTATTGCATGGAATTTCAGATCTGCTTTTCTTTCTAACTGTGATGTTTATATGTCTACTTTTATGGTTTGAATCAAAACCGAAATAAAGTTTTATTGATTGATTGATTGATTCAATTAATGCTTATTCAGATGACACACACATTATCTGAGGTTAGACGGAGACCTTAATTTTATTTGAGAGCAGCTTAAAAGTTGCTTCATTGAAGTCACCAATTGGATGAACATGATCTCCCTAAGAACCAACTCGGATAAGACCACAGTAGTGGTGTTTGGTAAACCTTCTGTGTGGTCTCCAAAATGGGGAACTGAGTCTCAGGCTCTTGTCCCTTTCCAGTTAGTAACACAAGCAATCTAGGTGTTATCTGTGACAATACGTTTTCTTTTGATGCCTACATCAATAAACATGCCTTAACTATTTGTATGATTAAGGTCCTAAGGGAAGTATTACCTTTTATTGCTCGTTCCTCTAAGCAACTTTTTATTGCGGCCCTGATTATAAGCAGGCTTAATTATTTTAGGAAGAATTCAAAAAGCTGGTATTGCTCAAGTTGCTGCTAGATGTTCTGCTTGAGTCAGTTATAAAATCTTGAAACGTCGTTCACAAAGCTGTAGTACCTCAAGTTGTTACTAGATGTCCCTTCAAATATTCTTCACAAATTTGAGGGGTGTGGATTTAGCCTAGAAATGTGTGTATACGCTACTACTAATTTAATGATGTGTATTTATATTCTATAGGATAATTACATATACCAGTGCTGGTTTATGATGATTACATAATATTGCAACTTTCAATCACTTCTTGGAATATTATGCAGCATTTGTGAGGACACCCTAATATAAATATGAACTAGCAGTCACTGATATGATAAAGTGCTTTCAACCTTATCCTTTACTTACTCTGTTTTGAAAAGGGATATGCAGGTGAGTCAGTACATTGCAGGTGCTTTTAGTAAGAGTTAGCCTGTGCTTTGTTATAAAACATAGAGATCAGTTGCTCAAACCAATGCAAAACACGTATTTTAGTCAACTATTTTTACTATCAATTATTTTACGAGCAATTTGTTGGTGCATTGTTCCCGGAAATGTTCACAGATGTTTTTATTGAGTCTGGTGTAAAAGTCAGAAGGTTTTTAAAAAGCTGCTATTTTAGTGGTTACTTGTTGTCTTTCTAGAGTCAGATCTAACTGCTTTGAGACGTTGCAATGCTGTAATACCTCAAGTTGTTATTTACTCGGTATCCCTATAGCCCCCAGATGCAATTGGATGAAATGCAACTCGTAAAGCTCTCAGGTGTGAGTGTGACTTTGACCTGGACATTTGCATGTAGGTTATTGTTACTCTAATGGTATGTACTTTTCTAGATCAATAAATAAGTCAACGTTCTTTAATATCACGACTTTCATTTAATTTTTTGCTTACTATGTAGCATTTATTATGGCACCCTAATTTAAATATTCAGTAGCAGCCATTGGTATGTAGCTGTCGTCTTAGCAATCTGTTTTATTTTTTGGGGGAACTATACTTGTATTAAGCTGTGTTTTGCTATTAACTTATATACAGACATCATTGGGAGGAAAACTTCTAAAAAACATTACTTAAAAAAAATATATTGATATTCTATTGAAGTATAGTTTAAGTCAATTTCTTGTTTTTAGGAAAATTATGAAAGTTTCTGGAAGAAGATTACAAAAAGATTACATTGCAGGTATTGTCATTTTGGAAAATGAATCATACATGTGAAAGACTGATCATCTAGGAAGGTGATCCAAGTGACGGCACAGTTAACAAGTGATTATCAGTGAGCCATGACAACAAAAAATGACACAGAAAGATCAATATTTACAAAATGTACAAAGTGTACACCAATTGCCCAAAACCCTAGGATTATTTAGTACAGCAATTGAAACCCTCAGTTATATAGCATTGGAGTTTATATCCAACAATGAATGTCAGGGGAGGGCAAAACTAAAGTCGGCATTTCAACCCCTTAATTGGATAATTCCTCTGGGGTCTTCATCAGGAGAAAACAAAGGTAGACACCTATAGAGAAAGGTAACATGAAGTCAATTCTACCTCAGTTTCAAATCTACCTGAGCAAGTAGTAAAAGTCTAAGATCAATTCTTACCAGACACAAAATAATCAGGGACAAGTCTCCATGAAAGGAATGCCACTCACAGTTCTCTCTGTGGGAAATGAGGACAATCCATGCTCATTAGATGAAGGGATGCAAAAAAAACAGATGATTCACGGCGTCGGTCCAGGTTGCAGGAGCTGCCTCCTTCACTTTCCCTTTTGGTCGGGGCACCCGTCAGGGATGGCCGCTGTTGTCATTTTTTTTCGCTCTTGCGATGGAGCCCTTGGAGGCTTGAGTGCGATAGATGCACAGGTAGAGGGCTTCGAATGGGCACAGGGACTATCGGATCGGATTGCGTTATATGCAGACGACGTCCTGCTCTTCTTGACCGATGTCAATAGGACGGGCCCCAGATTGCTGCGTAATGTGGAAATCTTCGGGAAAACGGCTGGTCTATTTATGAACACGAGTAAATCCGTTCTGTGGACACTGGGGCGTCAGGTGGAATTGGGTGCCTGGACCTCTGCGGTGCAGGTTACCGCGGTAGGTATGAAGTATCTGGGGGTTTTTCTTTCTGATTCGTCTGGGGTGTCCTGGGACTGTAATGTTGTACCAGGTTGGGCACGTGTGCGTGACAAGTTGAGGACCTGGTCTCATATGCCCCTTTCTCTTCCAGGTCGGTCGGCCCTCTTTAAAATGGTCTTGTTGCCGCGTCTGCTCTACCAGCGACAGAATTATCCTTTCACCGTTAATTCCTTGTGGTTTCGCCAGGTTCACTCGGTCCTGGGACAGTTTCTTAGGGCAGGAAGGGCACCTAGAGCAGCACTGCAGATGTGTTTTCAGTCCACGTACTGTGGTGGGCTGGCCGTTTCGGATGTCCACTCCTACTATGTGGCCCCGCAACTCCTGATATTGAACGAATGGTGGTATGGGGATCGATCTGACCCCGCTTATGTGGTTGAGCGGAGCTGTATGGGATCCCATTCCCTACACATGGTCATGTACTCAGCTCCCATTCGCAGGACGCTGCCATCCGCCACGAGGGTGGTTTTCCAGGTGTGGAGGCAGTCCCTGCGAGGGATGGGGTGGTGGGGCAGGCTGACAAGGGAGACTCCCCTCTGGTCCAATGGTGGATTGCCGCAACTTGCTGGCTTGGAGGGTTTCTGGGACTGGGATAATATTGGGATCTCTACCTTAGGGGACGTAATGCACGGCACAGTCCTAAAATCTCCAGCATGAATTTCAGATGCCGAAAACACAGTTTTACAAATACTTGCAATTTAGGCATGCCATCCCAGCGTTGCAGATTTGGAGTCTCTTCCAGAGTTCAGTCCTGTTAATGCTAAACTGTTTATGGGCGATCTGCCGGACCATATAATCTCCAAGATATACCAATCGCCAGTGACAAACTGCCCCACTACATTAGATAAACTCAGGGAAACATGGGAGAAAAACCTTGGTCCCCTGGATGGAGAGGACCGGACGGAAGCACTTGCTTCCCCTCGAGGAGCGGCAATAGCCATGCGCCTTCGGCTGTTCCAATTTAATTACCTACAGCGGGTATATTATACTCACGTCCGGCTGTGGAGGGTGGGCTTGATAGCAACCCCGCAATGTCTGCGATGTGGCCATGCGAATGGTACCCTGTTCCAAACGATTTGGCAGTGTGCGGTGCTCGAAAGGTTCTGGCGGGGAGTTTTGGCCTTTCTTGCTGAGGTTTTGGGGTGGTAGCTCCCCTATTCCCCAAAATTGGTGCTGCTACAGGAGGTGGGGGGAAATATTTATAAGCGTCATCAGATGCTACTGGGATTTACACTGGCTAAACGAGACATTGCTCGGAAGTGGAAGGCTGGGAACCCGTCATTGCTCTCAGCATGCAAAAAATGGTCTGGATTTCAATATGGGGGTGGAGGTTGCTATATTTAAAGCTTGAGGGTGCCCGCTGAAGCACTTTAAGATTTGAAGGAGGTGGGTGACCTATAGAGTTTTGGACCTAGAACCCCCAGCTGTGGGGGATGTGGCAGTTAAGGATTAATTGGGTAGGAATTGTGGTATGGGACCTAGAGGGTCCAGCGGACTATGTCATTTATGTGCGGGCGAATATATATTATTAACTGTGTGGTGCAAAGACAGTGCATTGGGGGGTTTGTTTCTTTATTATTTCAGTTTTGTATAATGCATATACCAAAAGTCAATGCAATACTTCTTTTGTATCATGTGGCAGTCCGTCTCTGGGTTACAGAGCTCTGCATTGTATTTGACGAGTGACACAATAAAAACTGTTGTTAAAAAAAAAAGAACAGATGATGGACGGAATGCTATACAAATCAAACATTCACCCTCAGTCTTAGATCTGTGTTTTCTGTTGCAGTTCAGGCTGGACTGTTCCCATGGGGAGCAGGGTCAAAACTGATTTGCATATGGCTGGATCTAAACTGGAATGCCGTGGTGTGCAGAAATATGATGGATTAAACCCAGATCTGCGACGGGGTGAATGTGTGATTTGTTGAGCATTCTGCCCATCATCTGTTCTTTTTTAATATTTTGCCCTAAGCGGGAAGGATATGCCCAGACATGAGTCCCTTGCTCACTACTCCAACAAATTTAAGCTAACCTGGCTGATGAGGGATGATAGCCTGAAACGAATCTCACAATGCTTTTTGTGTCCAGGGAGGATCTGGCCTGGCAGTTTGGGCTGGACTGTTCCCATGGGGAACAGGGCCAAGACAGATTTGTATATGGCTAGGTCTGAACTGGAATGGCATAGTGTGCAAATAATAGATGGATTTATGCCCAGGTCTCTGTACTGGGCGAATGTTTGACATTGTTTCAGCATTCCATCCATCAATTGTTCTTTTTGCATTTGTCACCCTAAGTTTAAAGGGTATGCCCAGAAGTGGATCCCGTGCTCACCTTGCCACTGGAGTCAAGATAGCCTGGCTGATGAGGGGTGTTACACTGAAACCAGTCCCAGGATGCTTGTTTCCAGTCCAGGAGGAGCTGTCCTGGCATTTAGGGCTTGAGTATTCCCATGGGGAGCAGGGTCAAGACTGATTTGCATATGGCTGGGTCTAAACTGGAATGGCATGGTGTGCAAAAAAACGAGGCATTTAGGCCCATATCTCGGTACTGGGGGTGAATGTTTGACATTGTTTCAGCAGTCCGACCATCAATTGTTCTTTTTACATTTGTCTCCCTAAGTCAATAGGGCATGCCCAGATGTGGGTCTGGTGCTCACCATGCCCCGGGCGTCAAGCTAGCCTGCCTGATAAGGGGTGATACCATGAAACTGGTGCCAGGAATACTTGTTTCCGGTCCAGGGAGGACCTGGCCTGACAGTTCAGACTGAACTGATCCCATAGGGAGCAGGGTCAAGACTGATTTGCATATGGCGGGTCTAAACTGGAATGGCATGATTAGCAAAAAATGATGGATGTAGGCCAAGATCTCTGCACTGAGGGTGAATGTTTGACCATTTTTCAGCATTCTGACCATCAATTGTTCTTTTTGGGTTTCTGCTTTAGGCCCATCTCTTCAGGATAATAAAGAACAGCAGTTGGGTGGCAGATGTCACTGTCCCACTCACTCCAATATCCTCCCCATATGCATGCCCCGCCGCTTGATATTTTGTGAAATGCACTCTGCTAATCCTTCCCATGGCTCTTCAAAATAGCGCCCTAATAGGAACCTTATACCTGGAAGTGAAATCAACCACATCCACTAATTATGTCGTCACTGCCCTTGTATATGCCTTAAGGGTGAGGTAGACCTCAACCGATCAATACATGGACACTGAGCAGGGGGCCACCCTCAAGGCTTGGAGCAAAAACACCACACCCTCCTGAAAAAAAACACGGATTCAGATGTCACTAAGTAGTAAGTGAAATCAATTTTCAGTTTCTCTGTGTTCCTGCTCTTTTCTTTCTTTCTTGAGAGTGTAGGGGGGCAGCAACCCTCATGCCTATTAAAACAGGCCGCTGCTGCATACTTATCGGGATCTCAAGCTGGCCATGACAAAGCAGAGCTATAAGTGAAAAGTGCACTCCAGTCCTCTCCACAAACCAAAAGCATCCCTCTTTAGCCTTGTGAGATAGACAACACCCAGTGCAAACAATTGTACAATCCTCATACATCCTTGTGATACTCTAAGCAGTACTGTTTGCAAACCCATGTGATGAGCAGTGCACCACCAAAGAACCAACCTCAAACCTATGTATTGGGTGGCTCAGTCCTCCTCCAAATAAATCTGGCACTCAGCCCATTCTACACACAATGATGCACCTCCTGCAAACTAAAACAGCAGTCTGCAGCCCTACCTAAGAAGCAGTGCAGCACCCAACTGCAAAGGCAGCGACATGCACTCGTATACTGACCAGCTCAGCATCGCCCCCAAACAAATAGCAACCACTATGCCTATCTAGCACAAAGTGCAGAACCCTCAGGAAAGTAAGTGAGCAGTCTGAGCCATAAGATGTGCAAACCCAACTGCAAACAAATGATGCATATTCTGTCCCAGCCACGTGGAACATAGAGCAGTAACCCGACCCTTGCACAATATTACAACTCCCTACCCTCATCCATGCAACACACAGTAAATAAGATGTGCAACATCTGCAGAAAACTAAGCCTCACTTCTTAGCCCTAACCATGTGATACACCGTGCAGCAGCCCGGACAATTCAAGGCAAGAGCTTCCTGCTCTCATTCATGCCACGTACAGTGGAGGACGCTTTCTGTGAGTGAAGCGTGCAGCGCCCATATCCCAATGTAATGAGAAGTGAAGAGAACCCCATGTAATTTACAACCGCAATCTCCTTATCCCCAGCAACTTTATTAGAAGTGCATCAAGTACAGCAATACAAAGCAGCCCATCAGCCTCCCAAGGGAAACAGACTGCACCTGGGAATTCATGCTTACTAAACGATTCCTCATGACATTGTAATGTAAGATTAGCTCCTAGGGGGTTCTCGGCAACATCAATTAAAAGACAAACATTTTCTCTGGCCTGAAATGTTTCTAATTCTTCCTTGCATCTGCAATATTTACCGAGTAAATATGGCTAAAGGCATATGCAGGCACACATACGCAAATAAACACACAGAAACCACATCCCTAAGTCTTTTATTGTCACACTAGTTTTTAGGTTTGTCTAGCACTGTGGAGTTCCCCCACACACCTCTCATGATGTTGTTTTGGAAACCACCTGCCAATAGATATTGGCAAAGCCAACAGGTCTAGCTTGCAAATAAAAATACTAGTCAGACCTATTGGCTTTGACTTGTTTGATCATTCTGCTAAATGATCCTTGCATCCTTCCTGGTCAGCTGGCCTGCTTACAATGGAGGTGCAAAGTCTTGGTGGAAGTATCCAGTTGGAGTTTTATATAGCGCGAACTTGACCCGAAGGTATCGGGTATCAAAGTGCTTTACATCGCAACAGTTGCGTTACATGAGAACACATTCATTTTTGTGAGGCAAGGGGAGATTAAGTGATTTACCCAGAATCACAGGATGTTCAGAGTCATTGCCGAGACTGGTACCCAGTTCCCCGGATTCGAGGTCGACCATCCTAGCCGTTAGGTCAACTCCTCTTAAAGACCACCTGTGAGTGTGAGTCTAAGCCTAAAGGTTTGTTTGTTTTTCTGAGGAAAATTTGAATCACATATTATTGCTAGGAGTTTTTGGTCCACAGGAATTTTGACTGTCGTTCACCAGCTTGTCCTAGAAAAGATGCAGAGTTTCGAGTTCTAGGGGCCCCAGTGTGGATAAGTGTTAGAATCCTTGCCACTTCTCTGAAAGTGCAGCCTCTATGTATTGCTTCAGTGCTGTGCTGTCTGAATAGCCTGCATTGTGCAATCCCTTGTCTCAGAGTAACTTATTCAGTTATGTATATGTGTTTATACAGCATAGGCCCTAGAGCATCAGAGCACTTTACACAATAACAAATATCCTGAATACCTAGTGCAGTCGAAGACACGGAGTGAGGGCGATATAGTATGGTGAAAAACTGCTTGAGACCATATTCACTAAGCTCTTGCATTGTTTTTGTGCCACACAAGTGAACACAAGGCAATACAAGTGCTTAATTGACATTTACAGAGACATGCACATCAATATTTGCATGGCCGTGCATTACTTTTTCACCCACAAAGTAATACAACTTTTTCACCCCCAAAGTAAGGCACCTTGCATTGCCTTGCATTACCCTGTGTCTTGGAGGCCTTACCTATGGGCGTTCCAGTGTATCAACCATGTATATTTGCAGTAAATTGCGCGCCTCCTCGTCCATGGCGTAACAAAGAGAAATATCTTTATTTCTCCTCGTTTCTTTCTCTTTGCTTGTGTGTTGTATTCTGCAACACAAATACATAGAGGAATATGCCTCTAAGAAAAGCTTTACTTCAAGAAGTAGCCAATACCGCACTAAAGCTATCCTGAACATAACACAGACACTGTTACAACATGATGCGAGGTTGCCTGCATTCAAGGTAGGCTGTCACAAGTGTGCCACCTTAGGAGAGAATGCACATGAGTAAAATTTAGTAAATCTGGGACTTAATCGCTGGCAGGGGTTTCCAACAAGTGTGTGCACTTAGCAATATCACATGTATTAGGAAGCCTGCAATGATGTTAGCTAGATTCGAGCGTTCCATGGCTTCATCTTACAGGAGTGAAGGAGAAAGGTTCTCAGCCCATTCCATGAACCCTGGGGGTGGCCAAAATCCAATGGTGTGCATTCTTACTAGAGGTCAATGCGAGTGTGTGGCTCTAGTCTGTTTTAAGGGGAGCATACATTGTCACTATCCATCCACACACCTACTGGTCTGATTGAAGTGGGGTGTGGGTAGGTAGGAATTTATTCGGGAGGGAGACTTTGGTCATGATTCTGAGCTTGTTATAATCAAGGTCCCATTTATCACACCTCTTAAGTAATGATCCCGTACAGCTTGTTATTTATTAAATGCGATAAATAACATTTGTAAGGTTTTCTGGGGTGATAACATGCAGAGTTTGGTGCTTCTTGCACCAAAGTCAGCATGGTATGTTAAATACTGCATGCTTTTCCCATGTTAAATTTCAGGAGGTTATTGACCTGCTGAAATTTAATGAAGAGGGAGGATTTTAGTGCACCCAGTCATTACTGAGTGCATTAAATAGCACCCAACTCGTAATTCTGACCCCTGGGTTAACAAGGAGTTTGAACAGAGGTCAGAAAACACTGACGCACTCATAATCAGGGCCTTTGATTTATCTTTAAATGCTGGTAGGAAGGGCAGCATCCACATTTTCCAGGGAATTTAGTTCCATATTTTAGGAGCCTTTCCAGAAAAGAACTGGTTCACGGTTTGTTTTTTCCTGAAGGTTGTGATTTCAAGTAATAGACAGCTTTTGCTTCTCATGCGTTTTGATTTTCCACAGTGCTTCAGTTGCATAGCTAGGAAATGTAATTGATCACAGCGAATGAGTTTGGGTACTAGGCAGACAACTTTAAACATGGTTCTCCCCTCAACAGGCAGTCAGTTTAAGCAAGACAGGATCGAGCCTAGGACATTTGCCAAGGTTAACCATTCTTTAGCTGGTCTGGGAGATGTATTAGGTGAGAAAAGAACACATTTATTTTTTTGCGGTTTAAGCTTGAGCAGTGGGCTATCATTCAGGATGGTATTTTGTCAAGAGTTGTACCTAGATCTCTACTGGGGAGGAAAGTCTCAAGTATAGCTGGGTGTCATCTGCAAACTGGTGATAGTTTATGTCAAAACTCTTAAGTAGATCTCTCAGCAGGTCCAAGTATATGTTGCACAGTGCAGGGGTCAAAATGGACTCTTAGGGAACTCCATGGGAGACTTTTACAGGGTTTGAGATTGCATGCCCTTTTTCAATCATTTTCATTTGATCTTTATTTCGACGTTATTTCAGCCATAAAAGATTTACAAGTTAAAACAGACATTGCAACACATAATATAAAATTGTCAATTCATAATACACAATAAAATCCCATAAAAACAAAAATATACAGTCACCCCTGGCTACTATTCGCAATTATGAACCATCTCTTGGACCACATAGCTATCAGAAACTTCGATAGTGCAAAGACGATATGCCCTGAGGTGTCGGTCTTAAAAATTCTCATAGCAACCGAGCATGTGTCAAAGCCCAAGTTCTTACATAAAGGTACTAGCCAATACTTCCTGGCTTTACTATAAGCAGGACAAAAAAAGAGTATGTGGAGTTCATCCTCTTGATCGGCACCGCATCCTGGGCAAGATTCATTCAAAGAGGAGGGCCATTTGCTTGTAAAGGCCCTTAGTGGTAGTGTACCATACCTCCATTGAATATAGAGCTTCCTTGCTGCTACTGGATAGATAACATTCAGGAAGTCCTCGAACACATAGGCAGTCTTGTTATTTAAAAATAGTTTTGTGATGGTGCCGACTCGAGAATCATGCAGCCATATGTTGCGTTTATAAACCCTGAAGGACTTCGTAAGGGATTTACCTGAAACCTCCTTGCACGCCTGTTCTGGTTCATACCACAGGGCAGGTAGTCCCATATTCTCCAGTTCCTGTTTCACAAATACAAGCCAGGGAATTTTTGCTGCTTTACTATGGCTCAGTACGTCCTTCAATGCAAGCCTGTAATTTAAAAGTTCCGGCGTTATCCAGAGCCTCCGCCAGAACCTGAGAGGTTTTAGGGCTAGCTCATCCTGGATAGGACTTAGTCCTAGATCTAACCTTAATGGTAGGAGGGGAGTACTTTGGGGGAGGGCCAGTAGCTGTCTCATAACTGTATTCTCCATGTTTAGGATTTCGAGCCTGCAGGAGTGCCCCCAGAGTTCTCCCCCATAGAGGGCCACTGCCCTTGCCTTGACTTTATAAATCTCAAGCACGGGGCTCACTGGCTTGAATGTCGATGCATTTGACATCTTAAGGATGCCCCCCGTTAGTTGAGACAGTTTGAGTTGGGACTTAACCTGTTGGGGGCCCCACGAAAGATTTTCATTTATCGTGACCCCTAAGTATTGAAAGGTCTGTACCCTCTCCAGTCTAACCGAGCCCAGGACAGGTGTTGGGCTGGTGGATGCCGAGGGATTAAAAATCATAAATTTAGTTTTTTCTGCATTGATTTCCAAGCCACGGCATCGGCAAAAATCTATAAACCCATTCAGTACGCGTTGTATCCCCATAGGGGACTTGGAAAGCAGGAGGGTGTCATCGGCAAACATTATCGCCTGCACCCTCCTGGCTACCAATCTGGGTGCGTCATTATTGGGGACTGCGTCCAGGTGAGATATTACACCGTTCACATAGAGGCAGAACAGGGTTGGTGCCAAAACACACCCCTGCCTAACCTCCCTGCAAACTGGAAACCTGTAAGACAGTACCCCATTTCTCCCACATCTGACCTGTGCAAAGTTCTGTACATGCAACCTCATCAATACCCCCAATATTGCATGTGGGACTCCCATGTCCAAAAGCACCGCCCACAATTTTCCCCTAGGAACCATATCAAACGCGGACCGGAGGTCCACAAACACCATGTATAGGCTGCCACCCTCTATTGTGACCGTCCTCCAGTAGAACAGAATTAAACGGAAGATCGGGTCCATGGTGGATGTCTTCCTCCTAAATCCGGCCTGAAATGGGCTAAGAATATCGTGCTCGTCCATCCACTCCTGTAAACGATCTAGGATTAGTCGAGAGAAGATTTGTAGGAGGACGTCGATGAGGCTGATGGGCCTGTAGTTAGCTGGGAGCAGAAATCTTGAAAATCAGGATGATCTCTGCTCCCAGCCAAGTACCCGTCATCTCCATGCCTCTCAGGATTGCATTAAATAGGGGACAGAGGTAAGGAGCACAAATCCTTGGCTGATCCCTAAAAAGGTCGCCAGGGAGTTTATCTAAACCGGGAGCTTTTCCCATAGCCAATTTCCCTATGGCAATATAGACCTCCTCTGGTGTAAGTTGCAGTTCACCAAACTCAGCAACTGGCAGTGTGTATAACTGAATGCTGTCTAGGCCAGTAGCTGCTGCATATAAGGTCTTAAAATGAAGTTCCCAAACCCCTGCCTCAATATTGGGTTCAATCGCAGATCTGGGCTCACCTGACCCCGTACTGACTATTGCCCAGAATCTGCGCGCATCTTTCATGTCTAGGGAGGAGGAGAGATTTAACCATCTTTCCATGTCCCACTCTTTCTTCGCATGATTCATTGTTTCTTTATATAATAACCTTAAAGAGTGGATTTTTGGTTTGTCTCTCCCATCTTTTACAGCCTCCATGAGCTTCGTTTTTACCTTCCTGCAAGAAACATTATACCAGGAAGATACAGGCACCCTACTCTTCCTGCTAAGGCTAAGCGGGTTAAAGAATTCGAAAAGACAGTCCACCAAATCCTGATGCACGGTCAACATGTTTCCAAGGGAATCTAGTGCCAAGGGCTGAGCCACTATATCACTGGCCTTCGTGAGGAATGGTAAAATTGTGCTATATAATTTAGGTAGTGCATCATGGGAAGCCACCAACTTTCCGCACTTGACCCTACGTCTATTATTGGTGGTTATCAACCCATCTACCATATCTGGGGCAACTACATTCTCATTCACCCTTGGGCGTGGGAAGTCCATCCTCAGACTCAATGCATTATGGTCGCTGTCTGGCCTTGATATCACCTCAAAGTCAACAACCTTCGACCATAGGCTTGTCTCCACCATTTCAATCACTTATAAGTGGTTCTACTAGCATGACTTCTCTAAAACAATTTTCTCCTGCAAACCCCATGCAGACGTATAAAGTGCGTGTAAGAATTCTATGCCTGACTGTATTAAATGATGCTGAGAGGTCATGTAAGATGAGCAAACATGAGTTTCTATTATCCAGGATTCTAAAGGCATCATCCATTATTTCTACAAGGGCTGGATTTGCACTCTGACCTCCTTGAAATAGTCATTGAAATTCATCAATCGATTGCTGTCCTTTATTATTTGATTAAGTTGTGATTTGATTTTTTCCACAAAGTATAGTAGTTTTGAGACCGAGCGGTATATGTTAAAGTCCTCCTGTTCATCAGTTGTTTATTTTAACAAAGGAGACACTCAACTGATTTTTAGGCAATCAGAGAAGGAACCTTGCTTTAAGGAGTGATTTATAATATTAGACCAGTGAGGTAGTAGAGTGCCACACGTATCTTTAGCTAGATTGTCAGGTAGTGAGTCTAAGTTGCTAGAGGGTTCATTTTAGATATGGTATTTCTAAGTTTAATGTTACTAGAGTTCAGGGTCACCATATGGAAGGGTGCTTCGATGTTTGAGATTTTGTAGTCAAAGAAATGTGCAGATTCTTTAAATTTCTTCTCCGGAGCTAGGAGTTCTTGAGTGATACTTGGCTTTTATTCAGTTTAAACTACTTTAAAACGTTTTCTAGGTATATTTTTCGCTGACTCGATCTGAGATCTTATGGACTGAGCTTTTGCTTTTAAATACACAAGGCTCTCCATTTTTACCCCCAAACAAAACCTCTGTACCTTTATCTCACCTTTAGTAAACATCTGAAGAAAATGGCAATGTTACTTTAGTCAAAAATTACGTTTTTCAAACAGACTTTAAAATTTGGTACAAAATAAGCCCTCTCAGAATATTTAAAGTTTAAATACTAGAGTCTAGATCCAGCCACAATTTCCTTACAGTGGAGTTAGGTTGGGATCCAATAAAGTACCATGCTTCCATCCAACTATAGAGCTGTTTTTAAGAGGTCTAGAGTTGAGGTAAATACCTCACCTGCATTGCTTAGAAGAATAAATAATTTTTGGACTGTAAAGGGTGTATTATCTCACTGAGCTGTCTATGTAATTACATTGCCTTTGTAGAGTTCAGTCGTTGGAGAAATTTCAGACTGTTTAACAGAGGAGAAGGTCTTCTGGCTACATTGAGCGTATTAACCTACTGAGCAGTGTTTATGTCTACAGTCCCTCTTATAGTTGTAGGTCAGTCTTGTCAGTCTTTGAGGACCTTATTGTCTCATCAAACCATTCCAGAAAAGAGAGCATAGTTGGGCTGCAATGAGCACCAGCAGAGGGCTGGACCTGGGAGCGGCTACTCATGCCCAATAAGCCATCCACTTGTTGACAACCTTCTAGAAACCATTGAGGAAGTCTAGACTTGTGTGTACTGGGTCTGTCTCTTCTCAGTTATGTCTGAAAGATAGTGGTCTCCAAAGCTCACAACCTGCTTTGTTCAACCTTACACCTACTTTATTGTCTGAGCACAGTGAATCATAACCTACAAATAAACTTGTACTAAGGTTGAGCTATATATTTTTCTACTTACTCAGCAAATCAATGCTGCAATAGTATTTTATTCTCTATAATAGTTATATTTTGTCTCCTCACAGCTTTTCATTAGATTGTGTGCACATAACATAACATAACATGCCAATGGTTAGTTTGCTATTTGCTACTTTGGGTATATGGTGCCACTTACAGGAGGGTGAAATATGTTATGTTGAAGGGGCCATCTAGTGACTAATACTTAGCTGTATGGAGGCCAATGGGATGTGTTGCAGGTAAGCATGGTAAATGTTCTTATTATGCTTTTGCTCTCATATACCACTCTAACCATACAGGGCTCTTTACAATTAGACAGTCTATAGCACTCCTATTTACCACAGAGGCAATAATCCTCTAATTACGCTGTGTCCACCAATAGGAGGGGCGGACATTTGGGTAACCAAACACCATGTTAACTGTCCAATTAGGACTATTAATTGACAGTCAACTCACAAATTGGAGATCAAATTTAGGTACACCTCTCTTAAACCATGCTGTAGAAATAAAGGATAGCAACAGAAAGACCCAACCTCCTAGAGAAGTAAAGTTGAGTTAGGATTATGCAGAACAAAAGCTCTGCAACAGCAATGCAAAACAAAAGAAGTAACACCTGACGTTCTGTCGGAGCTTGATGATTCTCCTTACAACATATTAAGCCTTTAGTAAACAGCCAGTTGGATGGAAGAACCATTAGGACTCACTAATAGACTCAAACTGGTTATTGATTAATTGGCGATTGTATTAAAGATTCAAAGTTCATTGCCACAAGTAATTTCTGAAGATGTTCAGTTACAAATATCACAGTTTGTATAACAGTGAAAAACATTTAAGCAGGCCTTCTCAGATAGTTATAATCAGAATCAACTACAGAGTTACAGAATACTACCACCATCCAGGCAGAAGGATAGTTTGTTGTCTAACAGCTCAAGTCCCACGAAGATGGGAAAAGGGTTCAAATTTAAAGTCCATTAAGGGCGAGTCCATTAGCATAGACAAAGAAATAAAGGAATGAAAAATGGAAATGGTTCATCAAAGACGGTTTATTCTATCAGCTACCGACTGTAGCATCAGCCAGGCAGCCAAAAGTAAAAGATAGCTAAAAAATCAGCACAGCATCCTCTCATATGGGAAAAAAACAAAGTATGGTGTCTCGTTGAGAAGCAAAAATCAATTGTGTCTGCGTTTCCCATCCTTTAGGAGTTCTTCTTTTATAACCTTTTTAAGATCATCCCAGTGAGGTGGCATCACACCACCATCGAAAGCCTATCACATGACTATATTTGCATAATGTTACCTAGGACACTTGTAACAGTGAAATGGTTTCCCATGCTGGTCAAGAGAAACTAGAAACTGAGAGTCCACATAGGCCTAGTTTAGTTAAAAAGATACAAAGTAATTATCTTATAGCGATAGCTGAAAATCAGGGCCTGATTATGATGACGGGTGGTCCGCCCACTGACAGCCCCTCAGTCCGACTGCCAGATTACAATGCCCTCAGTTCAACCCACAGTGGTCAGTGATCCCGACAGCGCTGCGGTCGGATTCGTAGTCCCGAAAGGCAGCGGTGCTGAGACAGGCAACGCTGTTGGGATTAGGTTTACCCTTTCTGACAATTTTTATGGCAGGAAGATCAGCATGTAAAGGCTGTCGGAAATGGAATTTGAGGGCCTCAAACAGGTCCCCGTCCATTGGGGCCACTGTAAAGTGAGCCTAGAGGCACATGTAGCGCCCTCTCGCACCTTCATGCACCATGTGCTACATTGTGTAAGGCACTCGGTCCATTGATGTGCAGGAAGCATTCATTTTCATGGCCGCTTGTGCTGTAGTCCTTTTCCTGGGCCGCAGCACAAGCTGCCAAGAAAAGGAACACTTTGTGACCCACCAGCTCGGCTGCTGCTTCGTAATGCAGCATTCGACGGCAGCCTTCTTGTGGGGCGGTCTCCTGACCACTGCAATAGCAGGTGGTGGTCTGACTGCCTGCTATCATAATCAGGCCCTCTGTTCCCACAGGAATATTTCACTATGAACGTTGAAAAATCAGGAGTCTCGGGGTGTACACAGGTACAGGACCAATAAATCAACATTTCTAGAAAAAAATGAAACATTGCATTAAGCCAGGGTCAGCACTGGAAAACTGGATTGCTAAAAAGGACTTTAAGTTAGCATCACATTTTTAAATAAAATAAGCTCTAAACCAATATCAGATATAGGGTATTAAATCAATTCAAAATAAAGAATATCTAGAACTTTCACAAATCATTATATGAAAATAGCTGATGTTAGAAATATCCACTACCACAATTTTTTGCAAGATGCATTTAAGTGCATATTTTTCAAAACTCATATAACAACATTCTTTTTGAAGTTTTTTTATACTATAGAAGCTCTAGTATAACTGTGCAAAGTTTCAAACTTGTACTTCATTTCTACATGTTTTCTTACTGACTTTTCTAACTGGTGCATTCTGACAATAGGCATTGAAAGCACTAAGCCTCTTTATGGATAGCAAATTCTAATCAATAAACATTACTAAGTAACACATTCATTATAAATTCATTATTTCAACGTGCTTATATGTATTAGTATTATTCTGTATATATATTTGCATTATTTCACACATTATAGCATGATTTTATGGTTCTTCTGCTACACTTGTCTCATTTTCATGTGCTTCTAATGTGTGCAAAGTGTACTTTCAGAATTTCAAGTCTTTAATCTATGAATGTGTTGTGGCTAATTATTTTATACATCAAGCTACATCAAATGTGAGAGTGCCAAGGGTTTTTGGACTGTTTCTGGAATGGCAATTCACACCAGTTTTGACGTTTCATCACAGACGTTTGACAAAGCGTTGCGGGCCTCATTTATGAAAAGTGTTGCATCACTGCATGATAGCAGCGATGCAACACTTCTCAGTGCGCCCTCCTTGCGACATGATTGATGCGTCCTATTTACTGTATGATGCATTGTTAGGGGGTCTCTAGTTGGCAGAGGTAGGTACCTTTGTCCAAAAAGGGACCCTTGCTTCTAGTCAGAGTTAGGGGGATACACACTTTAGATAACCCCTGCTCACCCATGTGGTAGCTCGGCTCGAGCAGACAGGCTTATTCCTAAAGGCAATGTGTAAAGTATTTGTACCAACACTCACAGTAACACAGTGAAAACACCACAAATGGACACCACACCAGTTTGGGAAAATAAAATATCTTTATCTAAACTACACAAGACCAAAACAACAAAAATCCAACATACAGATACTCAGTAAAATGTTCTTAAAAAGGATGTTGCAAAAATAAGCTTGCAGAAATCAAATAGGACCATCTGGTCACACAGACCCCCAAACAAACAGTACCTTGAAAACGATGTCGGTGACAATAAACGGCTTTGAAGATGGCTGATGTCGGCTCCAGTGCTAAGGCGACGTCCTGAAGGTTCTCGAGTCACTCTCGGCGGTTATCGGCACCGCGATAACAAGATGCAGACGCTGGCGAAGACGGAGTCGATGCGAGCGCTGGCGTTGAGCACGGTCGATCACTGCCGACGTCGGCGGGTGTCGGAGCTGCAGAGCAGGCCAGGCGCTGCGTTGTTCACTTCACGAGTGACACCCCGGGCCTCGGTGAACGGCTCGGCATTACAGTGGTGGTGTTGACAGCATTGGAAACGGGATTTCTTACTTCTCTTAGGTTTCTTCCAGCTCCCAACAGTAGAGACAACCTTCAGAGGCCCAACACAGTTATAGGCACCTCCTGGGGAGCTGGGGGGGGGGGGGGTAAAGTCCTTTTGTTCCTGGGACTTTAAAACAGGAGGCACGCTCTTCTTCAAGCCCTTGGAGACTTTTTTCAAGCAGGGGACACAGCACACAACAAAGTCCTTCTCTTTTCTTTGGCAGAAACAGCAACTGCAGGCCAACCCCAGACACACAGCGAGGGCAGTACTTCTCCTCAGTTTCTTCAGCTCTTCTCCTCAGCAAAGAATCCTCTTGATTCCAGCAATAGTCTACAGTTCAAGGGTTTTAGGTCTAATACTTATACCCCAAAATGTCTTTGATCCCTTTGTGCAAGTGGCTCTGAGCCCAGTCCAAACCAGTTCTGCCTTCACTGGTGCAACATGTCCACAAGAGGTGGAGACAGCATTGTGCAAGGGAGACAAGCCGTATTCAGGTGCAGGGTAAATCTCCTTCCACCACTCTATATGCAGCCAGGGTCTATTCAACTCAGGGCTGGGTCATCCAGGAAGGGCCAGGCACACCTCAACCCCCAGAGGCTGTCTACAGGGAATGTACACCCACTGTCTCTACCACACTTAAACTAGACAGTCAATCCACAAAAAAGCAGGGGCACGCAGAAAGATTGAACAAGAAAATAGCCACTTTCTAAAAGTGCTATTTTCAAACACATAATTTAAAAACCATCCTTTCTAAAAGATGTGCTATTAAATTCTGAGTTCAGGGATAGTAGACTCCAATTTTCTATCTTACTCCTATGGGAAAATATGCTTGTAAAATGTGACAAAGCATTCCTCATTCTGTCCTATGGGCAAGATAGCCTTTCAATAGTGAAAAACGAAATTGGCAGTATTTCACTATAAGGACATGTTACACACACCGGTACATGTCCTACCTTTCATATACACTGCACCCAGCCCAGGGGGGTACCTTGGGCCTAGCATAGGGCTGTCCTATGTGTAAGAAATGGGAAGGGTAAGGCCTGGCAAGTAGGTGCACTTGCCAAGTCGACATGACAGTTAACAACTGCATGCAGGCACTGCGGTGGCAGGCCTGAGACATCTTTTTAGGGCTACTCATGTGGGTGGCACAATCAGTGCTGCAAGCCCACTAGTAGCATTTGAGTTACCAGCCCTGGCACACTCAGTGCACTTTAATAGGGACCTACTGGTGAAACAAATATGCCTATCATGGATAACCAATCACAATAACAATTTAAAAAGGGAGCACTTGCACTTTGACACTGATCAGCAGTGGTAAAATGCACAAAACATTTAAGCCAGCAAAAACGAAATGCAGCACAGCATCAAAAACACAGGCGGTAGAGGCAAAATATCAGGGAAAACCAAGCCAAGGATGGCAGGTCTACCATGCATCATGTTGCAAGGAATGACAGATAAGTCAGTATTACTGACCTATCTGTTGGCTCAAAAGTGGCGCATTGTTGGAGTTGTGTCGTAAGCGTGATGCAACTCCAGCAATGTTTCTTTCACATGTGGCAAGCCCCATGTGAAAGGTCCTGCATCACCCTTACATCTACCATGAAGTAGGCGTGAGATATTAACGCATTGGCGTCCAAGAAGTGGTGCAGTGAAATCTTATAGATTTCACTGCGCCACTCCTGCCACCCTTTCTTGTGGGGGAACGCCCACCCTGCATACACTATACCTGACGCAGGTATAATGTAGCGCAGGGGTTTATGACCCATCTGCCTAGATGAGTTACTTCGTAAATATGGTGCATCATGGCGCATTATTTACTCCGCCGCTGCTTCATAAAAAGTGGCGCACCAGGGGCGTAAAAGTGATGCAAGGCCTCATAAAAAGGCCCATCATCTTTAAAGACACAGAGCAGCTTCAGGTGTGCATTATGGTGCAATGCGTGTGTGTTTGTGAATGTATATGAGGCAGAGAAAGAGGGAAAATAGAGAATGTGTATGGGTATGTATATGCGTCTGTGCGCGTCTGAGCAAACAAATGCCCACGTTACTCTTTAAAGCAGTATAATCTACTTCTCATGTAACCCTGCAAGCGAAAAATAAATAGATGCAAATAATTGTCTAAAGTTCACAACAACTAGGTGACTGCAAAGGGAGCGTGGTCCCTCTGGGGCTGAGCAGGCCGGAATACTACACCCTATGTGGGTGTGATCAATATGTGTATCAAGTAAAGTGGATAATATTTACAGTGCTTGGATATGACAGAAGTGCAATAGCAAGCAATACGTTCAAAAAGGTTATCATTATGCCATTATTGTTCTTCTCAGAATCATTCATTGGACTGAGGAAAATGGTTCTTCAGTTGTATTTTCTCTTGCACTGCATTATGCATGCACTAGTATAATATTGGTGATTTTATATATATGTATAGTGGTATGAATATATGTATATATGCGTGTGTGCGTATATATATATATATATTCACTGAAAAAACCATAGGTTTCAGGGACGATATAGTTAGTTGGACATTTCACTTGTACAAAACCATAGAAATTGCCCCGTTATAGTTAGTTCTGCTAACTATAACTTGCGCACCTGCAACGCACTGCTGATGACATCACATATTACATCACTCATGACATGGTCAGTGACATCACTCATGGCATCACTCATGCCATCTCAAATGACATCACTGATGATATCACTGATGACATCATCCTTGTGAAATAGTGGCAGACCTCCTCTCACCCTAATATAACCTTTGATACACACACTCAAAAATACAAACTAACATTTTCAAAACAATGGACATACCAATACCAGTTACAACACACCTATTCATTAATTCCAAGCTCTACACACACATCCTACACACACATCCACTCATTCACCAACAGTCCCTATACGGTCACTCATACATGTACTCACTCATCATATGTACTCATACACCTATACATCCTGGTACACACCGCCACTCATCCATAGAGTTACTCACACACATAGTCACACATGCAAACAAAGTATCAAAAATCCATTTTCTTGCATATACAGTTATACGTCTACAGAAACTTTCACATACTTACTCTCTTAAACAATCACTTATAGAAACACCTACTTATTTGTACAGGAACTCTTCCAATTTCTCACTCTCACATATACTCACATATACTAGTTTAAAACATATGTAGTTACTCATAAAGACACTATTGAGACAGTCATTCACTCACTAACACACCCATACACACACTTATCCACCTATACAGTCCTGCACACATGCTTTCTTCAACACATACAAACAGTGAGTCACTCATTCATGCATCTATGCCACCGAACCATACAGACACTCAGACACTCATACTGATACTCAAAAAACCAACTAATAACCCATACAGACACTCATGTAGCTACTCACCAACCCATGCAGCCACTTTTACACAAAGTGAGAGACTGATACAGATATTTACATATTTAAACATTACTCACTAACCCATGTATTCACTAAGATACACTTAATCAGTCAGTTACACAATCAATGTTACAAAAAAAATGATCAATTTAGACACTTATATACCCATTTATTCTTCCATCGACCTTGAGATATACATCTATAAAAACATATTTAATTGTCAGAAAAACACAACTTCACTGGATGTCATCAGTGATGTCATTTGAAATGTCATCAGTGATGTCATGAGTGATGTCACTGACCATGTCATGAGTGATGTAATATGTGACGTCATCAGCAGTGCATTGCAGGCGCGCAAGTTATAGTTAGCTGAACTAACTGTAACAAGGGAATTTCTATGGTTTTGTACGAGTGAAATGTCCAACTAACTATAACGCCCCTGAAACCTATGGTTTTTTGCAGTGAATTTCTAAGGTTTTTTAAAATGCTAATTTCTAACCATAACGTGCCTGAAACCTATGTTTTTTTCAGCGAATATATATATATTTATTATACTATGTATACATGTGAAAATGTCTCGGTCCACCTGTTTGCCTCGGTGGCACAGAAAAAATGGGTGGAACTGACGTCAGCACGCCGATGAGGTCCTCTTATCGCTCCGATGACGTCATACGGTGTCGCAAGCGGAGCCGTGTTATTATGACATCCTCGTCTACGTGGAAGAGCTAGGAAAGAATTTCCGTGGAATGGTGGTGCAGGGGATATTCACCTAAGTGTTCAGGCTAGTCCTTTGGGAGCAACTGTTTATGTTGCCACTCCAGAAACCAAAACCAGTGATCTGAGAGCAGAGGCCCTGCAGATGGCACACGAGGTGGGGTGCCCAGTCGTGTGCATCAGCGGGGCAGCGAAGTGACAAGCACCACAACCCACAAAAAAAGGTAACGAGGGCACTGAATAGCACAGGATCTTCTCTTTGTATCTGGCAGGAACAACAAAGTTAAAAATCCCTAGGACCAAAATGTAGAATTAGTGCTACAACAGTCTTCAAGAGGACCTGCGATGCTGCTTCTGCTCCCGTACCCTGGAGGCGGGACATGGGTCACGCGGTACGGTCATACTGCGGGGGGGACGCACACTCGTTGACCTCTCATGGCACTGCTCCACACTTTAGGGAGGACGCTTTCCATTAGCTATGTTTTCTGATGACGTGTCGCGCAGGTCCCATCCAACAACAGAACGCATTTAGATCCAAACAGACTCTTCCACTTTCTCACCGGAAGTGAAACCAGGCCACGCGGACACTTTCACAATACAACATCTGGGAATGCACTTTTCGGTAAAAAAAAAACACATTCCTTCCTCCTAATTAATAAAATAAACTTCTCACTGAAGAACAGGGGTCAGCTTCAATCGGTAAACAGCCGTTACAGCAACTTTTTTACTTCGCAATACCATTAAAACGCATGCATTACCACGCATGCGTTATACATCGCAAAGTCATTACTACACATTTTTTTAGAACGCATGGTCATTTACCACGCATGCCTTTACAACAAATTTTGTTGCAAAGGTATGTATGGTAAATGACCATGCGTTCTAAAAAACATGTAGACGATCCACGTTGTTGTAAGGAAACAGACGCTGTTCCGTTTCCTCACAACGACATGTACCGCCCCTTAGAGACGACGTGAAGCAGGAACCACGAGCAGTGAGAGGTAAGGGGGATTGGGCATGGGGTGCGTTTTTTCTAGGGTTTAGGGTAGTGCAGTGGTGTTTGGGTAGTGTAGGGGGTCGTGCTGGGGGTAGTGTTTTAGGGTTTAGGGTAGTGCAGTGGTGTTTGGGTAGTGTAGGGGGTCATGCTGGGGTAGTGTTTTAAGGTTTAGGATAGTGCAGTAGTGTAGGGGGTCATGCTGGGGGTAGTGTTTTAGGGTTTAGGGTAGTGCAGTGGTGTTTGAGTAGTGTAGGGGGTCATGCTGGTGGTAGTGTTTTAGGGTTTAGGGTAGTGCAGTGGTGTTTGTGTAGTGTAGGGGGTCATGCTGGGGTAGTGTTTTATGGTTTAGGGTAGTGCAGTGGTGTTTGGGTAGTGTAGGGGGTCATGCTGGGGGTAGATTTAGGGTTTAGGGTAGTACAATGGTGTTTGGGTAGTGTAGGGGGTCATGCTGGGGGTAGTGTTTTAGGGTTTAGGGTAGTATAGTGGTGTTTGTGTAGCGTAGGGGGTTGTGCTGGGGTAGTGTTTTAGGGTTTTTGGTAGTGCAGTGGTGTTTGGGTAGTGTAGGGGGTAGTGCTGGGTGTAGTGTTTTAGGGTTTAGGGTAGTGCAGTGGTGTTTGTGTAGTGTAGGGGGTAGTGTTTTAGGGTTTAGGGTAGTGCAGTGGTATTTGTGTACTGTAAGGGGCGTGCTGGGTTCTAGTGTTTTAGAGTTTAGGGTAGTGCAGTGGTGTTTGTGTAGTGTAGGGGGTCTTGTTTTAAGGTTTAGGGTCATGCAGTGGTGTTTGGGTCGTGAAGGGGTCATGCTGGGGGTAATGATTTAGGGTTTAGGGTAGTGCAGTTGTGTTTAGGTAGTGAAGGGGGTCATGCTGGGGGTAGATTTAGTGTTTAGGGTAGTGCAGTGGTGTTTGTGTAGTGTAGGGGGTTGTGCTGGGGTAGTGAATTAGGGTTTAAGGCAGTGCAGTGGTGTTTGTGTAGTGAAGGGGGTCGTGCTGGGTGTAGTGTTTTAGGGTTTAGGGTAGTGCAGTGGTATTTGTATAGTGTAGGGGGTTGTGCTGGGGGTAGATTTAGGGTAGTGCAGTGGTGTTTGGGTAGTGTAGGGAGTCGTGCTGGTGGTAGTGTTTTAGGGTTTAGGGTAGTGCAGTTATGTTTGGGTAGTGTAGGGTGTCGTGCTGGGGGTAGTGCTTTTGGGTTTAGGGTTATGCAGTGGTGTTTGGGTAGTGGAGGGGGTAGTGTTTTAGGGTTTAGGGTAGTGCGCCAAACCAGCCACTATATCCGTGGACAAAGGGGATCCTAACTCTTTTGAACGCTCCGCCAATTGAAAAATTTGGGTCAAGGGCCCTACCACATCCAAGACCTATCAATTCCTTTCTGGGGATCCCTCATATACTTGGAGAAAAAGGTACATAGTTTCTCATCAATTTCAGGTGTGTGTGCCACCTTCTCCTTCAGTGAGGACCTGGGGCATTCTCCCCTCATCCTATTTCTGACCTCCTTTTCAAGGGGTTGATGGATTTTCCCCACCACATACAATGCCACTTTAGTGTCAGGGGTCCAGTCTCGCCGACCTAGGATGGTAAATTTGGGTAGGCTGGAACATGTCTGAGTGGACCCCGTCCCCAACCCGGGAATGAAAGGAGTGGGACTCTGGATGACAGGGACGCCCGAGTCCTTATCCTCATTGGAGGAGAAATCGTCCTCCGATACACCCTCTCCCTCTAAGGGAAACCCGCCGTCGTGGTCTACAATAGTGGTGATAGTGTCGCAATTTTCTACGGACACCTCCTCCTCCCGGCAGGGTGCATGTTTTAGCGTTCGCGCATTCTTGAGGAAGGTCTCTGTAAGTTTATTTTATCAAATCCTTCTAAGTGCACCGCGTTATACTTAATGGCCCTTTAATTCCCTATCTGGGAGCTACTGGGACCTGCCACCACAAGATCTGGGTCACTGAACTCACCAGGGATGCTTTTCACCAGCTTATCAACCTGATCCCTAAGAGGAGCCAGCGCCCTAGAAATAGCCAGAGAGAGGGTTTGGTCCACTGCTGGAGGGAGAAGTTGGATGGCCATTCCTCCTCCACTTCCTGGTAGGAGGAGTAAAATCGGTCTTCTGGAGAAGACATGATAGCAGAGGGTGTGAGCACAGAACAAATGCCCTTAAAATCCTTAAGGCAGCCCACTCGCCAGTGCTCCAACAGCTGGGCTTTCCCCGAAGCTGTTATAGGAATAGACCGAGGCGCAATACCAATTACCACCATCAGGTGGTGCTGGTTACTAACGTGGCCGTGTGGGGAAATCACCGCATAGTGGTGTCAAAATTAGGCGAGGGTTGGTCGGGAATCAAGCGGACACTAAAGGAGTGACCGGATTCCCAAATGTGCGTAAAGACCAGCGGGAGCGCTCGACGGAGCTGCCTCGCTCGGAGCAGACGCACCTGACAGGATCTCACTGCGCACAGAGCGCACAGCGGGAGAAACTGCAAGGGGGAGAACGCTCTCGGGCAAGAGCCTGCTGCTCAGGGAATATGACACAATACCAAGGCAATAATGCTAATAACGTGCACAAGAAACCGCTATACAAACAGCAACAACGTCAGATTAAGCCAAGAATGTAAGGAATGCACTTAACTGACGAGCAGTGAAGAAAGAGGAAGCGGACGGGACGTCACAATATTGTATACGAAGGACTGTGATGTCCTCGCCTCCGTCCTTCCATAGAATTCATTAAACTTTATTCGATCTGATTTAGAAACATAGATCATAAAAGTACGTGACCAGTCTGCACTATATAAAACTGCAGAAAAATGAAAAATAAAAAGTGTTTTGCACACTTCGGTCATTGGGCTATATGTGGGCTAAATCTGGGTGATATTTGTGCTACATCTGGGCTCTTTTTTCTCTGGTGGCCATCTTGGTAAACTTATTTGTTATGAAGTTTCCTAATTTCCTCATTTACTGCAGTCTCCTCAGTAGGAAATGCTTTCAGTTTTTTACTTTGATACCATCAAGAAGGCATTCAGATGTGTCACACATTTGACATAAATTCAGAACGTTAGCACTCTAGTTGTTCATTAGATCACTGTAGTAAAGCTACTGCTCACCGGGGAGTTAACTGGAAGTCTACTGCTGGTATTGAAAGTGATTGTTTCAGTCTGCATGTCAGAATTGTCTAATTAAATAGAAGAGGATTTGAGATCTCACTTAAAACATGCCCTACATTTTCTTTCTGCAGCACTAACCATAATTTCTATGGCAAAATGAACCCCCTCATTTTGTTCCTTTTTAAATTAAATGTTTTAAGTGTTACCAGTCTATTCCAATCAAGATGGCTTCAGGTGTGCCATAATTCTGTCATAAGTAAGACTGTTAGCTCTCTAGTTGTTCTTTAGAATACTCTGGGAAGCTGCAGTAGAAGACAAAGGCATCAACTGACAGGCTTCTCCTGTTGAAATATAACAGGAAGATATTTGAGATCACACTTGAATCATGTCCTAATTTTTCTTTCTACAGCACTAACCATAATTTCTATGACAAAATGAACCCCATCATTTTGTTCCTTTTTAAATTAAATGTTTTAAGTGTTACCAGTTTATTCCAATCAAGATGGCTTCAGGTGTGCCATACTTTTATCATAAGTAAGGCTGTTAGCGGTCTCGTTGTTCTTTAGAACACTCTGGGAAGCTGCAGTAGAACACAAAGGCATCAACTGACCGGCTGCTCCTGTTGAAATATAACAGGAAGATATTTGAGATCACACTTGAAACATGTCCTAATTTTTCTTTCTACAGCACTAACCATAATTTCTATGACAAAATGAACCCCATCATTTTGTTCCTTTTTAAATTAAATGTTTTAAGTGTTACCAGTTTATTCTAATCAAGATGGCTTCAGGTGTGCCATACTTTTATCATAAGTAAGGCTGTTAGCGCTCTAGTTGTTCTTTAGAACACTCTGGTAAGCTGCAGTAGAACACAAAGGCATCAACTGACCGGCTGCTCCTGTTGAAATATAACAGGAAGATATTTGAGATCACACTTGAACCATGTCCTAATTTTTCTTTCTACAGCACTAACCATAATTTCTATGACAAAATGAACCCCATAATGTTCTTCCTTTTTACATTAAATGTTTTAAATGTTACCAATTTATTCCAATCAAGATGGCTTCAGGTTTGCCATACTTTTATCATAAGTAAGGCTGTTAGCGCTCTAGTTGTTCTTTAGAACACTATGGGAAGCTACAGTAGAACACAAAGGAATCAACTGACAGTCTCTGCCCTTGTTGGATGTACATGATTTACTGAGAATGACAGACTTCATTCTCACATGACTGAGAAAGATAATGTGAATTTACAGAAAATATGCTCTCATTTTAGCTTCAGTTTTTTGCTCAAACATGATTCATGATATCCCAGCAGAAGGTTTTTCACAGGGTACAATCACTTTAGAAAACTCCACAATTCCTGAAATTAGTATGGTACTATCAACAAATGAATTCTAATGTAACTAAAGTCTGTTATCACCCTTCATAGTTCTCCTTTTGGTAACCCTCAAAATCTTTGATTCACTACAATGCATTTCAATGGGGTACTATCATGTATATTGGTCCCAAGAAGGCTGCCAGCAATTCCAGGATGAAGTGCTGACAGCCAATCAGATCTCACAATGAGATGTGTCATTAGGCTCCGCCCAGATATTAAAACGTATTCTTTTTCTAATTTCTCATGAACTACTGAACGGATTTACACCATTTAACAAAAAGAGATCTTTCTGAACCAAACTTTGGTGTAATTCCGTTCAGCAGGTTGGGCTGTAGCCGTGTCTAAAGTTTCCTATGGGAATTAACATGGAGAAAACACGCTTTGGGACCCCCATTTTTTCTCGGCCCCTGCTTGCCGAATCACCCGGAAACTTTCAAGATATGAGCTGACCGGAGCACCCCACGAGTTTTGAAAATTTCGCGAAGATTCGTCAACCGACGCCAAAGTTATTGGGAAAAGAATGTTACAATTTTCCTATGGATAATAGGTCCTAACTATAACTACCTACTGGCGACCGCCAGTAGGTAATATATATATATATAATATATATTGGAATATTGGCGGCCCACCCGGGTCGCGGAGGGGCCCCCTGCTGAAAGTGCGGGTCCAACGCTGGTACTATACCTGCATCGATGGAACAACGTGTGGTTTCGCTGGGGTGAGAAAAGCATAGCGGCAACTATGTTGGACAGAGCGACCCACTTGGGATTTTCTATATTCATTGAAGGAGTTGGGGTGGCGGTATCTATGACTTCAAGTACCATAAAGCATTGAGCTGACACGCCCATGGGGCGGGACGTAAGAAAAATTTAAATGAGATACTCTGCCGCCTCCCATCCTCATACGCCATTCCTGTGAACAAGGGTGAACTGATACCTGAAACGCGTAAGGAATTTATGGCTGAACTCTGCTGTGTCCTCGCATTTGTTTTGAGATGCTGCCTGGCGAAATAAATGATAAAGACACGCTGTGTGTGGACCTCCAACGTGGGGTGCTTTTTTCGTTTGGAATATTGGCAGCCTACCCGGGTCGCGGAGGGCCCCCCTGCTGAAAGTGCGGATCCGACGCTGGTACTATACCTGCATCGATGGAACAACGTGTGGTTTCGCTGGGGTGAGAAAAGCATAGCGGCAACTATGTTGGACAGAGCGACCCACTTGGGATTTTTTATATTGATTGAAGGAGTTGGGGTGGCGGTATCTAAGACTTCAAGTACCATTAAGCATTAGCTGACACGCCCATGGGGCGGGGCGTAAGAAACATTTAAATGAGATACTCTGCCGCCTCCCATCGTCATACGCCATTCCTGTGAACAAGTGTGAACTGATACCTAAAACGCGTAAGGAATTTATGGCTGAACTCTGCTGTGTCCGCGCATTTGTTTTGAGATGCTGCCTGGCGAAATAAATGATAAAGACACGCTGTGTGTGGACCTCCAACGTTGGGTGCATTTTTCGTTTGGAATATATGTGTGTAGATAAAATATATTAATATATATATAAATATATATCAATATATATATAAATATATATCAATATATATATATATATATATATATATAAAAAAACACAAGTTGCCACAATGAAGGAGCCACACACGGCGAGCTTTAAGGCATTTAATCCAGGGATTACATCAGCCAGGCACTCTCAGCATAGATGCAAGCCAGACGCGTTTCGGGCATACCACCGCCCTTGGTCACTGGCACAGGAAACAGCAACGAGAGTGAACCACCTACGTAAATTTAAATGTCCCGCCCAAGTGGGCGTCTGCGAAGTGGAATGCTGGTACTTGTGGTTCACTCATAATCCAAACCCAAGTGGGTGCCGCCGTCACTGAAAATGTTCAATCTCACCCCAGTGGGTATGCAGAGAGTAGTCCAGATTGACCTTTTGACACCCTCCATGGATCGCACTCGTCGTTCCTGTAGCGTATCTTTATCCTTCACGCTACGGACCCGCTCAATTAGCAGTGGGGCTCCCTCGCGGCTTGGACGAGCCGCTATATCAAAAAACACAAGTTGCCACAATGAAGGAGCCACACACGGCGAGCTTTAAGGCATTTAATCCAGGGATTACATCAGCCAGGCACTCTCAGCATAGATGCAAGCCAGACGCGTTTCGGGCATACCACCGCCCTTGGTCACTGGCACAGGAAACAGCAACGAGAGTGAACCACCTACGTAAATTTAAATGTCCCGCCCAAGTGGGCGTCTGCGAAGTGGAATGCTGGTACTTGTGGTTCACTCATAATCCAAACCCAAGTGGGTGCCGCCGTCACTGAAAATGTTCAATCTCACCCCAGTGGGTATGCAGAGAGTAGTCCAGATTGACCTTTTGACACCCTCCATGGATCGCACTCGTCGTTCCTGTAGCGTATCTTTATCCTTCACGCTACGGACCCGCTCAATTAGCAGTGGGGCTCCCTCGCGGCTTGGACGAGCCGCTATATCAAAAAACACAAGTTGCCACAATGAAGGAGCCACACACGGCGAGCTTTAAGGCATTTAATCCAGGGATTACATCAGCCAGGCACTCTCAGCATAGATGCAAGCCAGACGCGTTTCGGGCATACCACCGCCCTTGGTCACTGGCACAGGAAACAGCAACGAGAGTGAACATTTTCAGTGACGGCGGCACCCACTTGGGTTTGGATTATGAGTGAACCACAAGTACCAGCATTCCACTTCGCAGACGCCCACTTGGGCGGGACATTTAAATTTACGTAGGTGGTTCACTCTCGTTGCTGTTTCCTGTGCCAGTGACCAAGGGCGGTGGTATGCCCGAAACGCGTCTGGCTTGCATCTATGCTGAGAGTGCCTGGCTGATGTAATCCCTGGATTAAATGCCTTAAAGCTCGCCGTGTGTGGCTCCTTCATTGTGGCAACTTGTGTTTTTTATATATATATATATATATATATATATATATATATATATATATATATATATATATATTCACTGAAAAAAACATAGGTTTCACACATGTTATAGTTAGCTGTACATTTCACTCGTAAAAAACCAATGAAATTCCCCCGTTATAGTTAGTGCAGGCAACTATAACTCACGCGACCGCAATCCTCTGCTGATGCTAATACTGTATTTCGACACTTATTTGCCCATGTCTTCTTCCATTAAATTTTAGCTATACATATATTACAAATATTTTTTTTTCATAAAGACACATATGTCATCAGCAGAAGATTGCGGTCGCGTGAGTTATAGTTGCCTGCACTAACTATAACGGGGGAATTTCATTGGTTTTTTACGAGTGAAATGTACAGCTAACTATAACATGTGTGAAACCTATGGTTTTTTCAGTGAATTTGCAAGGTTTTTTAAATGCTAATTCCTAACTATAACGTGTGTGAAACCTATGGTTTTTTCAGTGAATTTGTACGGTTTTTTAAATGCTAAGGTACTTTACGCCATTCGTGGCGTGCGCGCCCAGTTAACGCAGTTCGTTCCGTGCGCGCACGGTGTGCTTCGCGCACCGTGCGCGCACAGTTCTAACCAGGAAGTGTTGGCAGCCATCTTGTGACTCGGTAGAACCGAGTCACAAGAAAACAGTAGAAAAAAACATTTAAAAAACAAGAAAAAGGGTCAGGGTATAAACACCCTGACCCACTAGGCCTGCTCAGGGGGTCCCACAAGGACCCCCAGGGCCAAAAATAGCATTATTTTTTGGATAATTTTGGCGGAAATCACGATGGGTCGCAAATCCAGCCAACATTATTTTTTAAAAACGAAGAGCGGGCTCCTGTGCTTTGTTTAAAAAAAGCCCCCGGGTGGGCCAGGTCCCGGGGGCACTGCTATTTTCCTAGCGGGTGCCCACGGGGGCCCTAGCAGCCCCGGGGACCACCAGCTCTGTGAAAAAAAATGCGTGGGGGTCCCAATCTCCCCCACGCTGCCCCGGGGACCGCCACCTCCCCAGGGCACTAAATATGTAAATGCAGGGGTACATAAAAGACCCCCAAGCCCCGGGACCACCACCTCCCCGGGCCTATGTAAATTAAGGGAGGCAGCCGAATGACCCCCTCTTGGAGCCCTTGATGGCCCCGGTGACCGCCACCCCCCAGGACTGGCTCCTGCAATGTCCCGGGATGCCTACCCGCCCTGTCATAGCAAACTCTGCTTTCCTTGATTGAAGTAAGATCAGGGAAACCTGCTCTTGCTTCAATGAAGGAGAGCAGGATTGCTTTTGGGCAAGCGGAGCTGCATATTAGCAGCTCCCCTTGCTCAAAAGCAATGCCGGCTTCCGCAGGAGGCGGGAAGCCGGCGGAACCGTGAGGGCATTGGAGCTCCCCCCACAGTCCCAACCATGAGGCCAGGTCCCGGGGATGGTGTCCCCTGGGCCCAAAATGGCCCAGGAGGAGTGTCAAGTTGTCCCCCCTCCTCTTTAAATAAAAGAATATATATAACTAGATTTGGGCATGCCCTGGGGGATGGGATGGATGAGTTTATTTTTGCTGAAATTTGAAGTCATGACCCGAGCACGGCACTCACCGCAGCCCCCTGATGTGATCGCGAGGGGTGCGCAGCTCCCAGTGCGGCCCCATGGTGTCAACTCGAGGTGTACGCGGCTCCATTAGTCGCCCTCGGTGCGCGACTCCAAGCAAAAATAATTACGATTTTTTTTATATAAACCTAGGTTACATGTTGGGTTATTGAGTGGCTCTAAAAAGAGCCCTTGTTTTCATTGGGAGATTGTTGTAGCTACATGTAAGTGCGGATGCAGAGATTCAGGTTGCTGAGAAACACTCTGTTGCCTTCATCAGTGAAGTGTACTCCATCACTTCAATAGATGCCATCCATATTGAAACGAAGATTGTTGTTATAGATGGAGCCCATCCTATGGTCTCTGAGGTATGCAGAAACAGCTTTATTGACATTTTTTCTAGCTTTTTCAATCTGAGAACACAAATGATTGGACCACTTCTATTTCTGTCTTTGGCATATGTTAGAGTATACAAAGACAGTTTGGGGGAAAAGCAACATCAATTCTGAAAAGGTATCCTTCATTTGCAATTCCAGATGTACCCCAGTCAGTGTGCCTAGGTCATTGCCACCACAGTGCACAATCATGAGGTCAGGGGCTTGGAGATGCAAAAAGGTTTTAACCAAAGGCATAAATTGGCACCACTTTAATCCTCTCTGTCCAATCCATTTAATGTCTACATTTTGCCATACTAGGTCTTTCTCAATACCTCTGTGTTCAGCATACCTTTTGCACCAGAATACTTGGCTGTGCCCAACTATCCACACAGAAATCATCTTGAAGGGATGTCTATAGGTAATCAAAAGATGTCTGTAGCTGAGATAGTCAGTTGGTTAAATGAGAGGTATCTAAAAAGGAGTAGGAGATGCTGTTTTTAAGAAACAAGAGAATTGATTGGCTGTTTAAGAAAATCGTACATTCAAAAATAGGGTGCATTTTACTTTGTTTAAAAAGCAAGTTTCTTATCGGTTAGTAAAACATGTTTGAAAGGCACAGTAGAAAGGATAAGGTCTTGTTTTGCAAAGCCAACCACACCTGCTGTTTGTATTTGCAACATTGTGTGGTGAACTTGAAAATATGGTGAACTTGTGACCTGTTAGTTAAGTTGAATGTTCCATGACCTGTTGCTATGGAAACTGGCATTAAGCAGAAGGGGTGAAGAAGTCAGTTGATAAGGGTTATTATCTGTAACCAATGGAAATGTGTTTTACAATTTGAAAAAGTCTAGGAAGCAAAGTAATGTGTTGCTTATGTGTATTTGTATGGAAAAAGAGAGGGGAACCATGCCATTACTGGTTTGACCTTTCTGAATCTGGTGCATTATATTGACTGTGTGTGTGAGATTTTTCATTCAACACATTTATTTGCATGGTGAGTTATACATTTTTGAAGTTTATTTAAAAAAGATTTGATATTATTCTAAAACTGTGTTGTTTGAAATATATTATTACATGTAGAGATGTATATTGGAATTAGTTTGATTATACTTGAATATTGCCTAAAAAAGAGTCTGTACAGTAATATGTGTATTTTTTAAGATGATTACTGATGTTATTAATTAAGCTTATTTTTTACGTCTGTTCAAAGGTATAGTTGAATGATGCCGCATATTTTTAGATAGTTGGTTGAAGATGCAGTACAAATGTGTAGTTTGAAAGATGTTCATATAAGGTGTAGTTTATTAGCCTTCATTGTTTCTTCTCTCTACAAAGGTATAATTGAATGATACTGCATTTTTATAGATACTTTGGTAAAGATGCAGCACAACTGTGCTGTTTGAAAGATGATCATATAAGGTGTAAAATATTATGTTTCTGTTATTAGTTTGTACAGAAGGTAAAGTTAAATAATTCTATATGTTTTAAGATAGAATTGTGAAATAAGGTGCTGTTAATTAGGCATCTTTTTGTAGTCTGAGCAAAGGTATAGTTGGATTATGCCACATCATTTTAGATACAAAGGTAAAGATGTATAATAAAAGTGTGGTTTTAAAAATGCTCATAAAAGTTGTTGTTAATTACCCTTCTTTCTTAAGTCTGTTGAGAGGTATAATTTAATGATGTCGCATATTTGTAGATTGAATGGTCAAGATGTAGCTCAAAAGTAAACCACCACATATTACCCTTTCTGGCATGTTGTACTTATTTACTTAATTAGATAGTATGTAATGACTCATCAATGTGTTCAGATTCTAGTTATACAGTTGTATGTATGCTTAGTGAACTATTGAGATGTGCCTGACCGATTACAGGAGTGCAAAGGTAGTGAATATGCGATTTTAAAACTACATGAGTAATGATTGACTGAATCCATATTTTGCAATCACCCAGTTAGTATCCAATCACTACCCATGCAATCATGCAATGACCCACGTACTAACTCATGCATTGCTACAATCCCCAGAGCACTCCCTATGCACTCCAGCAATCCCCCTGTCACTCCCTGTGCACTCTTCCAATCAACCAACCAGCACCATGTACTTATCCAATCACTCTACCAATACCCAATCACTTATAAATTCACCACACACTCTCTTTTCAGCACTCTAGTCACCCAGTTACAACCCATGTACTCATGCAATGACCCAGGCACTAACACATGCATTGCTACACTCTCCTGAGCACTACCTATGCAGTCCAGTAATGTCCCTGTCACTACCTATGCACTCCTCCAATCACCCAGCCAGCACCATATACTTATCCAATCATTTTGCCAAAACTAAAGCACTTATACATTCACCATGCACTCTCTTTGCAGTACTCTAATCATGCTGTCACTACCCATGTACTCATGCAATGGCCCAGGCACTAACACATGCACTGCTACAATCCACTGAGCACTACCCGTGCAGTCCTCTAACCACCTACACACTACTGATTTACTCCTTGAATTACCCAGGTAGTAACCATGCAGTCCAGCAACCCCGCTGACACTCTCTGTGCAGTCTTCTAGTCTCCCAGACAGTACCATGTCCTTATCCAATCCCTCCGCCAAAACCCAAGCACTTATAAAATCACCACACACTCTCTTCGCAGCACTCTAATCATCCAGTTACAACCCATGTACTCATGCAAAGACCCAGGCACTAACTCAAGCAGTGCTACAATCTCCAGAGAACTACCCATGCAGTACACCAATCCCCCTGTCACTCCCTGTACACTCTTCCAATCACCTAGCCAGCACCATGACTTATTTAATCACTGCGCCAAAACCCAAGCACTTATAAATTCACCATGCACTCTGCTTGTAGTAATCTAATCATCCGGTCACTACCCATGTACTCATGCAATGACCCAGGCACTAACTCATACAGTGGTACAATCCCCAAAGCACTACCCATGCATTCCAGCAATCCCCCTGTCACTCCCTGTGTAGTCTTCCAGTCACCCAGCCAGCAGCATGTACTTCTCCAATCACAGAGCAAAAACCCAAGCACTTATAAATTCACCATGCATCTTATTGCTGCACTCTAACTATCCAGTCACTACCCATGTACTCATGTAATGACTCAGGCACTAACTCATGCTGCGCTACAATCTCCAGGGCACTACTGATGCAGTACAGCAATCCACCTGTCAGTCCCTGTGCACTCTTCCAATCACCCTGCCAGCACCATTTACTTATCTAATCTGTTCGCCAAAACCCAAGCACTTATAAATTCACCATGCACTCTCTTTGCAGTACTCTAATCATCCAATCACTACCCATGTACTCATGCAATGACCCAGGCACTAACTTATGCAGTGCTACAATCCCCAGAGCACTACCTATGCACCTCAGTCATTCCCCTGTCTCTCCTGTGCACTGTTTCAATCACCCCATCAGCACCATATATATATATATATATATATATATATATATATATATATATATATATATATATATATATATATATATATTATCTACTGGCGGTCGCCAGTAGATAGTTATAGTTAGGACCCTGTTTCCATAGGAAATCCGCAACATTCTATTTGGAATAACTTTGGCGCCGGTCGATGAATCCTCGCGAAATTTTCAAAATAGGTGGGGCGCTACGCTCCGCTCCTACCCTGAAAGTCTCGGGGGGATTCGTCAAGCGGGGGCTGAGAAAAAAGGGGGGTCCCAAAACGCGTTTTTCCCATGCATTTTTCCATAGGACCTTTAGACACAGCTACAGCCCGAACGGCTGAACAGAGTTACTTGAAATTTGGCAGAGAGGTAGTCCTCAGGTCAAGGAAGTGCCTTTTGTAGGTCTGGTGTAAATCTGTTCAGTAGTTCCTGAGAAAATAGCATTTAAATCAATATATATATGTGGGCGGAGCCTAACCACACATCTCATCCTGAGATCTGATTGGCTGTCAGCACTTCATCCAAGAAGTGTTGGCAGCCATCTTGGGACCAATATACATGATAGCACCTCATTAAAAAGCATTGCAGTTAATAGAAGATTTTAAGACTTTAGTTACATTATAAATCATTTGTTGATGGTACCATACTCATTTTAGGAATTGTGGTATGTTCTAAGGTGATTTCACCATGTGAAAAATCCTTCTGCTGGGATATCATGATTGAGAGAAAAATATTTTCTCATGCTTTTACCACAGAGGTTTGGAAGGTGATCTATAAGCTAAACTGAGAGCTTATTTTCTGTAAATTCACATTATCTTTCTCAGTCATGTGAGAATGAAGTCTGACATTCTCAGTAAAACATGTACATCCAACAAGGGCAGAGACTGTCAGTTGATTCCTTTGTGTTCTACTGCAGCTTTCCAGAGTGTTCCAAAGAACTACTAGAGCGCTAACCGTCCTACTTATGATAAATGTATGGCACACCTGAAGCCATCTTGCTTGGATTAAAGTGGTAACTCTTAAAACATTTAATTTAAAAAGGAACAAAATGAGGTGGTTCATTTTTCCATAAAAAGTATGATTAGTGCTGCATAAAGAAAAATTAGGGCACATTTTGAGTGACTTCTCAAATCCTGGCATGCAGACTGAAACATGCACTTTCAATACCAGCAGCAGTTTTCCCTGGTGAGCAGTAGCTTTACTACAGTGATCTAATGAGCAACTAGAGTGCTAACATTCTGAATTTATGGCAAATGTGTGACACATTTGAATGCCTTCTTGATGGAATCAAAGTAAAAAACTGAAAGTATTTCCTACTGAGGAGACTGCAGTAAATGAGGAAATTAGGAAACTTCATAACAAATAAGTCTCCCAAGATGGCCACCAGAGACAAAAGAGCCCAAATGTAGCCCAAATATCACCCAGATGTAGCCCAAGTATAGCCCAATGACAGAATGTCCAAGAATGTTCTTAAAAACAACTAGAGCACTTACTGTCTTCATTATGACAAAAGTATGGCACACCTGAAGCCATCTTGATTGGAATAAACTGGTAACACTTAAAACATTTAATTTAAAAAGGAACACAATGAGGGGGTTCATTTTGCCATAGAAATTATGATTAATGCTGAAGAAAGAAAATGAGGGCACATTTTGAGTGACTTCTCAAATCCTCTTCTATTTCATTAAAAAATTCTGACATGCAGACTGAAACATGCACTTTTAATACCAGGAGCAGACTTCCATGGTGAGCAGTAGTTTTACTACAGTGATCTAATGAGCAACTAGAGTGCTAACATTCAGAATTCATGGCAAATGTGTGACATATCTGAATACCTTCATGATGGAATCAAAGTAAAAAACTGAAAGCATTTCCGACTGAGGAGACTGCAGTACATGAGGAAATTAGGAAACTTCATAACAAATAAATCTCCCAAGATGGCCACCGGAGACAAAAGAGCCCAAATGTAGCCCAAAATCACCCAGATATAGCCCAAATATAGCCCAATGACAGAAGTGCGCAAAACACTTATTATTTTGTGTTTTTGCAGTGTTATATAGTGCAGACTTGTCAGGTATTGGAGTGCTTTACATGAGCATTGGTTACATCACACAAGAACAAATTCATTTTGGTTGTAGACATGGGGAGACTAAGTGATTTGACCAGAATCACAGAATGTCGAGCTGAAGCAGAAACTTCAACCTGGTTCCCCAGTTGCAAAGTCTGCAGTTCTGGAAGTAACACCACATCCTCTCCCCTAAGTGCAACATTTAATCAAGTTGTCAACTAGATAAAAAAACATAAAGATAACAAATAATTTAAAAGTGCTTTGTCGCTATTTGAAAACTCAGAAAATATGTCCTTATTTTAGTCTTTTAGAGCACTAACCATAATTTTGATGCCAATAAGACCCTCTCATATATGTAATTTCTAAAGGAATGCTCTAGGTATTACAGTTTTGATTACATCAAGATGATGTCAGGCGCTCCACACTTTTGTAATAAATATAGAATGTTAGCAATCTAGTTGTTCATTAGGATACTGTTGAGAGGCAGAGGCCAGGGGCACGGACTCTGAAAATTGAAGGCAGGTAGGAGGGTGCAAAGGCAACAATTTAACCACACTGAGCAGGCAGGAAGGGCCGTGGAAGCACAACAGACTATGGAGGGCAGTGGAAAGGGGGGCAGGGGCAACAAACCAACAATACAGGACTTGCAAGAGAGGCTGTTGGAGGGAAGATCTATTACGGGTCAAGGAAGCTAGGGGCGGTCCCCAGAGCCCCGGGAGCCACCACAGAACTGAGCAGGAGAGTGAGTCAGGGACAAAAGGGGCACCTTAATTTGAGCCGGGGTGCCTAGGAACGCTTGCTCCAAAAATGAAGAAAACAGACATATGAGACATGGAATTGGAGGCAGAATACAATGGCAGTTTAATGAGAAGATGCAACTTCAAAGAAACCGCAGAATAGAGACCTAAAGTACAAAATACAGAATCCAGATAATCATACAGCTGTCATGATATTCTCTGTATCTCAATTAATGGACTGACAGAGAGAGAGAGAAAACACATCTATAAATGCATCATGAGAAACAAGTTACACCAAGGAAAATGTTACCTAGGGACACTCACATTTACTCTTAGAGCAAGCATTCCTGCAATTACAATACAACATCTTTTAAATGCAAAAGTAAAGAGAACAATGGTTAAACATAACTTGACATTTCATATAGGTAAAATAGAATAAGATACTTCAAGCAAAGCCGAGCAAGACATTTTAAGCAAAGGAAGACAAGAGCTCCCAGTTCTTGGGGAAAACCTGCACAGCCTGTTAACCTACATACAGACGGCGAGGTTGTCCGTCGATATCTGTGGGTGCTCCCTTTTTATATCATTTTGTGGGCTCCTTTGCACGCTACATCTACCTACGTATGCTACCCAAAAGCTTCGTCTGCAGATTTTACCAGACATTTCGTCATTTACCCACTTAATGCTGACAATGGACTGGGTGAAAAGGTCAGTCTCTCAGGCCAATCGCTTATCGTAAGTTCCATAGAGCAAGCAGAAAATAATGGGTATTGTACAGGAATTCAATATATTCATGTATAAAATCTCCTCAGTTCTTCTAACTTGACGCTCTGCGGTTGCCACTTCCTTAAAAGCGGGAAACCTGCCCAGGAAGCAAGTACCAGTCCAGGATGCAGCCTACTGTATGTCGACAGCTTCAGGGGGATGTTGAACTTTGATACCGAGCACGGAGCACTCGGGTAGGGTGGGGGCTACTAGTTTGGAGCAGAAGGCCTCGCAGACCTGCCTTCAGACTGCTATACACTAAAATTGCAGAGCTATGGTCAATTTAACAAAGAGGCCTACATATTGAACAGAAGGGCCTACACAGGGGTTTTATGCTGGCTGAGTGGTAAGGATGTCTCAGGATAATTATATAGCAACACAGGACCCGCTGGTCAATTTAATACGGCCTACAAATGCGGCTGGCAGGGCAAGGACAAGGGTCTCATACTTCAGGTGTGGACAGAACGGGCCAGGGGCCCCCTGTGATACAAAATCTACCCTCCTTCAAGGCTGTGGCAATGTAATAGACCATTGTGGGCAGAAGGAAGAGGCAATGGTAGTACAACCATACATGCCAACAGACCCGATTCAGCCAGGAAACGTCCAATGTTTTTAAGCTCAAATGGGCTTTATTTGATCTGTCTCCTGTCTACAATATCCTCTTTTTCAATGTAACTCAAAGGGGAAAATCAATACCCCAGTTTTTTTTCAAAATCTCCCTCTTACCAAGTTCAAAATGTTCGCAAGTATGGTACATTGGATCATGGAAGGAAATGGGATAGGGACATGGACTTGGATAACAGAGGACAGGAGAGACATGGAGAGGTGCACCAAACTGACCCTGCAGGGCAGGCATCAGGGTTTGCAGCAGCACAATACACCACACAGGGCATGCAGGACGGGAGTGCAGCACAACAATCCATAGAAAGCAAGAGGGAGGGGACAGGACCATGCACATGGACAACAGAGAACAGAGGGGCAAGAGGCAATGGTAGCTAGCTGACCATAATGGACAGACAGGAGAGAAGGCTGCAGCATAACAGACCATAAAGGGCAGGAGGGACGGATCAGGGGCATTACAATGGAACAGACAAGCCAGGAGGGAGGGAGTAGGGGTCTGCACATGTAAACAGAGGGCTGGGGGCAAGGGGGCAGGGCAGGAGCAGCAAGATGGCCATGGAGGTCAGGCAGGATGGGCACTAGAAGCAAGACACAACATGAAGAGCAACAGTGAGACTGTGATGGCATACACACAGACCATGGAGGGAAGGTGGGAGGGGGTTAGGGGCAGCTAACTGACCACACAGGGAAGGTGGGAGGGGCCATGGCAGCACAGAAGACCATGCATGGCAAGTGGGAGGGTTAGTGGCAGCACAATGGCTATGATGGGCAAGAAGGAGGGTGCAGGGGCATGCACAAAGGACGATGGAGGATAGAAGGGAGGGTCAGGACCTGTGCACAGACAAGAAAGTTCAGGGGAAGGGGCCTCACAACAGACCACACGGGGCAGGCAGGAGGAGCAGTTGCAGCACAACAGACCAGGGAGGGCAGAAGGGTGTGGCAGTACAATGGACCATGTAGGACAGGAGGAAGAGGATAGAGGCATGGCATGTGGACAGGCAGGGTGGAGGTGGCAGGGACAGGTTACAGTCATCTGACAATGCTAGGCAGGTGGGAGGGGAGTGGCAGCTCAACAGAACACTCAGAGTAGATAGGAGTGGCAGGTCCATGGGACATGGTGGGCAAAAAGGATGGAGCAGGGGCATGCACAAAGACATCGGAGGGCAGGGGGAAGGAGAATAGGGGCAGCAAGCTAAGCACAGAGTTTAAGCAGGAGGTCAATGATGGGGCATAGAATTGGGCAATGGAGGGCAGGAGGAGTGGACTGGTACATCATACTAAATTGAGGGCAGTGGCAGCACATCAGACCATGCATGGCAGGAGGGAGGAGGCTAGTCCATGGATTCACACAACAGAGAATAGGGAGGAGGGGGATGGGGCAGCAAGCTAACTGTTCAGAGAAGGCGGGTATTAGAAACTTTATTGTTTTTAAAACATTTTGTCTGTGCAAACTACTTAAAATATGAACAAGTATGCAGCATAATCTCACTTTTATTCAGGAAGAAGAAGACGTTAGTGACTGTGACTCCGGGCTCACTTGGCAAAAACACCCCCTGACCCTCCACCCCCTATCGCAAAATGTAATGCCTGTGAAAAGGGTAGGTGAACACAGTGTTATATAGAACATAGTCCTGAGAGCACGATTGAAAATGAAAACTAGATATAGTGTATGGTATAAACTATGCACCAAAAAGTGTGATATAAGATGAACCAGGCGTGAAATATAATATGCAATACATTGTGCGCAATGACAGATTCATTGGAGAGCGCGAGATAGCACAGGCACTAGCGTGTGCTATGCGATATGCGCCTTGGAGTGTAATATGCACAGGGCAGTGTTGTGTAACCTAACTAGTCTCTAAAGTTGTAATATAAAATATGTGCTGGGGAGTGTAACGTTGCATATGCACTGTGACAAAGATATGGATCCCAAATTGTAATATGTATGGCATAGCACTGTGCGTTATAACATAGGCATCGAGGAAGGCACGTTAGATGGGGCAATATAACCCGTGCGAAGACAAGTGTGGCATGACATTTTCACGGGGTGGTGTTACAGTGCACATGGGCTAGAGAGTGTCATAGCATATGCACTAGCTAGTGGAATACAATACAGTGGTGTGTGGCACTCGGCAGGCAATGGTGGGTGTAACACAGCATTGGGCTCTGTCAGGAGCGCGCTGTGACTCGCAAGTGATGTTCGTCCCCTTTCCAGAGAGTAAAATAAAAAGTATTACACATCCGGCAGTGGATGTGTGTTTTATTAACTGTGAGGGGGGTTTCTTGCATAGTTTTGGTCGAATTTTTGTCGAATCCCCTTTGAATGGCTTGGTGTGCATGTGTATTAAATGTGCCCGTCAATAGCTACCCATGTTTGTATAAATAAACGACAAGGGTGTCTACCGGGATTAGGCACGGTAGAGCATCAGACATGTCAGAGCTTCACTAGTGGTGTAAATACATTCCACGTGGATTAATTGCATGCATAGTCGCCTTTTAATGAATATCACGCAAATCGTCATGGTGATAGGTACGTACGGTTTGTCCAGCATGTCCTAGGTGTGTCTATAAATATATATTTTTTAAAAATAATAAAAAACAGTGGCCGGCCCTGGGGATTGGGGTCAAAAAAATATAATTAGGAGACAGGCCCTGGGGGATGGGGTCATCAGGGCCAATAAATTAGAATAAGAAGGGGAACCACACAGCCCCCCTTCTTAAAAAAATAAAATAAATAAAAGACTGGCATCGTGCCGGAGGCCATGCCCCCTCCATGCAGCACTCTGCAAACGCGCCCCCAACAGGCATCTCCAGTATGCGCCAGGGAGCTGCGCTGCAGACAGGTGTTCTGAGGCCAAGCCCCTTTTTACACCTCTCTGCAACGCAGCTCTGTGGCGCTTACTGGAGGTACCTAGTGGTCTAGTGTGACCCTAGGGACCCTTAGGATTCAAGGGGACTTAATCTCTCAACTTAGAACAGCCACAGGGCGCGTTTACACAGTGGTGAAGGGAGGGGACGGGGCCTGAGGTGACGTGTGCAAACACGCACCATGGCACGTTTTAAATTGGGGATATAATTTCCCTTCAATACTGAGGGCCCCTGGGGGCTAACTAGCCCACCAAGTGCTTCCAGTAAGCGCCACTGAGCTGCATTGCAGAGAGGTGGTCCAGGCCGTGCCACTTTTTACACCTCTCTGCAACGCAGCTCTGTGGCACTTACTGGAGGTACCTAGTGGGCTAGTTGGACCCTAGGGACCCTCAGGACTCAAATGAACTTAATCTCCCAACTAAAAACGGACACAGGGCGTGTTTACACAATGGTGAAAGGAGGGGACGGGGCCTGAGTTAACGTGTGCAAAAACGCCCTGTGGCCTGTTTTAAGAGGTAGTTTTAATCCCCATGCCCTATTATATACTAGGGGCTTATAGAGGAGGTAAGGCTAATCACAGGGGGACCCCAACGCATAATGTTCCCTAGTGTATGTAGGTGTTTTCACTGTATTCTAAGTGTCTTTTAACATAGCACTGGCTCTAGGACTGGTTAGTCAGACTCAGTTACCACCAGTATCCGTCTGAAAAAGTTGAGGGTACAGGATGATTTTGCAACAAGGCTTCTTTCTGCTCTTCTTTTTGTTCTTTCTGCACGTTATCCTTCTTCCTGCACTTATCTTCGTATTTGAGGACTTCTGTTGCTTCTTTCTGCACTTCTTTTGTTTTTTTCTGTGCATTTTTTCTTCTTTCTTCACATGTCCTATCTCTGTAGGCATAGTTAGAAATTAGCATTTAAAAAACCTTTGAAATTAACAGAAAAAACCATAGGTTTCAGGCACGTTATAGTTAGGAATTAGCATTTAAAAAACCTCAGAAATTCACTGAAAAAACCATAGGTTTCAGGGGTGTTATAGTTAGCTGGACTTTTCACTTGTACAAAACCATTGAAATTCCCCCGTTATAGTTAGTTCAGCTAACTATAACTCGCGCGCCCGCAATGCACTGCTGATGACGTCACATATTACATCACTCATGACATGGTCAGTGACATCACTCATGACATCACTGATGACATCTCAAATGACATCACTGATGACATCACTGATGACATCATCCTTGTGATAGAGTGGCAGACCTCCTCTCACCCTAATATAACCTTTGATACACACATTCAAAAATAGAGACTAAAATTTTCAAAACAATGGACATACCAATACCAGTTACAACAACCTCTTCAGTAATTCTAAGATCCACATACACATCCACTCATTCACCAACAGTCCAATACAGTCACTCATACATGTACTCACTCATCATATGTACTCATACACCTATACATCCTGTTACACAATGCCACTCATCCATAGTTACTCACACACATAGTCACTCATGCTAATAAAGAATCAAACATACATTTACTTGCATATACAGTTATACACACACCACCACACTTACTTCTACGGAAACTTACACATACTTAGTCTTTTAAACAATCACTTATAGAAACACATACTTATTCATACAGGAACTCTTTCAATCTCTCACTCTCACATATACTCACATATATACACCAATAGTCACATATACTAGTTTAAAACATATGTAGTTACTCATAAAGACACTATTGAGACAGTCATTCACTCACTAACACACCCATACACACACTCATCCACCCATACAGTCCTGCACACATACTGTGTTCAACACATACAAACAGTGAGTCACTCATTCATGCACCTATGCACTACGTAATACCCCCACCGAACCATGCAGACACTCAGACTGATACTCAAAAAACCAACTAATAACCTATATAGACACCCATGTAGCTACTCACCAACCCATGCAGCCACTTATACACAAAGTGAGAGACTGATACAGATATTTACATATTTAAACATTACTCACTAAGCCATGTATTCACTATGATACACTTAATCAGTCAGTTACACAATCAATTTTTCAAAAACAAATCATCCATTTAGACACTTATATACCCATTTATTCTTCCATCGACCTTGAGATATACATATATAAAACATATTTAATTTTCAGAATAACACACATTCACTGGATGATGTCATCAGTGATGTCGTCAGTGATGTCATTTGAGATGTCATCAGTGATGTCATGAGTGATGTCACTGACCATGTCATGAGTGATGTAATATGTGACGTCATCAGCAGTGCATTGCGGGCGCGCGAGTTATAGTTAGCTGAACTAACTATAACGGGGGAATTTCAATGGTTTTGTACAAGTGAAAAGTCCAGCTAACTATAACACCCCTGAAACCTATGGTTTTTTCAGTGAATATATATATATATATATATATATATAAATTCACCATGCACTCTCTTTGCAGTACTCTAATCATCCAGTCACTACCCACGTACTCATGCAATGACCCAGGCACTAACTCATGCACTGCTACAATCCCCTGAGCACTACCCATGCAGTCCTCTAACCACCTTCACACTACTGATTTACTCCTTGAATTACCCAGGTGGTACCCATGCAGTCCAGCAATCCCCCTGCCACTTCATCTGCAGTCTTGTAGTCACCCAGACAGTACCATGTCCTTATCCAATCACTCCGCCAAAACCCAAGCACTTATAAAATCACCATGCACTCTCTTTGCAGCACTCTAATCATCCAGTTACTACCCATATACTCATGCAATGATCCAGGCACTAACTCATGCAGTGCTACAATCTCCAGAGCACTACCCATACAGTCCAGCAATCCCCCTGTCACTCCGTGTACACTCTTCCAGTCACCCAGCCAGCAGCATGTACTTATCTAATCACTGTGCCAAAACCCAAGCACTTATAAATTCACCATGCACTCTCCTTGCAGTACTCTAATCATCCAGTCACTACCCATGTACTCATGCAATGACCCAGGCACTAACTCATGCACTGCTACAATCCCCAGAGCACTACCCATGCAGTTCAACAGTACCCCTGTCACTCCCTGTGTACTCTTCCAATCACCCAGTCAGCACTATGTACTTATCCAATGACTGCACCAAAACTCAAGCACTTATAAATTCACTATGGGCTCTCCTTGCAGTAGTCTAATCAACCAGTCACTACCCATGTACTCATGCAAAACCCAGGCACTAACATATACATTGCTACAATCCCCTGAGCCCTACCTATGCAGTCCTCTAACCACCTACACAGTACTGATTTACTCCTTCAATTACCCAGGTAATAACCATACAGTCCAGGAATCCCCCTGTCACTCCCTGTGCAGTCTTCCAGTCACCCAGCCATCACCATGCCTTTATCCAATCACTGCGCCAAAACCCAAACACTTATAAATTCACTATGCACTCTCCTTGCAGCACTCTAATCATCCAGTTACTACCCATGTACTCATGCAATGACCCAGGCACTAACTCATGCAGTGCTACAATTCCCAGAGTACTACCCATGCAGTCCAGCAATCCCCCTGACACTCCTGGTGCACTCTTTCAATCACCCAGCCAGCACCATGTTCTTATCCAATTACTATGCCAAAACCTAAGCACTTATAATTTCACCATGCACTCTCCTTACTGCACTCTAATCATGCAGTCACTATCTATGTACTCATGCAATGATCCAGGTACTAACTCATGCAGTGCAACAATCCTCAGAGCACTACCCATGCAGTCCAGCAATACCCCTGTCACTCCCTGTGCACTCTTCCAGTTACCCAGCCAGCAGCATGTACTTATCAAATCACTGCGCCAAAACCCAAGCACTTATAAATTTGCCATGCACTCTCCTTGCAGTACTCTAATCATCTGCTCACTACCCATGAACTCATGCAATGACCCAGGCACTAACTCATGTAGTGCTACAATCCCCATAGCACTTCCTATGCACTCCAACAATCACCCTGTCACTTCTTGTGCACTGTTCCAATCACGTAGCCAGCATCATTTCCTTATACAATCACTCCGCCAAAACCCAAGCAGTTATAAATTCACCATGTACTCTCCTTGTAGTACTCTAATCATCCAGTATGTACCCATGTACTCATGCAATGACCCAGGCACACATACATGCACTACTACAATCCCCTGTCCAAGTAGTCCTCTAAACACCTAAACACTACTCATTCACTCCTACATATATCCAGGTAGTACCTGTGTAGTGCAGCAAATGCAATGTGATTTCAAAACAAAGCATTTAAATGTTTTTTATGTAGAACGTGTCTGTTTAGTAATAGAATCGTATATATCTATATATTTATATTAATAATATTACTTTATTTTTTATTTTTTTTACAGATATTCTTCATCATCATTAAAAAGACTTACCAAGACCAAAAAAACAGTAATGAGGAAACAAGAAAAGAAAGAATATTTGTTAAAGAAAAGACAACAGCAAGAATTAGATGAACTACAACATGTGGTAAAAAAGAAAAAGTCTTGCGGCAAGAGAACAAAATAATTTATTAAAAGACTTTCAAGCACTAGAAACTGTTTGCACAATGTAGAAAGTAGAAAGACTTTTTCATGTATTTAACTTGGAGATGGTACTATATAAATGTAAGGGTAGGAGAGCGAGGAAAAAGGGGTTACAAATTTGGGGCCCCCTGGTGGAACAGCAGAGATAAAAGGAAATTTTATGCATATAAGGTTAATAGAAAGAATATGTATTGTAGTTATCTAGTTATTATGATTTCTGGATCAATAGTGGTTTTCTTTTTCTTAGTTATTTGGATTGACTGTAACTTTTCTGAGGAATAAAATAAAAAAAAAATTTAAAATAAAAGTAGAAAGAATACCTCAAGAACAAAGAAGAATGAAATGAAAAAAGGACAAATTAATGGCAAATCATGTTCTGAAAAAGCAATCTATGGTAAAAGAGGAAAGAATCAATTTGATGAAATAAGGAAAAAATGTTTCAAACTAGAGTAGTACAAAATGTATTAAAAGATGGCAAGAAATATAAAAAAAGATCAGCATTTATAAAAAGAAAAAACAGATTGCAAATATTGTTGAAAAGAATTTTGAATTAAAAAGAAAACTATTCATTTCAGTTTTAAACAGAATGCGATCATTAGATAAGCCAATGCATTTTATGAAGGTCAAAAGTAAAAAGAAGAGACTAATTAACAGAATTAATTTGTGTGATATTTTTTGGGTGAATGGAAGCATACTTCAAGTTCAGAGCCTTTTTTTAATGAAGAGAGCTATTTTCAAACCAATACATTAGTTTATTCAGTTGATACCAGTGGTTGTGCTTATGAAAGGAAAAACGGTTCTGCAATTGAAAAAGAAAAAATGGTTCCTAGAAATGTTGAAGAAGTGATAGATGATGAAGTTCTAGGGAGACGTTCTAAAGCCCCAGTGTATACTTGGGATTGTAGTAGTATCTGTAGTATACGTCAGGAGTCTATTGATATTTCCTGCAATTTCTTACGAGAGTATAGTAAGAAAAGTGATAAACAAAAAATTAAGATGCTGCAAGGACTAGATCCTTGCAAAGTGAGAAAAAATACTGGTTTGCAAGGTCATTCTCTGGCTTGTCTTTCTAGAAAAGTGTGTAAAAGTGTTTTTCATCATTTGAGAATGTTAACAGTACATCACTCAAATGCGGAAGTTAGTTAGAAGATTGTACTACGCAAAAAGTCAAGCAATAATTTTAAGTGATTTAACAGTGCTCTTTTGCATGGGTCAGTATCAGATGTAAAAAAGTTTGTGATGAAATAGAGTTTCGTTACTTTGGTCCTGAACAAGAGTGTAGAGAAAGTGAGACATTGATAGAAGTAGGTGTTGAGAAGATGTGGATGATAGTAGTACTAAGAACTTTGAAGAAGAAATTAGAAATGACAAAGTTTAAGGTAATTTGTTGTAAAAGACCAAATTATGTTTGTATATGTTGTCGACGAACCCACTATTAAATTCAAACTAAAAATGTTGATCTGTATTTAAAACGTGAAAAAGAAAACAATGATAAGTGGAAGTAATTTGCAACTTATTTGTTGGTACAAGATTGCTTTGATTTGGGTAGTGATCAACGCATTTGTAAATATTGTTATACCAAATTAGAGGATAACAAAATGCCAGCTAGAGCTGTACATAATAACCTAGAGTTGCTAGGTTCCTCCAGAGCTGGTAGATTTAAATACTTATGAGTCCATACTAATTCAATCTGTGCACCCGTTTCAGGCTATTGTTCGTATGGAGCCTAAAATAGGTAAGTTGCCTCCCACAGATTTACAAAGAGGATTAAAAGGAAGAGTTGTGTATTTACCTTTAGATTTAAAGAGAAATATTGAAACTATTGGTGTAGAGAAAGAGGAAAGTGAACCTGTAGTTTTTCTAGGTAATGGTGTTCCTACGAAGAGTCGAACTATATGGCAAGAATGAGTAGATGTGAGGAAAGTGTAAAAGGCTACGTTATATCTCCTAAAAAACAATGATTGCTACAAAACTGTGTATGTGAAAGAAGAAGAAACCGTTTTAGGAGATGATAGCGAAATTTCAGTTGGCCAAATTGAAAAAGTGGACATGTCCAAAGGTGAAGAAGTTTATGAACATTACAGTGTACATCCTTTACATTCAAAGGATGTGATTGGAAATACTATTGAATTATTCCAAATGAAGAATGCGAAGGGGACTCACATGAGTGTTTGGGAAACAAGTTAGGAAGCTCGTTGTTTCACACAGCTCTTCCCCACTGGGGAAGGTGAAGGATATGACGAATGACCAGTATAGATTCCCACTTCAGAATATCGGACAACAAGATTGTATTCAGAAGATCCAAGATTTCGACAATGTATCCCATATATATTTCATCTTTTGTATGAATGTGACTTGTCTGGACTTTCATATGCAGTCAACCACATTTTAAAAACAGGAGTTCATCTTCAAAATGTTTCTGCAAAGGAACTGATGGACAAAGTACATCAGAGAGATGATCATTTAGAATCTCAATTAATTAATTTGATGGCGTGTCAACGTGGTACTAATGAGTATTGGTATCGTCGTCATGGAGAACTTAAATGCATGTTAAGGAACTTAGGAACCCCTACGTGGTTTGTTACGCTAAGCTGTGCTGAATACGCATGGGACCATTTAATTGAATTTCTTCGAGAGGCAAATTCAAATTTTAAAAATGTTGAATTCAAGACACCTGGAGAACTGTGTTACTTGAATCCTTTAAATGTGTACAGATATTTTAATCATAGGTTTCAAGCTCTGATGTCTTTTATCTGCAATAAAAACTATAATCCTCTTAGAGAAGTTATGGATTTCATTTGGAGAAAGGAGTATCAAGCTAAAGGTGCTCCTCATGTACATATGCTTTTATGGATCAAGGATGCACCCAAATTTGGAACTCAGATGTGACTATTTTATCTTTTATTGAAGACTATGTTACATGTGCTATACCAAAAACAAGAGAAGAAAACACCTTAAGACAACAAGTTTTACGGTTTCAAACTCATCGATGTGGCAAATACTATCGAAAGAAATACAAGGCAAAGGAAAAGTTTTTTACCAAATGTAGTTTTGGATTTCCACGTCCAGTAATATCCAAAGGAAGAGTCAACAGTTTCATGTCAGCAGTGAGGCATACTATCACTAGAAAATCTCCCCAAAATACTTACAATTTAAAAAGAAGTGAACAATAAAAGTATAATAATGATTATAATCCAGTGATTTTGTCGATGTGGAATGCTAATATAGATATCCAGTATGTTGCGGATAATTCCATTGCTGTTGCTCGGTATGTAACGTCATACATAACAAAAACTGAAACGATGGAGTTGAAAGAAATGTGGGAAGAACTTTCCCACGAGGAGACTCTTAGTAAGAAATTGTACAGCTTTAGTTTGAAGATGCTGTCTCATCGAGAGATTGGACACTACGAATGTTCGGATCAGTTGTCCTCTGTAAGTTGATAGTCAAAGTCAAGAGGAATCATTTGGGTTAGTCTAGGTCTTGCTGGAACACGAAATCGAGTACTTAAATCTATACAAGAAATCAAATATTTAGCATTAATGAACCGGAAAGCACAGATATTGTTAAAACAAACATGATGGTATTGAAATAGAAGTCCCCATCTTGAAAACATATGTCTCTATGAACTACAGCAATAATACAGCTTTAGGAGAAACATTACAGAGAACATAAATGAAGAAAAATATGCAGTGATTGGTTCAGAAGGATGTTTGGTGAAACATAGTAAAGGAAATCTGCTTAATTACAGGAAACTGAGTTGTGATACACCTGATAAAATGAATTTTACTATTTAGCACTTCTGAAACTCTTCAAGCCTTGGCGTACTGAAATGGAATTACTTGGAGATTTTCGGTGCTATGAAGATTCTTTTAATCCATGTAAAGATAGCATTGAATGCACAGTTTTTTCCAAATTATCTCCAAATGTTGAATGAAGAAATTGAAAAGGAAGCTAGTATTGCAGTTGAGATTGCTAGAGACAGTTCTCAAGATAGTCAAATTTCTGCTCCACTGAGTGAAGATCCACTAAGACAACCAATTCTTGAAAATGAAGCAGCAATAGCCATGAGTGAAGTGGAAACAGCAATGCATCAAGCTCAACACGATATTATGGACTTTAGAAGAGCAACTAAATATTGAATAGAAAGAAATATATCAGCAAGGGCCACAACAGATCGACCATGGTCTACTTCATGAAAAAAAGAATGCAACTGCACATCTTTTAAACATATTCAAATGTATATCAGTGGTCAAGCTGGTACAGGAAAAGGTTTCTTAATTAAAGTTGTGCCCAGTTATTTACAGAAAACCACTGAATCACAATTATCTTGTCTTGTAACCGCTCCAACTGGGTTAGAAGCACACAACATTAAAGGGATTACATTACGTCGTTTACTAATGCTACCTGTTGAACATGAAAACAAGTTGGAATATCACATGCTTTCTGGAGAAGCTTGTTATGAAGTTTCAAGAGTACTAAAGAAAATGAAATTGCTGAATATTGATGAGGTGAGCATGGTCTCAAACTTAATGCTTGGCTTTGTGCATTTAAGAATGCAGAACATTTTAAAAACAGAATATGATGTGATAGTTTTTGGCGATCTACTGCAACTTACTACTGTCAAAGGGCAAACAGTTTTTAAAACACTTGTGCATGAAGACACCAGGAAATCTTTGGGAAGTATTGGAAATGTCAACTTTTGGTCATATGTTGAATACAAAGAACGTATTAAAAATATGCGACAGGCAAGAGATGAAGATTATGGAAGCATTGTCCAAGATATAAGAATTGGTGTATTGACAGAACATGGTAAGAAAGCTTTGCAAAGTTGGCTAGTTACAAACTTGTTTCTAAATGAAAATGTTGCTCCGGAAATAATATACAAACAAATTTAGAAAATAAATCTATAATCTGCCTGATGCCAACACTGCAAGAGTGTTCTACATTCAATGAAGACCTTTTAAAGCTGGAAAAACAACAAATAATAAAGATGGAAGCCATTGATAAAATAGAGCATGAAGGAATTACTATTATTTTGACAGAAAAAATTCGAAACAAATTTGGATTCATTGAAAAAAAAAAATTATCCAAGACTGCTGGATTAAAAAATAATTTATACGTATGTGAAAACTGTCGGGTAATTGTACGGCGTAATTTGGATGTGGAAAAAGGTTTAGGAAATGGAGCAATGTGAAAAGTTGTTGATTTTGTTAATTTTTAAAATAGAGATGGAATTGAATTTTTGAAGAATACATTTGATCAGATTGAAGAAGTAAAACAGATTAAACATTGTTCTGTTCGTTTTTTGCTTGTTAAAGATTTGTATGTTCCTAGAAAACAGTTTCCTCTTTCTTTAGCAAATGCGGTGACCATTCATAAATCTCAAGGTTTAAGTGTAGACAGTGCTTAGGTAAACATTGGAAGTACCGTGTTGGAAGAGGGAATGGCATATGTTGCATTATTCCGAGTCAGAACTTTATCTGGATTGGATTTGATTGATTTTGATGAGAGAAAGATTAGTGCAGATGCAAATTGTGTAAGAGAGTATAATCGGTTAAGAAGACTGTATGCTCACAACTTAGGTGAATATCCTGTATTTTAACAGCATGTAGGTTATTGAAAACGAACATATGAGAAACTCTGTAGTGTTTGGAAAGAAGAAAAAAATCAAGAGAATGTTGAGATTTCAAACAAAAAGAAAAAGGACAGTTTTGAAGAGATTGTAGGATATCAGTTAGAAAATAGTTCAGGTATCAAATGCTATGCTAATGTAGTTGTGAACGTCGTATTTTTCTAGAAAATCTCCAACAACAAATTATGGAGAATCGAGAAAAAAGGTTTTGTTCCTTGTTGCATTCTATTTTTGAAAACTTGAGAACTGATAAACCTAAAATCTAAAGTGTTTCTGGTATTCGGAATCTTCTGGATATATGTTGTGGTTCTTCACAATTTACACAGAAAGTACAGCAAGAAGCTCAGGAATTTCTTATGTTCATGCTTGCAGAATTGGAAGATGAAGGAATACAAATTAAAAATCTGTTTAGACTTCGTTAGAGATGGGTACATGAATGTGAAGATTGTACATGTACTTCTTCCACTAACATAGACACTGAAAGATTCATATATTTGACAATACCAGATTGTAAAACAGTGTCTTTTAACAAATTAGGTAAATCAGCTAATCAAACTATGGAGTGTAGTCACTGCAAATCAGAAATGTTATCAACATTATTTATAGAAAGATTTGGACAATATATAATTTTAATGATACAACGTTGTAGAACAGATGGAAGAAAATTGGAAACTTTAATAAAAAATGTTGTCGCAAGTCAACTATCAATATCAGGAAGAACTTTCAATGCAGTAGCAATTATTTTCCACGATGGACCTTCTACAACATATGGACAATACACTGTGTATTTAAAGTGCAATAAAGGATGGACACATTGTAATGATGTCCATTTGCTTTTCAAATATCGGTTGCCTAATGAATTACCAAATTCATACCTAATATTTCTGATGTTAAAGTTCTGAGAACATCATTCGGCCTATTGGGAAGATGTTAATAAGAATTAATGAGAATATTTTGGATATATTCAATACAAAGGATTTCAGAAACATCATTCGACCTATTGGGAAGATATTATTTAAGAAGTTTATTTTTGGTATTCTCACTCCAAATGATTTCAAGAACATCCTTTAGACTATAGGGAAGATATCAAGAATTGCTGATTCAATTATCTTTTCTGTTCTTTGATATTGTTTTTAGAAAATTGTTTTAGAAAGACGCATTTCATATATTTGATCTTTGTATTATATGCAATATTATTGAGGATGTTTATTTTATGAAATGTGAAGAGATAGTTGAGTTTGTTGTAAATATTTTGAACACAGATTTGTTTTTTTTAACAATCTTATTGATTGTATTTTTTTGCCCGCTATTACATGATGAACAACATTGAAAACAATGTCTATGGTGAAATTCAATAGATTCTCAGAACAGCAAAAAAGGCAAACTGAATATGTTTTGTAATTGTAAAATTATGTTGTGTACTATTAACTATAATATTATATGTTATAACTGTGTATTTTCTCATCTTTTAAAGATCAAAATTCTAAAGTTTGAAACATTTTAAAATTTAGGTCTAGATGTATCAAAGGGTTTTACCCATTCTGTGTCGATGGGAAAATTTGTTCATACATACGGTCCTTAGATTATAAAAAACAACTGAATAAATTGTTTCAAAGACTTTCATATCTACTATCGAAAAGGTAAGATTAAGTAACCCAAACACTACCCATGCATTACTACATTCACTTCTGCACTACCCATACTTTCCTCTAACCACCTAGACACTGCTCATTCACACCTTCAATTACCCATGTAGTACCCATGCAGTCCAGAAATCCGTTTGTCACTCTTTGTGTACTCCTCCAATCACCCAGCCAGTACTATGTACTTATCCAATCACTCTGCCAATACCCAAGCACTTATAAATTCACTCAGGCACTCTCTTTGCAGTATTCTAATCATCGTGTCAGCACCCATGTCCTCATGCAATGACCCAGTCACTAACGCATGCAGTGCTATAATCCCCTGAGAACTACCCATACAGTCCAGCAATCACCCTGTCACTCCCCATTCACTCTTTCAGTTACCAAGCTAGCAGCATGTACTTATCCAATCCCTGCACCAAAACCCAAGCACTTTTAAATTTGCCATGCACTCTCCTTGCAGTAGTCTAATCATCCAGTCACTACCCATGTACTCATGCAATGACCCAGGCACTAACACATGCAGTGCTATAATCATATGTGCACTACCCATGCAGTCCTCTAACCACCTACACGCTGCTCATTCACACCTTCATTTTCCCAGGTACTACCCATGCACTCCAGCAATCACACTGTCATTTCCCGTGCACTCCTCCAGTCACCAAGCCAGTGCCATGTACTAATCCAATCAGTAAAGCAATACTCAAACACGTATAAATTCACTCAGGCACTCTCCTTTCAGTACTCTAATCATCCAGTCACTACCCATGTACTCATGCAATAACCCAGGCACTAACACGTGCGCTGCTACAATTCCCTGTGCACTACCCATGCAGACCTCTAATCACCTACACACTTCTCATTCGCTCCTTTAATTCCCAAGGTAGTACCCATGCAGTCCAGCAATCACTCTGTCACTCCCCGTGCACTCCTCCAGTCACCCAGCCACTACCATGTACTAATACAATCACTCCGCCAATACCCAATCACTTATAAATTCACTATGCACTTTCCTTGCAGTAGTCTAAACATCTAGTCACTAGCTTATGAACTCATGTAATGACCCAGGCACTAACATGTACTGCTGCAATCCCCTGAGCATTACCCATGCACTCCAGCCATCACACTGTCACTACCCGTGCACTGCTCCAATCACCCAGCCAGTATCATGTACTTATCCAGTCACTCCGCCAACACCCAAGCAGTTATAAATTCACCATGCACTCTCTTTGCAGTACTCTAATCATCCAGTCACTACCTATGTGCTCATGCAATGACCCAGGCACTAACTCATGCAGTGCTTCAATCCCCAGAGCACTACCTATGCTCTCCAACAATCCCCCTGTCACTTCTTGTGCACTGTTCTAATCACGAAGCCAGCACCCTGTCCTTATCCAATCACTCCGCCAAAACCCAAGCACTTATACATTCAGCATACACTCTCCTTGCAGTACTCTAGTCATCCAGTCACTACCCATGTACTCATGCAATGACCCAGCCACTAACACATGCACTGCTACAATCCCCTGTGCACTACCCAGGCAGACCTCTAACCACGTACACACTTCTCATTCGCTCCTTCAATTCCCCAGGTAGTACCCATGCAGTCCAGCAATTCCCCGTCACTCCTTGTGCACTCTTCCAATCACCTAGTCAGCACCATGTACTTATCTAATCACTGCGCCAAAACCAAAACACTTATAAATTCACCATGCACTCTCCTTGCAGTAGTCTAATCATCCTGTCACTAGCCATGTACTCATGTAATGACCCAGGGACTAATTCATGCACTGCTACAATCCCCTGAGCACAACCCATGCACACAGCCATCACCCTGTCACTACCCATGCACTGATCCAATCACCCAGCCAGTATCATGTACTTATTCAGTCACACTGCCAATACCCAAGCACTTATAAATTTACCATGCACTCTCCTTGCAGTACTCTAATCATCCAGTCAGTATCCATTTACTCATGCAATGACCTAGGCACTAACACATGCTCTGCTATAATCCCCTGTGCACTACAGATGCACTACAGCCATCGCCCTGTCACTACCCATACACTTGTCCTATTATACAGGTACTACTCATGCAGTCATACAGCCACCCAAGTATTACTTATGCACTTGTCCAGTCACACAGGCACTACGCATGCACTTATGCAATCACAACACATTTTCTATGCACTCATGCTATCAGGCAGGCACTACGCATGCATAATGTAACTTTATTCCAATTAGAAATCTAGGATTTTTCTATTTAGTTTAGATAATCTCTTCCTTTAATACACATATTAAAGTTATATATATATATATACTTTTAAAAGATAAACATTTTATGGGACTCCCGCACCCGGTGCGACTGCATACATTTGTGACGTAATGCGGGGCTGCAAACTGCGATCCCATCGCAAACCAAACGTGCATCAGTCGCGACTCACAGAAAATATGTTTGTCAATAATATACCTTTATTGCAATTAGAAATATGTGATTTTTTATATTTAGTTTAGATAATCTCTTCCTTTAATACACATATTAAAGCTATATACATATACTTTTAAAATATAAATATTTTCCGTAAGTTCTGCTCCCGGCGTGACCGCATACATAAGTGACATTACGCGGGGCCGGACACTGTGCACATGTCACATACCAAACTCACATCCACCACCACTTTAGCAATACGGCGGCTTGAATCCATGCACCCACTGAAATAGGTACATGATCGGTACGCAACTCCCCTTTTTTTCAGAAAAGAATATATTCTCAAAAACATTATATTATTTTTATAACAAATAAAAATCTATCTAAAATATTTTTTACATATAACAGTTACAAAATATCACTTAAAAACCTTTGAAAATCACAGAAAAAACCAAAAGGTTTCAGGGACGTTATAGTTAGAAAATAGTATTTAATAAACCTTTGAAATTCACTGAAAAACCATAGATTTGAGGCATGTTATAGTTAGAAATTAGCATTTAAAAAACCTTTGAAATTCACTGAATAAACCATAGGTTTCAGGCACGTTATAGTTAGAAATTAGCATTTAAAAAAAACCATTGATATTCACTGAAAAAAACCATAGGTTTCAGGGGCGTTATAGTTAGTTGGACATTTCACTCGTACAAAACCAGAGAAATTCCCCAGTTATAGTTAGTTCAGCTAACTATAACTTGCGCCCCCTCAATGCTCTGCTGATGATGTCACATTTACATCATTCATGACATGGTCAGTGACATCACTCATGACATCACTGATGACATCTCAAATGACATCACTGCTGACATCACTGATAACGTCATACACGTGATAATCTGAAGAACCTCCTCATACCCGAATACAAAATTTGATACACCCACTGTAAAATACAGACTACCATGTTCAAAATCATACACACAACAGTACCACTCACTGCATACTCACTCACTGATTTCTAGGTGTACACAGACATCCACTCATTTACCTATATAGTAACTCATACATGCAGTCACTGATCAATACAGCAGTATCACATGCACTCATACACCTATATATACACTCACACCCCGCCACTCATCCATAGACTTACTCACACACTGCCACTCATCCTTAGACATACTCACACACCTACTCAGTCATGCAAAGAATAAATCACACCCATTTACTCACCTATACAGTTATACATAGAGCACCTCACTTATTTATACAAAAAATAACACATACTTACTCTCTTATACAATCACTGATACAACCACACATTCATCCATACAGCCACTCTCACAATCACTCACTCTCACATATAGTCATTTAAATACTCCAACCCTCACATATACTGTTTTTCACAAATGTAGTTACTCACATCCATATCACTGAGACATTCATTCACTCCTCAATTCATCCATACACACACTCACCCACCCATACAGCACTACACAAATAAACTCTTGAACTTATACACACAGTGAATCACCCACTTACACATCTTTGCACATAGTTACACTCCCCGCACACTCACACAGACACTCAGACACCCATACAGATACTCAGACAACCAATCAATAAGCCATATACACAGTCATATAGGTACTCACCAACCCATGCAGCAGCTAATGCACCAACTGACAGACTGATACAGACATTTGCACAGTTTAGTCACTAACCCATGCATTCAATAAGACACGCTAAATCTCTCACTTATACAGTCAGTCACACACCTACCTACTAAATCATCCATTCAGACACTCATACACCCACTCATTTTTTAATACGCCTTTACATATATATATATATATATATATATTTTCACTAAAAAAACATAGGTTTCAGGGACGTTATAGTTAGCTGGACATTTCCCTCATACAAAACCCTAGAAATTCCCCTGTTATAGTTAGTTCGGCTAACTATAACTCTCGCCCCCGCAATGTACTGCTGATGACATCACATATTACATCACTCATGACATGGTCAGTGACATCACTGATGACATCACTGATGACATCTGAAATGACATCACTGATGACATCATCCTGTGAATGTGTGTTTTTCTGAAAAGTTTAAATATGTTTTATATATTTATAGTGAAAGGCCTATGGAAGAATGAGTGGGTGTATAAGTTTGTGAATGGGTGATTTTGAGGTGCGTAACTGACTCTATAAGTGAGTCATTAAATGTATCTTACTGCAGACTAGTGACTAAACTGTGTGAATGTCTGTATGTGTCTGTGTGTTGGTGTATAAGTGGCTGCATGGTTTTGTGAATAGCTATATGAGTGTCTATATGGGCTATTGATTGGTTGTCTGAGTATCTGTATGGGTGCCTGAGTGTTTGTGTGGGTAGGGTGTGTGTGACTCCATGCATAGATGTGTGAGAGGGTGATTCAGTGGGTGCATGGTTTTAAGAGTTCAATTGTGATGGACTGTATGGTTGGGTGAGTGTATGTATGGGTGTGTTAGTGATTGAATGTATATCTCAGTTGTAGATGTGTCAGTAACTACATATGTGAAACGCAGTGTATATGTGTGTAAGAGTATATAACTATTTATATGTGAGAGTGTGTGATTGCGGGAGTGGCTGTATGGATGAGTGTGTGCTTGTATTAGTAATTGTATAAGAGTGTCAGAATGTGTTAGTATTTTTATGAGTAAGTGAACTTGAGTGTGTTTAACTGTATAGGTGAGTAAATTGGACTGTGTTTAATTATTTGCATGACTGACTAGGTGTGTCAGTACCTAAATGGATGATTGGCGGTGTGTGAGTGTCTATATAGGTGTTTAAATGCATATGATAGTCTTGCACGGAGTGGCTGTAAGTATGAGTGACTGTACAGGTGAGTGAGTGGAGATGTATGTAGACCTAAGAGTCAATGAGTGGGTATGTAGTTATTGGTATTGGATTATCTATGGTTTTGAGAATGGCCGTCTGAAATTTTGAGTCGGTGTATCAAAGGTTATATTAGGGTGTGAGAAGATGCACTAATTTATCACGTGGATGATGTCATCGGTGATGTCATTAGAGATGTCATCAGTGATGTCATCAGTGATGTCATCAGTGATGTCACTGACCATGTCATGAGTGATGTAATATGTGACGTCATCAGCAGTGCATTGTGGGGGCACGAGTTATAGTTAGCTGAACTAACTATAACAGGGGAATTTCTAGGGTTTTGTACGAGGGAAATGTCCAGCTAACTATAACGCCCCTGAAACCTATGTTTTTTTTTGTGAATTTCTAAGGTTTTTTAAATGCCAATTCCTAACTATAACGCCCCTGAAACCTTTGGATTTTTCAGTGAATTTCAAAGGTTTTTTAAATGCCAATTCCTAACTAAAACGTGCATGAAAGCCATGTTGTTTTCAGTGAATTTCAAAGGTTTTTTAAATGCTAATTCCTATCTGTAACTTATCTCTAAAGATATCATGTTTAATGATTTTCATTGGATCTCTATATTTTTCAAATTCAGTGTGTCAATTTCATTAATTATGTTTTTTTGAAATTCTGTTTTTATCACCATTTTTTAAATTTATTTGTTTAATTACTTCTTTTAAAAAATAAAAAATATTATTTGTTTTTATTGGGTTTTTCAAACATATTTTTTTATATTTTTAAAAATATTTCTTTAACTATATGTTCAAAACTTTATTTTATATGTTTTTTTTCCATGTTTTTGGATCCGCGCACCCTACATGCACCGTTCTCGATCCCTACTCGTTAGCATCCGTGCATGGCATGCGTTGGGTACGTGTTTAGTGCACGATCGCAATGCGACAGGTACGCGACTCCCAGCCTATACGCAACTCGTTCGATGTGCGTAACGTGACGTTTACGAGCTTCCGCGATGCGTCATCTGCGTCTATGACGCGATAGGTGCGCGGATCCCGTGAAATATTTAACATTTAAAAAAACATATATATATGTATTTCATGTGAATATTAATTGAAGACAAACTCTAAACTAGTCTTAAAACTAATATATTTTTACATCTAATCCTATAATTTATTTTAATTAAATTTCGCGGATGCGTGCTGGGTGCGTGCTGCGTATGCGCAGGGTGCGTGGATCCCATTTGACCTGCAAGAAAAGAGATTTGATTGGTTCATTACACTTCCTATTCTAACTATTGAAAGACCCCACCCAATTCAATCATTCTTCTTTGACCTTCTTTGGAGGAGCATCTCTTTGCGGAGAAGAAGATTTTTTTAGACTAAGTTTACACTTAGCTCTAACTTTTTTCAACTAAAAATGGCTTCAGGGTAGCAGGCATCATCTGCATCTCCTCATACATCTGAGGATGAATTTTTGGTGGAGGCACCACGCAAAGAACATTTTTCTTCAGTGGTGTGGAATTTTATTACTTTTCCCGAGGGGCAGAATAAGACCAAAGCCACCTTGGTCATATGCAAGATTGGCAAAAGAGTGCTGTCGCGAGGGGATCCTAACAAGAAATACTCGTGCGGCACGGCTAGTATGATGAAGCACCTAAGGACCCTTCATCCAAACAATCTTGCACGAGAAGAGTGCAAACGGATGAGAAACACTCCTGCTCCTGTGCCTTCCACCTCATCGCAGCAGAGCACTTCAAGAGTGCATCCATCAGCCCAAAATTTGGACATCCGTCCTCAATTTCAATTTTTAAAAGTGCTCTGCACTAAGTGCAATGTGACTTTGTGTTACGGTGAGCAGTCGATCGATCTGATCTGTCGCCAGCAAAAAAGACACATTTGCTAGTTTTTTGTTGTTGTTTTTTTATTGTTCCCTGAAGTTCATTGTTTGGTTCCTCCTGTTTTGTTTTTTTTGTGCAGAAAAACCAAAAAAAAATAAAAATTGTTCAGAAAACCCCCCAAAAAATAAAAAACAAAAAAGAAGAAAAAAACATTTCTTGTAAGAACTAACTTTCCTGGTTTAAAAAAAGAGCTACATTTCTTTGTTAGTGTGTGAAAGTTTATATGAATGTATGTGTAGTATGTAATTGACTGAATGAATGCATTAGTAGCCTATGGTGAATGTATAAGTGCAGAACTATGAGGAAGTGCTGCAGCATCACACAGTAACCTCTTTAACTGCAGTGTGCTGTAGTACTTCCGAAGCACAGGGATGCAACATATGTACATAAATATGTTGCAAATCCATACTTCTCTCTGCACGGCTGCTTAAACTGCAGCCATGTGGTGACACAGGCACCCTTGCATCATAGTGCACGGATATCTGTGTCATGTGCTGTTTGTGTTTGTGCAGGAAGACACACCTTCCTGCATAAAAACAATCAGTAAAGGCATTTTTCTCTTTCAATGTATGCTGAGCATTGTAGCATACATGGAAGATATAAAAATGTGGAGAAATGAAACCAATTCTCCTTGTTGTGCTTTCCTACACCAATTGTAGAATGGTGCAGCATTCACACACATATCGAGATTTATGATTTCTGATCAATCTAGACATGTGTCTTGTTCTATGAGTATTCAGTGCAATCATGCACAACAACACTTATAGAACATCCTTTCAACGCATACTGGTGTGCATAATGAGGTTGTATTTACATGGAGTATAAAAAGTTCAAAGAGTGCCTTTTCCTCTCTTTGTAATTATGAAAGAGTGTCTTGCGCAATAACTATGTTACAATAAGTGACATATTTCCGGTTTTAAAATTCCTTGCGAATGATAGAAGGTAAGCACAGAGTTTTGTTTGCAAAGATGTTCAAAGAAAATTAATGAAAGGATTGTGGTCCTTCAATAGGTACAATGGGAAATATTATGTACCCATCAAATCTCTTTTTTTGCAGGTCACATGATATCTGATTATGGTCAGATTTCAAAACTACATAGGTATAAACAGTGTTTTTAGAAACGTGTTTCAACTTTGTAGCTTCTTGCAGACCTCCTCATTCTGCATATTGAGACTTAGTTAAACTTACCTTCACAGTAATAGGAATAAAAAATGGTATACATTTTTTTCAGATTTTTCAGATAAATTCATATAAATTGCTTATTTTAAAATGCGGATCTGTGAAAGAAAAGGGAAAAAATATATAACATGTAATAATACATTTTTTACAACACAGCATAATTTCCACAAAGTAATTTGTTTGCCTTTTTTGCTGTTCTCAGAATATATTGAATTTCACTAAAAATAGTGATTTCAATCGTACTCATCACTTAACTTCGGGCAAAAAAAAAAACAATCAGGAAGATTGTTAAAAAAAAAACAACATGCTATTCTCAGCAAAATACCACAAGATACAAATCACAGATATATAAAATGCTTACGGCTAACAAAATTTTATACGTTTAACTTACAAAAATTGTAAATGTTGCCGCTTTAAAATATTAAATTTTTGGAGAAGGCACCACGCCCACAATGTTTTTCTTCAGTGGTGTGGAAATTTTTTACTTTTCCTGAGTGGCAAACAAAGACCAATGCCACCTTGGTCACATGCAAGATTTGAAAAAGAGTTCAGTCGCGACGGGATCCTAACAAGAAATACTCGTACGGCACGGCAAGTATGATGAAACACCCAAGGACCCTTCATCCAAACAATCTTGCACAAGAAGAGTGCAAACAGATGAGAAACACTCCTGCACCTTTCTGAGTTTCTTTTTCTTTTTCTTTTTTTTTCAGGCATGATTTCTCTATTTTTACGTTGAAAAACAGTATCTGTCAAAAAAAATCACAATTAAATGTATATTAATAACTTTCAAATTTATACTATTCCATTACTGTACAAACACATTTTATATAAAAACTGACTAAGAAACTATAGCCCTGAACCCCAAGTGTGACGATGGTTAAAACACTACATGCATAGTGCATACTACTTTGAAGCAGTTCATTCCCTAAAGCCTACCTCACTAAAAGACTACATGCTAACTGACTGAATGATTACAGTACTATAAGGAGACACACTGGGTGAGTAACAGGGTGTTTGCTAGAAGTGTATATATACTGATTGGGGAATTGAAGGTGTGAAAGACAACTGTGTAGGTGATTAGAGGACTTCATCCATAGTGAATAGGCATTTGAAGCAGTCTATGTGCTAAGGCCTGGCTCACTGCATGAGTACTTGGGTACTGACGGAATTATTAGAGTACAGCAAGGAGAGTGCCTGGGTGAATTTATAAGTGGTTGGCTTTTGACACAGTGAATGGATTAGTACTTGGTACTGAATGGGTCACTAGAGGAGTGCAAAGGGAGTGACAGGATGTTTGCTGGACTGTATGGATACTGACTAGGGAATTGAAGGTGTGAAAGACAAGTGTATAGTATGTTAGAAGACTGCATGCATACTGCATAAAAATTTGAAGCAGTCTATGTGGTAATGTATGGTTCACAACATGAGTACTTGGAAACTGACTAAATCATCAGACTACTGCTAGGACAGTGCCTGGGTAAAACTTTTAAATTTTAAGTTCTGGCACAGTGAAGAGAATAGTACATGGTACTGCACTTTAGTGTCAAACCCTGACTCATTTTATCAATGCATAAGCAAAGAATAGCTTCTAAAGCTACTAAAACTTGACAACATGACCGGTTTTAAAACAGTTATCTGTCAGCAAATACACGATGTTACCAAATGCTTCTATCACAATCCTTACCCAAATGCACACAGACTCGCAGTGTGATTTTAGACAAGCAACACTATCCTAGGAGTTTACCAAAACTCATTCACTAGTCTAGAAGAGGTAAGGGTACTGCACACAATCTACATATTTAAGTACAGCACATTAGTGTCAAAGCATGACTCATTTAATCAACGCATAAGCAAAGACTGGCTTCTAATGCTACTAAAACTTGACAACATGACAGGTTTTAAAAGAGTTATCTGTCAGAAAATACACGATGTTACCAAATGCTTCTCTCACAGTGGTTCCCAAATGCACACAGACTCCCAGTGTGATTCTAGACAACAACCACTATACCTAGGAGTTTACAAAAAATCATTCACTACTGTGGAAGTGGTAAGGGAACTGCACACAATTTACATATTTCAGGACTGCACTTTTGTGTCAAAGCCTAACTCATTTAATCAACGCATAAGCAAAGACTGGTTTCTAATGCTACTAAAACTTGACAACATGACAGGTTTAAAAAAAGTTTTCTGTCAGAAAATACACGAAGTTACCAAATGCCTCTCACACAGTGGTTCCCAAATGCACACAGACTCACAGTGTGATTCTAGACAAGCACCACTATCCCTTGGAGTTTACCAAAACTCATTCACTACAGTGGAAGTGATAAGGGAACTGCACACAATCTACATATTTCAGGACTGCACTTTTGTGTCAAAACCTGACTCATTTAATCAAAGCATAAGCAAAAACTGCCTTCTAATGCTACTAAAACTTGACAACAAGATAGGTTTAAAAACAGTTATCTGTCAGCAAATACACAATGTTACCAAATACTTCTTTCACAGTGGTTCCCAAATGCACACAGACTCACAGTGTGATTCTAGACAAGCAACACTATCCCTAGCAGCTTACAAAAACTCATTCACTTCTGTGCAAGGGGTAAGGAGACTACACACTATCTACATATTAAAGTACAGCACATTAGTGTCAAAGCATGACTTATTTTATCAATGCATAAGCAAAGACTGGCTTCTAATGCTACTAAAACTTGACAACATGACAGATTTTAAAACAGTTATCTGACAGCAAATACACAATGTTACCAAATGCTTCTCTCACAGTGGTTCCCAAATGCACACATACTCACTGTGTGATTCTAGACAAACAACACTATCCCTTGCACTGTACCAAAACACATTTCTTCATCTAGAAGGAGTACTACATTTTAGTATAGAAACATAACTCATTTCACAAATTCATAAACAATGACTGGTTTCTAATTCTACCAAAATATAAAAACAGCACAGTTATCTGTCTGCAAACACATGAAAAACACAAATGATTTTCACAGAATGGTTTCTACATGCACACACACTGTCAATAAAATTGTAGAGAAAAAAAGTACTCCCTACACTTTAGCAGGAGAAATACATTAGTCTGATTAAAATCAAAATAGTCTGCATACATCCCCTCACAATTAAATAACTCACCTTTCAAGTTGTTTTGTTGATTAAGAAGTATATCAGTCACACACCAGATATCAGTCACACACCAGATTTTCTTATACAGAATCTCTGCACTGTGCACCTCTCAGCAAAAACAAAGAATGGCAAAGTTTCCCTTTCATTTTCCACACATATACATGTAAACATCAAATCACAATCCTTCACACATAAATTCAAAAGCAAACACACATTTCTATTGGTTAAACATTTCAACCCTTTCCAAATGAAATATATTTCAACCCTTCCCCCAATCTGCCTTCTGCCTGTTACGATAGAAACAGGTCATGGAACACTGCACTGAGCACACAGGTCACAAGTTCAGCACACAATGTTGCTAAACAAGACAGCAAGTGTGCTTGAATTTTCAACATATCAGCTTATCATATATAATGTTCCTTACAATCAGTTTTTATTAACCAATAAGAATCATGCGTTTAAAAAACAGAAATATACACCCTACCTTTCAGAGTAGAAAGTTGTCATACAACCAATGATTTCTTGTGTATTTTCAATTTTTTTTTCCTTGGATCCACGCACCCAACGCAAGAGGATCCATGCACCAAACATGATAGGATGCGCGCACCCTGCGTGCATTTCGCCATTTTTTTTTTAAAAGAGGGCCCCAGGGCGTCCTTCTGGGACCCCCTAAGCACCTCTAGAGGGTGAGAGTATTTCCACTCTGCCCCCTTTATATGTTTTACACACTTATTCCCCTTGCTTCTTCAGCCTCGCTTCTACCGAGGCAGAAAATGGCCGCCAACAAATCCTGGTTTCGAATGTAGACAGACACTCAACAGCCAATTAGCATTCAGCGCGCGATCGGGAGGGTGCGCGCTCGATTCGGGAAAGGTGCACTTACGGTGCGGGTAGGGTCTCCGGATCCTCCCCGGCCATAGATATCACTAACTTTTTTACCCTAATTTTCTCAGGAACTAATGAACAGATTCACACCATTTATGCAAAAGGCACGAGTCTGAACTGAGGACTACCTCTTTGCCAAATTTGGTGTCATTCCATTCAGCGGTTCGGGCTGTAGCTGGGACAACAGATCCTATGGGAAATTGCATGGGGAAAACGTGTTTTGAGACCCCCTTTTTTCTTGGCTCCCGATTTCTGAATCACCACGAAACTTTCAGAGTAGGAGCGGAGCGGAGGTGGCCAAAAGTTTGGAAAATTTCGCGAGGATTCATCAACCGGCACCAGACTTATTGGGAATAGAATGTTGCGGATTTCCTATGGAAAATAGGTCCTAACTATAACTATCTACTGGCGATAGATATATATATATTTTTTTTCACAGAAAAAAAACCATAGGTTTCAGGGGTGTTATAGTTAGCTGGCCATTTCACTCGTATAAAACCATAGAAATTCCTCTGTTATAGTTAGTCCTGCTAACTATAACTCGCGCGCCCGCAATGCACTGCTGATGATGTCACATACTGCATCATTCATGACATGGTCAGTGACATCACTGATGACATCTCAAATGACATCACTGATGACATCAGTTATGACATCATCCAGTGAATGTGGTTTAGTTTGAAATTTAAATATGTATTATATATATATACCAATCTGTATTGAAGATTGAGTGGATATATAACTGTCTGGATGGAGGATTTAGTAGCTGTCTGACTGTCTGTTCAAGTGAGTAATTAAACGTGTCTCACTTAATACATGGATTAGTAACTAAACTATGAATGTGTGCAGCACTGTCTCTGGTGTTGTATAACATGCTGCATCAGTTGGTCACTAACTACATGAGTTTGTATATTAGTTATTGATTAGTTGGGTGTGTATTTGTATGGGACACTGAGTTTGTGAGAGGTTGGATGGGGTGTGTGAATGGTTGATTGACTAGGTGTATAGGTTTAAGAATGCATGTGGAAACAGTTGTTTGGGTGACTGAGTGTATTCATTTGTGTGTTGGTGAGCGAATATATGTTTTAGTTGTACATCTTCAAAAAAGTAAAAAAATAAAAGGTATTGTATGTGAGAGTTGGTTTTTATAAATAAGTATGTGTAAGAGTCAGTGATTGTGAGAGTAACTATATGAATGAGTGTATAATTGTAATGGTGATTTTTTAACATATTAACTGTGAGTTACTATGTGTTTCAATAAATGAGGTGTTGTTGGATAATTGTGTAAGTGAGTATATGTAAGTGTGATTAATTTTTTTCATGAGTGAGTAGGTTGACTGCATAACCGACTAAGATGACTGCTGATGTGTCAATGTCTATATATGTGTATAAGTGCATTTGATAGTGTTCTATTAATTAGTGACTGCATGTATAAATTAGGCCTGGGCCAAAATTCCGTTCCGTTCGCGGAAATTGCGATAATTTGGCATCTTTGGCGGAAAGCGCGAAAATGTCAAAATTTCTGCATTCCGCAGCTTAGCGATAATTTGTTTCTTGCTCGCGCTGTAAGATAATACATTCTTGCGTGCAGGTGATCGCCTTACCTGAATCCCCGCATTCGCCGATAAGTTTTCCCGATCCGGTCGCGTTCTCCACGAGATGTTGGATTGTTGGTAGCCATTTGTGCTGTCTCGCGACAGTTCGCGCCCGAAGTAACGTCATGCATCGCGCGATCACGTCTTTCTTCTCGCGATCATGCACCGCGAGACAAGTGAATACAAGATGGCCATGCCCGCGAGCAACCGCATGGGTATGTTGGCGAGCCGCGACCACGCAGAAAATACAGCGAATGGGCGGGAAAAAAACATCCGCATCTTCGCGATATTTCCGCGTTTGCGGAGATTTTTAACATTTTCGCGATAATTTGCGAAAGTGAATTTTGCAAATTCCCCCCACCTCTAGTATAAATGATTCTGTTGTTAAATGGGTAGTTGGGTGTGTAGACTTAGGAATCAGTGAGTGGGTATGTAGTAACTGGTATTGGTGTGTCAATGGTATCAAATATGGTACTCTGTATTTTACAGTGAGTGATGAAAGGTTATACTAGTGTATGATGAGGTGTATCAGATTGTCACATGGATGATGTCATCAGTGATGTCATTTGAGATGTCATCAGTGATGTCATCAGTGTAGTCACTGACCATGTCATGAATGATGCAATATGTGACATCATCAGCAGTGCATTGCGGGCGCACGAGTTATAGTTAGCAGAACTAACTATAATGGAGGAATTTCTATGGTTTTGTACGAGTGAAATGGCCAGCTAATTATAACACCCATGAAACCTATGGTTTTTTCAGTGAATTTCTAAGGTTTTTAAAATGATAATTTCTAACTATAGCGTCTCTGAAACCTATGGTTTTTCAGTGAATTTCAAAGCTTTTTTAAATGCTAATTTCTAACTATACCGTCTCTGAAACCTGTTTTTTTCCAGTGAATTTCAAAGGTTTTTTAAATGCAAATTTTTAAGTGTGATAGTAGTTATACCTATTTTTTGCACTGTTTTTCTATAGTTTTTTAACTGTTTATTTATAAATATTTTATTCATTAAATAACATTATATATTTTTCTGAAAATTGCAAACAAAAATTAACAAAAAATATTCTAACTGAAATATTGATTAAGTTTCTTGTTTTCATTTTTAATTTTAATATATTTATATTTTTCTCTTTTAAAAAAAATTTTTTTTTTTTTCAGAGTCCGCCCTCAAAGCGTACATATCACGGTGGGTGCGCGCATTCTAGCCGCCATTTTAGAAAATTCGAGAAGGATCCGCGTACAGTGTGGGACGGCTGCGAGTTTTTCAGTTACATCATATACATTTATTATTACGTGATGTGTGCGACTGGTATGCGACCAGTCCGCAACTCCTCCTCTCGCGCATTAGTGACACCTGCGCATTACGGTACAAGATACATCCGCGGTTGAGGGTCCCGTGTGACGTCATTTACGTGCTGGGGCACGCTGGGTGCGCGTCTCCCGCAAAAAAAAATTATGTTACAAAATGATATGTATGTGTCTTTAATATACATATTAGGGCAAGAGATTATCTAAGATATTCATAAAAATAATATATTTGTACTTATAATAAACTTATGTTATTTTTAAATAGATTTTCGCAAAGTCGGGTGCATGCATCGTGAGTGCAGAGAAACCAGGTCACCAGAGCGGTTGTAGAGCCAGAGAACCAGGTCAGCAGAGCTGCTCTAGAGCCTAAGAAACAGGTCAGCAGAGCTGCTGTAGAACCAGAGACCCAGGTCAGCAGATCTGCTCTAGAGCCATAGACCCAGGTCAGCAGAGCTGCTCTAGAGGCCGAGAACCAGGTCAGCAGAGCTGCTGTAGAGCCAGAGAAACCAGGTCAGCAGAGCTGCTTTAGAGGAAGAGAATCAGGTCAGAAGAGCTGCTTTTAAGCAAGAGAAACCACGTCAGCAGAGCTCTTTAGAGGGAGAGAACTAGGTCAGCAGAGCTGCTTTAGAGCCAGAGAACCAGGCCAGCAGAGCTGCTCTAGCTGACACTGACTGACTGACACTGACTGACTGACACTGACTGATTGACACTGACTGACACTAATTCACTGACACTGACTGACACTGACTGACACTGATTGACTAAAACTGACTGACTGACAATGACTAACACTCATTGATTGACACTGACTGACTGACACTGACTGACTGACACTGACTGATTGACACTGACTGACACTGACTGACTGACACTGACTGACTGACACTGACTGACACTGATTGACTGACACTGAAACTGACTGACACTGACACTGACTGACACTGATTGACTGAAACTGACTGACTGACAATGACTGACACTGATTGACTGACACTGATTGACTGACACTGACTGACTGACACTGACTGACTGACTGACTGACTGACACTGACTGACACTGATTGACTGATACTGACTGACTGACTGACTGACTGACACTGACACTGACTGACTGACACTGACTGACTGACTGACTTACACTGACTGACACTGACTGACTACTCTCAACTATTCTACTACGTACTCTCTACTACTCTCTACTACTCACTCTCTACTACTCACTCTCCACTACTCACTCTCTACTACTCTCTATTACTCACTCTCTACTACTCACGCTCTACTACTCTCTACTACTCACTCTCTACTACTGTCTATCTACTACTCACTCTCTACTACTCTCTTCTACTCACTCTCTACTACTCACTCTCTACTACTCTCTACTACTCACTCTACTACTCTCTACCACTCACTCTCTCCTGATCTACTTCTCACTCTCTACTACACTCTACTTATCACTCTCTACTACTCACTCTCTACTACTTTACTAGGTATAAAGATAGAATATCGACGGGAAAATATCGACTAGCAATAATATCGTGGTAAGAATATCGACTGTGAAAAATATCGTAATAGAAAATATCTTTGTTAAAAATATCGTTTCTTGAGAATGACAAAAATATCGTCAAGAAAAAATATCGATGAACAGAATATCGTTGATCAAAATGTCGTTTCATATAATATCGACAGAAAAATATAAGTTGTTATAAAATTTATAAAAAAATATGTATTATGTTTTTTAAAAACTTACAAAACTCCTACTAGTAATAATATGTGTTAAAAAATATTTTCTACAAAAGAATTGTTAAAATTTTAGTAGCGGGTTATTGGTATTATAGGGGATAAGGGTGGGTAGTAATTTAAAATTTGGTTTTTACAAAATTTCTAAAATATAAAATTAGTAGAAAATAATTAAGAAATCGAAATTTTAATTAGAAATTTCGATTTGTTCACGAAATGAAATTTGTAATTAAATTTTAAAATTACAAAAAAAAATTTTAGGAGCGGGTTATTGGTATTATAGGGGATAAGGGTGGGTAGTAATTTAAAATTTGGTTTTTAAAAAATTTCTAAACTATAAAAATATTAGAAAATAAATAAGAAATCGAAATTTTAATTAGAAATTTCGATTTGTTGACGAAATTCAATTTGTAATTAAATTTTAAAATTCCCCCAAAAATTTTTAGGAGCGGGTTATTGGTATTATAGGGGATAAGGGTGGGTAGTAATTTAAAATTTGGTTTTTACAAAATTGCTAAAATATAAAAATATTAGAAAATAATTAAGAAATCCAAATTTTAATTAGAAATTTCGAATTGTTCACCAAATTAAATTTGTAATTAACTTTTAAACTTCCAACAAAAAATTGTAGGAGCGGGTTTTTGGTATTGTAGGGGATTAGGGTGGGTAGTAATTTAAAAATGTTTTTTTTTAAAAGTGTAGAAAATAATAATAAATTAGAAATTTATCATGAAATCAAAATTTAACTTCGAAATTTAAAACTTTACATGAAATTTATTTTGTTATATTAATAAAAAATATTAAATTAATATTGAATAAGCGTTATTTTGGTAATATAGGGTAATAGGGTATAAAAAATAATGTAGATAGAAAAATTTATATTGTTTACTAACCTGCACATTTCCTGACTTATGTTGGATTGGAGTTAGAATAGTAATTTTTTATGGTTTACTATCCAGCACTTTCCCTGACTTATGTTGGATTGGAGTTAGAATAGTAATTTATTATGGTTTACTATCCAGCACTCTCCCAGACTTATGTTATGTTTGGAGTTAGAATAGTAATTTATTATGGTTTACTATCCAGCACTTTCTCTGACTTATGTTGGATTGGAGTTTGAATAGTAATTTATTATGGTTTACTATCCAGCACTCTCTCTGACTTATGTTATGTTTGGAGTTAGAATAGTAATTTATTATGGTTTACTATCCAGCACTTTCCCTGACTTATGTTGGATTGGAGTTTGAATAGTAATTTATTATGGTTTACTATCCAGCACTCTCTCTGACTTATGTTGGATTGGAGTTTGAATAGTAATTTATTATGGTTTACTATCCAGCACTTTCCCTGAGTTATGTTATGTTTGGAGTTAGAATAGTAATTTATTATGGTTTACTATCCAGCAGTTTCCCTGACTTATGTTATGTTTGGAGTTAGAATAGTAATTTATTATGGTTTACTATCCAGCACTTTCCCTGACTTATGTTGGATTGGAGTTAGAATAGTAAATTATTATGGTTTACAATCCAGCACTTTCCCTGATTTATGTTGGATTAGAGTTAGAATAGTTAATTATTATGGTTTACAATCCAGCACTTTCCCTTACTTATGTTGGATTGGAGTTAGAATAGTAATTTATTATGGTTTACTATTCAGCACTATCCCTGACTTATGTTATGTTTGGAGTTAGAATAGTAATTTATTATGGTTTACTATCCAGCACTTTCCCTGACTTATGTTGGATTGGAGTTAGAATAGTAATTTATTATGGTTTACTATCCAGCACTTTCCCTGAGTTATGTTATGTTTGGAGTTAGAATAGTAATTTATTATGGTTTACTATCCAGCATTTTCTCTGACTTATGTTCGATTGGAGTTAGAATAGTAAATTATTATGGTTTACAATCCAGCACTTTCCCTGATTTATGTTGGATTGGAGTTAGATTAGTAAATTATTATGGTTTACAATCCAGCACTTTCCTTGACTTATGTTTTGTTTGGAGTTAGAATAGTTAATTATAATGGTTTACTATCCACCATTTACCCTGACTTACGTAGGATTGGAGTTAGAATAGTTAATTATTATGGTTTATTATCCAGCATTATCTATTTACTATTTTTAATAAGAATAATATATGTCATGTTGTAATATTCATTTCAACAATATAAATTAAAAACATTTTTATAACATTTTTACATACATATGACAAGTTTCTAAATTAAGAAATAACAATTTTTAGATCTTCTTTTTATTTATATTTTAATTTGTTACTGCAAAGATTTTGAACATTTTATAAAACATTTAACATAATTTTTGTTAACAAATTATATTGCAGTTTTGTACATAAATACAGTTTCAATTATGCATACTTTAGTATATTAAATTTTTATATTTTTTATAAAAATGTAATATATTACATATTTTTTATGACATTGATTTTATCACGATATGTACATAACATAAATTTACATTTTTTAACATCTGAGAAAAATATTTAACAATGAAAAACATATTTTAATATACAATAAACAATAAATATATAATTCTATTGAACATATTAATGTATATTTTACAATATTCATTTGTTTTTTAAGAATAAAAAGTAAATTATTACTAAACATGGTAAATTTATATTTAAAGGATGGATTTAGCTATTAGGTCTAAGTATGCTAGACCTTCTATACTTGGGTACAGTCTAGTTTTTTGCTGGAGATATTCGTACATATTTAATGTTTGTTTACTTAGTTTAGGGCCAATTTTAGAAAGGGATTGCTCTATTCTGAGTTCTTGGTAGCTTTGTTCTTTTTTTAATGCTTTGGATTAGTTTGTGAAGTGTTGGTTGACTTCTTCCTAAAGTGGCTTGGAAGGCATTATGCCATCCTTCAACTGCGTTGTTAGTTTTAGCTTTCTGTGCTATTGTACTAGCATACACATTCCACCATGGAATTTGAAATTTAGGTTGTCTACGGTGGCCTGAATGATGTAATCTTCCAACCCAGGTATCTTCAAAATAGTCCAAGAAGGGAGTTAGTATTTTCTCATTGGTGCGGTAGAAAGGGCTGTCAATTAATAAATTGTAGTAGTTAGCTACTTCTGTTGTTGGTACATATGCCAATGCAATCAACTTTTTTATTTGATAAGCAAAGTGACTGTTTGTACAATATTCAATGCTTAAGGTAGATTTTTGTAAGTGCCTCCATATACTTTGGTTGTAGTGATAATAACAACCTTGTATTGAGGTATGGGGATATATCTTAAGGATAGCTTGAATCATGGCTATTTCAAAGTCAATTATAATTCTTTGAGGATAGTAATTATCTGTTAATTCTTTGATCTTTGTTAAAAGTTCAACGTAGGTAGTATTTGTTTTGTTTGGCAGCAGAGTATAAACTAGAGGGATATTTGTATCTTGGTATTCCCCATGGATGGTGTAAAGTTGATAGAAAGGTTTGGGACAAACTTTGAAAGTCCCGTCCATCATCCATGTTTCACATGATTTAAGTTTTTGCAAATTAGTATTAGTAGCAAAAAGTAAAACTCGTTTGTCATGACTCTGGTTGTCGTACATTAGGAATTTATCCTCATTATGTGTAATGGTATATTCAGGATATATTTTTATATCCTTGAAACTTTCTGGCGTTGGTGGAGTTGGATCTGAAGCACGTTTAGTTTTTGAAATTAATCTTTTTAAGTTGGGAATAGAAGGTAGCTGTCCTGTCACATGTTCTGGCACTTTGCTTAAAACATTTTTCAAAATACTAGTGCTTGTTTCTTGTGATCCTTTACTAGCATCTTTCAATGTTTACAGTGCTTCTCTAACTTCCACTTCTGTTACATTTGGTGGGTGGTTATGCTCACGTACATTTACCACATTGTTATCAACAGTTGTTGCTCTACCATAGCATGCACTTGAGTAATATTTGCTACATTTCCAATGGGTCTTATTCGCTTTTACTCTTTCTTGGGTGTAGGTGTAACCCATGTAGTTCAGCATTAGTTTCCCTTTTTGCGAAGTAATGAAAGTAGCTCCAGTTGCCATATCTAAGGTAGATCTGTGGAAAATATATATATGTATTTTTAAGAACATTGAAGACGATTTACAGAGATGTGTATAAGAGCAGGAAAAAGCGTGAACATATACTTACTATGTGGCTTCACTGGTAATTCTTTTATTCGTATTTCTCTTTCTGAATTTTCTTATTTTTAAGTTCTGTAGTAGTGTTAAAGAATAATTGAAAGACATGATTTAGTGTTATAGGTGTTTGATTTTACTTTCAGAATTGTTATACATACAGAGACTATACTTACTTGATGTAGTAGAAGATGTTGGTAGTGTAGTTGTAGATAGGTAAATAATTTTGTAGAGTCTGTGGAAAAAATAATCATTGGGTTACTTATAGTATTTGGATGATAGTGGTTGTTAACATATGAAGTAAATAGTACATTTACTTAGCAAGTTTAAATAATTTTTATCAGCTATCTAAGTAGACATGGATAAGGTAGTTTATAAATGTTTTTACATCTAATTTTTTGGTCGTTGTTGATAAGTTCAACATGTTTTGTTTTCACTCTAAAGAAGAACAGTTTTTAAATTAGGGAGTTTATCTACTTTTTGCTAAGTTCGAATGAAAAAAGCAATGGGATTTTACTTACTTGAAGTGTAGTATGACGTTTTGTAGTTGTAGTCGTAGGTTTGTATTCTCTTCTCTCAGCAAGGTAACCGTTTTTCTCCAAGTTTGCGCCAAAAATGGTAAATTACGTTAAGTGTATAATTGTTTTTATATTAGTGAGTTAATTAATGGTCGCTTTTGATTGGTTCAATTAGTGAAATTTCAAAATCATTGGTCGAGAACGTAATTTCGAATTAGAAAACCGTTATTTTCGTAAGAGTTTGTTGCATCACTATTTGTTTGTTAAAGTACATTGTAAAAAGGTTTATATGTGTTTTTTTGTTTGATATGTAAATAGTTTATATGTAGAAAATAATGAAATGTGTTTCACATTTAGGCCATCGGAGTGTATGATAGTATCAGTAAATGTAATTTTTTTTAACATATATTATATATTTTTATATCAATAAGTATTAGGAAAACTAAATAATTATATGTGTGAATAGTTTTGTAAAGTAAAATAGTAAAAACAAGTGAGTAAAATAAAAGAATCGTGCATATCGAGTTGGTAAAAAAAAGACGATATTTTTTGTATATTTCTATAAGTAGATAGGTCGTCGATGTTAGTGTAGTCGATATAAATGTCTAAGGTAATGATATTTAAAATAAAGTCGATAATGTAGTAGTCGATATTTATGTTGTAGATATTAGTGTGAACGATATTAGGGTTGTCGATAAAAAAAAATCGATATTTGTGTGAATTCTTGTTTAAGTATAGGATGACGATATTAATGTAAGCGATATTTTAGTGACGATATTTATTTCTGACGATATTTATGTTAACGATATTCCATCATGGAACCACTTTACTACTCTGTACTACTCACTCTCAACTACCCACTCTCTACTACTCTCTACTTCTCCTCACTCACTACTACTCTCTACTACTTACTCTCTACTACTCTCTACTACTCTCTCTCTACTACTCTCAAATACTTCTCTCAACTACTCACTCTCTACTACTCACTCCACTACTCTCTACTACTCTCTACCTCTCACTCTCTACTACTCTACTACTCACTCTCTACTACTCATGCTACTCTCTCTCTACTACTCACTCTCTACTACTCACTCTACTACTCTTTACTATTCACTCTCTAATACTCTCTCTCTACTACTCACTCTCTACTACTCGCTCTCTACTACTCTACTACTCACTCTTCACTACTCACTCTCTACTATTCGCTCTCTACTACACTCTACTACTCACTCTCTTCTACTCTACTACTCTTTACTACTCTCTCTACTACTCTCTCTCTACTACTCACTCTCTGCTACTCTACTACTCTCTACTACTCTCTCTTCTACTCACTCTCTACTATTCTCTACTACTCTACTACTCTCCACTACTCTCTACCACTCACTCTCTACTATTCTCTCTCTACTACTCTCTCTCTACTACTCAATTTCTACTACTCACTCTACTTCTCTCTACTACTCTCGCTCTATTACTCTCTACTACTCACTCTCTACTACACTCTACTGCTCAACCTCCACTACTCACTCTCTACTACTCACTCTCAACTACTCTCTACTACTCACTCTACTACTCACTCTACTGCTCACTCTCTACTACTCTACTATTCTCTCTTACTCTCTCTACTTCTCACACTCTACTACTCTCTCTACTACTCACTCTCTACTACTCATTCTCTACTACACACTCTCTACTACTTGCTCTCTACTACTCACTCTCTAGTACTCTCTGGTACTCACTCTACTACTCACTCTCTACTACTCTCTACTACTCACTCTCTACTACTTTCTTCACTACTCACTATCTACTACTCACTCTCTACTATTGACTCTCTACTACTCACTCTCTATTACTCACTCTCTACTACTCGCTCTCTACTACTCTCTACTACTCACTCCCCACTACTCACTCTCTACTACTCGCTCTCTACTATTCTCTACTACTCTCTCTCTACTACTCTACTACTCTATACTACTCTCTCTACTACTCACTCTCTACTACTGACTCTGTACTACTCACTCTCTGCTACTCTGCTACTCTCTACTACTCTCTCTATTACTCACTCTCTATTATTCTCTGCTACTCACTCTACTACTCTCTTCTACTCTCTACCACTCACTCTCTACTACTCTCTCTCTACTACTCTCTCTCTCTACTACTCACTCTCTACTACTTACTCTACTACTCTCTACTACTCACTCTCTACTACTCTCTCTCTACTACTCACTCTCTACTACTCTACTACTCTCTCTTACTCTCTCTACTTCTCACTCTCTACTACTCTCTGCTACTCACTCTTTACTACTCTCTACTACTCACTCTCTACTACTCACTCTCTAGTAATCACTCTCGACTACTCTCTACTACTCACTCTCTACTACTCTCTACTACTCTCTACTACTCTCTACTACTCACGCTACTACTCACTACACCATTTAACAAAAAGGCATGAGTGTGAACCAAGGGCTATCTCTTTGCCAAATTTCATGTAATTCCGTTCAGCTGTTCGAGTTGCAGCTGCGATTAACGGTTCCTATGGAAAATTGCATGGAGAAAACATGTTTTGGGACCCCCTTTTTTCTTTGCCCCCTCTTGATGAATCATACCGAGACTTTCAGGATAGGAACGGACCAGAGCGCCCCACCAGTTTTGAAAATTTCGCGAAGATTTGTCAACCGGCGCCAAAGTCATTCCAAATAGAATGTTGCGGATTTCCTATGGCTATTAGGTCCTAACTACAACTACCTACTGGTGACTGCCAGTAGGTAAAAACATATTTAAACTTTAAAGAAACACACATTCACTGGATGATGTCATCAGTGATGGCAGCAGTAATGTCATTTGAGATGTCATCAGTGATGCCATCAGTGATGTCACTGACCATGTCATGAGTGATGTAATATGTGACGTCATCAGCAGTGCATTGCGGGGGCGCGAGTTATAGTTAGTTCTACTAACTATAACGTTCGAATTTCTCTGTTTTTGTATGAGTGAAATGACCAACTAACTATAACGTCCCTGAAAACTATGTTTTTTTTTGTGAATTTCAAAGATTTTTTTAATTCTAATTATAACGTCCCTAAAACCTATGGTTTTTTCATTGAATTTCAAAGGTTTTTTATATGTTAATTTGTAATTATAATATTCATTAAACCTATAGTTTTTTCAGTGAATTTAAATTATCATTCCATTCTCAACCTGGCTAAAACAGCCGATATCGCCAGTTTTCCAGCAATAGCTCCCGCCCAAAAAAATTGCCCTAAATGAGAGCAACAACTAACGCAAATAATATGCAGAGTAGGCGTTCCTGTACAAAAATAACACGAAAACACCACTTCCCGATATTTTCAACAAGCAGCCAAATCTGTGATGCGTTCCAAAAACAGGCGATAAGCTGCGTTAGCAGTAGGAATGTAACATCTGCCTTTTACTGGTGTAAAGTAGGACGACTACCTACAGTGTGAAAGGGAGCCCAGCCCTGAATCACATCTGAAGACCAACACACGTCATAGAGCTACTGCTCATGCACCTTCGACACCCAAGAAGGCCACATAACCTACTTCCACTACCCTCAGGACCTCCCCCAGACCACCTCCCCTACTACCACCGAGGTAGCACACAACAGGACAGCGGACCTTCCAAAAATGGCATGGCCCCTCAGCCACACAATAGCTGAATGTAGCGAGATGTGGCAACCAAACTTGTTTGAAGAACACAAGTAAATCACCAATAATAATGCACACAATACCAAGAGTACAGGGTTACACATTGGCGCTTGTGGCCCGGGTGGCGGCACCACTACAACAGGGACACCTGCATCAATTGATTCCTCAGATGTGGGAGCTTGAGGGCTCCACTAGGTCCCGGCATGTGGTTGGAGACACAGCGGTGGCGTAAAGGTGAGCTGTGAGGGTTTTGTCCACAGTGTGGGCACTCACTGCCCCTCCTCATCTCTTCCTTTCTCACCCTCACACTCTTTCTCTCTCTCTCTCTTCCTCCCTCTCACACTGTTTATCTCTTTCTTTCTCTCTTCCTCTCTCTCTTCCTCTTTCTCTCTCTCTTTCTCTCTCTCACTCTTCCTCTATTTCTCTCTTCCTCTTTCTCACACTCTTTCTCTCTCTCTTCCTCTCTCTCACTTTTTCTCTCTCTCGTCATCTCTCTCACTCTTTCTCTCTGTCTTCCTCTCACTCTTTCTTTCTTTTTCTCTCTCTCTCTCTTCCTCTCACTCTCACTGTTTCTCTCTTTCTCTGTCTTCCTCTCACTCTCACTGTTTCTCTCTTTCTCTGTCTTCCTCTCACTCTTTCTTTCTTTTTCTCTCTCTCTCTCTTCCTCTCACTCTCACTGTTTCTCTCTTTCTCTGTCTTCCTCTCACTCTTTCTTTCTTTTTCTCTCTCTCTTCCTCTCACTCTTTCTTTCTCTCTCGCTCTTCCTCTTTCACACTCTTTCTGTCTCTCTCTCTCCTCTGATGGACGCAGTTTATCTCTTTCTCTCTTCCTTGTATCTCACTCTTTCTCTCTTTTTCTGTCTTCCTCTCTCTCATTCTTTCTTTCTCTCTCACTCCTTCTCTTTTTCTCTCTCTTTCTCCTTTGCTGGACCCATGACGCACCATCTTATCTTTCTCTTTGTCCTGCAGGCTGTGATTCACAAATTGTTAAGGGATGACACGTCATACCTGCACCTACTTTTATTTTGTTCTTTTGTTTAAATAAAATGTTTTATATGTAAATCCATACATGACTAAGATTCTTATTTGTCCAACCTTACAAGCATCTTCTTATTAATAATTGCACAACATTAGCCAACTTTTTAAGTTCCAGATTCCCTAACATGACTGTCACATTTGTTTGGGGGGGTGAGGGGGGATGGAGGACAAGGAGCTGCTGCTGGGGGGTGTCAGAGCAGTGTTGGGTGTCCGACCTGCATGATCGTTGGCTCTATTGCATCTGTTCTCAGAAACTTGCGAGCCGGCGGGCTGGCTCGTAGATGAAGAACTGTGAGCCGACTGGCTGGCTCGTAGAGGGAGAGCCCCAGCCCGTCAGTTCACAGAGGGAGAGCTGCGGGCCAGCTCGCAGAGGAAGAGCTGCGGGCCGACAGGTATAGGGAAAGGTGCGGGCTGTCAGCTTCCAAAGCGATAACTGAGAAACAGTGATGTGGGGAGAGGGAGCGTGAAGGGGGTATCTCGCAGAGAGAGACCTACGGTATATTTCCAGTCTTGGCTTCACAGATACAACTGCGGGCCCGAGAAGTCGCACTCAAAGAGCTGCGAGTCGACCGATGGTTTGCAGAGGGAGACTTGCGGGCCCAAGAAGGTTGTTGGGGGTATGCTGGTGATGTGGGAAGAGGGTGCGTTACCTGCTGATGTGCGTAGAGGCAGCGTGAAAGGGGTATCTCGCACAGACAGCTCCGGTATGTTTTCAGAGTTGCCTCGGACAGATGTGAGCTAACGGACTGAATCACCAAATGGCTTTTCAATGCTCATATAGTGCGACTTATCAACAGTTCGCACCCAGGCTCGCAGAGGGACAGCTGCGGCCCATTGGCTTGACTCGCAGAGGGAGAACTATGGGCTGTCTGCTCCCAAAGGAACAGCAGCGTACTAGCTCGCAGATGTAGAGGCACAGCAGCGGACTAGCTCAAAAAGGTAGAGAGCTGCGAGCCAACGGACTTCCTTCTAAAGGAGTAGCTGCAAAGTGGTGATGTGGGGAGAGGGAGCGTGAAATGGGAATCTCGCACAGACAGAACTCCGGTATATTTTCAGTATTGCCTCGCAGAGGTAGATTTACGGAGAGATACGAGCTTACGGACTGAATCACAAAATGGCTGCCAACACTTCCTAGTCACAACATTTCACAGCCAATAAGCCACAAGCTCGTGCTCATAACGCCTCAACCAATAAGATGTCAGAATTCTCAAATATCGATATCTGTACAATATGATATTTCGAAAAAACTACTGTATGGATATACCCCATTTAAACAAAAGCGTGCTTTCTGGACCACGAACTTTCTCCCTGCCAAATGTGGTGCGTCCACTCACAAAGAGGCATGCAGCATACTAGCTGAAAAAGGTAGAGAGCTGCGAGCCGACGGACTGCCTTCTAAAGGTATAGCTGCGAGCTGGTGATGTGGGCAGAGGGAGCGTGAAAGGGGTATAAACAAAAGCGTGCTTTCTGGACCACGACCTTTCTCCCTGCCAAATATGGCGTGTCCGCTTGCAAAGAGGCACAGCAGCGTACTAGCTCGCAAACGTAGAGAGCTGCGAGCCAACAGACTGCCTTCTATAGGCATATCTGCGAGCTGGTGATGTGGGCAGATGGAGCGTGTAAGGGGTATAAACAAAAGCGTACTTTCTGGACCACAACCGTTCTCCCTGCCAAATGTGGCACGTCCACTCGCAAAGAGGCTCTGCAGCGTACTAGCTCGCAAAGGTAGAGAGCTGCGAGCCAACGGACTGCCTTCTAAAGGCATAGCTGTGAGCTGGTGATGTGGGCAGAGGGAGCGTGAAAGGGGTATAAACAAAAGCGTGCCCGCACAGACAGAGCTCCGATATATTAAATTGCCCCGGCACCTTTGTTTTATATCTTCACTCGATGCGAGGCACAACATGGTTGCTAAAACTTCCTGGTTTGAAGTGTTAGCAGCCAATCAGAGGACACTTCCTGGCTTGAAGAGTTAGCAGCCAATCAGAGGCAAGCTCATACATTTTTCCTTTAATATCTTAAAAACTACTGAACAGATTTACACCATTTTAACAAAAGCGTGCTTTCTGGACTAAGACCTTTGTGCCTGCCAAATGTGGCGTAATTCCGTTCAGCAGTTTGACCTGTAGCCTTGTCTAAAGTTTCCAATGGCAAATGCATTGAGAAAACACATTTTGGGACGCCCCTTTTTTCTCAGCCCCCCCCCCCTTGACCAATCATCCCCTGATCAAACAAAAGAAACATTTTGGAAAATTTTGTAAGGATTCGTCAAACGACGCCGAACTTATAAGCACATGAAAAATGCTTTTCCTATGAAAACGTGGTCCTAACTATAACTATCTACTGGCGACCGCCAGTAAATAAAAAATAAATATATATATATATATATACATCATCAGCAGTGCATGGCGGGGGCGCATGTTATAGTTAGCTCAACTAACTATAACGGGGGAATTTCTACGGTTTTGTCCGAGTGAAATGTCCAACTAACTATAACTTGCCTGAAACCTATGGTTTATTCAGTGAATTTCAAAGGTTTTTTAAATTCTAATTCCTAACTATAACATCTATGAAACCTATCTTTTTTTTCAGTGAATTTCAAAGGTTTTTTAAATGCACATTTTTAAGTATAATGGTCCTTATACGTATGATTTTTTACTGAATTTCTTGAGTTTTTTAAATTATTAATTTCTAAATGTAATATTTATTAGAACATTGGAATGTTGGGAGCTCCATTGAAAACAATGGAGTGCTCCAGGCTTAAAATGGCTGGTATAAGCCCGGAGCTCCAACATTCCAATGTTTCTTTGTTCACAGCTTTGGCTGTGAACAAAGGCTTCAGGGAGCCTGAGGGGATTTGAACCCCTCGCGCTCCCTGAAGGCTTTGTTTTATTTGTTGGACCATTCTGCCATTGCCATCTAGTGGCAGAATGTTCTAATAGCCTTATAGCCCTTTGAAGCAGGGCTGCACCGGTTTTTAAAGTCCCTCTGCTTTGTTAAAGTCCCTCGCCTTCAGCTCGGGCCTTTAACGCTGCAGCGGGCCTTTATTAGCCGGTATAGCCCGCTACGGCGGGCTATAAGGCTATATTAAACAATATTATAAACTTTTCTGTAAATTGCAATTTAAAAAAAAAGGGAAACTGTATTATTCTATAATTATTTTGTTTTATTTTTTTATTTTAATATAATTATGTAATGTCCTTTGTTTTTGAAATATATATTTTTTTCCCAAACATTTTTGGAGCCGCGCACCCAACGCGCACCAAACGCGGCAGGTATTCCAGCTGCCATATTGGAAAAGTCGTGAAGGATCCGCGTATGGTCTGCAAAGGGTGCGTGGCTTCATGTTATGTCATATACTTATAATATCACGTGATGTGAGCGATAGGTATGCAACAGGTGCATGACTCTTGCTCCTGCGTATTCGCGTAATGTGCGCATTGCGGTGCGCGACGTCTGTGCGGTGCTGGCACCCGTGTGACGTCATATACGTGCTGAAGCGCGCTGGGTGCGCGACTCCAGGAAACCTTTTTATATTGTAAAACTATATGTATGTAACTTTAATGTACATATCAGGGCAAGAGATTATCTAAATTATTCATAAAACTAATATATTTCTACTTGTAACAAACTTATATTATTCTTAAATACATTTTCGTGGAGTCGCGCCGGGTGCGTTCTCCGTGCGTGCTGGGTGCGCGACTCCCATGTGGCCTTATAAAAATAGATTTGATTGGTTCCTAATACTTCCCACTTTAATAGTTGAAGGACTCCACCCATTTTAATCATTCTTGTTGGAGCAGCTTAAGAGAAGCATCTCTTCTCCTGCCAGAACTTATTTCATTTTTTTTGGTGTTGGTTAAAAACTGAACAGTTGCAATGGCATCTCAGCAGCAGGAAGTTCACCTTTCTTCAGATGAAGAAGTGTTGGAGGAGGCACCACCAAAGAAGAGATTGGAGTCAGTTGTATGGAAGTTTTTTACTTTTCCTGCGGGAGCAAAGAAAGTAAACGCAAGAAAAGTGACGTGCAAGCTGTGTGACAGGGTGCTGTCAAGAGGCAGCGATAAGAAATATTCAAGCGGAACAGCTAGCATGTACAAGCATCTGTGCATTATCCATCCCCGCAATCTTGCTCGGGAAGAACTCAGACGAGCAACAGAAAATCCAGCACCAGGTATTGCAAGCACCTCAGGAGCGTCATCATCTGTGCCTCCTTTGAACATTAGGCCTGAATTCGCCTTCCTGGAGCAGCACTGCATTAAGTGCAAGAAGGTCATCTGTTATGGAGAGCAGTCGGTGGATGCTGTTTGTGCTGCCCAAAGAAACCACCATTGTATATTTTTGTTTTTGTTTTTTTGTTGTTGGAATGATAATTAATTCCAAAAGTTGACTGTGTTTTTAGTTCCTTTCTTTGTTCAGTTTTTAAAAAAACACCCAAAAAAACTCAAAATTGTTCAAAAAATAAAAAAAAATATAAAAGAAAAAAGAAGAAGAAAAAAGTTCTTCTCAGAACTACCTTATCTGGTTAAAAAAAGAAAAATAATTGCATGGTAATATTTGAAAGTTTGCTTGAGTATATCTGTAGAGAATGATTGACTGAAAGAATGCATTAGTAGAGAATGGTGATTATATGAATGCATCACTAGCACCTGCATGATTGCACAAGAGTATTTATAACGTATGAGGAGGATATTAGATTGGAGGTGCTTAGGGGACTGCATACATGGTGCACATTTGATTGTAGCACTACATGTCTTAGTGTCTGTACAAATACATGGATAGTGACTGGATACTTACAGTGCTGCAAGTTGAGAGCATGGTGAGTTTATAAGTGTTTGTGTTTTGGCACAGTAATTAGATAAGGACATTGTTCTGTCAGGATGATTGAAGGAATGGATGGAGAGTGACAGTGCGATTTTTGAACTGCATGGCTAGTACTTGGGTAATTGCAGAAGTAAATCAGTAGTGTGGAGGGGGTTAGGCGACTGCATAGATTGTGGACCTTTGAATGTAGTACTGCATGTGTTAATGCTTGAGTCACTGTTCAAGTACATAGACAGTGAGTGGATACTTAGAGTGCTGCAAGTTCAGAGCAGGTTGAGTCTGTAAGTGCTAAGGTATTGGTGGAGTAATAGGATAAGTAGATAATGCTAGATTGGTGATAGGAAAAGTACATGGGACAGACAAAAGGATTCCTAAACTGCATGAGTACTAACTGGGTATTTACAAAAGTGTATTAATAGTATGCACCTTGTTAGAGGTCTATATGCATTGTGCACATAATATTGTAGGTTTACTTGTATTAGTGGCTAGGCCATTCTATAAGTACATGACTAGAAATTGGAATGCTTACAGTACTGCAAACAGAGTGCATGTTGAATTTATAGGTGCTTAGGTATTGGTGGAATGGAAAAATGCTTTTCCTATGAAAAGGTGGTCCTAACTATAACTATCTACTGGCGACCGCCAGTAAATAAAAAAATAAAAACATATATTATCTACTGGCGGTCGCCAGAAGATAGTTATAGTTAGGACCGTGTTTCCATAGGAAATCCACAACATTCTATTTGGAATAACTTTGGCGCCGGTTGACGAATCCTCGCGAAATTTTCAAAATAGGTGGGGCGCTCCGCTCCGCTCCTACCCTGAAAGTCTCGGGGGGATTCGTCAAGCGGGGGCTGAGAAAAAAGGGGGGTCCCAAAACGCATTTTCCCCATGCAATTTTCCATAGGGACCTTTAGTCCAAGGTACAGCCCGAACGGCTGAACAGAATTACTTGAAATTTGGCAAGAGGTAGTCCTCAGGTCAGGGAAGTGCCTTTTGCAGGTCTGGTATCAATCTGTTCAGTAGTTCCTGAGAAAATCAAAAGTAAAATCATAAAGATATGTGGGCGGAGCCTAACCACACATCTCATCCTGAGATCTGATTGGCTGTCAGCACTTCATCCAAGAAGTGTTGGCAGCCATCTTGGGACCAATATACATGATAGCACCTCATTAAAAAGCATTGCAGTTAATAGAAGGTTTTAAGACTTTAGTTACATTATAAATCATTTGTTGATGGTACCATACTCATTTTAGGAATTGTGGTATGTTCTAAGGTGATTTCACCATGTGAAAAAGCCTTCTGCTGGGATATCATGATTGAGAGAAAAATATTTTCTCATGCTTTTCCCACAGAGGTTTGGAAGGTGATCTATAAGCTAAACTGAGAGCTTATTTTCTGTAAATTCACATTATCTTTCTCAGTCATGTGAGAATGAAGTCTGACATTCTCAGTAAAACATGTACATCCAACAAGGGCAGAGACTGTCAGTTGATTCCTTTGTGTTCTACTGCAGCTTCCCAGAGTGTTCCAAAGAACAACTAGAGCGCTAACAGTCCTACTTATGATAAACATATGGCACACCTGAAGCCATCTTGCTTGGATTAAAGTGGTAACTCTTAAAACATTTAATTTAAAAAGGAACAAAATGAGGGGGTTCATTTTTCCATAAAAAGTATGATTAGTGCTGCAGATAGAAAAATTAGGGCACATTTTGAGTGACTTCTCAAATCCTCTTCTATTTCATTAAAAAATTCTGATATGCAGACTGAAACATGCACTTTCAATACCAGCAGAAGTTTTCCCTGGTGAGCAGTAGCTTTACTACAGTGATCTAATGAGCAAAAATAGTGCTAACATTCTGAATTCATGGCAAATGTGTGACACATCTGAATGCCTTCTTGATGGAATCAAAGTAAAAAACTGAAAGTATTTCCTACTGAGGAGACTGCAGTAAATAAGGAAATTAGGAAACTTCATAACAAATAAGTCTCCCAAGATGGCCACCAGAGACAAAAGAGCCCAAATGTAGGCCAAATATCACCCAGATGTAGCCCAAGTATAGCCCAATGACAGAATGTCCCAGAGTGTTCTTAAAAACAACTAGAGCGCTTACTGTCTTTATTATGACAAAAGTATGGCACACCTGAAGCCATCTTGATTGGAATAAACTGGTAACACTTAAAACATTTAATTTAAAAAGGAACACAATGAGGGGGTTCATTTTGCCATAGAAATTATGATTAATACTGAAGAAAGAAAATGAGGGCACATTTTGAGTGACTTCTCAAATCCTCTTCTATTTCATTAAAAAATTCTGACATGCAGACTGAACCATGCACTTTTAATACCAGGAGCAGACTTCCATGGTGAACAGTAGTTTTACTACAGTGATCTAATGAGCAACTAGAGTGCTAACATTCCGAATTTATGGCAAATGTGTGACATATCTGAATACCTTCATGATGGAATCAAAGTAAAAACCTGAAAGCATTTCCTACTGAGGAGACTGCAGTACATGAGGAAATTAGGAAACTTCAAAACAAATAAATCTCCCAAGATGGCCACCGGAGACAAAGGAGCCCAAATGTAGCCCAAAATCACCCAGATGTAGCCCAAATATAGCCCAATTACAGAAGTGTGCAAAACACTTATTATTTTGTGTTTGTGCAGTGTTATATAGTGCAGACTTGTCAGGTATTGGAGTGCTTTACATGAGCATTGGTTACATCACACAAGAACAAATTCATTTTGGTTGTAGACATGGGGAGACTAAGTGATTTGACCAGAATCACAGAATATCGAGCTGAAGCAGAAACTCCAACCTGGTTCCCCAGTTGCAAAGTCTGCAGTTCTGGAAGTAACACCACATCCTCTCCCCTAAGTGCAACATTTAATCAAGTGGTCAACTGGATAAAAAAACATAAAGATAACAAATAATTTAAAAGTGCTTTGTCGCTATTTGAAAACTCAGAAAATATGTCCCTATTTTAGTCTTTTAGAGCACTAACCATAACTTTGATGCCAATAAGACCCTCTCATATATGTAATTTCTAAAGGAAATGCTCTAGGTATTACAGTTTTGATTACATCAAGATGACGTCAGGCGTTCCACACTTTTGTAATAAATATAGAATGTTAGCAATCTAGTTGTTCATTAGGATACTGTTGAGAGGCAGAGGCCAGGGGCATGGATTCTGAAAATTGAAGGCAGGTAGGAGGGTGCAAAGGCAACAATTTAACCACACTGAGCAGGCAGGAAGGGCCGAGGCAGCACAACAGACTATGGAGGGCAGTGGAAAGGGGGGCAGGGGCAACAAACCAACAATACAGGACTTGCAAGAGAGGCTGTGGCAATGTAATAGACCATTGTGGGCAGAAGGAAGAGGCAATGGTAGTACAACCATACATGCCAACAGACCCGATTCAGCCAGGAAACGTCCAATGTTTTTAAGCTCAAATGGGCTTTATTTGATCTGTCTCCTGTCTACAATCTCCTCTTTTTCAATGTAACTCAAAGGGGAAAATCAATACCCCAGTTTTTTTTCAAAATCTCCCTCTTACCAAGTTCAAAATGTTCGCAAGTATGGTACATTGGATCATGGAAGGAAATGGGGTAGGGACATGGACTTGGATAACAGAGGACAGGAGGGACATGGAGAGGTGCACCAAACTGACCCTGCAGGGCAGGCATCAGGGTTTGCAGCAGCACAATACACCACACAGGGCATGTGGGACGGGACTGCAGCACAACAATCCATAGAAAGCAAGAGGGAGGGGACAGGACCATGCACATGGACAACAGAGAACAGAGGGGCAAGAGGCAATGGTAGCTAGCTGACCATAATGGACAGACAGGAGAGAAAGCTGCAGCATAACAGACCATAAAGGGCAGGAGGGATGGATCTGGGGCATGACAATGGAACAGACAAGCCAGGAGGGAGGGAGTAGGGGTCTGCACATGTAAACAGAGGGCTGGGGGCAAGGGGGCAGGGCAGGAGCAGCAAGATAGCCATGGAGGTCAGGCAGGATGGGCACTAGAAGCAAGACACACCATGAAGAGCAACACTGAGACTGTGATGGCATACACACAGACCATGGAGGGAAGGTGGGAGGGGGTCAGGGGCAGCTAACTGACCACACAGGGAAGGTGGGAGGGGCCATGGCAGCACAGAAGACCATGCATGGCAAGTGGGAGGGTTAGTGGCAGCACAATGGCTATGATGGGCAAGAAGGAGGGTGCAGGGGCATGCACAAAGGACGATGGAGGATAGAAGGGAGGGTCAGGACCTCTGCACAGACAAGAAAGTTCAGGGGAAGGGGCCTCACAACAGACCGCACGGGGCAGGCAGGAGGAGCAGTTGCAGCACAACAGACCAGGGAGGGCAGAAGGGTGTGGCAGTACAATGGACCATGTAGGACAGGAGGAAGAGGATAGGGACATGGCATGTGGACAGGCAGGGTGGAGGTGGCAGGGACAGGTTACAGTCATCTGACAATGCGAGGCAGGTGGGAGGGGAGTGGCAGCTCAACAGAACACTCAGAGTAGATAGGAGTGGCAGGTCCATGGAACAGGGTGGGCAAAAAGGATGGAGCAGGGGCATGCACAAAGACATCGGAGGGCAGGGGGAAGGAGAATAGGGGCAGCAAGCTAAGCACAGAGTTTAAGCAGGAGGTCAATGATGGGGCATAGAATTGGGCAATGGAGGGCAGGAGGAGTGGACTGGTACATCATACTAAATTGAGGGCAGTGGCAGCACATCAGACCATGCGTGGCAGGAGGGGGGAGGCTAGTCCATGGATTCACACAACAGAGGATAGGGAGGAGGGGGATGGGGCAGCAAGCTAACTGTTTAGAGAAGGCGGGTATTAAGAACTTTATTGTTTTTAAAACGTGTGTCTGTGCGAACTACTTAAAATATGAACAAGTATGCAGCATAATCTCACTTTTATTCAGGAAAAAGAGGACGTTTGTGACTGTGACTCCGGGCTCACTTGGCAGAAACACCCCCTGACCCTCCACCCCCTATCGCAAAATGTAATGCCCGTGAAAAGGGTAGATGAACACAGTGTTATATAGAACATAGTCCTGAGAGCACGATTGAAAATGAAAACTAGATATAGTGTATGGTATAAACTATGCACCAAAAAGTGTGATATAAGATAAACCGGCGTGAAATATAATATGCAATACATTGTGCGCAATTACAGATTCATTGGAGAGCGCGAGATAGCACAGGCACTAGCGCCTGCTATGCGATATGCGCCTTGGAGTGTAATATGCGCAGGGCAGTGTTGTGTAACCTAACTAGTCTCTAAAGTTGTAATATAAAATATGTGCTGGGGAGTGTAACGTTGCATATGCACTGTGACAAAGATATGGATCCCAGATTGTAATATGCATGGCATAGCACTGTGCGTTATAACATAGGCATCGAGGAAGGCACGTTAGATGGGGCAATATAACCTGTGCGAAGACAAGTGTGGCATGACATGTTCACGGGGTGGTGTTACAATGCACATGGGCTAGAGAGTGTCATAGCATATGCACTAGCTAGTGCAGTGGTTCCCAAACGTTTTTGACCCATGGCTCCCTTGACCTAATTGGCAGTTGGCCGTGGCTCCCCAACATTTTTTTACGGGTGGGCGGGTGGGGGGGTGTAAGCCCGACCTCGGTAGTACTTCCTGTTGTCTTCCTTAAATTAATTGGGATGCAATGAAGGTAGTATAATCATATTTGTAACAAAATACAAAGATAACAGCTGTTTAATAAAACTTTGTTAAGTGTGAAACGATACAAGATTAATAGCCATATGTTTCCATGCAACTTTTATTAACCACACAACAATAGTTCACACATTTCTATATAATAAAATATCTTTTCAATGAACAGGTAAAACAGAGTCCGAAATTTACCTTACAAATCCTAGTGAGATGGATGTGCTTGTTTTTCCTTACATAACTCCTGAAATCTTGGAGTTATTTTTGAGATTGCAACACGCATTTCTTTTTCAAGGTGAATTTTTGCCCTATATTTAGACTTTATCACTGCAACTGCTGAAAAACCTGCTTCACAAAGGTACGAAGTAGCAAAATGGATCAAAACATGCAGGGCTCTCTTGCTAATCATTGGATATTCATCTCCAGCTTGGCACCAGAACTCAAGCAGTGACTGAGACTGGAACCTTACTTTCAATGTTGAGTCACTTGAAACATCAATAAGCTGTTCTGCTTCCTCATTGGTGAAATGCTGAGGTATCTCAGCGTTGAAGGGGTCTCTCACCCATTTTATTGGCTCCACTTCATCCTCTGGAAAATATTTATCAAGGTAAAAACGCAGTTGAGACAAATACAGAACAAAAACTGTCCTCAGTTCCTCCTTTAACGCCATCTCATTCTCCTGCAGGAACTGGTCCAATGAAGGAAAACATTTATAGTCACCTTTGCTTAGACTGCTTTTCCAAAGGATCACTTTCTTCTTAAAGCCTGAAACTTTGTCTGACAGTTGCAAGATGTTAGTATTATTGCCTTGCAAGGACTTGTTCAGTGCATTCAGTTTTTCAAATAGATCAGAAAGAAAAGCCATTTGTATTAGAAAGTCTGCATCAATAAACTTGTCAGCAAAACAATGTTCATCACCATGTAGATATGAGTATATTTCATTCCTCAGTTCATACACCCTAAGCAGGGAGTTACCTAGAGACAGCCACCGAGAACTGCTATAGGACAAGAGACATGAGTGTTCCGCACCCATGTCCTCACAGAGTTTAGCAAAAAATCTTGCTTTCAATGGTCTTGTTTTAATATAATTTACCACTTTGATAACAATTTTCAGAATACCATGCAGTTCTTCACTGAGGTTTCCTGCTGCCAGTGCTTCTCTGTGAATTATGCAGTGTGTCCAAACAGCATTAGGAGCTTTAGATCGTATGCGAGCTTGAAGTCCTTGGTAGCATCCTGCCATTGAACGCCCCCCATCTGTACAAACTCCAACACATCTCTCCCAGTCAATTTGATTCTGTTGCATGAAATCATCCACAACTGCATACAAGTCTTGACCTGTGGTTCCACCTTTGATTTCTTTACAGAACAACAAATCCTCAACAATTTGTTTTTCGTATAGAAACCTGACATAGCAAATAAGATGGGTGTCTTTGTGGTTGTCTGTTGCCTCATCCAACTGGAGTGCAAAGTCTTTGCCTCTTAGATTACAGATGAGCTGATCGTTAATATCTTCAGCCATATCAATTATCCTCCGGCTGATAGTATTATTAGAAAGAGGCACTTTCAGCAGCTGTTTACCCGCATCTTCGCCGATCATGATTGTTACCATCTCAACGGCAGCAGGCAAAATCAGCTCTTCTGCAATTGTGTGGGTTTTTTTACTCTGTGCAACTAGATAGGCCACTTTATATGAAGACAGGAGGGCGTTACTATTAGTTTTGGTTTGTTTTGAGAAAGTGGACTTTTGTAGTTTGGCTTCTGCAACTTTTCTTTCAAAAAAATCCCTTGGCTTTCCGACCACATTTGGGTGAAGACTTTCAAGATGTCGCTTAAGTTTACTTGGAAGCATGGATTCCAGAGCCAAAACTTTTAGACAGATTGCACATTGAGGACGGTCCTCGTTATTAACCCGAACACACGTGAAACCATAATCCAAATACCTGTCATCGTACTTTCTGTACTTGGCCTTTCGTTTCCCGTCGTCTTTTTTGTCGGAAGAACCTGCAACTTCTCTTTGCTCAGACGAACTTGAACTTGGCATTAGAAATCTCTTCATTGTCAATCACAAAGATGGGAATCAGTTCCTCTCGTCTTTCTATCTGTAAAGTCCCTGGTCGTCGTTTCTTTTCCTTTGCTGAAGTATTTCCAGGTTTCTTCCAGGTGTCATCCACAGTCTCCACGGAACAATAAGCCTGAAGTACAAAACATCCAGGTAAGACAAGTATAAGTAGAACTAAAGTTATTCTCTGCCTAATGATGGATCTATTATTTCTGTTAGTTTGCAATAGAAAACATGAGCAGCTCTGACTTAGTTCATATAAGCAAGGTTTAAACCAGCGTGAAATCAAATAAAAACACATTTGGCCTCTTTGGGGATGAAAACCTGAGGCATTGATGCGCTTTTCTTTAAAGACACAAATGTCATGGATGGGTGGAAAATAATTTAGAAAGGCTGCCTACTGTGCCAGGAGGAATAAATGCGGCTTTGGAAGGCTGACTTGTCCGTATTCTCCTCCGCAGAACCATTTGGCAGGCTCAGAAATGTATAAATCAGTACGCGGGTATAAATGATAAAACAGCATAGGATTCCTGGGTGGTCCGGCTTTAGAACTGGTGGTGCCCAGTGCGACAATGTTTGCGCCCCACAGATTCCATCACTACCACCCTTTAGCAGTGCCCCCCTCAAGTCTCCATGACCACTCTCTCTCAGATATATTGAATCAGTTATATAGTGCCACCTATACCAGTGTAAGGTGTCAGGGTACTTATCACACACACATTACACAGAGACAATCAATCATATGTGTGTAAATTAGTGTATAGCGAATGTTTCATAAGCCAGAGGACTACAAGGTAAGTCACATGTCATCCATACTGGTGGTAGACAGTAAGTGTGCTTAGTCTGGAGAGGCACAGATTCAGAATTTAAAGGGTTGTGGGGGTTCCATTTAATAATTAGGAATGTTTGTTACTGAAATGAACCCTTTTTGAAACAGATTATAATGAAAGATGGAGGAAAACATCATAGTGCTCTAATAATCCATACATTAACTGTTTGCATGCAGCTCTTGAATGACAGTTATTAGCTCATGTTAGGATTTTAACATTCTACACTGCTTTTAACCAAAAGATCTGACAAAGGCACTGACCTATTTAAACTAGCTTCACTGTGTGATGTGCAAGGTACACATTCTTTGCAGCAGGCACATTAACACTCTGGGGTACCATAAATGAGTTAAAACTTCCTCCAGAAAAAACTCCTCTCTCTACGAAGAACATTAATCACCGGAGTTTCCTCGATATTTTTTTTGTTGTATGAAAATTGCCGAAGGCCAGCAATGCAGCACCGGGTGATTTTTAAATTATAAAATCCTTCCAAACCCGGCGCCCCCTCGAAGAGTCAGCATTTGATGAAGTCAGCTTGACTGGTCCTACACGTCGTAATAGGCGGAATGCTTGAATTAATTTCAACCTCTGGCATTGTTTTTTTCTCACTCTTTCACTATAGACGAGGACAGTCCTATAAAGATTAGACTTCTTCCTACTTCAGTAGGAACAGCCACGCTTAAACTGCTGGCCACATTGCCTCTGAACAGGAGTAAAAGTAAAGCTCTTAGATGTCATTTTAAAAACAGAAGAATTCAGATTCATCTCTGCATCTGCACTAGGCTTGTGCCTACAATGCTGTTTGGTGGGGCGCAACAACGAAATATGAAATGCCACTTCCTCCCTGATCTACCTTAGCGTGACAATTCAGAAATACAACTAGACAGTTCTTCTACTACTTGCTACATTTGTCAATGTGGCTGAAGTGGTCAAAGGAAGAAACAGTTGTGTGGATGTGCGAGGACACGCCTAGCCCCACACTTTTCTTTAGTAAAACATCATATTGGCACTTAATGACCGAGATGGCACAGAAGTTGAGAAATAACAGTATCAATATAGTTTATGGAGGCGGTCATATACTTAGATCAACTTTTATGAATAATGGATTGTGATAAAGTTAATCCTACATATATTGGATTCCAAGCTTTTATCACTGAAATATAAAAAGAGTGCAAGCCTCCCCTGGTATTATATGCTGCATATTCAGTTAAGGAGCATCCATCCTTTCCTCAACTATTCCTAAGAAAGGGGGTGGGGTGCAATCTGGGGTACCATAAATGAGTTAAAACTTCCTCCAGAAAAAACTCCTCTCTCTACGAAGAACATTAATCACCGGAGTTTCCTCGATTTTTTTTTGTTGTATGAAAATTGCCGGAGGCCAGCAATGCAGCACCGGGTGATTTTTAAATTATAAAATCCTTCCAAACACGGCGCCCCCTCGAAGAGTCAGCATTTGATGAAGTCAGCTTGACTGGTCCTACACGTCGTAAAGTAACAATAACCTCTCCCCAGACTTTGGCCACCTTAGCAATTTTCTTCGTAACGAATGACGCTTTTTGTTTCTAGTGAGTCTTTCTAAATGTGGCCTTACTGCTTTTTCTAGTACGTTCCATGTAGTCAACGTAAAAAAATAAAATGGCAAAGTATTACACACGTACTATAGTCCATGTCTACACAGCAATAAAAACACCTGTCCCATATTACTGGCAAATAATACACCATGACATCCCAGAGAAATAATACATCTTTTGTGGACACAAGTACCAATTGTAATGATAAAATGTGAGAGGCAATACAAGTGACTACTACCTCAAAGAACGTCCGTAAATTCAGCCTAGCGTTCGTTGTCTCTTATTAATTTTTTTCAGAATATTTGTCGTAATTCAAGTACTCCTGGGTCGCATGACAGCCAGTCCGACGGCTGAACATTATTGTCTCACTGTGTAGTCAACTTCACTGTCTTACCTTATGTGGGAACGGCAGAAAACGGCCGGCGGTAGAAAGCGGCGGGCGGCAGAAGACGGCAGCAGTAACTCCCCTCTAACGCCAGAGCTGCGTACGTATGGCATGCGTATGCCAGTAATGGAGACTACCTCCGACGCCTGAGAATGCACGTACGACGCGTATACGTACGTACGCACGTATCGCGACAGTACGCCTCCAGGAACAGACAATGCCCCCAGTTTTTGCAGGTGCGACATCTTTTGCCTTCAGCTCGCTTTTCGCTTCATTTTTCAACATTGTGGTCGCGGCGCCCCTGGCTCCTCATTACAGCGCACCGGGGTGCCGCGGCGCACAGTTTGGGAACCACCGAGCTAGTGGAATACAACACAGAGGTGTGTGGCACTCAGCAGGCAATGGTGGGTGTAACACAGCATTGGGCTCTGCCAGGAGCGCGCTGTGACTCTCAAGTGATGTTTGTCCCCTTTCCAGAGAGTAAAATAAAAAGTATTACACATCCGGCAGTGGATGTGTGTTTTATTAACCGTGAGGGGGGTTTCTTGCATAGTTTTGGTCGAATTTTTGTCGAATCCCCTTTGAATGGCTTGGTGTGCATGTGTATCAAATGTGCCCGTCAATATCTACCCATGTTTGTATAAATAAATTACAAGGGTGTCTACCGGGATTAGGCACGGTAGGGCATCAGACATGTCAGAGCTTCACTAGTGGTGTAAATACATTCCATGTGGATTCATTGTATGCATAGTCGCCTTTTAATGAATATCACGCAAATCGTGATGGTGATAGGTACGTACGGTTTGTCCAGCATGTCCTAGGTGTGTCTATAAATATATATTTTTTAAAAATAATAAAAAACAGTGGCCGGCCCTGGGGATTGGGGTCAAAAAAATATAATTAGGTGACAGGCCCTGGGGGATGGGGTCATCAGGGCCAATAAATTAGAATAAGAAGGGGAACCACACAGCCCCCCTTCTTAAAAAATTAAAATAAATAAAAGACTGGCATCGTGCCGGAGGCCACGCCCCCTCCTTGCAGCACTCTGCAAACGCGCCCCCTGGCGAATTGTAAGTTAGGGAATTAATTCCTCTTCAATACTGAGGGTCCCTGAGGGCCAACTAGCCCAACAGGCATCTCCAGTATGCGTCAGGGAGCTGCGCTGCAGACAGGTGTTCTGAGGCCAAGCCCCTTTTTACACCTCTCTGCAACGCAGCTCTGTGGCGCTTACTGGAGGTACCTAGTGGTCTAGTTTGACCCTAGGGACCCTTAGGATTCAAGGGGACTTAATCTCTCAACTTAGAACAGCCACAGGGCGCGTTTACACAGTGGTGAAGGGAGGGGACGGGGCCTGAGGTGACGTGTGCAAACACGCACTATGGCACGTTTTAAATTGGGGATATAATTTCCCTTCAATACTGAGGGCCCCTGGGGGCTAACTAGCCCACCAAGTGCTTCCAGTAAGCGCCACTGAGCTGCATTGCAGAGAGGTGGTCCAGGCCGTGCCACTTTTTACACCTCTCTGCAACGCAGCTCTGTGGCACTTACTGGAGGTACCTAGTGGGCTAGTTGGACCCTAGGGACCCTCAGGATTCAAATGAACTTAATCTCCCAACTAAAAATGGTGAAGGGAGGGGACGGGGCCTGAGTTAACGTGTGCAAAAATGCCCTGTGGCCTGTTTTAAGAAGTAGTTTTAATCCCCCTGCCCTATTATATACTAGGGGCTTACAGAGGAGGTCATGCTAATCACAGGGGGACCCCAACGCATAATGTTCCCTAGTGTATGTAGGTGTTTTCACTGTATTCTAAGCGTCTATTAACATAGCACTGGCTCTAGGACTGGTTAGTCAGACTCAGTTACCACTGGTATCCGTCTGAAAAAGTTGAGGGGACAGGATGATTTTGCAACAAGGCTTCTTTCTGCTTTTCTTTTTGTTCTTTCTGCACGTTATCCTTCTTCCTGCACTTTTCTTCGTCTTTGAGGACTTCTGTTGCTTCTTTCAGCACTTCTTTTTTTTCTTTCTGTGCATTTTTTCTTCTTTCTTCACATGTCCTATCTCTGTAGGCATAGTTAGAAATTAGCATTTAAAAAACCTTTGAAATTCACAGAAAAAACCATAGGTTTCAGGCACGTTATAGTTAGGAATTAGCATTTAAAAAACCTCAGAAATTCACTGAAAAAACCATAGGTTTCAGGGGTGTTATAGTTAGCTGGACTTTTCACTTGTACAAAAACCATTGAAATTCCTCCGTTATAGTTAGTTCAGCTAACTATAACTCGCGCGCCCGCAATGCACTGCTGATGACGTCACATATTACATCACTCATGACATGGTCAGTGACATCACTCATGACATCACTGATGACATCTCAAATGACATCACTGATGACATCACTGATGACATCATCCTTGTGATAGAGTGGCAGACCTCCTCTCACCCTAATATAACCTTTGATACACACATTCAAAAATAGAGACTAAAATTTTCAAAACAATGGACATACCAATACCAGTTACAACAACCTCTTCAGTAATTCTAAGATCCACATACACATCCACTCATTCACCAACAGTCCTATACAGTCACTCATACATGTACTAACTCATCATATGTACTCATACACCTATACATCCTGTTACACAATGCCACTCATCCATAGAGTTACTCACACACATAGTCACTCATGCTAATAAAGAATCAAACATACATTTACTTGCATATACAGTTATACACACACCACCACACTTACTTCTACGGAAACTTACACATACTTAGTCTTTTAAACAATCACTTATAGAAACACATACTTATTCATACAGGAACTCTTTCAATTTCTCACTCTCACATATACTTACTTATATACACCAATAGTCACATATACTAGTTTAAAACATATGTAGTTACTCATAAAGACACTATTGAGACAGTCATTCACTCACTAACACACCCATACACACACTCATCCACTCATATAGTCCTGCACACATGCTGTCTTCAACACATACAAACAGTGAGTTCATGCACCTATGCACTACGTAATACCCCCCACCGAACCATGCAGACACTCAGACTGATACTCAAAAAACCAACTAATAACCTATATAGACACCCATGTAGCTACTCACCCACCCATGCAGCCACTTATACACAAAGTGAGAGACTGATACAGATATTTACATATTTAAACATTACTCACTAAGCCATGTATTCACTATGATACACTTAATCAGTCAGTTGCACAATCAATTTTTCAAAAACAAATCATCCATTTAGACACTTATATACCCATTTATTCTTCCATCGACCTTGAGATATACATATATAAAACATATTTAATTTTCAGAAAAACACACATTCACTGGATGATGTCATCAGTGATGTCATCAGTGATGTCATTTGAGATGTCATCAGTGATGTCATGAGTGATGTCACTGACCATGTCATGAGTGATGTAATATGTGACGTCATCAGCAGTGCATTGCGGGCGCGCGAGTTATAGTTAGCTGAACTAACTATAACGGGGGAATTTCAATGGTTTTGTACAAGTGAAAAGTCCAGCTAACTATAACACCCCTGAAACCTATGGTTTTTTCAGTGAATTTCTGAGGTTTTTTAAATGCTAATTCCTAACTATAACGTGCCTGAAACCTATGGTTTTTTCTGTGAATATATATATATATACATCATCAGCAGTGCATGGCGGGGGCGCATGTTACAGTTAGCTCAACTAACTATAACGGGGGAATTTCTATGGTTTTGTACGAGTGAAATGTCCAACTAACTATAACTTGCCTGAAACCTATGGTTTATTCAGTGAATTTCAAAGGTTTTTTAAATTCTAATTCCCAACTATAACATCTATGAAACCTATCTTTTTTTTCAGTGAATTTCAAAGGTTTTTTAAATGCACATTTTTAAGTATAATGGTCCTTATACGTATGTTTTTTTACTGAATTTTTTTAGTTTTTTAATTATTAATTTCTAAATGTAATATTTATTAGAACATTGGAATGTTGGGAGCTCCATTGAAAACAATGGAGTGCTCCAGGCTTATAATGGCTGGTATAAGCCCGGAGCTCCAACATTTAAATGTTTCTTTGTTCACAGCTTTGGCTGTGAACAAGGGCTTCAGGGAGCCTGAGGGGATTTGAACCCCTCGCGCTCCCTGAAGGCTTTGTTTTATTTGTAGGACCATTCTGCCATTGCCATCTAGTGGCAGAATGTTCTAATAGCCGTATAGCCCTTTGAAGAAGGGCTGTACCGGTTTTTAAAGTCCCTCTGCTTTGTTAAAGTCCCTCGCCTTCAGCTCGGGCCTTTAACGCTGCAGCGGGCCTTTAATAGCCGGTATAGCCCGCTACGGCGGACTATAAGGCTATAATAAACAATATTATAAACTTTTCTGTAAATTGCAATTTAAAAAAAAAGTGAAACTGTATTATTCTATAATTATTTTGTTTTATTTTTTTATTTTAATATAATTATGTAATGTCCTTTGTTTTTGAAATATATATTTTTTTCCCAAACATTTTTGGAGCCGCGCACCAAACGCGGCAGGTATTCCAGCTGCCATATTGGAAAAGTCGTGAAGGATCCGCGTATGGTCTGCAAAGGGTGCGTAGCTTCATGTTATGTCATATACTTATAACATCATGTGATGTGAGCGATAGGTATGCAACAGGGGCATGACTTTTGCTCCTGCGTATTCGCGTAATGTGCGCATTGCGGTGCGCGACATCTGCGCGGTGGTGGCACCCGCGTGACGTCATATACGTGCTGAAGCGCGCTAGGTGCGCGACTCCCAGAAAACTTTTTATATTGTAAAACTATATGTATGTAACTTTAATGTACATATCAGGGCAAGAGATTATCTAAATTATTCATAAAACTAATATAGTTCTACTTGTAACAAACTTATATTATTCTTAAATATATTTTCATGGAGTCGCGCCGGGTGCGTTCTCCGTGCGTGCTGGGTGCGCGACTCCCATGTGGCCTTAAAAAAAGAGATTTGATTGGGGCCTTAAAAAAAGAGATTTGATTGGTTCCTAATACCTCCCACTTTAATAGTTGAAGGACTCCACCCATTTTAATCATTCTTGTTGGAGCAGCATAAGAGAAGCATCTCTTCTCCTGCCAGAACATATATGTTGTTTTTTTTGGTGTTGGTTAAAAACTGAACAGTTGCAATGGCATCTCAGCAGCAGGAAGTTCACCTTTCTTCAGATGAAGAAGTGTTGGAGGAGGCACCACCAAAGAAGAGATTGGAGTTAGTTGTATGGAAGTTTTCTACTTTTCCTGCGGGAGCAAAGAAAGTAAACGCAAGAAAAGTGACGTGCAAGCTGTGTGACAGGGTGCTGTCAAGAGGCAGCGATAAGAAATATTCAAGCGGAACAGCTAGCATGTACAAGTATCTGTGCACTATCCATCCCCGCAATCTTGCTCGGGAAGAACTCTGACGAGTAACAGAAAATCCAGCACCAGGTATTGCAAGCACCTCAGGAGCGTCGTCATCTGTGCCTCCTTTGAACATTAGGCCTGAATTAGCCTTCCTGGAGCAGCACTGCATTAAGTGCAAGAAGGTCATCTGTTATGGAGAGCAGTCGGTGGATGCTGTTTGTGCTGCCCAGAGAAACCACCATTGTAAATTTTTGTTTTTGTTTTTCTGTTGTTGGAATGATAATTAATTCCAAAAGTTGACTGTTTATTTAGTTCCTTTCTTTGTTCAGTTTTTAAAAAAACACCCAAAAAAACTCAAAATTGTTCAAAAAATAAAAAAATATATAAAAGAAAAAAGAAGAACAAAAAGTTCTTCTCAGAACTACCTTATCTGGTTAAAAAAAGACAAATAATTGCATGGTAATGTTTGAAAGTTTGCTTGAGTATATATGTAGAGAATGATTGACTGAAAGAATGCATTAGGAGAGAATGGTGATTATTGCACAAGAGTATTTCTAACGTATGAGGAGGATATTAGATTGGAGGTGCTTAGGGGACTGCATACATGGTGCACATTTGATTGTAGCACTACATGTCTTAGTGTTTGAGTGATTGTACAAATACATGGATAGTGACTGGATACTTACAGTGCTGCAAGTTGAGAGCATGGTGAGTTTATAAGTGTTTGTGTTTTCACACAGTAATTAGATAAGGACATGGTTCTGTCAGGATGATTGAAGGAATGGATGGAGAGTGACAGTGCGATTTTTGAACTGCATGGCTAGTACTTGGGTAATTGCAGAAGTAAATCAGTAGTGTGGAGGGGGTTAGGCGACTGCATAGATTGTGGACCTTTGAATGTAGTACTGCATGTGTTAATGCTTGAGTCACTGTTCAAGTACATAGATAGTGAGTGGATACTTAGAGTGCTGCAATTTCAGAGCAGGTTGAGTCTGTAAGTGCTAAGGTATTGGTGGAGTAATAGGATAAGTAGATAATGCTAGATTGGTGATAGGAAAAGTACATGGGACAACAAAAGGATTCCTAAACTGCATGAGTACTAACTGGGTATTTACAAAAGTGTATTAATAGTATGCACCTTGTTAGAGGTCTATATATATTGTGCACATAATATTGTAGGTTTACTTGTAATAGAGGCTGGGCCATTCTATAAGTACATGATTAGAAATTGGAATGCTTACAGTACTGCAAACAGAGTGCATTTTGAATTTATAGGTGCTTAGGTATTGGTGGAGTAATATAATAAGTAGATAGTGGTAGATAAGTGATTGGAGAAGTGCATGGAACTGACAGGAGGATTCCTAGACTTCATGGGTACTACCTGGGTATTTACAGGAGAGTACCATTAGTATTTATCCGTTTAGAGCTCTGTATGCATACTGCACAGAATATTGTATGTGTACTTGTGTTAGTGGCTAGGCCTTCTTATAAGAACATGACTACTAACTGTAATAATTACAGTGCTGCAAACAGAGTGCATGTTGAATTTAAAAGTGCTTTGGTATTGGCATAGAGATTGGATAAGTAGATAGTGCTGGATGGGTGATTGGGGAAGTGCATGGGACTGACAGGAGAATTCCTAGGTTGCATGAGTACTAACAGGGTATTTACAGGAGTGTACCAATAGTATGTACCTGGTTAAAGATCTGCATGCATTGTGCACAGAATATTGTAGGTATACTTGTGTTAATGGCTAGGCCATCCTATAAGAACATGACTAATAACTGCAATAATTACAGTGCTGCAAACAGAGTACATGTGGCCGTTTTTAGTTGGGATATTAAGTTCATTTGAATCCTGAGGGTCCCTAGGGTCCAACTAGCTCACTAGGTACCTCCAGTAAGTGCCACAGAGCTGCGTTCCAGAGAGGTGTAAAAAGTGGTACGGCCTGGACCACCTCTCTGCAACGCAGCTCAGTGGTGCTTACTGGAAGCACCTGGTGGGCTAGTTAGCCCCAGGGGCCCTCAGGATTGAAGGGGAATTATTTCCCCAACTTAAAACGCGCCATAGGGTGTGTTTGCACACGTCACCTCAGGCCCCGTCCCCTCCCTTCCCCACTGTGTAAACACGCCCTGTGGCCGTATTTTTAAGTTGGGAGATTAAGTCCCCTTGAATCCTGAGGATCCCTAGGGGCAAAATAGCCCACTAGGTACGTCCAGTAAGCGCCATTGCAGAGAGGTGTAAAAAGGGGCACGGCCTGCACCACCTCTCTGCAACGCAGAGCAGTGGCACTTACTGGAAGCACCCTGTGGGCTAGTTGGCCCCCAGGGTCCCTCAGGATCGAAAGGGAATTATTTTGCCACGTCACCTCAGGCCCCGTCCCCTCCCTTCACCACTGTGTAAACGCGCCCTGTGGCCGTTCTAAGTTGAGAGATTAAGTCCCCTTGAATCCTAAGGGTCCCTAGGGTCAAACTAGCTCACTAGGTTCATCCAGTAAGTGCCACAGCGCTGCATTGCATAGGGGTGTAAAAAGGGGCGTGGCCTCAGAACACCTGTCTGCAACGCAGCTCCCTGGCGCATACTGGAGATACCTGTTGGGCTAGTTGGCCCTCAGGGACCCTCAGTATTGAAGGGGAATTAATTCCCCCACTTACAACTGGCCAGGGGGCGCGTTTGCAGAGTGCTGCAAGGAGGGGGCGTGGCCTCCAGTGCGATGCCGGTCTTTTATTTATTTACTGGACCCCATCCCCCAGGGCCTGCACCCTATTTTTTTTTGTTGAAAAAAATAAATTTGGCCCTCCCAAGGCCTTAATCGGCCCCGGGGACCCCAACCCCTGGGTCATGGCCTTTTTATAATTTAAATTCTTTAGGAGGGGACTGCATTGCCCCCCTCCTCAGGCCACTTATGGCTCCGGGTACCCCATCCCCCGTGGCCGGCCTTTGTTTTTAATTATTTTAAAAATATATATATTTATAGAAACACCTAGGACATGCTGGACAAACCGTATGTACCTATCACCATAACGATTTGCGTGATATTCATTAAAAGGCGACTATGCATAGAATGAATCCACATGGAATGTATTTACACCACTAGTGAAGCTCTGACGTGTCTGACACCCTACCGTGCCTAATCCTGGCGCCCCCGCCGGTGGGTACTCTCCAAGTAGACACCCTTGTCGTTTATTTATACAAACAGCTATTGACATTTAATATACACGCACACCAAGCCATTCAAAGGGGATTCAACAAAAATTCGACCAAACTATGCAAGAAACCCCCTTCAAGGTTAATAAAAAACACATCCACCACCGGATGTGTAATACTTTTAATTTTACTCTCTGGAAAGGAGATGAACCTCACTTGAGAGTCACAGCGTGCTCCTGGCTGAGCCCAATGCTGTGTTACACCCACCAGTGCCCGCCGATTGCCTCACACCTCTGTGTTGTATTCCACCAGCTAATGCGTAAGCTATGACACTCTCTAGCCCATGTGCACTGTAACGCCACCCCGTGAATATGTCATGCCACACTTGCCTTCGCACGGGTTATATTGCCCCATCTAACGTGCCTTCCTCGATGTGTATGTTATAACGCACAGCGCTATGCCATACATATTACAATCTGGGATCCATATCTTTGTCACAGTGCATTTGCAACGTTACACTCCCCAGCACATATTTTATGTTACAACTTTAGAGACTAGTTATGTTACACAACACTGCCCTGTGCATATTACACTCCAAGGCGCATATCGCATAGCATGCTCTAGTGCCTGTGCTATCTCGCGCTCTCCAATGAATCTGTCATTGCGCACAATGTATTGCATATTATATTTCACGCCCCGGTTCATCTTATATCACACTTTTTGGTGCATAGTTTATACCATATACTACATCTAGTTTTCATTTTCAATCGTGCTCTCAGGACTATGTTCTATATAACACTGTGTTCACCTACCCTTTTCACAGGCATTACATTTTGCGATGGGGTGGAGGGTCAGGGGGTGTTTCTGCCAAGTGAGCCCGGAGTCACAGTCACAAACGTCCTCTTCTTCCTGAATAAAAGTGAGATTATGCTGCATACTTGTTCATATTTTAAGTAGTTCCCACAGACATACATTTTAAAAACAATAAAGTTCCTAATACCCACCTTCTCTGAACAGTTAGCCTGCTGCCCCATCCACCTCCTCCCTATCCTCTGTTGTCTGAATCGATGGACTAGCCTCCTCGCTCCTGCCATGCATGGTCTGATGTGCTGCCACTGCCCTCCATTTAGCATGATGTACCAGTCCACTCCTCCTGCCCTCCATTGCCCAATTCTATGGCCCATCATTGACCTCCTGCTTAGCCTCCGTGCTTAGCTTGCTGCCCCTATTCTCCTTCCCCCTGCCCTCAGATGTCTTTGTGCATGCCCCTGCTCCATCCTTTTTGCCCACTATGTTCCATGGACCTGCCACTCCTATCTACTCTGAGTGTTCTGTTGAGCTGCCACTCCCCTCCCACCTGCCTAGCATTGTCAGATGACTGTAACCTGTCCCTGCCACCTCCACCCTGCCTGTCCACATGCCATGCCCCTATCCCCTTCCTCCTGTCCTCCATGGTCCATTTTACTGCCACACCCTTCTGCCCTCCCTGTTCTGTTGTGCTGCAACTGCTCCTCCTGTCTGCCCCATGCGGTCTGATGTGAGGCCCCTTCCTCTGAACTCTCTTGTCTGTGCCCAGGTTCTGACCCTCCCTTCTATCCTCCATGGTCCTTTGTGCATGCCCCTGCACCCTCCTTCTAGCCCATCATAGCCATTGTGCTGCCATTAACCCTCCCGCTTGCCATGCATGGTCTTCTGTGCTGCCATGGCCCCTCCCACCTTCCCTGTGTGGTCAGCTAGCTGCCCCTGACCACCTCCCACCTTCCCTCCATGGTCTGTGTGTATGCCACCATAGTCTCATTGTTGCTCTCCATGGTGTGTCTTGTTTCTAGTGCCCATCCTGCCTGACCTCCATGGTCATCTTGCTGCTACTGCCCTGCCACCTTGCCCCCAGCCCTCTGTTTACATGTGCAGACCCCCTATTCCCTCCCTCCTGGCTTGTCTGTTCCGTTATAATGCCCCTGATCCGTCCCTCCTGCCCTTTATGGTCTGTTATGCTTCAGCTTTCTCTCCTGTCTGTCCATTATGGTCAGCTAGCTACCATTGCCTCTTTCCCATCTGTTCTCTGTTGTCCATGTGCATGGTCCTGTCCCCTCCCTATTGCTTTCTATGGATTGTTGTGCTGCACTCCCGTCCCACATGCGTTGTGTGGTGTATTGTGCTGCTGCAAACCCTGATGCCTGCCCTGTAGGGTCAGTTTGGTGCACCTCTCCATTTCCCTCCTGTCCTCTGTTATCCGAGTCCATGTCCCTACCCCAATTTCTCCTGCCTACCATGATTCAATGTACCATACTTGCAAACATTTTGAACTTGGTAAGAGGGAGATTTTGAAAAAAAACTGGGGTATTGATTTTCCCCTTTGAGTTACATTGAAAAAGAGGAGATTGTAGACAGGAGACAGATCAAATAAAGCCCATTTGAGCTTAAAAACATTGGACGTTTCCTGGCTGAAACGGGTCTGTTGGCATGTATGGTTGTACTACCACTGCCTCTTCCTTCTGTCCACAATGGTCTATTATATTGCCACAGCCTCTCTTGCCGGTCCTGTATTGTTGGTTTGTTGCCCCTGCCCTCCATAGTCTGTTGTGCTGCCACTGCCCTTCCTGCCTGCTCAGTGTGGTCAAATTGTTGCCTCTGCACTCTCCTACCAGCCTTCAATTTTCAGAGTCCGTGCCCCTGGCCTCTGCCTCTCAACAGTATCCCAATGAACAACTAGATTGCTAACATTCTATATTTATTACAAAAGTGTGGAACGCCTGACGTCATCTTGATGTTATCAAAACTGTAATACCTAGAGTATTTCCTTTAGAAATTACATATATGAGTGGGTCTTATTTGCATCAAAATTATGGTTAGTGCTCTAAAAAACTAAAATGAGGACATATTTTCTGAGTTTTCAAATAGCGACAAAGAACTTTTAAATTATTTGTAATCTTTATGTTTTTTTATCCAGTTGACCACTTGATTAAATGTTGCACCTTGGCGATAGGATGTGGTGTTACTTCCAGAGCTGCAGACTTTGCAACTGGGGAACCAGGTTGTAGTTTCTGCTTCAGCTCAACATTCTGTGATTGTGGTCAAATCACTTAATCTCCCCATGTCTACAACCAAAATGAATTTGATCTTGTGTGATGTAACCAATGCTCATGTAAAGCATTCCAATGCCTGACAAGTCTGCACTATATAAAACTGCAAATACACCAAAAAGAAGTGTTTTGCACACTTCTGTCATTGGGCTACATGTGGGCTACATCTGGGTGATATTTGTGCTGCATTTGGGCTCTTTTGTGTCTGGTGGCCATCTTGGGAGATTTATTTGTTATGAAGTTTCCTAATTTCCTCATTTACTGCAGTCTCCTCAGTAGGAAATACTTTCAGTTGTTTACTTTGATTCCATCAAGAAGGTATTCAGATATGTCACACATTTGCCATACATTCTGAATGTTAGCATTCTAGTTGCTCATTAGATCACTGTAGTAAAGCTACTGCTCACCATGGAAGTCTGCTGCTGGTATTAAAAGTGCATGTTTCAGTCTGCATATCAGACTTTTTTAATGAAATAAAAGAGGATTTGAGAAGTCACTCAAAATGTGCCCTCATTTTTCTTTCTTCAGCACTAATCATAATTTCTATGGCAAAATGAATCCCCTCATTGTGTTCCTTTTTAAATTAAATGTTTTAAGTGTTACCAGTTTATTCCAATCAAGATGGCTTCAGGTGTGCCATACTTTTGTCATAAGTAAGACAGTAAGCGCTCTAGTTGTTCTTAAGAACACTCTGGGACATTCTGTCATTAGGCTATACTTGGGCTACATTTGGGTGATATTTGGGCTACATTTGGGCTCTTTTGTCTCTGGTGGCCATCTTGGGAGATTTATTTGTTATGAAGTGTCCTAATTTCCTCATTTACTGCAGTCTCCTCAGTGGGAATACTTTCAGGTTTTTTTTTTATTCCATCAAGAAGGCATTCAAATGTGTGACACATTTGCCATAAATTCTGAATGTTAGCACTCTAGTTGCTCATTAGATCACTGTAGTAAATCTACTGCTCACCAGGGAAGTCTGCTGCTGGTATTCAAAGTGCATGTTTCAGTCTGCATGTCAGAATGTTTAATGAAATAGAAGAGGATTTTAGACGTCAAAATGTTCCCTAATTTTTCATTCTGCCGCACTAATCATAATTTCTATGGCAAAATGAACCCCCTCATTTTGTTCCTTTGCAAATTAAATGTTTTAAGTGTTACCACTTTATTCCAATCAACATGGCTTCAGGTGTGCCATACCTTTGTCATAAGGAAGACTGTTAGCGCTCTAGTTGTTCGTTAGAACACTCTGGGACATTCTATCATTGGGCTATACTTGGGCTACATCTGGGTGATATTTGGGCTACATTTGGGCTCTTTTGTCACTGGTGGCCATCTTGGGAGATTTATTTGTTATGAAGTTTCCTAATTTCCTCATTTACTGCAGACTCCTCAGTAGGAAATACTTTCAGTTTTTTACTTGGTTCCATCAAGAATGCATTCAGATGTGTCACACATTTGCCATGAATTCTGAATGTTAGCACTCTAGTTGCTCATTAGATCACCATAGTAAAGCAACTGCTCACCAGGGAAGTCTGCTGCTGGTATTCAAAGTGCATGTTTCAGTCTGCATGTCAGAATCTTTTTATGACATAGAGGAGGATTTGAGAAGTCAAAATGTGCCCTAATTTTTCTTTCTGCAGCACTAATCATAATTTCTATGGCAAAATGAATCCCCTCATTGGGTTCCTTTGTAAATTAAATGTTTTAAGTGTTACCACTTTATTCCATTCAAGATGGCTTCAGGTGTGCCATACTTTTGTCATAAGTAAGACTGTTAGCGCTCTAGTTGTTCGTTAGAACACTCTGGGACATTCTGTCATTGGGCTATACTTGGGCTACATTTGGGTGATATTTGGGCTTCATTTGGGCTCTTTTGTCTCTGATGGCCATTTTGGGAGACTTATTTGTTATGATGTTTCCTAATTTCCTCATTTACTACAGTCTCCTCAGTAGGAAATACTTTCAGTTTTTTACTTTGATTGCATCAAGAAGGCATTCAGATGTGTCACAAATTTGCCATAAATTCAGAATGTTAGCACTCTAGTTGCTTATTAGATCACTGTAGTAAAGCTACTGCTCACCAGGGAAGTCTGCTGCTGGTATTGAAAGTGCATGTTTCAGTCTGCATGTCAGAATTTTTTAATGAAATAGAAGAGGATTTGAGAAGTCACTCAAAATGTGCCCTAATTTTTCTTTCTGCAGCACTAATCATACTTTCTATGGCAAAATGAACCCCCTCATTGTGTTCCTTTTTAAATTAAATGTTTTAAGAATTACCACTTTATTCCAACCAAGATGGCTTCAGGTGTGCCATACGTTTGTCATAAGTAGGACTGTTAGCGCTCTAGTTGTTCTTCAGAACTCTCTGGGAAGCTGCAGTAGAACACAAAGGAATCAACTGACAGTCTCTGCCCTTGTTGGATGTACATGTTTTACTGAGAATGTCAGACTTCATTCTCACATGACTGAGAAAGATAATGTGAATTTACAGAAAATATGCTCTCAGTTAGCTTATAGATCACCTTCCAAATCTCTGTGGGAAAAGCATGAGAAAATAGTTTTCTCTCAAACATGATTCATGACATCACAGCAGAAGGCTTTTTCACGTGGTAAAATCACCTTAGAACACATCACAATTCCTAAAATGAGTATGGTACCATCAACAAATGATTTATAATGTAACTAAAGTCTTAAAACCTTCTATTAACTGCAATGCTTTTTAATGAGGTGCTATCATGTATATTGGTCCCAAGATGGCTGCCAACACTTCTTGGATGAAGTGCTGACAGCCAATCAGATCTCACGATGAGATGTGTGGTTAGGCTCCGCCCAGATATATATATGATTTTACTTTTGATTGTCTCAGGAACTACTGAACGGACACCATTTAAGCAAAAGGCACATGCCTGACCTGAGGACTACCTCTTTGACAAATTTCAAGTAATTCTGTTCAGCCGTTCGGGCTGTACCTTCGACTAAATGTCCTATGGGAAAATACATGGTGAAAACGCGTTTTGGCACCCCCCTTTTTTCTCAGACCCCGCTTGACGAATCACCCCGAGACTTTCAAGGTAGCAGCTGAGCGGAGCGCCCCATTAGTTTTGAAAATTTCGCGAAGATAAGTCAACCGGCGCCAAAGTTATTCAAAATAGAATTTTCAGATTTCCTATGGGAACTCAGTCCTAACTATAACTATCTACTGGCGACCGCCAGTAGATAATATATATGTCACACCAGGAATCCCGTGACTCGTTCCAGAGTCGAACAGACGGGTTGGTGGTAAATATAACCTGCCATCACTGAAAATTGATCATGTAGCTATCTATTTTGTCAGCATCTATTAATAAATACATTATGATATTTATTTTGTATTTTAACATACTAACAATGGATTTTCTTTGATGGGCCTTTGCTTCAGTTTTAGATGCATTGTGGTTGTCCCAGATGTCAAACTGATTTAATGATGTAATTATAATTTTTCTGCAAAGGCAGATTTAGCTCCATTATTTATTTTTTATAATAATATTAATATATGTCTTGAGCGATCATAATATTTGCGCATCATACTAGTTTATATGTTGAAACTATTTCTGTTTCTTCCAGTATGCATCTTAGAGTCTCTTTAGGTCTGGGAGCACTGCTGTGTGGAAGCGGTCAAAGTTATTGCCTGCTTGTAATTTGAAGTGAATATGAAAGTTTTTCCAAATTTCTAACTTTACTAAAATTTTCATTAATTTTTAATTCTTCCGAGATCATTTTAATGGTGAGTATAGTTTCACAATTACTTTATTACTGGTGATGTGAGTCTCACAGCTGCCCAATTTGCAACAGGAGAATAACAGAAGTAGGGGGCCCACATACATCGAGATCGTCCTCCTCATGAAACTTAAGATAATATTTGGTTCTAAAATTTACTTTTCCTCATAAGTGAAATATTTATAAGGTAACTACATGATGTATCTATAATGTTTACAGGAACATGACAGAAAAATCTTCTTATGGCTATTCCAACTTTCTAACTCATGAGGATAAAATATCAGAGACTGTTTAGAGGATTCAAAATAGCACTGTCATTTACCATGAGGTAAAATTGAACTATTGATATAAGTAGATGCATGCTTAGTTTTATATGTGATATGTGTTCGAGGCCCCTGTACTAAATTCCCTCTGAGTATTCTCTTTTCCATTTTATTCTTGTTCCGTGGTCAATTTTTGTTATGCCTCACGCAGGTGTAACATAACAGCATTGAAAAAACTTGCTTGGGCTGCAATCGCACCGCAGCGAAACACGGCAGCTGTTTTGTTAAAATAGAGAGTAAATATTGTGACCTAGCTTCGAATCAACAAAACATAATTGTTTTAAGCACTGCTGAAATATAATTACCATGTGCATGTATTGTAAACATGACAACGAGGATAAGATAAGAATGTTTGAAATTGAATGCAATACCCCAATATAAAAGGCACAGAAATGGCCCACAGTGCCTCTGACCTGTCAAGCGAATCTACAAAATAAATTGACAGTGCCGTAAAGATGAACCTGATGGAGGTGGAAAGGCAGTAATGGGCAACCAAAGTTTACAAAAAACAAAAGATGACTTAACAGGAGTATTGAGAGGCTTAGCATTTACTCACACAGGGCAAAACATACGGGTGCAACACAGCACAATGAACTAAGCACCTCAAAATGGCATGATTGACAGAAACCCTTGACAGACACTTATGTCAAAATATCAGGTACAAAAATAAGGACATGTGCAAATAATGTGGCCCAAACATTGACAACCGCAGTATTATGCAGGTAAGTATATACTAGGAAGTATATATTTACTATTCTTACTATTCTTAACTCCACATCTACGTACCTTGAAAAGTATCAATCGTCAAAGAGCTCTGGGCCTAATTATGACTTTGGAGCAGCGGAGACAGCACAAAGCTGTCCCTGCTCCACCAAAGCTGTGCAGAGCACCGCCGACCATATTTTGAGTAACAAATGTGTAACTCGTGATAGGGTCAACGGTCCTTTGCTATTCTCATGGTTTCGCCTGGAAATTAGGAACCACAATGGGAACAGCAAAAATGTTCCACCACGGCATGGATGTGGACGTCCATGCCATGCTTGAACTTTGTGGGTGTACGGACAGGGGTGAACATGTTGTACCCCCTAACCATATCGCCATGGCGGGGGGCCAATGGGGCCCTGTTGGGCCCCCTTTGTTCCTGCACCACCAGCCTTTTCATGGCGGGGGACCCCATGAAAAGACTGTGGTCCAGGAACTTGTAATACGCTGAGCGGAACTGCGCCAGTCCCCGCTCAACATATTGCGTTGTGGTGCTCATGTGCCACCGCCAGGGAACAACTGTTCCCTGGCACATCCGACGGTCCATCGCTGCAAAAACTTTAGGATTTGTGATATGGCAGAAGGTGGACCGCCAGTGCTGTGCCACTACAAGTCTGGGAGACGGAAGACTGCCAGACTCAAAATCAGGCCCTTTATGTTTAGTTAGGTGTAGCAAACATATACAAGTATATACTGACCTTTACAATAATCTATTAGCTAATATTCTGGTTTCCATATATTTGCTGTTTATGTTCAAATCTCAATATTCTGGTACCATAGCTGCACATGAATCTTAGCATATGAGCAATAAACGTGGGCTCTACTCGCTGAAAGATAGGTATGAGTCTTAAATGGGCTAGTCATATAACCTGAGAAAACCGAATTGCATTGTAATGTGACATCAATATATTGAGGGCTTAATGTTTATTTTATATCCTTACAAAAAGAACAATTGATGGACAGAATGCAGATCAATGCCAAACATTCACCCCAGTACAGAGATCTGGGCTTGCAGCCATCATTTTTGCTCCTCATGCCATTCCAGTTTGAAGCCAGCCATATGCAAATCACTGTTGACCCTGCGCCCAATGGGAACAGTCCACCCCGAACTGCCAGGCCAGCTCCTCCCTGGACTGGAAACAAGCATCCTAGGACTGGTTTCAGGGTTTCACCCCTCATCAGCCAGGATATCTTGACTCCCGTGGCATGGAGAGAACGGGGCCCACGTCTGGGCATACCCATCCCACTCAGGGTGACAAATGCAAAAAGAACTATTGATTGACAGAATGCAGATCAATGTCATACATTCACCCCAGTACTGAGATCTGGGCCAGAATCCATCATTTTTTTTCTCCCCATGCCATTACAGTTTGAACCCAGCCATATTCAAATCAGTCTTGGCCCTGCACCCAATGGGAACAGTCCAGCCTGACCTGCCAGGCCAGGTGAGGGGTGATGCCCTGAAACCGGTCCCAAGATGCTTGTTTCCATTCCAGGGAGGACCTGGCTAGGCAGTGTCTAAACTGTGGTGGCATGGTGAGCAAAAAAACGGTGGATTTAACCCAGATCTCTTGATTGGGGGTGAATATTTGATTTGCCCTGCATTCAGTCTATCATCTGTGTGTCTTTTATTTTATATCTTAATTCATGAAAAATCCACAAAAGGTGCCTACTGACAAAAATATGCAGCTGCATCAAAAATATTTTTAATAAATGCAGATGTGGGTTCCCTTTCAAATCAATTGTGAATGCAATGCAATTGGATTTGCAAAACCCAGTGCTCAAAATGCATCAGTAACCTATCCATGGGCCTAGCAGGTACAAGTCACACAATTACTGTACTGTATAAAGGGAATGCCCTTAACTTTCTTTCCCAATTATTTCCAGCCATGGAGGTTGTGTTTCTGCAAGTGAGTGAAGGTCTGCGACAATGGCAGCTACAGCTTTGGAGGAAGGAGAACACTTATCTTCAGATGATCAGCCTCATTGGTCTAAGGGTGGAAGAGCTCATTTAATTCTACAGATCAGATTAAAGTAAGAGGACATCTTCCATGGACAAAATTGGACAAACTCAGCAATCCAAAACTAATTGCTTACCTCCAGTCCTACCACCACATGTGAAGCTAATGGCAGCACTCTATTTGTTGGTAGTTAGATCATTTCAAAGCATATGTGGCATGATGGGGCGACTCTCTCAGGGTGCTTTGTCTTTTGCCAACTGTTGCAGACGCTGTCATCAACCTATACCTCAATTTCTATCAATGATCAAATAAAAATAAAGCAGGGATTTTATGAAATTGCACATTAGCCTCATTTTGTGGGAGCGATAGACTGCACTCAAGTGCAATTGGGACCACCTGCTGCAAAAGCACACAGCTACAGAAACCAGAAGCACACCTATTCAATGAATGTGCAGGCTATTGAGGACTTCAATAGACAATTCACCAATATACGAGCAAAGTATCCTCGAAGTGCACATGCTGGGTCTGTATTCAGACACATCTTCAGATGGATTCTATGGAATCTCTCTCCCACTTGGTAAAGTAATCTTTATGTTTTCAGTATTGTACCTTATTATATTTTTTAATTTACATAAAATAATGACTTAATATCAAAAGAATCTTTTTAGTTTGTTAGTGAAGTGAAACCTCTTAGATACAAATATATATATATATTTATATATATATATATATATATATATATATATATAGATATAAAGTCCAATCCTCACTCCACACGAAGAATGAGGCCGACATATGCTGGGGTACACAAAGAGGATTTATTCCAAATAGTTTGACAAGCACAAAAGCTGCAAATGTTCAGGAAACGCTTGGCAGACGCGTTTCAGCCGGTAAGCTTTCTTCAGTGCCGGTTTCCAAACAGAGCCTCTCACCTGGGGGTCATTTGATGTCCTGTGACGCTCATGTAGCCACTCTCATTGGCTGGATGTTACAACCCCGCCTCTGTTTAAAAAGGATATTGCATCTCGTGCTTCACTGAGTCCAGGTGCATGCTGGTCAACGTAGTCTAATGCGGGAGTCCGTAAAGTGAGGGACTTCCAAACACCAGGTGGTGTCCCAACTTGTTGGCTTTCAGGTCATGTTTACCCTCAGCATCCCGGAACCAAAATAAAGATGTTAAAAAGAAACCTAAATTTGTGTCCCCTGCATCCAATGCTGCATCCTCTCTCCCAATGCGGAACACAGTGCTGGTGTAGCCGCGTAGGGGGGGCGACGCGCTGTACTTTAATACACTGTCCAAAAGGTGCTGGCGTGCGCGTAGCTCCAGACCGAGAGGGCATGCCAGTAGCCAGTGCCTGCTTACTGGTTAAACATATAAAGTCCAATCCTCACTCCACACGAAGAATGAGGCCGACATATGCTGGGATACACAAAGAGGATTTATTCCAAATAGTTTGACAAGCACAAAAGCAGCAAATGTTCAGGAAACGCTTTGCAGACGCGTTTCAGCTGGTAAGCTTTCTTCAGTGCCGGTTTCCAAAGAGAGCCTCTCACCTGGGGGTCATTTGATGTCCTGTGACGCTCATGTAGCCACTCTCATTGGCTGGATGTTACAACCCCGCCTCTGTTTAAAAAGGATATTGCATCTCGTGCTTCACTGAGTCCAGGTGCATGCTGGTCAACGTAGTCTAATGCGAGAGTCCGTAAAGTGAGGGACTTCCAAACACCAGGTGGTGTCCCAACTTGTTGGCTTTCCGGTCACGTTTACCCTCAGCATCCCAGAACCAAAATAAAGATGTTAAAAAGAAACCTAAATTTGTGTCCCCTGCAGCCAATGCTGCATCCTCTCTCCCAATGCGGAACACAGTGCTGGTGTAGCCGCGTAGGGAAGCGACGCGCTGTACTTTAATACACTGTCCAAAAGGTGCTGGCGTGCGCGTAGCTCCAGACCGAGAGGGCATGCCGGTAGCCAGTGCCTGCTTACTGGTTAAACATATAAAGTCCAATCCTCACTCCACACGAAGAATGAGGCCGACATATGCTGGGGTACACAAAGAGGATTTATTCCAAAGAGTTTGACAAGCACAAAAGCTGCAAATGTTCAGGAAACGCTTTGCAGACGTGTTTCAGCCGGTAAGCTTTCTTCAGTGCCGGTTTCCAAACAGAGCCTCTCACCTGGGGGTCATTTGATGTCCTGTGACACTCATGTAGCCACTCTCATTGGCTGGATGTTACAACCCCGCCTCTGTTTAAAAAGGATATTGCATCTTGTGCTTCACTGAGTCCAGGTGCATGCTGGTCAACGTAGTCTAATGCGGGAGTCCGTAAAAAGAGGGACTTCCAAACACCAGGTGGTGTCCCAACTTGTTGGCTTTCAGGTCACGTTTACCCTCAGCATCCCGGAACCAAAATAAAGATGTTAAAAAGAAACCTCAATTTGTGTCCCCTGCAGCCAATGCTGCATCCTCTCTCCCAATGCGGAACACAGTGCTGGTGTAGCCGCGTAGGGGGGCGACGCGCTGTACTTTAATACACTGTCCAAAAGGTGCTGGCGTGCGCGTAGCTCCAGACCGAGAGGGCATGCCGGTAGCCAGTCCCTGCTTACTGGTTAAACATATAAAGTCCAATCCTCACTCCACACGAAGAATGAGGCCGACATATGCTGGGGTACACAAAGAGGATTTATTCCAAATAGTTTGACAAGCACAAAAGCTGCATATGTTCAGGAAACGCTTGTCAGACGCGTTTCAGCCGGTAAGCTTTCTTCAGTGCCGGTTTCCAAACAGAGCCTCTCACCTGGGGGTCATTTGATGTCCTGTGACGCTCATGTAGCCACTCTCATTGGCTGGATATTACAACCCCGCCTCTGTTTAAAAAGGATATTGCATCTCGTGCTTCACTGAGTCCAGGTGCATGCTGGTCAACGTAGTCTAATGTGGGAGTCCGTAAAGTGAGGGACTTACAAACACCAGGTGGTGTCCCAACTTGTTGGTTTTCAGGTCACGTTTACCCTCAGCATCCCGGAACTAAAATAAAGATGTTAAAAAGAAACCTAAATTTGTGTCCCCTGCAGCCAATGCTGCATCCTCTCTCCCAATGCGGAACACAGTGCTGGTGTATCCGCGTAGGGGGGCGACGTGCTGTACTTTAATACACAGTCCAAAAGGTGCTGGCGTGCGCGTAGCTCCAGACCGAGAGGGCATGCCGGTAGCCAGTGCCTGCTTACTGGTTAAACATATAAAGTCCAATCCTCACTTCACACGAAGAATGAGGCCGACATATGCTGGGGTACACAAAGAGGATTTATTCCAAATAGTTTGACAAGCACAAAGCTGCAAATGTTCAGGAAACGCTTGGCAGACGCGTTTCAGCCGGTAACCTTTCTTCAGTGCCGGTTTCCAAAAAGAGCCTCTCACCTGGGGGTCATTAGATGTCCTGTGACGCTCATGTAGCCACTCTCATTGGCTGGATGTTACAACCCCGCCTCTGTTTAAAAAGGATATTGCATCTCGTGCTTCACTGAGTCCAGGTGCATGCTGGTCAACGTAGTCTAATGCGGGAGTCCGTAAAGTGAGGGACTTCCAAACACCAGGTGGTGTCCCAACATGTTGGCTTTCAGGTCACGTTTACCCTCAGCATCCCGGAACCAAAATAAAGATGTTAAAATATATATATATATATATATATTGCTGCTCCAAAGTCTTTCGCCCACTCAGTCCGCACTCTATCTCGGCGGGTGCCCGGTCCAACGGCAGCGAGCCGTTAACAAATGACCCTCCAAAGTTTAAAAAGAACAAAGACCAGCACTCCGGTTAGATTTATCCTTAATTCGGATTTATTCGGGCAACAGACGCGTTTCAGCCGTAGCGCCCATCAGTGTCGTCTCACAACGGGAAACGGAAATTGACTTATACTTCAATGCATAAACATAAATAAAGGACCACTTAGACATAATTTGGTCGCCATCTTAGAACATGCAAATAATATTACGATCAGATTTAACTTCTTAATTCATTTAACTTTTGGCTATCCTATGACTTTTAATTTTCAAGTTCAATGATTCATTAATTATTTACAAGTGAATCTCGTTTTTCAAGCTATAAAGCCCTAGGTGGGCAACATAAATACGGGACCCATTTAGCATGATTCCACCATCTTTTAAATGTGAAAAGAGACATTCCATTTGAATTCGAACGCTTGATTCATTTAACTCCCTCTCATTATTTCAAAATGCATGTTCAACAATTCATTCTATATGTGTACCAGAATATTTCGCCCTTGGATGGGCAAAGATTTGTGATTCATCTTTAGTTTTCGTTCAGCTCAAACATGGGAACACAGTAACCAAATGATATCTCATAGATGAGTGATCAGCTCCTCCCCTGAATTTAATCCCTCGGGTGTTTTGGTCTGGAGTTCAATAATATACCTAGACTCCAGACGCCTCAAAGCCTTTTCTCTATCTCCACCTCTAATATCTTTTGGGATACAATCTAGATTAAAGAATCTAAGGAGAGTTCTATCGCTTTTATGGTGAGTGGAAAAATGGCGTGCAACAGGACAATTTACACCCCTGTTAACGATTGCTCTCTGATGTTCCAGGATGCGCATCTGAACCGCGTTTACTGTACTGCCAATGTAACAATAGTTACAAGGACATTCTAGGCAGTATACCACAAAAGATGTTGTACAAGTCATAAACTTTGTGATCTTTTTAGGATTTTTACATCCCGGAATGGTGTATGCTATAGTTTTTCTACTTGTGTGGCAAGCCTTACATTTCCCACATGGAAATGAACCTTGGAGGCCCTTAGATCCTAAGAAAGAGGAAGATGGCTTTTTGAGGTGACTCTATACCAATTGGTCTTTCAAGGATCTCGATTTCCTAAATGTAATCTGCGGATAATTCGCCAGAGAACTACCTATGGTATTATCTGTTTTGAGAATCCTCCAATGCCTTCGTAAAATTGACCTTATCCTCATAGCTGATGATGAATAAGTGGTGATTAACCTAAGGCTACCTACTTCATCTTTCTTCTTAGGACAATCTTTAATAGAGTTGATCTTGTGACTTCTTTCACTTTTGATTGTGCCACATTCAATACTTTATGTGAATATCCTCTAGCTTTGAACCGCCTGACACTGTCATTAGCTGCTTGATCAAAGTCCTCATTCATCGAGCAATTCCTTTTGATTCGTAGCAATTCGCCATACGGAATGCTACTTATCAAACTTCTCAGATGGCTGCTACCGCCATGCAAAATAGAGTTGCCTGCTGTGGCCTTTCTATATAGGGATGTTTGAATCATACCTCATTTGGCAAAAACTTTAATGTCAAGAAAATGTATTTCCTTGTCACTTATTTCATAAGTAAATCTTAAATTGAAATTGTTGACATTTAGAACACTAATGTATTCTTCAGCTGTTTGTTTAGACCCCTTCCAAATGATGAAGAGGTCATGAATGTAACGACGCCAGCAGACAACCTGATCCACCCATTTACTGTTATCATCTGCCCAGGCTACCTGCTTCTCCCACCAGCCTACGAAAAGATTCGCGTAGCTGGGGGCGAAGCAGGTGCCCATCGCAGTACCCATTATTTGTCGGTACCTTTGATCATTAAAAATGAAGATGTTATTATTCAAGCAAAATGCAATGAACTCTATTAACATTGCATTATGTTCCAGAAACCTTGCTGAACGTTGTCCTAAGAAGAATTTTGCTGCCATTAGACCATCCTGGTGTCTTATACTTGTGTACAAATTGCAAACGTCCATAGTTATCATCAGAAAATCCTCTTCCCACACAATACCTTGCATCTGCTTTAGAAAGTCTTTGGTATCTTTCGTATACGAGCTTGTCTGAACAACCAAAGGTGCCAAAAAGTAATCGATAAATTTGGACATATTCTCCGTCAAACCTCCGATAGAGGACACTATTGGCCTTCCGGGTGGGTTAACAGCATCTTTGTGCACCTTTGGTAGGTGATAGAACGTGGGTATCTTTGGATTTTTGTTTTGCAAAAACAATAATTCTTCCCTGGACAGCGTTCCTCTTTCGAACCACTTCTGAATCAAATTGGCATATTCTTGGATGCTCGTCTTATATTCTTTCTCTGTTGTTAAGGCATAATTTGCTTCATCCTGTAGCTGACGAAGAGCTTCCTTGCAGTAATTTGTATGACTTTGTATCACAACATTACCGCCCTTATCTGAGGGTTTTATTATTATTGAAGCATCTTGTTGCAGATCACATAATGCCTTTCTTTGGTTCAAAGATAAGTTCCATTGCAATTCCCTTTTGCTTTTACTGTTTCCCTCTTCTTTCCTGAGTTCTTTAAGATCCTGGATTACTAACTCCGAGAACACATCGATAGCATCCATAGGTAATTGCGGGAGGAAACGTGAGGGTGGCTTGAAGGGAGTTTCTTCTCCAACCTGAATTATTCCCAAATCAGCTGCTCGTTGTCGATCATCTCTAGTTTGTGGTAGCTGGGAGCCACTTTCTTCACCTAGCTCCTCCAAAATTGCCAAGGTCTCCAAATCACGAACACTCATTTCACCCGGCTCAGTTGTTGTAAGTTCTTTGCCTTTCCTAATTCATTTCAGTTTGTTTCCCGGGATCCTTTTGTTTGAAAAATTTCATTAACTTTAATTTTCTTACAAATTTAAATAAGTCTATTCGTGTTTGGGTATATTCGTAGCAACTGGTGGGACAGAAGGTTAAACCGAGTTTAAGCACTTTTTCTTCTTCCGAGCTCAAAGTTCTTGGTGAGAGGTTTATGATGGTTAGGTTATCTCCTACTTCCGATTGTATCGTCCCCTTCGATTTCTCATGCCTCTTGTTCCAGCTCTTGTGTTTTCTTCCACCCCTCCTTTGGATGCGCTTGTGCCCATAGTTTGCTCCGGGGGACGACCCTTCCCCCCTCTTAGCCAAGATTTTCTGATGAGATCGAACTCCTATCCTGTTGCACGCCATTTTTCCACTCACCATAAAAGCGATAGAACTCTCCTTAGATTCTTTAATCTAGATTGTATCCCAAAAAATATTAGAGGTGGAGATAGAGAAAAGGCTTTGAGGCGTCTGGAGTCTAGGTATATCATTGAACTCCAGACCAAAACACCCGAGGGATTAAATTCAGGGGAGGAGCTGATCACTCATCTATGAGATATCATTTGGTTACTGTGTTCCCATGTTTGAGCTGAACGAAAACTAAAGATGAATCACAAATCTTTGCCCATCCAAGGGCAAAATATTCTGGTACACATATAGAATGAATTGTTGAACATGCATTTTGAAATAATGAGAGGGAGTTGAAAGAATCAAGTGTTCGAATTCAAATGGAATGTCTCTTTTCACATTTAAAAGATGCTGGAATCATGCTAAATGGGTCCCGTATTTATGTTGCCCACCTAGGGCTTTATAGCTTGAAAAACGAGATTCACTTGTAAATAATTAATGAATCATTGAACTCGAAAATTAAAAGTCATAGGGTAGCCAAAAGTTAAATGAAGTTAAATCTGATCGTAATATTATTTGCATGTTCTAAGATGGCGACCAAATTATGTCTAAGTGGTCCTTTATTTATGTTTATGCATTGAAGTATAAGTCAATTTCCGTTTCCCGTTGTGAGACGACACTGATGAAAGCTACGGCTGAAACGCGTCTGTTGCACGAATAAATCAGAATTAAGGATAAATCTAACCGGAGTGCTGGTCTTTGTTCTTTTTGAACTTTGGAGCGTCATATATATATATATATATACACACACACATGCATACTACCTACTGGCAGTTGACAGTATGTAGTTATAGGTAGGACCTAGTTTCCATGGGAAAGGCGTTTTTTGTTTTGATAATAGCTTTGGTGCTGTTTGATGAATCTTTACAAAAATTTGAAAACTAGTGTGCCAGTCACTTCAGCTGTCTGGAAAGCTTTGTGGTGATACATAAAGTGGGGCTGAGAAAAATGGGAGGTCCCAAACGCATTTTTCTAATGCAATTTCCTATAGGGTTTTTAGACACAACTACAGCCCAAACCTCTAAACGGAATCATACTAAATTTGTCAGAAAGCTAGATATTGGTCTAGAAAGATCTCTTTTTATAATTTGGTGTATATCAGTTCAGTAGCTCTTAAGTAATTAAAAAAGAGGATTTGTGTATATCTAGAGATGCAGCGGGTCTGTGGATCCATCGGACCTCATGATGTGATCTGATTGGCTGCCACCACTTCAACCAGGAAGGGGTGGCATTCATCTTAGGATTTTGGACTTGGCCCGAATCCCAAGAAAAATGCAAAAATAAACACAAAGGGTCAGGTTAGGAATATCCTGACCACCCCTAGGCCTGATGGCGGGGTCCCACAGGAACCCTGTCAGACACCAAACTTTTTTGTTTGTTGATTTTGCAGCAATTTGTGGAAGATCCACAGCAAAATTGGAAAAAAGCTTGTTCTCCTCTGTTTCTTTTTTAAGCCCCCCAGGTGGGCCAGGTCCTGCGGGAACTATTTATTTTAATATAGGGGAGTGGACGCACATGGCCCACTTCCTGGCCCGATTTTTGCCCCAGGGACCCCAGGGTCCACATTCCCCTGGGCCAGGCCTTATAAAACATGGGAGAGGACACCCAGCCCCCCTTTTGGGCTGATTTTGGCCCCTGGGACCCCATCCCCCAGCCACAATAACAAATGGGAAGGGGGTCCTACCAATGCAATTATTAATGGCCCTGGGGACCCCATCCCCCAGGGCCAGATCCTGCTATGTCCCAGGGTGCCCATCTGGGACATAGCAGTTTACCTGTGCTGGCACATGCAGGGAAACCTATATGCTCTCCTGCTTGGTGGGGACAATTTCAAAACTCCTGCCAAGCAAAAGCAGACACAAAGTCCACCCCTAGCTGGCGGGAGCTTGAAAAATGCACCCACCTGCAGGGAGCAGGCTTTGAATCTCTTTCCTGGCCCATTTCACTGCAGGCAGGGAAACTGAAGAATAGATTGCTCCCACCTACACGGAGAAGCATTTTTAGCTGCTCCCGCCTGCATCGAGCAGCATGTTTAGATGCTCCCTGCCGGTGGAAGCAATGCTGGCTCTTGCTAAACGTGGGAGGCTGGCTGGGGAGGGGGCTTGGGGCTCCCCCTGCTGCCCCCAATGATAGTGTGTTGGGTGACCTGGGTGGGCATTTTTTGGCCAGGCCTCAGGGAATGGGGTTCCTGGGGCTGATATCAGTCTGGGGTGGGGATCTGTGTGCCCCCCTCCCCCTTAAATATGGTGCTGTACTCTGGAGTAACAGGTTCATAGGGCCAAACTCAGTCTGAGGAGGTAGAGGAAAAAATGAGGGAAAAGAAAGATATTTTTCCTCTCCTGGCCTGGCGTAGCATTTTGACAAATTTTGATGCATTCCCAGGTCTGGTAAATCAGACAATGCACCAAACATGATTGGTGGATGCATGAAAACACTCACACTTCACCTATGCAATTTCTTCCTGGGGCAAAAGTAATGCAACAGCGATTTGCCCTGCGTTGAGTTACTGTAGATTTATCAAGCCACACACAGCCACTCAAGGTGATAGATGAATCTGACTTAGCAGCTGTGCCTCCCCAGTGCCCCCTTAAGTGGCACAAGGGCTAAGCAACTCAATGATAAATATGCTGCTTGGCTTTCTAGGAACAGTTGTATACAGATTAAACAGCGTACTCAATGAAATGAGAGCTTCCTATATATATATGTGATTAATTGTTAATGTGAAATATGCTACCTGTAAAGTGCATGGTATGGGGTCAATGTTGCACGTAATGCATGCTTTCTAGACCTAAGGAAGTTGTATCTGTTATGACAATAATGATAACTGATATTCACCTGAGCTGTTTTGTACTTACTGTCAAGCTTCTAATGACATAGTAATTTATAGAGCAATATGCGGAAAAACAAAACTGGAGATTGTCATCAGTGATGTTATCAGTGATGTCATCAATGATGTCCTTTGAGATGTCATGAGTGATGTCATAAATTATTTCATGGGACACGTCATGAGTGATGTCATAAGTGACATCATAAGCAGAGCATGGCGGGGGAGCAAGTTATAGTTAGTGCTGCTAACTATAACTGGTGAATTTCTGTGTTTTATTCGGTTCAAACCATTAATTTTGACATTGACAAATTCACATAACTATAATGTTATTTTAACATTTATTTCTTTCAAGTGAATTTCTTAGGGTTTTTCAAACAAAAACAGATCTTTTTATCACACTTCACTCTAAAGTTACTTGAACCTTTGTGTTTTTCAGTGATTTTCTAGAGTTTTCTAAAGTAATTTATTTGTAACTGTATCTATGGTAGAATAACTTAATAATATAACCTGTGTGCAGACATTATTTTGAAAGAGAATTGCTTTCGTATTGTAACTTACCAGGAAAGGGTGCACAGAAAATGTTTCTAAAAAATTATTTTTGAGTATAAAACAGTGTAATACCACAATATTTGTGTTGAGATTATCTATCTCACTTCTTCTGACATTTTACTAGCAAATTCATTAATATTGTACTAGCATACTTTGCATAGCCTTTTATGTGTTTTTACATTAAAGTCATAAATATAATTCAGTTAAAGAGTAACCAGTTTTTTAAATATTGTGTAGTTTTAGCTTTCATTATATTAATATATTTTTAAGTGTGTGATTACTCCTGCGAGATGTTCATGGAGTCAAACACAATTCTCCGTATGGACTCCGAGGGAGATGTACTTCTGAGTCAGCCTTTCTGACCCTCTCACAAGATCGTACATTTGGACATTTGGGAGTAAGTTAAGACCAGTGTTTTCTTGTAATTCTGAACAAAGTAACATATTACAGAAGCTGATTATGTCAGTAAAGTTGGTTATGATTTGTTCCATTGATTATATAAAACAATATGTTTATGATCTCAAGAGAAGCTTGCAGGAATTGAGCTCACAATCCCCTGCATGGACACCAAGGGGGATGTACTTCTGGTTCGGCTTTTGTGCTCTACCTTCAAGATCGTGCATTTGGAACTAGGTAAATAACAGTGGTATCTTGTATCTCTGAACAAATTAAGACATCAGAGATATTGATTAGTTTGGAAATGTTGAATATGAATTGTTACATGAAAGATATAAAGAAATAATATATTTACAATCTTGCAAAACCATCGCAGGAGTCTCGCGAGAAATCCAGGAGAGGAAGCACACCCTAAGGAAGTATTGTGATTGGTTCTATTGGATGTCTTTTCTTAAAAGAAGATTCAATACTTTTTGTATTATTTCACTGTTGGATTTTGGTGAGAGTAGACATATTTGGCTTGCTATCCTTTCCTGTTTGCCTCTTTTCATAAGGATGTCTTCATCAGATTCTGATGAAGAGCGTGGCAATTTTTTTAAATGAGGCCAGGTAGCAAGAAAGTTTTTGCAAAGTATTTTACCTGTAAACTTTGCAGCAAAGAGTTTAGCCGGGGGAGCAGAAATAAACAACATAGCATGAGTACCACAGGGATGTGGAGACACCTGAAGTCAATGCATCTGCAAAGGCTTGTACGGCTTGAGTTTGCTGGTGCTGTGGAGGTAGACAATTCTACTGGGGCTTCAACATATTTTGCACCAGGAGATACTGTGCCTCCACAGGTTCGAACTGCACAGGTGGACAATAACGCTGCTTTTTTAAATAAAAAGCTATTTTGCCGCTCATGCAAGAAGATAATGTTTTCATATGAGACAAGCAGGTCTGCCCAAGATCACAAGTGCCCCCCAGTAGAAGTTTTATATCTTTTTTAATACTTTTTTGTATGTTTTTTCCCTTTTTTGTTTTAAGGGGATGCTGTTTGTGTTTATTTAACATGTCAATTTTTATGTTTTTGCCTTACTCTTTTTTAATACAATTAAAATAGCCCAAAATATTTAAAATATGTTTGAAAACATACAAAAAATATATAGTTGTTCAAAACTGTTAACAAAAACGTCTCTTTCCAAACTACCCTGTGTGTTTATTATCTATGTTGTTTGTACTATGTTTCCCTTTTTTCTCTTTCTCTGAATCTGCTGTGAGACTCTTGGGAAAGCCAGGGAGGCAATTCCAAAGGGGGCAGTGTTTGCTCCCACGAGCCTCTCGCAATATCTTACTTTTTATAATGGACTTTGCATTTGCACTAAATATATCCATATGTAATATGTACAATTTGTATACACCAGTGTGTTTATTTAAAAAAATGTAATCTATTATAAAATTGTGGAGAAAAACAAATCACTTATATTTATAGAAACCCCCCACTTGTTTTATCAGCATTAGATGGACATTGGTACATAGCACACATTGATACTCATTTATTTATTTTAAGTCCATTTATTATTATTAGAAAAAGCTCAATCACTACTTTTTTATGATCTCGGGAGAGTCTCACAAGATCATAAGCTTTTTTTTAGAGGAAGAATTCACACTTTCCTATATTACAATACTTGTGCTTTATAGTACCCATTTGAAGGATTTGGAGTGAAAGTAGACTCTTGAAGGAGACCTTTTCAGAGTATAACAACAGTACACAGTAGGGTGTAAGAAGTCAATTGTATCTCACTGATAATTAGACTATGGAGAGAGAGTGGTCTTTCCAGTGAGACCTTGCATGAAGGTAACCAGTGTGTGGACTTGGGTGTAAAGTGACACTGCCTTTCCACTCACACCTTTCCCCAGGCTGTGAAGTATGCATAGTAGGGTGTGGAAGGTCCACACCTCACAAGTAAAACATTACTATTCCATAGTAAGTATAACAAGTACTGGCCTCTCCACTGAGTCCTTTCCCCATGCAAACATCCATTTATATTAGGGTCCAGAAATGGATTTCACTGTATAGTCACACATCTCCCCAGGATGGCAGACATACACAGTAGTGTGTAGGGAAGCATTCTCCTCTTCACTAACACCTATCTCCAAGACAACATAAATGTGCAGTATGGTGTTGGCAAGGAGTGGCCTCTCTGCTGACACCTCTTCCTAGACCAACAAGGATACACAGTGGTGTCTGTGAAGGGAGTGGCCTGTCTGCGAGGGGAAGCCAGCCCTAGAGCCTAATATTGCTGCAGTTGTTTGGAAATCTCATTTTCAGGGCATAAACTCTATTGGGGCAGTCCCGGAATTGAATGTTGATCCATCAGATGTAGTTGTAGGGATACGTTATGAAGGGGGCTGTGAGATCACATAACAAGAAGTTTTAAATGCAATTGGGAGGCTTCCCCTTGGGAAAGCCCCAGGATTAGGTAAGGTTCCGGGGGACTTATTTTGGGACAAGCCAAACATTTGGGGACCTTATCTGTGTGTAATTTTTAATGCCATTTTGAGGGGTATGAAGGTGCTGGATTCTTGGCTTGGGGCTGAAATTTCCCCTGTCTACAAGAAGGGTTCTCCCCTCTTGCCGAATAATTATAGACCAATTAGCCTGATAGACGTTACCCAGAAATTATTTGCCAGAATACTCCTTGAACGCCTCCATGTTTGGATGGAGGACGGTGGAATAATGAGCACTTATCACGCCGGTTTTCAGAAAAATATGTCAACCATTGATCAAATCCTTAGACTTCAGTTGTTATATTGGAAGACGGTGTCAGTGGAGGGTGGCAGCCTCTATCTGATATTCGTTGATCTGAAATCTGCTTTTGCTCTGGTCCCCCGTGCCAAACTTTGGGAGGTCCTTGAACAACTATGAATCCCCCCTTACCTATTGTCTTTGATCATTCGCCTCCACACAGGTAACTTTGCCCAAGTTAGGCATGGGAAGCATGGGGAATTGACCCCTCGTTTCCCAGTTGATAGAGGTGTAAGACAGGGGTGCGTGTTGGCCCCAACCCTGTTTTGCCTCTTTGTTAATGCACTGGTAGCTTAACTTAATGCAGTAGTGGATAACGATGCCCCTAAGTTGGTGCATGGTAAGGTCCCAGCAATGATGTTTGCTGATGACACTTTGCTGTTATCGAAGTCCCCTATGGGCATACAGCGGATATTAGACAGCTTTGCATTTTTCTGCAAAAACAGGGGCTGGAGATCAACACAGCCACAACTAAATTCATGGTATTTAATTCAGCAAAAACACTGTGCCCAAACCCCTCTTTAAACGGCACCCTACTAGAGAGGGTGTCAGTTTTTGATTATCTTTGTGTTACGCTGTCTGAATCATTTGAATGGGGACCGCAATTAGCCAAGGCAGGTCTTAGGCTTGCCCAGATGGTAGGGGGACTTATAACAACCTATAGGAACTCCTCTTATGTACCGCCTAGTTCTGTGGTTGAGATTTACCAAGTACAAGATGGGAGTGCCGTAATGTATGGGGCTGAACTTTGAGGTCATCGTCCCACTGCTGGTTTGTTAAGGCTTGAGAACATATTTATGAAATAGTTGTAGGGCCTTCCGTTGAGTTCACCCCTTATACCACTACATCTAGATTTGGGCATTAGACCTATCGCAGATGAGGTTGGGTTGAGGCCACTAACTTTTTGACGTAGACTGTGGGTGACCCCGGAGTTAGCAGATTACCAGTCAGAGCTAAAGGGGATAATGGGTCTCCCGGGGGTAGCTAATTTACCATGGTTTTTATACATAAAAAACGCATCACTTAGGATTGGTATCCCCGATTTGTGGATCAATCCCGAGGTGGCGCGTTTGACAATCTCATGTCTAGGTTTGGTAAGAGCCTACCGATCTGCTAAACTTGCTGACATCCAGGGGAATCCCAATCTTGGTCACTTAACGGTTGATTTTCTGAATTTTAAAACTGACCATTTTATAGAGCCATTCTTAGATGGCATTCAACCCAACGTGGCAAGGAAGCTGTATATTCAGTTTAGAACAGGAACCTTGCCACTGCATGCTTTCACTAAAAAATGGCAGAAAGTGCCTCCTCTTGGATGCCCCGCTTGTACCTGTTTAGATGAGACGGTTATCCATGTTTTCTTTTTCTTGCCCAGGCTATACTAATGCCAGACAGTGTTGGCTCATACAGTTTTGTAGAAATCTAGGGTGTAATCAATGTTTAGAGACATTCAGAATTTTACGAACTTACACACACCCACCTATTGTGTTTGCAGTGTCCCATTTTTTTAATTCAATGTGGCAGAGTCAAAGGGGATTCTTAAGCCTATCATTGTAGTTAGTCATCTCCTCCCCTGAGCATTGATTCGTATTTTACTATTATCTTTTTTTTTTTTAAAGTTATTTTTAATGTTTTTAGTTGTTCTTACTGCTTTAAATTAATAACAATGTATTATTGTATTACTCCTTTTCCATTGGTGGTATAGACAGTTAATTGATATAATTCTCCCAAAAATGTTTTAAATTGTATTTTTCACTACTTGTATTGTTTACTTTTTATGGTCTGTAATGACCAAAATAAATTTTTGGGAATTGGAATTGGAAATGTTTTCCTCCTGCTTGCTAATAGTGAAGAAGTCCTAAACTGGGGAGGAGAACTTTTTTAGTGTGCCACTGCCAAGACCTGAATAACTAGAGGCAGGTGGATGTGTGTCACTTGACTCTCTGTAGCAGATACTTCGACTGTGGTAGTGGTGAATGTGGGTCTCAACAGGGGTCTTATAACTATTGAAGCCAGTGGTGGTGGTGCTGGCCCCACATCCCTCTGAGTACATTGAATAGGAGGGTCATCTTTGTGTCCTCTAAGCCATCCCCCACACTGACAATTACTGGCTCATCCTCATCGCAGTCACGTTCCATAATTTAAAGGCTTGCAGGAACTTTCCTTTTCCCTTGTCTCTCAGGATGGGGCTCATACTCGGCCAGGGTCCAGTCCATGTGCAGATCATCAGAAGGGAGGCTTGGAGAAGATGATGGAGTACCCTTTTTTCCCCACTGGAGATTGTGAAGCCAATAATTCAAGCGCAACATCATTCTCAGCAGTCTGCTCAACCTCCTGTTCTGCTCTTAGTTTAGGAAGAACTGTTGCTGGCTGCGTCTCCTGTTGTCGACTTGCCTGTGACAATTGAGTACTAGTTTGTGACTGAGACAAATCCAGTCCAGACTCACAGCTTGTCACCATGACTGCAGTGGCTGCATCGTAGAGAGCCTTTTGCTGCCTAGAGGAATGTGCAGCAAAAAAAACACGTTTCCTGAAAAGGGTGGTGGCCGGCAGACCAGTGGTGTAATATCCTTCTACATCTCCTAATCACTGGCCTCTTTCTTGGCAGGAGCACCCTTCTTTCGACCCATCTTCAAGTTCTTTCTGAGATCTGGCAGTTGCTACTTAGCTGCATGAGTGGATGCGGAGGAGGAATATGCTGGTGTGTGTTGCTTCTGACCTCCAGTCTGGCTGTACTATGTGTGCTGATGTCTCTTGAGCACCTAAAAGCAAACAAACAAGAAAAGAAATCAGTTTGAATTGATAGACAATATAATTTAGTGAGGTTGCATCACACATAATTAACATTAGTGTACCCATTCCAAAACCTACCAACATAATATTTCAATAACATACAGATTGAAAAGTGTATTTTATGTGCCTCTAAGCCCTACAAGACAACTGTGGCAGGCATGAGGTGCAGGGGCAAATGTAATACTCCTTAAAACAATTAATGCAGGTGTGCGCCTATGGCAGGCAGGGGGTGCAGGGGAAAATTGAATAATCCTTACAACATTTAATGCTGGTGTGCGCCTATGGCAGGCAGGGGGTGCAGGGGAACATGAAATAATCAATGGCACAGGGCCATGTGCCTCCTCTAACTACGCTATTAACATCCCCGCTATTTCCGCGGACCCTGACAGGGAAACCAGGGTCAACTCCAGATTGGTTAATAAGGAAAACCTATTCCAAATTACTACCACTCATCAGGAAGAGATTAATACCTCCCCCTACATTAATTCAATGCTGATCAACTGCAGGTCAGCCATGAAACATGCTGCGGACATCTCTGCACTCATATTAGCACAAGACTTGGACTTACTGATTCTCACAGAAACCTGGCTCAACGAGGCCTCCTCCCCTATTCTTGACATCTTAGTCCCACCTGCTTATGCCATTATATGATGTGATCGTCTGGAGAAAATCGTGGGGGGGCATTGCTTTCATTCATCGTTCCAGCTTAGCTATAAAACAATCTCAGAATGTTCTGCTTTCATCCTGTGAACTACTAGTAGCAGAAATTTGGAATAAGGGCAAGATTGTCTGTATGCTTCACACGATTTACCAGCCACCAGGTGACAACCTGCTCTTTATAGAGAAAATAATGGAGGTTATCAGCTCTTGTTTGGATCAACTATACCATATCTTCCTCAGAGACTTCAACCTCCATTGGAATGACACCAATGATCTTTTAGTCAACTCCTTTAAGTCTTTCCTCTCAGATCTCAACTTATCTCATGTCTCTAAGGGACCTACCCACAACAAAGGCGCAACCCTCAACCTCATTATTGCTAGAGACAATATCATCCAACTGGATGACATCCTACCATGTGACTGGTCGGATCATCATCAAATTGCCTTCCACATTCTGGAAAAGACCACTCGCAGATAGGGACAACCTCTTAAAGTTAAACAATTGTCTCGCAACATGAGAGACATAAACATTAATGATCTTACTTCCATCACTATGAATAGACTTCAGCCTCCCCCTGACATGACCAACCTTGATGATCTTTTGAAGCACTACATTAGCACTGTGGCAAATATCCTTTACACCATTGCGTCGAAACAACTTAAAAGGATCCCTCTCAAACAGTCCAAACCTTGGTTTAATGGTACCCTAAATGACGACTGCCGTAAACTTAGGCTTTAAGAGAGCCTCTGGAGAAATGTGCCTTCCACTACTAGCCTCTATCAGCTTAGGAAAATGAAAAGCACCTACAACAAAAAAATCCACATTGCTCAAATGGACCATTTCAGGGAGCAGCTGGACGGGGCTAAAAATAGACCAAAGATGCTATTTGAAATCATTAAACAGCAAGCAAACCACAATTCCAACCCCAAACTGGCTTCCTTGACCCCGCTTTCTAGCAGGGAGGACTTCACAGTGCACTTCTCTGAAATAACTAAAAAAATTGAACAGGAGATGCAACCTAACACTCCCAGTTTGCCACCTCTAATCTACACCACATCATCAGGGAAGCTTGGGGTTCCACTCTCCCTACCTTTGGGTTGTTGTCCCAAAAATGATGCCTCTTGGGATTCCTTGATCCTGCCAGATTGCACAAAACTACTACACGCTATGACAACTCTAAAACCGGCCAACCACTTCAATGATCCTCTGCCGGCAACATTTTTTTAAAGACCTCAACTCGGCCCTTCTACCGCTTTGGTCGAGGATCATTCATGAATCTCTCCTGCAAGGGAACATCCCTGGTTGTCTCAAAATTGGGCAAGTGACTCCTATCCCTAAGAAGCCGAACTCAGATTTATCTGATCCTAACAATTCCCGACCAATCACCAACATCATGACACTAACCAAACTCCTCGAGAAATGCGTCCACAAGCATCTATGCAACCATATTGAGAAATTCCAACTACTTGACCTTCATCAATCCGGTTTCAGAGCACTGTAAATGCTCTAACTCACATTGTGGATGGGTGCTCTGACATCCCTAGATCAAAATGTCCCTGTCTTCTGATCCATCTGGACCTGTCTTCTACATTCAATGCCATCAAACATGAAAACTTAATTAATCTTCTTCAACTTAGGATGGGTCTCTCGGGCCGGTCCTAAAGTGGTCTGCCTCTTTCTTACATAACCGCACTCAAAGGATTAAACTCAACCAGTCCCTTGCATCCAGTACCCCGGTCCGGAATGGAGTTCCGCAAGGATCCGCACTCTTGCCCACGCTCTTCAACCTCTATATGGAACACTGTCATTCTGAACATTCTGAACAAATCTCAAATTTCTTACCACATCTACGACACCCAACTGTACCTGAAGATCTCCTCTCTGGAGGACTTTAAAACCTTAAATGAGGCTCTCTCGCAAACTCAACAATGGTTAGCCCAGTATCATCTTTTATCGAATACCCTCAAAACTGAATTCCTGCTGATTGCCCCACACAACCACTCTGTACTGACCCTTGAATTGCTAAAACAACTCACAGCCCCTCACCCTCACATGGTTGATTCCGCTAAATCACTGGGCATTACCTTGGACAAATACCTCAATATGCAAACTCACCTCAGCACCACCATTAGGGGTGCCAACTTTCATCTTAACACAATTAAGAAAATCAAGCCTTTCCGTCCGACAGAAGACTTACAGCCGGGGGCTTGGTCTCGCGCTGCGAAGAAGATGGCGGCTTGTCTCTGAGCTCTGCTCGAACGCGGAGCGTGTTTACGGACTTCAGCCGGCTTTCTGCCTCCCGCGAGGGATTCGAATGCAGAATATCAAGGGTGAAGGGTCGGAGCGGTGATTGAGACCGCTTTTACAGTTTTACCTGTATTATCCGAACCAGTGGCAGAGGCGGTGTTTTCCCCTCAGAAAATGCGAGCGACAGCGGCCATTTTACATTGGTCGCTCTCATCTCTTCTCATCTCCTCAAGGTAAACCGGCGTTTCTATCTATGAACGCGCGGCACCGTTACGTCTTCATTTCCTCTTCCTGACATAATGCAGAAGACTTTCTCATGTAATTTTTTTTTTTTTAAAACAAGAAGCTGTGTTAAGACTCATATATTTTGCCTTTTTTCTATCCTGCTCCAGCTAGTGCTGTTATGCACTTGTCTCTCCTCAAGCTAATATCAATATGCATATCAACATGCATATCTCTTTATTTTAAAATGCATGGTCATGCAGAATGATGCTGTTCTCTGTATCTTTTGAGCTTTTGACCTTTTTATTTTGCAACTGAATGCCTTAATTTTTATTTTTATTTTTTTACTATAGTCTTGCAATACCTCCTAGCCTCTTGTGAAATGGCATTTGACCTCACATAATGCTACAGCGTTTTTCTCTTGGTTTCATATTAACGGATACTTGAGTGCTGACGGAGGGTGTTGCAATTTATTTTTGGTGTGTGAGCCTCATTAATAAATGCTGTGTCTTCACTAAGCATATGGGCAGACTGAAATCTCTCTTAAAAACCACCTCTCGCCCTCCACATCTTTCCAAGATGGCTAATGAAGCTCCGATCTCGGTTAAAGCCTCGTCTTCAGGTACCAAACCCAAGAGAGCCAAAAATGATCCCCCATCACCCATCTTATCCTCTCAAAACCCTGTTCTTGACATCATTCTGGATGAGGTGAGAGGACTTAAGTCTTTTATGTCCACGACTAATGAGAAACTTCAGCAAATAGAAGACAGATGGATTACCAAGGAAGCCAAGGTGTTAGATATGGAACAGCGCATCAATGATCTTCATGATGTATCTACTAAAATTCCGTTTTTGGAACAGGAAATTCAGCGTCTTAAGCTCCACACTGAGGACCTTGAAAATCGTAATAGATGCAACAACCTACGTCTTTACGGCCTGCCAGAAAATTTTGAAGGTCCAGATTTGCTTCTCTTCCTAAAGAAATTCCTGTCAGAACTTTTAGACCTTCCGCCGGAACCTTCATTAAATATTCAACAAGCGCATCGTCTTGGTCGTCTTCAACCTCATGCTTCCAAACCTAGAGGAATCATTATGTTGTTTCTGGAATTTACTGATTTAATGCGAGTCCTTACTGCTGCCAGAGCAAAACGTCACCTCAAATGGTCTGGACATAACATCTTCTTATCACAAGATCTCTCTAACGCCACTAGTGCACGAAGGAAAGAATTTTTGGCTCTTCGACCTCAAATGAGACAATTGAATATTCGATATGGTATCCTCCATCCTTGTTTATGTAAAATTACTCATGATGGTTCCACACTTTCTTTTGATGATTCTCTTAAATTGAGGTCTTTTCTCCAAACCCTTCCTATAAATTCTGCAACTGGTTCTTCTTATCGCCCTTGAGTCCCTGCCTCGTCTTTATATCATATTTACTCGGCTGTTTCATAATGTCTACTCTTTTTCAACTTGTTTTCTGTCGCTCCATCTCTCGTCGGTACTGTTGCTCCCCATGCATCAGTTATTGTTGCTTTCGCTTAGATCTGGATGGCTTTCCTTGATCTATCTCTTCTTTCTTTTATGCCTATTCATTTTTTCTTCTTTCTCTTCTCTCTTTTTTCTGTCTTTCTGTTCTTTCTATTTGATGTTGTTCAATCTATTGCATGTGTCCATTAGTGCTGTTTGTTGTTCTATAACATTTTTTTTTCACATATATCATTTGTGGTATTTTCTTCTTTCTAGATGTCTCCCTGAGGTGTATCAACGTTTTACCTGTATTACCCCCCCATTCTCTCATCATGCGTAATATTGTTACGTGGAATGTTCGTGGTCTTGGAAACCCTGTCAAATGTCAAAAGGTACTTTCTCACTTATCTAAGCTAAACTCTCAGGTATCTTTTATTCAAGAAACACATTGTAACGAAGCGGAATCGCTTAAGTTAAAACAACAGTGGGTTGGTCAAGTTGTTTACTCTCCTGCTTCTAGTAAAAGAGAAGGGTGTTGCTATATTGTTTCATAAGTCATTGTCTGTACAAATCTTATCTACGGAAAATGATGCTGATGGACGATGGGTAATGGCCAGGGTTGTTATACAAAACAAAGAACTGGTTTTATTAAATATTTATGGCCCGGTCAGACCAGATCCCGAATTTTGGAATCACATTAAGATTTTACTCTCCTCCATTGAATGTCCTAATATTATTGTTGCTGAAGATTTTAACCAATGGATGGACCACTTTTCTGACAGACAATCTAAGTATAAGTTTAACCCTGATAAATCCCACAAAGCATTCCAATCGGCCATTGCCTCTCGTTCATTATATGATGTTTGGAAGACTTGTAATCCTGATTCTCTCGAGTTTTCTTTTTTTTCTAATGTTCACCAAACACGTTCCAGAATTGATTACATTTTGGTCAGTAAATCCCTACTCCCATCCATTCAATCATCGGAGATTGGATCTATTTTTATCTCCGACCATGCACCAGTTTTTACTGTCTTGGACCTTTCCTTAAGCTCCTCAAAATTCAACCGCTGGAAGCTTAATAACTCTCTATTATCAGATAATGTGTTTATTGCAGAAGCCACTGTGTTTATCAATGAATTTTTTCAGCTCAATATTCCCTCTGCCACCTCTATTTCCAATAATTGGGATGCCTTCAAGGCTTCTTTTCGTGCCTTCACTATTTCATATGTTGCAAAGAAAAAGAAAATTATTCGAAATAGGTATGCAGTTCTGTTACAACAGCTCAAATTATTGGAACATAATTATTTCACTACTAAATCGTCTTCGGCTCTTCATGAGCTGATTAGGGCCAAATCTGAACTTAACAAACTTGCTACAGTCGAAGCATGTAATATCCTCCTTAAAATTAAATCTAAGTACGATGGAAGACAAAATAAAGCTGGTAAAATGTTTGCCAATTACTTGAAAATCAAATCTGAACGTAAAAATATTGGACCCATCTTAAATGAATCTACTAAAAGTTTAGCGTCCTCAGATGAAGATATTGCTAATGTATTTCATGAATATTATCAATCACTCTACTCCGATGATACAAATACATTTTAATCAAAATCTAGATACTTTCTTCACCGGCCTTCCCACCCCTCCTTCCATGCCCGATGAATTTGAATCATTAGAGGGAGAGGTTACTGTTCAAGAAATAACTAATGCCATTAAATCTTTTAAAAAAATCAAAAGCACCAGGACCAGATGGCCTATCTGTTGAATTGTATTCTACTTTTTCCTCCATCTTTGTTCCCAAACTTTTGGATCTTTTTAATTCCTTTATTGATGAAGCTAAAGCTTCTGGTTCTTTTATGGACGCCTTACTAATTCTCATTCCTAAACCTGATAAAGATCACTCCCTTTGTAAAAACTACACCCCTATATCATTAATTAATTATGACTGTAACATTTTTGCCAAAATTCGTGCTTCCCGACTTGAAAGTATTATTCAATTTCTGGTTAAGACTGATCAAGTTGGATTTGTTAAGGGCAGGTTGGCTGCAGATAATGCTCGAATGTTTGCAAATGTTATTTCATATGGTAAAAAGTTTAATTCCTCTCTTGCAGCGCTGTCTCTGGATGACGAAAAGGCTTTTGATCGTATTAATTGGCAATATATGTTTAGAACACTCCAATGGTTTGGTTTTGGTCCTACTTTCATTTCCTATATTAAACTGTTATATTCATGCCCTCGCGCCAGTATTTTTGTAAATAACCATTTCTCCAGATGTTTTTCTTTATCTAGAGGTACACGTCAGGGCTGTCCCCTTTTCCCCCTATTATTTGTTTTATGCCTTGAACCCTTCCTTGAACGTATCCGTGTTAATACACATATCTCTGGCTTCACACACAACTCCATTGAAACTAAAATATCAGCGTATGCTGATGATATATTAATATACATGTCCCATCCTCACACTTCACTTCCTCCATTTTTGGATGAAGTTTGTGTATATTCCAGTATTTCTGGGTATAAGTTAAACCTCTCTAAAACAGAAGTCTTACCTCTGAACTCTTTATGCTATCAACATATGTTTAATGACACTAATTTCGCTTGGTGCCCCACAAAAATTAAATACCTTGGTATTTGGTTCTCTGCTTCTCTGTCTACCACAATTAGATATACGTTTAATGCACTAATCACCAAAATTCAATCACTCCTTCTTATCTGGACTCCCCTTTATCTTTCTTGGTGGGGTAGGTTAGACACTATCAAAATGTTGATTGTACCCCATATCCTATATACATTATCCATGTTGCCCATTGGAATTCCTATTTCATACTTTTCACAAATCAATTCCATCTGTACAAAATTTTTATGGAATAAGAAACACCCGCGAATTGCACTTACAAAACTTAAACGTCCTAAATCTGAGGGTGGCGCACGTTTTCCTGATTTTAAAGCCTATCACTCAGCTTTTTTGATTAAACAATCCTTTGCTTTATCTTATGATTTTGCTGATATTCCGATACCCAGATGGATTGTTTTTGAACGATCCACATTAAAGGATTTTCCTTTTCATAATGTAATGTATATGTCTAACTGTACTATCATATCCAATAACCCTATTTTAAAATATTCCCGCAATTTAATGTATAATATATTCACTAATGGTCTAACCCCATTTCAATGTTTTTTATCCTCTACTATCTGGTATAATACATTTCTCAAATATAAGGGCAAATCGCTCTATTACAAACACTGGAAGGAGAAGGGAATTATTTTTGTCTGTCAATTGATTCATCAAAACTCTGTTATTCCCTTCCTTGAATTACAATCACGCTTTCATTTACCTAATACATTTCTTAATGAATACATCTTAATTTCAACCACTTTACAATCACAATTGGCTTCTCACGACCTGCCCAATGTCGTTCCTTCTCTTACTCCACCCACACCATTATATAGTTTATTTCGGATGCACAGACCTAAAGCTGCTCTTGTTTATATAAATTCTTGTTATTACCTTTTATTGAAAGACCCAAATCTCCTATTGAAATTGCATGAGAAACAGACTTGTCTCTTTCATTCTCCATTTTTGTTTGGGACAAATTATGGTCTAAGTTATTTAAAGTTTCTGCTGCGGCTCGTATAACCCAATCTTTGTATTTTATTTACAATAGAGCAGTTATTACTCCTGTTTGTATATCCAAGTTTTCCCCTTCCTCTTCTCCTTTATGCTGGTCTTGTTCTAAATTCACCGGCACTTTGACACATCAGCTTTATGAATGTTCTAATGTATTGATTTTATGGAAATCTGTTTGGTCTATTTGCATGAAAAACTTTAATTGTGATATTATATTATCATTACAAAATGTTTTCCTAGGTTCCTCCTCACCTGACTTTGATGACTCCACTTCTATTTCTTTACTATTCGACCTATGTATTGCATTAACTTTCAAAGTTATTTTGTCAGCTTGGGAAGATAATTCCAAAGTATCTTCATTGACTTGGTGGAATTTTATTTGCGATGAACATATAATTGCCAATGTCTCTTCTCCTATTCTTTCTCAAAAAATCAAATCTGACCTCCTCTGGCTACCTTTCACATCTTATCTTTCTACACATGCTCCTATGCCCTAAATTTCATTTTTTTTTTCTCTATTCTCCTATAAGGTTCTAGCATATTTCATATCTTGTTCACTTTCGCTCCTCCTCAACTTTCCTTTTCTTTCTTCTTTGTTTTTTTCCCCTCTTCTGTTTCCATATTCTGCATTTCCATAATAATTGATTAAATATTGTATGTAATATGGTTTTGTTTTTTACTCTGTGATTGTTTTTGTTTCGTTTATTCTTCTTGATAATTCAATAAAAATTTCTTAAACAAAGAAGACTTACAGCCTGCAGTACAATCCCTAGTGATATTACGACTGGAATATGGCCTGATGACCCCTGCAGGGCTTCCTAAAGGGAGCTTGGCCTCTCTCAGAGCCACGCTCAATGCATCGGCCAGGCTCATCACAGGCTCCAAAGAAAACGATCGCATCACACCTGACCTTTTGCAGCTAAACTGGTTGTCTATTAAAGCCAGGATCCATTTCAAAATAGCTTGCCTCACACATAAAGCCCTGCATTTCAACACTCCGGCCTATCTGGCGAACAAGCTAATTCTTTCTGCCTCCGGTCGGAACTTAAGAAGCACGTCCATACTACTCTTCAAACCTCCTAAATTCAAAAAGGAAAGTACGTACAAACGTGCTTTCTCCGGCCTTGCGCCTAGAATTTGGAACGCTCTTTCTATGGAGATGAGAACAGGCCAAATGGCTTTTGCTGAGTGGACATTAACTGCATCATCATGTACTCTTTCTCTAGTCCCCTTGTTGACAGATTTGCCATTCATCCCAATGTATCTTTCGCTGTGTATTTTTGATTGGATGTTAAACTGTTATTTTACTCCAGAGCCCTTCCGGAACTATAATAGAAGAATATTTCTTGGGCCGATTACAGATTTGTCATTTACTCTACTATGCTGTGACGAGCCACTCTATGATTGTTTTACTGAATGTTACAGGAAATATATTGCACTATATGAGAAACTGAACTAGTAGGGCCTTCTACCCGGTATCTGATTTTGATTGTTTACTCCTTGTTGTTTTACAATGTTGACCTCAACTGTTTTGAATTCATGCATGCTTCTGCCTCTGTGTACAGCGCTCTGATACCCGCAAGGGTCATGTTCACGCTTTATAAAACTGTTCAAATAAATAAAAATCCTTTAAAAACTAAGGCAGTTGTGTGCCTATAGCAGGCAGGGGGTACAGAGAATAATGGGATGAACCTTAAAAGATTAATGCTGGTGTGCTCCTTTGGCAGGCAGGGGGTGCAAGGGAAAATGGAATAATTCTTAGAAAATGTAATGATGGTGTACGCCTGTGGCAGGCAGGGGGTGCAGGGAAAAATTGAATAATCCTACAAAACAATAATGCTGGTCTGCACCTGTGGCAGGCTGGAGATAATGCGGAAAATGGGAAAATCCATAAAGAAAATAATGCTGGTGTGCATTTATTGTCTAAGAGACCTATGGAAGGCAGGGAGTGCAGGGAAACATCACAAATTGTAAACAAAAAATGTTTGCTGGTGTCTCACTAGGAACTATGAAAAATCATATGGGAGGCAAGGAGGTGCAGGGGAAAATGGAAAAAAATGCATATAATATATAAATACTGTACCCACAGTCTACAATCATCCTCAAGCACATTAAACTGATATCAGGGAGGAAAGGAAAAAATTTTAAAAAACCAAAAAGGCACACCCTCTCTATATCACTGTTTCCAGAAAATGGTATTGAAAACTGGAAGGATTTAACACCCTGACTACTACACAAAAAGGCCACTGGCCACATGCTCAAACATGTGCAAACAACAACAAGCAAGAAGGCTTGGACATCAAAGAACAAATGCAGGCCTATGGACACTGACTACACAAAATGACTGCCAGTGCATCGCAAGGAGAACACAGACAAAATTGTGGCCTATGGCAAATATAACACAAAATGATGATGATGTAATGTTGAACATTGCCAAACATTCACCCCAATCACTGATCTGTTTTTATTCCATTGTTATTTTGCTTGCCGTGCCATTCCAGTTTGAACCCCGCCATGTGCAAATCAGCCTTGAACCTGTTTTCCATGGGAACAGTCCAGCCCGAATAGCCAGGTCAGTTCAGGTCCTTCCAGGACCGGATAACCAGCCTCCTGGGACCAGTTTCGGGGCATTATCCCTCATCGGCCAGGCTAGCTTAAAACCGCTGGTGTAGCGAGCAAAGGGACCCAAGCCTGGGCATACCCCTGCCACTTCTGGTGAAATGCAACACTAGAAGATGATGGGCAGAATGTTGAACATTGTTAAACACTCACTCCCAGTCCCAGATTTGGGTTTAATCAATTGCTATTTTGCTCACCACACCATTCCAGTTTTGACCCAGCCATATGCAAATCAGCCTTGACCCTGTTCCCCAAGGGAACAGTCCAGCCCAAACTGTCAGGCCAAGTCCTTCCTGGACCAGACAACAAGCATTCTGGGACCGGTTTTGGGGCATCACCCCCATGAGACAGGCTGATGAGGGGTAATGCCTCAAAAACGGTCCCAGGATGCTTGTTTCCATTCCAGGGAGGACCTGGCCTGTTCGGGCTCGACTGTTCCCATGAGGAGCTGGGTCAAGACTGATTTGCATATGGCTGGGTCCAAACTACGGTGGAATAGTGAGCAAATGAACAATGGATTAAAACCAGATCTGTGACTGGGGGTGAGTGGTTGAAAAGTTTCAGCACTCCGTCCATTATCTTGTTGTGTTTTCTATGTTCGCCCTAAGTGGCCAAGGGTATGCCCAGACGTGAGTCCCTTTCTCGCTGTGCCACTGGATTCAAGCTAGCCTGGCTGATGAGGGGGTAATACCCAGAAACCAGTCCTATGACGCTTGTTTCCAGTCCAGGGAGGACCTGGCATGGAAGTTTGGGCTGGACTGTTCCCATGAGGAAAACTAATTTGCATATGGCTGGGTCCAAACTGAGGTGGTATAGTGAGCAAAAGAATGATGGATTAAACCCAGATCTGTGACTGGGGTGAGTGGTTGAAAAGTTTCAGCACTCCATCCATCATCCTGTTGTGTTTGCTATGGCAAATGCATACATACATACACACACCCTGGGCAGTTAAAAAATGGCCACTTGGCCAGCAAACGAAGGAAGCATTGTAAACAAAGAGAAAAACACTAGGCTTAATTCAGCAATGCCAAAAATGAAAAGTGAATTAGCTATTTCCTCAACATCACACATCTTCCCAAGGCACCAAAAAAATGACCCCACCAAAATACACTTTTATACTTTGCAGAAAAATGTGAAATACAAGAAAAACACATTTTGCATTCAATCCAAGGCCATCCCTAAATCATGGTGTTTTAAAAAAAAAACATACCACAGAAACAGTTCTTTTATATACACAATGCCTAGTGCTGGCTGGATGGCCCCTGGGCAGACTAGGCCACATGGCAAAATGAACAGTGTACATTTTGCATACTTGGACAAAAAGTACTTAACTGAGAAACATTTTTCCTTTATAAAAACAAAAAATGTGAATTTAAAAAATAGGGACCTACTGCAACTCCATGCCACCCACAATCAAATTAAAAAATGTAATAAAAGCTAAAAAGGTACAAATATGCTGGTGCATGCCCTCAACAAAACAACAACAGCCTAATTGCGATGTTTTTTTAACTTACTTGATTAATGTGTCACAAAAAGTCCTTAAAACCTAATGGTGTATGCAGCACTAATTGCAGACAAAGAGACTGAGTCTCTCACCTTCAAATCCAAATTCAAAGTGATCGGGGATAGACAAAGCACTGGGAGGGGTCTTCTGGACAGGAAGAAGAACTTGGAGTCTCTATGGCACTTTCCATAAAAACTGTGCATTTTGCTTTAAAAAAACTATCTGAACCATCCATTGAGGTAGAATATTCACTCAAAAAGGTATTTTCAAGTTGATGGAGCTGCTTTTCCAGTACAAAATCTATTCAAGAACCAGCCCCAGACACTTACAATCTCCCGCATTAACAAAATTATGCTGGAAGGCTTCCTGGTGATTGGAAAGTGCACAAGGGGCATCTGAATCTCGCCCACAAGCTTGATTGATGTAGCCTCTCATTGTTGCCATTGTCAATGCGTTGCTGGCACAAGAGCAAAATTCTGCCATGCATCGATTGGCAGAATTGGACAGGCTTTCCATGTTACAAAAGTAACACAGAGTTACCATTTCTGCCAAGTCTGCAAGCGGAATAAAAACTCTACCCTGACCTAGCCATGACGAAGAGATATATCTTTATTTGTCCCCATTATTTCCTCTATCTATGTGTACTATGGTTTACAAACCAGAAAAGTGCTCCAAGTTAATTTTTGTACCAGCAAAAACTCTATTCTGACCATAATGCAGATACACTTGTACAATGTAGACAAACAGTTATGCAATGTAGACATTCTGCTTTTTATACTTTTCTAAATGATTCTTCACTTACCAAGGCTGGATTTATAAATAAATGATACAATCTCTGCATCTTTATAAGGAGGAGTACCACCTGCAGAAAACAAATAAATGTATTGGTTAAAAATATAAGCATTTCATAACTATATTCTGAAAACATACAATTAACAATCTTTTCTCACATGTACTAATACAATTCAAAACTATAAATTTTAAGCTACCCTTTCTTAGTATCAATAAATGCATTTTAAAATGAAAGAAAATTAGACTTACTAACAGGACCACCAACTTCTAATCTAGTGTACTGTAGGAGCATCCCCTCCCATGAAACAACATCTGCAAAATGGTCTTCACCTGCTGGATACTCCATTGCATGTAGCTGACATTGGATAGGCGTGTGGTGATCCTCTCCCTATGTGCCTCCTATTCATTGACAGGATATCCGTGGCCTACCCTAATTTTTGCCTTTCTACAAAAACAAATTGTGTTATTACTTTTCAAAAGAAACACACCACTGCACATTGCACTGCCTTACATTACTTTTGCCTGGGAGGCATACCATGGATAGTACATGGACGTTCCCATGCATACACACATACATATAGACTAGGCTTGGGCTAAAATTCCGTTCCGCTCACAGAAATTGCGATAATTTGACATTTTCGCATTCCGCGGAGTGCACGAAAATGTCAAAATTTCCGTAATCCGCATCTTACCGGAATTTTTTTTCTTGCTCGCACTGTAAAAATATACATTCTCGCGTGCATGCGGTCGCCTTACCTGAATCCCCGCGTTCGCCGACAAGTTTTCCCGATCCGGTCGCGTTCTCCACGAGATGTTGGATTGTTGGTAGCCATTTGCGCTGTCTCGCGACAGTTCGCGCCCGCATTAACGTCATTTGTCACGCGATCATGTCATTCGTCGCGCGATCACGTCTTTCTTATCGCGATCATGCACCGCGAGAGTATGAGATGATTGAGATCTCGTGCCCGTGAGCAACCGCATGGGTAAGTTAGCGAGCCGCGATCACACAGAAAATACCGCGAACGGGCGGGAAAAAAACTTCTGCGTCTTCGCGATATTTCCGCGTGTTTGCGGAGATTTTTAACATTTTTGCGATAGTTTGCAAAAGTAAATTTCGCAAATTCCGCCCACCCCTAATATAGACACACATCCATTTCAGCAAAGACATGTAGACATGGATTAGCGGCAGAAATCAGCCTGTGGCTGAGGCTAGGATAATCCTGACATAATGAGTGAAAAACTTCACATTATTTTGTCATTGCATGTGTGCTACATTGTGTAAATTTCAAGTTGATGGAGCTGCTTTTCCAGTACAAAATCTATTCAAGAACCAGCCCCAGACACTTACAATCTCCCGCATTAACAAAATTATGCTGGAAGGCTTCCTGGTGATTGGAAAGTGCACCAGGGGCATCTGAATCTCGCCCACAAGCTTGATTGATGTAGCCTCTCATTGTTGCCATTGTCAATGCGTTGCTGGCACAAGAGCAAAATTCTGCCATGCATCGATTGGCAGAATTGGACAGGCTTTCCATGTTACAAGAGTAACACAGAGTTACCATTTCTGCCAAGTCTGCAAGCGGAATCAAAACTCTACCCTGACCTAGCCATGACGAAGAGATATATCTTTATTTGTCCCCATTATTTCCTCTATCTATGTGTACTATGGTTTACAAACCAGAAAAGTGCTCCAAGTTAATTTTTGTACCAGCAAAAACTCTATTCTGACCATAATGCAGATACACTTGTACAATGTAGACAAACAGTTATGCAATGTAGACATTCTGCTTTTTATACTTTTCTAAATGATTCTTCACTTACCAAGGCTGGATTTATAAATAAATGATACAATCTCTGCATCTTTATAAGGAGGAGTACCACCTGCAGAAAACAAATAAATGTATTGGTTAAAAATATAAGCATTTCATAACTATATTCTGAAAACATAAAATGAACAATCTTTTCTCACATGTACTAATACAATTCAAAACTATAAATTTTAAGCTACCCTTTCTTAGTATCAATAAATGCATTTTAAAATGAAAGAAAATTAGACTTACTAACAGGACCACCAACTTCTAATCTAGTGTACTGTAGGAGCATCCACTCCCATGAAACAACATCTGCAAAATGGTCTTCACCTGCTGGATACTCCATTGCATGTAGCTGACATTGGATAGGCGTGTGGTGATCCTCTCCCTATGTGCCTCCTATTCATTGACAGGATATCCGTGGCCTACCCTAATTTTTGCCTTTCTACAAAAACAAATTGTGTTATTACTTTTCAAAAGAAACACACCACTGCACATTGCACTGCCTTACATTACTTTTGCCTGGGAGGCATACCATGGATAGTACATGGACGTTCCCATGCATACACACATACATATAGACTAGGCTTGGGCTAAAATTCCGTTCCGCTCACAGAAATTGCGATAATTTGACATTTTCGCATTCCGCGGAGTGCACGAAAATGTCAAAATTTCCGTAATCCGCATCTTACCGGAATTTTTTTTCTTGCTCGCACTGTAAAAATATACATTCTCGCGTGCATGCGGTCGCCTTACCTGAATCCCCGCGTTCGCCGACAAGTTTTCCCGATCCGGTCGCGTTCTCCACGAGATGTTGGATTGTTGGTAGCCATTTGCGCTGTCTCGCGACAGTTCGCGCCCGCATTAACGTCATTTGTCACGCGATCATGTCATTCGTCGCGCGATCACGTCTTTCTTATCGCGATCATGCACCGCGAGAGTATGAGATGATTGAGATCTTGTGCCCGTGAGCAACCGCATGGGTAAGTTAGCGAGCCGCGATCACACAGAAAATACCGCGAACGGGCGGGAAAAAAACTTCTGCGTCTTCGCGATATTTCCGCGTGTTTGCGGGGATTTTTAACATTTTTGCGATAGTTTGCAAAAGTAAATTTCGCAAATTCCGCCCACCCCTAATATAGACACACATCCATTTCAGCAAAGACATGTAGACATGGATTAGCGGCAGAAATCAGCCTGTGGCTGAGGCTAGGATAATCCTGACATAATGAGTGAAAAACTTCACATTATTTTGTCATTGCATGTGTGCTACATTGTGTAAACATACATAGCCAAAAATTTGCACAAATTATATTTTTTGCGCAGGAAGGGGGCCCTACCAGACCTTAACCTTTAATGACCTCCACACACACTCTTTCTCAATGGATCAAGAGTGCCTGCATTGGCACACACAATCACATAGAGTACCAGCTCATGGAGAGAACACAACTGCATTAATTCTGTTAAGAAATGCAGAAGTTCTGATCTCTACAGGTGATGCAACATGGCACAACACCTGCAGAGGATGTATATACGCACTAATACACATCCTCACCATTTGAATATACCTTTTAGTCCATACAGTGCTAGCAGTGCTCATTGTTTATTTTTACACTTTAAACATGAGTTTTCTCACAGTTGAAAATGTCTATTTATGTATATATTCTGTGTCATATGTTTTTCAGCCTTAAAAAAAGTCTGCTGTGTAGCCACAGAAGGGAGAAACTAGTATTAAATGATGGTTTTATCAATCTCAGAAATCAACAACGAACAATGAGAAGCAAACTGTTCTAAAAGATCTATAATGTAAATAAATGAATAATAGTCATAGCAGCCATTAGCCTTTCTGGACTTTTTCTTCAGACCCAAAACAAAATAGATCAAATTCCAAAGGACTGAAATAAGTGAATATTTGAACAACCATAATAACTGCAATACAAATATTTAATGTAAAATGACCTAACAACTACTACCTAAAGGAGCGAATCCTGTACTGACCCTGCTGATAATGTTAATTGTTCAGGTACCAGGGTCAACCTCTATGTTTGATTGAAGGTACTGGGAAGGGTATGCCCATTCATACGCCTTAGCAACAATGATGTCTTAAAATATTTTCCTTCTTTACCCAAGATATTTTTATGGTGGTCCCACATACCTAGCACGTTCTACATTGATAAGTCACACATATATTTGTGGACATTCACAAGCTTTAAAGTTTGCCCTAACCCCGCCCCCACCGTGGAATTTACTTTGGCCCTAACACACACACGCACACAACCGCACACACACACACACACACACACACACACAAACACACACAAACACACATACACACACGTACACACAGCACTTCATCAAGCGCTTAGATTTTAGTTGAAAATATTCTCCCTTGTATTCAAGGAAACATACTTGCACCTCTCCCAGCTACTTGCATGAACTGACTCCTAATATTTAGCAAACAACGACACACTAATAGTGTAGAACACACATTCATAAGGTTTAGGTCTATCAACTGCTTCCTAATTAATGATAACTCTAGCCATTCTGAACTGTCTCCTCCCTCCAAGTTATTTAGCATACAATCAAAATGATCTTCCCAATGTCTCTAAGAACCATCAAGCTGATCACTGTGTACCTCCTCCATCATGATTCAGGGCTTCCTTTCACACTCCAATGTGATCCATGAGCTGCACAGCTACTATAGTCTAAATATGTGTAGCTTGTAATTATATGTGTGTATTGCACTGCCCTTGTCTAAGGTCACAATACTCATCATTTGTGTGCATATCTATGGGTAACCACCTTACCTGTCAATGTTCTGATGGGCCTGAATTAAAGATTGTGCTAACTGAAAATCCTCCAGTTTCTGGTGGAAACTTTAAATATGGAGGAGAATCTCCAGGCTGAATTTCTTCCACCTTCGGGACGGAATTGTGGGGGAAATGAAGAAGGTGGATTCAGCTTTTCCAGCTATGCACATTGGATCTGGACCAACATTCCTATATCTATAACGCTGGTCCAGCAATGTTTCAGTTTAAGAAAGAGCTGAAGGTACACTTCTATAAAAAGAAACACTACATGACAACTCAGGCGCCTTGATGCCCTTTGGGCTGAGTTCGCGCGTTATAAATGTATTTTCATTCATTCATTCATTCATTCATTCATTGGCTTCTACTTGCAAAATGTGACTCAGCCTCCATTTACTTGTTGATCGCATGTTTGCCTTGGACCCTGTGGAACACTCTGTAGGTTTCTGGTTGGGTTTGCACTTTTCAAATACCATGTTCGAATACAGACTTAAATATGGACACTCGTTTCTAGAGAATGGATGGGCATTGATACCATGAAAAGTTATTTAATGGTCAATCCTACTAGGATGACATATATAATTAAAAAAACTATGAAGTGCTTTGATGCAGCCTACTGCCTTTATTTCCACTAGCCAAGAATATTAGATAATAAGGAGAAAATGCTATTATAAGGGATTTGATTTACAAAAAGCATCTGTATGGAAACACAATCAACTGTAGACCAGCTGCAGCCATTTTTTCCTCTTCAGTGAGGTACAGATTGCATGAGACATATTCAGGTGGTGCAGAACGGGGCCGTTAGGCTGATTCACAGACTGCCTAAACATATATCGGTTACATCTCTCCTCTGTGGGCTTCACTGGTTAAGGGGGGAGAAACACATTCAATCCAAGGCACTATGCTATGTTTGTAAAGCAAGGGAAGCAGTTGCCCCCCACCATATTACTGCCCTGATAGAATCACATAAGCCTGCTTGGAGCTTGTGCCCCAGCAATCTCTCCATGCGCACTGTTCCCAGGATCAAGTGGATTTGTATAGGCGGTCGCTCCGTGGCGTATCTGGGCCCTAAGTTATGGAATGCTTTACCGGAGCATCTGAGATCCATTGATCATCTTTCGCAGACAGTTGAATAGCAGGCCAAAAAACACAGCCCACACACTAGTCCTTTCAAGCTGGTCCATCTAGCAGTGCCAGACTGCCCGAAGCAAGTCCAAAACTGGGACTCATTCCAGTGTAGTGTGCCACGCCAAACGGGGACACCACCGCTGGCAAATCAGTCTTGGTTTTTCTCGACCTACATACAAACATACATGTTGGTTATATAGATTTTACTTCAGGAGCGGGAGGTTTTTCATCAAACTCTAAAGAGTACCTACACGTTGCAATGCTCAGCATTTCTGTTTGAAAGGCTCTAAATTCACTATACACAAACGACCCAAGTAAAAGATCTGAAAGAAATCTAGTTTTACCTGTGCTAAATTAGAAATAGCAGGCATGCAGGTAATAGTAGAGCTTCGCATATGCTGCACGTCCCTGTAAAACTCCCACGCTGCATGTCACCTGAGTCATATGAGAAAGAGTCATTTGTAAGATTACTTTGACACCCGGAGGCTCCTCGCACATTTATCCTAAGCATCCACTGAGTCTCCCGGTGATATTTATGGCATTGATTCATAATGCAAACCTTCACTTGATTTATACAGCCAGATGTTCTGCCATGTAGACATGAGCAACGGCGGGGCATTTCTTTTATAAATCAGGGACAACAACATTCTAATACAGTAGGGCGATTTACACACATTGACTTTGATTTAACTTTTTTGATTAATACAACCTAGATAAAGCCGATGGATAAATGCCAGCCAGGGTGCCTGATGGATGAATCTAAACCAAGTTCATTGCTGTATTTCAGGTCTGGGCTCACCAATGTTACCATTAATTAATGCTTTGACTTGAGCACCGAAATAACCCTTACATCCTGACAATAAAGTTCTGATCGATCTCTTTTGATGGATGGCTGGGACCCATCATTTGTAATTGCAAAGTTCTGATTTATACATTCTTTGTGCTAAATTATAGACCATAAATTGCGAGAGCCCTGAACTCGACAGAACAAAGTTCTAACTACTTTGTGGCTGAAAAATATCCTGCCAGTGTTAGGTACGAAATACATTTTACCTTTCTTTTCCATGTTGAAGAAAAATGGCCCAGCCGGTTTCCCAATACAGGTATTTTGCACTTTGCCTTTTTGTACTCTATTCATGTACTTAGTTGGATTCTATAAAATGATTCTCACCGATGATATAGCTGGTTGAAACTTTCTCACCAAACATAATGTCGTATATTCCACTGAAAAGCAATAGTAAAAATGTCCTCGACCAGTGTAATTTGCAAATAGGATTCTCTGCCACAGGAATTACCACTGACATGGAGTAGCAAAGCAAAGCGCATTTATTCTTTCATGAATAAAACAGTGAAAATTACACATATTTACAAAATGAATTTACCGGACGATAATACTTTACTGCCCTGCTCTAAGACAGGCCCTAGGTCTCCTAGAGAAAGAGAGAGTATCAAATTCAATATATACATCCCATCTCCTGGCATATGCAGTTGTGTCTCCGAGTTGTAATGTGCTATAATGAGCATAGTTAACTACTTAGGGGCATATCAACAAGGGCTTTATCTCTGCTTTTTTGGCTTTAAAAGCCAAAAAAGCAGAGATAAAACTAGCACCCTATCAACAACAGGGTGCTAACATGCAAATTTGCATGTTAGCACCCTTTCACTCTACGCTTTCCCTTGCATCTCTAATGAGATGCAAAGGGGGCGTTCCAGAGTAAAATAATAGAAGAAATGTTGCTAAGCGACATTTCTCCTATTATCAAGAATATCGCTAACCCTGTTAGAGACAAAAAAAGCAGCGCTAACCGCGGTTAACGCTGCTTTTTTACGTCTGGTATTTTTCTGACTTAGCCATGATATCCTATGGAAGGAGGATATCATGGCTAAGTTTGTCTGTCCCTATCAACAAGCTAACGTGAGATTATCGCTGGGTTTCCAGCGATAATCTCACGTTAGCCACTTAGCGTGAGGATTTTTATCGCTATTGAGATAAGCGTTGCTAATAGCACGCTATCTCAGCGATAAAAATCAACGCTAGCCGGCGATAATTATCCTAGCGCTAAGTGCGCTTAGAGATAATTATCGCCGGTTGTTGTTGATATGCCCCACATGTTTATTGGTATGCCCCGATTACAAGTGCCCTGATGGTTAAACAATAATTACCACACCTTATACAATCCAATATCCCAGGTTCAGTATTTATTGGATTCCATAAACATCAACAATTATTTATGTAACCCTTCTAAATGAGGTATAAAATGTGGAACTTGGTTGAGTTTCCATGCACCAGTATTTTACATTTGTTTTACACCGTTATATATTGGCAAATCTGACCTGCTGTTAGCTAGTAGTTAGAAGTGCGTTGGTGTGGACTTTATTGCACCTAGGGCCAGATGTACGATCATCGAATTTTGCAACGCGCAAATTGCGACAAATTGTGAGTTGCAATTTGCGAGTCGCAGAATTCAATGTACAACAGTGTCTCAGACATTGTTTGTGATTCCTAATGGGGTCGTAAATTGCATGCCTCATGAATATTAATGGGCTGTGGTAATTTGTGATCCCATTGGGAATGGATAGCACTCCCAGGGATTGTGGCCTACTGGGGTCAGCAGACCACCATGTCTGGGACAAATTTGTCAATAAAGCAGCGTTTTTTTTTTTTTAAATGCAGCCTGTTTTCTTTAAAGGAAAACAGGATGCATTTAAAAATGAGAAATTCAACTTTTCAGTTTCATTTTTTAAGGGCAGGCAGAAGTCACTGGGTTCACTGCCTGCTCTTGAAAAATATTTGTGCACCCATTCACAAAGGGGAAGGGGTCCCATGGGGACCCCTCCCTGTTTGCAAATGGTTTACCACCTAGTTCAAATATGTGATAAACTACAAGTTTTTTGTGACCGCAAATGCGGTCCCAAAACACTCATACATGGCATTTGCACTCGCTATTAGGAAGGGATGCCCTTGGGATGACCCGTCCTAATAGCGAGTCGCAAACCCTATTTTGCGAGTTGCTAATTAATTACCGATTTGCAAAATAGGGTTAGTACATTGTGCATCCGTTTTATGCAGTCGCAAACAGGCCAAATGCCCCTTTGCGACCGCAGAAAATGGTCGTAAATCTGGCCCCTAGTACTTGCCCTACGCAGTTAACTCTGCACAAAAAGAGGTTTGCACAGGAGTGAGTATTTTATAGCAGCCAGAGCATCAGGGCCTCAGAAACTTTAATAAGTTTTCTCATTAAGCACAGTATTTTCATGGGATATCAACAATGTCCCAAAGCCACTGACTTGCTATTCAACTTGGCAGGAACTACAAAGTTAAATGTTCAAAAAGTACAGGTGTTGTGCACTCCTCATGTTGTCGTGCTTTAAAACACACAATCATATAGTTATTGACCGATGCATCTAAGGGTAAACCTTAGGGGCTCGATTCACAATGGCAAACTTAGACTTCTGTCTAAGTTTACTACTTGTTGGTATTCACAAAGGTAAATTACTACTTACCTCCCCATCCTGCGTGGTAATTATGTTCTTGTGGGAAACAGGGAGATCCTTTGTGTACCTGGGATCTCATGGACAGAAGGTAAGCCAACCAGCCCTTAGATAATGCTTAGGGACTGATGGAGCAAGGTTTTGCATGTAAAGAAACTTGCTCGTATGCAATCCTCTCGAATAACCTGTAATACTATAGCCAATCTGTCCGTGAATACTAATTTTGCAACACATTTTACATAATCATATCTAGGGGAAGCTTTTCTATGTGCTGTCTTAATAAGTAACCCGAGTGTCCTAAAATGGCCTCTAAAAAGCGGGAATTCTTCTGAACATGCGTCTACTACATCTACGTAGTATGACGTTTTCTGTCGCTTGGGGGGAAAACTTTGCAGCTGCGCAGTAGCTTCTAAAATGGCCGCTTTAAGGTAAAGCACTAACGCGCATTATGAGCTGAAACTAACCCATGCGAGTTCTACTAAGCTATTAATGCAAAAGATTTATTAAGTAAATGGGGTTAGAGTAGAAGTAAGTGGTATACAGTGAATTCATTTAAGTTTGTATTCTAACGTGTTCTTCTTTGACTTTATTAATAGTTCCCATTTGGGTCTTGGAGGGGGGCCGCGTCTCTGTTTCCATGTGACTTCTACACATGCACAGAATATCTACTTGCTCTGAACAAGTGAACTGAAATTGACTGACTGCCAAACTCAAGCCCAGCAAGGACATGGGAACCCAACCATTGACCCTACAAGAGGAAAGAGAAGCAACATTGTAAATTAGACTTACCGATCCACGTATGAAATATCTGTGGGAATAAAGCTTGTGGATATTAAAATTAAGGGGCGGGGAATTAGACAATAGACTAAAGAAAAGTATTGCAATTGGTATGGTGTGATGTCCTCACTCCACAGCTTGGCCCAATCAAAATTGCGGGTGAACATAGAATTGAAACATTTGGGGGTGGATCATACACTTGAATTTGGTATAACAGAGGTAAGTTATAGATAATTAGAAACACTTGATACTTGATGCTGAGATGCTGAAGCTATACTGAGATGCTGCCCGATTTTGCAGCAATCTGACTGAAGAATCCAACACTAGGGAAAATTTGCGGAACAACCGAGGAGGCACATCTAGGAAGGGGTCCGGACGTGCCCGAGCCGGAAAGAGTAGCACCAGAGAGGGGTGTAACGCTGGCGTTGCACTAGAAGAGGTCACCTTTCCTTGCCCCAAACCCGTCCTGAATCCTTGACTCTCTGATGCCGGGGTCCTCACACCATTCTAGGTAATTATATCTGTAGGGTAAATGCTCCGTACTTGCTCTCTGTCCTTTCTCTCCTCAGGTGCTGTCATTGCAAGAATGTATTAATGCAAACTGATTATAAGCAAACTATACTATTTTCCTGATGGAGATTTCTAGTGTACTCATGTGTATTTTGATTTTGCTCACAAAATTATGAATTCAGATAAACTTTTAAAACTCCTTCTGAGTCTGTGGTTCTTTAAAATAAAGTTAAATGCATTATTGTCTTTCCTCCCTATTCTAATCTACTACTAGATCTCATCGAACGTTCATTTACTCAGGAGACAGGAATGGTAAGAATACTGGTGTAAAAGGTTTCCTAGGGTAAAATAAAAATGATGACCAGTGGATAGTTGCCAGCTCATTGCGTGTATGAATGTATATGGGCCCAAATGAGTGTTGTGTGTATGAATATGTAGAGCTGGTAAACTCTGCTGCATCAGGACCCAGGGCACGACAAGTTGGCACTTATCTGCAGGCCAGCAACGTCCAGACAAAATCTACCAAGTGTTAGTCCCCTTCCTAAAACACAAAAAGCTCCAGATCACCACAAGTCTGCAGACAATACAGTTGCAGTCCCTTCTACCCTAATGATTCCTTGTGTTGATGTCCCAGCATAGAACCAGCATAGTATGGTTCCAAATCCAAAAGAATCCCTAACTTCCAAGGCCAGCGCCCAATAGTTTTATCCACAATGGCCTTTAAAGGTGCGATCAGTTCAAAAGACCGTCTCTAAATTTTGTCCTGTCTGCCATCCTACCGTGGGTTGTTTGATCCCTATCTATAGTGGTGCCAAGACCCTGCCCCTTGGAATGTAGGTCCCAATTCCACCTTCGCATAACCGTCCCAGAAAGGCCCCTCATATTCAGAGGCCTGCAGTTTCCCTTGAGCCCCTAGTTTATGGCCTTCTCTCAAATGTGAATTGGAGACATGCCAACAGCACACAGAGCCACAAGCATGGAAATGCCCACTTTGCCAAAGTGACATTTCAACACACGGAACACCGGATCCACTCGCACTACTGGAGAGGATTAGCCCTTACTATCTCATCGATATCAAACACTATACTCCTAGTATTCTGTTTATAGGAAATACTGCTCAATAGCCTTTACCTATATTTCCCCAAGCAAATCCAATGCAAGAAGCAGGCTCCGTCATACTGAACACACTATTCGATGCCATGCAAGATCCTTGCATGTAATGGACCGCACGCATGCCCTACTATCCTTGCATATAATGCACTGCGCACATGCCCTATCTCTTTCCAAAACCACACTTTGTACCCAGGGAGAACTCTGATATAGCAATAGACATGCAAAGCCTTGGAACTTAGCTTTTTGAATGCCAAAGTGATAGTAACGTGTGCACACAGGCCCCACCAGGGCAAACCTGTGGCACGATTGATAAGCTACCTTCGTGGATGGCAGAACAAGTGCGAAGGGTGCATTCGAGGTACATACCCTGGCTATATCTCTTACCCCTGGACATACAACTTACAGCTAAATCGAATCAGCCAGTCTTGTATACACCAATCACCTGTATGTATAGGACAAGCATTGCTCTTAGGCATTGAATGGCAGTGTCAAATGCACTCAAAGTTTGAAGGCTACCACGTTGATGAGCGGAAAACCGGAAGGAGAAAATAAAAATTTGAGGGCAAGCAACCTAGAAAGGGCAATTTTTAACAATGGGTAACAATGAATTACGAGTATGTTTTTCCCCAAGGGGTTGAGTGTAATCAGATAGGCAGCAAGAGCACATCTCAAGTTGCCTATGATGTAATTCCTTAATCCCAAGGTGAAAAACATCCACGTAATTCATTTTTCGCTCATCTATTATTTTATGATTTGAATGGTGCCAAAATCATCTGCCCCTGCTTTCAACTGATATGCAAGAGCAAAATAATAACCGGAAAGCAATAAATAACATGGCCTCTCCTCCCTGTCCCAAATAAAAAAAAAACAAGACTTCATGCCACACACCTCACGTGTCAGAGGCTTACCTTCCATCCCATCATGAAGCTGTGCTCCCTGATTTTCAGTGCAGCTCTGTGAGTGCCCAGCTAGAGAAGCCTGGAATTCCTTTATGACAACAACAGTGGTTCTTAAGTTCTGTTATCCATCGGTGCTACATCATAGCAGTGAATTATTGGATTTAGGATTCAGACATTCACTTAAACAATACTTTAAAACATAAATACTGAGTCAGAAAGTGGCTTGCTTAATCAAGTTGTGTCAAACCAAGTATACAACTTAGGGCCTCATTACGATGTCGGTCGAAAGGCAATCCGACCGACTACTTGTCAGAATCGGTTCTGATGACTCGCGTTCAGCGAGTACGGCTGACCGATTATGATGGTTCTGAACACCATTCGGCAAGTCTCCCATTGACTTCAATGGGAGCCTGTGTTCCGACCGACAACACAGGCTTCCATTGTAAAAAGGGGTAAATGCGGAGAACCTTGCACCCTGTGGCAGTCACCCCATGGTGCCTGCCACACTGTGCATGGTTTCAAAGTGGGGATCCCTTGGGTACCCCACGGGCCCCAACCAGAGGCCTCAGGGTGAAGGGGGGCCTGTTACGGGCCCCAAAACCCAGTTTCCAACAGCCATTCCATGTTGGACAGATCAATTCAGAAAGGCTATCCGAAACTGACATTGTAATATGTTGGTTGGAAATGAGGTCCGTAGAGCTGTACGATTCAGCTTCAACTGACTCGGAATCTCCAAATACCAGTCAATCAATCAATCAATCAATCATGGAATTTATATCGCGCACTACTCACCCGGAAGGGTCTCAAGGCGCTAGGGGGAGGGGGTCTGCTACTGCTCGAACAGCCAGGTCTTGAGCCGTTTCCTGAAGGCGAGGTGGTCCTGGGTTAGCCGCAGGCAGACGGGCAGGGAGTTCCATGTCTTAGCCGCCAGGTAGGAGAAGGATCTTCCTCCGGCGGTGGCTCTCTGGATGCGAGGGACGACGGCGAGGGCGAGGTTCGCGGATCGTAGCAGGCGGGTGGGCGTGTAGAAGGTCAGGCGGTCGTTGAGGTACTTTGGGCCTAGGTCGTGGAGGGATTTGTGTGCGTGGGTGAGGAGTCTGAACGTGATCCTCTTGTTGACAGGGAGCCAGGGCAGGTCTCTCAGGTGGCTCGAGATGTGGCTGCGACGGGGGACGTCCAGGATGAGTCGGGCGGAGGCGTTCTGGATACGCTGAAGTCTTTTCTGTAGCTTGGCTGTTGTACCGGCGTAGAGGGTGTTTCTGTAGTCTAGTCTGCTGGTGACGAGGGCCTGGGTGACAGTCTTCCTGGTCTCGGTCGGGATCCATCGGAAGATCTTGCGGAGCATGCGGAGGTTGTGGAAGCAGGAGCAGGAGACGGCGTTGGCTTGTCTAGTCATCGAAAGGGAGGAGTCCAGGATGACGCCCAAGTTGCGTGCGTGGTACGTTGGCTTGGGTGCGGTGCCTAGGGCCGGGGGCCACCAGGAGTCGTCCCATGCGGAGGGCGACGGTCCCAGGATGAGGACTTCTGTCTTGTCCGTGTTCAACTTCAGGCGGCTGATGTTCATCCACTCGGCGACGTCTTTCATCCCTTCGTGTAGGCTGGCTTTGGCGGTGTCGGGGTCTCTGGTGAGGGAGAGAATCAGCTGGGTGTCATCAGCGTAGGAAATGATGTTGAGGTTGTGTTGGCGTGCGATGGCAGCGAGGGGTTTCATGTAGATGTTGAAGAGAGTAGGGCTGAGCGACGATCCTTGCGGGACGCCGCAGATGACTTTGGTGGCCTCAGATCGGAACGGGGGGAGGCTTACTCTCTGTGTTCTGCCGGAAAGGTATGAGATGATCCATTCCAGAGCCTTCCCCTGGATGCCGGTGTCGTTGAGGCGTTGGACTAGGGTGCGGTGGCAGACAGTGTCAAATGCTGCGGAGAGGTCAAGGAGGATGAGTGCCGCCGTTTCACCGTTGTCGAGCAGGGCTCGGATGTCGTCGGTGGCTGCGATGAGGGCAGTCTCGGTGCTGTGGTTGGCTCTGAATCTGGACTGCGATGGGTCGAGGGATCCGTTCGTCTCGAGGAAGGCGGCCAGTTGCTTGTTGACGATCTTCTCGATGACTTTGGCAGGGAAGGGAAGGAGCGAGATGGGGCGGAAGTTCTTGAGGTCGGTCGGGTCCGCTGTTGGTTTCTTCAGTAGTGCGCTGAGCTCGGCGTGCTTCCAGCTCTCCGGGAAGGTGGCTGTGTCGAAGGAGGTGTTGATGATGTCTCGGAGGTGGGGAGCGATGGTAGAGGCGGCCTTGTTGAAGACATGGTGGGGGCATGGGTCGGTCGGAGATCCGGAGTGGATGGTGTTCATCATGCGTGTCGTGTCTTCGGGGGTCAATTCCGTCCATGTCTGGAGGATGGCGGCGGGGTGTGTAGGTTCGGTCGATGGGTGCGGGGGTGGGACGCCGAAGCTGTTGTGGATGTCGGCGATCTTGCGGTGGAAGTACGAGGCGAGGGAACTGATTCAGTCTGACCGAACGGTTTCCTTTCAATTGTAATCGGTCGTTCGTAAACATGGGTTCTGACATGGTTTAGAATTATCCGACTACCGTTTGGAGCCTTTCCGATGGACATTGTAATTAGGCCCTTAGTGTTTCATGGGTACACTGGTTTCATTTACATGAATGCAAATGTTCATCTTACTACTACGCCAACAGCTTGTGAAGTGAGGGAGCGAAAAGAAACAGTAGAAGATTTGGATCAGACTGTAAAGATTCAACTAACCTCACTGCAAATGAATGGTCTGTCCTTGCAAACAACAGTAAAATATAGTGTGAGATAAGTGCAGTCTATTTAATGAATAGTCTGATCTTGAAATCTGTATTGAAAAGAGGGTCCTTCTCAGAGATGAAAATTGCACATGAAATAAAAACACATGAGGTAACATTAAAAGACAATGGTGTAAACTCAAACACTCACTGAAAAACACAATCATTACAAAGAACAAGGTGCAACACAGAAATTAAGAGCCTCATTTACAAAACAATGACGCAACGTGACACCACAAGCCATTTTGCTGCGCCGAGCTCGGTCATTTTAAAAGCAAAGAGATGCATTGTATTAACAACAATACGATGCATGTGTGTGCTTTCCACTGTGCTGGCACACAATTGGCTGCCATGTGCCAGTGCAGGCACCCTTGTGTCATGTTGCAAGGGTGCCTGCATTGCGGGGATGATTCTTTTTGTGCCGAAAGGGACACCTTCCTGTACAAAAATAAGCATTGATGGCATTTTCCTCTCTCTATGCATGCGGCAGAATGCTAAGTGCCAACTTTTCATGCCCTGAGTCTCTAGGCACTGTTTAAGGGCTGTTTGGCTTGCCTTCTGTCCCCGAGATCCCAGGGACACAAAGGATCTCCCTGTGCCACTTCAACGCCTTCCCTGGGGAGGCATAGGTATCTGATGCATTCCCAGCTTTAAAAACTTAGTAAATCTGGGAATGTGTCAGGTTCCATGGATGTTGCATGGGAACATCCACAGCAACACCCATGGAACGCCCCTTTCATGCAGAGTAATGCTTGAAAGGGGGCCATATTTACAAGGCCATGACGTTACGTGGCCTTATAAATATGGGCAGGCACACTGCGCTGCTGATGCATCAAAAAATGTGACGCACTGGCAGTGCATTGGTCTTGTAAATGAGGCCATAAATATCAAACACCTCTTGCAAAACCACAGCCTAACAGAACTAATGTCACATATGGAAAACCTGTCAAAAGTACTCAAATTATGGTAAAATTACACCCAACAAACTCATTTCATATTCCTAGTAGCTCAATTGCTTAAACTTCTTGGGTGTGGTAGTTTACGCCAACATGCTATTTGCTATCCTATTAGATACTGAACGTAAAAAAAATGTCTATCAGAATGCAGTAGAACCACTTGAAAAAAGCATATCCAGACACAAACATACATTTTTGGTCAACAATGCCTTCATTTGCTCCCATCAGGAATTCACAAAATGAAACCTGGCATCCATAAATGGGTTTCCTTCTGTCTATTTCTCAAACACTAGTGTGGATAAACACACATTTCCATCTTCCAAGCAAGGGATAGGATGGAGGGGAAGAAGTGGTGATGAGTCTTGTAGACTTGTGAATGTAGATAAGCTTGTATGTGTGCTCGTATTCACAAACTCCGGTCCAACCCTTTCCCACCCTAGAAATGGTTGAACATTAACTCCAGAAAAGGGATGGAAGGGGAACTGATCACCTCCAAACTTGGAGGAGATGTAGGAGAAGGGGGTTGTCCACAGAGGGAAGTATTTTCCATACGGAGAAAAAAAAAAAGAAAAGAAAAAATGTCAACCTCGTGCTCCATTTCCCAAGTGTGTGATTAAATACTATGTAAGATTATACATTGGAGCAATTGGGGCCTTTGAAATATGTCATATGATATTCCCAGAAGTATGCCTGGAAACCTATGCCTGTTGCAGCTTTTTATGTGTACTACTGCAAATGTATGTGAATTCCAAAAGTAGTAAATATGCACCCATTTATAAGAATACTGTTGCTGGGGCAAACTTCCTACCTATTTTGTGAATCGTCCAAAGTATTTTTCAAGCCATTTTACCTTTTGTACCTTTAATTTTTTTTTTACTATGGACCGAGGACAGCTGATCAGGCTCCAGTTACTGAGTGCTCTCTGTAAAATGTTTTCCTACTGCTCACTGTACAGTCCAGGTGAGCACATTGTCTAAGCTTACGTTGTTTCAGTCCTCTGTGGTGACAATGGTAGTTCTTAATTATAAATTATTAATACATTATAAACTAACTGTAATGTTGTAAGTCAGATAAATCCAGTAAGAATTGTGCTGAGTTATGTAGCTGTGAAGCATGATATTTTTTGCCACAGTTAAAGATATCTTACATTGTCTATTTTCACCACAGAATGCTGCACACCTAAATATATATTTTTTGCCAAAGTATCCATATCAAGCCTGTGAGAAAGTGGCTCTGTATAACTGTTCCCAAATAGGTACAGGGTGTACAGAGTCCACAGTCCCCAGAGGTTTGGCAGAGGCTAAAGTTAGATATAACCTTACTCTCTAAAGTGGTAGCTTGGTCGAGCAGTAAGGCAGTATCAGAGGACAGTGTAAAGCATTTGTTGCACACACTCAGCCAGCAAATGGTCTCACACACTCAATAACTGAACTCTAGGCCAATGGTTTATATATAAAACATATATGCTTGTTTTATTTTAGAACCAACAATAGGTATTAAAATATACTTTCTCAGAATGAGATGCTTTATATAAATACTTTTACAATATGCGATTGACTTTTGTAGAAAGTTACAAGTGGCTGCAATAGACAACACAATTCTAAACACAATAATGCATTGAGTTCAATGGAAGTTTCAAGTTATTTGCCACAGATTACTTTTAGGATTACTTTTGGAATACCAGGACTGGGTCCTAGATTCAGTCCTGGGTCAGTACTTGGAATCAAGTGATAAAAGTCGACTTAATTACTGTGATGATTTTTAGACAATATTTTGCTTTTTTAAAAGTATACACTTAGAAAATATTTATTTGAAAACAGTCAATGATTCCCTATGGCAGAAAATTCAAGTTGCAGGTATAGTATGTTCTCGTTACTTTTGTAATCCAGTACTGGGTGCCTAGACTCAGCACTGGGACCTTTATCCAAAACAGGTAAGTAATTACATATTCAGATATTGTACGATTTTTAAAGATTGCAGAAATTGACACAAAAGAAATTTCACAGAAAAACTGTCAATGATTTCCTATGGGAGAAAATTGGGTTACTGGTAAGTACAGTTGTAAGTATTTTTCAGAGTCAGTGCTGGGCACCAAGATCCAGCACTGTGAGCTCACCTAAGAGCAGGTGAGTATTTTCGTTTTCGTTACTCGGCTGATTTTTGGTGAAAATTTTAAGTTTTGAAAAGTCCACACAGAAGAAATTTCAGGAAAAGCCAGTCAATGCTACCCTATGGAGAAAATTGAGTTATCGGTTTAAAGGTAAGTACTCGACTGGCAGAGTTAAGGTTCTGGGCATAGACTCAGGGGTCTCCCAGGGTCAGGTAGGTACAGTTGGTTCACCCTCAGCGGCACAAGGGTGGCCGGGTGCAGAGAGAGTTAGGCCCAATGTTATCCTATGAGAGGTAGGGGGGCCTTGGTTGGTGGCTGCTGACTAGCAGGCCACGCGGCTGTGGGAGCTGGGCTCCTGGTCACTTACTCAGGGAAAGTGGGGAAGTAGATAGGTGTAGAGGTTGCACTGCCAGGGCCACTCGGGCGGCTGGGTGCAGGGTGCTTTTGAGCCTTCGGGCTCTCAATTGATTTCAATGGGAAATCTCCAGTTTAGAAAAAGACTGCAAGCTCGGGACGAAGATTCTTCAGGTGCCACCACCACTTCGAGAGGTAAGTTGGGTAGTTGGAGGATAGGTAGGAAACCCGGGATTGGGCACAGGGAGCTGCAGGGCGCCGGGTGCAGAGGTGCCTTTTGCTGTCGGGAAATCTTACCCTCTGTTGATTGCAGTTGGGGGTACCTGGTTCTGAGGCTGCAGGCTTCTTCAGGAGTGTCGAGGGAGGTCATTGGGTGCCGGACTCGGGGGTCACAGTCGCCATGGGGTCGTCCTCGTGGTCTTTGTTCACTCCGGCACAGGCCAGGCTTGGCGGGTGCAGAGTGTGCTGGGTTTGCAGTTCCGGGCTGCTGCCAGGGATTAGAAGTAGGTTTTGAGTAGAGCCTCTATTCATGGGAGTCCCAGGGGGCTTAGAGTCAAAAGGTAGCCAGGTCCTCCGGGGTTTGTGAGGTTGCTGGCCACAAGAGATGCCGGGTTGGAGCAGGAGCAGGTTCGATGGTCGACAGGCCGGTGGGGCTGAGGCCAAAGCAGTTGGTGTCTTCCTCTTCTTAGCAGCTGCAGGGCAGGTCTTCTTTCTTCTAGCTCTTCTTCGGATTTTGGAATCTGGAATCTGGGGAAGGAAGGTTCAGGGTGCCCCTAAATACTAGATTTAGGGGCGTCACAGGTAGGTGAAGGGCAGGAACCAATGGGTCCCTGTCCTGGGGTGGGCACACCATCTATCCTGCCTCTCTCCTGTGGGAGGGGGGCAGTAGCCTAGTCCTGATTGGGCAGGGCTTCCCATCTTCAAGATGGCAAGAGCCCGGAGACGTGCCTCACCTCGCCTCCCCCACCTGAGGGGTGGGGTTGGCAGGCTGGCACATCCCCTGTCCTTATTTGGGGTTTACGGCCAAGCCTCCCACCAGAGTGAGGGGGTTGCAGTGGCCTGGGGAAGCTCCCAGAGGTGGCATGCCTTTGAAGCTTCCCCCTGCCCATCCTGGGGGAGGAGATTTAGCACCTCGCCCAGGATGTGTATTGTTGCAGACCCAGGAAAGCAGGGGCTCTCCTACCCAGGGGTCCAGCAACATGTCTGCTGTGTGGCAGCCTAGGCAGCCTCAGCACAGACGTGGATTGTAGGTTAGGTTTCAGGGGGCATCTCTAAGATGCCCTTTGGGGTGCTTGTGGGTTTAATGTGCTGAGAAGTTTGATACTAAACTTCTCAGTCTTCAGTGTTGCCATTATGGTGCTGTGGAGTTCGTGTTTGATGAGCTCTCAGCACCATATACTCTTAAATGGCAGCACTGCACTTACAGTGCCCAGGAATGGACCTGGGTACTGTAGGGGCACAGGGCTCCTGCTCCTGTGCCCACACCATTGGCATAGGGCGCCCAGCTAGAGGGGTGGCTGATGTATGCCATGGCAGTGTAGTTGGTGGGCATGGCACACAGGGATGTGTGCCATGTCAACTCTTTGTTGTGTCTTGTACCCAGACACTCAGCCTGCAAGGGCAGTGTGTGTGTGTGTAAGGATACAGGGCCTCTAAGGGTGGCACAATGAGTGCTGCAGCCCTTAGAGGTGTTCCCTGGTCACAAGGTCCTGGGTACCTGGGGTACCATTTACCATGGGCTGACATGTGGCCAGGGTTTGCCAATGTGGGCTTTGTGTTTTAGGGAAGGAACATAGGCCTGATTGGCAGGAGTCCAGGGCACACTCAGTCAAAGTACATTCAGCAATTCAGCAAAAAGTGGGGGCATCCCATGCAAGAAAGATGGCACTTTCTCACAAAGTCTGACTATGTTATTTTCTGTGCACATTCATAGTGCTTTCATACCGATTGAATGGTGACAGTGGTAGATGTTTAATATGTAGACTTCACGGACCACATTGAATGTAGGAACCTGGACACTGCAAAATCTATATTTTGACTGGTATCAATTTGCAGTATCCTATAGATCTCTGCATACTGTCTGGTTCCAAAGTTGCGGCAAACCCGGAACTAACCATTTTCCCTAAGATATTTATATATGGGGCAAAAGAACAGGATATGGGCCACCCTTTCTGGGGGTGAACCACAGGACGGGCAGGCCAGCTCTGATAAACTTTGTGGACATGCCCAATTGGCAATGAAAGAATTAAGTGGGAGGGTCCCAGACCAAAATTAAATGAATAGCTTCTTAGCAAAGACGGGCTGGATCTCATCAAGATATTGTTCCCCAGAACTGTGCTAGATAAGTGGGTGCTGATGGTGTACTGCATATATTTGCACTTCAGGGCTGCTTTAGAAACAAGAAGAGAGATGCCTTTTGGGTCCAACCACAAGCTCTCACTCCTCATAGCCCTCAGGGATTTTCACACGTATTTGAGATGTACAAGCTCACCAGACCCCGGAATGTTGAGTATTTCTTCCTAGGCAATAGGATTGTAGCTCAGGGGTAGTCCAAATTATTTTCCAGTATAGTAGTGGTTAGATCCCAATCTTATCAGTGATGGGTCTAAGCCCCTTATCCAACCTAAGAGGAAGCAGTGGGGTACTGACTAGTAGGCCAACCATTTGTCATAGGAAGCATTTCTCTGATATTAGCATAGTGTTTGCACCCTTATGCCCCCAAAGCTCAGCACCATAATGCAATTTACAGGGTTTTTTGCCCTCAAACCGTCTGCCTTTGGCAACACACATGGCAAGTTTTGACTATTGACCCTCTGAAGCTGGTGAGTGAGGGTGAATGGGAAGCAGTAGGGAGGAAGCCAATCCCTTCACAAGGTCACAGAGATGACCATACCCACTGCAATCTCTTTTCATACCACCTTGCCAATGTTTGGTGCTGTCAAAATCCTCATTGTAAATTGACTATGGTAATGCTCAACTACCACAACATATGCTCCATAGGCTTGTACTCACCCATAACATTGCTGCACTGTTGGTTCTGTGTTTATACCGGAGGAAGCACAATTCCTGACATCTGACATCACCAGAGATAATTTCAAAAAGCGTGTGCATTGCGCATAACTCCTTTATGACAATGGTCTTTTGTTTCTTAGACAGATGTTTCATCAACAAAAAATTCTAACATCTTCTTTTAGTCTCTTGGCTCACCCAAAATTTAAACATGCTAGACTATGAGGCACACCCTTGTCCTGCTGACCTACTAAGCATAGGAAAATTTTTCCTTTTTTCTCCAGCACATTTTGAATCACCTAGCATTTCATGAATTTCTTAAAACTTCGATGTCCACTTATTTCAGGAATCAATCTTCTCCCATTCTGAGGCTGTTTATTGTTGTCTTGGAGAATCACCTTTTATGTGCCGTGATACTGCTTGATTGGCCACTGCAACTGTCATTTAGCCATTAATTTGAACATTCTCTGCCATTTTATGGTGAAAATCATGAAAGTCATGCCTGGATTTATCTAACATCTGTGTTGTTCAAGAAGGCAGTTTGGCAAGAACAGTGGCTTTCTCCATTTAGTGAGGCAATGTGGTAAGCTAAAATGCTAAAGATTTTTAACAATTGTCAGTCTGGGGTACTTTAAGGAGACAGCACTAGTCCATTTATTATGATGCGACCGCACATGGTGTGTTCGCAAACTCACATTTACCTCTGGGAGCATGTGGAATGGCAGTAAACCGGCCACAGCACAAGCTCCCATAGGGAAATGAGAGGTTGTGTTCATCCCTGCACCACATGGCAGGCACCTTAACCACATGGCAGGCACCTCAGGGTGCCTGCCACATGCTGCAGGAATCAACTCTGCCCCCAACCAGAAGGGGGCCCTTCTACATGTCCCCAAAATCACTTTCCAACAGGCTTTCCATGTCAGAAAGCCCAGCATGGAAAGCCTGCTGAAAACCGATCATCGTAATCTGGACAGTGTAAATCACCATCCATATGACTTATGAGCTGGTCTCCAATCCAGCCGGAATGACAGTCCAGATTCACTCCCGACAGCCTAAATTGTAATTAGGCGGTTGGAAGTGAAACTGCTGATCTCGTTGGAGGCTTTTCGACCAAGATCATAATCGCCCCCTTTATGTGGTTTTGAATGACCTCATAAATATGGAGTAAGGCACGGCAGGCAAATTGCTGTGTTTCTCCTACTCTGCGCCAGGGAGGCAATCCATGAGCGTTGTGGTGGGTGTTCCCATGTATTTGAACACTTCTCCAGATTTAAAAGACCATGTAAACCTCAGGTTGTGCCAAAACAGTATACCTCCCCAAGGGACATAACTTTATTTCTCCTCATTTTATCCTCCTTCTATGTGTGCTGCAATCTGCAACAATCATAGAAAGAGGAGAAAGCCTTCCAGGGTTGTTTTTGTGCCCCTTCCTGCACAAAACAATCCTGCTGATAACACAGGCCCCCATGCACCATGGTGCAAGGGTGGCTAAATTGGAGTTAGGCTGCTGAAAGTGCGCCATCACAGTGGGTAAGAACAGGAATGCACTGTAATGGATAAATACAGTGCATTCCTTCACTTTCCCAGTGGCACAAGGCAGCACTGCTAGGTAACTTGCTTTGCTGCCCTTCACCACCACTCTTAAAAATATGCCCCATTTGGATTAGGTGGCAACAAAAAACATAGAAACATAGAAACAAAACAGATTGAAAGGAAAAGGGATTACAGTGATTATTACGGGAGTAGCTGTTGTCAGCCCCACACAGAATGACTGTCCATTGTAGGCACGTACGATCTGTGTGCATGAGGAAGATAAAAAAGGCACAATCCATGCTGTTGTAGCTTCTTTGGCTTAAAGATGGTAGCTGCTAGTGAAAAATCTATGTTTTTATCTGCTCTTTTGTTGTTGAGCACATCATGTCTTTCATATTTTTAACATCCTCTTTTCATGCAGCAAACATCATATATCTTGAAAAATAACATGTAGCAGATACTTACATTTTTTGTTCATGACATGGAATGTATTGATTTTATTTTATTTCGATTCAAGATGGCTTCTGCAGTGAAGCAAATAGTCTCTGCTTTCGAGAACAGTGCACATCATGCATTGGAATTGAAGTATCCTTCGGAGGCAGAATGATACACACAATGTCCAGCTGCATGCCCCTGTAGTGCCTGGAAAATCGGAAAGAGAGAAATTCAGTGCAAACTGAGAAGCATTCTTTCACCGTTGAGGTTGCTGAAAGTAAACTAAACATCAGCAATTATATATTGACAAAAACCTAACACCATAGCTTGAATGAGATGAAAAAGAGGAAAGGCAGTTGCGGAAAAAGGTGAAAGAGATCCTGATATAAAGCATGTGCATATAGAATGCATTGTTTTAAAAATCATTCCATAATTTTTTTTCAGCTGATTCTGGAACTTGGTGGCACCAAATTATCCATAGGAACTCTAGCTCTATTAACATGTTGATAAAACTAAGATTGATATTACTTAATATTAATTGTACCCAGTACTACTCTCACTTGTGACTTGTGACTGACACTTTTGGTACTTCTTAGAGTCATGTAAGTTGCACTTTCAGGTTTATCCAGTGCGGGCATCTTTGTGGGCTCAGACACTTAATGCAGGGACAAATAGCGGTGTGAGCAGTGCAAGCCAGGGAGATATATGTTTTTAAGAGTGCACGCAGATGAGAGGCATATGAACACAGTAACACAGTGCCAACCTGATTTGCAAATGCTTTGTTCCATATTCAAATTATACATATTTTATTTTCCTGCGTTTAATGCGAGGCAATATAGACTTTCGTCATAGGCACACACATAGACTTGTAAATCAAATGTAGAAAACCCACCTACAAAACGCTTATATTCCCAAAATAAATATATAAAACAGTTAATCATCAAAATATAACTCACAACACGCACTTTACCATTGCATGGTAATACATTACTAAAATAGTGCAGCAAAAATGTATAATTATAAACTAGTGTAAAACACTAACAGCAATACATCTAAGTGTACCAAAAACCCACAAACAACAATATAACAAACTTTTAACCCCTTGTGCGCTCAAGACGGAACCACGCCGTCATGAGCCACGGGCGGCGTGTGCTCATGACGGCGTGGTTCCGTCATGCTGCGGCCGTTGGCGGCCGCTCCTCCCACGCGGCTCTAATTCCCCGCCTGTGCGGGCGAATTAGAGAGTGGGCGGAGTCGTGACGGAACCACGCCATCATGAGCACAGCTCGCCCATGACTCATGACGGCGTGATTCCGTCATGAGCATGGCGGCGCCGCGCTCACCCCTCACCCCCCAGCGCTGCGGCGGAATTTGCACCGCAGCGAAGGGGTTAAACCTCCATCTTAAATACCCCTATCCTTAAAAACCTTCAAAAAATCTTAACAAAAGGACTTACCTGTTCCAACAAATGGCAGTACCTTACCGGTTCTAGAAAAATAGACTAAAAATAACACAAAAATAATACAATATATTAGGTAGCTGCAAAATAAAACTAAAAAAAGACTATCTCCCCATAGAAATGAATAGAAAATATTGTAAAGATATTGAATAATGTTTACAAAAGCTCTAAAACAAATATTAAACATGTAAAAAATATCAAACAAAGTTAAACAAAACTGTAAAAACATTGAAATGTATAAATTACATAATAGTATACTTTATATATAATTATTTAATATATACTAATACAACATATTTTAAAATTATGTTGAGAATATATATGCAAAAAGTTTAGAAATGTTACAAATATTACAAGGTCAATCAATACTTCACATTCTCACATAAAGTTTGTAAAATAGCATTCACTAAATGTTATCTAAAAACACAGTCATCTAAACTACAAACCACACACTTTGCTTTTTTAAATAATTTATATCTATATTTATTATATCAGTATTTAATAACATTATGACTTTATATCATTGTTTGACTGATCTAATGAAATATTATATGTAAAAATCGATTTGGAATATTGGTTTAGAGTTTGGAATACTTTTGAGAAGTTTGGTGGGTTAACATTTACTTTATAATAATCTTTTGGGTGTCATTTCTAAGTACTTAAGTAATCTACTCCTTTGTGATTTATGAAGAGTTTAACTCAAAATTGTAGCATGTCATACATTCTTTTGGCTTGTTTGCTAAGTTTAGGGCCAATTTGGATAACAGATCGCTCCATTCAAAATAGTTGGTAGCTTTGCTCTTTTTGTCATGTTTCTATATATTTGTATAGTGTAGGTTGAGTTATCCCTAGTGTGGATTGAAAGCATTGTGCCACCCTTCCAATGCATTGTTTGTTTTGACTTTCTGTGCCAAGGTGCTGTCATAGACATTCCACCATGGTATTTGAAATTTGGATTGGTGTCTGTGTCTGGAGCAATGCAGTCTACCAACTCAAGTGTCTTCGAAATAGTCCATTAGGGGACTAAGGAGGTCATTACGATGGCAGTGAAACCACCACCGGCAGCCTGCTGGTGGTGGTTTCAACGCCATCGTAAGGCACTTCTCCGTCCGCCAAATTACAATGGCGGGCGGTGTGCTGGCGGAGGCAAAGTCCTTCCACCATGGGTCTGCCACAGGCGATTGTTAAAATTGCCTGGCAGACCCACCTTGCATCAACAATATGGTGACAGCGCCTAGCAGGCACCATCCGTGATATTATGATGCTGCCTCCCCACCAGCCAGTGTATGGCGGTGAAACTGCTGTTCACAGGCTGGCAGGGATTGCATTTGCGGGCCTGTAGACGGCCCCCTCTTGTGTTGAGGGAGGTGGGTGTCCACTGAGGGGATAGGTACCCCCTACATTTCCCTGCACCAGGTGGCAGGCACCATGTGGTGCCTGACACATAGTGCAGGGAAATGCAAACAGTGCATTTCGGACATTGTGGCGGGTGCTGCAGACAGCAGCACCCTCTGCAATGTCAGAGATACAAGATGCGACCACCACGGTGGTCGTCGCATCATAATCTGATGTGTGGGACCGCTGCATTACTGGCAGTTGGTCTCAAGCCCCGGCACGATGGCGGACGCATGGAAGTCCATCTGCCATCGTAATCGGCCCCAAAGTTTGTATTAATTTTGTTGGTAGAAAGAGCTTTCAATTAGTAAACAGTAGTAGTAGTTGACTCCCTCTGTTAGAAGAACACCGGCTATTGCTATTGTTATTTAAATTTTTTAGGGTGAATTGGTTGTTAGTGGTGTTTTGTATACTTAGGGCCCAATTATAAGTTTGGCTCACTCCCTGAAAATCCATGGTTGGGCCGCCCACCAGATTCCAAGTTTCCTTCTGCCTCTCAGGCTGTTCCTGGCATTCCCAAGGCAGTGCCTTCGAAAATGGGCACCACAGTGGGAACGTCAAACACAGTTCCTCCATGGCATGGACTGTGAAGTCCATGCCGTGCAGGAACTGGGGTGTATGCACCCAGGGGTCACATGTTGTGCCCTTCTGCATGCATCCTCATGCAAATGGGCATCAGGGGGCCATGAAGGAAAGACCTCCATGACACCTCTGGCGGTCCTGGAACTCGTAATATGCTTGGTGGTCCTGCAGCACCACCACCAACATATTACGCAGACCCTGACTGCTGCACCACTGCCAGGGAACTGGCATTGCAATGGCGGTCCTTCCTTCAAACTTTTAATGGGGCTGTCAAACCGCTGGTGTGACAGTGGCTGGAATACCACCACAGCACCATCATGAGTCTGGTAGTCCGTGGACTGCCAGACTCATAATCAGGCTCTTAGTGCAGATTTTTGGAGGTGTCTCAATATGCTATGATTGAAATGATAGTAACAGCCTTGTATGGCTGTGTCGGGGTATATTTTTTTAATAATTTGAATTGTTGCTTACTCAAAGTGAATGATTATATTTTGGGGGTAGTAGTTATTTGTTGCATATTTTATAGAGAATATTAGAATCAATTTCTCAATATTTAGTTTGTTATATAAAAGGAAATGATTCTCATTATGTGTAATTTTTACATGTTAACACATGTCTATATCTTGGTATCCTCTAGGGACAGGTGGGGCAACACTGGTGTCTTTTTTAGCCTGTGCAATTAAACGTTTTAAAGGAGGGGTAGCTGGTTTTGCCCTCTAATGTGTTTGGGGACTCTAGATAGTTTATCTTTCAGCATTTTGCTTGTGGGTTCCTGGGAGCTAGAGCTTTCCACATATCTTGCAATATTTCTCTTACTTCTATTTCTGACACATTTAGGAGGTGGTTGTGCTCTAATATTTAAAAAACAACATTATCTTTTGTAGTTTCCCTACCATACCATGCATTAGAATAATATTGAGTACATTTCCAGTTTATGTTTCTGATGATGAACGCTCGTGGCTGTAGGTGTAGCCCATGAGATTTAGTAACTGCTTTGCTTTTGTGAAGTGATACATTTGGTGGCCTCTGTCATTGTATCTCTAAGTAGTGCAATAGTATAAATATTAACCCTGGGTGAGACACTACGCTTCGCGCACGTAGTGTACGTAGCGCTGCCTGCTTCGCAGTTTTCGAAGTAGGCGAAGCAGGCAACGCTACGCACACGCCAGGGCGAAGCGTAGCTGCCTGCCACCCACCACCCACCTCCTGCCCGCCCGCCCTCCTTTTAAAACATACCCTAATTGTAAATTAAATAAAAGTAAAGACACTTACCTGAAGCGCGGCGTCTCCGGGGCTCCCTCTTCCTGGTTTCCAACTTCTTCTGACAAATGCGCATGCGCGGACGCCCGCGCATGCGCATTTCTCGCAGTGGGGCTACGCTGAGCACGTAGTGTGCGTAGATTTGGGCACACTACGCGCTGCTTCACGTAGCCCCACTACGCCCACTACGCCCACCCTTAATAAATATATAATGATTTAACTAATGAATGTTTGCTAATATTGTGTTAAAAAATGCAATTATTGTGTTTGCTTGCAAGTGTGTTAATAGTTCTTTGTTATTTTACATTTCATTTTTAAAAATAAGTATTGCTTACTTGGTTCTGTAGTTGTTTAGATGTATATTTTTCTTCTTTAATGGTTTGTTGAGAGAATCCAGCACAGGTTCCTCGTTTGATGTTTTTGAAGTACTAAGTGGCTCATTACGATAGTGGTGAATCCACCACTGGCAACCTGCCGGTGGCGGATTCACCACCAACTGGCGGCCCATCTTCCCCTGCCAAATTATGATGGCCAGCGGTTTGCTGGCAGACGGGAAGTCCGTCTGCCATGGGTTCACCACATTCATTCGTTCCGATTGCCTGGCGGACCCGGAAAGCATACTTAGAATGGTGGCAGTGCCTAACAGGCACTGTCCACCGTATTAGGATGCCTCATCTCCACCAGCCATGAATGGCAGTTCACCCGCCATTCAAAGGCTGGTGGAGATTGACTTCAGGGGCCTGTTGCGGGCCCCCCTTCAGCAGGGGCACTTTCCTTCTGCATGTGCCCCCTACATTTCCCTGCACTATGTGGCGGGCACCACATGGTGCCTGCCACATAGTGCAGGGAAATGCAAACCCTGCATTTTTACCATTGCGGCAGGTGCTGCAGCCTGCAGCGCCTGCCGCAATGGTAAATATGCCCAATGCGACTGCCACCATGGCGGTCGCATTATAATTCCATAGGCGGGACCGCTGCCATATAGTCGGGCGGACCCAATTCCTGTAACGATGGTGGACGGACTCAAGTCCGTCCTCCATCGTAATCGGCCCCTTAGTTATTTAAATTAGTGTGACTTTTCTAGTGTTAATTTAATTGCTTGTTAAGTTTATTGGTTAAAGTTGTTTATAGATTTATGACATTGGTTGGTTAAGTATAATTTGAATTTTTGTTGTCAGTTGAGTCCTTCCATGGTAATGGCTAATTTAAGCTTTACTTTGTATGTATAATATATAGTTCGATATTTTTGGTTTCGTTAGAAATATCTATCTATCAATTCACTGAAAAAACCATAGGTTTCAGAGACGTAATAGTTAGAAATTAGCATTTAAAAAACCTTAGAAATTCACCAAAAAAAACCATAGGTTTCAGGGGTGTTATAGTTAGCTGGAAATTTCACTCATACAAAACCATAGAAATTCCTCCGTTATAGTTAGTTCTGCTAACTATAACTCGCGCGCCCGCAATGCACTGTTGATGATGTCACATATTACATCATTCATAACATGGTCAGTGACATCACTGATGAAATCACTGATGACATCTCAAATGACATCACTGATGACATCACTGATGACATCATCCAGTGAATGTGGTTTAGTTTGAAATTTAAATATGTATTATATATATATAAATCAATCTGTATTGAAGATTCAGTGGATATATAACTGTCTGGATGGAGGATTTAGTAGCTGTCTGACTGTCTGTTTAAGTGAGTAATTAAAAGTGTCTCACTTAATACATGGATTAGTAACTAAACTATGTGAATGTGTGCATCACTGTCTCTGTTGTTGTATAACATGCTGCATCAGTTGGTCACTAACTACATGAGTGTGTATATTAGTTATCAATTAGTTGGGTGAGTATTTGTATTAGACACTGAGTTTGTGTGTAGTTCAATGGGGTGTGTGTAACTCTATGCATAGATGTGTGAATGGTTGATTGACTAGGTGTATAGGTTTAAGAGTGCATGTGGAAACAGTTGTTTGGGTGACTGAGTGTATTTATTTGTGTGTTGGTGAGCGAATATATGTTTTAGTTGTACATCTTCAACAAAGTAAAAAAATAAAAGGCATTGTATGTGAGAGTTGGTGTATATAAATAAGTATATATAAGAGTCAGTGATTGTGAGCGTAACTATATGAATGAGTGTGTAATTGTAATGGTGATTTTTTTAACATATTGACTATGAGTTACTATGTGTTTGAATAAATGAGGTGTTGTGTGTATAATTGTGTAAGTGAGTAAATGTATGTGTGATTAATTTTTTTCATGCGTGAGTAAGATGACTGCATAACCGACTAAGATGACTGCTGATGTGTCAATGTCTATATATGTGTATAAGTGCATTTGATAGTCTTCTATTAATTAGTGACTGCATGTATAAGTGATTCTGTTGTTGAATGGTTAGTTGTGTGTGTAGACTTAGGAATCAGTGAGTGGGTATGTGTTAACTGATATTGGTGTGTCAATGGTTTCAAATATGGTACTCTGTATTTTACAGTGAGTGATGAAAGGTTATACTAGTGTATGATGAGGTGTATCAGATTGTCACGTGGATGAAGTCATCAGTGATGTCATCAGTGATGTCACTGACCATGTCATGAATGATGTAATATGTGACATCATCAGCAGTGCATTGCGGTCATGCGAGTTATAGTTAGCAGAACTAACTATAACGGAGGAATTTCTATAGTTTGGTACGAGTGAAATGTCCAGATAACTATAACACCCCTGAAACCTATGTTTTTTTCTGTGAATTTCTAAGGTGTTTTAAATGCTAATTTCTAACTATAACGTCTCTGAAACCTATGTTTTTTTCAGTGAATTTCAAAGGTTTTTAAAAATGTTAATTTTTAAGTGTAATAGAAGTTATACCTTTTTTTGTACTGATTTTCTACAGTTCTTTAACTGTTTATTTATAAATATTTTATTAATTAAATAACATTGTATTTGTCTTAAAATTGCAAAAAAAAAAAATTACAACTGAAATATTGTTTCATTTTGTTGTTTTATGTTTGTATTTTAAAATATTTATATTATTTTTTTTTTTTATTTTTTTTCCCATTTTTTTTTCAGAGTTGCTCACCCAAAGCGTACACATCACGGTGGGTGCGCGGATTAGCCGCCATTTTAGAAACGTCGTGAATGATCCGCGTATGGTGTGCGACGGCTGTGTGTTTTTCAGTTACATCATATACAGTTAATATTACATGATGTGCGCGATTGGTATGCGACCAGTCCGCGTCTCCTGCTCCCGCTCATTCACGACACATGCGCATTACAATACGTGACACTTGCACAGTGGCGGGTCCCGCATGACATCATATACGTGCTGGGGCGCACTGGGTGCGCGACTCCCGCGAAATGTTTTTATGTTCTAAAATGATATGTATGTATGTTTAACCCCTTGCATGCCCGCCCCTTTCCCCGCCCAGTGCCGCGCCTTTCATTAGCGGGCGGAGTTCATGACGAGCTGGACTCGTCATGGGCACAGCGCCACCGCAGCCCATGACGAGTCCAGCTCGTCATGGGCATTGAAGGGGTTAATATACATATTAGGACAAGAGACTATCTAAGATATTCATAAAAATAATATATTTGTACTTATAATAAACTTATATTATTTTTAAATATATTTTTGCGAAGTCGCGTCGGGTGCGTGCTTCGTGAGCGCAGAGTGCCCGGATCCCATGTGACCTAAAAAAAATAATTAATTAGTTCATAACATTTCCCACTGTAACTATTGAAGGACCCCACCCATTTTAATCATTCTTGTTAGAGACATCTCTTTTCCTACAAGAACCCTTTTTGCTTGTTTTTTTTGGTATTTTTCAAAAAATATCAAACAAAATGGCATCTGGACAGCAGCAGCAGCAGGAGGAAGTATCTTCTGAAGAAGAATTCTTGCAGGAGGCACCACATCCAAAGAGGCTGGAATCTGTAGTGTGGAAATTCTTCACTTTTACACCTGGAGAGAAGAAAATAAATGTGAGAAAGGTGACATGCAAAACTTGTGACCGAGTCCTGTCAAGAGGCAGTGAAAAAAAATACTCTTGTGGCACTGCTTCTATGTACAAGCATCTCCAGACCACACATCCTCTCAATCTTGCCCGGGAGGAAATGAGGCGAGCTGCTTAGAACCCTTCACCTGCTGTGGCAAGTACATCTGGAGCGTCCTCAGGAACACCTACAATGGACATTAGGCAAGAATTTGCCTTTCTCAAGCAACACTGCGTGAAGTGTAAGAAACTTATATTTTTCGGTGATCAATTGATGGATGCAGTTTGTGCTATGCAACGCAACCATCGTTGTTAATTTTTTAGTTTTTTTATTTTTGGAACGATAAGTAATTCCAAATGTTTCCTGTTTTATTCATTCTTTTTTTTGTTCATTTTTTGTTAAAACACCGAGAAAATATACCAAATTGTAAAAAAAAAAAAAAAAAATACAAAGTAAAAAAAAGAAGAAAAAAAAGTTCTTATCAGAACTATCTTATCTGGTTAAAAAAAGAACTATAATTGCAAGGTAATGTGTGAATGTTTGGTTGAATATATGTATACAGCTGATTGATTGAAAGAATGCATTAGTAGTGTATGGTGAATTTATAGGTGAAGATTTATGAGGAAGTACTGCAGCGTGACACTGCAAGCTCTTTAGCTGCACCGCACTGTGGCACTTCCGAAGCACAAGGATGTGACTTATGTACATGAATATGTTGCAACTCTGTGATTCCCTCTGCACTGCTGCACAAACTGTAGCCATGCGGTGACACAGGCACCCTGGCACCATGGTGCAAGGATGTCTGTGTCGTGTGGATATTCCTTCCTGCACAAAAACAATCAGTAAAGGCATTTTCCTCTTTCAATGTATGCTGTGGAATGCAGCATGCATTGAAAGAGGAAAAACATGAGGAGAAATGAAAACAATTCTCCTCGTTGCACCTTGCTACACCAACTCTAGGATGGCGCAGCATTTACACATATCTCCAGATTTACGATTTCTCATAAATCTGGAGATGTGTCTTGTTCTATGGGTGTTGCATGGGAACACCCACAGCAACACCTATGGGACGCCCCTTCAACGCAAAGTTCTCTGTATGAAGGGGTCGTATTTACAAGGAGAGGAAAAACCACGCAGGGTGGCTTTTCCTCTCCTTGTAAATATGAAGGAGTGCCTGGCGCCATCACTATGTTACAAAAAGTGATGTACTGGTGGTGCAGAGTGCTTGTAAATCTGCCCCATAAGTGCTTAGGTATTGGCAGACTGATACAATAAGAACATAGTGCTGGATGGGTGATTGAAGAATTGCATGAGAGTGACAGGAGGTATCCTACGCTGCATGGGTACTACTTCAGTATTTAATGGAGTGGATCAATGGTATGAATCTGCTTAGAGATTTGTAGGGATTATGCACAGAATATTTTATGTGTACTTGTGTTGGTACCTAGGTCATTTTATAAGAACACCACTAGTAACTAGAATGATGACTGTGCTGCAAACAGAGTGAACACTTAATTTATAAGTGCTTACGTATTGGTGGAGTGATAGGATAAGTAGATAGTGGTAGATAAGTGATTAAAGAAGTGTAAGGGACAGACTGGACGATTCCTACACTGCATGAGAACTAACTGGGTATTTAGAAGAGTGTATCAATAGTATGTAGCTAGTTAGAGGTCTGCTTGGATAGTGCACAAAATATTATAGATGTACTTGTGTTAATAGCTAGGCGATTCCATAAGTTCATGACTAGTAACTAGAATAATTACAGTATTACAAACAGAGTGTATAGTGAATTTATAAGTGCTTAGGTATTGGTGGAGTAATAGGATAAGTAGAAAGTGCTGGATGGGGGATTGGAGAAATGCATGGGACAGACAGGAGGATTCCTACACTGCATAGGTACTAACTGGGTATTTAGAAGAGTGTATCAATAGTTTGTAGCTGGTTAGAGGTGTGCATGCATAGTGTACAAAATATTGTACCTGCTCTTGTGTTTTTGACTACGCCATTCCTTAAGTATACGACTAATAACTGGAGTAATTTCAGTGTTGCAAAGAAAGTGCATGCTAAATTTATTAGTGCTTAGGTGTTGGCAGAATGACAGGATATGTAGATTGTGCTGGATGGTTGAATGGAGAAGTGCATGGGACAGACAGAAGGATTCCTAGACTGCATAGGTACTAAAAGAGTACTTAAAAGACTGTATCAAAGCTCTGTAGCTGATTAGATGTCTGCATGCATAGTGCACAGAATATTGTAGCTGTACTAGTTTTTCTGGCTAGGCCATTCCTTAGGTACATGACTAGAAACTAGAATAATTTCAGTGCTGCAAAGAGAATACATGTTGAATTTATAAGTGCTTAGGTATTGGCGGAGTGATAGGATAGGTAGATAGTGCTGAATGGGTGATTGGAGAAATACATGGCACAGACAGAAGGATTCCAACACTGCATAGGTATTAACTGGGTATTTAGAAGAACGTATTAATAGTATGTAGCTTGTTAGAGATCTGCATGCATAGTGTACAAAACATTGTAACTGTACTTGGGTTAGTGGCTAGACCATTCCTTAAGTATATGACTAATAACTGGAGCAATTTCAGTGCTGCAAAGAGAGTGCATGCTAAATTTATAAGTGCTTAGGTATTGGCAGAGTGATAGGATATGTACATAGTGCTGGATGGGTGAATGGACAAGTGCATGGGACAGACAGAAGGATTCCTAGACTGCATAGATACTAACTGAGTATTTAAAAGTCTGTATCGATGCTATATAGCTGATTAGAGGTCTAACTATACCGTCCCTGTAATCTTTGTTTTTTTCAGCAAATTTCTATTTTTTTTTATTTAACGTTAAGTAAGATGCATATCACAATGGATGGTGGGGGGTTGGAAGCAGGGCCTGGCATTGTGCTGCCCCCACCCAAGCTTGCTGCTCCTGCCTTCCCTCCTCCTAGCCATCCATTGTCCAAGTCCATGTCTCTGCTCCCTTATTACAGCCCTGTGTGGCTGTTGTTCTGCCACTGGCCTTCCCACCTTCTCTGAACAGTTAGCTTTCTGCCCCATCCACCTCCTCCCTATCCTCTGTTGTCTGAATCCATAGACTAGCCTCCTCCCTCCTGCCATGCATGGTATGATGTGATGCCACTGCCCTCCATTTAGCATGATGTACCAGTCCACTCCTCCTGCCCTCCATTGCCCAATTCTATGCCCCATCATTGACCTCCTGCTTAGCCTCCGTGCTTAGCTTGCTGCCCCTATTCTCCTTCCCCCTGCCCTCCGATGTCTTTGTGCATGCCCCTGCTCCATCCTTTTTGCCCACCATGTTCCATGGACCTGCCACTCCTACTACTCTACTCTGAGTGTTCTGTTGAGCTGCCACTCCCCTCCCACCTGCCTAGCATTGTCAGATGGCTGTAACCTGTCCCTGCCACCTCCACCCTGCCTGTCCACATTCCTTGCACCTATCCCCTTCCTCCTGTCCTCCATGGTCCATTTTACTGCCACACACTTCTGCCCTCCCTGGTCTGTTGTGCTGCAACTGCTCCTCCTGCCTCCCACGTGTGATCTGTTGTGAGGCCCCTTCCCCTGAACTCTCTTGTCTGTGCCCAGGTCCTGACCCTCTCTTCTATCCTCCATGGTCCTTTGTGCATGCCCCTGCACCCTCCTTCTTGCCCATCATAGCCATTGTGCTGCCACTAACCCTCCTGCTTGCCATGCATGGTCTTCTGTGTTGCCACGGCCCCTCCCACCTTCCCTGTGTGGTCAGCTAGCTGCCCCTGACCCCCTCCCACCTTCCCTCCATGGTCTGTGTGTATGCCATCATAGTTTCACTGTTGCTCTCCATGGTGTGTCTTGCTTCTAGTGCCCATCCTGCCTGACCTCCATGGTCATCTTACTGCTTCTGCCCTGCCCCCTTGCCCCCAGCCCTCTGTTTACATGTGCAGACCCCTATTCCCTCCCTCCTGGCTTGTCTGTTCCATTGTAATGCCCCTGATCCGTCCCTCCTGCCCTTTATGGTCGGTATGCTGCAGCTTTCTCTCCTGTCTGTCCATTATGGTCAGCTAGCTACCATTGCCTCTTTACCCTCTGTTCTCTGTTGTCCATGTGCACGGTCCTGTCCCCTCCCTATTGCTTTCTATGGATTGCTGTGCTGCACTCCCGTCCCGCATGCCCTGTGTGGTGTATTGTGCTGCTGCAAACCCTGATGCCTGCCCTGTAGGGTCAGTTTGGTGCACATCTCCATGTCCCTCCTGTCCTCTGTTATCCGAGTCTATGTCCCTACCTCAATTCCTCCTGCCTACCATGATCCACTGTACCATACTTGCGAACATTTTGAACTTGGTAAGAGGGAGATTTAAAAAAAACTGGGGTATTGATTTTCCCCTTTGAGTTACATTGAAAAAGAGGAGACAGATCAAATAAAGCCCATTTGAGCTTAAAAACATTGGACGTTTCCTGGCTGAAACGGGTCTGTTGGCATGTATGGTTGTACTACCACTGCCTCTTCCTTCTGCCCACAATGGTCTATTATATTGCCACAGTCTCTCTTGCCAGTCCTGTATTGTTGGTTTGTTCCACTGCCCTCCATAGTCTGTTGTGCTGCCACTGCCCTTCCTGCCTGCCCAGTGTGGTCAAATTGTTGCCTCTGCACTCTCCTACCTGCCTTCAATTTTCAGAGTCCGTGCCCCTGGCCTCTGCCTCTCAAAAGTATCCTAATGAACAACTAGATTGCTAACATTCTATATTTTTTACAAAAGTGTGGAACGCCTGACGTCATCTTGATGTAATCAAAACTGTAATACCTAGAGCATTTCAGTTAGAAATTACATATATGAGAGGGTCTTATTTGCATCAAAATTATGGTTAGTGCTCTAATAAACTAAAATGAGGACATATGTTCTGAGTTTTCAAATAGCGACAAAGCACTTTTAAATTATTTGTTATCTTTATATTTTTTTATCCAGTTGACCACTTGATTAAATGTTGCACTTAGGGGAGAGGGCGTGGTGTTACTTCCAGAGCTGCAGACTTTGCAACTGGGGAACCAGGTTGGAGTTTCTGCTTCAGCTCGACATTCTGTGATTCTGGTCAAATCACTTAATCTCCCCATGTCTACAAACAAAATGAATTTGTTCTTGTGTGATGTAACCAATGCTCATGTAAAACACTTTTTTGCACACTTCTGTCATTGGGCTATACTTGGGCTACATCTGGGTGATATTTGGGCTACATTTGGGCCCTTTTGTCTCTGGTGGCCATTTTGGGGGATTTATTTGTTATGAAGTTTCCTAATTTCCTCATTTGCTGCAGTCTCCTCAGTAGGAAATGCTTTCAGTTTTTTACTTTGATTCCATCAAGAAGGTATTCAGATATGTCACACATTTGCCATAAATTCTGAATGTTAGCACTCTAGTTGCTCATTAGATCACTGTAGTAAAGCTACTGCTCACCACGGAAGTCTGCTGCTGGTATTAAAAGTGCATGTTTCAGTCTGCCTATCAGAATCTTTTAATGAAATAGAAGAGGATTTGAGAATTCACTCAAAATGTGCCCTAATTTTTCTTTCTTCAGCACTAATCATAATTTTTATGGCAAAATGAACCCCCTCATTGTGTTCCTTTTTAAATTAAATGTTTTAAGTGTTACCACTCTATTCCAATCAAGATGTCTTCAGGTGTGCCATACGTTTGTCATAATTAGGACAGTTAGCGCTCTAGTTGTTCTTTAGAACACTCTAGGACATTCTGTCATTGGGCTGTACTTGGGCTACCACTGGGTGATATTTGTGCTACATTTGGGCTCTTTTGTCTCTGGTGGCCTTCTTGGGAGTCTTATTTGTTACGAAGTTTCCTAATTTCCTCATTTACTACAGTCTCCTCATTAGGAAATACTTTCAGTTTTTTACTTTGATTCCATCAAGAAGGCATTCAGAAATGTCACACATTTGCCATAAATTCAGAATGTTAGCACTCTAGTTGCTCATTAGAACACTGGAGTACAGCTACTGCTCACCAGGGAAGTCTGCTGCTGGTATTGAAAGTGCATGTTTCAGTCTGCATGTCAGAGATTTGTAATGAAATAGAAGAGGATTTGAGAAGCCACTCAAAATGTGCCCTAATTTTACATTCTGGAGCACTAATCATACTTTCTATGGCAAAATGAACCCCCTCATTTTGTTCCTTTTTAAATTAAATGTTTTTAGAGTTACCACTTTATTCCAATCAAGATGGCTTTAGGTGTGCCATACGTTTGTCATAATTAGGACAGTTAGCGCTCTAGTTGTTCTTTAGAACACTCTGGGAAGCTGCTGTAGAATAGAAAGGAATCAACTGACAGTCTCTGCCCTTGTTGGATGTACATGTTGTACTGATAATGTCAGACTTCATTCTTACATAACTGAGAAAGATAATTGAATTTACGGAAAATATGCTCTCAGTTTAGCTTATAGATCACCTTCCAAACCTCTGTGTGAAAAGCATGAGAAAATAGTTTTCCCTCAAACATGATTCACACCACAATTCCTAAAATGAGTATGGTACCATCAACAAATGATTTATAATGTAACTAAAGTCTTAAAACCTTCTCTTAACTGCAATGCTTTTTAATGAGGTGCTATCATGTATATTGGTTCCCAAGATGGCTGCCAACACTTTTTGGATGAAGTGCTGACAGCCAATCAGATCTCACGATGAGATGTGTGGTTAGGCTCTGCCCAGATATATATGTGATTTTACTTTTGATTTCCTCAGGAACTACTGAACGGATTTACACCAAAGGCACAAGTGTGAAGCAAGGGCTACCTCTTTGCCAAATTTGGTGTAATTCCGTTCAGCAGTTCGGGCTGTAGCTGCGATTAAAGGTTCCTATGGAAAATTGCATGGGGAAAACACGTTTTGGGACCCCCCTTTTGTCTCAGCCCCCACTTGACGAAACACCCCAAGACTTTTTTTATAGGAGCGGACCGGAGCGCCCCACCAGTTTTGAAAATTTCGCGAAGATTTGTCAACTGGCGCCAAAGTTATTCCAAATAGAATGCTGCGGATTTCCTATGGATAATAGGTCCTAACTATAACTACCTACTGGCGGTCGATAGATAGATAGATATATAGATAGATATAGATAGATATAGATATAGATATAGATATAGATATATATAATCTACTGGTGGTGGCCAGTAGGTAGTCACACTTAGGAACAAATTTCCTTAGGAAACACATTTTTCAACTTGGTTATAACTGTGGCGTTGTTTGACCAATCTTCATGAAATTTTCCCAAAAAAGTGTCAAAGTAGGTTCTGGATGTCATGAAAAGTTGGAGGGTGATCTGTGCAGTGGTAACCGAGGAATAGTGGTGTGAAAAAAGGGTGCGTTTGTTGTGATGGTAATTCCAATAGGAATGCGTTGTTGGGCCTGCAGCCCGAACAGCTTCACGGAATGACACCAAATTTGTCAGAACGGTAGATGTTGTTATGCAGATTGTGCGTTTTGTTATGTGGTACACATCCATTCAGTAGTTTTTGAGAAATGTAAGCCAAAATTTATAGATATATTTCTGGCCGCGGATATTTCACGGTGGGTTTGTGACTTATCATGAATGCGTACAGAAACGGGAATGCTCTGACTGGCTAGATGCAACCTGCACAGAAAGCTGCGGCTATCATTTTATCTATAGGGGATGGTTCCTGGAGCTAAAATGTTCTGTGAAAGCAAACATAAGGGGTCAGGGTGGAGGGACTCTGACCTCATGTTTCAGAAATGGGGGTGTTAGTGGCACAAGGTAATTGTCCAAAATTGATTATTTATGGCACTTGATATTCACAATGACATTGTGACCTCCAGCTCTGCCCCGTGTACCACTGTGGGAATTTCACAAATATCACAGTGACACAGCGAATATTGGTGGAACTATAAAAAAAATATATATCAGTGAATCATTAATACTCATTGTTATAGAGATATTGAGATACTGATAAATATTTTTATAGAGTTATTTAGATAGTGATTTTATAGTGGGATTGTTAGAATTAATGATATAGTTATAATTTTTGAATGTGGTGTTGTCTATTGAATACCTGGTTTTGCTTTGCGTTTTCATGACGTATTCGTGGTGATCGCGGGTACCAACATCATCGCAACCCCTGATGTCACAGTGAAAATGGAAAATAGGTTTTAGAGATGGTGTTTATAGAAACTCACTAGAAAAACATGAATTTACCGAATACTATAGTAAACCCTTAATGTGTAAAATACTGTAATATGTGTGCATATATGTGTTTTACACTTTACGGCAAAGGCGCGATCGTCGCGGTTAACGGCATCATCGGGTTTCCCATAAAAACTGCGAAAAATGAAAATAGGTCTTAATCCCTTCAGCGCGGCGTGGATTACCGTGCTGTGCTGAAGGGTTCGTGCGCAGGCGGGGCCGTGACAGAGCAGTTCCGTCATCCGCACAGCGCGACCGACGCGCATGACGGAACCGCTCCGCCACACGCATCGAAGGGGTTAACGATGGATTTTAAAGTACTTGGTACAAGAATATGAGCTTAAACATGTTTTTAAAAGAGCATGTATATAGTAATCTGTGTAGTGCAATGTTTAGAAAGGAATTTTTTGTTAATATTTTTGGATGTGCTGGTGGCCGTTGAATGTCTGCTTTTGTTTTTTAATTTTGTGGCATATTCACAACCATCGTGACACTGTAGGGAAGGTTCCCAAAAACTAAAGAAAAAGGATCTTTATAAAGAAAATTAGAAATATTTTGGGTACTAGGGTGGCTCTGACAAGAGACTTTGTGTTGATTATGTGCATATGACAGCTACAGATAAGACCAGATGCAGAGTTTCAGTTACCGCCCTGTTGCCTTTGTCTGTAATGTGCACTCCATTATTTCTATAAATTCCATGCATGTCAAAATGCAGATTGTTATTATAGATACAGCCCATGCAATGGTCTCTGGGGCATTCAGAAACAGTTTTATTAACATGTTTCCTGGATTTGTCAGTCTGTGCTATAAATACCAAGATTGGGGAGTGTAGAGGTAAAGCTCTCCACGGGCATAGGAGGTGGATACGTCCTCCACACAGAATTAGTTACAAAACAAAAGGATCCACCTCTGGGGGGAAAATGCCTCGTCACAGTCAGAGTTTGTGGTACATTGCAATCTGAGTTGACATTGCACATACTGTGATAAATATGGAACTGACACAAAGACATAGATGTGCAAAGGGTGTTTATTTTCAATAAGGTTTTGTGAAAGAGAAGTGATTGTTTTTAAAATTGTGCAATGTGAATTTATGAATTGGCAGTGATGGTAAATGAGACAAATAGAGTAGTAACCACACTGAGGTAGTCACACAATCCAACAAACTGCTGCCATCAACATGGAAATGTGGGTTAGGATAGTTAACAAAGTCAATGTCAAGGGCAACACAAGTGCCATTGTGGCTGGCTCAGCGACTTGCCTTTGGTTGGTGCTTTGCCACATGATCCTCCCGTGGTGTTTCTCGAATGTCCCCTCCTGTGTTTGTCAGGGGGTCCTCTGCTGCAGGCTCAGTGGTGTCTGAGGAGTCATTGTCTTGCAGCTCACCCCTCTCTGTGGCTGCAGCTGAGGTGGTGGGAGTATAAGCAGGCTGGCAACTGGAGGGGTGTTGAGCCGTCATTTGAGCCGCATGTCTGTACCTCAGAACACCCACAAGCTGGCCCATGAGGTCCACAAGTTGGCCCATATGTATGTCCATGGACCTCAGCAGCAGGAGGAGGTCACTCACTTCTTCCACAACCTGGCCTATTTGTCCCTGGTTCTGTTCATATGCACCAAGGATGCGATAATGGCCAGGGCTTCTGTCTCAGTGTCCTCCCTTGATTGTCCCCCAGTTGCCCTCCCACTTGCCCTGCTGACACAGACCTGTGGCGTTGGGACTCGATGCACCTGCACACTCTTCCTTGTATCCTCGGATTGTGTGGTGGTGTTGGTAACCACTGAGGCAGGGAGAGTGTTGCAGTCAGCAGTGGTGATGGTGGAGGTGGCTGCTGCACAGGTCGTTGTAGCAGGGGTCAGCGCTGTTGTTGTTGCTCTGGTGGTGGTGGTGACAATGAGGCCCTGACACGTAGTGTGCCATGGCAGTCCTGAGGGGCCAGGTTTTTGCTCCACATCCGAGAAACGTAGGGAATCTGCATCAGAGAGTTCACATTCCACGGGGGAAGACAGGCTCTGCAGGTTGGTGGTGTTTTCAGCTGCACTTGCTTGTGGATCTCCTGTTGAACAGAGGTTAAATTGTCAGTTAAGTGCACTCCACAAGCTTGGTGTTAGACTTTTAGATGCTACACTTGATACACCAAACACTTTCCATTGCAATCACTTGGTATGGCTATAAGGTAATGAGCATCATGACATGATGTTGTGGTACATACATTACTTGTCCATAGTGTGACATGTAAATTGAAACCATGTGCCACGTACAGATTGTGTGATTACAAGGACATGTCATCATCTACCAACTGGCGGCACATCAACTTTTGATAATGCATCTTTTTGGTTTACTCTTCATGGAATCAGTTTCAGCTAAGCAAGAACTAGCCATTGGAAAGTTATACATACCTTTCATATCATGTACTATACTTTGTTTGTCAGATTGACCATGCATGTTTTGTGTTTATATGGGCCTTGATGCTCTGACATCATGGCATTCACACATTGCATTCTGTGCTGTGCATGATTGGGCCCTGAATTTCTTTCACATGTTTAATTTCTGTGACAGCTACATGCGCTTAGCTGTCGGCACACTGGATGTAGCTTTTGAATCTATGCCAAGTTGGCTGACATGTGAGGGCTGGTGTGGTCATGTGGCTCCATGCATTTTGACAAGGATGGCCGGGTGCATGCACTGACTACCTACCTGTTTGGTGACACAGTGGCTGCCACATGATTCTGGTGGGGGCAGTGCTCCATCCGTCTCTGCTGTGGGACAAGGGTGCCTAGTGTGAGTTGTAGTGCTGGCTGCATATCCACAAAGCTCCCTCCCTGTTGAGATGGCTACCTACCTGTAAGTTTGAGGAGAGCAATGAAATGGCTGCCACATGGTTCTGGGTGTGGGCAGTGTTCCATCCTGCTCAGGGGTGAGACAAGAGATCATGCGAAGGCTACCTACCTGTAAGTTTGAGGTAAGCAATGAAATGTCTGCCACATGGATCTGGGTTGGGGGAGTGTTCCATCCTGCTCAGTTGTGGGACAAGGGTGCCTGGTGGGAGTTGGAGTGCTGGCTTCCTACTCACAAACCCCCCTCCCTGTTAATATTGCGATCTACCTGTAAGTTTGAGGAGAGCATTGAAATGGCTGCCACATGGTTCCGGGTGTGGGGAGTGCTCCATCCTGCTCAGCTGTGGGACTAGGGTGCCAGGTGAGAGTTGTAGTGCTGGCTTCCTACGATGCCCACCTACCTGTAAGTTTGAGGAGAGTAATGAAATGGCTATCACATGTTTCTAGTTGTGGAGAGTGTTTCATCCTGTTCAGGGGTGAGACAAGAGAGCATGAGAAGGCTACCTACCTGTAAGTTTGAGGTGAGCCATGAAACGGCTGTCACGTGGTTCTGGGTGGGGTGAGTGATCCATTCTGCTCAGGTGTGGGACAAGGGTGCCTGGTGGGGGTTGTAGAGCTGGCTACCTACCCGCAAACCCCCCTCCCTGTTAAGATGGCTATCTACTTGTAAGTTTGAGGAAAGCAATGAAATGGCTGCCACATGGTTCTGGGTGTGGGAAGTGCTCCATCCTGCTCAGCTGTGGGACAAGGGTGCCTAGTGGGTATTGTATTGCTGGCTTCCTACCTACAAATCCCCCTCCGTGTTGAGATGCAACCTACCTGTAAGTTTGAGGAGAGCAATGACATGGCTGCCACATGGTTCTGGGTGGGGGGAGTGTCACATCCAGCTCAGCTGTGGGACAAGGGTGCCTGGTGGGAGTTGTAGTGCTGGCTTCCTACCAACAAACTACCCTCCCCGTCAAGATGGCTACCTACCTGTGAGTTTGAGGAGAGCAATGAAATGGCTGCCACATGGTTCTGGGTGTGGAGAGTGCTCCATCCTGCTTAACTGTAGGACAAGGGTACCTGGTGGGAGTTGTAGTGCTGGCATCCTACCCACAAACCCCCTTCCTGTTAAGATGGATACCTACCTGTGAGTTTAAGGAGAACAATTAAATGGCTGCCACATGGTCCTGGGTGTGTGGAGTGTTCCATCCTGCTCAGGGGTGAAACAAGAGAGCATGAGAAGGCTACCTACCTGTAAGTTTGAGGTGAGCAATGAAATGGCTTCCATGTGGTTCTGGGTGGGTGAGTGCTCCGTCTTGCTATGCTGTGGGACAAGGGTACCTGGTGGGACTTTTAGTGCTGGCTGCCTGTACAGATGCCCCCATGTAAATATTGCTAGCTACCTTTGAGGTGATTCAGAGGAAGGATATTTTGTATATGTGAGACATGTGTTGGGAAGAGTGTGTTGTGCATAAGTGCATTTGTGTCTAGGAAGTGTAGCTTTCTAGTTGTGCAAGACAGTACAAAGCAGTGTAATGGGAGACATTTGTTGGTACTTACCAGCCTCCCCCCCCCCCGGGTATTCCTTTGAGACTCTCTGAATGCAGTATGGCAAGGATCTTCACCTCCCATTCGGTGAATGTTAGTGGTGGAATGGGAGGGCCACTGCCAGTCCTGTGAGCCAGCTCATTTTCTTGTTGGCATGCTCTTTCACACCACGCTTGAGGTCATTCCACCTTCTCTTGATGCCACCCAGGGTGCGCAGGGTGGTCCGCACTGCATTGACTTTGTTGACTTCCTTTCCCACATTTGACTTTTTCTAGCTACTGGTGTCTGTTGGACCATGCTTCCAACCAAATGTGGTTCTATTCTAATTTTCTCATCTACCATGACTTACAACTCATTGTCAGTGAATTGTGACATTTTATTCTATGCCATGGTGTGTGATGTGCAAATGGGTGAAAAGTGCAGGTGTGAAAGTGGTGGTGGAGATGTGTGTGGTGTGTGGGTGGTTGTGATGTGTGCTGATTTGCCTCTCCTTTGTTCTGTGGTGTTTGGCCCTTCACTTCTGGAGTTGTGCAAAGGATGCTGGGCATGGAAGTGCTTGGTTTTATACTCAGTTATGTGGGTAGGTCAACATGGAGTATTCATGTCAGGTGAGTTATCTGGGTGGAACTGGGTTTTGTATTTTTTTCTTGCCATGGGGATATGTCATTGGTGTGTGTCAAATGTTTTTGGAGGCTGCGCCAGAAAAACTTCCACACTTGGTAGCCTTGTTGTGTGGTTGCTTTCGACCGCCATTCCTCTTTCCGGGTGATCGTTGCAGTCTGAATGCAATGGTCATTCTGCTGGCTCTACCATTCATCATTTTGCGCGACCATGGTGGTCGGGAACGACTGATCATTCCACTGGTTCAGCCATTGTATCATAATTTCACTTGCGGTCATTCCGCTGGTCTATCCGTGTTTTTGGGTCTTTCCGCAGCATTTTGTCTGCCATGGACAGATTTTCAGCTTTCGTTCCCGGCAGAGTTTTGTGGAATCCGTCCACCGCAGTTGGATTTTTCTTGCAGTGCATACTAATCTGACAGCCGGCTTTGCCGCTGGACATGCGGACGGTGCGTTACCGCAACCACGGTGGTCAGTGTGCTTTTCCGTCCACCACCGTAATCAGCCCCCAAGTTGGCAGGGTATGCCAAGACGTGTATCCCTTGCTCACTTTGCCACTGGATTTAAGATAGCCTGGTGGATGAGGGATGTTACAATGAAACCAGTCCCAGGATGCTTGTTTCTGGTCCAGGGAGGACCTGGCCTGGCATTTCGGGCTGGACTGATCTCATGAGGCACAGGGTCAAGACTGATTTGCACATGGCAGGGTCCAAACTGGGGTGGCGCAGTGAGCTAAAGAACGATGATGGATTCAACCCAGATCTGTGACTGGGGGTGCATGTCTGAAAGGTTTCAGCACTCCGACTATCATCTCCTTGTATTTGCTATGTTGGCTAGAATAACAATTAAAATATACTTACTTTTTTACAGAACAATATCTAAATAATTACAGACATTTAGAATGCCTAAAAAAGCTCAAAGGAAAAAGCAACAGAAGCAGCTACAGTATCTATGCAGAACTGAGACACGAAAGGGGCAAAATGCAGAACTAGTGGTGAAGGAAAAGAGAGCTAATGGTATGAGGACAAAATCATTTCTTAAATATATATGTGGACATTTGCAAAGATTACAAAATAATGAAAAAAAATTCAAACTATGAGAAAAATTAAGAGTGGACAAAGTGTACATTGCAAGAACAAGAAAGAATGTAACAAAGATGGACACACCTTAACCAGGAGACAGAAGCAGTTTAAAGAAATCAGAGCCAGGATGTTTTGTAGTAGAGTAGTTGTACATCTACTGAGAACTATGAAGAAGTATAGAGAAAGGAGAGAGGCACTGAAACAGAAAGAATGAGCTGAGAGAGTAGTTGATAAGACCTTTGCTTTGAAAAGGAAGTTTTTAATTTTGTAAATAGAATGAAGACTTTTGACAAAATGGTGTGGTGCATGAGGAACAAAACCAGAAGAAAAGATTAGCGAATAGAAGTAACTTTAGTGCAGTAGTTTTTAGTGGTAAATGCATACATACTTCTATTACAGAGCCTTTCTTAAATGAAGAAAGCTATCTCCAGGATAATAGATTTTGTTCATGCTATTGATGAAAGAGGACAATGTTATGAAATAAAGAATGACACTCTGATAGTGAAAGAGGTGATGGTACCTAGAAATGTAGAACAAGTTATTGCTGAAGAGATACAAGGAAGGTGTAGTCAGGCACCTATATCCAAATGGAATTGCATCAGTGTTTGTAGTATTCAACAGCAATCCATTGATATATTAAGGAAACTCCTATGAATCTTTCCAAGGCGAAGTATAAAACACAAAATAAGTACTTAAGAACAATTGGATCCTTGCAAGGTTAAAACACATACAAATTTGCAGGATTATTCACTAGCTTGGTTATCAAAGAAAGGGTGCCAAAGCAACTTTCTTCATTTTAGGATGTTAGCTCTACATCACTCATCAATACGAACATTAGTTAGGAGGCTGTACTATGTGAAAACTCCTGCTTTATGTTTAGGAGAAATGAATAGAGCACTTTTGCTTGGTACTGTGGCAGACATAGAAAAGGTTTGTGATGATGTGCAGTTTTGTTTCTTTGGTACTGAGCAGGACTATATGGAAAATGAAGAGTTGTTAACAGGAGGAGTTGCAGAACAGGACAGGGATATAACTGTTGATAGTTTAGAAGAAGTGATTACAAAATTTAACTCAGTGTGCTCTGAAAAACCAGAGTATGTTTGTATATGTTGTTGACACAATAATTACAAGATGAAAAACATGGACTGTTGACTTGTCTATAAAAAGTGAAAAAGAAAATAATGATGATTGGCAAAAGTTAGCAGTGTACTTATTTGTAGAGGAACGCTTTGACTTGTCAATACAGCAAGTTATATGGAAGTACTGTTACAATAAATTCGAAAATAATAAAGTGCCTGCTAGAGCTGTGCATAACAAGTTAGAACTGGTTTCTAATCCAGAAGCACTTCAAGGTTTAAATATGTATGAGTCCATTCTCATCCAAAGTATACATCCATTTGAGGCTATAGTACGTATGGAGCCAACGACAGGCAAGTTACTACCAACAGAGCTGCAGAAAGGACTCAAAGGTCTAAATGGTAGGGTAGCGTATTTGCCATTGGATTTTAAGAAAAATATTGAAACTGTAGGGATAGATAAAGATTTAGAAGGAGGACTTGTAATTCTTGTAAATGATGTGCCTACTAGGAAAAAAAGATATGAAAGGAGTTACTAGATATTTCCAAAGTTTAAAAAAAACACTTTACATCTAATACAAAATAATGTTTACTATGAAAATGTAGACATCCTGCAGGATATTACACATAAGGAGGATCTGAGATTTCCATCAGCAGGTCAGATTGAGAAGGTGGATCAGTTCAGAACAGAAGATATTCATGAACCTTATGGTATCCACCCTTTGCATTCTAAAGAGGTTATTGGTGATGCCATTGGTCTGTTTTAAATGAAGGAGGCGAGAGGTGCTCTATTTAGGGTGCGGGAGGAAAGTTTAGAATCTCAGTGCTTCCCACATTTTTCTCCTACTAGAGTAGGTGTCAGGTATGATAAAGGCCTCTGCAAATACCTGAAGCTGAATATAGATCTACAAAACGTTATTCAGAATATCCTAGATTTTGTGAGTTTATTCCGTAGATATTTCACCTACTATTTGAGAGTGACTTGTCTGGCCTCTCATATGCTGTGAATCACATTGTTAAAACAGGAGTTAATTTGCAGAATATTTCAGCCAAAGAATTTTTGGAGAAACTTCAAGAAACAGATGATCACTTGGAATACAATTTGAAAAAATCTAATGGCATGTCAATGTGTAACTAATGAATATTGGTATCGGCGTCATGGGGAACTCAAGTGCATGTTGAGGAACCTTGAAGCACCTCTGTGGTGTCTGACGCTCGGTTGTGCTGATTATGCATGGGATGACCTGCTATAATCCTTGCAGGATGCAAAATCAAATTTAAAAGACATTCATCTGAAGACACCAGGAGAACTTTGCTCACTAGACCCTGCAAATGTTTGCAGATATTTTTATCACAGATTTCAAGCAATGATGGTTTTCATATTGAACAAAACAAAACCTCCTCTTGGTTAAGTGACTGACATCTTTTGGCGCAAAGAGTACAAAGCCAGAGGTGCTACAGACAGTGATGACTCTGTGTTGATTTTTTATTGAGCAGTATGTAACTTGTTTTATCCCAAAGGAGAGTGGTGACAAAATATTAAGACAACAAAGTCTACGATTCCAAAATCATAGATTCAGAAAATACTGTCAGCAAAAATATGGAGCAAAAGGGAAATTTTATAAAAGATATTGTTTTGGATTCCCACAACCTGTCAACTCACAAGGAAGAGTGAAACATTTCTTGTCTGAAGTCAAACATACACTTTTAAGGAAATCACCCAAAAGTACATTCAACCAAAGAAGAACAGAGGCCACTTAGTATATTAACAACTACAACCCTATGATTTTGAAGATATGGAATGCAAACATGGATGTATAGTTTGTTTCAGACAACTCAATTGCTGTTGCTCAATAATTTAAATCTTACATAACAAAGTTAGAGGAAATTGAGATGAAGGAGATGTTGGAGTAGATTGCAGGAGAAAGGAGTCTGTCACAGTTCTAAGTTTGAAAATGCTTTCTCACAGACATTTAGGCTAATATGAATGCGTAGACTGGTTAAGCTCAGTTAGTTTGTTTTCTAAATCTTGAGGAGTTCTATCTGTTATTTTAGGGCTTGCTAATACTCGTAACAGAGTACTGAAGTATTCTCCTAAAATCCAATATCGTGCGGAATTTGAGACACACAGTACTGATATTCTAAAGAGTTATATGCTGTATACATACTATTCATGAAGAAGTCCTCATCTGGAAAGGAGGTGTCTCTATGAAATACTTCAACATTATAGATTTAGAAATATGGTCAGTGAAAACATAAAAGAAGGAACATTTGCTGTAGTTGATTGTAAAGGATGTTTGGTGAGACATAACAAAGGAAATGTAATCAAACACTGAAAGCTAAGTTACCAAACTCGAGACAAAAGAGAGTTTTTCTATTTAGCCTTGTTACTGTTGTTCAAGCCATGGCAAACTGAAAGCGAGCTACTTGGAGAACTTGACTAAAAGTGTATCTTCAAATGCTGAAAGATGAGATTAAACAAGAAGCTGCTGAGATAGCAAGAGAGAGTTTTCAGAGCAGTCAAAGTTCAGCACCTGGAAGTCAAGATCCTCTTGGGTGCCAATCATTAAAAATTAAGCTGCAATAGCAATGAATGAAGTGGAGAATGCAATACAGCAAGTAAGCCAGGAAACTGTGGATTTAGAACAACTAATACAGTGATTGAATACAGATCATGAAGACATTTTTGATGACATATAAGGTAAAGTAGAACATGGATTTTTGCATGAGAAAAAGAGTGTGCATGTTATACATCTAAACCAGTTCTATTGCACATAAGTAGTCAAGCTCGAACTAGAAAATTAAAGTACTAAAAAGTTATCTACAGAAGACAACAGATTCCAATTTTTTGTGTGTGGTTACCCTTCATCGATTATTAAAGCTGCCTGTTGAATATGACAACAAATTAGAATATAACAAATTATCTAGTGATGCTTGTTATGAAGTGGCAAGACTATTAAATACATTAAAGCTACTAATTATTGATGAAGTCATCATGGAGTCTAACTTAATGCTAGCTTTTATACATTTAAGAATGCAGCAAATATTAAAAACTGACTATGACGGCGCGTGACTTTGACGCCGAAGTAAGATGGTGGTCTTTGAGTGAGTTCCGCCGAGACGCAGAGCTTCCTGAAATATGTGTACCTCAAGGTGCCGGAATTCGCAAGCAGGAATGGCAGCCTCAAGTTTGTGACAATGCGCTGCATCTTACCATCGCTTACTCCTGCCATTATTTCAGCGGTGAAGCCTAAATTCGGCGAAGGCATTTTCCTCTCTTAAAATCATTTTGAATCGCGGCGCCCGCGTTTAATTGCTTTCTAATGCCGTTCTGCTTCCTGAAATGCCGGTATGTCTCTGACTGTGGAAACTCTTCATTGAAATAAATGCTACTCATACTTCTTTTACTACTATCTTTCCCAATGACTTTTTACACCTCCATTTCCCATGAATGCTGCTCCTTCTCTATTTTTTTTTCCCTATGACGGGAATTAAGAGGAAAAGTTCAGCAGCGGAGAAGGCTTTTTCAGTGCTTTACCAGGGAGACATCTATATAATTGGCAGGTTATTTCTACTAATGTGTGGCAATCACATGGATTTGTGTGCAGTGTATCCCTGTGCTGAGTCTGTGGATTATTATATAATAAATGAACACCTTCCATTTTTGCTATTTAAAAGGTGCATTTATTTTCATGTCTTCACTTAATATTTTCACAGTATTTATCATATTTTTGTACTGTGATAATGTTTCTTCCTACTGAAGTAATACCGGATCTATGTTTTTTTCCTGCATTGACTACAATATTATTTTACAGTGCTTCTTCTCAATCCCACACTTGATTTTTTTCCGTGGATGGTCGCTTTTCCTGCTCTCCTCTCCTGTGCTGTATGGGTCGCATGCGTCCACTCATAATTACTTCTCATCGTTCTTCTTCACCATCCCAGATGGTGAACGACTTTCATAACTCCTCAAGAGCATCCTCCTCAGGCGCTAAACCAAAGAGACACAAGAATAATCCCCCCTCACCCATTCTTGCATCACAAAATCCTGTTCTTGATTCTATTTTAGAGGAGGTACGCGGTCTTCAACCCTTCATGGTCACCACTAATAAAAAATTGAAACAAATTGAAGACCGCTGAATAATCATGGAGGGCAAGGTTTTGGAACTTGAACAACGTGTTGGGGATCTTCAAGATATCTCTACTAAAATTCCTTTGTTAGAGCAAGAAATTCACAAGCTTAAGCTTCACACTGAAGATCTGGAAAATTGTAAACGAAGAAATAATCTTCGCCTTTATGGATTGCCAGAAAATATTGAAGGTCCGGATATGTTATCCTTTCTGAAACAAATTCTGCCGGACCTCCTAGATCTTCAATCTTCATCACCTCTTAACATACAACGGGCACATCGTTTGGGTAATCTTCAACCTAACTCTAACAAGCCACGTGGTATCATCATGCTTTTCTTGGAGTTTACTGAACTGATGCATGTCTTGAAAGCGGATAAATCCAAACGACGCATCATATGGTCAGGTCATGATATTTTCACCATCATCATCAAGAAAACTTTATTGCAATTGTTTAAAATCATAAAAGTACAGTCTTAAAAACACAATTTCCATGATAAAATACAGATTCCAGTCAATTTGGGAGTACAAAAATACCAATAAATAATAATCAAAATAACAATGTGGTTTTACAATATTCTAACCATGCTTGATACCAAGATATCAATAAGTGATTTTGTTAGTTAATTTCCTGCGAATTAACCACATTGAAAACAAAAACTTGGTAATTGAAACCACAATAAGTGAGTTGGTATCACTTCTCAAGATCCTGAAAAAATCAAGATAGCTCCTAATGCCCAGATTTAAACATAACTGGATGATCCATTTTTTCCGAATACCGGCATAAGCCGGACAAAGGAGCACAACATGAATCATGGTTTCCTGTTCAATCGAACAACCGGAGCATACACGATGTAGTCCACCCGCCCATCGATCGGTGAATGAATATAGGGGAAGGGTTCCGTATCTGAACTGTACATATAACTTCTTTGCTAAGGTTGGCTGTATAACATCAAGTTCAGATACAAAAGCATAATATGGCTTAAAATCGAAAAAAGCATCAGTCAGGCTTGATGGTTTGGCCAAGCTGTAAGCTTTCATTAAATAATAATCTTTGAGTATTGTGACAAGAGATTTCTTGGTAATGCCTGGAGTTGAATCCTCTGGGTTATCCCAGAGGTGTGCCAGACCAATCTGATTGAATGTCTGCCTAACATACTGGAGCCATGGGATCTTATCGGCTCCTAGTGTACCCAAGATTACTTTCAGTTCATCTCTATAGCATGCCAACTCGGTGGTACTCCAGATCCTCCTCCAATACATCCATGGCCTTGATGCAGCAACCTCTGAAATGGGGCGAATATTTAAATCCAACCTCAATGGCATAAGCGGCATATTATTTGGAAGGGTTAGGATTTTCCTAATGAAATTATTTTCAGTACTGACCATATCTTTTGTAGAAGTGTGGCCCCATAATTCTGCCCCATAAAGTGTCGAGGACCTGGATTGCACAGTATAAATTTCGAGAGGGGCACTTATAATTTTTGAACTGCATTTTTTATGGACTTTAAGGATGCCCCCTATAGCCTGGGTAAGTTTTAACTTTGCCTTAAGCTTTTGAGGAGCCCATCCCATTTTATCATTCAAGGTCAAACCTAGATACTCAAAAGTAGAAACTCGATCCAAGGGGATACCTTCCATCGTGGGATGTGGATAATTGGAATATTTTACATTAAAGGCCATATATTTTGTTTTGTCTATGTTGACCACCAGATTCCTTTTATTGCAGAAGTTGATAAACTGGTTCAACACCCACTGCATGCCCATCGGCGATTTTAACAACAGCAGGGTGTCGTCTGCAAACATAAGTGCAGGATATCTTCGAGAAGCCAATTTGGGGGCATCAATATCTGTGGTTGCCAGAAGTTCATGAATGAGCCCGTTGAGAAAAAGCGAAAACAAAGTTGGAGCAAGGACACAGCCCTGACGGACACCCTTCTCTACTGGAAAGGGGCCGGTCAGATGACGATGTTTTCCATAACGAACTCTAGCATATGTCCCTTCGTGGAGAATCTTCAGTTGGTAGCATAGATATGGTGGAACCCCCATGGATAACAATAGATTCCAAAGCTGATTACGGTCCACCATATCAAATGCAGATTTCAAATCCACGAAGGTCAAGTATAGACTACCCCCCTCCAATGTAACGTGTTTCCAGTAGAGGATCTAGAGCCTAAATAATTGGTCCATAATTGATATTTTGGACCTAAATCCCGCTTGAAGTGAGGTTAAGATGTTATTCTCCTCGATCCAGTTCTGCAACCGTTGCAGGAGAAGTCTCGAGTAGATTTTCTGGCTCACGTCAATAAGGCTTATAGGCCGGTAATTACCTGGATCAAGGGGGGATCCCTTTTTAAAAATAGGGATTATTTCCGCACCCGTCCAGGTAGATGGAACCGGTAAGCCTTGCAGAATAGCATTAAAAAAGATTAGGAAATAAGGTGCCCAAACTGGCCGTTCATCTCTATAGAAGTCCCCAGGGATCCTGTCTAACCCAGGGGCCTTATTTAATTGAAGATTATCCAGTGCCAAATCCACTTCCTTTATCGTCCAAGGAGGGGCATCCCAAGATGGGTCCAGGGTCATTAAGATAGCGGGGGGATCGTCTCTCCTAATTGTATTAATGGAGTAAAGTTTTTTAAAATGCGATGCCCATGCATCTTCGGAAACATTGGGGTCGATCGTGGTTTTACCCTCCGATTTCCCCGTGTGAACAAGGTTCCAGAAGGACCTTGAATCTTTTGCCATAAGGGCTGTTCTAATAGCAATCCATCTTCCCTCTTCCCACTCAGTCTTGGCACTAAGGATTATCTTCCTATAGGCCCGCCTTGCTTCCAGGATATGTGGCCGATTGCCTGCCTTAATGGCCTGTAGTAGTTCACATTTAGCTACCCTACAACCCTTTGTAAACCAGGGATTTGTTTTCCCCTGCTTCTTTGGGTTTGCTGAACCTATTTTGTAAAAAAAGCCAGACAATATTTCAACAAGGTCCTTGTGAATTTTGGCCAAGTCCATGGTTCCACCGGCCACATCGTAAACACCCTTTCAAGGAGAGGAAAAATATTTTGGTACATACTGGCAATAACTGAATCAGACTATTTTACAGTAAGCCAGCGTATCCGCTTCCCCCCTTGTATGACTCTTATATTCCCAACTGGAAGAATTTCTTTATCTGACCCTCCATTCAACAATTGAAAATTCAGGTCTACTATCAAGGGATCATGGTCACTCTCCGTGCGCCTAATTATTTTAAAATCCATCACTTTGGGCCACAAATCTAGGCTAACCTACATCTGTTGAGCTAAAAAGCTTACTGTGCAACATTAGATCGTTGCCCAAGCATACTGCTGAGGTGTGGGACTTAATTTCCTCCCAACAACCCGATATATGCTATTCTAAGGAAACGTGGCTAAAACCACATACTACTCCTGCCATAACTTTAGGAATTCCAAATAACTAGAAAATTGTAAGACTTGATCGTCCTACGAAAATAGGTGGTGGGATTGCCATAGTGCACAAACAAGAAATTGGCATTCGGGTCTTAGAAGAACTAAGTACTCCTGAACTCGAACTATTAATTTTTCAAATAAAATTGTCTTCTAAAGAAAATATAAAGGGTGCTTCAGTATATCGTCCTCCGGGACCCTGTAACAATTTTTCAAGCACACTGATGGAGCTACTTGCCCCATATGTTGACAATAGCAATGATTTTATTTTGGTCGGGGATTTTAATGTCCACAGTGACAAGTCGGACTGTAATGAAGCACAATCATTGCTGCTTGACATGGCCACCTTAGGACTGTTGAAACATAACTGTGGCCCTACACACCAGGCAGGTCACACCCTGGACCTGATTTTATCTAACTCTTCACTGATTTCCTGTTCACCTGCCAAACAGGTTAGTTGGACTGACCACTTCCTGGTTGAATTTTGTACTCAGCATCTGAGGTATATTTCCTCCCGCCCAGCCCCACTACCTAGGATATATAGACAATGGCAAAAAGTTAATGACGGCAGTTTTAGGAAAAACTTTATCTTTCCTTCCTATCCTACACAAACATGTATTGAATCTGCCCTTATAAAATATAATAGAGCCATTACACAAACTATAGACAAAATTGCTCCTCTGAAGCAATTTAAATCCAGACCGACCAAGAAACAGGAAATTTGTTTTTCGGATAACCTAAGGACATTAAAACTTAATGCGAGAAAATTAGAAAAAAAAGTGGAGACTTTCTCACTTGGCGGCAGATAAAACAAAATACTGGGACTCACTATGCACATATCATAAAGCTATCCGCACTGCTCGCAAAAACCACATCACAGCCCAAATCACAGCTGCAGGAAACTCTTCTAGGGTTCTATATCAAATCCTACAAACCTTTACCAAACCTGCAGCATGTGAATCTGTTGAATTAGGTTCTAAACAGCTATGCGATGAAATTTCATGTTTTTTTTGCGAAAAAAATTGATCTCATCTATGATAAAATAATATGTGCCAATAAAAGTGTTTCCATGGATAGAGAGTTACCTGAAATAGATGATGACCTTAAGCAGGAAAAACATATGCTAACCTGCTTTCCATCTATTTCTCTACAAGAAACACTTCTATTCACTTCTCAGATTAAAAGTGGCAGTCCTGATGATAACATTCCAGCCAGGATCATACCTGGCCTGAGCGAACAACTTTGTCCTATATTTGAAGGATTGGTGAATCTTTCACTGAGCTCAGGTACTGTGCCAAGAGATTGGAAACGAGCTTTGGTTAGACCCATTAGAAAAAACACCTCCATTCCATGGACTGACCTAACCAACCTTAGGCCTATATCCCTATTACCATTCTTAGGGAAACTGGCTGAGAAACATGTCAATCACCACTTGTCCAATTACATCGAACTTGTGGGGGCTTTGGACTACTCTCAGTCAGGGTTTAGGCCTAAACACAGTACGGAGTCCACTCTTCTGTCTGTCACAGATGACCTACAGATGTATCAGGACAGGGGCTTTTCAGTAATCCTGGTGCTTTTAGATCTTTCAGCAGCGTTCGATACCGTTTCACATGCCATTCTTATTGAACAGTTATCGAACGCTGGCATCAAGGATAGGGCCATCGAATGGCTGAAAAGCTTTCTCCTTAATCGCTCCCAGAGAGTTATCATGGACTCCTACCGCTCAGCGGAGATTGAGATCTCTAAGGGGGTGCCCCAGGGCTCTTGTTTGAGCCCAACCCTTTTTAATATATACGTGGCACCATTGGCTAGAGTGATGCGAAGATAAGGTTTCATTCCAGTATCATACGCTGATGATACCCAACTCCTCTTTCCTTTTAAAACTCTCTCCGCTGAAGTGAAAAATTCCTTTTCTGCTGGCATGAAGGCAGTGGCTCGCTGGATGTCTTCCAACTTTCTCCATTGTAATGTCAGTAAAACGGAAGTAATGTTGTTTGGTGAGGCAAAAATGTTGTGGACCCCTGACTGATGGCCGCCTGATCTGGGAATAGTTCCTGAACCTAAACAGGTTGTGAAGAACCTTGGGATTCGTTTGGATCAAGACTTGCTTTTTAAACAACATGTCAATTACACTTCAGGAATCTGTTTTCATACCATCAGTTTGTTACGGAAAATGTTTCCCCTCCTGCCAGATTCCTGTAAGAGAACCTTGGTTCAGACCTTGGTTTTAAGTAGGAATGACTACTGTAATGGCCTGCTTCTCTCTGCCAACGAAAGTGTTTTGAGTAAACTGCAGGTCATTCAAAACACTGCAGCTCGTCTTGTCCTCAATGTTCCCCCCAGAACTGCTTCCAAACCCCTCCTGGATCAGCTACACTGGCTGTCGATCCGTCAGAGGATAAAATTTAAGATAAGCTGCCTTATCCACAAATGCATAAATGGCCAAGGGCCAGTTTATCTACAAAATAAATTTGTTCCCTACATTCCGCTCCGATCATTAAGATCCAGCTCTAACCTCCTCCTGGTGATCCCTCGTGCAAAAAAAGCCAGACATGGGAATAAAGCTTTATCTATTACAGGCCCCACATTGTGGAATAAACTTCCGTTATCATTAAGACAATGCAAGGAACATCTTACCTACAGGAAACTCCTTAAAACTGTGCTGTTTAGGAATGAGATCTAGCCCCTCTTTCATCTTATCCTGGTTGTACTGATTGCTGAAAAGCGCAGAGATACTCCATTGGAGTCAATTCTAGCGCTATATAAACCAATAAATAAATAAATAAATAAATAAATAACCAAAAGGTAATCTATCACAGATTCATGTCCCATTCCCCTATATGTTGGCTGCCCCGGCATATCCCCGCTGAAGCGGCCATTGCACGCTCTCAAAGAGAATGAGTAGGTGAGTGAGGTGAGTTGAAGGACCAGGGGAGTCCAGCGTTTAACTATGTACATGCTGGTCGGTGGAATAGATCTGGCCTCATCTTCCTCGTTTGTAATTGAGGTTTCTCCACTCAGGGGCTCGAAATGGCAATTGAAGTCACCTCCAATCATCAAGACGACATCATCTGGAAGAGATTCCAGAAGGGATGACAAGGACTCGAGAGTAGATGAAGTACCACCCCGACAAGTAGAACGCGAATAGATGTTGATAAGCGCAATCTTAGGGGTCTTCCTGTGGGACATGAGAATACACATTATGTCTCTACTATTGGTTTCTACTCTTTTAATCTTGAAGCCAAGATATGAGCCCACCCAGACACACAAACCCCCCGAGGGTCTGCCTATTGGACCTTTTAGGGCTGGTTCCATAAATGTAGTGTACCCCAGTCTATGTATGGGTTCCACTGACCACGTTTCCTGCAATAGGCAGATCCCATAGAGATCAATGAAGAAACACCACTCTGGGTTGTCAATATTGGAAGCCACACCCGCGATGTTGCAACTAAGGATTTTAAGAGTTCTATCAAAATAGAACAGATCGATTGCGGGGTTAGTCTCAGTGGGTAGAGTATCAATAACTACCGGTAGATTATTGGGTATATCCTCCTGAGCTAAAGATTGTATGGAATCATCCCTCCTAATACTTAGGCCAGTAGATGGATTAACCCCAGCATCCCAAAATTCTAAACCCATAGGTGAAATCACCATTGGGACTCCCCAACCACCTTTGTCTCTATTCTCATCAAAAGGTGAGATGGAGGGTAAATGATGACTACCTAGCGTCCTTAGTCATTCCACCTCGTCCAAGGAACTATACCTATTGGTAACCGGATAACCTAGAACTTCATTACCAATTATCCTACCCCGCATGCCATCGACAAATTGCCCTAAATCATAATGGTTACGGGGCGGTGCAAAGGGCCTTAGACAGGGAAAGGGGGGTTTATTGGGAGGAGAATAAAAATAACTTAAGTTAAATGTTTTGATGTTGGAGGTTACATTATCAAAAATAGGACTACATACATGATCAACTACCTCAGAATTTTTAAAGTTGGCGATAACACAGTCACCTCCCACATCCTTTGGTTTATGGCCCACCCAACCAACTCTCCTGACATACAGAATGGGTGAACATACATTCCTAGGCAATGGTCTGTTGACATTCAACCAGTACATTACTTTATTTTTAAGTTCCTGGAATGTTTCATGCCTCTTAGTAGCCAGTTTGGGAACACCTGTCAAAACGACCACATAAGGGGCACTTTCTGGAGGGAGGTCAATACGTGGAAAATCCAAGGAAGAGGGGACCTCATCGAGAGGCTCCAGATAATGATTGTTTGTTGATAATATACAATCAGGCACATTTGTAGCTTTAAGCAAAGGTATCCCCGGCCGTAAACTTGGCTGAGGATTACATGGTGCTCCCGGTTGCTGGATCTGTCGAATATCAGGTGATTTTTGTAAGGTTATAGGAAGACCAGAAGTTTTATCTTGATTTTGGCATGAGTGTGAACAAACTTTCAGGTCCTGTGTGAATTTAAGATTTTTATCCATAGCAGCCTCCAGTTTAGCCAACCTATTCTCAATTGCGATTAATCTATGATCAAGCGGTTGTACAGCTGATATTAGCGCTGTAGACATTTTTCCAAGTAACAGGTCTATATCAGATGACTGTAGAACTATATCTAGGGGAGTTCGCTCTGAGTTTGTTGACTGGGAAGGAACTAAAGCTGCAGGCAAGGAGAGGTCCAAAGAATCAGAATTTGGTTTCTTTAATTTATTTTTCCTGCCTCTTGGTGAAATGCCGGTTCGTTTCCTTTTAGGAATAGTTCCTTCTTCCCGAACTGGAATTACAGGCGAGGTGGAAGGAACCTGTTCAGGAACTGTTGCACTTGATGCCAAAGCAAGTACAACAGGGGAGCGACTATGCGCAATAGAACCCAATGAAGAGCGTTTGGAAGGGACCGGTTCCATAGACAACCGTCGCTCGGTGATCGCTATTTCATGTTCGAGTATTGAAGAAGCCCTTACGATAAATTTATCGAGCGATCCCGCAACATGGTCTGTGGTAGTAAGTTTCGTGCCCCTTTTGGTCGCCATTGTTCACCAACAAAATAAGCAAGGTTTAAAAGTACTCACGAAATATTGTGGAAGTAAGAGAGTGAGCCCGGTCCGGTCTCTCTCGGGCACGAACGGGCAAAAACGGGCCCGCCCTTGGCCTGGTCTTCGCCCGGCACGCGTCCCGCTCGTGTCCCGTGATGCGGTAAGGTAGCCCAGTAATATCCGGAGGTCAGAGGGCGAGTCCAAGTGGGAAGAGGACACAGGTGAAGCAGGCAAGGGTTTGTGGTCCTCGCAGTCCCGCGACGCTGTCAGCCCAGATAACGATGCACCAAGTCCACTCCTACGACCAGCTCCCGCGGAGCGGGGGCCGGGAGAAGTTATCTGTGCTCGGGGTCAGAGGGCGGGTCCAAGCGGGAAGAGGACACAGGTGAAGCAGGCAAGGGTTTGTGGTCCTCGCAGTCCCGCGACGCTGTCAGCCCAGATAACGATGCACCAAGTCCACTCCTACGACCGGCACCCGCAGAGCAGGGGCCGGGAGAAGTTATCTGTGCTCGGGGTCAGAGGGCGGGTCCAAGCGGGAAGAGGACACAGGTGAAGCAGGCAAGGGTTTGTGGTCCTCGCAGTCCCGCGACGCTGTCAGCCCAGATAACGATGCACCAAGTCCACTCCTACGACCGGCACCCGCAGAGCGGGGGCTGGGAGAAGTTATCTGTGCTCGGGGTCAGAGGGCGGTTCCAAGCGGGAAGAGGACACAGGTGAAGCAGGCAAGGGTTTGTGGTCCTCGCAGTCCCGCGACGCTGTCAGCCCAGATAACGATGCACCATGCCCACTCCTACGACCGGCGCCCGCGGAGCGGGGGCCGGGAGAAGTTATCTGTGCTCGGGGTCAGAGGGCGGGTCCAAGCGGGAAGAGGACACAGGTGAAGCAGGCAAGGGTTTGTGGTCCTCGCAGTCCCGCGACGCTGTCAGCCCAGATAACGATGCACCAAGTCCACTCCTACGACCGGCTCCCGCGGAACGGGGGCCGGGAGAAGTTATCTGTGCTCGGGGTCAGAGGGCGGGTCCAAGCGGGAAGAGGACACAGGTGAAGCAGGCAAGGTTTTGTGGTCCTCGCAGTCCCGCGACGCTGTCAGCCCAGATAACGATGCACCAAGTCCACTCCTACGACCGGCTCCCGCGGAGCGGGGGCCGGGAGAAGTTATCTGTGCTTGGGGTCAGAGGGCGGGTCCAAGCAGGAAGAGGATACAGGTGAAGCAGGCAAGGGTTTGTGATCCTCGCAGTCCCGCGACGCTGTCAGCCCAGATAACGATGCACCAAGTCCACTCCTACGACCGGCACCCACGGAGCGGGGGCCGGGAGAAGTTATCTGTGCTCGGGGTCAGAGGGCGGGTCCAAGCGGGAAGAGGACACAGGTGAAGCAGGCAATGGTTTGTGGTCCTCGCAGTCCCGCGACGCTGTCATCCCAGATAACGATGCACCAAGTCCACTCCTATGACCGCAAGGTGTTTCAAATGCAATGAATGCACGCCGTAAAGAATTCTTGGCTCTTCGTACACAGATGAGACAATTTAACATTCAATATGGAATTCTCCATCCATGTCTTTGCAAAGTTACTCACGGAGGAAGATCACGTTCTTTTGATGATCTGGCCAAACTGAGACTATTTCTCAATAATATTTCTCCTCGTAATATGGAAAATGAATGGCCTTTATATCTCTATGTTCTATTAGTTAATTGCTTACTGTTGTTCCTATACTTATTCCTTTATTTTTGCTTTTTCCTCCTTTAAACTATTTTTCTTTTTGTTCTTACCATCACTCTTTATTTCTCCTCATTAATATTATTAATTTATTTCTCTCTGAGGATTTTTATTATTTATTTATTTGTATCGCTGTCTCTGCTTTTGTCGTCACCTTGTCCCAATTTTCTTGTTGCTTGTTTCTCTTCAGATCTGGATTCCTTTCCTTGATCTGCTTACTTTCTTCATTTCTCTGTTCTTCTCTTTCCTCTCTTTTTTTCTCCTCCTCTATCATCTTATTGTTTCTCTATTTCTTTGTTACAGTGCATCTTCATTATCGATTCTTTGCCTTCATAAATGTCCCTTATTACATTCTATTAAGTGCGTATCTTTCTTTATTTGGTTTCTTGATGGTTATATCTCTTATTTTTAATTGTTGTCGTGCATCTTGTTTTCCGGATTCATTTACTAAGTGGTGTTTTTTTGCTTCCAGTTGTTCTCCTGAAGTGTATCATCTCTATTCATTTACAGCCCTCCCTTCCCTCCATTATGTGTAATGTTGTCATGTGGAATGTTTGTGGTCTTGGAAAGCCCGTCAAAAGACAAAAGGTACTCTCTCATTTATCTAAATGGAATTTTCATGTCTCATTTATTCAAGAAATGCATTGCAATTATGTAGAATCTCTTAAATTGAGAAGACAATGGGTGGGTCAAGTTGTTTATTCTCCAGCCTCTTATCGGAAAGGTGGTGTAGCTATTCTATTTCATAAATCGACTCATGTACAAATTTCATCTACGCAATGTGATAGTGATGGACGTTGGGTAATGGCTAAGATTGTTATACGAAATAAAGAACTTGTCCTATTGAATATTTACGGCCCTGTTAAACCTAACCCAGACTTCTGGAATAAAATTACAATTTTACTATCCTCTATTGATTCCCCAAATATTATTGTTTCCGGATACTTTAATCAATGGTTAGACCCATATTCGGATAGACAATCCAAATGCAAATTTAACCCCGATAAAACTCATAAATCATTTCAATCTGCCCTTGCCTCTCGTTCCCTCTGCGATGTTTGGAAGACCTCTAACCCTGATCTTCTTGAGTTTACATTTTTTTCCAATGTTCACCATACTCGTTCCAGAATTGATTATATCTTAGTTAGTAAAATAAACCCCTCCTTCCTTCCATTCAATCCTCTGAGATTGGATCTATTTTTATTTCTGATCATGCCCCTGTTTTTTCTGCCCTAGATCTCTCACTAACGTCTCCAAAATTTGGTCGATGGAAACGTAATCATTTTTTATTGTTTGACAATATTTTTGTTAATGAAGCTCTAGTTTTATTAATGAATTCTTTACTATTAACATTCCTTTGGACATCTCCATCACCAATAACTGGGATGCCTTTAAGGCCTTTCCGTGCTTTTGCTATTTCATATTCAGCAAAAAGAAGAAAACTACTAAAGCCAAATATGACATTTTACTACAGCAACTTAAACTGTTGGAACATAATTACTTTTCTTCTAAATATCCCTCTGTTCTTCATGAATTGATTAAAGCCAAATCTGCTCTTAACAAACTTGCCACGCTTGATGCTTGTAATGTTCTTCTCAAAATCAAATCTAAATATCACGGTGGTCAAAATAAAGCTGGTAAGATGTTGGCCAATTATTTAAAAATGAAAGCTGAACGTAAAAATATAGGTCCTATTCTAAATGAATTTACTAATAAATTGTCATCCTCCGATGAAGATATTGCTTCTTCTTCATTTCATGATTATTATCAATCACTATATACTGATGATAAGAATCCCTCTGTTCAGAATTTACATGCCTTTTTCTCTGGCCTACCGACTCCTCCTTCGCTTCCTGATAAATTTGAATCACTAGAAAGTGAGGTCACTCTTCAAGAGATAACGGAAGCCATCAAATCCTTAAAATAATAGAAAGCACCAGGTCCTGATGGTCTTTCTGTTGAATTTTTTTCTACTTTCTCCTCTATTTTTGCGCCCAAACTTTTGGCCCTTTTCAATTCATTCATTGTTGATTCCAAAGCTTCTGGCTTCTTTATGGAGGCCTTGATTGTCCTTATTCCCAAGCTTTATAAGGATCATTCCCCCTGTAAACATTATCGCCCCATTTCTCTAATCAATTATTATGGTAAGATATTTGCTAAATTTCTCGCTACTCGCCTTGAGAACATCATCCCATTATTGGTTAAAACAGGTCAGGTTGGTTTTGTTAAGGGCAGATTGGCCTCGGATAATGCTCGCATGTTTGCTAATGTTATCTCTTTCACAGAAAAGTATAAATCCCCACTTGCAGCATTGTCTTTAGATGCCGAAAAGGCCTTCGACCTTATAAACTGGCAGTTTATGTTTAATACACTCAAATGGTTTGGTTTTGGCACACATTTTATTTCTTATGTTAAATTGTTATATTCTTTTCCCCGTGCTAGTATTTTTGTTAGTAACCATTTTTCAAAATTGTTTTCGTTACATAGAGGCACACGCCAAGGTTGTCCCCTATCGCCCCTGTTGTTTGAATTATGTCTTGAACCTTTCCTTGAACGTATTAGACTTAATTCATGCTTTTCTGGCTTTTCACATAATTCTGTAGAAACCAAACTGTCAGCTTATGCAGATGATATCCTGGTTCATATGTCTGATCCTAACTCATCCCTTCCTCCCTTTTTGGATGAAGTTCGACTATATTCTAGTGTCTCTGGATATAAGTTGAACTTTTCTAAGACAGAAGTCATACCCTTAAACTCTCTATGTTATCAGTATATGTTTAATAATACTAATTTTACTTGGTGTCCCACAAAAATTAAATACCTTGGCATTTGGTTTTCTTCTACCTTATCTTTCACCATTAGTCATAATTTTAATGTCCTAATTAACAAAATACAATCACTCCTTCTTTCTTGGTCCCCTCTTTATTTGTCATGGTGGGGTAGATTAGATACCATTAAAATGATGATTGTGCCTCACGTCCTTTATACATTATCCATGCTACCTTTTCGGATTCCTGCTTCGTATTTTCCACAGATCAATTCTATTTGTACAAAGTTTTTATGGAATAACAAACACCCCCGCATTGCTCTTATTAAACTCAAACATCCCAAAACAGAAGGAGGCGTACGTTTTCCAGACTTTAAATCTTGTCACTCTGCATTTTTAATTCGTCACTTTTTTGCCTTAACTTATGATTTTGCTGATATCCCTATCCTCCGCTGGATTGTTTTGAACGTTCCCTATTAAAAGATTTTTCTTTTCGCGATATAATATATATGTCTAATTGCTCCTTCTTATCAGATAATCCCATTTTAAAATACTCCCGCCAATTACTATTTAATATTTTTTCTGATGGTCTAGATTCATATCAATGTTTTTTGTCATCCACTATTTGGTATAACAAATGTATCAAATATAAAGGTAAATCATTTTATTACAAATATTGTAAGGAGAAGGAAATCATTTTTATTCATCAATTAATCAAACATAATTCTGTTATTCTCTTTAAGAAATTACAGACACAATATAATTTACCTGATTCATTTTTTTAATGAATATCTTTTAACATCAACAGCTTTGCAATCTTATTTATCCTCCAATAATTTCAATTTAGCCTGTCCATCACTCCCTTCATCTTCACCGTTATGTAGTGTTTCTCTGGAGCATAGGCCTAAGGCAGCTTTTATTTATAAATTGTTGTTATCTCATGCCACTGAACAACCTAAATCCCTTGTCGAATTACTCTGGGAAACTGACTTAACTATGTCATTCCCTATTTCTTCTTGGGATAAATTATGGATCAAACTATTTAAAACTTCTGTTGCCGCACGTATTACTCTATCCCTTTACTTCATTTATAGTAGAGCTGTTATTACCCTTGTTCATATATCCAAGTTCTCCCCTACTTCCTCATCCCTCTGTTGGTCTTGTTCTGAATCTACTGGGACTTTAATTCATCAACTTTATGATTGTTCAAATGTATTAAAGTTCTGGCAATCTATTTGGTCTAAATGTATGATAATATTTCAATGTAATATTCCATTAACAGTACAAAATGTTTTCCTAGGTTCCTCCTCACCTGATTTTGATGTTTCTAATCATACCACTTTGTTGTTTGATGTATTTATTGCTATAGCTTTTAAAGTGATTTTGTCTTGTTGGAAAGATAATTCTAAATTATCATCATTAATTTGGTGGAACTTTGTGTGTGATGAACACAGAATTGCGAATGTTTCTTCTCTTACTCTTTCTCAGAAAATAAAATCTGACCTACTCTGGCTACCTTTCACTTCTTATCTATCTACACACAAGCACCCACATCTCGCTCCTTCCTACTTTATAACTCTCTTTTTCCCCTTTTTACTTTTCTTCTTCTCTTCAATCCTTCTTCTTTCTTGTTCCTCTGTCTTTTTCTTACCGCTTTCTTATCCTCTTCTTTTTTTTTATTATTTGCTCATATTTCCTCTTATAAATTAATCATTGTATTTTTATTCATAATATGCTCATTCAATTATGATATGTTCTTTTTGTCTGAAAACTTAATAAAAATCATGAAACAAAAAAAAACTAACTATGACATGATTTTTGGAGGAAAGCCCTTAATAGTCTTTGGAGACCTGCTGCAAATAACTCCAGTTAAAGGACAACCTGTATTCAAGAAACTACTACATAATGAAACAAGGGATTCACTAGGAGGTATTGGAAATGTAAACATTTGGGAAATCTTTCAATACAAAGAGTTAATAAAAAAATGTCGAAAGAATAAGATATTCAATACGGAGATATACTAAAGGGCATTGGAGTGGAAGTCCTTGCAAAAGAAGGAAAGAGAGTATTAGAAACCAGTCTCAACAAAAAAATCTACAAAAATCTGTTTCCAAGTAATGTTTCAGCTGCGGAAGTAATGTATAATTTTGTTAAAAAAGAAAAGTCTATTGTTTGTTCGATGACAACTCTTCAGGAGTGTAATGAATTCAATAACGTTGAGGGAGCACAGGTTCATGGAACACAAAGAGGTCTGCACTCATTATCACCTGGTTCCACGCCCCTAGCTATCAAAAGCCTGGTTATGCCTTACGACCTATCCTTATGAATTTGGAGCCATCTCGCCACAATGCTTACACAATTAAATACCCGCCATACCTATCAAAAACTCACCAACAAACTTCAAATACAGACTCCTAAAATGGCACCCAGAAATCCTCATTTCGGATCCATACTTCTGCATAAGAAAAAGTACGACAATAAGTGATCTTATCTTCTTTAAGAAAAGACTTGCTGAATGGAGGTTGGCATTTTACTCACTGTGCTAAATCATCACATCCAAGAAGACCCTTCATGGGCTTAGACTTAAAGTTGCCCCCCACCTACCTGCGGAATTGAAGCAACCATTTCCCTTTACAACAATGGGACTATCCTTATACAATCATCTGACCACAACCTGGTCATCTTCGGCAACATTTCCCCATTCTCAAGAACTCAATGTCTAGTTACGAATCCTCACCCTCCCAAGAGCCCCCTTTTTCCTCTGACAATCCCCAAAATCCACAATATGTGTCCTCTCACAACCTCAACATCCCATATGACCACCCTATCTCTTCCCTTCTTGGCTCCGTTATAAGGGCCTGTGTACTAAATAGCAACCCTTCCAGGACATTAGGTGGGTTCAAATCCCTCTCTCCACATTCCTTAATAGTCAGCATGATCACCACTCTCCTAGAGCAATTAGGTCAGAGTCACTTACCCTCCTATGGCACTCCACCCCCTCCTACAGCCTGACCCCCATGCACACTTCTTCAGACACTCCTATAGTGCCAAAGACTCTCCCTATAGCTACACCTGTGTCACACATTCACTTTCTAATCTCCCTAACCATTCCAGCAATTTTACTCATAAGCCCCAGGTTCCTCTTTGTAACCAGTTGCTACTCCTCCTACCTCGTGATGCACTTCACATATCTACCTTGATTCCACACCTCTGTAACCTTTCCTCCCCTAGACCACCCTCCCTCACAGCTCCTGTCCCCAAGTACCGGGAACCTGTTTCCACACAGCTCTGGAATCCAGACTAGATGATATTTCACTTGTACTCCAATAATTCAAGGCTGATGTTCAAAGCTTCCTACATCTCACCTCTGAGCTATCTGATAATCAGAAGTCAAGGGTGTCTCTGAAGACTGGGTGCCTCAATAACACCCATCCCTCTGAATCATGCTCCAGGCTCTCTGCGCGTTCCATACCCATTATGAGCACACCACTAGGGGCCCCTACACACCACAGATAGAAAACTTCACCCCTCCCTAATGACCCCTCTCGGCCTTTCAGAGTAAAAGACCGAATCCAAGAAACAGATATTAGAACCCTTCTACCTTTATGACACATCATATGCTGTTAACTTAGATAAGGTAGGCCAAATTGAAGCAATCTACTCCGACCCATTTAGAGAACCTACGGTTAACTCTAGTTCCTTAAATAAGAACAACCTCACTCAAGTCCCCACCACTATTCCTTTTCCTAGAAGATTCCAAACCACAGCTTAAATGCATACTTCTCAACTGCAGATCAGCAGTATGACATGCTACAGACATTGCTGCCCTCATCCTTGCTCATGATCCAGACATTTTAGTGCTGACGGAAACCTGGCTTAACGATTCATCTGCATTAATAATGGAGATACTAGTGCCCCTAGCTATGACATCATCAGGTTAAATAGACCGGGTGGACTAGGTGGAGGCATCACATGTATACATTGTAACAATTTGGCAATTAGATAACTGCACTCAGATTCCCTGTCATCATGCGAATACCTGTGCTTTGAGGTCTCATGCAACGACAGGCAGGCATGCAAATTCCATGCGCTCTACCACCCTCCACGAGATAATCTCTCATTCATAGATCTGATCATGGAAATCATCTCAACAACCGGCACCCAAATCTTCCTTGGAGACTTTAACCGCCATTGGAATGACATGAATGACTCATCAGTCAATAGCCTCAAATACTTCTTAGTAGACCTCAACTTCACTCACCCATGTGATAGTCCTACTCACATCAAGGGAGCTACCTTAGATTTGGTCATTGGTAACATCAATTCCATTCAAACTGAATCTATCTCCCCTCGTGACTGGACGGACCACAATTACATCTGCTTCCTTGTCTCAGAATCAGTGAGAACCAATACAGCTCAGCTTAAGAAACCCAGACACTGACAAAGAAGTTTGAGAAATATTATCTTTTATGGTCTGACTTCCCGCACTGATAACATTCTGCACCCTCCTCTGGACAAGCCTGATGTCAGTGACCTTACAGAATAATATATTGTTTCATGACCAGCATATTAGATTAAATGGCACCCCTACAGCTAAAAAGAATGCCCTCCAAAATCTCCAAACCTTGGTATAATGGTAGTCTAAATACTGAAAGAAGAAATCTGGGACTTGCAGAACAAATGTGGAGATTCTCTCCCTCCCTTGTCCATTTTACTCAGCTGCGATCTCTGAGAAATGTATATAACATATGCATTTTCATGCCGACCACCGTAAGTGAGCGAGCAAGCAAGTGAGGAGGACGCCGAATCTCTGCCTCGCGTTTACCGGCTCTCGGCTCCCGCTGATTCCCGCTGACGGACCAGTCGATCAGTAAACCGGTGGAGTGGGCTAGCGGGTTATCAGGCGGACTGGCAGACCGGAGTATCGGTGCTCCTGTGATCGAACCGGACACCTTGCTTGGGGGCAGAGTGAAACTAGTGGAAAAGGGAGCTGAAACAGGGAGCGGTGAGTGGGGGCAGAGAATGGACTGTGGAGCTCGGATCTCTAAGCTGTGCCAATCCCACGCCATACCCCCCAAAGCTCTGTTGTTGCCTCTGCAACATTACGTATTCCAGAGGTGCTCTTGAGGTTACCAACGCATCACAAACGCTAACCCCGACTCCTTTGCTCTTCGGGGGGAGGGGATTTTTAGACAAACAGACCTCCGACCTTGTGACGTACTCAGGGGGTAATTTCCCAATTCACCGACACGTCCAGCTGCCCATCGCTACATTACGGGCATCTGAGCGGTTGAACCGGAGTGCCTCTATAGGCTTAGAGGCTGGAGGAAGAGCCATCTAGGCAGTAGGGCTACAGGGGATTGGGCCTACAGTGTTTGTTTTGAATAAACTGCTGGCTGGCCGTGTGGGGCAAACATCAGTGTGGTGAATAGAAGTATCTTCTTCATCAATTCGTAAATGAACCTATTTAGTTGAGCATTAAACTCGCAAATGGGAACAATGAGATCTGGGAGGATTAGGAATCAAGCAATGCAGAAAAAACCCTCAAATCCAAGGAAAACAACAAAGAGTATGAAAACCCTTCCAAAAAAATCTTATAAAATCCCCTCAACAACCAGGTTCAGCGTTAACGTCTCTCAACTACCCATTATTCGGGGCAATGAATCCTACTGGCAAGTTTACCTTTCATAAGGACCCAGCAATGGTTATCTATTCAACAACAGAGAGAGTGATGGAAAATTCAAACCCATTGATGCCACAAAAGCTGGGTTCTCCTATAGAGGAGGTCTTAACTATAAATACAGAGCCAAGTACAACTACAAGAGACATAGTACCAATCCTCAATAGTAGCCAAAACCCAAAAGGAGTAGTTAACCAGAGTGGAGATTCTTAAAGTAACAAATCCTGCAATAATTCCTGCAAAACACAGCCACGTGATACATGCTCAAGTACATTCCACAAACATAACTCACTCTACCCCAAGACGGAATCACTCGAGAATTAGTGTACAACAGGAAAAGTTACATTTGCTGTTGAGTTATGATAAAGTAAATGGAACAAATGATTTATGGCTTGAATGTATTTGTGTGCCAAACAATGTAGATATCATACAAGTATCTGAAACTTCAATAAAAATTCCGGGCACAAAATACCTTTGTAATCCAGTCAAAGATCAAACGCAAAAGGAAAATGGAAAAACAAGGAATACTTGAAATTTCAAGCCTATTAGAAAAAGTAATCAGTGATGATAACAATCTGTTACACAAGCATCAAATATTAAATGATCAATTAATAAACTTGGCTGACACGCAGGACAGTGAGTGCCTCCTGGGTAGTAGAACACCATCACGAGTGACTAGAAGGAAAAATGAGGCAACTACCCCAACAACGACAAAACCAAAAGATTATAAAGAGGACAATTCAAAAATAAAAATGGAAGATTTTTTTAAAAATACACACAGTACTGTTAAACTCTTTGCAAACTACTGTCAATGCACTCATTATGCAGTCGGACAAACTGGATATCCAGATTAATTTAATGGATATAATTGCAGTCCATATAACGGACATAAAGTCAAAGATTGAAATGCTGACGGACATTACAATGCAAAAAGACAAAGTTGCCGTGAATATAACCGAGGGTTGTTGTGCATGTGGGCCAATAGTGGACAAATTAAGTACTGTACCAGCAATCCTAATGAGTATATTGAATGAAAATGAACTGACCAATAAGTTGACTGCGGCATCTGGAATTCCGCAGCAGGAGATAACAAGAGTCAGTAGAACTATGCCACAGGAAAGACTTGTATTACAAAAAAACAGGAACCAAAGGGATTTACTTCATTAAATGATCCTAGTGAAATTGATCAGAAATCATTATAATTACCAAAACATTCATCAATATCAAGTATCTTAGCTATTAGTAACATAGATTCAGCAGAGAAAACGATAAAACAACAAGATGACTCAGGAAAATTCTTAAATTCTCATCAGACGAAAAGGCAAAAGAAACGCACTAGGAAGCCCAGGAAAAATCTGCAATATAAAGGAAGTGTGACTCAATTGACGAATAGACTCTACCCAATATTTGCCCCAAAACCCAAGGAGCAAAACGTAACCAATCAGGAGCCCACGGAAGAACAAAATTGCACCATGGTAAGTTGGAACAACCAATTAGTGATTTCAGGACTGAGAAAAAGGCATGCGAAACGCCAGATAATTCTGCAGGATTTGCAATAAAGAGTAGTTCAGTAGGAGCAAAGGCCGTCCTGATCAAAGGATGCAGACCCTTATAATGGAAGGGAAAACTGAATATAGTAACCAATTTAGAATGCATACAGGCTTATCTGAAATTGGTCAAAACATAGTGCCCACAGTACCTGAAGAAATGAAAGAGGGAAAAAATTGGACATAGCCCAAATCCATAAACTAAACAATAAACTCTATGCAAAACAACAAGAAGTGGTATTACAGAATGTACCCCAACAAAGTCGGGATCTAAAGGAACGGTTATTAATCAAAATAAACCCATCCAAAAGTACCACAATGCAACAATCACCAAGACAACAACCAATGAAGACTGACTTGACCACACATACGTTAACGTAGTTAAAAAATCAGGAGCAAATACAGAATGTTAACAATCAGACTATTTTAACTCCACAATATTTATCACAAGTCCCTCAGAATTGTTTGAACAGATGTAACATCTTAAGTCTAATGGCAGCTATCCCATCACTAAGTCACCTCAATACCACTGATCTTCTTTCTTTTGAGTTTTTTAACCAGGGAACTATGAACCAAAAAGAGCAAACTCTATCTACTTGGAAGTCATCTGAATTAGTCTCATTGATCTTAAAAGCAGATCAGCAGTTTAAGGACTGGGGCATAACACTCACTAAACCTGCAAAGCAGTGTTATCCATTTCCTCTTCTATGGCCATTTAACAATCAAAGACATAGGCAAAGCTTAAACCCAGTTTACACTGTACTAAAAAATGCAAGAGGGGACCCAAGAGGCATTGAATTAGAAACACAAAGAAAAGTTGATGTGGTAAATGGCGGATCAAGAACGGTTAAACTAAGAGACTGACATGAATATTTCAGGAGCAAAACAAGAACTACAGCATGACGCGGCACCGGGTGATTGGGAACATTTTGATCTAATCGCCCTTCAAGAAACCTGGCTAATCATGCCAGTACAGAAAGCAGGCTACTTCTTATATCATGTAGAAGCAACATGAACTCAATGATACGGCAGGCCAAAGGGTGGCCTAGCCTTTTATATTTCGACAGCAACAACATCTGATATGCAGTTGATCAGTATTGGGTTAAGATACTGCAATGTAGTAAATACCATCATCCTTATAAATTTGTACACGCATCCAAGCAGCGAGAGGAAGAAGGCACTATTTAATAAATTAGTTAATGTAACAACTGAAATAAGGTTCGACAACCCATCATGGGAAATAATTATAACAGGTGACTTCAATTTTAACTTAATATTTACACCAGAGAAAGATGGTCACTTAAATGCAGAAAATGCAATCTGGGCAGTGAAAAGACAAGCTGCACCATCCCTAAACGAAGCAACCGGCAAGGGCAGAATTTGGTGACAAACTTGGAACACCTCAGTATGAGAGTAATTAATGGAAGAACACAGAGTGATACCCCTCGAAAATGTACATACCATGGGATGAAGGCACGGCCCACTGTATACTACACAATACTCACCCTGCCACTGTTCGCATTAGTAAAGGACTTTTCCATTCAATATACCATCAAAAGTGATCACTCGCATCAGCGCCTCAAATTACTAATCACCCCACCAAGGCTTATGGAAGCCCTGCCGTCAGTAGGAGAAATATCAACAATTATTCTAAAGCGTATAGGATGGACGGCTGACACCCTCTCCGAGATAGCTGTTAAAGCAAAGGAGCTGGTAACAGCACTTTATCCTACGGAGGGGTCCTTGATAACCACCTGGGAAATTTTCCAAAGAAATCTGCTAAATGGTGTTCCTACAAGAAATTGTGCCATAAAAGTGTGACAGACACCTCTTAAACGTATGGGGAATAAAGCTTGGAATACAAGGAAAGAACTGAGAGCACTGGTAAAATCTACAAATGCAAAAACTGTCTATAATAATAATAGCATCAGGTGCTTTAAAGCTAGTTACTTCAGAAAAAAAGAACAGCAGGACAAAAACCAACCAAAAGAATTGTTTTAAACTCATCAAGCTTCAGTCAAAGAGCCAACCTAACCCTTCCTTTTTGGAACTATGCCAGCAGCCTAACTGTGAGGAGTTGTTTGCCTTCTTCCATGATAAGTCAAATAGGATCAAACTGGAACTATGGGAAGCCTCGGAGAATCTACCTTTCACCTATCCTCTCACTGGGTTTGGTGTGCCCCCACAAATTCTGCTTCTCCCCCCCCAAAAAAAGGCTTCTTGGATCCTCTTCAAAACCGTGGATCAAAGCACCATTCACAAAACTCTGGCTACACTGAAACCTTCCAACCACTTTAACAATAGCTTGCCACCGAACCACTTCAATGAGATCATATCATCCTGCTCCCTCTGTGGACAAAGATAGTTAACACCTCTCTGCTTCAAGGGTCGATTCCAGATTTCATAAAGTTGGGGCAGGTCACCCCATCCTTAAAAAACTGACGGCAGACTATACTAACCTTCACAATTATCGTCCAATCTCCAACATTCCTAGTCTGGCAAAGCTCCTCAAGAAATGCATACACACCTAGCTATGTAGCCTAATTGTACAATTCCAACTGCTGGACCAATTCCAATCTGGCTTCCATCAGGGTCATAGCACGGAATCCGCTCTTACCCACATTGTTGATGATGCACAGCGAATGCTGGACCAAATGATTTGTGCCTTTTGATCCTCCTCGACCTTTTGTCTGCTTTTGATATGGTCAAACATGATAACCTTATTGATCTACTGAAGCATAGGATGGGGCTATCAAGGACTGTGCTAAACTGGTTTTCCTCATTCCTACACAATAGAACCCAAAGACTCAAGGTAAATCAATCTCTGTTGAATCCTTCTCCGCTTACTCTGGGGGTGCCACAGAGCTCCACATTTTCACCCATTCTCTTCAAACTATTCATGGAGCCTCTAACGGAAATCCTATAATTGTCCAACATCAACTATCACATGTATGCTAATGACACTCAACTGTACCTGAAAGTCTCCTCCCCAGAAGACATCAGGTCCCTCAGCTCCGTACATCAGGAAACGCAAAGTTGTTTGACATTCAATCACCTGAAATTAAATGCTCTCAAAACAGATTTTCTCTTCATTGCCCCAGTCAAACAGGTTCCAGACATAGGAGAATGGTTGCATCAACTAACAGCTCTCAACTGCACACCAAACATCATTGATTTCATGAACTGTCTAGGAATAATGTTTGATAAGCATCTGACCATGCAGAAGCACATTAGTGCTCTCACCAAAAGAGTAAACTACCAATTGAGCATCCTAAGGAAAATAAAACCATTCCTACCCTACAACGACTTCAAGATAGCAGTGCAAGCCCTAGTGATCTCTAAACTGGATTATGGTAGTGCAACCCTATGTGGCCTTTCGTACATCGAAGAGGGTGCCACTTAGGGCCTCTCCCAACTCCGCTGGAAGGTTCATTAAAGGCTCAAAATGTTATCATTTCATAATGTCTGAGCTGAACTCACTCAATTGGCTCCCATATGAAGCAAGGATGCATCTAAAAATTGCATGCATGACCCACAAAGCTTTACACATCAACACCCCAATGTATCTTGTGCAAAAACTCGAGCTCTCTGAGGGCTCCAGATCCTCTAGGGGCCTCAGTACTTTACTGCTCAAGCCACAGAAATTCCATAAAAAGAAAACCTACTATCTCACATTCTCGGATATTGCACCAAGAATTTGGAATTCCCTGTTGCCCTGAAATAAAACTGAATAATTCCATGGCTTTCTTGAAAAGGGAAGTTAAAGAGATTCTGCAGAAGAAATTACTGGGCTAGATCCCCAGTCACCCTGAACTGTATAATTGTTATGATCTGTTTTGTCTGTTTTTTTCCAGTTGTGCTATTGTTTCCACTTTCTGTACCTTTGTAACTGCCAATCTATAAAGTGCTCTGATACACCTTGTGATCTTGTTCGCACAATAAAAAACTTTAAAAATATAAATAAAAATAAAAATATAAATGAACAATTATTGCAACTGGAAAAAGATGAGAACATCGAAATTAGGGCAAATGATCAAATGGAACTTCAAGGAGTTCCACTGCTAGTAACAGAAAAAAGCAATTCAAAATTGGACAGTTTACAAAAGTCTGTGTCGAAAACTGCAGGATTAGAAAAACAGTTTCCTATCTGTAAAAAATTGTCGTGTAATCTTATGTTGTAATTTAATTGTTGAAGCACTGCTAGCCAATGGCACAATGGGTTAATTTGTGAAATGTATTAATTATCCAAACAGAAATGACGTGGAAAACTTAGCCAGTGAAGTTAGGCAGATTTGTAGATATGCTGTGCGTTTCCTACTGGTGAAAGATTTGTATGTCCAATGAAATAAGTTCCCAGTGTCTTTAGCGTATGCAGTAACTATCCACAAATCACAAGGTTTAAGTGTAGATACAGCTCTTGTTAATATTGGTAGTAGTGTATTCAAAGAAGGAATGTCATATGTAGCTTTGTTGCAAATTAGAACATTGTCTGTTTTTTTTTCTGATTGACATTGATGAGAAGAAAATAAGCTAACAGCATTCCATTTCGAGCCACACCCAAAACCATCAGCTCGGCAGACAATTTAATTTGGATCCTCAGGGATTGCCCCATAAAATCCTCTATAGCTCTCTTAAGAGATTCCAATGCAGGGCAAGACGCAAACAAATGAACTATATCTGCCTTGTCACTTTGGCAACAGGGACACAAGATACCCTCAGTCCCACCCCATTGAGCTATCTTAGCTGAGGTGTAGTAGAGAGAAAAAAATGTTTTGAAATGTTTTGCTTGGAGGCTCGCTACTCTTAACACAGTATATCCAAGCTTAACCGACACCCTAAACTCATCCCCTTCAACGTTCAGCTTCCATTGCCATTTCTCAGAGTGTTTTTCTAAATCATCGCCCTGTAATTGTCTCAGCTCTCCATAAATCTGGGCGATTGTACACCCATCAAGGTTTTGGACTGCCACCATAACTCAATCTCTAGAGAAAGCTCTCGCTCCCCCTTCTTCCTTAAGATAAAGGGATGAATCTTAGGAATTTAAAGAACTCCCTGCGATGTAGGTTAAAAAGGATTTGGGCTTTCTCAAATGAGATTATACCATCTGAGTCGAAAAGATCTCCCATCATCTTCACCCCTAAAGCATCCCATCGCCACATAATTCCATCGTGACAAATTCTCGGGGAGAGATGGATTCCCAAATAAAGTAGTATAGTGATTCATTCTCCCTAGCCCCAGCTTTTTCCTGACACCTGTCCAGACTGCTACTTCTGCACCAAGGGTCTTGAATTTAACTTTTGTATAATAACTAGCTGCACTGAATCTCAAAAGCCAGTTAGGGGCTTCTCTTTCTATTAGTATTTCATATACATCCGGAGGAGCATCGTTCCTCCACTGGTCAGTGACCTTTCCACCCAATAACCCTCGGATATATTGGATCACCGTGGTCCAATAATATATTTTTAAATCAGGGACCACCCAGCCCCCTCTTTCTCTAGATAGTGAAATATATCTAAGCACTCTTCTCGTCTTCCCTTGAGCCCAAATAAATCGGTTAATCAGCCTCTCCATTTCCTTAAACCAATGATTTTCAAATTTCAGGGGTATCGTCCTGAATAGATACAAAATGTTTGGCAAGAATATCATTTTAATAATATTGCATAGTCCCACAATCGAAAGATGCAAACTATTCAGCCTATCAAAGTCTTTCTTGGACTTTTGAATCACGGGGACAAGGTTCTTTTTGACGACTTTACTTAGTTCTGATGTTATAATAACCCCAAAATAGGTGGCAGATCCGAGATAGAGAGCCTGTTGTTAACTACAATTTGCGTCTTTCCACGATTAAGCCGATAGCCAGAGATCACCCCAAAGCATTTAGCCTCATGCTCTATTTCTGTTAAAGCCACAGATGGATTCGCAGCAGTTATTGGCAGGTCATCTGCATATCCCAAAATCTTAGTTTCAGATCCGCTTAGTCGATTAAGGAGGATACCCTTATTTGCCTCAATTTTCATATTCAAAGGGTTAATATAAAAAGCGAATAGGAGGGGAGAGCATGGACACCCCTGCCTCGTCCCTCTCGTGATAGCAATTGGGTCGCTTTGCCCCCCCTTCAACCGGAGTCGATTCTTAGGATTCCTGTAAAGTGTCTGTATAGCTTTAATACACCCCTTTCCTACCCCAAATTCTCAAGTAAAGCCCAAAGTTAGCCCCACGAGACCCTATCACACGCTTTCTCTGCATCCAGCAAGATAAGCGCCATAGGATCTCGTGTGACAGAGGTACCATCGAACTAAGTACAGACTCTGCGTATATGCTTGGCATGCCTCTGCCTGTGATAAACCTGTGGTGACGGGGCGAGATCACCTTCCCAATCATGGTACTAAAACAATTTGCTAGGATTTTTTAATACATTTTTGCGTCGATGTTTATTAGACTTTATAAGATTTATAAGAACCATGTTCGTTAGGGGGCCTTCCTTTCTTTAGAAAAGAATTCATACTAGCTTCTGTCCATGACTCTGGAGGTATTTTCTCTTTCTGTGCCTGGCGCATTACAAAACTTAAATCACCTCCCAAAGTTGAGGAAAAGAAAGTATACAATTCTAATGGAATTTGGTCAGGGCCTACAGCCTTGCCGGATGGCAGTTCCTTAAGGACTCCCTGAATTTCTTCATCTAAAATCTATCCTCCAAAGCCCTTGAGTCTTCTACTGAAAATGTCTTGGCATTGAGTGGCGCTAAATATTCTTTTATATTCTTGGGTTCCCTGAGTGCATTTTCTCTGTATACATTCTCATAATATCTTTGAAAAACCATGCGTATTTCACTGGGTATTGTGACTACTTCCCCTCTAAATTTGTAATCTCTAAGATGACTCCCCCAATGGTTTTCTGTCTTTCCCTTACAGCTGGGAAAAAGAAAAATGGGAAAACCCACTTAGTACCTCGCACTGTTCACTGGGCGGGAAAAAGATCCCTGGATATGCATCGTCAATATACAATGTTTGAGTGAATAATTCTTAATTGCAAGTGGATAATGTGATAAGTAACTTTCATTCAATTTATCACAGCAAATAGAAAACAAAGAGATTTAATCATCACATTAATATTGTTGATTTCACAATATATGAGGAAATAAATGCATCATATTCAAGTTACAAAGGTATTCAATAAGGAAAAAAATCAATCAGGTTGTTATTGTCTTCATGGTGTTGAAGCCCAATGCATTTCGGGATTTTGTAGAATCCCTTCGTCAGGGGCATTCTAAAACATAAGCAGAAAACAGAAGCATAGTTCTAGACGATGTACTTTAAAGATGCAAACAAGATTCAAACTGATTTGACAATGGTGGAAACACAATGTGTGAAAACCTGGAGATTTGGTTACCAATGTTAAACATTCGAGTATGTATGTGGTGGGCAAGTGGAAAGAATTCGGTAAGTGTGGTAGTAAGGAGGCACGTATATTGAAAACCTGGTAAAGAAAAAGTCCGCATAGCGCTAAGAAAGTGGTTAGTGTAACTAGGAAAAGATGATGAAGGAATCCCATAAGTAAGGTATCACCAATGTTTGTGTGGAAAATAAAACGAGTGGGCGCTCACCTCAATATGGCAACAATGTAAGACAATAATAAGAAGAATGGGGCAAAAATGATCAGCCAGTAATTGCTTCAAGGAAAAAACTCATCAGGTTCTGAAAGGTAGAAAATGAAATAACGTTGTGGTTTGTGGAAAGATGAAATGTACTGTGCTGTCCCAAGCAAGCGAGGGAGGAGACAACTCGTACCTGAAGTCTCGGTAAGACTGAAGACGCTGAGCTTCCGTGTGGAGCTCGTGGAAAAAAGTCGTTGTGCGGCAACAAGAGTAAACGGGGAGATGTCTCTGTGGGTAAACGGGTGATCTGCAAGCATAAAAACAATGGTGTTGCTGGATAGTGAAAAGCCGGTCGATGGTCCGTAAAACGAACAGAGAATAAACTCTGAAGTACCTGGGAACTGCCAGTTGACAAAATGAACAGAGCGTAATGCTGATGGCACAAGGAACCGGAACTCGTCACCAGGAAGCGCAGTGAGGCGTGAGAAGATAACGAACGGGTTAAGTGGACGTGGATCAATGGATATGGAAATAGGACTGAGGGTGAATCGAGTTGACGAAATTGACGGTGATGCGAAGCATCCTGTGGAAATGAGACTGTGTGAACAGGGAGAAAAAAAGCAGCAAGAATGTGCGGATCAAACAGAATAGGTGTGCGGATGATCCTAGAAACGTGACATGATTGACAGTGGATGACGCGATGGGAGTGCCTGATGCGAAAAAACAATAAAGTTTGGTGTAAAGGAAAAAAAGAAATGTTTCATGAAGAAAACCATGAGAACCATGGAGTACCTCGAGGAGGAAGGGTCTGATGGGTGCCAATGGTGAATGTGGAGTGGAGTCATGTGTGAGCATAATGGAAACGGTGTGAACAAATGCTCTAATATGTCATGAACACAGTGAACACAAATCAAAGAAACAATCATGATACATATACATGGTTGAACAGTAATTCTGTGGGCAGGGCATGGTTAAACAACAGATGCTCAATAACCTGAAAAATGCAGGTATGAGTTCAATATTAGATTGAACAAAAAGAACATGATGGTGGTGTCTGTGTTGTGTGTGTCGGGGAGAAACCGAGCTTAAAGATAGCAACTCATATCAATGCTAACATGTGCCCAACTTGTTCACTAAATTCATAGCAAGATTGTCTCTAGGTCAAGAAATTTCCCGCTGCTTTTTATTCCTGTTCAGCGAGTTGCTCAGGGTTCCCCTCTGATCCTAGCCTTGAGAGCATCCCATACCACCCCATATCCCGCACTACCCCTGTTGATCTCTATGAATTCCTCAAGCCATTTGTTCATATGTTGAAAGTAGTTCAGGTGCTGTAGCAGTGTGCATTCAACAGTCCAGCTGGGTTCCGACACCCCCACAGCACTACGTTGAACCTCCAGGACCAAGGGATTGCGGTCGGACATTCCCAGAGGGAATTTCTTAATTGTACAGGTGGGGAGGAGAGAAGATGAAACCAAGTAGTATGTGCTGCCTCCCTCCTGTGGGTTTTGTTGCACCCATGCATCAATGAGCCCATTATCATCAATTATCATCCATCATCTGGATAAGGGCCCTGTGGCCTTTTTTCTCCCGACCTGTATATTTACTTGGATTCCCCTTCCACAATCTCTCTATGCCATTAATATTAAGAACCCCACATACAATTATCGGTAAAGGCCACTTCGCCAGTCAGAGTTAAGAAAATCGAATATTTCAGGGTCATACCCACCGTTGACCCATAGATTGAACATAGCGTAAATTAAATCCCTGTTCTTGACATTCAGAAATTACTAGGCCTGGGCTAAAATTCCGTTCCGCTCGCGGAAATTGCGATTATTTGACATTTTCGCGTTACGCGGAAAGCGCGAAAATGTAAAAATTTCCGAAATCTGCATTTTACAGGTAATTTTTTTCTTGCTCGCGCTGTAAAAAAAAAAACATTCTCGCGTGCACGCGATTGCCTTACCTGAATCCCCGCGTTTGCCGCCAAGTTTTCCCGATCCGGTTGCGTTCTCCACGAGATGTTGGATTGTTGGTAGCCATTTGCGCTGTCTCGCGACAATTCGCGCCCGCATTAACGTCATTTGTCGCGCGATCACGTCATGTGTCGCGCGATCACGTCTCTCTTCTAGCGATCATGCACCGCGAGAGTATGAGAAGATTGAGATCTCGAACACGTCATTCTCCACCGTGAGCGAGAGCGAGAGCGTGAAGACGCGGGCACGTCATATCGAATGCGAAAAGGAGCAAGAGACCCCGAACACGTCATATCCAACGTGACAGGGAGCGAGAGAACGTGATCAAGTCATTTTGGACACGCCATCGACATCCGGCGGAAGTAATGTGAAGCTCGAGAACTCGAACATGTAAAATTTTCAATTTGGAGAAGAATATCAGCTCTAGCAGCATAAAACCTTCTTCAAATGATGATTTGGATGAAAACAACTACTCAGATTGACATTTGGCCGTCCTTTTTTGTGCAAGGAGTCCTGTTTTAAAAAGGTGGGGAGAGGGAGGAAGTGCCACAGAATCTCCAACTTCCTGTTCCTGTCCAGCAGGCTCCTCCCAGTGCTTTGTCCATCTCCTGCTCATTCTGCCTTTGGATTTTGAGCTGGAAAGATCACTCTTTTTGTCTGCTGCATCATTGCAATTGGATTTGAGGATTTTTTAATAGGATATTTTACAAGTAAGTGGTTGTTGTCTCTGTTTGATTGGGGGCCTTGCAGTTGTAACTGCAATTTATTTTTGGTAACTATCATTCCTTTTTAAAAAAAAGTTGTGGGTAGTAGCAGTCAGTAGTAGGCCCGAGCTAGTCATGGCCTCATGGGTGTGTGCATGATGAAGCAACTGTTCCTTTGGTGTTTTTTGAATGTATTTCCTTTTCAAGCATCATTTAGGGCCTGGATGGCATTGGATTGAGTTGGGAAATGTGTTTTTTTGGGGTGGGCTTTCTGTTGTTGGGCCTGGCCTTGTGGCTAGTGGCCATTTAGAAGCCTAGGCCTGCAAGTTTCTCTGGCCTTGTCTGCCAACTGGCCTGCCTTCATCCAGTAGGATCAGAGCAGGTAGCCACAGCTTTATTAATCAAGTGTTTCTGTGTGGTCTGTTGAATTTAGACATCATTTAGGGCATGGATGGCATTGGATTGAGTTGGGAAGTGTATTTTTTTGGGGTGGGCTTTCTGATGTTGTTGGGCCTGGCCATGTGGCTGGTGGCCATTTTGAAGCCTAGGCCTGCAAGCTTGTTGTCTCTTGTCTGGCCTTGTTGTCTGCCAACCGGCCTGCTTTCATCCAGTAGGCTCAGAGCAGGTAGCCACAGCTGTATTAATCAAGTGTTTCTGTGTGGTCTGTTGAATTAAGACATCATTTAGGGCATGGATGACATTGGATTGAGTTGGAGAAGTGTGTTTTTTTGGTGTGGGCTTTCTGATGTTGTTGGGCCTGGCCATGTGGCTGGTGGCCATTTTGAATCCTAGGCCTGCAAGCTTGTCTGGCCTTGTCTGCCAACAACAGACCTGCTTTCATCCAGTAGGCTCAAAGCAGGTAGCCACAGCGGTATTAATCAAGTGTTTCTGTGTTGTCTGTTGAATTTAGACATCATTTAGGGCATGGATGGCATTGGATTGAGTTGGGAAGTGTGTTTTTTTGGGGTGGGCTTTCTGATGTTGTTGGGCCTGGCCATGTGGCTGGTGGCCATTTTGAAGCCTAGGTCTGCAAGCTTGTTATCTCTTGTCTGGCCATTTTGTCTGCCGACAGGCCTGCTTTCATCCAGTAGGCTCAGAGCAGGTAGCGACAGCTGTATTAATCAAGTGTTTCTGTGTGGTCTGTTGAATTTAGACATCATTTAGGGCATGGGTGGCATTGGATTGAGTTGGGGAAGTGTGTTTTTTGGGGTGGGCTTTCTGATGTTGTTGGGCCTGGCCATGTGGCTGGTGGCCATTTTGAAGCCTAGGCCTGCAAGCTTGTCTGGCCTTGTCTGCCGACAGGCCTGCTTACATCCAGTAGGATCAGAGCAGGTAGCCACAGCTGTATTAATCAAGTGGTTCTGTGTGGTCTGTTGAATTTAGACACCATTTAGGGCATGGATGGCATTGGATTGAGTTGGGAAGTGTGTTTTTTTGGGGTGGGCTTTCTGATGTTGTTGGACCTGGCCATATGGCTGGTGGCCATTTTGAAGCCTAGGCCTGCAAGCTTGTTGTTTCTTGTCTGGCCTTGTTGTCTGCCAACATGCCTGCTTTCATCCAGTAGGCTCAGAGCAGGTAGCCACAGCTGTATTAATCAAGTGTTTCTGTGTGGTCTGTTGAATTTAGACATCATTTAGGGCATGGATGGCATTGGATTGAGTTGGGGAATTGTGTTTTTTTGGGGTGGGTTTTCTGATGTTGTTGGGCCTGGCCATGTGACTGGTGGCCATTTTGAAGCCTAGGCCTGCAAGCTTGTCTGGTCTTGTCTGCCAACAGGCCTGCTTTCATCCAGTAGGATCAGAGCAGGTAGCCATAGCTGTATTAATCAAGTGTTTCTGTGTGGTCTGTTGAATTTAGACATCATGTAGGGCATGGATGGCATTGGATTGAGTTGGCAAGTGTGTTTTTTTGGGGTGGGCTTTCTGATGTTGGTTGTCTTAAAGACATGCTTTTGTTGTGTGTGTCTGGTGTGTGTTGGTGTGCAATGCATACACCCTGCAGACCTTTTTGGAGCCTGTGAATTTTCGTATTTGCATTTTGTTGCATTAAAAAGGCAGAGCAGTGTGCTTTAGCATGCATCCTTTGCCTGGCTTTTATAGGCCTTTTGTCAGCTCCTGGTGTTTCCCAGGCCCCCTGCTTGTTTGTGATTTGTGAGTGTCCATGTGGCCTTTTTTTTGTTTTGGGAGTTATTAGTGTCCTGCTTTTGCCATATAGGCCTGCATGGTTTTCCTATTGGCTTAATGCTTCCATCCATCCACCCCCTTTGCCAGCAGCAGCTCCATGGATGATGAGATGCTCAAATAATTTAATAGCAAATAGGGTCCACCCCACTTCCATTACATTTTTATTTTGGGGGTTCTTATTATCTTTCCAATCCTTCCTGAGAGTGTAATGTGTGACTGTACACAGTAGTATAACATAACCCTTGTTGAAAAAAAGTCAGACATGGCTAGACTACATCTTTTGTTTGCACTAGTACAGTAGTAAGTAACTGAACCACAACAACAAATGCAACATTTCACTGATGTTCTTCTCCTGGCTTATTTGCTTTTAGGTGCACAAAAAGCCAGAGGAGGAGGTGTCATCATCATAACCCGTTGTACTGCCAGCCAGACAGAATTCCTGTTGCGCATCACGTCCACTTGTGACCAGAACTTGTTGTGCATCTGCGTCCTGCCTGACATCTGAAGAAGATGGCCCCAATGAAAGGTACCAGGTCCAGTACCAAGAAAGTTGCCGGTGAGAAGAAGGAACAGAAAAAGGAAGTGCCATTAACCACGACTGGTGTGCCGTCCCAAAAAAGTTATGCCTGCAGCAGCGTTGTCCGGGAACCAAGCCGGGAGCAGCACCTCAGCACCAGCGGTCCAACCCCACCAACCTAGGCCCAAGGCCTTGAGTGTCGCAGAGGTAGCTAGTCTACTAACGAGCAGCGATGTTGAAATGTCATTATCGCAAAGTAGTACATAATCAACGCAGGCGGAAACTCAGCAGATAAGTGTGCAGCCGCAACAAGAACAGCAGCAGCCGCAACAGGAACAGCAGCAGCCGCAACAACAGCCCACCATAGTAGTTGTTGCTCCTGACGTAGGGGCATTTCAGGAAATCGAGCTTCCTGCAGACAAAGTGGAGCAAATCACTGTTTTAGAAGAACTATTGTCTTCCAGACCACCAGCAAGGAAAAGGAGGCTTAGTCCATCATCTTCTTCTTCAAGCCCCGCTTCTGATGATTGTGATGCCACTTGGCAGCCACCAGTTCAGTCTGAGAGTGATGCACGCCACAAGACAATGCTTCTGAAAAGGAAGGTCCCAGAAAAACTTAGAATTATGGAGGTAGATGTAGAAGAGGGGGTTGATGTTGATGAAGACGAGCCAGTCATCACGCACATCACTCCCGTCCCAAAGGGATTGGAGACCAACATTCTCACCCTATCCAGAAAGGCTGCTACTGAGTGGGATGTAGCACGGATATCACCAACACAGGTTACACCACCACTACCTCCAGCTGCCATATTTTCCAAGGCCCGGCAGGGTCCTACATCCAGCTCAACCATCTCAGTAGGTAGTGGTAGTAAAAGTCACAGTGTAGCTGCACAGGGTCACATTCCAAGCACCCCCTCCAGTTCATCTGGTATTGAAAGTGGCACATCCAGCAGTGCCAGAAAGTTCTCCTCCCCAGTTTGGGACTTCTTTTCTGTTAGCACCAAGGAGGAGAACGTTGTTATATGCTCAATTTGTCGACAAGGTGTTCGGCGGGGTAAGCTTGGTACAAACTATGGTACCGGAGGCTAAGCAAGTCATCTCAGAATACACCACACTATTGTGTGGGAGAATCACCTACTTCAGTTAAAAGAAAGTAGAAAAACTCAACCCATTGAAGTTGGTCAGGAAGAATCAGGGGGCGATATTATTGTGGTGGAAGGTGAAGAAGAGGGAGGCATTTCTAGCCCTGTCCCCAGTAGTGTAGTGGTACCGCCCACATCCTCCTCAGTAATATCTGAGTGGCACCGCAGTAAGAGTCAGGCTGAGACACCAAGGCGACCGAGTACCGCAATGAGACAAACTGCGTCGTTGAGCCTAAGTGGGTTGATGAAAACAACAGCTCCACAAAGGAAAGTAATCCAGCCTACCATTGAGAGCATGCTTAGGTTGGAGGGGCAGTTCCAATGCAACCACCCAACGGCACGGTTGTACAATGCGAAGCTGGCTAAAATGTTAGCGCTGGACCTTCTCCCTTTTTAATTTGTGGAAGGGGTGGGTTTCCTTGAATTTGTGTCAGCCATCTGCCCTAAATGGAAGATTCCCAGCCGGTCCTATTTCGCAAGAATTGCTGTTCCGGCACTACATCATGATGTGCTGGAATTGGTTGGACAAGCTTTGCAGCAGAGTGCTGTTCACAATATCCACCTGACAACAGACATGTGGACCAGTTGCCAAGCCACAGATTACATGTGCATCACTGCACACTGGGTCTCTTTTGTGGGGGTTAGAGATAAGCTATCTGAACGAGGTGCTGTTGACACAGCTGCGATTTTTAAAGGTACTCGGAAACATGCAACTGTAGCCATGTTCGCCATGGAGAAATCTCATACTGCTGTAAACATTTTGCAAGAGTTTTGCAGCAAGGTTTTTGAATGGCTGCACCCATGAGGGCTTAGTATTGGTTTTGTTGTCCCAGACAATGGCAGTAATGTACTTAAGGCCATGGATCTTGGTTCCTATTTCAGGGTTCCGTGTTTGGCGCACTGCATAAACATTATAGTTCAAGACTTTCTGAAAAAAGAACCCATAGTCAGCAACTTACTGGCCATCTGCCGAAGAATATGCACTCATTTCAGCCATTCTTTTAAAGCTCAGAAGCAGCTGAGGCTCATTCAACGTGAATATAGGATGCCAGTCAAAGCACTCATCCAGGAGGTGGCAACACGTTGGAACTCAACATATTACATGCTTGATCGTCTGTTTGAGCAGTACAGGCCACTCATTGAATATGTCTGGCAAAGAGGGGATGCTACTGTTAAAGGCATGACCCTTCAGATGGAGCAATGGGGCCTAGTTAAATGCCTAACTGAGATGCTTCGTCCTTTTGAGGTCTTCACACGTGAAGTCAGCAAGGAGGACTGTACAATGGGCCAAGCTATCCCATTATTGCAAATGCTAGAGCATCAGCTGAAGAAGGTGTCTGAATCATACAAAGGTTTTGTCACAAGAACATTACATTTGTGCCACAATTCTGGATCCTCTGGCAAAATTTGGACTGAAGACATTCTTTCCTTTTTCAGAGATTGATGTTGCCCGCTACAAAACTTGTATAGCTGAGGCAAGTTGGAAAATGAACGGCTGCTAATTAAAAGCCCGCAAGATCAACCCACAAGAAGTACTGCAGCAGGGCATGCAGCATCAAGTGCAACTTCGGAGGCTGAGGGCAGTGCGTTTGGATCACAACACTCACCATCACTATCGACAACAGCAACAATAACTGGATCATTAGGCCCAGTAGAATTGTTAGACGATTGGTATGTACAGTTAGGCATTAATAAGCACAGTGCTGATGCACAGAGAAAAGAGCCCGAAAGCTTACCAGCAGCACCCCTGATCATTGAGCGGATGGTCCAGGCCTATCTGGACAACCCAACAGAGGTGTACATTGATCAAAACCCATTGCAGTAATGGTATAGGAAAAGGACTGAATGTCCACTGCTCAGCAGGCTGGCGATAAGCTAACTGGCTTGCCCTGTCGCAAGTGTCTCTTCCGAACATGTTTTCAGTGCTGCTGGTTCCATTGTAACAGTGAGAAGGACCAGTCTCTTGCCCAAAAACATGGAGAGGTTAACAATGATCAAAATGAATCAGCACTTCATACCACCGAATTACGCAATACATGAAGCAAGGGAGGAAGATGAGGACAGCGGCTCAGGTGACGGAAGTAGTGTGTCACATGATTACCTACTACTGGCTGAACCCCCAGAGTTTGAGGATAAGCTATACTTCCCTGACAATTGGGCTTGCACTTACTGTCTTCCTCCCTTTTTTTCCCCTTTATTTGTGTGTCTGTCGTTCCGGTTACAAACTTGTGAATCACAACAAATCCATTGCCACCGTCTTCTACTCTTCTTATTTAATATACAAGTTTCAGGTGTCTGCAATTTGACAGTACATTCCTCCGAATCCAACTCCTCCGCTCCATCATACTGAATCTCCCGCCTAAATCCATTGCCCTCATGAATGATTGGATGATGGAAAATAGAAGAAAAAATAAAAACTTTCCTAGTCCCGCCAAAAGAAGTGGAGCATGAATAAGATGACTACTATAGCTATCCTCCTTTCAGAGCCAAGAGAGACTGCCCATTAACTGAAAATGAGATGGAACAGGTAACGATTGATGCCATGCATTGGACGCAGAGTCGTAGACTGAGTGATTTTGTTGTTGTTTGTTGTGCATGAAGTTATGTCATTGTGCACTAATCATCTTTCTACAGTACACACTAAACGTAACTCAAGGTGAATTTTCCCCTCCTTGCAAATAAGACATTTGTACTTCTCCTGCAGCTTGATACATTGCTTTTAATTGAATACAGGAAGGGGACTCAATCTGCGCACTGAGTATGATTGACAACAGCACCGTCCATGATGATGATGGCGAAAAAGACGGCCCGTTAACTTAAGATGAGAAGGAACAGGTAATGACAATTAATGGCATGCATTGGACACCTGAGCGATTGGTGTTTGTGTTGTTTGTTTGTTGTGTACGAAGTGAAGTCAAAGTGTACTAGTAGTCTTACTGTACACACTTAAGAGTGACTCAAGTCAGTAATATTTCTACTCTTGTGTAATAACAAAATGTTACTTCTACTGCAGACCGATCTTCACAGTCAGTCAGTACAAGTATCGGAGATGATTGATGGAATAATAACAAGTCAGGAGGATGTTTCATGAGTGGCATAAAAGCCTAAAGGTAAACATGTCAACAACAACCACAGCAGACCCAAATGTCTGTGTAGAAGTGGAGTTGAGTGTAGCGGTGGGATGACTGCGGTGCATTGATTTACTAACTTAAATTGTAAAATGCTATGTTTGGAATGGATATGTGCTTTGCCTTTTTCCAACTCTTTAAAAAAAAAAAGTACTCTAAACGTAGGATGTGCTAAGCAACGTGCCGTCAGGTCTGTCACTGTGGGCATGCTCTCTCCTGTTGTTGTTAAAGGTCAATGCTGGAAACAGATAGAGTAGAGATGATGCATACATGCCGCCTCAGAAAGTGTTCTTGTTGCACTACACCATAACTTGTGCATTTGTTTCAACTTTGTTTCTCAATATCCCCTTTGTTTTTCCATCTACAATTACAGGCCGGGCCTTGCCCTATACTTGGGAAAACATTACAATGCACACTTACCTTACCAATAAATCTAAAAAAAATTCCAGCCCGGCAGTGGCGAGTGGCAACACCCAAGATTGATGGACGAGAGGACCAAGAGGAATGCCCACATTTTTGACCAGGATAACACAGTAACAGTATCAACTTTCATCTTCTTTTAAATAATTTAATTCATTTTTTTGTCTACAATCTTTACAACAGTGTGTTCTTGTTGTTGTTATTATCATCATTAGGTTTGCTCTCTGTTTACGATTCATCCCTACCAATATTTTAAATTTCTATTTGCTATCTGTAAAAGTATTAAGGCCGGAACAACAGAACAAGAAGTGTATGTAATCTGGGTCTCCTTATCAATCATCATCATGCATGCATTTCCTTTTTCTCCCTTAGCATATTGATATGGATATGGTAGTCTTCAAAGATTGTCGTTTGTTTGTCCATGCATTCTGTTTTTCACTGTCAAACCTTTCCCCAAACCCCCTTCCCATCCATTCAACAAACCCTAACCCCCTTCCCCCGGGCTGTGTGACTTATTGTCGAGGTGTGACTAAATTAAATGTACACCAATACTTAATCACACGCTTGCTGGGGCTGATGTGGCGAAAGCAACAGTACTTCAATTTCAAGGCAGAGTGATGATCTTCTTCTGCTTGCCCACCCATGAGTAGTATATTTTAGAGGTGATTTTATTTAACAAAGGAACATATACCTCAGCATTAATTGCCGGCATAGATTGGATTTGTTGTCATTCCTCATACACAGCACTAACTGTTACGCTGTAGGCCTAGTCATGTGACTCAACACAACTATAGTTTGTAACTCTGTCTAGTAGGCTATCCCCACCACCATTATGTTTTGTTGTAAATTATTTCAGCATATTATTGTTGTTCGGTAAGTTTTGTACTGCACTTCATTCTGCTACTCCTCGAACAGTCTCTCAAAGGCGACTGACTGACTCATTTTCTTTTTTTGCAAATGCTGCTGCGCTGCCAGTGTTTACTACTACTACTATACTACCACCACCCCCCCAATCATGCATGTTAGAAAAAGGAAACCATCTTCACCATGCAGCCATTGCTGTGCCTAAGTTAAACATCAAGCAAAGGTAAGGGAAGTTTGGGGGAGGCCTAATTAATAATGGACATGTTTTCAATGAATTCAATTTCACACACCCCGTTGAGTACAGATAAAGAATGCATAGACTAGAAGAGAGACTGAAAGTACTAGTAGGACAACTCAATCAGTGAGGGGTGTCGCATCTATCTGTTTGTGTCTTACACAGTCAGTCAATTATTTAAATCAAACACTGGCTCTGGGCGGGCCTTCCGATTAACTTTGGAAGGAGTAGCTGTGTATCAAAAAGATAAAAAACAAGACAATTGTAAAATATACTCTTAGAAAAACAGTAAGACAAGTTAATTATACACATAGTTGCATGGTAGCACTATAAAGCACAGTACATTCCATTTTAAATCTCGCCCGTCCTTCTTCCTTCCACCCGTCTTTCACTTTTTAGTTGAACACCAGGTGATCTGATCTGACTTTTAGTCTTCTCCATAAAAATTTCAAAGAGGAGTTGAAATCAGATAGATGAGGCCATTGATTACTCAATACTCCTGCCCCTATGCCAATTAAAGGGTGTCTTCACTCTTCAAACGTTCACAACAACTCTTACTGATGACATCGATTGGCGGGCGGACTTTGTCCGCCCTCCAGCCTCACGCTAAAAAGGGCGGGGGTCCCGTGGGGACAATTAGGATGCGCCCGCCACAGTGGCGGGCGCATCCCATTTTTTTTACATTGTGGTGGGCGGTGCCGAAAGCAATGCTAAAAATACATGTTGTGCTTTTCCAAGCACAACGTGACAGGCACCGCGCGGAGCCTGCCATGTTGTGATTTGAAAGGCAGGGGGGTACCATAGCATAGGTACCCTCCATGGGGGCCTCCAAGCATACTCCGCATGCCTTTCCGTGGCGGCAATGCCGCCACGTAAAGGCATTCCAAAATGCAGATTATATGGCTGGCGGTGTGTTCAGACGCCGCCACCATATTGAACCCTTTTCTGCCCGGTCGACATGTGGGGGGTCTTTTCTACAGGGATGGTGGGAGGTTTGCCCCTGTGGGGTCGGCAGTGACTACCGCCAGCACGGCAGGGGCAATCCGCCCGCCATCCTAATGGGGCCCTAAGTCTCAACAGTACAGTATACATACAGTGCACCCTTGCAGTGAGTGTAGTGTCAACAATAGTTAAGGATTATAAATCTAACTTACCACCGCCCACCACTGGTGCTGGCACACCCCCTACCGTTCCATCGCCGGTATCGGCAACTGCCGCATCCTCTCCCTCCGCGTCACCTTTGCAGACCCCGGCAATGGTGGTCGTGGTCGGTAGTGCGCCTAGAAAACATTACACATTTTTAGGCGTCATATGCACCTCCCCCTATTGGTCAGTAGCAAGATTAAAAAATGAGTTAATAGTATATAACATATATCACTAGTACAAATCAGGTAGTAGTAGAGTAGACACTAATAGTTATATATGGTCCCCCCCTAGGGTCATTCTAGCCTTTGCTTAGTTAGCCTGAGCCATGCAACCATTTTACCTTTGTGTCTTTTATTTTTGCACATGTGACGTTACCTTGCAGCTTGTTGTATAAGACATCTTTGAGCCCACATGACCTCACACTGCTACTGTCTACGCGCCGCGTACAAGCGGTCAACCAAAACATTAACAAGTCACTTTTTTATGAAGTACTGGTGTACTGTTAGTCCATATTGCTTATCCATAAATGCTACACTTTTTGGCACGGCTGAGAAATTCTTGCAAGTTGCAATATACTAACGCGCACCATTTCATTTTTCACATTACAGACGGAAGATTCCCTTCTATGAACCAGAGCTTTGCAGAGATTATGATGCAACAACTACCAGTACTAGGTTCTTCTAAGGTGAGGGGTCCCTTCACTCAGAGATCTTTATTTATAAATGTAGATAAACTAAATTCCTAAGGGATGGTGGTGCTTCCACCACTGTTCAGTTATCATGATTTAATTCCCAACTGTAAGTAAGTGTAACAATGTTTATTGTTTTAATGTTATTGATTTTCCTGTTGGTGCTGCATTATATAATAGAACAATGTACAGAGCTTCTCAATTCAAAATAAACATTTTGAACTTACATAGACTTGGTGGTATTTGGTGTGGACATACACGAGTGAGCAAATTAAAGGAAGGGTGTGCATGTGCATTGCTTCCATGACTGAGAGGTCGGGTGTGTTATGTTCTGGGTTGTCTACTTGTTGGGTATCTTGGTGGGAGGGTTCAGAGACCTAATAGTTATGACAAGACACTATTATAACTAGTCGGGCAGGGCATTGTGGTGGGTTCTGAATTTCTGATTGAGGTGTGTGAGGAATGTCCAACCTACCATCACCAACATCCTATTTTCTTGTGCAAAGGTAGTATGTCCTATATTATTAAAATAGTAATATATCTGGTTGGGCATTTGTTGGTGTAAAATTGTCAAAGCCTCAAGATTAACAAAGACTCAAGATCAATAAGACTAGAAGTAGTACAAGAGGGTGACCCAAAGGACAGGACTCAATGGCTAGAGCTACTGGTGAATCTGAGTTTTATTTACAACCTTTCAAATAAAGAGTGGCCAACTGGGCAAGCTTAGCTACTACAGTACAGACAGACTGATAGTAGTAGTAGTACAGAGAGTCATCATAGCATAGGCAGGGATAACAAGATTTTTGAAACCGTACAGATCGAAGGATAATTGTTGGTAAAAAATAGCATTGGGAAACTGAAACAATAGTTCATGAAAAATATGGTGCAGTAAAAGTTATGGAATAAGAATTATTATTAAAAACAAGAAGACTTACTAGGGCCAGCAAAGGAGCCCTCGTTGATGTCCTCCTGGTGTTGTTGTTCTCAAGCCGACTGCCCACTCCCTGTCTGCCTGCCCCTGGGTGCTGAACAGGAAAGATATAAGAAAGAGACAAACATTGATGGATGGTGTCAAACAAATAAAATATTTTTAAAGAACGGTCAAAAAACACTTATGTAAACAACAATTGCAATAACTAAATTGCCCGATCTCAGCTGGTCAACAAGTAGTATCGGGTGATTCACCGATCGACTACTTACTATTTATCAACAGTAATCCAGTCTTCCATTCTGATTCCAGAATACTAACTAAGCCTAAGTACGACGTACCACCCGACTTAGCCCACCTATTCCAGGCGTGCCAATTGTACATTAAGTATGCATTTGCACTTCTTTTAGTCCTCAACAATGCATATTGTCAAATGGAGGACACATGACTACATTTTTTGTATACACCAAATTTTGGGTTGATTGATTGATGCTGATGTTCTGCTAGTGCTAAGCCAATTACCACCACTCATTGAACAAACTAGAAAAGGTTCTAATGAAGACTGGTGTACTTAGCAGCACGTGACATAACTGAGGGGGCATCACGCATACCACTAAAAAATTACAAACTCATACAAAGTAACTAAACCTAAGTATCAATCCGCCCATATCTCTTAGTGACAAGACAAAGTAGGGACTAGAGTCACTATAGCATTACGTAACTTAATTTCTCTAAAATAAACTCTTACAGAATCACGCAAATCGAGCGCAAACACAAAGTTGCAAACAAGTAAGATTAGTAGTAGCGCAGAGGAGCACCTGTGTCATAACAATCACAGAAGACTTTTAAACGTAATTAACCAGGAATGTAAGCAGCAACATTCTAGCTGGTTGGAAGAAAAAAAGATATTCACAATATATAACACAGAGCAGAAGAAAAGACACAAAGTAGTAATAAGTAAATAGTTACTCACCAAGACCCGGGACCGCCACTCCTAGCAGGTCCAGCAGGTCCTGCTCACGGTCCAGGATGTCGGACCACCGGTGCGTGAACCGCGCCTGGGTGCGCCGGACCCCAGAGCAGCGCAACACTGCCCGACGCACCTTCTCCCACCGCTGTCGATGCTCCTGGAGCCCGGACCCAGGCCTGCCACCTGCTGCCAGGGTTGAGGGGAGGTGGCGCTGCACAAAGAAAATGAGTGCAGCCAACTCCACCTCCCCAAATAAGGCCAATGCTTGCACCGCTTGTGGGCGCCGCCTTCCACAAGGAAGGTGGTTGCGGCTCTGGCTGCGGCGAGCCCTACCCTTTGACATGTTTCTTGGGATGATACGGGGTGGGAAAGAAAAGGTAATAAAATTTAAAAAGTAAGTAAAGGAAATAAATAGCAGGCAATAGAAGGAGTGAAAAAGTAGCTAAACAACAAAAAAAAGTAGACAAAAACGAAAAACATAGAAGCAGGAAAATAGTTAGAGAGATAATAAATAAAAAAGATAAAAAAATTGGCTTCAAACAAAGGATTGGAAAGATGCAGGGAGGATTGAAAATCAGGCCCCAGAACCATGCAATAGAGTGAAAAACAAGATGGCTGCGCCCATTGCGACCATGTGCGCAAGTTTGCGCGATATTTTCTCCCCGAGCACGCAAAAAGCAACGCGAACAAGTAAAAGCATTCCCGAACAGGAAATACGTACCGCGAACGGGCGCGAGCATGCATTGAGCGACCTGGAACAGGAAGTAAGCATCGTGGGTGGGAGAAGTGAAAACAAGATGGCGCGCCCGTGAGCAACCGCATGGGTAAGTTGGCGAGCCGCGATCATGCAAAAAATACCGCGAACAGGCGGGAAAAATCTTCTGCGTCTTCGCGATATTTTCAACATTTTCGCGATAGTTTGCGAAAGTGAATTTCGCAAATTCTGCCCACCCCTAGCAATTACCCATCGACCATACCCATCAGCTAAACAAGATTTAAACCCAATCCCCCTGTTCCGCACCAATATTGCTACTCCCTGTGTCGTAGTCCCCTGTGTGGTGTGTGCTATCAATTGAAATCCCAACTGTTCTAAAAGAATCTTCCGCGACCCCTCAATATGTGTCTCCTGTATTGCAAACTATGGCAGCGTGTAACGTCTTAAGCTGTTCCTTCACTATCCAACATTTGGCAGCATCGTTCAACTCGCATATATTAATCGTTGCTATACGCATGGTGTTTTTGTATTACCACCCTGTCCTCCCATTGCTTCTCTTCCTTTTTCTATTTCTTGCCTTCCCACCTTCCTTTCACAATGGTGTTTTTTCATTTCCCCCTCCCCAGTCCCCCTCCCGATAAGCTTCTGCTTATCCCCACCCTGCCCTCCCTGTCCACGTGCCCCTCCTCTTCCCTCCCCCACCTACAATGTGAGACAAGCAGACCTAAGGTCTCTGTGGTGGAGCCTGAGAGTCAGCCCTCCTTGTTGCCTAACTTGTTAGATGCTTTTCTGGTTTTTCCACCCCTTTAATTTTCAAAAAAGTGTATTTACTCCTCCTTTTTTTTAGAAGTGCGACCCTCCTTTGATCATCCCATCAGTAAAACGTACATCCAAATGTTTCTTCCACAGAGTGATCCACCATGGTACTAAGTTGTTACAGTGATAAAAAGTTAAAACAATAAAGCACCAGCAGACATACCCCTCAGCTTACTTCAATCTAGCAAGCCAAAAGAGAAACATTACGTTTTTTGTTTTTCGATCTAATATTTAGCTTGGATATCTGAGGTAAAGACTCTTGTAATGTTCTTGTGGATAATCTTTAATCATGCTGGATTCATCAAAAACGCATGTGCTCCGAAGACTTAACAGGGCTGGATCAGTTCTCTTAATCTCCATCTGCGTTCCACGGTAACATGGCAAAAATCTGGTTTTACACAGAAGGACTGATTCTCCTAGGTCCGTCTGGCATTTGGGTGGGCCTTGGTATATAATTCATCAATTTCAGTATATAGGCCCGTATGTCGTCCCCTTCTATTCCTTCTCCAATACCAAGTATTCGCAGGTTATTACAACTTTGCCTATTTTCAAAATCTTTCATCTTCCATTGAAGATCCGTGAACTGTGTTGCATGAGTTTCTGTCTGTGCCTGAATTCTGACCAAGCCATATTCAAGTGTGCTAGTTCGCTCTTCAACATGCATCAGTCTTGCATTTAACCTCACCGCACCCTGAAGTTTCTTTGTTGCCAGTCTATTTTTCTTTCCATCCATTCGGGTCTCTTCCTGCAGTTGCTTTATAGATTCGTAAATCATTTTCAAAGAGGGTGCAGCGTCCTCCTCTTGTCCCAAGAGATCTGGATAAACACTCCGGGTAGCAGAGTAGTCCCATTTTAAGTTAGGGTCTGCATTGTGTCTGATGTTGCCTTCTGCTTCCCTTTTCAATGGATGAAAGTCTCTTTGTTTCTTCAGGAGCTTCTTTTCCTGACCACCGTATCCTTCTGAAGGGTACTGAGACTGGAACTGGAGAGCTGCACATTGCTTCTATCGTCTACCTCTTAGGAGCTGACTTCGGAGCCATCGGTCACAGAGTAGAATTTATCCTCGAGATCCCAAGTATCCTCCAGCCCCTTAAAGCCTGTTGCCTCCTCGACTAACATACTAGTGTCCAGTTGGGCTGCAGCGCCCGCAGGCCATTCCTGTGCCAGGGAGGAGTGGGCTACAGTAACAGGATTGTCCCCCAAAATTGAGACTCTCTGCCCAGATTTGAAAGACAAATGAGGTCTATGACTGTTGGCATCCTCTGGGCTTTACGTAGGAATCTCGCCATAGAGCTCGTCCGTTTGTGCTATCACTTTGTTGACTGGCTGTTTGCTACAAGAGGCATCCCCCATGTTTGAAGGGCTCAGCTGTTTCACGGCATTGACTGTATCCAGTTGTTTAATTAGTTTCTCCTTGTGGTTAGACATTGTGTCATTACCATCAGCATGGGGGTTGTGGTGAAAAAGTATGTGATGCTGTGCTGCCCCACTTGCCCTTGGAGTGCAAGGTGTGGTTGTGGTTGTGACTGTGGTTGTAAATATGCCATGGAATCTATTGGGCAAGCTTTCTTCCCCTTCAACCCCATATTACTGTCATTGAGGTCAATCTGCTTTACAGCCTCCTGCATCTCACCTTTCTTTGGGCCATCCTGGGTCTATTTCCCCTTCACTGATATCCTGTTGTTGGAGTTCCTGAAGCCCACTGTTTTTGCTCCCTTAGTACAATGTGCCAAGATGCTGGAGTTTGGTTCTGTGCTCGTCTGCACTTCGGGAGCCTTCAGGCCTGTGACTCGGCAGGGCTTAGGAGGCATACTCGCTTACTCCAATCTGTTAGTGCAACCTTCCTCCGTGAGCCACCCGACCCTTGCGGGCGCTCCTGCCACTCCAGCCCCTCCTCTCCACCAGCACTGGGTAGCTGCTGATCGGAGCGCTCGCCGCGTCTCCCGCTTCACCGCCAAAACCAGTGTCAGAAGTGCCTCAAGGGGCTGGAGGATGTCGGAGTTGTTCGACTCCGGTCGTTGAGTCATGGGGGGAATTAGATTTTTTTTTAGGGTGGTTAAGGCCCTTGTATCCCTTAGAACAATCTCGGCAACAAGGTGAGACACCTGTCTCAATCAGGTGTCATCTTGTCTCTCTACATGATTTTTTTCCTCTTGTCTCTCTACATGAATTTTTTCCTAATGGCTTCTTCCTTAATAAAGCTGTGGTGATGGAACATTTTGCTGAATTGCCATGCTTTCTGTAACTCTTACTCAAGCTCATCTCTGTCACATGGTAGTTATAGAAACACCTGTGGGAAATGAATTGCAAAATATCTGTGAATACCTACTAATGTGTGCCCATTTGTATGTTCTCCTCATTAACATTATATTATCTAACCTGTTACTGGTATGTAACTACATGACCCCGTTTTGTGATTGGTACTTATAATACATATGGAAAAGTTGGTTAGACTTAAAGGCATTTGTGAGGTTGACATCAATACACATCTACATTTCAGTATCCTATGTCGTTTCAATTACAGTGGGCATGTATAGAAATGAGTTCAATGCATCTTCCACCATCTCATTTGGGCTCTGTTTGTTATGGTATGTTAATTTAATTTACTATGTGATCATACTGATTTATTTTTGTGGGTCTTTTTGGGGGAGGCAGTTGTTGGCTCGCTCTCATACTCCCTCAATGGCATTTCAAAGTGGAAAAGGGAATGGAAGGTCATTCAGCGTGTCCTACGGTTTCATTATCTGTGAAGGGCGGTATCAAGTCTTGTCCATGGTGAGCATTGGCCATAAGTAGCCAGAAAGCTGTGGTGTATCTGGCATTTCTGTAATCTCAGGAAGAACTCATCAAGTCTTGGATAATAATAATGGGAGTCCTAAAGCATGTAGCCTCAAGTGCTAATGAATCTTTATTTATTACAGATACTTATGTGGCCCAGACCCCACCTCACAGACATCTTAAGCAGCTTGTTTATCCCTAGGATTACACATAGAAAAGTAGTATTAAGCTTGACTATTGAATCAGTAAAGGAGAGAATAATAGAAAAGTATTGTGAGACCACAGTCTCGGGCCACGAAGTACAAGATGAAACCAAGCGATAACTCTATACAAGAGAGAATTGTAGGCACATGGAGGGCTACAGCAGCTGGAATCCCAATGTGAGCTGATCTCTCAATTGTCCTCACTGTGTTTTCAATAGGCAGATTACTGATTATGGCAGGGCTTGTTAGGCATGTTATGTCACTATAAGGCTGTGCACTCTCTGCTGTATCACATATTGTTACCACAAAGGGTGCCTTCACAAGCATAAACATGAATTCATCCACCTGATTATATGCAGACAAGAGGGCAACAAAGCGAAGCCTGAGGCAGCACTGACACTCGGGATCGGCACTGGTGAGTATAATTTTCCACACAGCAGAGTTCAGTCTAATGTAGTTATGCCCGGGTAGAGTGAGTTGATGCAATAACCAGCCTGTCTACACCTCCGTTATTAGAATTCAACTCTTGTAGTCTCCCTTTACACTTACCTCTCTTGCTTCTCTCATTGTCAATGCAGAGCAGTCCATGTGTGTGCGGGGCTCAGACCAGATCTGCCACTCTTGCCTGAATGCAATTTCTAAAGCTGGCCATAAACATATTCTCTGCTGCAGTGGCAGTGGAGACAGTGCCCAAACTAGTCATAACCACCTTTTTCTGTGAGAGAAATGGGTGGCAGAACAGTCGTTTCCTTGGCTGGTTGCATGCTCCTTGCCTAATTGAAAGAGATAGTAGGGGGACCGAAGCTGGCACATCTTATTTTCTGGTGGGTGGTTCAGCAGAAGAGGCAGTGCCCTTCTAATAGTGAACGAGGGAGATGATGGTTATGCACTGATTGACCATGTGAGCTGCAGTCTCAAGTGGGGATTTGGACAAGGTGGTATAGAAATACTGCTGGCTTTACTCTTTAAGGCACATTCACATACCACTCTGACCTATATATTCCATTTTGACCACTTACTGGGCCAAAATTTCGTTCCGTCCGCGGAAAGTGCGAAAATGTCAAAATTTCCGCATTCCGCAGCTTATTTGTTTCTTGCTCGCGCTGTAAAAAAATACATTCTTGCGTTTGCGCGATCGCCTTACCTGAATCCCCGCGTTCGCTGACAAGTTTTTCCGACCCGGTCGCGTTCTCCACGAGATATTGGATTGTTGGTAGCCATTTTGCGCTGTCTCGCAACAGTTTGCGCTGCATTGTCGCGCGATGACGTCATTTGTTGCGCGAACACGTCATTCTTCTCGCGATCATGCACCGCGGGAGTATGAGAAGATTGAGATCTCGAACACGTCATTCTACATCGAGAGGGTGAGGACGCGGGCACATCTAATCGAACGCAAACAGGAGAAAGAGACCCCGAACACGTCATATCCAACGCGACAGGGACGAAGAGAACGCGATCATGTCATTTTCGACACGCCGGCGGAAGTAATGTGAAGCTCGAGAACTCGAACATGTAAAATTTTCAATTTGGAGAGGAATATCAGCTCTAGCAGCATGAAACCTTCTGCAAATGCTGATTTTGGATGAAAACAACTCCTCACATTGACATTTGGCTGTCCTTTTTTGTGCAAGGAGTCCTTTTTTAAAAAGGTGGAGAGAGGGAGGAAGTGACACAGAATCTCCAACTTCCTGTTCCTGTCCAGCAGGCTCCTCCCAGTGCTTTGTCCATCTCCTGCTCATTCTGCCTTTGGATTTGGAGCTGGAAAGATCACTCTTTTTGTCTGCTGCATCATTGCAATTGGATTTGAGGATTTTTGGAATAGGATATTTTACAAGTAAGTGGTTGTTGTGTCTGTTTGATTGTGGGCATTGCAGTTGTTGTAACTACAATTTATTTTTGATAACTATCATCATTCCTTTTTCTTTTTAAATGTTGTGGGTAGTAGTAGTAGGCCCGAGCTAGCCATGGGCATGGCCTCATGGGTGTGTGCATGATGAAGCAACTGTTCCTTTTTTAATGTATTTCATTTTCAAGCATCATTTAGGGGGTGGCCTTTCTGATGTTGTTGGGCCTGGCCATGTGTTTGGTGGCCATTTTGATTGAAGCCTAGGCCTGCAAGCTTGCCTGGCCTTGTCTGCCAACAGGCCTGCTTTCATCCACTAGGATCACAGCAGGTAGCCACAGCGTTTTTAATTTAGTGTTTTCTGTGTGGTCTGTTGAAATTAGACTTCATTTAGGGCATGGATGGCATTGGATTGAGTTGGGGAAGTGTGCTTTTTGGGGGTGGCCTTTCTGATGTTGTTGGGCCTGGCCATGTGGCTGGTGGCCATTTTGAAGCCTAGGCCTGCAAGCTTGCCTGGCCTTGTCTGCCAACAGGCCTGCTTTCATCCACTAGGATCAGAGCAGGTAGCCACAGCTTTATTAATCTAGTTTTTTCTGTGTGGTCTGTTGAATTTAGACTTCATTTAGGGCATGGATGACATTGGATTGAGTTGGGGAAGTGTGCTTTTTGGGGGTGGCCTTTCTGATGTTGGTTGTCTTAAAGACATGCTTTTGTTGTATGTGTCTGGTCACTGGTGTGTTGTTGGTGTGCAATGCATGCACCTTGCAAACCTTTTTGGGGCATGTGAATGTTCGTATTTACATTTTGTTGCATTAAAAAGGCAGAGCAGTGTGCTTTAGCATGCATCCTTTACCTGGGTTTTATAGGCCGTTTGTCAGCTCCTGGTGTTCTCCAGGCCCCCGGCTTGTTTGTGATTTGTGAGTGTCCATGTGGGTGGTGGCCTTTTTTGGTGTTTGGACTGGGAGTTATTAGCGTCCTGCTTTTGCCATAGGCCTGCATGGTTTTCCTATTGGCTATTTGGCTTACTGCTTCCATCCATCCACCCCCTTTGCCAGCAGCAGCTCCATGGATGATGAGATGCTCAAATAATTTAATAGCAAATAGGGTCCACCCCACTTCCATTACATTTTTATTTTGGTGGTTCTTATTATCTTTCCAATCCTTCCTGAGAGTGTAATGTGTGACTGTACACAGTAGTATAACATAGCCCTTGTTGAAAAAAAGTCAGACATGGCTAGACTACATCTTTTGTTTGCACTAGTACAGTAGTAAGTAACTGAACCACAACAACAAATGCAACATTTCACTGATGTTCTTCTCCTGGCTTATTTGCTTTTAGGTGCACAAAAGACAGAGTAGGAGGTGTCATCAGCATCACCCGGCTCCCCGTTGTACTGCCAGCCAGACAGAAGTCCTGCTGCGCATCACGTCCACGTGTGACAAGAACTTGTTGTGCATCTGCATCCTGCCTGACATCTGAAGAAGATGGCCCCAAAGAAAGGTACCAGGTCCAGTACCAAGAAAGTTGCCGGTGAGAAGAAGGAACAGAAAAAGGAAGTGCCATTAACCACGACTGGTGGTGTGCCGGCCAATGTTTTTTTTGGCACCCAAAAAATTACGCCTGCATCAGCGTTGTCCGGGAACCAAGCTGGGAGCAGCACAGCGGTCCAACCACACCAACCTAGGCACAAGGGCTTTAGTGTCGCAGAGGTAGCCAGTCTACTAACGAGCAGCGATGTTGAAGAAATATCATTACCGCAAAGTAGTACACAATCAAGTTCAACGCAGGCGCAAACTCAGCAGATCAGTGCGCAGCCGCAACAAGAACAGCAGCAGCCGCCGCAACAAGAACAGCAGCAGCCGCCGCAACAAGAACAGCAGCAGCCGCCGCAACAAGAACAGCAGCGGCCGCCACAGCCCACCATAGTAGTTGTTGCTCCTGACGTAGGGGCATTTCAGGAAATCGAGCTTCCTGCAGACAAAGTGGAGCAAAGTGAAACCACTGTTTCAGAAAATCTATTGTCTTCCAGACCACCAGTAAGGAAAAGGAGGCTTAGTCCATCATCTTCTTCTTCAAGCCCCGCTTCTGATGATCGTGATGCCACTCAGCTCAGTCTGAGAGTGATATACGCCACAAGACAATGCTTCTGAAAAGGAAGGTCCCAGAAAAACTTAGAGTTATGTAGGTAGATGTAGAAGAGGGGGGTGATGATGTTGATGAAGACGAGCCAGTCATCACGCACATTACTCCCGCCCCAAAGGGATTGGAGACCAACATTCTCACCCTATCCAGAAAGGCTGCTACTGAGCGGGATGTAGCACGGATATCACCAACACAGGTTACACGACCACTACCTCCAGCTGCCATATTTTCCAAGGCCCGGCAGGGACCTACATCCAGCTCAACCATCTCAGTAGGTAGTGGTAGTAAAAGTCACAGTCTAGGTGCACAGGGTCACATTTCAAGCACCCCCTCCAGTTCATCTGGTGTTGGAAGTGGCACATCCAGCAGTGCCAGAAAGTTCTCCTCCCCAGTTTGGGACTTCTTTTCTGTTAGCACCAAGGAGGAGAACATTGCTATATGCTCAATTTGTCGGCAAGGTGTTCGGCGGGGTAAGCTTGGTACAAACTATGGTACCGGAGGCCAAGCAAGTCATCTCAGAATACACCACACTATCGTGTGGGAGAATCACCTACTTCAGTTAAAAGAAGGGAGAAAAACTCAACCCATTGAAGTTGGTCAGGAAGAATCAGGGGGCGATATTATTGCGGTGGAAGGTGAAGAAGAGGGAGGCATTTCTAGCCCTGTCCCCAGTAGTGTAGTGGTACCGCCCACATCCTCCTCAGTAACATCTGAGTGGCACCGCAGTAATAGCCATACTCAGAGTCTGGGTGAGACACCAAGGCGACCGGCGAGTACCTCAATGAGACAATCTGTGTCGTTGAGCCTTAATGGGTTAATGAAAACAGCACCACTAAGGAAAGTAAGCCAGCCTACCATTGAGAGCATGTTTAGGTTGGAGGGGCAGTTCCAACGCAACCACCCAACGGCACGATTGTACAATGCGAAGCTGGCTAAAATGTTAGCGCTGGACCTTCTTCCTTTTTCATTTGTGGAAGGGGTGGGTTTCCTTGAATTTGTGTCTGCCATCTGCCCGAAATGGAAAGTTCCCAGCCGGTCCTATTTGGCACGAATTGCTGTTCCGGCACTACATCATAATGTGCTGGAATTGGTTGGACAAGCTTTGCAGCAGAGTGCTGTGCACAATATCCACCTGACAACAGACATGTGGAGCAGTTGCCAAGCCACAGATTACATGTGCATCACTGCACACTGGATCTCTTTTGTGGGGGTTAGAGATAAACTATCTGCACGAGGTGTTGTTGACACAGCTGTGATTTTTGAAGGTACTCGGAAACATGCAACTGTAGCCATGTTCGCCATGGAGAAATCTCATACGGCTGAAAACATTTTACACGAGTTTCGCAGCAAGGTTTTGGAATGGCTGCGGCCCAGAGGGCTTGGTATTGGTTTTGTTGCCACAGACAATGGCAGTAATGTACTTAAGGCCATGGAACTTGGTTCCTATTTCAGGGTTTCGTGTTTGGCGCACTGCATAAACATTATAGTTCAAGACTTTCTGAAAAAAGAACCCATAGTCAGCAATTTACTGGCCATCTGCCGAAGAATATGCACTCATTTCAGCCATTCTTTTAAAGCTCGGAAGCAGCTGAGGATCATCCAACATGAACTTATGATGCCAGTCAAGGCACTCATCCAGGAGGTGGCAACACGTTGGAACTCAACGTATTACATGCTTGATCGTCTGTACGAACAGCACAGGTCACTCCATGAATATGTCTGGTACAGAAGCACGGATGCTAGTGTTAAAGGCATGACCCTTGAGAGGGATCAATGGACCCTAATTAAATGCCTGACTGAGATGCTGTCTCCTTTTGAGGTCTTCACAAGTGAAGTCAGCAAGGAGGACTGTACAATGGGCCAAGCTATCCCATTATTGCAAATGCTAGAGCATGAGCTGAATAATGTGTCTGAATTATACAAAGGTGTAGAGGACAGAAGGCAAGCCCATGACTTGGTGGAGAGCTTATCCCGGCGCTTAGCTGAAAATGTAAGGATACAAAATAAAATGTTGTCACAAGAACATTACATTTGTGCCACAATTCTGGATCCACGTGCAAAATTAAGACTACTGAAGACATTCCTTGCTTTTTCCGACATTGATGTTGCCCTCTACAAAAGTTGTATAGCTGAAGCAGCCAGTAAGTTGGAAAACGAAGGGCTGCTAATTAAAAGCCCGCAAGATCAACCCACAACAAGTACTGAAGCAGGCCATGCAGGATCAAATGCAACTTCGTCGGCTGAGGGCAGTGCGTTTGGCTCACAATCACAACACTCACCATCACTATCGACTACAGAAACAATAACTGGATCATTAGGCCGAGTACAATCATTATCATTACAGGATTGGTATGTAAAGATAGGCCTTTGTAAGCACAGTGCTGATGCACAGAAAAAACAGCACGAAAGCTTACCAGCAGCAACCCTGAACATTGAGCGGATGGTCCAGGCCTATCTGGACGACCGAACAGAGGTGTACGTTGATCAAAACCCATTGCAGTATTGGTATAGGAAAAGGTCTGAATGGCCACAGCTCAGCAGGCTGGCGATAAGCTATCTGGCTTGCCCTGTCGCAAGTGTCTCTTCCAAACGTGTTTTCAGTGCCGCTGGTTCCATTGTAACATTGAGAAGGACCAGTCTATCTCAAAAAACGTGGAGAGGTTAACAATGATCAAAATGAATCAGCACTTCATCCCACCGAATTACACAATACATGAATCAACGGAGGAAGATGAGGACAGCGGCTCAGGTGACGGAAGTATTGTGTCAGATGATTACCTACTACTGGCTGAGCCCCCAGAGGTTGAGGACGAGCTATACTTCCCTGACAATTAGGCTCGCACTTACTGTCTTCCTCCCTTTTTTCCCCCTTTGTTTATGTGTCTGTTGTTCCGGTTATAAACTTGTGAATCACAACAAATCCATTTCCACCGTCTTCTACTCTTCTAATTTAATATACAAGTTTCAGGTGTCTGCTATTTAACAGTACAGTCCTCCGAATCCAGCTCCTCCGCTCCATCATACTGAATCTCGTGCTCAATTCCATTTCCCTCATGAATGATGATTGGATGATGGTAACAACAAATACAAACTTTCCTAGTTCTTCCAAAAGAAGTGGAGCATGAATCAGATGACTAATATAGCTATCCTCCTTTCAGGGCCGAGAGAGACTGGCCATTAACTGAAAATAGGATGGAACAGGTAATGATTGATGTCATGCATTGGACGCAGAGTCGCAGACTGAATGATTTAGATTTTGTTGTGTTTGTTGTGCATGAATTTATGTAATTGTGCACTGCCACTAATCAACTTTCTACAGAACACACTAAACTTAACTCAAGGTGAATTCAATTTTCCCCTTCTTGCAAATAAGAAATTTGTACTTCTCCTGCAGCTTGGTGATACATTGCTTTTAATTCAATACAGGAAGGGCACTCACTCAATCTGCGCAATGAGTATGATTGACACAACAGACCGGTCCATCATGATGATGGCGAAATAGACGGCCCGTTAACTTAAGATGAGAAGGAACAGGTAATGATGACAATTATTGGCATGCATTGGACACCTGACTCTGAGCGATTGGTCTTTGTGTTTCCGTTGTTTGTTTGTTGTGCACAAAGTGATGTCAAAGTGTACTAGTAATCTATCTTTCTGTACACAATAAAGAATGACTCAAGTCAGTAATATTTATATTTCTGCTCTTGTTGTGTCATAAAAATGTTACTTATACTGCAGGCCGATCTTCACAGTCAGTCAGTTAAAGTATCGGAGATGATGATGAAGTCAGGAGGACGTTTCATGAGTGGCATAAAACGGAAAAGCATAAAGGTAAACAAGCCAACAACAACCACAGCAGACACATATGTCTGTGTAGAAGTGGAATAGAGTGTAGCGGTGGGAGGACTGCAGTGCATTGATTTTACTAACTGAAACTGTAAAATGCAATGTTTGGAATGGATAATGTGCTTTGCGTTTGTCCAACTCTTTGAGAGAAAAAAAAGGACTCTAAACTGTTAACGTAGGATGTGCTACTGCTAAGCACTGTGGGCCTGCTCTCTCCTGTTACTGTTGAAGGTCAATGCTGTAAACAGACTAGAGTAGTAGAGATGATGCATACATGCCACCTCGGAAAGTGTTCTTGTTGCACTACACCATCACTTGTGCATTTGTTTTAACTTTCTTTCTCAATATTCCCTTTGGTTTTCCATCTCCAATTATAGGCCGGGCCTTGCCCTAAACTTTGTAAAACATTACAATGCATATTAATTACCTTACCAATAAATCACCTTTTTTTTTCCAGCCGGGCAGTGGCGAGTGGCGAGGCGACACACCCAAGATTGATGGACGAGAGGAGCAAGAGGAATGCCGAGATGCAAATCCAGTCCACATTTTTGAGCAGGATAATACAGTAACAGTATCCACTTTTATCTTCTTTTAAATAATTTGATTAATATTTTGTATACAATCTTTACAACAGTGTGTTCTTGTTATTATCATCATTAGGTTTGCTCTGTGTTTACGATTCTTCCCTACCAATATTTAAAATTTCTATTTGCTATCTGTAAAAGTATTAAGGCCGGAACAGAACAAGAACTAGAAGTGTATGTAATCCGGGTCTCTCATCATCATGCATGCATTGCCTTTTTCTCCCTTATCATATGGATATGGTAGTCTTCAATGATTGTTGTTTGTTTGTCTATGTATGCATACTGTTTTTCTATGTCAAACCTTTCCCAAAAACCCCCTTCAGATCCATTCAACAAACCCTAACCCTCTTCCCCCGGGCTGTGTGACTTATTGTCGAGGTGTAACTAAATTAAATGTACACCAATACTTAATCACACACTTGCTGGGGCGGATGTGGTGAAAGCAACACTACTTCAATTTCAAGGCAGAGTGATGATCTTCTTCTGCTTGCCCACCCATGAGTAGGATATTTCAGAGGTTATTTTATTTAACAAAGGGACACATACCTCAGCATGAATTGCCGGCATTGATTGGATTTGTTTGTTCTCATTCTTCATATACAGCACTAACTGTTAGGCTGTAGGCCTAGTCAAGTGACTCGACACAACTATAGTTTGTAACTCTGTCTAGTAGGCTATCCCAAACCACCATTCTGTTTTTTTGTCAAATATTTGAGCATATTATTGTTGCTCGGTAAGTTCTGTACTGTACTTCATTCAACTACTCCTCTAACAGTCTCTCAAAGGCGATTGACTGTCTCCTTTTCTTTTTTTGCAAATGCGGCCGCCTTGCCAGTGTCTACTACTACTACTATGCTACCACCACCACCAACCCAATCATGGCATGTATGAAAAAGGAAACCATCTTCACCATGCAGCCAGTGCTGTGCCACAGTTGGACATAAACATCAAGCACCGGTAAGAGAGAAGTTTGGGGGAGGCAGAATTAATAATGGACATGTTGTCAATGATTTCATTTTCACACACCAGTACAAAGAATGCATAGACTAGAGGACAGACTGAAAGTACTAGAAGGACCAGTCATTGAGTGAGGTGTGTCGCATCTATCTGTTTGTGTCTTATACAGTCAGCCAATTATTGAAATCAAACACAGGCTATGGGCGGCAATGCACCAGCAAGGAAACAGTGTGATGTAAAACAGTTACCCCACCTACAAAACATTAACAACATTGCATGTAACATAGAAAAATATATTTAATTTACCCTAACAAAAATAAACTAAACCCACAAAAGCTGACCCACCCCCCTCCCTAACCCCAACCAATGTCCATAGAAGTCCGTAACGCCCAAACAAGTTCCCACCCACCCACCCAAACAAGAATTAAAAAAGGGGCAGAACAGGATGACAGGGACTAAGTGTGGGGCGGGACTCAAGGAGGACACGCATCTGGCGCATCTCGCCCTCTAAACGGGCGACGCGGCGTCTAAGGGCGCGGCAGTTGCAGCCACAGTGGGGGGGGCACCGGAGATGGCATGGTGGTGGCGGGCAGCCGCCAGACGGTGGCGCCGTACCGCTGGAGGGCGGTGGCTGGGGCCCGGGCCACTGGAGGAGGCTTCAACAATTGCAGCCGCAGTCTCCTCCTCCTCCTCGGCTAAGACCACCAGCCGCCGGTATTCTCGCTGGATTGCCTCCAGCTTCCGGCGCCGTGCCTTGGCGGCCAACTCCTTCCGATTTTGTTTCAGAGTATCTGTGTATCAAAAAGAAAAAACAAGACAATTGTAAAATATACTCTTAGAAAAACAGTAGGACAAGGTAATTATTTATACACATAGTGGCATGGTAGAGTAGCACTATAAAATAAAGCACAGTAGTACATAACATTTTAAATGTCGCCCGTCCTTCTTCCTTCCACCTGTCTTTCACTTTTTAGTTGAACAGTGCACCAGGTGCTCTTCTCCATAAAACTTTCAAAGCGGAGTTGAAATCAGATAGATGAGGCCATTGGTTACTCAATACTCCCGCTCCTATGCCAATTAAAGGGAATTCTAGTCTTCTAGTTCACTCTTCAAACGTCCCCAACAACTCATACTTACTTACGTCATCGGATAGCGGGCGGACTTTGTCCACCCGCCATCCTCATGCTAAAAAGGGTGGGGGTCCTGTGGGGACAATTAATTAGGATGATGCGCCCGGCACAGTGGCGGGCGCATCCTGTTTTTTTTTTACATTCTGGTTGGCTTTGCTGAAAGCAATGCTAATATGTTGTGCTGCTTTTCCAAGCACAACATGATGGGCCCCGCACGGAGCCTGTCACGTTTTGCTTTGAAAGGCGGGGGGTACCATAGCATAGGTAGGTACCCTCCATGGGGGCACCCAAGCATACTCTGCAATGTCTGCATGCCTTTCCGTGGCGGACGGCAATGCCGCCACGCAAAGGCATTCCAAAATGCAGATTATATGGCTGGCGGTGTGTTCAGAGAGACACCACCGGCATATTGAACCCTTTTCCGCCTGGTCGACATGTGGGGGGGTCTGAATATTTTCTACAGGGATGGCGGGAGGTTTGCCCCTGCGGTGTCGGCAGTGAATTCCAGCCGGCCCGGCGGGGGCAATACGCCCACCATCCTAATGAGGCCCTAAGTCACAACTGTACAGTATACATATACATACAGTACACCCTTGCAGTGAGTGTACTGTCAAGTTCAACAATAGTTAAGGATTATGAATCTAACTTACCACTGCCTGCCACTGGTGCTGCCACTCCCCCTACCGCTCCATCATCGGTATCGGCAGCAACTGCCGCATCCTCGCCCTCCGCGTCGCCTTGTTCGCTGGCCCCGGCAATGGTGGTCGGTAGTGCGCCTAGAAAAGATTACACATTTATTAGGCGTCATATACACCTCCTCCCTATTGATCAGTAGCAAGGTTGAAAAATGAGTTAATACTAACATACATCACTAGTACAAATCAGGTAGTAGTAGAGTAGACACCAATAGTTATATATGATCATTGTAGCCTTTGCTTAATTAGCCCTAGCCATGCTACCATTTTACCTTTGTGTCTTTTATTTTTGCACATGTGACGTTACCTTGCAGCTTCTTAAGACACCTTTGAGCCCACATGACCTGCCTCACACTGCTACTGTCTAGTCTACGCACTGCGTACAAGCGGTCAACAAACATTAACAAGCCACTTTTTTAGGAAGTACTGGTGTACTACTGTTACTGTTAGTCCATATTGCTTATCCATAAATGCTACACTTTTTGGCACGGCTGAGAAATGCTTGCAAGTTGCAATATACTAACGCACACCATTTCATTTTTCGCATTACAGATGCAAGATTCCCTTCTACGAACCAGAGCTTCTGAATGATGCAACAACTACCAGTACTAGGTTCTTCTAAGGTGAGGGGTCCCTTCACTCACATCTTCATTTATAAATGTATATAAACTAAATTCCTAGGGGATGGTGGTGCTGCCTTCCACCACTGTTCAGTTATCATGATTTAATTCCCAACTGTATAAGTGTAACAGTGTATATTGTTTTAATTTTATTGATTTTCCGGTTGGTGCTGCATTTATAAGAAAACAGTGTACAGACCTTCTCAAATTGAAATAAACATTTTGAACTTACATAGACTTGGTGGTATTTGGTGTGGACTAACTTACACGAGTGAGCAAATTAAAGTAAGGGTGTGCATGTGAATTGCTTCCACGACTGAGAGGTTGGATGTGTTATGTTCTGGGTTGTCTACTTGTTGGGTGTCTTGGGGGAGGGTTCCGAGACCTAATAGTTATGACAAGACAGTACTATATTCAAGCAGTGGAATTGTGGTGGGTGCGGAATTTCTGATTGAGGTGTGCAAGGAAGGTCCAACCTACCATCACCAACATCCTATTTTCTGGTGCAAATGTCTGTGTATGTGCAAGATCCCTACAACAGTAGTATGTCCTATAGGGTCTCATATCAAAATAGTAATAAATCTGGTAGGGCTGTTGTTGCTGTGAATTTTCAAAGCCTCAAGATCAATAAGAGTAAAAGTAGTACAAGACGACGACCCAACGGATTGGACTCAATGGCTCGAGCTACTGGTGAATATGAGTTTTATATTACAACCTTTCACAAAGAGTGGCACTGGCCAACTGGGCAAGACTAGCTACTACAGTACAGACAGACTGATAGTATGTAGTAGTAGTAGTACTCAGAGTCATCATAGCGGAGGCAGGGATATGATTTTTGAAACCGTACAGATCGAAGGATAATTGGTGGTAAAAAGATAGCATTTGGAAACAAACAATAGTTCGGGAAAAATATGGGGCAGTAAAAGTTATGGAATAAGAAATATTATTAAAAACAAGAAGACTTACTGGGGCCAGCAGAGGAGCCCTCAGCGTTGTCCTCCTGGTGGTGTTCTGAGTGTCCCACCGACTGCCCAGTCCCTGTCGGTCTGCCCCTGGGTGCTGATGAACTGGAAAGATATAAGAAAGAGACAAACATTGATGGATGGTGTCAAACAAATACAATAGTTTTCAACAATGGTCAAAAAACACTTACGTAAACAACAATTGCAATAACTAAATTGACCGATCTTATCTGGTCAACAAGTAATATCGGGGGATTCGCAGTTCGACTACTTAAGTTACTATTTATCAACAGTAATCCAGTCTTCCATTCTGATTCCAGAATACTAAGTTACAACTAAGCCAATGTACAACGTACCACCCAACCTAGCCCACCTATTCCAGGCATGCCAATTGTACATTAAGTATGCATTTCCACTGTATTCCTCAACAATGCATATGGTCAAATCATGGAGGACACATGAACATCCTATTTTCTGGTGCAAATGTCTGTGTATGTGCAAGATCCCTACAACAGTAGTATGTCCTATAGGGTCTCATATCAAAATAGTAATAAATCTGGTAGGGCTGTTGTTGCTGTGAATTTTCAAAGCCTCAAGATCAATAAGAGTAAAAGTAGTACAAGACGACGACCCAACGGATTGGACTCAATGGCTCGAGCTACTGGTGAATATGAGTTTTATATTACAACCTTTCACAAAGAGTGGCACTGGCCAACTGGGCAAGACTAGCTACTACAGTACAGACAGACTGATAGTATGTAGTAGTAGTAGTACTCAGAGTCATCATAGCGGAGGCAGGGATATGATTTTTGAAACCGTACAGATCGAAGGATAATTGGTGGTAAAAAGATAGCATTTGGAAACAAACAATAGTTCGGGAAAAATATGGGGCAGTAAAAGTTATGGAATAAGAAATATTATTAAAAACAAGAAGACTTACTGGGGCCAGCAGAGGAGCCCTCAGCGTTGTCCTCCTGGGACAAACATTGATGGATGGTGTCAAACAAATACAATAGTTTTCAACAATGGTCAAAAAACACTTACGTAAACAACAATTGCAATAACTAAATTGACCGATCTTATCTGGTCAACAAGTAATATCGGGGGATTCGCAGTTCGACTACTTAAGTTACTATTTATCAACAGTAATCCAGTCTTCCATTCTGATTCCAGAATACTAAGTTACAACTAAGCCAATGTACAACGTACCACCCAACCTAGCCCACCTATTCCAGGCATGCCAATTGTACATTAAGTATGCATTTCCACTGTATTCCTCAACAATGCATATGGTCAAATCATGGAGGACACATGAACATGACTACATTTTTTGTATACACCAAATTTGGGTTTGATTGATTGATGCTGATCTGCTAGTGCTAAGTAACTGCTAAGCCTACCACCACTCATTGAACAAACTAGAAAAGGTTCTAATAAAGACTGCCGTACTAGCAGCACGTCACGTAACTGAGTGAGGGGGCATCACGCATACCACTAACAAATTAGAAGCTCATACAAAGTACCTAAACCTAAGTATCAATCCGCCCCTATCTATTAGTGACAGGACAAAGTAAGGAGTGGACTAGAGTCACTGTAGCATTACGTAACTTAATTTCTCTAAAATAAACTCGTAAAGAATCACGCTAAGCAAGCGCAAATACAAAGCTGCAAACAAGTAAGATTAGTAATAGTGCAGAAGAGCACCTGTGTCAAAAAAAATCACAGACTTTTAAACGTAATTAACCTGGAATGTAAGCAGCAACATTCTAGCTGGTTGGAAGAAAAAAAAGATATTCGCAATATATAACACAGAGCAGAAGAACAGACACAAAGTAGTAATAATTAAATAGGTACTTACCAAGCCCCAGGACCTCCACTCCCAGCAGGTCCAGCTGGTCCTGCTCACGGTCCAAGATGTCGGACCACCGGTGCGTCAGGAGCGCCTGGGTGCGCCGGACACCAGAGAAGCGTGACACTGCCCGGCGCACCTTCCCCCACCGCTGCCGACGCTCCCGGAGGCCGTACCCAGACCCAGGCCTGCCACCTGCTGCCAGGGTTGAGGGGAGGTGGCGCTGCACAAAGAAAATTAGTGCAGCCAACTCCACCTCCCCAAATAAGGCCCGTGCCTGCACCCCTTGTGGGCGCCGCCTACCGCAAGGAAGGCGGTCGCGGCTCTCGCTGCGCCGGCGAACAGCCCTACCCTTGGACATGGTTCTGGGGACGGGGCGGGAAAGAAAAGGTAAAATAAATAAAGGAGTAAAGGAAATAAATAGCAGGCAATAAAAAGAGAAACAGTAGCTAAAAAACTAAAAAAAAGTAGACAAAAACCAAAAATATAGAAGCAGGAAAATAGTTAGAGAAATAATAAGTAATAAGGATCCAAAAAAGTGGCTATAAACAAGGGATTGAACAGATTTTGGGAGGATTTAAAATCAGGCCCCAGAACCATGCAATAGAGTGAAAAACAAGATGGCCGCGCCCATTGCGTCCACGTGCGCAAGTTCGTGCGATATTTTCTCCCCGAGCAAGCAAAAAGCAACGCGATCAAGTAAAAGCGGTCGCGAACAGGAAATATCGACCGCGAACGGGCGCGAACATGCATTGCGCGACCCGGAACAGGAAGTAAGCATCGCGAGAGGGCGGGACAAGTGAAAACAAGATGGCCGCACCCGTGAGCAACCGCATGGGTAAGTTGGCGACCCGCGATCACGCAAAAAATACCGCGAACAGGCGGGAAAAAAACTTCCGCGTCTTCGCGATATTTCCGGCGTGTTTGCGGAGATTTTCAGCATTTTCGCGATAATTTGCGAAAGTTAATTTAGCAAATTCCGCCCACCCCTACCAATTACCACATTTCTCAGAGGAAATCGGTGTGCATTATTAAAATAGGCTTAGCTTCATAGCAGCGACACTGAAGGGTTTTAACTCTTGAATGCACACTGTACACAGGTGGTTCAAATGAGACATATCATGGTAATGTGTACCTATGCAGGGCAAATGAGTGCACAGCAATGCAACGTGCAGCTAACGTGATATAGCCATGTGTCCCTATAAGGACTTTGTAATACTGGCATACGAATGTGAACCTCATTGGAACTTCGTAACAATGTGATTGAAAATATAGGAAATGGGTCACATGTCTATGCATGTATTTTTTATTGGAGAAACATTGGTCATCTCATTCCTCCTGAAAGCAGTATCAGACATCCCAGAACTGACGTACGATTTAAAGACAAATATATAGAAATGATTACACGTTCGTCTGGTCTGTTCTCTGCGAATTTTAAAAATGAGGAATTTGCATTCCTTTCCAATCGTGTTGTGGCACAAGGCATGAGTCATTGCTTTAGTGGTGTTACTCAAATGATTCTATTTTTTTTAATGAAGTTTTATATAGCGCGAACAAGATCCCGAAAGATATCAGAGCGCTTTGCAAAAAGATGGAAGGAAGGACATAAATGCAACAACCCCATTAAGTAAGAATAAAAATAAACAGGAATAATCACATAATTACAAGACGAGTCAAGGAGAGTAATGCAATAAACAGGTATATCGCGGGCTACGAAGTGTGGCAAACTATGGGGTAAAGAAGAGCAGCATCAAATGATGGTACAAAAGTTGTAGGATCAATGACTTCGATCAGGTGAACCTAGCCCAATTAAGGTAAGAATTTATTCATTAGGAATCTTTTAGCTTCCAGTTTGAAAGCAGTCATTGAGGATATTCTGCGTACTTCCGGAGGAAGAGAGTTCCATATCTTTGGGGCAGCACCGGAGAAGGCTCGGTGACAAGTTCTCTTTTTGCTAATGATGAGTGGTTTCAAGAGGAAAGTGTTAGCGCTTCTTGAGGCTCTACCACCACAGGATAATTTAAGCTTTTGTGCTAGGTACCTGGAAGTTTTGAAATGCTGGGCTTTGTGCATCAGAACGGCAATCTTTAACAGAATTCGAGCTTCGTAGGGCTACCATTTAAGAGATTTTAGGACTGGGGATATGTGCTCATTTCGTTTGGTACCTGTAACCAGTCTAGCCGCAGCATTCAGTGATGCCATTAGTGGAGCCAGGGTGTATATGGGAAGGCCACAGAGCATAACGCTGCTCTAGTCTAGTCTCGGCAAGACAAGCGCTTGGACCACCTGCTTGAAATCAGATTGTGGAAGGAATGGTTTGATATTTATAAGTGTCCTCATCAAGTGATTAGCTTCCTTACAAACATTGCTGATGTGATTTTTCATATTCAGGTGCTTGTCCAGGGTGATTACGAGAGATTTGGCTGAGTCTATGATGAGAGGGGTACAGTTGAAAGCAGTGTGGTGATTCCGCCAAAGGTCTGGGTTTGGGATGTGGTGTGGAGGAGAGATGAGAAGGAATTCAGTTTCGGAGGTGTTCAGCAGGAGATGGTTCTCAGTTAACCAATTTTGAGTAGACGTTAGGGTACTGGAGAAGGCTGGGAGAGGGAATCACTGCTTGTGATTAGAGAAAGTGTGACCGCTTTCTGATCTGACTATTGGTTTGGATTTGGGGTGGATGATTTTTTTTCCTAAAAAGAACATGCTATTGGTTACCTATGGCGTTCCTCTTACCTCAATCACTCTTTGCTCTAGAGCCATTTAAATATATTTTTATTTTTTATAATTTCTTTTTTAGTCTATTATTTATTTTGGTTGTTTGTTGTTACTTTGATGTTGCCTGGCTACTCTGGAAGCTACAATTTGTTCTAACTGAATATGTAAACGCCCGACACCATTATTCCCTCCTTTGTCTTCATATATTTTGTACTTGGTTTTTATTGTTTTTCTTGCAAAATTCAATAAAGGTTTCTGAACAATAAAAATGTTCATTTTATCTACTGTATTACACAAGTGGGAGAGATGCAGACACATACTACCTTAAAGGTGTATTTACCACTGATTCTTGTGTTGGTATCTCACTTTTAATAATTACACTCAATTACTTGCATATTTGGGCTGTTTCTGGCCAGCTGGCACAACGTCCCCGTTTTGTGTCCATAAAAGTGAGCCTTCCTCCAAATCCTTTGAATTTACTGTCTTAAATATGAACGGTGGTCATTAGTAATTTTGTGGCAAGAAATTGAATAATTTCCTAGTTTCACTCATATTATAAATTAATATTTTTAAAAAGAGATTTTAGAAGTTTTGGTGATAATATTTACTAATTTGTTTCTATCTTAGCATTAAGAAAGATGTATTTATTTAGGTATGTAATTGTTGATATAATCACGTGAAAAACGTTTGTTGTTTCTATCCTTCCATCTCTTCAAGATGTTGATGTTCTTACTCTTCTCTGCTGATGTTCGCATGGTCAGGTAGTGGCCGATGTCCGTTGGGGACCCCCCCTCTCGAAAGCCCCCACCGACCTTTGCACCCCTTTTAAGAGATCATGGATACAAAAATCAAGTTCTTTGGGTTACGGGTCGTAAACCCTAGGCCACATTTATTGAATCATATAAACAGGAAAAACACATTGTCACTTTTATGTACAGTAACCCATAATTAGACATTTTGCTTACAGAGTTAAGTCTTAGCCTTAACAGAATGGCTAATACATGGAAGTTACCCAACCATAACTGAGATAGTTCCTGCGCATCCATCACAAACATCTTACGAGTGAGATCATGACTGGTTTTGGGAACCTTCCTCTTAGAACCTATTGTCCAATGCAAAATAGCCACCGTCCTCCTATAGCAGCAGGGCCTGTGCGGGGACATCGTCTGCCCGCAAGGATACCTGCCTCAGGCACCCTCATAGACCCATCTTCCTCCGCTAGCTTGTGCCCACTACGCATGCGCGGGTGAGTGCAAAGTAAGGGCCGCATGTAAACCACTACCCCAAACCCTCTGCGCCGCTGTAACCTTCCTTCAACTTGCTGACAGCTCCCCTAGGAGGGTTCAGTGATGCCGCTTTTACTTTTGTCTAAAAGAGGGCCTTACATTTACCCGAACTGTCCCAACAATCATGACCTCACCCGCCACAGGCAAGCATAGTTCATCTACTACCTTCCCTTCACTGTAGCACTGGTGATGTATTCACCGCGTGCACTAGTTCTCCAGAATGTTTTTGTTGCCTCCTTTTGACAAGTGGATAAGATGGTCCTTTAACAATCTGTGACAGCCTAACGCCCAGGATGCACCCTAACATCCCCTAGGAGCGCAACTTTCAGGGTCTGGAGTCTGCCAAATGTAGGTATCAAAGCCCATGTGCAGCCTCCTTAACCACTGAATGTCACCCAACATCCTGCATCCCCAGCCACGGCTATATACCCACATTTGAGATTGTCAAAACCTTAGCATGTCTCATGTACAAGTGGCCCAGAGCCTCTGTAACTTCTTCTGCTCCTGCGTCTGTAGGGGGCAACGAGGTATCTTGGGCCTATATTAACATCCCACACCTTCCACCTGCATTGACCGGGGAATGCAAAAGAGAGAAACTGAGTTAGAGGTAGACCTTTTGATAGACTTAATTCAACGCAGTGCTTGTAGCAGTCCAATTTCCCTCACCAGACATCTGCCCAACTGGCCCAGCTAACTCATCCTATCCCCCAGTTGTCAACACCCTACAGAATGGAAACCTAGGATAGCGACCCATCTTCATGCACTAAAGGAAGTACCCACCGGCCCCAGAGCTCGGTGGGACAAATAACGCCTCCATATTCCCCAGCAGACCGCCTCCACTTCCCGAGTCCCTATGCTACATACCAACTGCCAATATTCCCCATCTGGTGCGATTGACAGTAATAAATTGGGCAAACCCCATGGTATAACACACAGAGCAACATTCAAACTGCTCCTCGCCCACCAACAATTGATGACGAGTCACCTAGCTAGACACTTGACAGTCACCAAACGGCTGCAACAAAGTCGCGCCCTTATGCCCGCCAAGGAGTCCCATTCCAGTCACTAGACATAGCTGGGCCAAAAGACTATTCAGCACCAGGTGTACTACTGACAAGAGCTGGGTGAACATTCCCGGGTATCAATAGGAAAAGCATGAAACTCGGACTGCTACCCATATCAAAATACTACTACTTTGAGCTATGCGAAAGCGCACGATTCTTGTCCATTATCCTCACTGTGCAGCCTCATGAGCCACACTAGAATCACTTACCACCCTGGCCGAGGTCCCTAATGGCAGGGGCCCTGCCATAATCTAACTACCCTTACCTATGACCCCAGCACAGCCTGAGTCATTGTGTTGACAATGATAAATGCAGCCCACTCTTCCAGGAGTTTGGGCTGAACCCCGAAGGTCAAATGTGGCAAAGCCTTGACTCCCCCATTAGCAGGCACAATCTAAAAGCACCACACAGCTGTGGCCCCAGCCGTTCCCTTGAAATGACTGCAGCTGGCCCCATAGAAGTGCTTTAAGGCAATGGCCCCCACAAACTTGGAGAGGAACTCCAGTTTTGCTGCATTCTGGCCATATAGATTCAGAGTTACTGCTAATTACTTCCTCCATTTGCAGAGCAAACAGGTTCAATGGTCAGTAAACAATACCCTTGTTCATTACACATCCAACTGGGCCCCCCTTGCCGTCACAGCCACTGGAGGGAGAGACCAATTGCATATGGATCTTAACACCATCATAACATCATTGACCTGTTAAGTGAATTCCCATCGACTCTTGTTGGTAGCATCCTACATGCCCTGAAAATGGCCACCCCAAAAAAAGGCCCCCTGTCTATACTTTCCCCCATTGTTAGTCTCTAAGATTAGCAAAGTACCTAGAACACCTCCCGCAGGTACATCAGAATTCCTCTAAGAGATGCAATATTACCCCTATGCATGAAAAAGTTGGAGGGAGAACAAAAGATCCCTGCACTGGCCATACCGTCCATCTTTAGCCTTGTATGTGAATGGAGCAGTGAAGCCACAGGGACACAAATGTCTACTGCAAATGCAGGATACTGGGATTTAATTTAGGTTACAAACAATACTTAAGACAGAACACTTACCTTTGACACCTGCAGCGATCTGCAAGTTTCATGTTCCAAAAACCCCACACCACATTCAGTCCCTCGGATATCAGCAAATTGCTTACCAGTTATTTAGGATACACTTATTAAATACAGTTGTTTCCAAAGACAGGGGTTACATGTGAAGTGCTGTAAAAACAAGTTATTACTTGAAACCCACTGTTTGTCCCTCAGCTGCCTTAGCCATCAGAACTTGAGTAGCTGAAGAAGTAGACAAAATGACCAGTATTATACCTCAGTTAAAATAACTAGAACGGAACACCTGCAGTTTTCTTTGGCACTCAGCATGGACTGGAGTGGGCCTGTATATAAGCCGAACACCAGCAATACGAAGGGTAGTAAGCAGCAGGCAGAACCAAAGTTGTGAGCGCTGAGGGTGCAGTGTTCCGCTCCTCCCAAGCAAAAGCTTTTAAACCTCTGTCTTCCTCTGAAAATGCCATGCCCCATTCTCTCGAAGTGCAGACCCTGCCTCGCCCTCCTGAGAGCCACAATACTTGCCAGCTGATGGCTCATTCACTCTATAACACCGTCGGCCGCTGACCAGCTCAGTAAGCGCCATGACTGAAAGCTGGGGTGGTAACAGCAATTACTTTGGGATAAAGAGGAAACACATTTACTGTAGCGCCATCAAATGAAATGAATGAGGAACTGCAGGTTCAAATGCGGCCAGAAGCAGCAACCAATATCAGCACACCAGGCTCTACCCTTGATGGGTCCATTCTAGCGTATGTGATAAATGTACTCAAGTGTGGTTTTGACCAAATAATTCTTTGTGGGGGTGGCCTAAGCAAGAATATCCTGACAAATGCCTTGGGAAGGAATTCACTTACACCGGACTGGTGAAGGTTTTTGGTCACACTAATGTAACAGAAATCGTGGTTTACAACGTGTTTCCATGTTGGACTGGCTTTAAAGCACAATTGTCACCTGACCTTTAAACCTACCCCAATAGTACTCTACAGTTCTTTACCTACACACACACATATGTATTCCCATGCTATTTTTGTGTAATGCTTCACATACAGCATTTATTTAAAGCTGGAACTTTTGGCAATGCCAGTGCTTGTTTGTGTAGGAAAGGCCAAGGTTGGTTAGTCGATTGTTTGGAAACACACTCCTGTTTTTTAAATGCCCGAATTCAACACTTTGCCACAGCAACTGGAGTGAAGTTTAGTCTGACACTTGTTGGCAGGACCAGCAGCTCCTCTGGTGAGATGAGGTCCGAGACTGCATATAGGGAACCTACCCTATGGCCCAGATTTATAAGGTCCACACAGGCCCACACGGGCCCACACGTGATGCTGCATATCTTTTTTGGCACTATGTCAGCAGGCTCTCATGCTAGCAGGGCTGACTCAGCCATTGATCTCCTAGATGAAAATAAAATGCAACACCTTTTGCTTTAAAAAATGCTGGATCCCGGTAACATAATGCTATTGAAACCTCAAGATGGTAATCAATAGATTTGTCCTCAGTTGGAAATTTAAATGGCCCCACTAGCCTCTTTTCTTCTCCAAATAGCAGTTTTTGTGAAGATAGTCTTCGTGATCTTTCTCACCTTTAATACTTTGGTGCATTCCTTGTGCCAAATTAGATATCACCACGTTCACTATGATAAAGTAGGGACTGGTTGATTCCCTGCTGAATACATCAGACACTTACATCCATACAGGGCTTGCAGCTCATACAGTATGAAGAGCTATAAAGGTGCCCAGAACCCCCCCTGAGGGTACCTGTTTTTGCAATTTTATAGAGCTCGAACTCCACTCAAAGGTATTGGAGCACTTCATCTGAGCACCATTTACATCATTTTTTAGGCACAGGAGATTAGGGGATTTGCCCAGAATCACAGGATTTTGAGCCGTTTCCGAGACTCGAAACCGATTCCCCAGTCGCAGGCTGTTGCCATCAGACCACAGCCTCTCTCCATCATCCTTTTCTTGGTACACCAACAAAATTTAGGTCCGGGATTCAATGCCAGACCAGAGTCACGTGAAGCTGCCGTAATGGTCCACTAAGATTTCTTTTGTTTTGTTTTATGCAATATGAAATGTCCCATGCCTTAGATGCCGTGTCGCACGCACGCCGCTATTGGTAGACATTGGTGCTCGGATAGCCCAGACTGGTGTCTTTGGATGAGGTATTTCCTCCAGGGTCCCAGTTACCACTACTGTTTAAAACATTCTAGCGGAGGTACCCGCATCCGTTGAAAGCAGGCAGTATCTATGTTTCACTGTTGCCTCCTTCTAGCCGAGCTACCTGCATCTGATGAAAGCCCGCAGTATATCCATGTTGCTTTCTTCACAACTCAACAACCGCATCACCCAACTCCCAATAACTTAGGCCACAAGTAATTCCATAAAAAAATCACCCGCATCCCCCACTCCTCGTCCCTCTTATCTCCAAAGCCCCAAGTGCCCACCGGAGCCACCACCGAGTACGCCAACACACTACTTGGGTCAGGTGAGAAACAGGCTCTCTAACTCGTGCAGCTCCTGGGGTCACCAAAGACAATTGCGGGGGCTGTGGCAGCAGAGTCGCGGCCATGGAGCATGCTGCTCCCCAGAGACTTGTGGGTGGGGCATCCCAAGATCCTGTTGTGTCCGAGGTGGCCAGCAGCAGAGACCTGCCAGCAACCTCGTGGCACCTTGTAAAGGGCGAGGCCAACCACATCACTGGGTACGATCCCGGAAGCATTTAAATGCTTCCAGGTGGCGTACCCTGGTCAACCAATCCCACACCTGACCCTGCCCTAAATCTCACGGCGACCTGCGCGTCGTGATCCCCAGTTCGGGCCCTGTTGGCACCACCATAATAAGCCTGGCTCCATCTAGACGGTTGAGCCTCTGCTTTCTCACGTTCCCTTCTGACCGTATTTGTCAATCCCTCTAAATCTCTCTCTTCACTCCCTTCACCATGTGCCTTTCCCCTATCAACACCTGAAATTCTCCTTTGCTTTCTTCTCCTCATCTTTTTACAATGCTCGCTTCTTTCTCGCTCTATTCGTCTTCTGAATCTAGCACTTTTTTAAATTCAGCTCTTACAGTTCTCTTGTTTTCACTCACCACTTCCAACTCAACAGCTTTCAATCCCTGATATATTTATATTTTCGAATGGACATTTTAAGCTTATAATTTGCTTAGGCAAAAAATAATTGTTTCGGGACGGGTTGACCCCTCAGCCAGCGAGAAGTATTGTAATATAACTTCCTGTGGATTGGGGTTAAAGCTCATGATAGTCGCTTCTTCCTCTGACATGATATGGGGGAATTAAGGGCATGGAAGTTCACTTCCATATTTTAGTGAAGTGACATCATTTAAGGAAGCACAAATGAAGCTCCTCAATGCCTTAAATGATCAAAGGAAAATGGTGCACATGCCTTTGGCATGACATCCTCGACTTTTCCCACATTAAAACCTCTCTCCAGCCTGTTTCCAATTGTATAATCACTGTTGATATGGCAACACTTAATGAACTACACAGTACAAAATAATGTTACTTGCTGGAATTCTTCAGTTTCAACCTCTGAATTTTCACCTTTGAGATAAACCAGGGTTAACTATGCTTATAAATTGGGTTTTAAATTTACTACTGATGAGCGATGACACTCCTACGAGGCTACGCAACACTTCACGGTGAAACACTGCATAAATAGCGGTGCCAATGAACTTTCATGTTCTGAAGTTGACTCGAGTACAGAGCAACATGATTTTGCTTTGCATAGGATCAACCTCTTGTATTCTATTCAAAGGTGGTGAAATAAACTTTTTAGTTCTTCATCCAGTGGTAAATCTCCTAAAGCACCATATCCTTATCCTGCATGAATTCCTTGCACAAAATGAATTCAGACTCAAAATTTGGCAAGCGTAATATTGTGTGATATTTACAAAGCACAAAATACATAAATTCCATGAAATTAAGAATTTTCTTGGCTTAACGTTGGGCAGTTGTCTGTCCATAGAAATGTGTACTGGAGGGTGTGCATTAACTAGAAATGTTATGTAGGACACGCATACTTACATTTGTGCTTTGACACAACACTTTGCACCATACCCAAAAGGGGATTCGTAGCACGGGCGTAGATGAAGCAATGATTAGTCACAACTGTTTGTACATACGACAGTTCACAAGTTTATTCATTTTAAGTTCAAAAGTAAGTTTATTGAAGGAAATAAAGTATCAATACATAATACAGTAACACAATAATTTAGGAACAAAACAGTTGGTCATAAAGTTCAGGTTAGTAAAGTTTAAAGGAGAAAATGAAAAAGGATATGCAAATTGGATTGGTGGATACAAAAGAAAATTACATTTCATACAGAGAATACAGTGAAAAAGCTTAAAATTATCTAATTAATATAGTATCAATATAAGGAAAGTCATGGAGGTTGAGAAACTTCTTGTTAAAAAGGGGTTTGGGAAAAGGAGCGTTTAGCACTAGCATCAATTAACAGTGTGATAGGTAACCATAAATTCAAGCGTTTTGTAGCCAAATGAATAGGATATACAAAAGTTGTGTCTAATCTATGGTTGTGACAAACGGCGTACCACCATGCTTGGTAAGATAGTTTGGTGAAGTCTTTCCAATTTTTGGTTATTTGCTATCAACAAATCTATAATCTTTATATTAAGAGTACAGTTGGTCCAGACAGGGGATAAGCTTCCCAAAAACACATGAGAAATGGAGAAAGGGCATCTAGATTCAAAGATTAAAATAACTTAAGACCAGACCCTCTTTCAAAAATTGTGAACAAGCGGGCAGGTAAAAAACAGATGATGTAAATCAGCATGTGGGGAGGATTATGTCCCAGAAGTATCTGGGAGATCAGTGTGTCTTTTGTTTAAAGTAACCGGGAAAATCAGAAGTCTGCTGTATATAAAAAAGAGGGTTTGCGTAGTGTTTACTGCTCTGGAAGATTTCCTAATTTTAGTCCATATTTTGTTCCATAAGGACGTTGAACAACATACCCCTAGATCTTGTTCCCAGGAAAGGTCTACCTTAGTCTTTTCTCTTGTAGTGCATGAGGTGTGTAAATAATTATAAATAATAGATGCTTTAGGATTGGTACGGAGGAGAGAGTGCAGTATATTAACAGGAGAGGAGTTGGAGGCAGTAGGTAATGTAAACTTGGCACAAGCAAAAAGAATAGCTTGTTTCAAGAGGTTATATTTGGATTGAAAGTATGAGGGTATGTTAAAAAGTCCGCTGACTTGAGTAAAATACATGATATCCTCTTGTACATATAGTTGATGTATCCAGATTAAACCCCTCTGTCTCCAAGATTTTCAATACACAGGTTTACCTCATATCAGTACCAATTTATTATGCCATATTGTAGATTTGGAGAAAGAGTCTAAATCTGTAGGAACTGATGGCAGATTGGATTCTAAAATTTGACATGTGTGTTTGAGTATTGGAGTGGACAGATTGTGGCTTGCGGGTGAAAGATGTATATTCTTGAAATGAGAAGGGGGAAAGTAAAGAACGTTCTAGTTCGACCCATACAGGACAATCCGATAAAAACTCAACAAGCCATCTCGAGGATTGACAGGAGTAAAAAAGACTTATGGTATGTAGGGAGGTCATAGTTAATTCATTTTACACAAAACACCACTGTAGATTTTGATGCAGAGATGCACTGCCTGATTTTTGGTCAGTCCAGGCCAGGGTTTGCTTCTTTTGGCAAATAATAGCAGAATATAGATTGCAAAACAGGTAAAAAAATTCTTAGCTTTCGTTAATTGAGCAAGCCTTTTAGGTACTACCATGTAAATTTATGTCTAAAATGTAATGTTTCATTTTCTCTTGCCGCATGTTTAATTTATGGGAAGACTTTCCAATGAAGATATCCAGTTTCTCTAGTGGCATTTGGATGCCTGTCTGTTTGGCATCCTTACTCCCACAATTGTCATTTGTTCATGATGTTCATAAATGTTTTGTCACTTTACTTTAATTGTGCAGATCATTGAAGATTTCACCTGCACTGAAATTCTGTTTCAGGTGTAGCTCTATTTTTCTGTTCCAATGGACTTCTGGGCACAAATAAGCACACTTTTTTCTTTTCTCACTTACATTGGTGAATAACTGGCCTATGTAAAATCATTTATAAGAGGCACTGATTGTGGTGCCCAAGGGAAAGTATATTTTATGTGTTGGCTATGCTGTTGGTAAAAAACACATACTAATTAGGGGTAGGTGTAACGTGTAATTCAGGGTAGCGTAATCATGCAGAAATACCTAAAAAGTCCATGAATACACTTGAATTACATGAGAATAATAATTCTACATTTAGCACCATTTTTAGAGCAAAAAGGTTTAATCTCATCCAAAACAGATGCGATGATGCATTTTGCACCAAGAAATAGCGCTAAATGCAAAATAACACAAATGTCAGCTCCTGCTCACTAAATGTGCTCTTGAGGTAGGATTTTCCCCACAACTTACTATGACATTTAGCAATATTTTCCTCGTGAAAGTGTAACCTTGTGTCAAAATTGGACGTGAGGATGCATTTAGGCAAGAAGCAGTCACTGTGGTAGATTTGTGTCTCTTAAAGCATTTTCTTCACTTTCTCTTTCAAAGACGCCATTTATTCCTCTGTAGAACCCAAGCACGTTTGAAATGCATCAGCTAAGTTAAATATACAATTTTAAAGTTTACTCAATAGTTTGTGTTCGTGCTGAATACCCCATTCTGCTTATTAGCTGCCCAGGGATGCCTGTTGACTTTACATGGTGCATCTTTCTTGGTTGCCAAGGATACACCTTGTACACTGTTACTCTTTAGTTCTTGAGGAAATCAGTTTCTCAGATGATACTGATTTCAGCAATATAGAACACGATTATTCTAATATCTAGTCGTGAATTTTCTCATATCTTCAGTTTCTCTAAGTAACCGGATGGAGGCAGCTTAAATTGTTTAAGTTTGTTCTTCTACTGTCAGTCTTCCAGGCCAATGTTTCCTCTTTGACGTGTAGCTAGGTGCAAAACCTTTCCAGCTTTGTCTTTACTAATTGGTAGCTGAGGCACATATATATTGTCACACATAACCTTATTATCAACAGCAGGAAAAAAATCTCAATATATCATCACTGGTGCACAAGTTAAAAAAGGGCTTAGCCACCACAATTCCATATTCCAGGACAGCACAAGGTTGTCAAACTACTATACATTTTATAATTTAACTAAGCACTATCATTGGTCACTCAGGTTGAAAGGTAACTAATTCCAAATTGTATTTATAATAAACAGATACTCCTGATGCTTGAGCAAAATGAAACACGCAGTGATCCATAGTTAATGTTTTTTTGATAATTTAGTGACAGGAAAACTTGCTTGTAGCCAACACATTTCGTTCAATTAAAACTCCTTCAGGGCTACAAATAGACATATTAAATTACAAACAACGAGAGAGTGAGAAAAGAAGAAATGGGACTACGTCCTCTTCCCCAAGTTAGTAGTATAAACAACGTGGACAAGCCCACCCAAAAATATAATGCTTTCACTTCGGGTGACTCAGTAACCAGCACAAGAGCATAGACCAGTAGATGTGTAAGAAGACCCCTCGCCCACCAACCTAGTTGGTGTCATGCTTCATCATTAGGGTCCAAGCTGGACTGCCGAATGCAACCCAGCTGTGCTACATCACCTGATTACAGCGGAGCTGGTTTTGTGAGTGAAGTGAGTGCTCAGTGAGTACTCAACGTGAAGTGAAAAAATGTTAAAAATGTCTCTAAGAAATGCACTTATGAAAAACTTTAATAGAAGGGTCTTAGGACATGATTAAAAACTTAGGCGGGATATGATGAAGGTAAAATTTGTGCTTCAATATCCCTTGAATATAGGTCACGTAGTTTCAGCATTCTACATGAATCGTTAGGCTTTCATCAGGACCATAGTGAAGAGGCTAAAAAGTGGAAGTAGCCACGTGAGTGCAATATCAGCACATGTACTAAAGTGTGCTGTGAGTGAAGTGGGCATGCCGTACTTACGGACCCTATGAAGGTTGGTATCTGTAAAACAAAAGCATACAACGTAAAAAACATACAAGACATGCACAATATGCTTTCATATGGCATGTACATTTCCTTACTTGCATGCTGGGTGTTAAATGCTGTGCTCTATGGGTACTCTAGAACTCATCGACAAGGTGCAGTGCAACAGGCTGCAGGTGAACTCAGAAAATTATGCATGGTGACAAGCAATCGCATGCATGATAGTTATGCTGTCAAGTACCATGTGTGGTCACAAAAATGCGCCAGTGGTTGATCAGCCGTTCTAATTGATTGGGCTGAATGTGAACACGAGAGTGTAATGTCTACTTTTTCAAGCGTAAAAACTGCCACACTAGTATTAGTTTACCTTATGCAGTCACACCCATGTCTTTAGTTTAAATAAAGTGAGGTGTGATAAACGCAATTATCAAGTCGCGCATATGCCGGTATCAACAGAGCATGAAAATGGTAGCGTCAGCCAATATGGTGAAAAAACTGAAAATGACAAACACAAGGAAGAACAAAGCCTTACTTTAACCCTTAGTCAATCGGACACATAGATCCTGCCAGGGGGGAAATTCCTGAGGTCACACACTGCAGACGGTAAATTGAAAAGGCAGTGAGTTTCAGGAGGAGTGACAGCGAGGGCCAAGGGGGCCCGCTGTTACCAATAATATTGTAATGATGCCAGAGGACTTACTTCATCAGGGAAAGATTCCCTCCATTCAAAACTACATTGGGCTGGTCAGGATCCCGCCAGTAACTGTACTGGTGTGTGAGGAGTATTTGATCTACTTCCAGATCGGGGCGTGTCAGGGTCGGGGGACTTGTACAACGTGGTTCGGAATCTGGCACGCTAACCTGACTAAACGTGTGTTAGCCTGATTTAACATTTGGTCCTAGTGTAGTGGGCTCTACGTATATAATTTTGAAAAAACCTACCTTCTGAACCCCACCTCCCCATTTTTTTCTGAAATTAAATTTTATAGGAGAGACAATGATGATTTGATCCTTATACAGGCGAATACTGACAACAGAATACAAGAATTCTGGATCTGGGTAAACGAACAGGACCCCAATTTAAGGTTCACTCACAATGTAAGTATAGACAGTATCACCTTCCTCAACCTTGACATCAAGGCACGAAGGGGTGGCCTCTCAACCAAAACACACTTCAAGCCTACAGCAAAAAATTCCCTCTTGCACATTGAAAGCTTCCATCCCAGACCTTTGCGTAAGAACCTGCCATATGGGCAATACTTAAGACTGCGCAGAAACTGTAGCGAAATTAATGACTACAAAGACCAGTCAAACTCATTCATGGATAAACTCAAAACCCGCGGATACCCAGAGAGGATAATCCAAAAAGCACAAAAAAGAGCAAGAAACCAGAACCGCGAAAGTTTACATGAACAAACTCAGAAGCCAACACCTATCATCCCACTAAATGTGTCACAACCTACAACTCAATTTCAAATCAGGTCAAAAATTCATCCAAAGGAATTGCAGAATACTTACCAGTGGAAAATTACAATGGGAAAAAAATGTTATTCTCCTACAGAAGAGCACAAAGCTTAAATGACAGTTTGCTGTCCACAAGCCCCATACAGCAAACCATGCAGTAAGTGCAGTGTGTGCCACCTTATAAGACCCCCAAAAACCCTAAACCTTGAAGCTGTAAAAACATGGCAAATCAGGAAACACACAAACTGTAACTCAGCCAACGTGATCTACCTCATCACATGTCCACGTGGACTTCGTTACATGGGGATGACGAGCCGCAAAATAAAAATCAGAATTTGCGAGCATAGAAGCAACATCCGCTGCAAACGCAGAACTACCAAGATGACTGACCACTTCCTAGAACTTTGCCACACCACCAGCGACATGACATGGGTAATAATTGAACAAATGGACAAAAATATTACCAACCTACTGTTAGAAATAGGATTTCTGGTTGGGTAAGGCTTGCGCCTAAGCCAGGCAGAAACCACCACTCTAGTCAGGGCAAGGAAATTACACACTGATGATAACCCCTGCACACCCCCTTTGTAGCTTGGCACGAGCAGTCAGGTTCATCTCAGAGGCAATGTCTAAAGCGTTTGCGCAACACACTCACACAGCAGCAAAAAACTAGGTACACTACAAAAGGAACTCCACACAAGATAATATAAACAAAAAATAGCCGTTGTATTGTCATAAACACATTAGAAACATAATCACACATTTACACTGTGCCAACTGGCACGGGCAATATTCACAGGGGATTATATACAAGACCGGATCAATCGGGCAACAGTCAGAACCATCAAAAATGCAGGTAAGTAAATGCAAAACACAACCAGTAACTACTGGTGCAATACGGTACTTAGCATCACCTTAGTCATAAACACATTATGCAATCCTCATATTAGGCATGAACCACATTAGCACTTCTCAGTATAGCAGGTTGTGTCAAACATAATCAGCATCAGAGTACCATAGCAATTACTGCACACATGGCCCTAAGCATAGCACATTATGCCTCAACATCTGCCACAGGTATGAACATAACCATACAGTATGCCAAATCCGATCCTTTGTACACACTTAGCATCATCACATGCCCCTTATGTCACCTCTGAAATGACCAGCTCCTGTTATCTGGTCGCACCCCATCCTGGCACCAACCTGGCCATCAACATCCCTTCAGGCTCCTTCAGGGGGACACAGTGCTTCTGTGCCCACCTCGTGGACGTTCTTCCCTACTCTTAGACTCAGGGGCCTCCGTTGAGATCTGTCCCGGTTCACAGACACTCTCACATGAGCAAAGGAGCGGTGGTGCCACTCCCCCGACCTCTGTAAAAGATTGTCCCCTATGTCCATGATGGGTGCAGCTCTTGCGTGCCCATGCAGCGCAGCTGCAAAAATGTGGACGTTTCACCAATGCGGCCGTGAGCCAGGCACACTTATTAGAAAGAGGCTCAGTCCCAACAGGATGTCTCCCCAAGCCCCACTCACGGGGGCTTCTCTTCTGGCTGCATTAGGCCCCGCTCGCGGGACCTCTCCTGGTCTATCCCGGTCTCCTGGTCACTGGCGATCTCTGCGGTCTCCTTCCTCAATCCTGGCAGCACTTTGGGCTCTCCTGAGCCCAGGAGACCTGCTTTCGCCCAGGCTTCCTTGTTTTGCTTCCTGCTTCAGTGCGGCCCTTCTCTCACGGCCACGCCCCCAGTCAGGCTTCCGACTCTGCTTGACTTCCTGTTCTGGTTCTCGGCCCTGCCTGTAATCAGGCCCAAGAAGCGGGTCACAGGGAAAGTTGGAGCCCCCCTCTCTCAGGTTGCAGGTGCAATCAACAAGCGCCCATCACGCCCTTCGGATGCCAACCTTCGGCGGCCCCCCAGAGGCGGACTTCCTGAAAACAGCCTCCGGAGCCACCCGGGGCTCTCCTCCTCATAGGGGAGCCCCGCTCTCAGTCAGGCAATTGCTACCTGACTTCCTCTTGCAGTGCCTACCAATGGCTAGGCAGCTCGTCCCCCGCTTTCTCCACCACGGTGGGAAGAACACTACACTTCCTGGTGAGCCCCCACCACTGGCTCAGGGGATAGAAGTGTGCAGCACTACCAGCCGAGATCCAGAGCAAACAAGCCACCCATGTAGCGCCTCGCCTGTCTACTATCTGAAAACTGAACCGGGAGCAGGCAGCACTTGCAGTTTGCTCCTCACAAAAAAAACGCTTCTTCTGCGCTGAGCCCTAGAAACACAAGGTCATGGGACACCACAGGGACACACCAGCAAAGTGTCCCCAGGGAGGCCAGCACAAAGATCCCTTTAGGCAGAGTGGTTGTCCCACCTAGCCCCAACAAGGCAGAAGGTCATCAATTCCTGCAGCCCATTTCCGTGGCGGTTCCTCCTGGCCCCACGCAGTCTTCTGTTCCAGGCAAGCTCCAGCAGCACACCAACATGGGGTCACAGCCCCTACATTTATACTTAGATTTCCTTTGTCTGCCCTGCCACAGGGCTTGGGGGAACCAGTCTCAACTGGTTCTGGGGTGTTTTGGAGCACTCTGCTTACAGCGCTCACACCCTCCTTTTAGGGGTGGGGCTCTGCCATCAGACACACCACATGAGGCCAGCATTGTACAGGCCAGGGACTGACCTATTCAGGGACCAGGGAGTACTCCTCCCACTACTCCCAATGCAGATGTCCCATTCAGCTTAGCACTGACTCTCCCTGCCCATCCTGGAGCCACTCACACCTCCCAGCCCCTGTCACTCAAAAGCCAGACATGCAATTCACATCAGGCAGGCAGACACATAGCACACAGAAATGCCAACATTCTAAAAGTGACATTTCTAAAATACTTATAATAAATCTGCACACACCATTGGGTAGCATTTATTATCACTATTCCAAACATACCAAACTTGACCCCGCTGTGCCTCTCACATCAGGAAATATCACTGAAACACTTATCAGGGAATCCCCAATGCATTCGTGTGGGAGGGCAGCCCCACAGTAGTGAGAAACCAAAATGGCTGTTTTTCACTATCAGGACATGTCACACACTTAAGGTACATGTCCTATCTTTTACCTACAATGCACCCTGCCCATAGGGCTAGCTAGGGCCTATCTTAAGGGTGGCTGACATGTAGTAAAAGGGGACTCACTGACATGGCACACACTTTAGGTGCCACGTTACAGCGGCAGTAACACTGCACGCACAGGCCCTGCAATGGCAGAGGCCTGATACAGGTTTGAAAGGTTACTTTGGTGGGTGGCGCAATCAGTGCTGCAAGCCCACCAGTAGCATTTAATTTACCAGCCCTGGGTATATGAGATACCACTTTACAAGGGACTGATAGGTAAATTTAGTAGGCCAAACAGGTGTACACCAAACTTACCACATTTATCACAGAGAGCACATGCACTTTACACTGGACAGCAGTGCTAAAGTGCCAAGAGGCATAAAACCACCAACACCACATCAGAAAAATGCTAGGAGAAAATTTAGGGATGACCCTAAAAAAAGGGCAAAGTCCAACACAACCCCCTTCCAGCCAAAACACAGGGTAGACCAATCACCACCTTGATGGGCTTCCCTGCCTTGGGCGATAGAACACGGACCTGGGCCCGCAACTGCAGGGACACCCTCCAGTTCTACGCCATTCTGTACCCATGTGATTCCCTCTGTAAAAGCTCCCCGGACCAACTAAGCTACCCCACTGGTACTCTTTAGTTGTCTTCGGCCAGGACCAGGCCCTAGGCCATCCAGATGTATCTGGTCCTTGCCATCTCACAGAGTGGGGGGCGGTAGCCCCAGGCACATAGTACCCATTCTCCACTCTACCCCTCATCAGGGCAGTTCTAAACTGCCACTGATCCTCCAGCCTAGGGTACGGACCTCATTCTGACCAGAATTCACGGCCGAGGCTCTCCTCCCCTACCTCTCCTTCTAAGGTTCCACACTCTCCTCCTTTGAGAGGCACCCGTAGAAGACAACTCTTCCACCAGTTCAGGACCTCACTCCTGCAACTGGTCTCCTAACCGAGGGCCTAAACCCTCAGGTTGCACCAGGGTCAGAGGCTAGGACTCCCTCCCTCTGCACCCCCTTCCAGAGTTCTGCACCCTCCCAACTGGAGCGGTACCCCTGGAAGCCAAACCGGTCAGGACACTGGTTACAGATGTCCCTCCCTCCAGGTCAGGCAGATCCTGAACCTGTCCTCCCAACCTTAGGGCTGAACCCTTTGGCTGAGCATTTGCCTGGCAGGCCAAGAACTTCTGGGGACTCACACAGTATCCCCGCGGTCAGGACACCACCTACCGATGCCTTTCCCTCCAGGTCAGGCAAAACCTGAACATGACCTCCCAACCCAGGGACCAACCCCTGCGGTTGAACATTTGCCTGGCACACCAGGACTTCTGGGGACTCACACAATATCCCCCCGAGGGTAACACATGACTCATGTGTCACGTGACAGTCTGCCTGGCGCAGATCTCCCGACCCCTGTCCATCTGACAGTGCGCAAAGATCCTCCAGGACTGAAGTGGTGTCACCATGGTCACTCCTAGGAGACTCAGCCCTTCTGGCTGGTCCCTGACCCACATGTTCTCCCACTGGGGAACACATTCCCCTCTCAACCCTCAATCTTGACTTCTGCACCCTCCCAACTGGAGCGGTACCGCCAGACACCAGAACCACTGGAGCTCCATTTACAGACCTTCCAGGTTCTCCTGACACTAGGAGCTCCCCCTCAAATGGTCTACCAGTACAGCCTAGGCCCCCAACCTGGTGTTCCCTTAGGGAACCCTTCAGACCCTGAGACTGGGTTTTGGGCACCTTGGGACAGACAGTCCCACACTCACTCATTCTCCACTGAGACAGGACGTGAGCCCCTACACCCCTCCCACTACACTGGGACCTAGCTGGGCTAATCTGAACTTCTTCCCCCACACGGGTCTGGAAGATACCTGAGCCATTTCTTTTGGGATCACTCCCCAATGCCTCTTCAGACCCTCCAGCACACAGCCAGAGGTCTGCCTCCCTTGCAAGCTCCCTGGGATCAGAGAACTCACACTCCAACAGGTGTTGGCGTAACCCCGGAAAACAATTACTGAACATGTGTTCTCTGACAACTATATTGAACAGCCCTTGAAAATCATTTGCCGTGCTACTCATCACCCATCCTTCCAGTGCATCACAACATTCGTCCCCAAACTCCCCCCAAGACTGGTGAGACAGTTTCCTACTGCCCCTGAATCTCAACCTGTACCCCTCTAACTGGGAACCAGGTGCCATACTCTGGGAACTGGGAATGGGACTTCCTGCACTGGACTTCATATTGCTGCCACCACTGGACCCCACCCACACTGGTGAATCCAGACAACTAAAACTACTCTCATGGGACAATCTACCCTCCAGAGCTAGTTTCTCTCAGGCAAAGACCCTCTCTGCCTCCACCATCCTCTCCTGAGCTAAGACCCTCTCAGTCTCTAGCTGAGCCCCAGAGTCACAAGGCCATGGGACAACACAGGGACACACCAGCAAAGCGTCTTCAGGGAGGCCAGCACAAAGATCCCTTTAGGCAGAGTGATTGTTCCCCCTAGCCCCAACAAGGCAGAAGGTCAGCACTTCCTGCAGCCCAGGTCCATGGCGGTTCCTCCTGGCCCCACCCAGTCTTCTGTTCCAGGCAAGCTCCAGCAGCACACCAACATGGGGTCACAGCCCCTACATTTATACTTAGTTTTCCTTTGTCTGCCCTGGCACAGGGCTTGGGGGAACCAGTCTCAACTGGTTCTGGGGTGTTTTGGAGCACTCTGCTTACAGTGCTCACACCCCCCTTTCATGGATGGGCCTCTGCCATCAGACACACCACAGGGGGGTAGAGACAGCATTGTACACGCCAGGCACTGTCCTATTCAGGGACCAGGGATTACTCCTCCCACTACTCCCAATGTAGATGTCCCATTCAGCCTAGCGCTGACTCACCCTGCCCCTCCTGGAGCCACACACACCTCCCAGCCCCTGTCACTCAAAAGCCAAACATGCGATTCACATCAGGCAGGCAGACACATAGCACACAGAAATGCCAACATTCTAAAAGTGGCATTTCTAAAATAGCTATAATAAATCTGCGCACACCATTCTATAGCATTTATTATCATTATTCCAAACATACCAAACTTGACCACGTTGCTCCTCTCATATCAGGAATTACTACAGAAACACTTATCAGGGAATCTTCCATGCATTCCTATGGGAGGGCAGCCCCACAGTAGTGAGAAACCAAAATGGCTGTTTGGCACTACCAGGACATGTCACACACTTAAATTACATGTCTTATCTTTTACCTACAATGCACCCTGCCCATAGGGCTAGCTAGGGCCTACCTTAGGGGTGACTGACAGGTAGTAAAAGGGGGGTCACGGACATGGCACACACTTTAGGTGCCACGTCACAGCAGCAGTAACACTACGCGCACAGGCCCTGCAATGGCAGAGGCCTGAGACAGGTTTGAAAGGCTACTTTGGAGGGTGGCTCAATCAGTGCTGCAAGCCCACCAGTAGCATTTAATTGACCAGCCCTGGGTATATGAGATACCACTTTACACTTTAAGGTAAATTAAATAGGCCAAATAGGTGTAGATCAATCTTACCACATTTATCACAGAGAGTACACAGACTTTACACTGGACAGCAGTGCTAAAGTGCCCAGAGACCTAAAACCACCAACCCCACGTCAGAAAAATGATAGGAGAAATGCAAAAAGTTTAGGGATGACCCTGCACAAAGGGATAAGTCCAACACCTACAAAATCTGTTCCTAGAGAAAGAATAAGGTTGGGTTTACCGCTTGTCCACCCATTTCAAAGGACTCAACAAAAACATTCCATGGAACTCCCTTCATAGAGCATGATACTACACTCCGATGCCAGTAAACACGATGCCAATAAACACTAAGGCTGCCCCCCTCTTTCTTATACTGGGTTAGGGGTAAGATGTGGGCTACTTCTCCAGCATAGTATGTCCACCCGGTCTTCCTTGCATCCCAACTTTGGGGAAAATCTCATATCTCTAGCCTATCTTCTTCATGTTTTGCACTCTCTGCTCTAGCAAAACTCCAAGCAGAAGAGTCACCTTCTGATGCAGGTGACGATCATATTTTAACTGACATACATACACAACTTATGACGAATATTCCCCCCATTTTGACAATAATTGATATCACAAGCGCCACAGCACAGTACTTACAGCACCATCCTTCTTTTCCTATGCATACTGTGCGGTTTCTACTTATATAACCTCAAAGCAGATGAGTCACGACACAGTGGACCCTAATATCGCATACTTGGACAATTATGAATATTACCTCTATGACACCCCAAAATTGTCAAAGGTAACTTTATTTAAATACAAATGCCACTCAACATTTCAGTTTATCTGTGGAGTATGATTTCTTAACATCTCTACGTGATTTACATGTCCGCCACACCTAGCAGGAGGCGGACCATTTTTTCTACGTTTAATCAGGCTAACACGCATGTAGTACACGTTTAGTAAGGTTAGCGTGCCAGCTTCCGAAGCACGTGGTACACGACGCCTGACGCTGACAAGCCCTGACCAGGAAGTAGATGAAATACTCCTCACACACCGGTACAGTTACCGGTGGGATCCTGACCAGCCCAATGCAGGTTTGAATTGAGGAAATTTTTCCTTGATGAAGTCCTCCGGCATCATTACGATATTGTTGGTAACAGCGGGCCCCCTTGGCCCTCACTGTCGCTCCTCCTGAAACTCACTGCCTTTTCAATTTACTGTCTGCAGTGTGTGACTACAGGAGGTTCCCCTCTGGCAGGATGTATATGTCCGATTGACTAAGGGTTAAAGTACGGCTTTGTTCTTCCTTGTTTTTGTTATTTTCCGTTTTTTCACCATATTGGCTGACACTACTATTCTCACGCTCTGTTGATACCGGCATATGTGTGACATGATAATTGCGTTTATCACACCTCACTTTATTTAAAGACTTGGTTGTGACTGTATAAGGTAAACTAATACTAGCGGGATAGTTCCTATGCTGGGAACAGTAGACATTACAGTCTCATCTTCACATTCAGCCCAATCAATTACAACGGCTGATCAACCACTGGCGCATTTTTGTGATCACGCATGGTTCTTGACAGCATAACTATCGTGCATGTGATTACCTGTCACCATGCATAATTTTATGAGTTCACCTGCAGCCTGTTGCATTACACCTCGTCGATGAGTTCTAGAGTACCCATAGAGCACAGCATATAACACCCAGCATGCAAGTAAGAAAATGTACATGCCATATGAAAGCATATTGTGCATGTCTTGTATGTTTTGTACATTGAATGCTTTTGTTTTGCAGATACCAACCTTCATATGGTATCTTCACACTTTAGTACGTGTGCTGATATTGCACTCACGTGGCTACTTCCACTTTTTAGCCACTTTACTATGGTCCAGATGAAAGCCTCACGATTCACGTAGAAGGCTGAAACTAGTTGACCTATATGCACGGCATATTGAAACACAAATTTTACCTTCATCATATCCCGCCTACGTTTTTAATCTTGTCCTAAGACCCTTCTATTAAAGTTTTTCATAGGGGCATTTCTTAGAGAAATTTGTTTCAAAAATTTGCTTCACGTTGAGTACTCACTGAGCACTCACTTCACTCATAAAACCCGCTCCGCTGTAATCAGGCATTGTAGCACAACTGGGTTGCATTCGGCAGCCCAGCTGAGATCCCAATGATGAAGCATGCCACCAACTAGGTTGGTGGGTGAGGGGTCTTCTTACACATCTACTGGATGTCTGTGCTCTGTACAGGTTACTGAGTCACCTGAAATGACCGCATTATATTTGTTTGGTGGGCTTGTCCACATTGTTTATACTTGCAAAAACAACAGTTGATGGACAGAATGCAGAGCAATGTCATACATTCACCCAGTACAAAGATCTGGGACTAAATCCATCGTTTTTTTGCTCACCATGCCGTTCCAGTTTGGACCCAGCCATATGCAAATCAGTCTTGACCCTGTGCCTCATGGGAACAGTCCAGCCCGAACTGCCAAGCCAGGTCCTCCCGAGACTGGAAACAAGCATCCTAGGATCGATTTCGGGGTTTCACCCCTCTTCAGCCAGGATAGCTTGATTCCAGTGGCATGGAGAGCACGGGACCCACGTCTGGGCATACCCGTCCCACTCGGGGTGACAAATGCAAAAACAACAGTTGATGGACAGAATGCAGAACAATGTCATACATTCACCCCAGAACAGAGATCTGGGCCTAAATCCATCGTTTTTTTGCTCACCATGCCATTCCAGTTTGGACCCAGCCATATGCAAATCAGTCTTGACCCTGTGCCTCATGGGAACAGTCCAGCCCGAACTGCCAAGCCATGTCCTCCCTAGACTGGAAACAAGCATCCTAGGACCGATCTCGGGGTTTCACCCCTCTTCAGCCAGGATAGCTTGATTCCAGTGGCATGGAGAGCACGGGACCCACGTCTGGGCATACCCATCCCACTCGGGATGACAAATGCAAAAACAACAGTTGATGGACAGAATGCAGAACAATGTCATACATTCACCCCAGTACAGAGGTCTGGGCCTAAATCCATCGTGTTTTTTGCTTACCATGCCATTCCAGTTTGGACCCAGCCATATGCAAATCAGTCTTGACCCTGTGCCTCATGGGAACAGTCCAGCCCGAACTGCCAAGCCAGGTCCTCCCTGGACTGGAAACAAGCATCCTAGGACCGGTTTCGGGGTTTCACCCCTCTTCAGCCAGAATGGCTCGATTCCAGTGGCATGGAGAGCATGGGATCCACGTCTGGGCATACCAGTCCCACTCGGGATGACAAATGCAAAAACAACAGTTGATGGACAGAATGCAGAACAATGTCATACATTCACCCCAGTACAGAGATCTGGGCCTAAATCCATCGTTTTTTTGCTCACCATGCCTTTCCAGTTTGGACCCAGCCATATGCAAATCAGTCTTGACCCTGTGCCTCATGGAAACAGTCCAGCCCGAACTGCCAAGCCAGGTGAGGGGTCTTCTTACACATCTACTGGATGTCTGTGCTCTTGTACAGGTTACTGAGTCACCTGAAGTGACCGCATTATTTTTTTTTGGTGGGCTTGTCCACGTTGTTTATACTACAAATAGACATATACATAAATAATGTATTACATATATCAGATCATTTAAAACTTTTCATGCACAAATTATAAAATCAATGCAAAATACTAATCACAATTACAAAACAATTGGACAAAGAAACTACCCAGGGAAACAAACTACATCCAAACACTGTACTGAGCCGTTTACTCCTATTACATGATACTTTGACAATATAGTTAACAGACCATCATTTTTGTTTTCCTGTCTTATTGGAAATCTTTGAAAAGCCAACAAAGTATTTTATATTTGTTGATCTATCACATGTGAATTCATTTGGGCAGTAAAATAAATATCCTTTGGTCATTTATTACATTATCCTGAAATGTTATTTCCAAACATATGCAGCTGCGGTCCGTGCAGGTAACAGCGGTGGGACCTTGGAGTGGTGTAGCGGGGAATTCCAAGGGACGATGCAGAGGGATAATTAATTATTTATTTAATTTTCCCTCAGCATCGTCCCTCGGAATCCCCCCTTACACCGCCCCACCACTATTACCTGCACGGGCCGTGGCTGAACAGATGCATTTCTTTTTCTCAAACCATGAGTCTCTCGGCCTAGTTGTGTGTAAATGTCACACAGCCAATGTATCGGTATAGATTTGGACTTTATCTATCCAGCAGGAAATAGCTGAATGCAATCCTAATTGTTCCATAAGTATGGAGTTGAAGCCACAAGACTGAGATGCCCATGGATGGACCTTGCGTCCCATTTGTCTTTTCACTTTTCCATCCTAATGCCTGTGACATTTTAATCTCCCTGTACACCACTCAGCTCTTCCTTTTTCTTCTTTTCTTCCTCTGGTACCCCTGTCTAGGCATGCCTTCCTCAGCAAAATGTTTGCATCTAATCCTGCCTCCCATGGTTGGTTGGTTGTCACTTACTGAAGTATCAAGAGTAGAGACAAAACCACCGAGGTCAGCCTGAGGCACTGTCCCTTGTTCAAATGGGATTAATGCAGGTCAGTATTCTTATCCATACAATACATTTATTCTTCTGTGTCCCTTCACCACCTCTTTGTCCCCTATGAGACTCTTCCTCTCATCTTTGCCACCCCAGTAGTCTCCAGTGCAGCATCCCCTTTTATTGAATGGTGTCCTGATGGAGTGTGCTTATGGCCACTTCTAGGGAAAACAGCGAGGCTATTCAGCGGCATATTCACAAGGGGTTATCGCCGCCTTAGCGGCACTTTTCTGCCGCTAATGCGGCGATAATTTTATCGCCCTATTACGAAGCTGTCGCTAACAGACGTTAGCGACAGATTTTAGGCGAAAACGTCTGTTGTATAGATTGCAACTTCTGTTATCGATAATTTTATGCCGGAGAGGCATTCCCATGCAAAAACAGCCACAAACCCCACAACTCCATATTCACAAGGGGATCCTTGAAGTTCTGAATACCCAAAAAACTGTCTCTAACTGCAGTTAGAGCCAGTAACTTAAGACCAGAAAATAGCTGGTCTTAAAAATGGGGATAACACTTGGGGTCTCATCTCAGAAGGTTTTGGTGCTGGACAGCGCTACAAGAAATGTTGCAGTGCTGCCCTGCGACAAAACAACAGTGCAGGAATGCACACCATCAATAAGTGTGCATTCCTGGGCCCCAGTCATGAAAAGTGTTGCAGCACTGCAACAAGACAGCGTTGCAACACTACTCACTACGCCATTCTTGCGACAGCATGGATGCGCTGTATTCACTGGACTGCGCTCCATGACGCAAGTAATGACAGATACATCAGGAATCCTGATGTATCTGTCTGCACTAAAGTCATGCATTGCTGCAGTCATGTCACAGCCATGACACAACTCCAGCAATGCATGGGGCCAGCCTATCCCTGTGGCACTGCGTCACTCTCATGCCTGCCAATAGGTAGGCAGAATGTACTGACGCAGTGCCGTTCATGAGGGGTGCCCGAATGTCGGAGATGTTGGAGATCCATCAGTGGTGGTTGCGCGCTGCGGTGTCATCGTTTGGAAGCATTGGTGGAGTGTTGGTGAGGTGGGAGTTGACGAGATTTTCTTTGGTGGGCTTTATCCAGCTGCGAGGGGGTGCGATGATGGCGGTGGCGTCCGGTGGGCAAGGTGAAGAGGTGTTGTTACCAATGATGATTGGTCCAGGAGAGTCTGGTGTTGTGGCTCTAGTTGAAGTTCCCGCTGGTGGAGGTGACATGCTCGACCCTGTGTCCTGCTATGTGGCTTGTTGAGGTGACTTGCTGCTTGCGTCTGATGTACGGGACCTTCCCCAGGATGGGGTGGTGTCCTGGTCACTGAAGTTGTCCAGGTGGAACATGAGCTCATTGAGTAGGATGTCGTCAGTGGATGGGAGACCCTGGGGTCCAATGAGGTCTATAATGGTATTGGAGAATGGGGGGCCTGCAAATGAGGGGGCAACAGAGGATGTGCTTGGGCTTGGTCCGGATCTTTGAGTGAGCTGGTTCATGGTCACCATTGGGTCATTAGAGTGCATGGTCAGTCGGAGTGTGCTTCTGTAGGTGATGGCATGGCCTCCTCCTTGATGTTCGGGGTGCTTCTTGCGGGTAAAACTGCAGCGGTCATTGATGGTGATGGCGATGTCCGGTCCGGAGCAGAGGTTGGTCCTGGCAGGCGAGGAGGGTGCTGGCATCGTAGCGGTGGAGTGTCCAAGAGGAAGGCTCCTTGGTGCAGAGCGCGGTCCGGGGTAGACAGACGCAAACGGCGTAACCTGTGGGTTGCCTTTGGCACGGGAGATGACCATTACAATGCAGGCAGGGCATCATTACCAATGCAGCTCCGATCAGTAATGGGGTAATTTAAAGTTTTTTGGATGGGTATGGGTTTCGGATGTAAAATATGGAAATTGGGGTGTGTTTGGGGTAAAATATGGAAATTTGGGTATGCTCTGGGGTAAATGTTGAAATTGGGGTGTGTTTTGGGGTAAAATATAGAAATTGGGGTTTGCATTTGGGCTAAAATTTTGATTTCTGGGTGTGTTATGGGGGCTCAAAAATGAATTCTAGGGTTCACGGTTGGGTTTTGGGTGCAAAGGTTCGTTTTGGTTTGCACTCACTGAAGTGGGAACAGTGATATGAATGTGTCCGTTATGCAACCCCAACTCTACTGTTGCAATGTGCCTAGTATTAGTATGCATTGGCATGGAATGCAATGTTATGGCATGCGTTGCAACTACTTATGTGCCTTTGGCACACTAGTGGTACACCACTTGTGCATGTGTGCACAGGGGCCGCCATTGAGAAGTTTGGGGGCGCTGGACAGCTGTGAGGTGGTAAACACTGTAAAGAACACTGGATGGGGCATGGACGCGGGGATGTGTGTGTGAGCCGGTGTTGTAAGATTTCTTATGAGGGAAGTCTCACCACGAAGCAGGGTCCCGTGTCTATGTAGGTCCAGCTCTCCGGCGTCTGCTTCCAGGAAAAGGAAGTGGGCAGCCAGGCTTCCTCCCCTGAGTCAATCACAATGCTGCTATGCGGTGGTGGGATTGGTGGTTGGCAACGGGACAAGTCATGCAGCCAGGGGCTGGAGGGGTGGGCATGTTCTTCATGCAGGCTGTAATGCATCCTGCATTGTGAACAGGGAAGTGCGCATGACTGCTTAGGGCGGACTGAGTGGGCCGACCAAACAGTTATTGCGCACCTGAGTGGGCATTCCAATCTGCCCATGCCCTGCTCCGTGTTTAGAGCAGTCCTACCCACCCTCCCACCCCCTGAGGATACATAGCATGATTACATCAGGCAGTTATCCCTTGTTTTTCCCTTTTGAATCAGTTTTTTTGGCTTCTCTGAGCCAGCGCTTCCCACTTCCCGCCGCTGCTGCCCCTGCGGCCCCAGCCCCCTGTCCTCACCCATTCCCGCCTCCCAGCTGATCGTTCCTCCCCTACTAAATGGCGGCCACTAGACAGTCGCATGCAGCGGGCACGTCACTGGCTCACCAAAGGCACGCCTAAGGCAAGCCCGTCTTTGCCCATCCGCGACCCGACCGCAGCCAGCGCCAGGAACCCCGGATCTCAAGCCACCCACTGCTACAGCAAAGCCAACCTCCATGCACTCATCTCAGAGACTGCCAACAGGCCTCGCTAAACATGACACACGGCCAATTCTCCTGCCTCCACTGCTGTCAGACCTTAACCACCACCTCGGCCTCCAACACAGCCGACGCCAGCATCGCCGACACCCTAAGATGCATCCTCATCAACATGCGCTCCATGCACAAACACCCTCTGGTCCTACTCGCCGCCACAGACGACATCCGCACCCTCCTGGACCAAGGACACTCTGCAGACCTCATCCTACTTGAACTTTCTGCGGCCTTCGACATAGTCTCCCACCGCACACTAGTTGCCAGACTACATGACGCCAGCTTACAATAAACAGCCCTAGACTGGATCTGATTAGTCCTCACCAGAAGAAGCCAAAGGATCAGACTGCCACCCTTCCTCTCTGATCCCACGTAAATCACCTGTGTAATCCCACAGCGGTCATCTCTGAGCCTGACCTTCTTCAACAGCTACATGGCCCCCCTCCCCGCCATTGTCCAACAACATGGCATCAGCATCGTATCCTATGCTGATGACACCCAGCTCATCCTCTCCTTCACCAAAGACCCCACCACCGCCAGACCGAACTTCCAGAAGGGTATGCAAGATGTCACAGTCTGGATGACCGACAGCTGCCTGGAGCTCAACGCCGAGAAGACAGAAGTCCTTGGAACCACCCCTTCAGCATGGGACAACACCTAGTGGCCGACTGCCCTCGGAAGCCCACCTACCCACTCGGACCATGACAAAAACCTTGGCTTCGTACTTGACTCATCCCTCACCATGAACCGACAGGTCAACGCCGTCACCTCTAGCTGCTTCAACAACCTCCGCATCCTTTGCAAGACCTTCAAATGGATCCCCCGGAGTCAAGGACGACAGTCAACCTTGCACTATTCACCAGCAGACTGGACTATGGAAACGCACTCTACTCCGGCATTAACAAGTTCCTACTCCGCAAACTCTAGACATTACAGAACACTGCCGCCAGACTCGTCCTCGGCATCCCCCTGCACAAACACATCAGCCAACTCCTATGAAGGCTCCACTGGCTCCCTGTGGAGAAAAGAGTCACCTTCTAAGTCCTCACTCACGCCAACAAATACCTACACAACAACAGACCCAAATACCTCAACGACAGAATCAACTTCCACGTACCCAAAAGAAACCTCTGATCTTCAAACCTCGCACTGGCCAAAACCCCACAAATCCACAGACCCAGAGCAGGTAGATGATCCTTCTCCCACATTGTAGCCATCTCCTGGAACGAGCTACCGGCAGACATCAGACAATCCCCCTCCCTGAACACCTTCAGGAAGTCCCTGAAGACATGGCTCTTTGGCTGACAGATCTGCTGACCTCCCCCCTGCTCCTTGAGACCTTCACGGGTGAGTAGCTTGCTTACAATTCTCCTGATAGATTGATTGATTGATTGAGTTCATGTGAGGATTGTTCCACTTCTGCACTGCTTGAGGCTCTTTGGCCATTGCCGAAATGCCACCGCTGGGGGTGCGTCATCTATGTGTGATAGGCCTGAACCACTCACCCCTGGCCCTCCTGCGCTACGTGTCCCACCTTCTCCTTACCTGGACATTGACACTCTGGTGCAATCCACTGCACTCTCTCCAAATCTGTGACTCAGCCAAGAGGAGCCTCAGCCAGGTGTGATTTCACTAGGCTTGGTACAGCAGTCGCCGCCTAGTCAGCTGGTGGACCTCCAGATGCAGTTGATGCAGCAGGGCCTCCTTAGGCATGAAGTTGCAGAGCTCACGCCACACAAGTTCGGCATAGAACAGGGGCCTCACCCTCCACAGCATACAGCCAGTCCAACATCATGGGGCCTGTGATGCAGGGAGATGGCACACAGCGTTGGTAATCCCCTTCTTGCACCCCAGTGTAGTGGTGGATCGTAGTGTGCGATGCAGACCTCACTACGTTGGTGCGCAGGAGCGCCTCTACCATTAAGAGCTCCAAGGGTCGGAAGGCGGTCTTCTCACACAGGTCAGCAACGTCTCTCCATGTGACCTGACAGACTTCACCACCAGGTACGGGCAATCGCCTCACCTCAATGTCTACCGCCACAGCTCATCAACTCCACAGCTTCTCCACATTCGACTCCAGACTCCAGACGCTGGTCCAGCAAGGCATCCAGGCTCCAGACGCAGGTCCAGCGAGGCATCCAGGCTCCTGGTGTAGGTCCAGCAAGGCATCCAGGTCCTAGGCGCAGGTCCAGTGAGGCATCCAGGCTCCAGGCACAGGTCCAGCAAGGAATCCCGGCTCCAGGTTCAGGTCCAACGAGGCATCAAGGCTCCCATCCTGGTCATCCTGGATGGTGGCTGGCTTGCAGGGGTTGTTGATGTGTGTTGCACTTGGCCCTGGCTGCTCCATTCTGCATTTTATTGGTTTTTATGCCTATTTTATAGTGGAGGTTGACTGATAGGCTATTTTGTGCATTAGAGGCAACAAAAAACTCACGCTGGGCTGACTAATGTGAGTTTTTATGCCGCCAATGGGCCTATCGGTGGTTATCACGTGCTAAAGCCAGATTTCCTATTGCCATAGCGCTGATGTTAGCGGCAGTTTTCCCCGCCGTTCCCTGATACTATCGCCATGTAGCGACTGTTTGTTAATACACCGCTAACATGACGACAGTTTTCAGGGTTAGGCGGCAATAAAAAAAAATGACAATAGGTATCGCCGGTCCTTGAGAATATCCTCCCCAGTTTTCCCCACATCTCGCTGCAGGGAATACTGAGCAAACATCAGTGTATGTGCCAGAGGCACCAATAATTGCACAACTGTTGAACATGCATGCCATCAGGCTGAGGCGTGAAGCACAATTCCTGATGGCTTTCCTTCTCGCTTTGCTTTTCTAAATAAAAATATTTCATCCTCTGCCTAGCAGGTATACTATTTCCTGTCAGTCTTCACACTACTGTGCCTTGTTGTGCATCCACCCTTTCTGACCCAATCCACATAACTTTTGTCATGTGAGCCCTTTGCCCAGAGGCTAATGTGAGCACCTAGGTTTGGTCTGTGTCAATCCAAGTTATGACTGCTATAGCGTGATTTATATTGATCTTCAAGAATGTCTGACACCTAAGTGCCAGACACTGGTGCATATACAATAAAAAAGCAGACTCTTCCCTGATTTAATGCATCTGTTGCAGACATCTGTTTGGAACATGTGATTAATAACTTTGTTTCTGGAAGGGCACTGCTAAGCAGGTTAATCAAAAATATTTTGTTGAATATCAACAAATTCCTACCTAAATACTATTATTGGTCCTTTCACTTTTTGTGTTGAATTTAGACATTTATTATATAGCATACTGTGTATCTGGAAAACACATACTTGTCAGTAATTTGGTGCTGAATATCAATATGTTTAGTTTCATCTATTGAGAAGCACGACTCTCCAGGTGAAGCTCCTTGATATACCAGAGTTCAAAGATGTATGCCACAATCTAGTTCACAATTGGAATGCGACTTTGACTATGTGGATAACATCTTGATTTGGGGAAGTTACACCCAAATCTTCCTGTTTCAGTATCAATTTTAGAATTATAGAAAACCCACTAAACTCTGTATTCAATATTAATTACTTGAAAACATTAATCAGAAAAATTTAAGAGCTATATATTTTCCTCATTCTCATGACCATCTACCTTGTTTATCCCCAGTGACAAAACCTCTCCTACTCTGACCCCAAGTAATGCATACTGTGTTGATGTTCTTGGTAAATGCATGTGACCTTTCACCTCTTCAAAAGAAAAAAACATTTCATCTGGTGTCTTCCCTATTTAGGCCTGTTAGAGGAGGCAAAAGCCCCTGCCTCACCACCCACCTTGTTTATTTATGTTTTCCATCCACAAAGGACTTGGGGACATATTATCAAGAGCCGTAGTGCTGCTTTTTTGGCTTTAAAAGCCAAATAAGCGGCGAGATATTCATAACACTATTAACAAGCTCACGCTAACCCTTGATAGCGCTTGTTTTCGCGCAATGGCTGCCGTTTTTTTATCGCCCTGCATGCCATCACTAATGACATGCAAAGTAGGCGTTCCTGAGTAAAACAGTATGGGAGAACTCGCTAACACGGCTTTGCGATGTTATCAAGCACGCAGCAGACTCGCGAAGCGATGATAATAATCTCGCTAAGCCCCCTTTATCGCAGGAATTTAACTCCTGATATAAAGTTGACTTATCCATCTTAAAAATGGGTGGTGGATTGCAAGGCTAAGGCCACAGGGGCATATCAGCAAGGTTTTCATTATCGCTCAAAAAATATTGCAGCATTTCCCACGCTATTCCCGCATTTTGCTGCCATTGCCGGATTCCTTATCGCCTTTGAGATAAGCGTTGATAATACCGCGCTAACTCTGCGATTAAATCCAGCGATAGCCCGCAATAGAAAAAAACGCGCTAAGCGCGCTCTGCGATATTTATCGCAGTTTGTTGATAATATGCCCCTTGATCTGCTGGAGCGGGTTATGCTAAATTTTGTATACCCACCCCATTTTGCATGTTGTTTTATTAATAAGATTAATTAATTAATTATAATTGAACTAATGGATTGGAGTAATACGGAAAATATTTACCAACCTTACTAATGTATGAATTACACGTGGGATTTGCATCTGCATGGCTTAATTAATTACGTAAACTAAACCCTGTACGCATATTAATGATAGACAATTAGAATATTGCATGATATATGTCGCTTTTGTGATGTAATTGTGATTCGTGCTTTATTTAGTAAGTATAAACCGCACTAAGTGTTGCTTTTGCTAGATAAATACACACACATGGGTATTAGCGAGGGAATAACATTTAATTAGTCATTTCCATGTATTAATTACGATTTTGTGTTTCTTTGCTTAAGTTGACCATTTTGGCCTATCGAAAGATGGCTGCCTTTGGTGCCTAACCCGACTGCCGACGCCGAACAAGGCTTGGGTGAAGTGCGCCTGCGCTGACAACAGATACACAGTGGCCTCGTCCTGACCCCTGATAACATATACCCTTCAAGGTTGCTCTGGGACGCAAGCCAGCTTTCCTGAATGAACATTAATGTGCTACTAAAAAAACGGATAATTCAAGTACAATGACATCAGAGACTTCATTTTGATGAGAATCCTGTCAGACGATTTCAATGGACCAATCAGAACATTTGAAGACCCGTTTTCGATATAAATTGTCAATGATTTTTACTATAAATTATGGTAGAATAGAGAGGTTGGGGGGTTTGTTTCTGGCCTTTCTCGATTTCCTGACGTTATGCTGACGGAGAGGACGGTGACACTGCAGGACAGCTGTTAGCCTGAATCTTTGACGGACTGCATTAATGCCTAAACTCCTGATGAACTGAACGTACAAAATTGATGGGCGTAGATTTGCGAGACGGCCAGATTTGACATAGAGGAGGACTTAAGCCAGAATAGGTAAA